>NC_092819.1:37882500-39274166 GCF_023375885.2 Dermacentor andersoni | reverse complement strand
CTTTCTCACTTTTCACACTGCTTAATTGATTTGAAGAAATTTATTGCGTGCCATTTTTTTCAGCGACTGTCGTTTTCGCAGTATTTTCACCTCTTCTTGCGCAAATCATCATAAGCATTTCTTCGTGAAACTTGAGTTCTCTTTTGCAGCTTTTTCTTTCATTTAAGTTGCGTGTCTATTATCACTGCAGCGACAAGTCGCTATAGCACTTGGTCCGAGCTGCTGAACTTGCTGATCCCACATGCAGTGCCATTGAATATATAAAATATATATATATATATATATATATATATATATATATATATATATATATATATATATATATCTGCGTGAGGGTGGCTGAGCAATGGCGGGGGCGGGAGGGGAGGAGAGAGGGTTAATAATACGGGCTCATAGTTACGTATCACTCATATTCGAACAATTTCAGGCTTCATCGGGGCCTCTACCTTTCCAAAGTCGGCAGGGTACAGTGAATGCTTCGCTTCATGCTCGCCCCTTGGGAACCCTACTTGGCTTGACCCCATTCGTTGTGTCCTCGCATTTGTATCCGCATGTCGAAGGCCCCTGTTGCTAAAAAAAGAAAAACCAACGAAAGGCGCCGGGGGCTCCCTTTTACGGCTTGTCCTGCCGGGGTTGTAAGCCGCCTTCAGACATAAAATCTCGCTAAGGAGCTGCCACCGCTGTGCTACCGAATCGACACGCGGGTCAGAACGACGTCGTGACGTCGTCAAGGGATTCTCCTCTGGGAGAAGATAAAAAATTGTCTATTCGGGAAAGATCGCGATGTGACAGTACAGACACCGTTCATTTATTTTACTGGTAGAAAAGAGCGAGCAACAAGGGCCTCTGTAGCATGCTCGACGTTGTGGTAGAGCACTGCTCGCGTTTGCCAATTGCAGAACGAGACGCTATGGTTCTATGTGATTATATATATATATATATATACATGTGCGTGCGTGCGTGCGTGCGTGCGTGTGTGTGTGTGTGTGTGTGTGTGTGTGTGTGTGTGTGTGTGTGTGTGTGTGTGTGTGTGTGTGTGTGCGCGTGCGTGTGTGCGTGTGTGCGTGTGTGTGTGTGTGTGTGTGTGTGTGTGTGCGTGTGTGCGTGTGTGCGTGTGTGTGTGTGTGTGTGTGTGTGTGTGTGTGCGTGTGTGCGCGCGCGCGCGCCCGGAGCGCTGCAACAAATCAACGACTGGCCCCTAAGCCGAGCTTACAACGATGCGACATTAGCGAATTTCAGTGCACTGGCTTCATTTACGAACGGAAATGCTGCACAAGTGTCATAATACGCGGTAAATGAGGCGCTACTCAATTGGCTATACAAAGGTGCTGCATATTGATTTCATTTTAAGCATAGTTTGATGTATATCAAACTGATTATACCATCTAGAGCGTATGCACATCGATGTGTCGGTGCATTGTGTCGACAACGAAACTAAACGAAGCCGTTCCCCAGCGAGATCACCACAGCCAGTTTTAAAAGGTTTCATTGCGCAGCTTATTGTCCGCTTTCTCGATAGTCAATTCTCTTCTGTCTATCTACTCTTAGTTCCAAGATCGTGAAGTACTCGGCAAAGCTGACGGGGCGCTGTCAAGGCAAAGCACGCGCTGCCAAGCGGGAGAAGCGTTCCGGTAGAGCAGCGACCAATAAGGAGAGGCCAAACCAGCCTTTTATTCTCTGAAGTTTTCTGTTATGGAAGAGATCTTTCTAAGGCAAGCCACGGTCCTACGCCGCGACCCCCCCCCCTCCCCTCGTCCTCGCCTCCCCAAACCTTCTTACAATTGCTCTCCACTAAGTCTTCTTCTCCGAAGCAAGCGAAGCGCAGAAAGCTAACCACGTTTTTTTTTTTTTTTTTCTCTTTGGGGAGAAGTTGCCGGCTGCCGAAGGCGACGCGAAAGGGAAGAAAGGACGACAAATCTCACTTGAATGGCGCTCTAGCGCGAAACAAGATTTTTTGAAGTGCGCCTCTACCCGCTGGTACGTTGCTCAAACAAAAAGCAAGAAAAGTGAAGGGGCGAGCACAACGCCTACGAAAGCAAACGATAGAACGCAATATCCTATAAGATTGACTTCGCAGAAAAGTGGCCTCAAGCTTCTCGTAAGACGCTGTGTGACGGGCCGGACCTATAAGTGCCTCAGATCAAAAACGAAATTCGTGCGTTCCTTAATCGGTTTCGTTTTTTATTGTTATTATTAAATCAAAGTATTGCCCTTCTCTCATAATTATTGATCAGCGTCCGCGTCATGCGCTTTTGCTGTGTGCTTGCTGTTTTTCACCGCTTCGTCGGTATTCTGTCGTGTGTTTATCTCCTGCTTCATCTCAAACCAGTCGCGCGCATGTCGTCAAAGTAGCAAGCCTGCTCTGAATCCCATTGCCCTGTGCAGTCAGGGACAACTGGTAAAAATACGCAACCAATAATTTTATTACACTTGCGGTATACTTCAGTTCTTCTCGCGGTAATTCTTTCGAGAGAGTGCTTTGCCGATTCTCTGCGTTCCGTTACGGTCACCGAGTACTTGAATCAGACAACCAAGATATCAACTCCAGACATTATCGCCGACGCAAACAAGTAGACAGATAATAAAAAGCAAATGATTAAAACGATATGCTTTAAAAGTTATTAATGGGCTGGTAAGCTGGGTCGTCCAGCACATCCACCACTAGAGATATAGGGACGACAACGGGCAGGGGCCTCAAAGTGCTGACAGTATGCTCGCGCTGAAACTTCCTTTTAAACTACGCGCTTAAGTGCGACATTACGTCAACAACCATTTCTTTCTTCTATATCTCTCTTGTTTTTCATATTGTTCAGCTTCTTTCTTTTTGTGTAATTTAGATCACTCATAGCGATTTATCCCGTACAGAAAAATTTATTTTATTTTTTTCATTAATGCATGTGTAGGAGAGGTTGCCAAGGTGGGTGATGCCAGCGGCACGTTCTCGCTTAAAGAAACAGTACATAACAAGGGTAAGCCGGCTTGAACAAAACAGACGGAATGTTAAAATAAAATTTAAGTAAGAACCGGAACGCGCTAACGCATACTTCAAGCGTGAAATGGGGCGGCAGGAATCATCTGCTTTCAACATCTCCGGCAGATTCCCTAGCTAAATCCCTCCAGCCACTCTAACAAGTCCTGAAAGAGTATGCCACGAGTAACAGTTTAAGCACCGAGCCAGTTCTTGAGCTGCTTGCAACCGCTCGAACATAAGTGAGAGGCTTGAGGCTTTCCAGAACAGCGTGGACCGAAAAGAAAGCAATCAAGAACTGTTCGCATGAGATGTTGTTCTGTTAGCGGAGGCGGCAAACGCAGACATCTGCATGTTTTCGTCGCTCAACAGATATTACTTTATCAACTGTTAACACTTCTATAAGGGTCAAAAAATAAGGCACACCTGAAGCTGTAGTCATGCGGAAGACGCATTTCGCGCTGCAGAATGGTGAGTGGCACAGTTATATAGGCAAACCCGACCATTCTTTCTTTCTTTTTCTTTCTTCTACTACAATCGATACATCATCGCGCTTTAAAAATAAACGAAATGAAAGCCAACCACCAGCTACAGTCACGCCATACACTAACCTCTTAAGACATATTTCCAAGTTTTATCTTTACTTCGGAGTGCAAAGTTTGGTTTTGGTATATGCACAGCAACGATGCTTTAATGATGCGAAAGCATAAAATGGCCCACTGAGCGAAAAGTCCGGCGTCTGTAGCATTGAAACAGCGCCTAAATTTCCATTGGCTGAGACGCCACGTCACGTGCGTGCCTCGGCGGAGCATAGTGAACGAAAGGGAACACCAGCTGCAGCCCTGGCGCGCCAGGTGTTGCGTGAGGGGAGAGGGCATCGCCGCGACGCCACGTCAGCCTCGCTCTCGCAAGCCTGTGTTGAATCCCGGCCACGGCGGCCGCATTTCGATGGGGGCGAAATGCGAAAACACCCGTGTACTTAGATTTAGGTGCACGTTAAAGAACCCCAGGTGGTCGAAATTTCCGGAGTCCCCCACTACGGCGTGCCTCATAATCAGAAAGTGGTTTTGGCACGTAAAAACCCATATTTTTTTTTAAGCCTGTGTTATCCGCGCGTTCCTTGTGCGCCCAAACTCTCGCCTGTATTCTAACTTGGCCTCGGTAATCGCTGCAATATAAATTAATGTATAAAAGAAACGTTCAATTCGAAAGCAAAAACGTTCGCGGTAGGGAGTTTCGAACTATGCAACCCCACGCTCAAAAGCCTAGTGTCTTAACCACTGGGCTAAATCAGCGCCTTACATAGCAGACTTGTGCAATTAGTTTTGTGACATGATATTACTTGAACCGAAATTTCCATTGCTAAACCAGGCGTGACGAAAGCGGTGACGTCAAAATCGCCGCGGCTTACTCGGGAGCGTCCCCATTAGATTCTGCGGCAGCCAGACGAGGTAGCATGACATCATGGATCGAAGTGCACCGGCTTTCTGCTGTCAAGGAGGTGTTAGCTAAGCATCTTAACGCGCTCGCTTGCCCGGGAATAGTTCCTAACTCCAAGTCATCATTAGTGGCTCTAAGACTGCTATCCGGAACTTCAGTAACGGCTACATTAACAACCTTGCGCACTCTCTACTTGTCGCTCACCCACCAGAAAACGACATCGCTCTCGTATGGACTCCAGCACATCAAGGACTCCACGGCAACGAAATGGTCCATGCCGCTGCTCGAGGATTCACGGACCGAGTGGCCGCAAATATGGGCCTAACTCTAGAACCCAATGACTCCCAACAACACACCAATAAAGACAGACTCGTCACATTCCATGAAATTTGCACACATTACAGACACCAACGCTTAATGTATCCACGTCTCTCTGTGCCTAGAACGCGCCAGAAAGAAATACTGTGGCGCCAACTACAAACACGCACTTTTGTTACCCCGCGCACTTTGCACTTATTCTTTCCCGCCACATACCCGACACCCAAGTGTCGCTTTTGCCCTGTCCCGATAGCAAATCTCTCCCATATTATGTGGCAATGTCCCATCGAAACTCCCCCCGCACGCTCAAACCATTAATTAGTAGCGAGGAGCTGTGGGAGACTGCCCTGCGCAGCTCCGATGCCACCCTATAGGACCGAGTGCTGAGGTGGGCTGAGGAGGTAGCGGAGGCCTACCACGACTCGCAGACGGACTTCTAGCCACATAATCTGGTGACGGACGCCTGCTGGGACTGGAGTACTTAGACCTCCCTCTCTCCCCTCGGCCCCTCCCCTCTCTTAAAAGGGGAATAAAGTTCATTCATTCATTGATAACTCCAAGGACCGCTCAGCGGCGTCCAAGTGGACATTAATGTTTTCGCATTCCCAACTCATAAGAAGTGTTTAGGTGTCCGCAGATTTCTAAATCTTTTTATTTGCTTTTCTTTAGCGAGAAAAAAGTAAGCGTGCGCTGGACAAGTGGAAAACGTACGGGACATTCACATCAATACGGAATATATATATATATATATATATATATATATATATATATATATATATATATATATATATATATATATATATATATATATATTACCTATCTTACTGAAGCACACTGGCCCCTTTGCATCATGATTTGAGTCTTTTATTAATACTCTGCTTCAATGTAACGCCTGCTTGGTATTAGTGTGGTTCTTGGGTTGTTGGGTATTAACTACGCGCTTTTGCATTTTCCTAACAAACGATATTGCTTTCAAATGAAACGGGCTTTCCTCCCGTAATTGTGCATTAGTGAGGCATTCTAAAAACACAATTTTCTCGTTCCTTTGATACCTGATTCTCAATATCGCTAGAAAACAACAAATGCGAATCTCGCTTCAAGGTCTCGTATCTCTGTTTCTTTTTTGCATTTTGTTTTTGGAAGTTATTACGTTGCATTTACATCTTGGATTATTTTTTGCCCGATTCGAACATGCATTCTGAAATTGCAACGCGCTTTGAGTTGCGCTGTGGTGCGAACCTAATTCCCCGAAAAAAATAAAAATATAAGTAGGTTCTTCGTATATAATTCAGGCACTCAGCGCCAAAGGGACCGTGAAAGCCTTGAAAGATACAAGAACGGCGTTGCACTCAGCTGCGCTCAACAATGCTGAATCCATGCTCGGCGTTACGGCATAAATGCGTGGGCACGGTTCTATATTTGATGCTCTCTCCTCGCGTGGCGCAATAGTTCGTAGGCGAATGGGTACCTCTGAGCGTTATGGAAGGAACACCTGCGCTTAAGTCCGGTCGTCTAGAGGAGCTTCAGAAGGCCTCATTTCCTCTCCTCTGTCCACTTTTGTTGAGCACAAGGCGAGCAAGAAATGCGAGGAACCGTCACGGTGCTGTTCTATATGCAGCACAGTGGTCACTTGAAGAAATATTGCGGAAGCAAACGGTTTTGGAATCCCGGCCGGATCGTTCATAAGCCCAGAAAGCCACCCGCGTTATCGCAGAGCACTTGAAAGTGGCAGACGAGTGCCCGGTTGTGGACACGATCCGCCCTTTCTGTGCGTAGCATCGATCTGAACTCCTTTCATCTCTCTCTCTCTCTCTCTCTCTATTATTTTTACTTCCCCATCTCCTTCTAGTCTTATTGGATAACAAACTCGAAGAAAGGCTAGTCAACCTTAGTAAAACGCACTGCTGGGTTAGTTGACGCATGTAAATAGCTGAAAACGGGCGACGATTACAAGACAGGACAAGTGAGGCGACTGGACAGGAGCAACTCGTGTCCAGCCGCATTTCTTGTCTTCTCTTATCTTGGCTTGTTTTGTCTTGGTGTTTGCTTTTCACAGTTATTGTCTCTGCCTTTCCGTCCTTCTCCCATTCTCTTTCTGTAGACGGGCTCGCAAACTTAAATCTACTTAGGTGACACCTAATAGCAGCAATTGATTGCATCATCCGCATCACCATCATCCTCTGCCCGTGAATGATGACGACAGCGGTAACCAAGACGATGCCAGCAATGACAGCGACGGTGAAGGCAATGTCGATGACGACGGGAAGAACCGACGCTGACTTCCATAGGAAAGGGGAACCATTGCTCTCGCAGACCAAACTCTGGTTCACTGAAATAGAACAGTAGCGTTCTGCTCGGCGTTGAACAAGGACTGCGTTCGCAGCACTGCATCATTCTTGACGCAAAATAAGTACTGGACTTCTTTTCGGGAAAATTGGCTTTCTTTTCTTCCAACCAAAAGGCTTATTTTTTTTTCTTAAAGGGGCCTAGAGCCACTTTTTTTGAAGTGGAGAAATGCGTGTGAACCCTTCGTGGTGCTTGCGCTCCTTCTTCAATGACTTGCACCGCGAAGGCTCCGGCGGAGCGGACGTGCCCACAACGCTCCGCCACTTCGCCTACTGAACGTCACCCTGGTGCGCTGTTCAAATTTGATTTTGGATGTTAGCGTAGACGCCACCGCAGATTATGGTGCCTACGACGTGCCAAACGTAAGCCAAACGCAGTTGTCTTCGCCGGGCCGCAGCGCGCTTAGGGAGTGGACTCGTTGCGGCAGCCCTTGGCTGCCGCGGCATTTACGCTACGTAGTAGACCGCAGCTACATGCAACTATAGTCGCCCTGAAGCCCTGTGCACAAGTGCACAGGGCTTGACGGCGTGCTCGTGTTCGTATGCTCGTCTGGCCGTGCTACGTGATGCCGATCGGCTTTGTCCTGCACCAGCTGGACCGACGGATAGTAGCCACATCCGACTTGCGTATTTTGAAGCGTTATCAATATCTCAGTACGAAGCGAAATCTGCCAAGACGTTTAACCAAGAGTGGCGAGGAGTGAGCGCGTGCTGGCAAGCGTGCAGGTGGTCTCACCTTACGTTTCGCTGGTTCGAGGCTAATTGTGTGTTCAAAACTAGCCGAAATTAGCGAGACCCAACGGCTACGACACCGATGAGCAGGGTGGCCAAAGTTTAATTCCTACGCAGGCGGCCGCGGCCGATCGTGAACAGACTACATTCGGCTTATTCCGGAAGTACGTTATTATCGAAATTCGAAAGGCAGATTGTCGCTTACTTCAGCCTGTTCATTAAACTATGTCAATAAATATACACAATAACAGTAGAAAGAAGCGCACTGATCGAAACACCCTTCTTGATTGATGTCATCTATTGGCCAATAGCAGCCGCCTATGGGAATCGGCCGTATTACGATATAAAGCGTCCAGAAAGGAGTGCGGAGTGTTGTGTACAGGGCATACGAGAGAAAGGTGACTTCACCGTTGAGCTTCGCGCTCCACTTGCGAGCTCCACGCGCCGCGCACGACTGCCATACTTGGCTGAGATGTTCTCAGAAGTCTATGCTATCCTCAGACTATGTTTTACAGCGAAGCTGTATATGGCCAGCCGATTCGTCCGTCCGTCCGTCCGTCCGTCCGTCCATCTGTCGGTCGCCTGTACATCGGAAACTCCTCCGGCGCAACCCCATGCGCGTGCCCGAAAAAAGAAAGAGATAAAAAGAGGCATGCGATTAGCTAACGCCAACTAGATAGTACAAAGCCTGTTTACTCCGTTCCATGACGTCACGCTGCCTGGCCCGAAGTTTCCATTCACAATACTAGCGCGATGAAAGCGGTGACGTTAAACTCACCGTTGCCTACTCGGGAGCATCCACATTAGATTCTATGGCAGTCGGCCCAGGTAACATGACTTCATGGATCGGAGTGTAAAGGCCTTGTGCTATCTAGGTGCTATTGGATTAGCTGCGCCAGTAGTGACGTTGTTGCTCTCCGTCGCAGCCGAGCGAGCGCGCAGCAGTTTATATCCGGCTCCAAAATGACTATGCCACGCGTTATACGTACTCTTGAGGAGCAGGCGGCTTTTGATCAGCGACGCCGCGAGCAGAACCGGGAACGAGCTCGTCTTGTGTCCGTGCTGATGCTGCAGCCCGGGCACAAGAAAAGGCTCGTGCAGCCGAGCGCAAGCAGCTACTGCCTACTGTGGATCCGGAAGCCTACCAAGCCGTCGTTAAATAAACCAGTGGGATTATCCCAGTGATAAACACCGGGTCCGCACATTTCAGCTTCGCTGGTTAACCATCTGTACGGAGTGCTTGGCCGCTGATTTTTTCACCAAGCGCGAGGGGTGGTTCAGGACACCTTTAACTCTGGTATAACGTGTTGTGCTAATTAGGTTTCGGGTCCTATACTATACCGGGAGATTTTTTTTTTCGTATAGGCTTATTCAGCAATTTCACAAGCGGGTTTACACATATTGTTGCACCGAATAGCGTATTTACAAATATTCTAAAGGAAAAACAAGAGGCTCTGATATAGTATTATCCAAGAATTGGCATTTATTTTATGTCACAGGATCGTGGGGGATCTTTACTTTCGCGGCACTAGCCCTCTCGCAGTATCATTTATACGGAGCGTGGAGGGGGCAGCATCAGCAGCTAGGTTACATTTCTTTGGTCAGATGATGCGAATTACACTACTCTGTGGGCGCGCAGACGGCGTCAAATATTTTAGTAGAACAGTACCATAGGTGATTTCGGTGACCCGGCACAAAACGCAGTGTAGGGAAGGTTGTAGCGTGGAAAGGACTCCGCTGAAAATTCAAGCTGAGCGAGACGGCGGCCAGAGCAGCATCAGGGAACCAGAATAGTAATATGTGTCCCTGCGGCGGCGATCGTAACCGGACCTAAGTGCCGCCTGCGATATGATAAGCCGGTCATAGGTCATGTGACTGGGAGCTATAGCTCGCATTATGGCACCTTAAGCGTATACTGTGATGGTGGCTCTAGATTGGCAGGATGTAAGTTGTCGATACGCTGAATGCGTTCGCGGCGAAAAAAGAGACAAAACGGTGCACTTCCATGAATATCATGGCTTAATGAATTATATGTGATTGTACAAAAATATTTAAAAAAAAACAAAAAGCTACGTTGCGTCTTACGTGCCAGGCACGATGGTCGGCAGGAGCGTATGTGGCGAGCATGTCGGTGATTGTGCGGCTTAACATGATACTGCACTCTTTTACTACGTTTCACTGTGCTTACGTTTCTAAAACAGAAAGCCAGCATATGTGTCTTGGGCACAGCCCTGTAATCTTGAAAAAATCGCAGTTAACTGTGGTAAAAGTCACGGGTGTTCTTCTTTCTTCCTTTATTAGCTGTGTTAGATTAGCTGTGACGAAGAAGTCATGGAAACACACACCAACTGGATTGACTCTCAAAGCTCAATAAGATTTTTCTCGGGAACAGACATTTGATATATCATCTGTCGCTGTATGCCTTAGCGGCTATATGGCGTCGCGCGACTAAGCTCGAGGTAGCGGTTTTGATACCGGCAATGGCGGCCACATGTGGACGGGGGCGAAATGCGAAAACGCTTTGGTGCTTTGTTGTAGGTGCAGGTTAAAGAACCTCAGTGGTCAAAATTAATCCGGACTCTCCCACTACGACATCCCTCATGATCAGATCGTGGCTGTCGCCCGTTAACCCTAGAATTTAGATAATTCAATTTTTTTAGCCACATATTTTTTTGTAAACTGTCACGGGGGCTGTTGGCCAGTCAACTAAAGGCATCCAACTTGCATCAGGGAACGAGATTACAGTGCCACCCCCCCCCCCCCCCCCCCCCTTTCACCTGATGCGACATAATCCCAGCATTCTGCAAGCCACCGAACTGCCTGAGCACCACACCGTGACTTCTCTGCGGTCGTTAAGAGGAAGCTTTAGCTCGGGTGCTCCTATTTAAATACATGGAAAAGGAGAATTCGTTTTTCTCGGCAACCACTGCACCAAATTTGACGGGGTTTGCTGCATTTAAATGACAAACTTAAAATCTAGTGACTGTTGGTTTCGAATTTTTTAGTTACGTCGTCAATTTTTTATAAAAAATTGGCAAAAATCGAACATTTTCAAAAAACGAAACTATCAAGTTTACAACTCTGTAACTCAACCACTAAAAATGATTATACAATTCTGTGAATTGCATCTAATAGTACATCTAAAGCGGACAAAATTGATATGTTACACATGAATATAAAAAAATTTAATCATAGGGAAATATAACTTTTGCAAAACCGTTGTAACCAACGTAACAAATTCACGTAAGATGTAAAATGACACATCAAATTTGTCCGCTTTGAATGATCTAATGGATGCCGTTTACAGAACCGCGATATCAGTTCTTGATGCAGAGCTATGAATTTGTAAACTTCGTGCTTCTATTTTTTTCAAACGGTCCAATATTTGAAAATCTTTTTAAAAAAATTCAAGCCCTAAATCGAAATTCCGCTTCCAACAGTCACTAGAATTTAACTTTCTCTCTCAAATGCAACAAATTTCAGTAAAATCGGTCCAGGGGTTATTTCAGAAAAACGTTTTTGCGTTTTTACATGTATTTGAATAGGCCGCGTCGGAGTTGGGCCCGAGCTAAAGCTTCCTCTTAAGCTTCCGTTTTCCGACGTAAACTCTGCGTTCATCGTTATGAGACTCGTGATACTCGTTTGTTGTGGCGTGCACAGCTGATATCCAGGTTGCAGCGGGGGTGCCAAAAATGACTAAATTAACCATAATTTATGAGCTTATGCGATTATGTTCACTTGCATGAAGAATCTAGCCACAGTCATTCCACTAACTGTATGGAAAGCCTAAGCGCATCCAGATGCGCTTAGGCTTTAATTCTGATTCCGCGTAATTCCGCGATACGCAATTAGACTATAACCGAAGCTTCCTCTAGCGGTAGTTAGGGTTCCCGTATAATTAAGGTAATACGCTCGTGCGAGACGGCTCACACACGTATATCTTTCTTTGTGTTTCCTTTAGGGAGAGGGGGGGGGGAGGTAGAGTCGAATCTGCAGTATATGCGTTCATAAGAACCAATTTATTACCAATTATCCTGTATATACGCTATCGCTATATTCATTAAGTGCAGCACTCAAGTGAGAGGAATAATGCCAACAGCCGTCTGTGGTCGCCATTCAGCGCACTATCGTGAAAGGGGGTCTAGGGCAGAGATTTAAGAAAAAAAAACATTGAAAATTTCGGGGGAAAACATGTTTTGTTATTTAGTTTTATTTAACCAGGATAAAATTGAAAATAGGAGAAGAAAGCAGAGCTTCTCTGCATAATTATTCCGTTGTGATGCGACTCCTTTTGACGTATCATGGTTAAAACGGCGCGTTTTGAGGACAGGACGCAGAAAGATCGAATGCGCACAGAACAGTTACGACTGTCCTGTGTGCATTATTTCTGTGTCCTGTCCTCGAAACACGTCATTATAACGATGTGTCATCAAGCCAGCAATAGCCTATCTAAGTCCCTTAATCGCTATCCTTTCGACGTATCGAATAGTTTGGTCAAAAGAAGTTTGGAAGTCTGTGAAGCACCTGGATCCATCCACCTGGGAGCAAGGACTTTGCTACAACCAGCCCTTGAGCCCCCTCGCCTTCCGCGTACTGCAGATTCCCCCTTTTTCTGCAACATGCGAAAGAAACTTGCCTTAGTTTGGAAATGCGCGCACCAAGCTACGCAACAGGCTCCCAGAGGATCGCGTGCAAAAACTTGTGTACGTTCACTCGAACCTCAATGTCCGGAAGGCTTCGTCCACTACACAGCGAAGCCTTGGCGCGTCAAGTGGAAATGAATCGGACACAGATTGATACAAATGTCGGCCTTGACGCTTTGACGTGATATCAATGCCTTGACGCGAAATGGTGCCTAGATTTTGAACCCGGAAGATCTGCTGGGCCTTCTGTGATGCAATAATGCAATGTGTTGTGATTGGCTGGGCTGGGCTGCGTAACCGCTGCGCTGCAGTGAGGCGCCACAGCCAATCAGCACTTCAGCAGGAGACGAAATGGACACGTCCCCTAGGTGGACTCTTAGAGACTACCTCCCCAGTACATCTAGCGGTGGTGGGCTCGGTGGCGCAACGGTAGCGCGTCTGACTCCAGATCAGAAGGTTGCGTGTTCGAATCACGTCCGGGTCACTGTTTTTATTTCTATTCAGAATACTTCTTTTTTATTAGTTTTCTTTTTGCTTGCCGGCCACCACGTTGTCATCATCCATTTTGAGTCTCGAAATACTCTGCATGGGTTCATCTCGAATGTATTCTTGGAATAAATAAAAATGACGTATTTCACTCGCCCTCCCAAATCTGCAAAAGTCGATGGCCAGCGAAGCTGTTAAAAAACCACTCAAATGCCGTCGATGGGGACATTAAATGCTTTATTGCTCTGCCTAGTCTTAGTACGACACCGTTGTTGAGCATTACGATTTTGCACTCTTTGAGGCTCATCGTATTCACGCTGCCCTTCGGGAGTCTAAGCTTCGCGTGGTCTACCCATAGCGGTCTTACAATGAAATGAACGAGTCGCTAAGCAGCTCTCCGTTTTATATTTACGAAGTTTGGTGACGTCACTCACTGATTGGTATGCTGCTGTTTCCTCTTTCCCACTGGAGCAGCTTATGCAGCCGTAATCTTCACCTGGAAACACACGCGGGGAGAGGGAACGGGCTTCGCGTTTTCACAGGCGCCTTATCATTCATCATGCGGTTTTGACGCTTGTTTTGTGCTTTTATTTATTGAAATGAATACTGCGCTGCGTGTTGTATACCTGATTCCAAAGAAAATACACGCTTTTTTGTTTTTTGTTTTCTTTTTGCCGACGGACATAAAAAATTCCGACCTACTAGAGGCTAACAGCTTCGCTGTAAAAGAGAAACAGCGTTGACCCGGACGTGATTCGAACGCGCAACCTTCTGCTCGGAACTCTGACGCGCTACCGTTGCTCTGTCGAGCGTTTCTTTATAAACATGGTATTTATTACAAAGAATGAAATTATCTATGTACGAGAACTATTTACCGTATTATCAGCACAGGTGGTCATAAGCGATCATAGTCATACGAGCACTAAAAAGAAAACGTCAAACAAAGCAACATCTTCCATCATAATAAGAACTTGAAAAGAGAAGTTAAGCACCTAATCAAAAGTTGATACCAATGCGGCTGACATTCTTCTTGATTGCAAATGTCCTTGAAGTGCGTAATCATTTGAGCGAACTGAGACCTTGAGGAAATTGTTCTTTCTTTCGGTCTTGCATACGAGTTTTCCATAGGCTATGCAAGCCTATTAGTAAAAAACATATCGTATGACACATCATCGCACGGAATAAAATATCGGATACTGTGAGAACTTATATCAAAATATTTTTACAAATTTTTATGGAGGACATTCCAGAATAAGATAGCATCTGTACAATCAATAAAGCAGTGTTCAAAAGTATCCGGCGCATCACAAAGGCGACAGTTAACTGATAAAACGAAAATCTTCTTTTTCCGAAGCCATGTGCTAACTGGCAAGGCTTCAGTGTGTACTTTGTAAAAAAATTTTTTTTTTGTAGAAGGGGCAACTGTCATTTTGTGCACTCTTCTATGCACATGATGTCCTGGTAATCTGATGTATACTGATCGATAAACCGGCGATGAGAACAGCATCGATATTAAATCTCTGTAAATATTTTTTGTGACACAGTAAATAAATAAACTTTAGAGAAACTAACAGTCAGAAAATCAATAAAAATATAAACCTCACGCGTGAACCCCCATAAACAAGGTCTAGACAGAAAATTTGAAGACACCACCAATTCTGGCGGGACATGAACTAAGTTGCGCTACCGAGCCGCTACGGCCAGGTGTACTACTGGTTAGCGTCCCTAAAAGACAACTGTCAGCGCGGCAGCCCCACTACCACATTCTTTTGCGGGGTCCATTGGGTGGGGGGAGGAGGGAGCGTCGCTGATCAAACGCGGTAGAGCCTGAAGCCAGTCACATTCCACCTGGTAACTTAACAGCTCCCGGTAACACTATACCACACATTCCATGTAAACCCGCACGGCTCAGTATCATGGTGGAACAGTAGGTGGAGTCGAAACACCTCTCTGTAATATACAACGTCATGGGGGGAACAAAATTAAATTTAAAATTAAATTATGGGGTTTTACGTGCCAAAACTACTTTCTGATTATGAGGCACGCCGTAGTGGAGAACTCCAGAAATTTCGGCCACCTGGGGTTCTTTAACGTGCACCTGAATCTAAGTACACGGGTGTTATCGCATTTCGCCCCCATCGAAATGCGGCCGCCGTGGCCGGGATTCGATCCCGCGACCTCGTGCTCAGCAGCCCAACACCAAAGCCACTGAGCAACCACAGCGGGTGGGAACAAAATGTCAATTGCGCTTGAGTGCGGGGCCGTCTTGCACTTCGCTCCACGTAATAATACTTTACGTTCTGCGTCAAGTTCTCGAAGTTCAAGAATACACATGAATGAGCGAAAAAAAATTTCTATCGTGCATTAGACATATAGAGACATCATTAACAGTAATAAATTTGTAACGTCGTAGTTTCATATTATCAAAAGAGTACAGAAACAAAGCGACACAACAAAAAAAAAATTTGCAAACAAAATAATTATTCATGAACGCTAATGGCGAAGGAAAATTATGCAATGTGGCACATTACTGTTGAGAAAAAGAAAGTCAGTTAACCTAAAATGTTAGTACAAACTGTATTAGAAGAAGAACGAACTGGGTTCATGAATAATTCGGGCACAGCAAGCGAAGGCAAGGAAATTCCCGCGTAGCTGACATGTTGCAAGGATCCCTTCATCATCAATTCTTCAAGAACCCCGTCGAGTTCATGCCGGCGTTTAAGGGCCCCAAGTATAACCTGCGACATATACGTGGTTATAACTTCAGCCGTGGGTTCTGGCATTCAATGGCCAGGTGTAAAGTTTCGGACGGTTAAACACCAGCAAAACAGCTACGCTGTGTAAAGGCGCCTGGCAGAAAAAAAATAGAGATTGTCACTGTAAGATAAAAATATAGGCACTCCCGAAAGCCTCTGGTAATCGTTATGTGATTCATTGCACCATTGTGCATATTTCCAACGTGATACTCACAAATGAACTTCGGGAAACTGACAAATTGGCAAGAAAATTACAAAGGCTAGGGCCCCATGCCACTGAAAATCTGATGTCGGCATCCGTGGCCGAGAAAAATCCTCCCGAACCACGCATCAAGAACCGCGCAGGCCCTCCACGTGGAGCAGAGGGGTTACTGAACTAACCGAATTTCTCAAAGTAAAATACGTCAGAAAATTCGTAAAGTACAACTTAAACATAACTTACAGACGCGATAGCGTCGGATTGTAATTTGAATATGCGAGAACACTTAATTCTGTTATGCAGAAACTCAAACGCAGACCCCTTTTACAGCTAGCGTTTGAGGTCTCTCTTAGTAGGATTAGCACGGCCCGCTCGGTTCCTCGCAACCCCATAAAAAGAAGAACCAGAAAGCTCGCCTTCGTGCACATCGTTCGCCACCAGGGTTTCCAGTCTGCCGTTGCTGGGAATCCTAAGGTTTCCTACAATAATTACTAGAGGAAAATCTGACGCTGCCATAGTTCAGCCACCATGGAAATGATGGAAGTAAATGGATTTGTCTGATCGTCGTGCTTGTGGTTTCGGACGTTCTTGTGACTGCGTTCATTACGCTTTTTCTTCCTTCATTGTCTTAACTTTCACAGCAACCTGTACTTTTCTACATGCAGAAGACTCCGCGAATACACACAATCACTACTAAGTGCAGCAGGTCAGCCTATCGAAACCCACCGAGCATCTCAGCGCCCTGACGTGCCCACGATAAATTCATAAGGGCGTCCTATGGCTGTTTATGCATGCGTCCGTGGCGTAGTGGTTTCAATATCGCGTCTCTGCTGCTAGAAGTGCTGTGCTCGAATCCTGCCGTCGGGCAATTTTAATCATGGTTCCTTAATTATTTACTGCGCAGTACTTCGTTGAAAATTATGAGTTCACAACGTCACGAAGCCGTTTGATGCCAGAAGCATGATTCGGCAAGTTACCGCAACGTACACACGGGACGAAGCAATACTGAGTGATAACGCGAAGCGGTACTGACAACTACTGATTTATTGAAATGAACGCCGAGCTTATATACATCCGACACGTGCGTGGTACCGAAAAGCAACGAGTTTCGCAACCACTTCGTGTTGTCTCTTTCGTCGTCCCGCGTGCTCTTTGCGGTAACTTCCCAATTCATGATTCACCAAATGGCCTAGAACAACGCTCTCCTAAGATGCCAGAAGGCGAAGTTAGGCAAATTCATGTACTTCCGAGGATTCCCCGTTGTTGGCTGAACCACCCCGAGTGCAACACCCGTAGACACTAGCGCCAGAGTTCCCCTCTAGTGATAATTGCACGAAACTCTACGCCGGGAAGCGCGAGAGGCAGTCGGGGATCCTTGAATGCTGTCGCGTTCCACTCTTAAAGGCGAAGCTAAAGCGTCGTCCCAAATTTTTGCTGCAAGTTTTCCTTCGAAAAGAATCAACGCGAGACTTCAACGATTGCCGCGTACATCACGGCGCCACCACGAGTGCTGGTCAGTTACATTTCAATGCGCAAACCGTGAACTGCCCTATACATATTCTAGACCGTTAGTATAGGGCACAGGAACTTACTTAGGAATGGCAACGTGTATTTTACGTATCTACGTTTCTGGCTCCTCCTTTCTGAAGACTAGGCATACGTTGTGCCCCTTCCGATGGCGGGTGCCAGCCTGCTGCTCACTTTCATTTTCCTGTCTAGTCTGTATATGTTTTAAAAAGAAATAATAATAATAATAATAATAATAATAATAAAGGTAGCGCGTCCAATGTTCCTCAGCGTGCGGAACTTTTAATATATTAGTCTCTGTTCTAATTATTTTTCACCAAAATGTGGTACCTTCTATACCAGCAATCCTTCGCCCAAGCAAGTTGTCGATTTTTCATTGTCGGGAGAAACTAGGAAGCTAGGTGATAAAAAAGCCGCATACCGAACCTTCATAGACAGCGGATGGAGAGAAGGAGAGGTAGGGTGAGGGGACAGCAACAGGAGCGTGGAATCTTCATTCATTAGTTTGACTTTATGGCGAGCTTGTAAACGCAATGTTAGTTTGCCATGTCCCAGCTGTGGTGCTGATTAAAACGAGATTGGTCGGTGCGCTGAACAAAAGCAAGGAGCTGCTGAATCAGGTAGAAGTTCTGACACAGGTGATGAAAATTTTCTGACTGAAGGCTATAGCAAAGAACGCAAGTAGTGGCGCGTCTGAAATAACGAAATAGCCAAGCCCAATGCTAGCCTAACTTCCTTGATTAGATAACGACTACACTGCACATCACAGTTTGTTTACTCGTCTTTTTGTTTACTCGTCTTTTTGTTTTGTTTTCTATTCTTTTTTTTTGTTCTCAATGTGAACTTAGACATAGACTTCATTATAACATTCAAACGAAAAATAAACATGCTCCATGAGAATAAGGTTCTGTCTGTTGTGTGCGATGGCACGCACCTATATTTGGGCATTGAGAGCTAAAAACAACGCCAGTTGGCCGTAAGCGCAAGTTAATGCTAGTCGCTTTTCGAGTACTTGAACTAAATTAAATGTACTAAATAATTAAATTGTCGCCCGTCACTAAAGCATATCTGCGTTGCACTTCATATCGACCGCTACTTGTTCTTCTGAGGTACAAGGCACGTCGGAATACTATTTAGCTGAATGTCAAACAGTTCTTTGCATTATTGGTGGACAAGCCTGCGCATCGAGAACCAGCTTCTCTCAATAAATGATATAGATCTGTTGGTCAACAAATATTTACTGGCTCGAAAACACACAGACACGGTGCTACAGCATTGGATGGTACAAACAGGAAAAGCTCCTGTTTTATCCTTGACGTTTTTTCTTGCTTGCGTGTGTGTGCTTCTATTGAGCTCAAGTTATTTTTTTTTAGAATTTTGCACCAAATAGCCCGGCAAATAGATTCACTAGACGTATTTTCTTTTTTCACACTTCCTGCGCTGTAACGCGCTGAATGGATGCCATCTCTGCAGTTTTAAAAGAAGTTGCGAAGTAAGGAAATCAAAGAAAGACAAGCTAAAACTCGAAACCCGTACAGCTCACTCATCGTAGTAGGCCCTTTGAACGTTGCCGCCGGCATCTTCATGATCACCGGAGGTATTTATAACAACTATACGAACCAAGGGTCACACGAAATAAATGTTTCTCTCTCTCTCTCTCTCAGCTCATACGCCGGCATCGTTATTCGAAGTGTATAAACCGCGCACGATTCCGAGGCAGCTAGGCAGAACGAGATCGGCACCTCCCCCCCCCCCCCCTCCCCTTTTCGTATTTTGGCACCAAATGCGAATTTGATCGTTTCACATTGGCCATCGCGACCCCACTGTGTGGCCCACCGAGTCGCTCAACCAATATTTCTACTTCGTTTTTTTTTCTTTCACTTTGATTCTTTCTCGCGCTCTCAACTTTATAAAATATTTCCCACTTTCCATTTATGCGTTAAGTCCCGAGACGTCTTGCTCCATCCCTCCATGTCACGTTCACTGTTCTTTCTTTATTTATTTCATGCCCCATTCGTACCGATCCACGACTTATTGATTTTGCATTTCGGCCTAAGTCGGCGACCCTTAGGCACTGCTTGGTGGCTTTCTTGCTTCTTTTTTTTTTTGTTGTTATTATTGGTCTTCCCTCCACTACGTCGTAAACCCTGACAATACTTTCCCTCTTTCGCATCCAGTGGCTGTTTGTTCCAGTAGTTTTCTCTATACGTGACATTTTCCCTATTAATGCGTTATTTGTCTTCGAGCCCTTGTGTCAGATTCTTTTCTCTTGCTTGTTTGTCGAACAACGCCCATTGAAGCGTCTGTTTCGTTTTTTCTTTCTTTCTTTTTCTTGCTTTTTCGTTGAAGCGTCTCGTTGAGAACTTCGAAAAGGGAGCGCTGGTTCTGCTGCCGCTTTTCGCAGACGGACGTGAATAAATGGTGCCCCGCCCCGCCATCAATTCGAGGCCAGCTTCTTTGTTGCGGCATAAGAGTAATGCGCCCGCCGAGTCGCATTTATTATCTCCGTGTCAGTTGCGAATAAACGCGGAGAGCAGAGCTGAATGCAAGGATAAAAAGGCGAGCACGGCGAGGAAAACGAACGATCGAGACAAGAATGCCCTTTGAGTATCTATTTTCTTGTCTCCTTTCTTTCTTTTTTTTATTCTTTAACATTTCGCGTCGTGTATGGATGCTGCGACGCGTAGAGCCGGACACACGGAGTAACTATGGGTTATCCAGAATGCATTGAGAAACGTTGAAATCAGACGCTGAGTTCTCAACGCGTGCGTATCGCAACACCGTCTGCAAAACGGGGTCTCTTGTTTTACAGATGGCGGCTTTTTGGGTTTTGAACGAAGCAGGGTGTGTGCGTGTGCCTGTGTGTGTTTTCTTCTTTTTTTCAGCTCTAGAGGGAATGTCAAAGTTTCATGTTCAGGCGTTACACAACAACAGAGAAACAAGCGACATGCCGATGGCATTTGTAGTGCTGTGCCCCGCTACAAGCTCAGGGCGCGAACAAAGAAGTCAGGTCCTCACAGTTGGGTGGTTCTGCTGAAACAACTGTTAGGGACGTATTGTGTAAGCATTCGTTTCGTCAGGTTCTATTCTTTTGTGATCCCTCGATTCGCCACGTGACCGACTCCAGCTATAGCACAAGGCGAGGCTTCGTGCTATAGCCGAATAGTTAGAATAGTTAGCAGAATAGTTAGTAGACACGAAGTACGGCTCCTGTAATTAAAACCGCGAGTTGTCAAATACATAATCAAGAAGAAAATAGTGGCTTGCGCGCGTATGGAGGGTTCCGCAGTAGTCAACCCTTTATACAGTGGCACCAGTCTTGCTGGGCACGTGGATTAAAACGCAATGTGACTAAGATTGGCTGCGAAAATTCTGCATGAACGACTGAGGCAATGCAAAATTTCTCAATCGTGCAACGTAATCCGTTTTTTTTTTCGTTAACACTATTCGTGTATCGTTAAGCATGGTGCTACGCAATACAATAATGGACGACAAGAACACAAGAACCCGCGCAGTACGACTGACTCGCCCAGCAGCATGCACTGTTCATATACGTATGCTCAGACCTTCTTCATATGTATTCGTATTTCCAAAGGATGGGAAGTTTCGTAACTGACAAATTCGGCAATTATGAAATTTCATTAAAAAAAGAAACGTTTGTTTGAGCGCAGAAATTATAAAAGACTCCGAGGAATAATTCATTCAAAAAGATAGGACCTGGTTTGCGCAACTGTGGTAGTTGAGTGGCATAACATCTACATTGAATATATGGCATAAGTAAACATATAGCATGCATATGCATAAATATGTACGGAACATCATGATGACGCCGACGGCGACAATTTGCTTAGACTGACCATATAGTTGATATCGCGACAAGTTTTCATTAATAACCAACTCCGGTATCGCTAGCCAAGAAGGCGTTTGGGGAAGTGTATCGGTTCGGTCGCTGTGTTTGTGTGGTGCTCTGATTTTTCTAGTTTTTTGGACATTTACGGTTACCATTGACGACGATTGGTTAACAAGACGTTGGGTGAAGATTCAGCGAGCCAGGCGCCTTACAGGTACATCGTTTCTTTTTTGAGGACCTGGCTATTACCCTTTCACTATGTTGGTCGGAAGCCGAGAACATCGTCACGAGCCTTATGCTCGTCCAAGTGTAGCAAGCCATATGAATGATGCTACAGGCCGTAATGAAAAGCCTGGGGCCTTGCAAGCGTCACAAAGTTTCATAAGGCCGGCACGTTTGGTTCTCCACAACTCGGAATCAACTTCGGCGAATGCAGGAATAATGGCTGACGGTGAAGCCGAGAGCAAGAAACCTCGCCTAGAAGACAGCAAGTGTGATGATACAACATTGAATTATGAGCTAAGTGGGGAATAGATGGGTGAAGATGCAGCATTTACTTTGGTCACGCACAAAAAAAAGCGAGCCGAAGGCATTCCGGTTGTCTTTCGCCCGACGAGTGAAGGTACTCCTTTTAGCAAGTAAATCCAAGCAGAGCGTCTGACGAAATAGTTTCCGCTGCCAAAGAAAAAGTACAGTTTTTCAGGACGACCAGAGATGGATGTTTTATTGTCAGCGTTGCTTCCTTAGCCTCCGCAAAACGCCTTTTGATGTTCTTGAATGTAGGCGGCCTGGAAGTCAAGCCCTTCATCCCAGAGACATACATGCGAAACGTTGGGAAAGTAAAACATGTGCCTCTGCAGTATACAGACGAATAACTCCTAGACTTCTTGAAATACGCAGAAGTTATATCGGCACGCAGACAGATAAGGTATTCTCGCCCAGAAGATGGAGCAGTAAAGTCACATCCACTTCACACGGTAATTCTGATTTTCAGAGACGATCGCCCTATTCCAGGAAGAATTTACTTGGGTTTCACCAGCCACCCTGTCGAGGAATACCTAGGACCAGCACTTTGCTGCTATAATTGCCAGAGATTTGGGCACATGGCGAAAACCTGCCGCAGCACACGTCGATGCAAAATCTGCTCAGAAGATCATGACCGCAAGGAGTGCAAGCCACTTCTTCAAGCTAAATGTGCGAACTGTGCGGGAAAACATGCCGCCTCCTTCTCAGGCTGCCCTCAGAAAAAGGCAGCGGCACAAATGCGTCGACACGAACTTATCCATTGAAGACAACCGCGACGCAATGAACTCGCCCCAAACCTTGAGATTGTTCATTCAGTGCAAGATCACCCACCTCAGCGGGCACCGGAACCACCACAGCCAAGAGACCCAACAAGCTATTCCTACTCAAGAGAATAACCAACAGTGCAATCAAGCGACTAATAAAGAGGATCACAGTCAAGCGCCCAGTCTTATGCATCAATGCTACGGAAACCCAGACGACAACAGGCAGAATGTAATACACAAGAAAGCTCCAATATTCGCACACATTTTCCTCAGCGACCTTACGCACCTGCTGCTGAAATAACGCCAGCTTTTAGCGAACATACCACCGCATCAGTGACACAACAGATTTTACCAATGCATTTCGCAGCTCTTAAGGCAGTCCTATCTGCTCTGCCGGAAGCAAACAACCTACCAGAAGTGAAAGCCTTGTTGCCTCTGGAAGCACTATTGTGTCAACAATCCGGGCCGAAACTGCGGCAGGCAGTACATGAATAACCGCTACAAAAATGTCTCCATATTTCAGTGGAATACCAACAAACTAAGAAGGAAGTGTGCTGACTTTCGTAAACTGCTTGTGCAATACAACTTTCCAATACTTTGCATTCAAGAGGCGGGAATCAGTGACGACTTTCGCCTCTCGAATTATGTGATATACAAGACTTCTCGTCAAGGTGCTGTTAGCAGAGTGCTCCTGTGCGTCAGAAAGGACGTACCATCTTATCAATTTCATTCCAGTGATTCAAATTTCCCGGAATTCATCGCATGTAAAGCACTATTTGGCAAGCTCTATATCTGTATCTACAACCTTCAAAACGGATTTCAGTAGAAGCGCTAGTGGATACCTTCAAATTGATCATTCTAATGTATTTATATGTGGCGACTTCAGTGCACACAACATCATCTGGGGCAGTGATCATTGTGATGCACGTGGTAACGTTATTGAGTGCGCCATAGATAAATGCAACCTAACTGTTTTAAACGATGGGTCGCCAACATTTCTTCGTGGATTTAGTTATTCAAGCTGCATAGATGTTACCCTGTGTTCACATGATCTAGCGAATGGTGTGGGATGGACAACATATATGGAAACGCGCGGAAGTGATCATTTTCCCATCCTTGTGAATCACCCTAGCATGCACTATGATATCAGGCGTTACAGCAGACTAGACAACTGGCAAGCTTTTCGGTACCACCTAACGGATCAAATTAATCAACATGCAACAGTGGAAAGATTTACAGAATTTTTGCAGGATGATATGAACATATGCACAAAGAAGGTCCCAATTCCTAAACATTATGCTGCAGTTGACGGAGAGTATGAAAACCCAAAGGCCATCAGACGCCGATACGAAAGAGCGTACTGACGGAGCGGAAGTTTAGAAGCATACAGAAACGCTCAGAAAATACACTGTGTAATGCGCAGACGCATGAAAAATTTAGGCAAACGGCGCTGGCGCGATTTCTGCGGCACGCTCTCTCTTGACACGTCTGTCCCACGAACCTTTCTAGTAATTTGTTCTTTAAGCTGACCTTTAACTCAGAGCTTCCCATCTCGTGCTCTCGCTGTAGCTCGGGACACGTGTGAGATAACAGTTGCAGATGAATTTTATGAGCTTATTTCCAGACCTGCTTTTTCATCGCAATGTGCAGAATTTGATATTTCAGTAGTGTTAGCTCAGCATAAAATTACTGCTTGCTACTGCGCCCAACATCCTCAATTATACTTTCACATTAAGCGAGCTTCAATATGCAATTGCATAATGTCGCCAAAAATCTGCTGCTGGGCCGCGGCATTACGTACAATATGCTAAGGAACCTCGGACCAACAGGTACAAATGCTCTCTTAGACATCTATAATAATTTATGGATAGAAAAACCTGTACCTGACTCTTGGAAAGTCACTCGAATTATACCAATATTAAAACCGGGTAAAACGCCCGTGTGCCTTGAATCCTTCCGCCCAGTTAGTTTGACAAGTTGTTTATGCAAAGTTATGGAGAAAATTATTGACGCGCGACTTCAATGGTGGTGTAATGAAACGGATGTGTTGTCCAACTACTTAGTAGGTTTTAGAAAACATAGATGCACAATGGACGCAATATTAGATATAGTAACCTGTGTGGAACACAAGCGTGCATGTGCAAACATGACAATAGCAGTATTCCTAGACATCAAGAGGGCATTTGACACTGTTAGTCACGTTCATGTTCTGCTAAGTATCTTGGAACTTGGACTGTCTCGCAGGTCCTTGCGATGGATTTCTGAATTTTTATCAGGTCGCAAAATATTTGTTCAGACGGGTGAAGGAAAAAGTGCTGAACATGTTGCCAAACAGGGAGTACCACAGGGAAGCGTACTGAGCCCCTTTCTTTTTAACTGCGTCATGGCTGATTTAACAAGAAGACAGCCATCACAGTTAAATTTTTCACTGTATGCGGATGATGTGTGTATTTGGACATCTGGGTCTAATGTTGAACTACTTCAGATGGCATTGCAAGACGGCATAAATATCATTAACCCCTTTTTGAGAGAGAGAAGAATGGTTCTACCACACGCAAATACAGCTGTATTGCCCTTCACTCAGAGGCATTTAAAAATTTCACCCTTAATCGGGCCCTCTCAAATCCTGGCAGTCCAGAGGGCTCGCGAGAGGGCCGTCCGGTTTCACTTGATGGTCCCCGAGTGGGCCTAGCCAGGTGACGTTGAGTTTGCTTGTGTCTATAGTGGACGAAATAAAGTTGTTTCACTCATTCACTCACTCAGCCTTAATCTGGAAGAGCGCCCTCAAATGATTGACACACAGCATCGATTTCTTGGCATAATACTTGATAGGCAGCTATCCTGGGCACACCGCATAAAAAACTTGAAAACGAGGTCAATGTCATAGTGACTGTACTTCGCAGACTTGCAGGCACATTATGGGGCGGATCAGTATTGTTCATGCTGACTATTTACAACGCATTAATACGACAAAAATTGCGTATTCTGCGCCTATCTTACACGGACTTTCCCACACGTCAGAAGAGCGACTTCAAAGGACTACGCATATGTTTAGGAGTTCCACGAGCCACTTCTAGCTCTCTTGTAATAGCTGAGGCTCGTCAGTCACCATTTCCAGTTATGCGAACTACAGAAACATGCCGACATTATTTCCGTCTTCAAACGCAGCATAAAAGTTACCCATTGGCTCTAGACATAATGAAACGAGATAGAAGTTATGTTCATATAGAAATTCGAGAAAATCGTCACATACTGCCAAGAAATGAATTTTGGAACTCAGACGTCGAATATCTTCCATGGTTGCTTACACTTCCAAAAATAGAATTGTCAGTAGACGGGATATTCAGAAAAATAGACATGTTCATTCAAGCTGCTCAAGAACTAGCACTTTACGAGATATATATGCGGTATTCAGGATACACACGCGTCTATACACATGGCTCCAGTACAGCAACCTCTTCAACTTCATCATTCATTATACCGAACCTCAACAAACAAGAATCATTTAAGTTATCTCGTGCTACTTCGTCCACAACGGCTGAACTGTTCGCAATCTTATGTGCGATAAAATTTGTATTGTCAGTAAGAGATGCGCAAAAATGGGTAATCTTCAGTAATTCACAGGCGGCTCTAGCATCACTCTGTAGCACAAAAGGGAAAACATTCATTGACAATATAATATACGAAACACTTAAACACCTCACAAAGGCAAGCAAAGCGAAACATGCAATATTATTCCAGTGGATGCCAAGGTATTTAACATTCCTGGCAACACAGCAGCCGATGAAGCAGCGCGACAAGCACACCTCAAAGATGATGCGGTTCCACTCCCAATATCAAAGAATGTATTACGCTGCATTAAAAGGACAACGTCTTTCAAAATGTGTAGAAACACTTGGTTTGACCAGAATTCTAAGAGCTCAGACTTATGCTATATTGATCCGTTTATTGAGGAGTAGCAATAAAACTAATCCGGAGTTATCTAGAGAAACGTTATCAATATGTACGTGTTCACAATTGGTCCTCCAGCAAACTCGAAGTACAACAGGGCGTTCCCCAGGGCTCTATTCTGGGACCCCTACTTTTTCTTATCTACATAAATGATATTATAGCAATACATGGATCCCCGCAACTAATAATGTATGCAGACGATACTAATGTTTTTTTCACCGGAGAAACCATGCAATGTTTAGAGACGTCTGTTAATGACTACTTATTACAGTTATCTGCATGGCTTCAAAGAAATCTCTTGAGTCTAAATATAAATAAAACAAAGTACGTCATTTTTAAGCCAATTAATAAACATGACTGCTACCCGGTTAACATTAGATTTGAAGGACGCTTGCTGGAGCAGGTTACTGAACAAAAGTTTTTAGGTGTCTGGTTTAACCACAACCTCTCATGGAATACTCACGTTATTCAACTAAAATCAAGCCTTTCTCGCACCATTGGGTGCATTTACAAAGTACAACATCTAATACTCAAACGTTTAAAGCAGGCACTATACTATTCACTGGTTTACTCTAGAATGAAGTATGGAATCTTGACTTGGGGAACAACAACAGCTACTAACTACTACAAACTTAATGTATTACAAAAGCAAATTTTGCGCATACTGGAAAATTTTAAAGGCAACAAGCAGTTATTGAGAACACAGCCGTTATTTATCAAATATGACATGTTGAAGGCTGACCAGGTGTACTACTTTAAGCTATTGCAATGGATCAATAAATACAAGTTACATATTTCCGCAGTGCCCAGCTCAAGTTCATACAGTACCCGAAACCCAAAACGAAAAATGCCGCAAGTTAGAACCAACTATGGAAGGCAAGCATTATCTTTTCAAATAACCAATGCTCTAAACAGAAGAGATATGCAAGTCGACTTCAATAAAGGTGTACATACATTTAAGAAATACTGTAGGAAGTTTCTTGTGAACAGTGACATTATGTTTTCATTTGTGTAAATTACCTCAAAAAGCGCGCTTTGTTCTCCCTTGCCATGCTCCTCTCAGCTACTGCAATTTTGATACACGGCTGTGAAATTGTGCTTGGTTTCTGTGTGTTGGTTTTTGTGATGAGTGCCATGGCTATGAATGATGTTGTTGAACGTGCTGACTGATAACTGAATTGCTGTGTTCTGTATTTACGTTGCAGACATTAGGTTGCGCATGTAAATATTTTGTTCCAATTATTTGCTGACTTCATATTCGAGCAGTGACTAGTCTCCCTTTTTAATATTGCCCACTGTCTGAACCTATGATGTCTGTCTGGCTGAACTTTGTTGATGTATTTTGTCTGTGTATATTGTGCAAGCGAGCCAGGGCCCTTGTCAGGCGCTCTGTCGCCTTTAGCCTCGGCCCCCTCTTAGACTGTGTCTGAGGAAACAATAAAGAAAGAAAGAAAGAATTCAAGTTTTCATTGTCATTAGACAGAACCATGGAAACCTTTATTCATTGATTAAGGTGAGGCTCTGCCTACACAAAGCATTTGAATTGACCGTGCGGAAACCCCAAATGTGATTGTGAATTTGTAGACGAAGATATATATATCGCCTCCTTCTAGATTGCCCACATCACGACACACCAAGATGCCGACTTAAATCAACTCTAATTAAATTAGACCGCAGACCATTCATTTTAAAGAAACTTTTGGGTCCTTGGCCAACAACGTCCATGCAGAAGAGCGCTTTAAAAGCACTAAAGACTTTTATTGAAGACAGCGGCATTGTTGGACGTTATTAACGATTTTATTGCTCCTTTCATTTTAATGTCGCTGTATATATGCATGTGTTTGTGAATTATGTTATGTTGACTGTTCTGTTGTGACTATATGTGATAATGCATTTACACGATGTATGTACCACCCGCTGACTAGATGCTCTGTTATTAGACGACAGTATCGTTTGTGTTTTTGAGACGTTTATCTACATAACTGTGGAGACATTTACCTTGTATATTGTATGTACCATGTGTTTCTTACGTCACAGTCTTCCTGTGAAAACGTTGCGTGATACGTCCTGGTGCTTGTGTGAAAAGGTTATTTGATATCTAATCTTGAACACTGTATGTTGTATGATGGAACCATTCAAGAGATAAGGAGGAGCCGGCGCCTTAAATTGTGCGTCAACATATTATATATCACTAAAAAAAAGGCGTTTAGCATGCTTCGGGAGGCGGTTTTTTAAGGCAGTACGTTGGCACATTGGCTCGACTGGCAATGACTCTTATTCATGAATAAAAGTCATTACCAATGGCCAAGTAGTCATATCCACTGAAGCCCCGCAGGCAATGTTTGTTGAGACAAACTTTTTTCAAGTTCTGGTTAGTGAAGAAATATTGCCAGTTTCCCCTGAAGGGCGAAAAACTAGCAGCGATAGGAAGATTTAGCATAGCACTTGATATCCTCGCATAGTGTTCTAGCTATACGCGAATGGAAGCATACGCGGATGCGACACACGACGGTGTGTGAAACATTCCGCAATCTTTAGGAGCGTTACGGGACCATGTGGAACCTGCGATTGCATCGCAAAGGCGCCCCTACGCTGCGCGTTAGGCAGCGGCGCGAGTGAATTGCCCCACTTTGAGATTGTAAGAGCTAACATTGTTTGGAGCTTTTAGTCTGACAAGATTTAAGACAAAGAGGCACGCGCTTTGAATGAAACGTTTAATACATTTTGCTCGCGCGTTGCAAAGTCCTGAGGAATAACGCAGCCAAGAAGATAAGACCTGGTCTGAGCAACTATTGCGGTTGAATAGTATAGCATCTACATTGCATATAGGGCATAGCAAATTTTGCCTTGAGTGCCGAGGATAACTGCTATCGCAAACATTGCAAACGTGACCTCCCCCCGCCCCCCCCCCCACCCCCCAAAACAACTACATAATACCATGTGTCCCAGTTAATTTTTGTTAAGCTGTTCAAGGAAAAAAAGGAAGATTTAAATAGCAGGGTGCAAAACGCAATTATAACAGCTGTGGTGTTCGGTCGTCAGCATTAAATTCTTTAAATCGTATCGTGCACCGTGTTTTCTTATCTTTTTCCCCCGTTGACCAGCTTGGTTAAGGTTAGCTGAGACACCTTATATATCGAAACCAATCTTCAAGCGATTGTCTTTCTTTCGACTTCGCCGCATTAAGTGATAGCACATGCAGCCAGAAAGGGTATATACAGGCGGGACACCATTCTACGGCACTTGTTAACAATAGAGCTAAACTGCGAATTCCAAAGTTTTACCAAGGCCACCTGCCACGGTGGCTTAGCAGCTATGGCGCTGCCCTGCGAAGCGCGAGTTCGGGGGATCGAATCCCAGCCACGGCGGCCCCATTTCGATGGGGACTGGACTGAAAAACTTTATTAAGGTCCGGCAGGACGCGCTTAGCGCGTAGCGGGCATCTCCCACGTAGGGACCGACAGGGAGTGCGTGTCGGCCGTTTCGGGTGCCTGCTGGACAGCCCATTGCTGGTCGACGAGTAGTGAGCTTCTGAGCTACTTCTCCCACTTGTCCGAGGCAGAGTCGGTAAGAGCGTTTCTACACGGGATCCCAGAGGATGCGTGCAAGTGTATCCTCGTGAGGGGCACGTGTCGCTGGGGTACGCGTCGGGATAGGAAACGTGTTATTTGGCGGGGCTTGGGTGCATGTGTGTCTGTAGTAAGCGTAGTGTTAGCGCCTGGGGCCTGTTAAGTTTTTGGTGTGGTGTCGGAAAGATTCCCCGCCCCAGTTAGAAGCGTTTATGCAATTTCACTGTACGTAATGAGCGCGTCCCAGTTGCCCTCTAGCTCGACGAGATGGGGCTGCCCGGGGACAGCGTGGTCGGTGAGCGCGCACGCTGCGTCGTGCATGGGCGATCTCGTTGAGGTTTGGCGGGCCCCGCCCGGCACCCGACCAAGACGGGTCCAGGTGATCAAAATTTGTGCGGAGTCCTCCACTACGGTGTGCCTCATAATTATATCGGAGTTCTGGCACGTAAAACTCTATAACTTAATTTAAATTTGTCGAACTGAGGGAAACTTCCCTCGCAAAGCCAAAGATCCTAACACAGGGTTAGCGCACAACCCGCGCACGCACGCACGCACACACGCACGCAAGCACGTATGCTTTTCCCAAGACAGACACACACACAGAGAGAGAGAGTGTGTCAAGAGTTTGTTTGTCTGCACTTGTCTGAGAATGCACATCATCAATTTGCACTAGAATGGATAGTTCAGCTACAGTCGGTAATTCATCTTTGGGAAACTAGAGTGCTTGTGACAACAAAAAACTCGAAGAGCGCTGTGGCAGATGGCCTTTTAAAGCGAATAGCTTTGTCTGGCTCTATCACCCGTTTTCATGGTCGGTGGGCAGCGGCCGGGAATTTACCGGAAATACAAAGGGCGCCTGATCTAGCGCAACCGAGTCGCGGGACCCGCTCCTCGCGAATAGTAAATATATCACAAAAGAAGCCTCAAAGGCGAACGTATTTCGTACATAATTACGTGTTCTAGATGAGGCATTTGCAGCGGTAAACTAAATATCTAATTTCAGGTAAATATATGATATCAAACGTCGTTAAACATTCCCGACGGATATTCTGGAGCTTGTGAAGTTAGGCAGTGGGCGATTATGCGAAGGTAGAACTTGACGCCATTGTAGACATGTCAGCGGAACATCGTTATGCGATTAAGCGATGTTGCTTCGGCACGAGCTGTCGCGTGAGGGCTTTGTGGGAAATAGTTGGTGCATGTGGTAGAACGCTCGGAAAGCATTGCCCTCCTCTTCTCCCGCCACCAGTATAGATTTGTATAGACTGTGGCAGCTACATGAGAGGGCCCAGGCACTTCTACACATCTATACTGGCTAACGGTTGTGTTCTCCGCGGAGCAGACGATGTGCAAAACCTGCAAGTGCCCTTCTCCACACACCTTCTTTCACGCAACGAAGATAGGGGACCTCGCACTATAACGATAATTGAAGTACCATCATGCGGTTCAGTGACATCGTTCCTGCCACCGTCTGTTGCCTGCACCGTCCAACGTTTAATAATGCGTGTATCAGCTTTCAGAGCGCTATTCTATCCGAAACGCGGCCATCTTTTCGGCCATCTCTACGGTTGTAGCATTGAGTCGAATATTTTATGATTTTCTTTTATTTACTTATAGTTTAGGGCCAAATCAACTTCAAAGAGAGAGAGAGAGAGAAAGAGAGAGAGAGTGAGAAATGTAGTCCCTGAGGAGCTTTTTTTGTCTAGTTTCTCGGACGCATTGATCATACCAGCGTGCCCGCGTGGCAGCAACATCGGCTGATAGAGCCAAAGCGCAACGGCAATCCTATCTTCTACAGCCCTTACATATATACTGTAGGAGGTGCGATAATATTCGGAGCTTTCAAAAACCGTATCGAATAAAGTCCTATTCGATTCACCCCTTGAATCGAGTAGTCATTATTCGATTACGTCGTCAAATCGAATAGGCAGTGTATGGAAATACTAGGGGTGTGCGAATGTTCGAAACTTTCAAATAACGAATCGAATAGTGGCTCTTTCGACTCGGTCTTCGAATCGACCAGTCACAATTCCTAAATATTTTTTAACACTTTCCGAAAGTTTTAAAACGTTAACAGCGCCAAATTAAGCATAAAATTGTAGGAAAAGATTTCACCTGTAAGTTTTCACCTCTGGGGGCATATAGTATAAACATAAGACATTAGAACTTGCGCTGTGTAGCAGGTTATGTCACTTAGGTAGCCATACTTCACAGGCTATACCGTGATCCTTCGCAGTCTCTGAATAGTCGTGATGCATGCGAAGAAGCTACTTGTTTGCTCCTAATGCTCCATTTGTGTTTTTAATAAAAAACGCTTCACAACATGCTATGTAATGACAGAAAGTTGCCAACTTTAATAATGCTAGTTGTGAACATCGTTTTATAATAAATGTGATAACGGCCGTTCATTATTCGAAAACTATTCGAATACTATTCGATATTCGATTCGCTTCTGGCACTATTGGATTCGTATACGATTCGGTCTCGAAAATAACTATTCGCACACCCCTCCAAAATGGCGGGAATATATTTCGAATACTTATCGTCATGGACTGTACACAATCGAACATGAACTTGAAAATGCTATAGCGGAAATGCTATATATTTATTCTCATCCACGGTCCACATATAGTACTGTACAGCACGCTACGTCATTCTGTCTGGCAGACTTTCCCGGCTCAGCAGGACCGCTAACAACAGCATGTTGTTGAGATACGGCATTGGGCATTGGGATAGTTTGGGATTGCAGCGGGCTTTGTTTGGTACTTGTTGGAGATGCAGCACCTCTGTCTACACATCGTAATGAATCAAAATACGTTTCATTGCAACATACTTTATGCAATATTGGCACAACACACCATCTGCCACGACCATTCGGGCTAGAGAAAACTGATCTTTCTTTTTGTCTCTTTCCTTTATTTTCTTTTTTCATTCTGCCATCGATGCAGACAATGCGCACGTCTATTGACGACTGTATGCAAATATATTAATTGGTCTACAATGTTACCTTTATGCACTTTATATGATAATGCATGGCCGTCTATTATCCTAAGAGCCTTGATTTTGCGAACAATCTGCTCAGTTGTTCCGTATTCTCCCTTAGTGCTTTCAATAAACATGTTTTATAATGTCACTTTATAATGCGACTTTATTGAAATAAACTTTGCACTGTAAATACCTGGTTGCTAAAATTGTTTTACAAAAATGTCCAAAAGGGCCGACGTTATTCGTAATCAACTCGGAAAGTATTCTATGCTTAATTTGATTCGCTTCTCGCGCTATCGGTTGTCGCTCGTCACTGTTGCTGCGACTAGATAGAGCCGTTCCACAACATTCCTGCAGTACAGGGTCTGCGAGTCTTTAATAACTGGTAAGTGTATTGAATACTTAAAGAATTTTTAGCATCTTTAGAGAAATTTTAGTTTTTTTGCCTTCTTATGTGGTGCTTTTTTTGAATTGTAAGGTTGGCAGGTCTGTGCCTCAGCCCTTAATAAAGTCAATAGCTTTCCAAAGATGTTCGGTTATTTGCTTACAATGACAGTCACCGTCGACGGTTCCTGCACAATTTTTTCATCGTGTTTGTTTCGTCGCAGCTCTCTAGTTTGCGTAGCTTATCCGCCGTGGTGTTAGTGGCTGTGGTGTTGGGCTGCTAAGCACAAGGTCACGGGGTTGAATCCCGGCCACGGCGGCCGCATTTCGACGGGAGCGAAATGCGAAAACACCCATGTACGTAGACTTAGGCGCACGTTAAAGAACTTCAGGTGGTCCAAATTTCCGGAGTTCCCCACTACGGCGTGTCTCATAATCAGATCGTTGTTTTTGCACGTAAAACCCCATATTTTTTTTGTTTTAGTTTGCACAGCCTGTATAATTTCTCGTCGTTCCATATTTTGAATGAACTGCTTATAGTATACACGGAGTTTTTTCAAGGATTGGAAATTTCGCGATACGCTTGCTTTATACATTTTAGTGCCTATCTGCCTGTCTGTGCTAAATCTAGGTGCATAAATGCACGACGTAACTTTGATAAGACTTTCTTTGCTCGGTGTTCTCATCGATGACGGACGCGTGTGTTAAAATCCGTCCCATATGGACCAACGGCACGACAGCATTTAAGAGTTAGGTTCTGTTACAATTTTTTTCTTCTGTGGCTTCGGGAGCAGTTCTTAATTCTTCCTTAGAAATATCAACGCAACTACCACAAGCAGCAAAATACAGCTTTAAATAACAAGACGTAAAGATGAACATGTATTACCATATATTCCTTCAAAGTATACGGCGACGCATGTAAGCGTATGTTATTACCAAACATACAGTAGCTTGAAAGCTATGCATTAGAGGATAACTTATCCGTTAAAGGTAACATCGAACGTAGCGGACAAAAATTGCGCAGTTGTCGCTTTTGCTTGCATGCGCTTTATTTACACTGACAGCAGAAAAGTTCGATGTAAAGCTTGAACATCTTAAAACTTTTTGTGTGCAAACAAACAGGGACAAAGAATAGGGGCAACACAAGGACAAGCGCTCGTCCTTGTGTTGCCCCTATTCTTTGTCCCTGTTTGTTTGCGCACAAAAAGTTTTAAGATGAATCTGTTCCAACTAGGCCGACTCGCTGTTAAGCTTGAACAGTTAGTGTAGCGAGAGGGCACTTTTTTTTTGCTTGTTTGAGCAGCATACTGCAGTGATATCTCATCGCTACACAACCCAAGATTGTCAAGAAGTTGTGACGCTCACTTAGGCTAAAGCATATTTTTTTCCTTGTACTGTCTTACGAAGTTATTATATGAGACTTAGTGCTGCAAGTCAGCCGCAAAGATTTCGAATGTAGAGCTTTCAACGAATCAGGGACAGCCTTCTTCTTCAACATGTTCTATGAAAAGAAAAGATATATGATATATGCCGAACCAACATGGAAGTGAAATTAACCCAAAGTTTTGAAGGCCAGAAGTCGCATCGCGCTAATTCAGTATCTCTCCTCTGAAGAAACAGTATATTGTTAGGGAGCGCTGGGGCATTCACAGTGACTATATATGAACTAATTCTGCCCCGTGGCAGTATTAATCGCGGTCTGGCTTTGAATTGCGCATCCCAAGGACAGTTACATGCGTTTAGTTCTGTATACAATCAGGAGCACTTTCGGTGGCATTCGATTTAATAGAGGAGAAGCATGTAACGACATTATCTCGGCAGTGAGTGGTAAGATAACATATTGCGACCCATATGTCAACTCTTAAAGCTTTCAAGTCTCAAGCAGCTCAAATGATTGCAGCACAAAAACGAAAAGAAAAACGATGTGAGAAAGAATTTACTTCAAAGGTGACTGAAGTGCACCGAAAGCGTCCTCCTCGTTTATCATCATTTAGGCTTTCCACACTTTCTCTTTCTAGGTGAGCTACAAGTCCGCGAACTGTTCGCTACGTTGATTTAATCTGTTGAAAGCACTGCGCGCTTTAACGTTCCAACCAACAAACATGCTCCGCATTCCTCGCAACATCGTCGACGCAGGAGAAGGAAGTCAGCGAGCTCTGCCCGGCAAATACGATACAAAAAATAAGAGCCAGGCCCCATTCGCGTATCCACATACCTTCGCTACCGTCCTCCCTCGGGACTCTCTTGAGTCCTCTTTTGAGGAAGACCGCTCCTCTGTTTAATTAGAAAGACGAGTGCCTCAAGCTTGCGGGTCGTTCAAGATGATCGCAGTCGCAGAAGTACGAGCTCTTGTCTCGCGCCGAGTGAATAAATGTCGCGTCGTCAAACAGTTTCGAGCCCACCTATACTCGTCCCTTCCTACCTCGACATCCACTTCACCTACCTTCAAGCATCGGGTCGGGCTTCGGCGTTTCCCTTTGGTAGTCGTCGTTCCCGCTCGTCTTCCGCTCGCAGTGGCTTTTTTCGCGTTCCTCGAAGCAGGAACTATGCGCCCCTGCACTCGCAAAGAGCGAAACGTAATTCCGCGCTGCATTTTTAACGACGCTTTCCATGAGCGCCAGAAACGCGTGCGGCACTCGTTGCCTCGTGTCCTCTCGCCCCCTGAACCCTCTCCCTCACCCCCCTCCCCCTAGCCAAACTCTGTTCTCGCTTCGATTCCGGTGACGACGAAGCACGTACGCATTTCGTCCCCTTTCAATCGCCGATGTGTTTCCTGGCCCGCTGCCTTTTTCTGTTTCTTCTTTTTCTAACTCCGCTCTCTTCGCCACCGGTGATTTCTGGGCCTCGTGTCTCCGCGCCGTTCGGCCATGTTTCCTCTTTTTGTATTTTCTTTTTTTCACTCTATAATACTTTTCGCTATCCGCGAAAAGGCACAGCAACTAGCAGGCTGGCAAGGAAAATTTGCAGCCGGTTCAGGGAGAAAGCATCTTTGCCGTGCGGACGGGCGCTTGATTCCTCTACTTGGTTTTGTAGAGTGAGACTTGTTCCTTCCTTGCTATTTGTGTGTTCTTGCCGACTGGCTTCTTCGTACTCGCGCAGAAACAGTGGGCCGAGACCCGAAGGTAAAAGACGTAGATGACAGTGTGCGGAACTATGCACGTCTCACGCTCAAAGTGTGGCGTTGAATTTTTGCGCGACGTTTTCGAAGTCGCATTCATTTCAGGCTCGCAAGAATTGTAATTCTGCTTCTGCTGGTACCCTTGCTTCTTGCATGTTCCTAGTTTTGTGTTTTTTGTATGCACCAAAAAACTAATGACGACTGTCCGCGCTCCATTCGTAAAGTTTGGGGCCCATAAGTGGCGCGGCTGTGTGTCCAAAATGGCGGACGTTGAGATGATCGCGACACGCTGCCGGAGCGTGTGAGTTCGGAGAAGACCGGACTTCCTTGCGCTGCAGTTCACCTCAGATGTACGGTATTGCATATAGGTAGGGAAGCGAAAAGAATTTGCCTTAAGTCAAGAAAGCTTGGGTGCATGAAGGCGCCCGAATCAAGCAATTAAATGCATTAAATTGTGAATATTGCAAACGCAGCAACCTGTCGCGTCACTAGGATGAAAATCGTTGATGAGAGTTTGCCACTAAGCATGAAGTGATCATGCGTACTGCTCAGTAAAAGGCGAAAAATTCTCATCGACGACCTTTATTCTGTTTTTGCCTGCAATGTGCTCCGCAGCTTATGTACCATTTACTTCATGTCAGTACCGGTCGAGGGCTGCTTGACTGGGCATATTTTGCCGCAATCTATTACGAGACACGAAGGGAAGAGGAAAAGGACGAAGTGTAAAGTTTGCTCGTGTGTAAGCAACCAAGGTAGTCGAAGAATTAGTTTTGCACTTTGCGACAGGACAGGAAGAGGGACTCTGGAGGCATATCCGATTAGCGGCGATGTGCTTTTATTGCGTTCCCTTGATTACAAAACAGCGGAAGACTCGGACGACGACTCAGCCAGCAGAGAACAAAACCAGCGAGAGGTCAAATAGTAATTTAAAAAATACTTCCCCTCTTTTACAGTGGAGCTGTATATGGCTACGACGCCATAGAATTTTCGTGTCCGCACAAGAATTCATCATCATCATCATCATCATCATCATCATCATCATCGTCATCATCAATTGCTCATACCCCCGTAAGGAAGCAAAATATGCAATGGCTCATATCGCCGTAAGGAAGAGGCTACAAGCACTCAAGGAAGTGAACAGTGCTTACATTCTTTCTAATGACCCATACAACATACAGAACAGCATGTCGAAAACTGTCATGATCAATGGATCATGCCCCCGTAAGCAATGGCTCATACCCCCAGCCAGCGAAACATGCAATGGCTCATAACCCCGTAAGGTTCTTGGCTACTCACTTTGCGCGGTTTGGTCGCGATGACACCAACCCTGCGGTCGTTGTCGTTGATTTCAATGTGCAGGTGTCGGGACTGAAAAAGGAATGGTTTACACGTTTCGTGTTGCGGGCATATCGCTTGCGATGCCACACCGAGCCGGCCCAACCGACCTCCCAGCGGCGTACGTGCATCGATTTCACATTATCAGAGTGTGCTTGCAGTTTCGAGTATGCCGATCAGTGTATATCATAGCCACCTCAAACCCATTGTGACCGTCGTTACTAACTGACAATGAGTGATGCCAGTAAAGTCTTTGCCGCAAGTTTTCTTACCAGGGTGTTTACAGCCCCACTGGTCGTCCACCTTGACAGGGCGGAACAGTCTTGAATTTGATGCTACGTTGCCGGTCTTTGAGGAATGTGAGGAAGAGGAAGATATATGGACAGGGACGGCAAAAATAGCGCTATCAGAAAATGCCAGACAAAAAGACGGGGATACAGCGACTTCAGGAGATGCGAAGGTCTAGGATTATAGCAAAGGCACTTTACGGGCGCTTTTTTTCTTCTTTTCTTTATTGTTTTGTTTCACGGATTCTCTCCGTGTAGGAGGGCAGAGGTAAAGGCAAAATGCCTGACAGAGCCTCTGCGCCCCTACAGTTCAAGGCAGCATGACATATCATTCACATACATATTTGCCAAACATATCTTTAACACACAGCACACAGCAACGAAAAATTGAGACCCAGACTAATGCGGCAGGGATTTTGAACGCGGACCATTCTGGATAAATAGTAGCGTTGCTTTTGAGGCACTCTGCGTACAGTAGCCGCGAGCGGCTATCTTGCTTTTTGTGTCTCGCTCAATCATTCAGAATCTTACCTACGGAGCGCTGCAAGTTTACTCAGTTGCGCGTAGCACAACACTTCGATATTGCATTTCGCCAGATTTTACCAATTCTAGATCATATTCATTGGACCCTGACATGCTAATTCGTCTGCCACCCGGATTTTCCCGTCGTGAAGCAACCTTAGTGTGCCGCCTATGGTTGGGCGTAGCATTAACTAACGCTTATTCATTCCTCATCGGAATGGCCAACAGCGGCGTATGCAACTCTTACGGACGAGATGAGACTATAGAACACACCCTTTGTCGCTGTCCATCCTGCCACTGACAACGAGATGCCCTGCGAATGAGTACAATCCGTGTAGACGACAAACTGTACTCGGATGCGAAGATCCTGGGACCCTGGCCGAAGGCCTTAGTATGCACAAGGTCACCAAAGCGCTAATGAGCTTTTTGAAAACAACCGGATTAGATGAGCGCTTATGAGTGAACATTCATCATGAGGGACCTATACATCAATGAGCTTTATTCTACGAGCGTGCTCACGGAGACTCCTTTTATCTCCTCCTTCCTTTTTATCTTTCTTTTCCCTTTCCCCTTCCACACGTGTAGAGCACCCAACTGGGCGAGACTTGGGTTAACCTCGCTGCCTTTCCTTTGAGTCTCTCGCACTCTCTCTTTTATCTTTTTCAACATTTTAGTGCGCAAGGAATTACCTGTCTTAACTGAATATTCCACCGTTCTCCTGCTTTGGAAAAGCATTGACAGGCAACTTGCCCGCACTTCTTTCTGTGTCTGAAAACGTAGCAGTCGCCCGTTTCGCTGAGGCCAATCATCGCGTTTCTGGTTCCCGAGGAAACCGCGTGGTACCAGTACCGTAGCTCTAGCACAATGTGTAGCTTTTGCTAATTGCTCGCTGCCCACCACGCGTTCAGATAACGCGGTCGACCCACTTTCATCTCGATGCGTGCATGTTGTGCATTTGCGAACACATGGCGTTCCAATGCCGTGGTAATGGTTTTTACCTGTCAAGTTTCTCGCATGTGAGCCCGGTAAATTGGGGATGGAAGAATAAATGAAAAGTGGCAGGGTGCAAGCAGTATGTGTTAGGCTTCGCGAGCAATAGCGCAAACTTTTATAGGCAAATAACCATTCCTTCGGAATTGTCCAGGCTACGTGGAGGAAGGTGTAGCTATCACACACAGCTGCGTGACTTCTTGCGGTGTCTTTGGAAGCATAATCAGGTCTCTTACCCACCACTAACCAGTACTAATCATTACTAATCAATTTATGCCCGCGAGAAATAACTACGCATGTTGTCCAAATGGGGCAACAACAAAAAGAAAGCAAGCGTGCGCTTCACAGAATAGGAGAAAGAAAACAAGACAAACTTTGCATACAGGTACAAAGTTGAAACAAGGAGACTGAACGTAACAGTAGTCGATACAAAGCAGAACCGTGCAGCGGGAATATTTTGCCTCGCTAGGGAAAAAAAATGCAGTGCAAATTCGTAAGATATCCGCAGGCATTGAGAATCATTGGGTTCTCTCGAAAGGGTTGCGGGTAAAGAGGGAAAAGCGCTCCCTGAATAACGGAGAACGAAGTGTTGGCTCTTGGCGGAACGAAATAGACGGCCACGCCGCACGGGAGCGTGGCAGAGTGTTCGATAAGCCGGCATTAAAATGTTAATTCGCGACAGTGTGGGGGCGCTGCCTCAGATCGCCACGATCCCGGCGCACCACCAACGAGTTATTTTCTTTCTTTCCTCGATCGCTTTCGAAGCAACAGGGGGATGCGGGGTGCACACTTCCCTTCGCCATCTCGCTCCCGACGCCGGTCAGGGCCGAAAGGAACGAACGCACAGTAAAAGAAGGAAAGTGACAGAGAAGCGCGAGGGAGACAGGCTCTAGCGAGGAGGATATCTCCAAAGCCACATTCGGCCGGGTAGGACGAGGATGAGACGTAGGAGGAGAGAACGAGTGAAGATCCGGAGTAGAAGGTGAAAAGGGTAAAGTGATCTCGCCACGTCTCCCCTCGTCCCCATACTGCGCTTCTTCATTTGCTCTCTCTCTCTCTCTCTCATTTGCTTCCCTCCTCTTTTGTTTCCGCGGAGACGAAAGAAAGTACGAGCGCCGCAAAAACGAGCCGCCGCCGTTGCCTCGCCTCTCTATCCGGCGAGCGGACCCTACTACTCTACCCTCTGGCGCTCCCGACCTCTGTCGGCAGCGCCGAACGTTCCGTAGCTCTTCTCTCCTCCACTTCCCCTCGCCCCCACCGCCTCCTTTTCTTTCCGAGCGCCGAGACGCGATTGCGCATGCGCGGAAGATTCAGAGCACGCGCGGGAGCGCGCGCTATACGAACTCTCTCATCCAAGTCTTCTCCTAGGCTCTCTCTCGCCCGCGCCTTTCTCTTCCACCAGCGTCCCCACAATCTCTCGCTCTCTCCTTCATGAGCTCGCTCTATCTTTCCTCCGCCGATCCCAGTGAGTCTTCTCTCCCCTTTGCCCGGGCTCACGGCTAGTCCGCGCCCTCCTCCGTAGTCCTTTTTCTCTCTTTCGCGCCCACCCCTAGCGTTCCGCATCCCCGTGCGGCGCGTAGCCCCTTTCCCCGTCCCCTCCGACTGCTAGCGGCGCTTTCCGAGCGTGTCCCTCGTACACGCTTGTGCGGCGGCGGGCGGCAGAGGCTGCGGCGCCGATGCTTTGGCGCGTGCTCCCCAGCGAGAAGCGAGCGCACAGCCGAGAGGGACAGCCGCCGGCGGTGACGGGCGCCGGCACGGCACGACGCGACTCGCCGGCTGCGGAACGCTACGAGGACGACGACAACGACGCCGCCGGACACGACGTCAAGCCGGCGACCGGTTCATCTCCTCTGCTTTCTGCGCTCGGTGCGCTTTCGGGATGTTCCTCCACTGACGACGAGCAGATGAGAGCCACCTGATATACAACCCGTCCCCGACCGCAAGCCCACCCCCTCCCATCCATCGGCTCTACATTTTTTTTCCACCTTTTGTTATACGTCTATACGTTCACATCCGCCGGTTCTCGCTTTTCTGAATTCCTTCTTTCTTTTCTTAATTTTTTTTTTTGTTACTGCCTCCGAAAGTTCTGCGAGCAGCCTCGGCTGCGTGCACTGATTCCACTGACCGGAAACTGTCTCCTTATCGGACGGTGCCAAGCGCTTTCATTCGCGGTGAAAGCTCGGCGTGTTTCGAGGATTCTTTTGCTGGCTCTATGAAAACTGCGAGGGATGCCGGTCGACGTTGGGTCTGTGGTGCACGATAAGGACGCGAGAAGCTGCGTCAGACGTGCAGCGCGAGTGTTCGTGAGCGCGCGCGTTTGGTGATGCCTTCTGATGCCTGAGACGTATACTTGACTGCACTCGCGGAAGACTGAGAAAAAAATTACAGCGTGGTGTAGTTGCCAAGAACCTTCGTCCCTACGGAGTTTACACGCCTCGTACGAGCCCTCCTTCGAGTAAAGAGACAGCATCTTGCACTGTGTATAGTGCCATTACAAAGAAGAGTTATAAAGAAAGCCATGCCGCAGCAAGTACTCAGACATCGTTGAAGAAATGGAAGTGTTAAACGTTGAAAATTAAACTAAGAGTGCTTATGAGTGCTTGATTAGGTCACGTCGTGCTCGAGTCATTTCGCTAGCGGGACAGTGCTCTATATCTGTGACAACGAGAACCTGGCGCACAGAATATAAAACCACAAGGCGCAAGCTCATTTGAGAAATTTGCCATTGAACTAAACAATATAAAAAAGGTGTAGCTTCGCTGTGCGAAAATTGGCGGTGTCTACGGGTCGGCGAAGCCTGCACAAGAGAACACCTGTGTCTCCGCACCGGTGCGCGAGGCCACTCGGGATTCCCCGCGCCCACGGATGCCTGCCCTTCGTCCGGGGCGCGACGCCAGGAGCGTCGTAGTTGCTTCAACAACTGGCTGCGGGTCGCCCCTCTCTTTGTCGCGATGAGTGAGCCAACAGTCGCGCGCCGAGTGCCGTCGTCCATTCCCAGAAAGACTCGTGACCCGACCGCGGCGGAGGAGCGTTTCGACGCCGTTTCCAACCTCGGCTGCGCCCCCTCTCCACGTTGCACGTCCGCGACCGTCGTCTTAGGCTTCCCCCGCTAAATCCCGGCCCGCCGCGCCGAGGCCGCAGGAGACCATGAATCGCTGTCGCGTCTCACGCGGCTGACGTGTGTTCGCCCGTACAAACCCCCGGCATGATCGCGTGCATCCTTCCTCGCCGTTCTCGCCTAGTGATGCCGTTCTCCCAGCCACCCGCCTCACGGCGACGACGAGCCGACAGCGGCGACTGCCGCATAATGTGGTCGTCGAACTCGTCGAGACCTCTGTTTGCGGCTACCCTGAGTAGGCTGACGCTTGTGTGGATTGCGACGTGCTCCTTGCTGCCAGAGACCGTCGCCCTACCGCCCGTCATCAGAGTCGGTGAGTGGTTTCTGCGAAACTTTCGTCGAACTTCGTTTCTTTTGTTGCCATTTCATTTGCGAATGATTGGGGGGACGGCGGAAGAAGCTGGCCCGAAGAACCTCCCTGTAGCAATGTAATGAGCAGAACGGGGCCTGTAAGCGTTTCCGGTGCAAGATAACTCGGATGGAACGATGCATCCAACCGCAAATAGCTGGTACCAGGTTGGCTACGTGGCGAGGAAACAACATCAGAACAATAATATAATATGAAAGCTGCGAGAGAGGAATAAAAAGTGATATTGAGCATAGTAGTAACAAAGTGGTTTGCATAATATATGGTATACATTCATAGCTTAGCTATTAATTGAGGTTGTGATGGAATGTGAGATAGACAGGTTCAAAACTGTGCTTAGTCAAAGAGATTTTAGGTTTGTTATACTAATAGCAGATGTACGGCCTCGTTTAAGCATTCTAAAGGTATGGCCCACAAAGAAAAGAGAGTGCACCACTGCTGAAGATAAAACTTCATAGCAAGTTCTAAAAGTGCCTCGAACGTCTACAGCCTGTTTCAGAAACCGCTAAATTTGCTAACTACCGTCGGTGATCAGCCACAAATTTTGAAGAAATATTAATAGTCTGACGGGTGCTAGCTAGCGAAAATTAGGACCAGTTATAGCGGGACATGGGCCCTTCGTGTTCAAGCAACGAAGTGCCATGCGCGTGGTTACCGATCTTAGTTGACTTATCAGCCTAGGAAAAAAATGACCAATCGGTGTCAAAACTTTACGTCTATATTATACTGGGCTGTCTGTAGTGCAAGGTGACTGCTGTCAAAGGTGCTTAGCGCTTAAGGGATTTTCAAGGACGCGTGTCCGTTTCTGTATTTACTATTATCGTCCCCTAGTTCGCAACACGTACAAGAAATACGACAAAAGTGTGCTGAACCAGAACCATACAACCGAGATTCTAGATGGCGTGTTCTTAAACAATCCGGTTATCTTAGTCAGTATCAGTGTATAAATTTACTATACTTACCAGCCTTGCTACTCAAACTGCTCTTCAAACTCCTTCATTGACTTTATGAGACGAGAAAGAATTACGACACGGCGAAGCATTGAAGCTTTGGGGAGCTGTTACCTATGCAAACCCTTTACTTCATGTATCGCAAATTCAGCCGTCAAAGTGAATAAAACTTACGGTAACTTTCAACGTAAAAGAGCTCAATTGAAAGGCTTCATCCGAATACTACATCATCATGCTCCGATATTTCCCCGAAGTGCACGGATGCTTAGTACGAAACTTTAGTTGAAAGATGCGACGAGCCTGCGTTTGCGTATGAATCTGTGCACTTCTAGATCGAGATGTCGGTGATGCGAAAATAGCCTTTTTTTCCCAAGAGACCTCCTTGCTCGGAGCCTCCCACCAACCATGCTCTTAAACACAAATGATAGCGCTGGTAGGTCAATGGAATGATTGGACCACAATGTTGTGTCGCAATGCTAGCTGTCTCTTTTCACAAGAGATCTTTTTATTTTTATTCTAAACTGAACTATGCCGCGCCTCTTGCATTAGCGAAGTGCTCTCACAGAAACTTTTCTCATTTCTGTTTTGTTCTTTTTACTTTCAACGTTGTTTTTTTTTGTGCTTGCTGTCTGAACGTGCTTTATATACGGCTTATATACAGCGTTCAAGCATATCTTCTGTTGCGACTGAATACGAAATTCGCCGTATACTAAAAATGGCGCACGATTATTTCTTGCGGGTCTGTATTCTATCGCTGAGAAAAGACTAAATATCTAGTGCGCCACTTAGGATGGAACAGAAAAGCACGGAACCGACTTGTTCAGAGGCTCGCAGGAACCAGTTTCTCTTTTGTGGAAATTCCCTTAGTTGACCTCTATCAATTTCACTTTATCCAGCGTGTACGTCTAAAGCGAAGCACCGAACAGATATTTTGTACGCGGTGATAGTTCTGAAGGTGCACTCGATAAATGAAGATAGCATTTACCGATATGGGTGGTGGACTCGGAACTTCTTATTCATTGTGAGGCACCAACCGATGCTGACACCCTATTTAACTAAGCAAGCTCTATTGCAAAGACTTCTTGCGAACAATTACACGAGAGTTTATTCATAAAGCATATATTTGTGCCATGGTAAGCTTTCCATGTGGCGGTTACTTTCTTCGGTATGAATCGAACATGGTCCAACTTTTTTGATGCAAAGGTGCGCACCTCTACCCCTAATGCATTTGTCGTGTCTGTTGGCAAAAATACCCTCTTTCGTGAGCCGTTCCCGCAAGCTGTGCAATCGTAGGCTAAAATTGATGCGAGAAGTGTGCATATCCTTTCGAATCACACATACAGTGCATGCCAGATAGGTCGTTTCGATCAAGAAAAGCATAAAACACATCTCGCGTCAACATGATGGATGATAAGGTGGTCATCCAATGGGAAGCACAGAATGATTAACAATGGGAATTAACAATGGGAAGCACAGAATGATTGATAACAGCCCCCGCTTGTAACAGAGGGCATGACGTCAATACCCATATAAAATATAAATTAAAATACAGGTTTGTTACGGCACAGTTTGTAACACAAGACGTGAGGTCACTACATTACACACATATATAAAGAGGACCCGTCTAGTAAGACATTGCATTTGTGTTGTGACAGGGCTACGCAAAAGTAATTTATAGTGAGGACTCAGAGAACAGAGAAGACAATGTCAGCAACGTCGTGGTGCTCGTGCCACGGATGAACATTGAGCCTAGGACGCTCAGCGCAAGCGCCGAGCGCAGCAGGACGGTGAATAATGTCGTGAAACCGAAAGCGCGCTCAAGCGACGAAGCTACGGTGCAATCAATCGTTTAAAGAGTGCCAACTATAAATTTAGAAAAGAAATTTCTCGACGCAGAATTCCGATTTAGTTGCTCCGTGTGTGATCGACTGTGGTTCCTCGCTAAGTACATTCCGCTTGTCTCTGGTCAGTTCTTCGTAGGTGCACGAAGTAGCGGCTCAAGTCAAGTCGCAGGCCGTTGAAACGTCTTCGGCTAGTGATTAGGCAAAGTGCATGTGTGAATGTCGCCATGCGAAAAATCTCAAGCCACGTCGCAATGGTTAATTGTTCTAGGTGTCGTTTACAGCTTCACTGTCCAACCATCTTCACAGCGTGGATTGGAGCCCAAGATTTTCAAGCGACGCTTGTATTGGTCACAAGTTTCGGTGGTGATATGGTAAAGCAAAAAAAAAGAAAAACAGTTGCTCCCAGAGCAGAACAGCTATGGGACAGGCGGTTTGATGAGTTGAAAGCTGCGCTGGTGCCGGAGCGTGAGTCATTAGCAAGGATTCGAGCTGCATAGGCGCGCGTTCACGCCACGCGCTCAACAAATCTGAGCCGTTTCACTTCCGCTGGGGAGGGAAAGGGCACGAAAGGGTGTCGCGTGCGCTGCCGCCGGCTTCGTTTCTGTTCAGTTCATTCTCGGAAAACGGATGGGATGGCCACGCTTTGTGCGTTCCCCCGAGGAACTGGCAGCCTTCGACGAGCAGCTACGAGAGCTCGCCCGTGAAAGGGCTCGCCATCGGCGCGCCGATCCAGCCGTTAGAGCTGCCCGAACCCAGGCAATCCGACAGCAACGAGAAGGACGTCCAGAGCTGAGGGAGCGGGAGGCCGAAGCAATCCGGCACCGTTCCGTGTGGGTTACGTAACCATGACGAAGGTCAGGCGCACGCAGGACTACTTTCGCTTACCCCCCATTTTCCGGTAGAGCAAGGGTTGATCATCTTTACCCCTGCGCTTTCATAAAAGAAAAACGACAGTATGTCTTTTATAAACGTCGGCATAGCAAGTGTTATCAATACAAACCTTTTTATTTTTTATACTAACAGAAGACCTGCGATGGAAGAGCGCGCAAAGGCACATATCCCGGGCGAGCTTCGCCTTCTATGTTTCCCCGTTGCTCTTTTTAAGTACGTTGTGACAGCTAACTACGGCACGCGGGTGATTTATCTGGCGATCGAGCATGAAGCCAGCCGATCGAACTCTCACGTCTGCAGATGCCGCGAAGAAAGCCATAGTGGACGTTTGCCAGCGCCAAACTCACGAAGGCACTGCTGACCGCATGGCAGAAGCTGCCAACCAGGAAAGCAAACAGAACGGAAACCTATCGAAGCAACCAAATTCCAGTGCAAACACCAAACACACAGTTTCCTCTGAAGAAAAACAAAACGCACATATAGTCGGGGGAAAAAAAACGAAAAGGTGAGCCAACTTAGGCAGCCGATGTTATTCCACAAGCAGGAGAACACACACTCGCACCCTGATACGCAAACCCCGGGTAGGGAAGGGGGGGGGGGGGGAGGCTAAGGCTGGCGCACAACACAAACACGTGCGTATACATAAACGCACAAACCCACGCACTTACGCAGCACTTCTACGCCTCCCCCGCACACACACGAACACACAAACGCGACACACACAATAAACGCAGCGCAGCTAATTTCCGAAGGCGTGAGGAAGAATCAGCACGAGATGGGAGAGTGAAGCTGCAACAGCAGCAGCACCGCCAATGCCCCGTCTCAAAGTACTTGCCATTCGTTCACTTCTCATCATTTTCCTTAGGCGCAGCGGGTTCCAGGATAACAGCCCACGCAGTAGCGCCGGGCGATTTGAGCGCTACGCCGGGTGTGCAGGAAAAGTGGCGCGGCCCACACTTTGTGCTTGTGCGGGGTGGCGTTTTATTTAGCATTGAACGACTGGAATAGATAAAGATGGCAAAAGAAACAAAAAAAAGGCAAGAAAGGCCTACGTTTCGCCAAGCTCGTCAAAGCAGAACATTAACGCCACGCGCTGCTTCAACACGAGAGCCCCTTCGCCCTCACTCCAATGGAAGCGGTTGCTTCTTTGCGCGCATCGAGGCAATTTATTACGCTTTCACCCGCAGCTGTCACAGTCGCACCAAAGGCGAAATTGAATCCGCGTCGTCGACCTGGCGTGAACTGTGCTTGTTGCTGCATAGCAATGAGCGTTGCCCTTTTCGATGCCAGAGGGATCCCACAGGTGCGGCAGGTATCGCTGAATCGCCGCAACGAGGTTGATGTTTCGGGGTCACGCGTTGGAAAATATTGCGTGCTTCGCGATAGAGTTTGAAAATCACTGTGCCCTTTTTCTTACTGTTTTTCTTGTTTCCTCGGGAACTTTATCGCGAGCCACAGTAAAGCGTAACGCGGAGCTCGTTGGCCACATCTGGCCCTTGCGCCAATAAACTCCAATAACCATCAATAATCCATAGCGAAGGGTGCCTTTTATATACAATTAAGAAATTATTGCGCGCAAAACTTGAAATGCACCTACGCTACGTTAGGTAGTAACATTGAAAGCGACACGTGCGATAACCGCGAGAATTCCCTCGAGTTTATGGCGATGAGTTTTATTTGTAAGTTAGCGCAAGGAATGGCTTTCTTGGGATATTAAGCACTGGATACTCACCGAAGCCCAACTCGGGGCCAATGTTCCAGGTGACTAGACCCGTTGGATAAAAGACAAATACGCAAATAAGTTGCTGCAGTTCGTGCTACAGACGAGGATGCAAGTCTTTTTTTATATATATGATGTCGTCTTTCTTTTTGTTATTTGTACTACATATCCCTTACGGCAAGCCCTGCCCCCCCCCCCCCCCCCCTGTTCTGAATAAAGTCTTTTGTGTAGCCTTCGAGAACTAGCTCACCAAAATAGTTCTAGTCGCGCACACGTCGTTAACGGCATTAAGCACTGCCGGTACATCTCCCTTTACATGTTTAGCTATGAATAACCAGCCGAGTTTTATCTAAGAGCCTGCTTTCCAAAGTATAAGGACTGCTTGGGCAGGGCCTGTAACCACGTATCTGTTACGTGTTTTCTACGTGATGTTTATGGAAAACGCGGTTATTGTAACTTTTTGAGGGGTCTTACTTGGTCATTCCGAGAATTTTCTTTCTCTCTTCGCAGCTCGACTTCCTGCGTGGGTTTCCGTTTTCGCTCGTGTGGCTTTTTATGAGATCAAAGAAGAGTTCGTTCTTTTTCTATCATTTCTTAAGTTTAAACCCGCAAGCTCCATGGGCTTTACAGAGATGATTATTATCACTAAAATTATTAAAAATTAGTGTTGATATAAAAGCTACAACCAGGGATAAGATGCCTCAGAAGGGCTGGCGCACGTTTCAATAGGCGGGCACAGGGATTAATAATTAAAAAGACACATTAGTACTACACGTGGCAATAGTGACAAGGAAGCGATAATTACTTCTCAAGTACAAACGGGCGCAAATCCTAATTATTTGATACGAAATCAGACTTCCTGTAGTTTGTTATAGCTTTTTAACAATTTCTAAGCAAGGACAAAACTTGTTAATGTTCCAGCGAATGACGCAATGGTGAAGAGGGCCAGCCGGCTGGGTTATTGGATGGGTGAAATCAGCTGATGTTCTAACTATTTGGTTCAAAATATTAGTGCAGCAGGTTCATAAAGGACAAGCCGTTTAAATTTAAAATCAAAATGAGGTTACACGCAAAGAGAGAAAAATAAATACAGCCTTATTCTGCAGGATCACAGGAGCACTTAATTCCTGGGTAACTATAGCCAACAGTTATGAACCGATTACTTGTGCGGATTGCTTTCTTCATTGCAACATGAAGGTCAGTACAAAAACTGTTGCCTGCCAAACGGGATGTAAAGCTAAATTAAGAGCAATTATGTGCATGAAAGAAAGAGAGAGAGAAAATGATAAATGAAAGGTAGGAAAAGCACATGTTCAAATATATGTGAAGTCAAGCTTTAGTGAATCGGTCATTTAAATGCTGTGCAACTAATCGTAGTAGCTGCAATGTTGTTTACTGTCATCCTATGCAACATTTTATGTCTTGTGATGATTATGTTAATGCACCACAAAGCACAAAACTTAATTATCACGCAATTTTTATGTTTATTCACTACACCATTCACAAGCTACGTCGAATTGCAAACGCCAGTCCTGGAATGGGGGACTCACCTTACACATTCTCCCGCCCTAATATTTATTGAATTCAATCCATCCATCCATCGAAATCAGGCGGACGGACTGTGTGATATACCTGTGCGTCTACGTAGCGATTTAACGAGGACGAAGGCAATGTATGAAGCTTGTCGAGGGAAGAATGGCGATGACAGTTCAATACAGCGGGAAATGCGATACATATGGATGTAAATTTACGAATCCTATGCATCTTCTATTACAGTGTCACATGGGCATTCTAGAGAAATGCTCAAATATAGGCCTTTACCTGCACATCCGTTGCGGCACAAGTACCATGGCACAAAAATGGCGCACGTAACTTTAAAAAGAAAGAGAACATGGAAAAAAAATCATTGAATATCATGCGCTATCTCATTAAGAGGTCAGTGTGCTTTAGAGATCCGTATTAGCCGACAATATATGCGCACGTTTAATGTCGTGGTGTATTGTATTAGTGAGAAGCACTCGCACATGTTTATTGGTCAGAATTTCGCGGCATATGTGGCAGAACGCGACAATAGTAAAATTTCGCAGAAATTTCAGGAATAGGTTTGCAGTTTTGTTCGTCCAGACCAAACTTAGGCTACATATCTTCAGAGAAAAGTTATTGCGCAGTTATGGGAATGCGATTCCAATCAGATGCAAGTGCAATCTGTAAGTGAGGGAATAGTAACGTGAATATATCGCTCTAGCGTGCAGCACAGACAACTTTAGCCACAAGCTACTTACACAACGAAGCAGAATGGACTCTCAACTTGTTTCATAATTGCCGCTCTTACCTATCCATTGAAAGACGTTGAAACTCGCCGGTTTTTCCGCCGATGATGTTAATCCTACAAGACGAAGCAGAAACACTTTAATGGCTACCCATTTCCAAAAAGAGGGACACATCACATTGGCTCGCTTGAATCAGACCGTCTCCGAAGTAGAGGGAAACACAACAGCTTACCACGCGAAGGCAGCACGCAACACCTGTGCGATAAAGCCGAGTAGCTTCTGAGATGGTTACATCATCGCTGCTCTCATCTTCCCAATACCCTTTAGTTTGTTCCTCGGCGCCTCATCGCCTGCAGCAAACAAGCGACTTATGTAAGGCAATCCAGAAGTGAACTTCGCAAAATATAACTGCTGCAACATGTAGATACATTTTCAGAGCACTTATAAAATTGAACACGCGTAAGAGCATGAAGTAACTTAGCGACGTAAGTTCTTTAGAGAAATTGTGTGAAGAAAAAAGCGCCGCAAGGGCAGCAATAACACGGAGAGAGCCCGCAAACACTTACATCATTGCCAAATGTGGCGGAGAGATAGGAAATCTCTAGTAGAAGTCATTGTTCTCAATATTAATACCTGCTCACGGAAGTGAACATCCTCACGATTACCGGCACCACGCAGTAATATAGACGGCAGTGCGGACTCTGCCATCTTGCAATGCATTCGGCACGGCCATCTGATGACTCAGCGATAAAAAGCACCTGGTATTCAACCGTGCTCTTTGCCTTTGCTTTCACTCAGCTCCTCTCTTCCTCGTGGCTTTCAAACGCACTCTCTTCCCTTTCTCTCTTGCCTAGCTGTTGGCGCCAAATTAGCGCGCGGCGTTGCGGTCAAACAGCGGACACACAGGCGTTTGGCGTCCTGTGTGTGAGTACAAACACACAGGACACCGAGCGCGAACCATCAACTGTTCGTTTTTCAGAAAAACGAGAATATATATGTGCAGCCTACCCTCATGACGGCCCCTCATGGTGCGTGTGTCAGCGCACCATTCATAACTTTAAGTAATTAAGAGATTGCACTAATCAGTGACCATAGGCAGAGAATACAGGAAAGTGCGTACAGTTAAAAACGTTTTACATCAGATATTCCCTGTGTTTCATACCGAAAGTCCCCACATATGAGGCAACTGTCTTCAGCTTTTTATTTCAGTTTAATATTTAGAGATGGAGCTTTAGTAAAATCAAAAATACCGACGTACAAAGTGAGTTTGTTTAACAACCACTCCCATGACAATGCCACTGATTCTGGTCGATTTCATCGCAATAAAAACCAACGACATATCCTGCGCACTTCGGCAGGTGACAAGCAGCAGTCGTTGGCACGTGCACGCACAGAGCGCACCGGTCGGCAAACAGGGGAAACACGCGCAGAGTTCTGCAACCGAATTGGTCGACGAACACAAAGCCCACTTTGTATTGCCGCGCGCCTTGCTGCGCATCCTTCTGTGCATAGGCCGCTGCAGGCGATGTCGCTCTGGGTCTTAGTAACAAGTCACCACGCTATCTTTCATTTCCCCAACAAGACGATGAGCAACACGAGAACATAGTGAAAGCAGAAGCCAACGTTTCGACAAGTGGATTTATCTTCTTCAAGGCCTTGAAGAAGATAAGTTTACTTGTGGAAACGTTGGCCCCTGCTTTCACCATGTTCTCGTTTTGCTCATCGTCTTGAATTTCCACCTCTCGCCTTCCCCGTGTTTTCCCTGGATTTCCCCAACAAAGCATCTAGCTTGCCGAGACACTGGTTGGAATGCCTTATCAGACGAGTCGCCGCTCCTGTCTATGTTACTCCGTGACGCAGGACATCAGTTTCTCTCACACGAATGCATCGAATAAAGAGTTAAAAAAAATGGATACTTTGGTATACACTGGGATAGCGTTATGCGTAGAACACGAATGTCTGTGGCAACTTCAAAGAGCTTGACGACGCTCGTCAGTCAATACGGCAACCGCTTAGATAATGCCAACAGGCTCGTGACCATCTGGATCGTTTACTCGTTTACCTCTGGATCAATCGTTAGTTGAGCACGAATCAATCATTTCTTTTTTTTCGGTGTCATATCGCCAGGGAACCGTAAGAACGCCGACTGTGTAATTCAGTGTTACCCAACCGTTGGCGAAAACGGGTTGACGTTCAATATTCGACGCACCGAGTAATTAGGGATCGAGGTTGCGCATCTCCAGCCAGGACGCTTCGTTGACGCGATTAGCTGCGCCCCGGTGGGCAGCCAGGATCCCCGCGCCAACGACAACGTAAGTTCACGCGCCGAAATAGGCAATCTAGCCTCCCCCAGGGCAGAGCGAGGTGCCACTGAAGGCCCTGTGTTGTAGGCTTTATGGAGGCGACGGCGAGATTTAGAGCGAGACGCTGCAGCCTAAGAAATACAGGTTGCCGGCTCAGGCTGGAATGTGAGGACGGTGTGACGGGCTTTTGAAGCCAACACGAACGTTTATTTGTACCTCTATTAGCCGTACGTGGACGATAAGAAGCAGAGGAAAGAAAGAAAGAAAGAAAGAAAGAAAGAAAGAAAGAAAGAAAGAAAGAAAGAAAGCAGGATGAAAACGAATGGGATTAGAGCTTTACAAAGTGCAGCGCGTAATATGAGGCTATATTAAGGATAAAAAAAAGCGCAGTACTACACGTTACTGTTCTATCTTTCTAAGTGCTGAAACAGTCCCCATGTCTCAGTAACAGCCTGTAAACGAGCTTGTTTGTCGGCTTGTAGGTTGTGCACGTTAATAAAATAATGCGGCGCAATAATTACAAACATAAAACAAGCAGTCTTTGTTTTGTTTCTCTTTCTTTCTTTCTTTCTTTCTTTCTTTCTTTCTTTCTTTCTTTCTTTCTTTCTTTCTTTCTTTCTTTTAAAGCGAAGCTCTCGTTGCCTACCATATCATGGTATCGCCTGGGTCGGTGGGTTGGTCATCGGCCACTGTTCGGGTTTTCCCCAAGTAGATCCACCTCATTCTTAGAAAAAAAAAGAATGAAAATAAAATAAAGAAAAGAAGCGCGTCCGGCGGCCCGCCGACGCAACAACCCGTAAATCTGACCATCAGTCCACGAATGCACTTTTTTTCTTAATGTATTAGCATTAGGAGTGCAAACACACACACAAAAAAAGTGTATATGTGTGAAGTGTGGGAAGCCAGTCACGTGGTACAGGTATGTGTATCAGGAGGCGGTAAGATACCAATGGACCCGTTGCTTTTTGAAAAAAAAAAATTGATGGCACAATGGAGGCGTTATCGTAAACGAAAAGATTCTTATTTCAAAAAAGATTTTTTTTTTTTTTTGCCAGCCGTTTCGAGATTGTACTCCCTTCATTAGGGCAGTTTCGTGCGCCAGAGCACATGCGAGTGCCCGTTTCCTTTATCCTTTAGGCAAATGACGCAGTAATGCAATGGGCAAGTTTATAGCATTTCATCAACCGCCTCACGAATGCTTCGTTTCACATAGATTCGAACATAGGCGTTGGATCTGCATAATTCTTTCTTTTTTCTTTTGCTATAGGGCAAAATGTGCGTTGTAATCTATGCGTTGTATCTACGTGTAAGCAATCTATGATAATAAAAGTGTGATGTATAACAATAATTTATGTTTTTTGAGGATAATACACTTCCCAGAGGGCTGCTAAAGTTTGATGTCTCATGTATGTTGTTAATAGAATGCATGAACCGGTTACAGTGTTTGTTTGATAAATTTTCGTAAGGCGAATGCAGATAATGAAATCTATGATAATAACTTTAAACTTTAAGGTTAGTGCATTCTAGAAGCCACAAAGAAGATAACATTATTATACTTCAGTATAACAAGCGCAGTGTAGTTAAAATTCGCACCGTTCAATAAAGAGGGAGGCCATTTAAGAAAATAATTAGAATATCTGGGTTCGTTATATATCATTTCACCTGCTTAAGCTACCATGGAGTTGGTATTAAATTATGTGCTGAATGTTTTTGCTATTATTTTGCGTTTTTTGTTCAATTCTTATATCGTAGCGGAGAAAGCGATCGTGGTGAGCCACTGAAGGTGGTAGCGTGGTTCCCGCGATGATGAAAAGTTCATAATGGATCTCGCAGACCAGTATGACCTCTCTGTTTTTTCTACCTCGGACGCAACGAATGTACTTGCTTGCGAGTCGAACGGGATGTTCCATCGATCACTTATCGTCGCTTGGGCAAGCTGTCTTTTTCTTGTACAGGTCTGCAAAAAAAGAAACACGCTTTACAGGCAAAAACGCGATTAAAATTTTCTTTTTCTGTAAGTTGTCAGGATTGGGGGCTCAGTCCCATAGCTCGTGATCCCTTGTCAAGATTGGAGTCCGGCATGAATTAGAAGGTAGCTGGCCCATGCCGTCGTCCAACTTATCCACGCTGAGGACTTTGATGAAGGGAAGGACTGCTTCTCATCGAGAACGAGGAATAAGGGTTTATTTACAGTATTTACATGCAGTTCATCATCAGTCTAGCATGACTTCGAGAGAAAGTGTCAGTCTAACAAGACTGCTTAAGAAAGTGTGTCGAGCATCCGCACAACAGCGGTTTATAAACACTCGGTCCCCCTCCCCCCCCTCCTTGATTCCAAGGGGACGGAAACGTTCGTCCAGTCATTGTAAACACGTCGCCTCTCTCCGGGACGGCTTACACACACACACGCACCCACACACACACAGGTTCACGGTCCGGTCCGGAACCGACGTCACACGGACTTCGTAGAACTCGGAGCTGACCCTCGCAGCGCGACCGGGTAGCCATTGTCCTGCGTCTTGGTCGGCGCGTGGGAAGGCGTCCCCGACGACGTTCCCGCGGCAACTCCCCCGCTCGCAGCCGACCCGGTTGGCGGCGTCGTGTTGCGGCACAAAGCCTGCTTCGTCGAACTCATTCAGTCACAACGGCGACGAGGCTAGAGCGTAACGGTGGCGTTCCTTGAAAGTTGACGCCCCCGTCGTCGCAACTGGCTGGCAACACTTGCACCTCAGCTGGGCCGTTCTTAACAAGGTGTAGTAACAAGACTGCCCGCGTATTAACGCGACAGCATTAAAGGCCCCGTATCGCAAAAAATCCGGCATCCGGTGTACCGTGTGCCGCGTGCGGCGTCGGATATCACAGTTCCAGAAAAGAAATATTTAACCAATTTTCGAATTACGCGTACCCCACTCCTCTTCTACCACGAAAGTTGCTCACACCTTGTCTTTCATTCTTTCCAAAGTTATTCCTCGGAATTTTGAGAACGGCAGCCCACAAACCAATTTAATGAAAAAATAAACACCGCCAGCGCATATCTATTATATTAGTTCTTCTCGGACTGAAATATTATACGCGAGAAACAATGATAAGAGATCAACCCACGCCAGAGGCTGCGTTTCTGCCAGAAAGCTTCCCTTCGTGTAAAGCGTTCGCCGCCAGAGTTTCCCGGTAAACGTTACGGTTGCATAAGCTGCAGTTGCCGATGAGAAGCAATCAGGGGTCTTTGAATGCTATCGCGTTTCACTCTTAAGAGGAAGCTTTAGCTCGGGTGCTCCTATCTAAATACATGTAAAAGGAGAATTCGTTTTTCTCGGCAACCACTGTACCAAATTTGACGGGGTTTGACGCGTTTAAAAGAAAAACTTAAAATCCAGTGACTGTTGGTTTCGAATTTTCGATTTAGGATGTCAATTTTTTATGAAAAATTGGCAAAAATCGCAAATTTTCAGAAAACGAAACTATCAAGTTTACAACTCCGTAAATCAGCAAGTAAAAAGGATATCGCAATTCTGTGAATTGTATCTGATAGCACATCTAAAGCGGACAAATTTGACATCTTACACATGAATCTCAAAAAATTAATAATATATAATTACAACTTTTGCAGAACCCTCGTAAACAACGTAACAAATTCACGTAAGATGCAAAATGACATACCAAATTTGTCCGCTTTGAATGATCTAACGGATGCCGTTTACAGAACCGCAATATCTGTTTTTGATGCAGAGCTATAAATTTGTAAACTTTGTGCTTCTATTTTTTTCAATCTTCTGAATTTTTGAAAATCTTTTGAACAAAATTCAAGCCCTAAATCGAAATTCCGCTTCCAACAGTCACTAGAATTTAACTTTCTCTCTCAATTGCAACAAATTTCATTGAAATGGGTCCAGGGGTTATCTAAGAAAAACGTTTTTGCGTTTTTACATGTATTTGAATAGGCCGCGTCGGAGTTGGGCCCGAGCTAAAGCTTCCTCTTAAAGGCGAAGCTTAAGCGTCCTCCAAATTATTTTCTGCACACATTGCAAGGAAAACTATAATTTTATGTTTTAGCAAATGATTTACATATTCGCTAGCAAATTTTGGGTCTCTTGTAAACTATTGTAACAAACGTGTAGATGTACGTACATCCTCGCGCAGTCGGGGGACAGTGACAAGCATGATGATAATATCTGTCAGGAATAACTTACGATCATAACTTTTGCTTTTGGCAAAAATTGTGGTTCAATAAATATCCGCATGTCATAATCACGCAATAACTGTGCCTACGAAAGCAAGCATTTACGTTTTGCTTCATATTAAGTGCAACAGCCTCGTTATGGGTCGGCTCTGTTCACATACACAGAAGCCACACAACAAAGCACAACTTAGAGGACAACGTATTAAAAGAGCAGGATTACGGTCGATGGTATACATCAGTGTGGTGACCCGCTTTTTAAAGCGAAGCTGTCTACGGCTAAGATCTGGCGGATAACGTCTGCGCGTAGAATTTTCCATGCGTGGGCCGATCCCGAAGATTGTGCTACAGCGGGCCGACCCGCAGCGGAGGTGAAGCAGGCATTCAGCACTCCCCATACGTGGGCCGATCAAGAATATTGTGCGATGCGGAGCCGACTCGCGGCGGAGGTGCAGTTCGTCATTAAGGGGCCCGCATACACAGTTTCACTGGTCATCCTTCTTCCCAGAGTCGGGAGGGGGGGGGGGGGGCACTGAGCTTTTCAACTGCATTTTTCGCATCGTTCCTGAATGTTCACGCTCTCCGGTGGTACATGATGTCGGTGTATTTAGACGGTATTTCGTTCTGGAAAAAAATTTAAGACGAAGAGGGCTAAAAACGCACTATTACGAATAACTGCGACCATTACGAATAACTTGTCTTGCGTAAATAACCTGCAGACTTTCAGCGAAACACAGCAGCGGCAAACCTGAGAAATACCTTTTTCAGTGCTGTCGAGTAATGTACCATGCTATCTCTATCGACTGGCTCAATAATAACCGCAGCTGTGCTGCATAGTGCTAGGTCCAATTTCGGGCCCAAGAGGACATAGTTCGAAGTTGTGGAAATGCGAGAAAGGGCCGTGTACCTAAATTTAGTACACGTTGAAGTCTGCAAGACTCTGTATGTTTAATATGAAGGCGGCCCTTTAGTGCAACGTCTCTTATTGCCCTGTGGAATGCCGGGACATTAAAACCAATTCATTAACCTGTAAATTGCATTAGGCAGTAATCTATCTATCTATCTATCTATCTATCTATCTATCTATCTATCTATCTATCTATCTATCTATCTATCTATCTATCTATCTATCTATCTATCTATCTATCTATCTATCTATCTATCTATCTATCTATCTATCTATCTATCTATCTATCTATCTATCTATCTATCTATCTATCTATCTATCTATCTATCTATCTATCTATCTATCTATCTATCTATCTATCTATCTATCTATCTATCTATCTATCTATCTATCTATCTATCTATCTATCTATCTATCTATCTATCTATCTATCTATCTATCTATCTATCTATCTATCTATCTATCTATCTATCTATCTATCTATCTATCTATCTATCTATCTATCTATCTATCTATCTATCTATCTATCTATCTATCTATCTATCTATCTATCTATCTATCTATCTATCTATCTATCTATCTATCTATCTATCTATCTATCTATCTATCTATCTATCTATCTATCTATCTATCCCTGTCCGTCTGTAAAAAGTAAATAAATAAAGAAATAAATGAATGTCATCTGTACATAAATGGCACGCGATTTTTTCTAGCGCCCACTCTTAACAGACTTCACTACTAGCAGCTCGGTTCCTCCATCACATCAGCGCTTGTGTGTTCTAGTAACGTCTTCCTCGGCCCTCCATGGCCCCTCACGTGAAGCCGCGAGCCTATATCGCCACGTTCTTCGGTTTTTTTATACATAACCACCGCATCTACGTTATCATTTTATCGTGTCCCACTTGGGGCTTCCACGATCTCACTTTCCCTCTATCTCATCGGCGCCTCTTCGTTTACGTGTGTCTCTAGTAACGCAGCATGCACCGGCACGACTGGCTCTCGAATCGCTAATCCTCTTAGCGCTGGCGCTTTCGGGATGTCCTGAAGGCGTAGTCGCTGGGAGCGTCAGTTCCGAAAGTGATAAGCCCTAACATCGAAGCCGTGCGAGCTGCCTAGTTCTTCTTAAATCATTTATCCGTTTATTTATTAGGTCCTTAATCCTTCGGAATACGACATGGTTATGATCATTTCATGTTACATCGGCGGCTTTCAGCGCCGTCGCTAAGCAGATGTTTATGCGTGTCCGACTTCAGCTTTCAAAGAAGATATGAAAAAAAAAGCGTCGCATGCGCAGACACACAGAGGACTAAGTGCGCTTTAGCAAATGCATGCTCATTATTATTAGAAATACTGTGCCTTGTGAACAATGCATGGCACAAACGCTCAGTCACATGCCTGTACAATGTTGGATATAATACGCGCGCATCGTAATAGGTATTTTAGAGTGTCGAACTGTCAAGTCAGTAGACGACTGCTGCCAAACATAACTAGGCTTTACTGGTGACCTATGAGCAAAAAGATGCTACTGGCGTTGTATGCAGCTGATACTCTTCGAAAAACGGTAACTTGTTGCTCTAAAAGAGGGTGCCTCATATCGCGGGCAAGTATTACAAAAGCGACTTAATGTATAGCCTTCGCGTGGACACCGTAATATAGTGTGCAATTTTTCTTTTCTTTTTATTTGGAACCAGTGAAATGCGTTACTTTTCTTCATTAATTTATTAATGCTAGTGACATTTTATGACGCGTTGATTTCAGCTGTCCTCGTGATGTTTTGCAAGCTGTATGTTGTTTGAAACATTTTGTTGGTGTACTCGTATTCACATCTTGTTAGCTGCTTGTCAGTGCCTAGAATATGGTTCCAGATATATATTATTTTTCCTCTCGACAAGGAGTAACAGGCGCCATCTCCTTGTGCTAACAACTTATTTATTAATGAATACAGCGACTACAAGGTGGTACTAAATGCCTTTATAAAAACCAGATATAGCAAACCGATGAAGATTCGAAGGGAAAAGGGGTAGCGTAGCTTTTAAGAAAAAATCAAGCGATAGCGTTTGGAAAACGAGAAGCTCGGCGTAGCGAGTTTGCGTTGGCGGGGCAAATCACCTTCAGCTAATTAGACCATCAATTTATTACCCTCTTTTGTCTTACCTAGAATCCTCTTCCGATAAACTTTAAAGTATATTGACAAAACTGTACTTCTTTCGTTAGTTCTCTCCCATTCTGTTTATTTTTAGTCTTATGACCCCCCCCCCCCCCCCACGCGAATAAACGGAGAGCTAGTCTGCGTTTACTTTTCCTGCTTGGAGTCTTACGCCTCCACCAAGCAAATAACGGGAAAAGAACAACAGCTCATCGCCTCCCTACTGTTAAAAACTAATAAAAATATCGCGGTCTAGCTTCAAACACTGCGCGTGCAATTCTCGTTAACGCCGTGTGTGCTCATTAGCTCCCGTTTCCAAAAAAATGGCTGCAGCGGAAGATTCGGGATATTCTCGATTAAGCATCCAGCGCAATGCGAGCCTCTTGAACGCCGTCGAAGCTACATTCTAACGCCTTCCACATCGGCCACGTTTCGTCTTCAGCACTTTTTTTTTTATTACGCGAAGACGTTGGAAGGGGATCTAATAAACCTTCGCGTGGAACGCCGAACGGGTTCAGTCTGCTACATCTTCCGCGCGATCATTTTGCGCTCTGACATTCTGCGGCATGACGCATCAACCTAAATCGCCTGAAGTGAAAAATCCAAATTCTATATTTTTTTTACCCGCAACGGAAGAATAAAAAGCCTCGAAGTCCAAGAAAGAAAAAAAACGGAAGAGAAACGTTTGATACAAAATGCGAGCTATCAGTACGATTTGGACCATCCTTCTTTGGCCTGCTTTACTGCGCGCTTCTTTTATCGGAACGCGAAAGAAAAAAATGCAATCAAGCGAAAACGGTATAAATGGCTCCCAGAGAATTTATGCTCATATAGTTCCTTCCATTCCTTCATCTCTCTCTCTCTCTCTCTCTCTATACATATATATATATATATATATATATATATATATATATATGTGTGTGTGTGTGTGTGTGTGTGTGTGTGTGTGTGTGTGTTTCCCCCATCAACTCCGTTTCTACGTGGTGTGTAGCGGTGTAGCTCTTCCGAAGGGTCGCCGCTTATCTCACTGCGTAGGAGGGCGCGTGAACAGCGCACGGCGACGCCGCTACCGCTTTCTCCGGAGGCAAACCCCGGCTGGAAACGCGAGGAAAAAAGGGGGGGGGGGGAGAGAGAGAGAGAGAATGGAGACGCTGTCATGAATTTCCTCCGCTTTTCCTGGGCGGAAAAAAAAGGATTGTCCACAGTAGCAGGGGTTGTGCGCGAAGACCCTAACTCAGGCGGCCTGGGTTACCGCCACCGCCGTCCGTCTTGTGGCCCGCGAGCCCACGTCGCCCCACCGACACCCCATCCGCTCGCCTCCTCCTCACCTTCCTTCGTCCTTTTCAAGCCCGAACGAGCGGACGCTTCGCCACAGGTGTCTCCTCCGGCTTTGCTGCCAGGCTTCGGGCTGATCGGATTCCTCGTTCGGCCGCCGTCGCAGTCGATGGATATATCCGCTGGGGGGGTTGTACTTCCGGCTTCACTGGTTCCTTGCGCGAAGCGATACCCTTAGAGCGTGGTGCCTCGTTTTCGTTCCCCCATCGGGCGTTCTCCTTGCATAAGCTGCGTGGTCATTGTCAGGATGTCGGGTTCATTCCTTCATTTTTTCTTTCTCTGTGGTTTGAAACTCACTACAGTGCTCTCGTAACTTTCAGCACGATTCATTAAAATCATTTTCTTTGTTCCGTTGTTTCAGTTTATCTCTCACGTAGTTTGGTATGAAAGGACAGTAACATTCACGAAAAAAGCTTTGAGAAATCGTATTCAAGAAAAATGCTTTGCGTAATTCGCTGCTTATTGACAGCTTCCGAAATTCTGGTGAAATTGGCAGATTTGGTGTTCTTGTTTAATTTCCACTACCTTACTGTGTCTTACTTTTTAAGTTCCTCCAACACCACTTTGTGCACTAAAACTGAGCAGTTTCGATCGTTTCTTGCTCTTAATCCAACGGCACACGTTTATGAAATCTGAATCATGTGACGGAGCATACCTTTACCGACTGTTTCACTGTGTCATGGCTGATAAAGATAACACGACACACATAGCGCAGTAGTAGACATTGTTGGGCGAGATTGTGCGAGTAGTACAACACGTCATGTTCAGTGCAACATAGACAAAGCAAAGGACAATGCATTGTGCTGGTGTCGTGTTTGTCTTAGTCTGCGTTGCGCTGAAGCTAACATGTAATGCGACACCCCACGTGAAAGATGGGTGCGGCCAAAATGGTGTCACTAGTGAAAGCTACGCTGAAAAATGTCAATTAAGAAAAAGAAAAAGGTGACAGCGGACGCGCGGCTAATCCTTATTACGTGGCGAAGAAAGATGTTGAGATCCGGACGTGGCTTCAGCCGCCAGCGAAACATCTGTAACAGGCCGTGGCAGCAACGCAGTAACAACATCCCCACCACCATCATTGCCACCGCCAGCAAAATTCTCCCGGAATTGTAGTTGCTTAGACATAAAGCACGTTACGGAGCATGTAAAGTAAACATGAGAAGTGTTGCGCACGCTATTGCCTGCCCATCCGCAACCATAGGGACGCAGAATTCTCAGAACACCGATGTTCTGCTGGACGGAGGTTGTAAACAAGGTGCTGAATCACAGTCGAAACTGTGGAGCCACCGATACGTGCTACCATTGAGGCACACGTAGTCTCGAACCTACTAGAGGTCTTAACGAATCGGGTTAATTCTTGCAAGCCTCTCGACTTTCTTGTGGTGCGAATGACAGGCTGTTTGTTATATTGCAATTTAAGCACTACTCAATATGTTATACCCGAGTATCCTTTCGAACCCGTCCTCAGCACCTTTTTTTTCTGTATGTAAATTAAAAGGGAAAGGGCACATAACACGTCGTCACCCATTTGCACGGTCACGTACAAGGGCCGTATTTCGAAGAATTCAGTTCTCCCTACTCTTCTCAGTTCTTATTATCCGTCGAAACGAATGACTGGTCCAGACGAGATGCAATGCGAGCTAATGACGAACAGCAATAATACTGAAAAATAAGAGCAAGAGGAGGAAATAAAGGGAGAAGGCGTAAACGCTAACGAGAAAAGCGTGTGGTTGGCTACCCTAATTTGGGGAAAGAGAAAAGTGGAATAGAAAGACACGATAGAGAGCGCAAGGAAAGGCGCGGTGAACGCGTTCACGAATAAAAAGAAATACGACAATCAAAAATAAAAAGTATCGTACAGAACTGTGGCGCCAGCTTGGTGCGCTGATGTTTTCCCCGTAGGTAGAAGCCACATATCTGACAAACGGCCACTAGTCCTACCTAAATGAAAAGCCTGTGCGTACTCCTATTTATTACACAACCCGGACCCCATGCGGGCTCAAGGATGATAAGCAAATTATATATATATGACAATTTCTTATTCAGAAAAAAAAGCTAAGCTGGAAGTTAGGACTTTTGTTTAGCTGCTTATCCATTCTCCTGGTATGCTTCAACGTTGCCCGTTTCGTCACAACATTTTAGCCCCTTCGACGTCGCTTGCGCAAGAATCACTCAATAAACTAAATATTTACCAGCTACTTAAATAGCAAGACCAACGACTGTCTCGCCACTAGTCGCAATGTTCTCGTGCGTTGTTCCATGTAAAACGCAATCCGCGTGTTGTTTACCAGCGCGTGCTAGGCAAATGCAGCAGGCGGAAAGGAGCTCAGAGCGAACTGAAGGACGCGCGAATCTGCAGAGACACGAAGCTTGGTCCAAGCGTCCTTGAGCAAACATTATGCACTAAATATGCCAGCCGCTAGCGAGAAACAACATGAGCCCAAATTAGGCGGCGCTGGGACCAAACGCAAATAACCCGCGACTATATTGCGCAAGCGGCACTACAGTTTATTTTCTACAGCAACATTTACTGCTCAGAAAACGTGCCAAAATAAGGAGCTAGGGCGTCACGCTCCATATTTGTACAGTCTTCGTCAAAGTTTTCCATGCCGCTATTAGAATGATGAGATCCGTCGCAGGGCCCTATAACCGAACCACGACACTTTTGGTGCTCTTAAAATGAGGAAAGCAAGGAGCACTGCTCTTTTCAAAGTATCGATCTGCTAATTGCGTTCCAGATACTGATTTTAACCTATGAAATACTCTGTATTCTTGTGGAAAACCAAAATAAGGTAGCACTTCTGTTCTTTAAATTCTTTTTCTTGAATTCTGGTTTGTTCATAAACGCACGTTCATGGCCAGATATCTAATTTCCCAAACATGTCCTTCCAGACTATCTTCTTTTTTGTTACCGAGTTCGCTTCGATCCTAACTTGAAAGACAGGCAGCAAAATAAGTGAAATAACCTAACCTAATCTACGTAACTGACACCGGCAGCTGCCGACATCATCCATCATAACTAACGGATGTAATATATCCCTGCTGCTGCTTTCTCATCTTACTCCCAAACCAAGATTTCTTACAGATACGTGTTAGTACAGGACTCAGCTACCTGAAGTATACCTCAAGGAATGTTTATATTCGCCCACGCGGCTGCTTTCGGCAGAGCAACGTCCCAAGGACGTCGTATCAAAACCCACTTGGTTCTTTACCTTCATTCCATGTTGTTGAACTTCACTCATTTTCTTTCCTTTCTTTTTTATCATCTTCTATGTCCCCTACATCTACCTAACTTAATTTCCTTCTGTTTATTCGTCCTTACTCCTGCTTGGAGTACCACATCCAGGTTTACTTCGGAGATCCAACTTCTCTTCTTCTTTTTTGTAGTATTACTTCTCTCTTTCGTCTTGCCTTCTGTTTGGAATGTTTTAAAGGAGTAGCTTATATTCTGCATGTTAAGGTTTAGCCGGAGGGAGACGCTCTTAACTTGTCCAGTTCATAAGTTGTCCAGAGGCACATAACTTGCTGTAATATTTGGGTTCAGTTTTCTGTCCGCGTGACTCAAATATTATTTATTGTATTGATTTCAAGCTTCTCATTTTGCTTTCAAGGTGCGATTATGACTAATCTATTGAAGATTGCTAGCCTTTCGGTAGCCTTTTCTATAATCTTGTCATCACTCACTAAAGAACGACAACAAAATCCCGCGCGCTGCGACCGTTTTCTAGCTTTCCTGACGGCTGTACGGCTGCGCTCTTAAAAGCCGAGATTTCAACATAAACAGAGCGTCCTGGGCTGCAAGAAAGTTCATTGTATTTTCTTTTGATGTTTGATTGGCCATTTGAAGGGTCCTTCAGTACAGACAACTGATTAGCTGGTAACTAAAGTTGTTGTTTTTTTCTCTAAGGCGCTCTCTTTTATATAGTTAGATGGCAGCCTTGTTAAGCCCTTCGGTTAACATACCACTGCTTCTCATTACACAATAGCTCTCCTCTAGCTTGCTGGGGGGAATGTAGCACCACTTATTAATAACATTTACATTGAGATAACTTATTAATGTCGTGCCAACGACTTGGTTGCTCAAGCATCTTCATATTAGTAACACCGTGCTCTCCGAGCAGCCTGGCTCTCTCATACAATTTAGTAGGAAAATTTAATACAATACCTGCAGATTTTCCTTTTTTAAAACTTTTACATCGTTTGGAACACTTCTAAGAATTAAGAAAAGAGGAGTAGTCGGCGCCGTTTAGCAGACGTCAACATCTCCTTCAACATCAATCAATCAATCAATCAATCAATCAATCAATCAATCAATCAATCAATCAATCAATCAATCAATCAATCAATCAATCAATCAATTTGGCAGAAACAATTATTACAATCCCCGCAGATTTTCTTTTTCTGTAAACGTTTACATCGTTTGGAACACATCTAAGAATTAAGAAAAGAGGAGTAGTCGGCGCCGTTTAGCAGACGTCAACATCTCCTTGAACACCAATCAATCAATCAATCAATCGATCAATCAATCAATCAATCAATCAATCAATCAATCAATCAATCAATCAATTGATCACTCAATCATTTAACATGCTCAGGAACGAGGCCAAAGTTCAAGGGCTGGTGCAGAGAGAAAGAAAAACACAGAAGGTATAAATGTAATATAAGTACAACAAAAGTTATGGGATAAAAGGAAATTGATTATAAACGTAAACAAAAACCAACTGCGTAAACAAGTACACAATAAGCAAGAATACAGCAATAATTCACTAATGATTCAATCACTACATCTTATTAACGTGCCCAGGAAAAAGCCTAGTGGTGGTGGTGGTGGTGATGGTGGTGTGGTGGTAGTGGTAGTGGTGGTGGTGGTGGTGGTGGTGGTGGTGGTGGTGATGATGATGATGATGATGATGATGATGATGATGATGATGATGATGATGATGATGATGATGATGATGATAATAATAATAATAATAATAAACTGCGCTACTGGAATTTTGTAATAGAGGCATGCATTACTTTGTGAACACGTAGCAGCAAGAACAAATAGCGTAGTGATATTGAACATTCATACACACCTGCTCGTCGATTCTACCTTCACAAAAGTGTGAAGCAGTGGCTGTCAGAGCGGGACGAATTCGGCGTGAGAAAAGCGAGAACGAATCACCGCAAAGAAGGGGATCTTATTTCTTCCTATCTTTTTAGAAGACACTGAGAAGACCGCCAGCAATAAATATCGCAAATACAAGATCCTAGCAACGCACAAAGCCCGAGGTGCCCTGACAACCGCGAATTTGCTGCCTGCGCAACATTGAATAAGAAAGCCGAATAATTTGCAGCGGATGCCTGCCACTGCGTCTATGCTTGTGAAGAACGATGACTTGGAAGAACCTCTTTTGTGCCCTTAACCGCATCACTTTTCTTTTTCTGCTTTTTCTTCTTATAGCAATGGCGGCTCGGGGCTCTATTTCCACTTTAGCGGACAATGCCAGCGCGTCAACGCGACTTTTCTTTCGCTGCCCCCGTCTCAGCATTACCAAACACGCGCTGTTATTCAGCAAAGTGCGGTTTCATGTCAGCCCGAAGATTCGAGAAGTTATTCTTTTTTTTTTTCCCCTGAATCGCTCTGCTTTTGTGCGAACCGTCCACAAGCCCTTCTTTCCTAGTTTTAGTGCGGAGCAAGCTTTATTTAATCAGGTTGATTATCACTGTTCTCGAGTGACTTTTATTGCGATAGCAATTATATGGACACGTCAGGCGCATTTCTGCCATCGTTGTCACCATCGGCGTCGCCGTGATGTTCTGGATAAAGTATAAAGGCGACAAAATGATATCGAGCGACGTGCGCTGCATGGGGGAGTGAAAGACTGCGACGGTGAACCGACGATGGCGGCTCAATCTCGCCTTCGCAAGGGACGAAAGCGGGAAGGAAGCGCGTCGTCTTCCATCGTTTGCAAGGCACTGGAGGGCGGGGAGGGAGGACGGGCGCTTTCTACTCCGGCGGCGGCTGCGTATGGTTTGGACGCACGGGCCCTATGTTGAAAGCCATCTGCGACGGGGACAGAGTACGCCGAGTGCCGATAGCTTCGTGAGGGCTGTGTTTTCACCGCTTAGTTCGCGTTGAAGCAAGAGGCTGCGCGAAGGTCAATTCGCTCGCTGCTGCTGCCGCGCTTCCTCGCTCCAGTGTTTTGACAGCGAGCTTCCGGGTTCACCGAGCGAGATCTGTTCTCGTTTGCTTGTGTGCACGTGACACTGTACTTATTAATTTAGTTTGTAGGTGAATGTTTACAAGTTTACACTGCCGATAAAACAACTATCCTCACTTCGTATAGCTCTCTAGTAATTTGCTATCACAATCGATGCTTTGCATTCGGCGAAACGGCGACTTTTTTAGTCTGGTGCTCAGGTATTCCGCGTGTTTCATGATCTGTTGTACAGCTAGCTTAACGTCTAACGTGTTAATAAGTGCGCACGGAACGCGTCTCAATTACGTCTTTACCTTAGAAGTAATTACCTTACCGATAACGTCAAGCTTTGGCATATAGGTTATCAAAACTGGACAGTTATACTGCTCCATAATAGCTACCGCGCGACAAACGTGGAAAAAGGAACAGAAGGGGACGCAATACAGCGCTGACTATAATAACTGAAGTTTAGTGGAAGAAAAACAATAGTATATAACACGGAAGTGCCGTACGATAATGTCACACATGAAGCGATCCTGGAGTCATTGGTGGCTGTTTAAATCGGTGGCCGAATGTAACTATTTGACGAGAAGGACCTTCTTTGTGCAGACCTAAGATACACTGCCAACTATTATACATATGGCGGCATCCCACAGGGTGGGGTATTGAGCCTATTCTTTTTAACTTAAGTATGGTTTGTCTTGCCGAAATATTACCCAAGGCAATTCACCTATCAATCTACGCTGACGATATCTATATTTGGTCTTCTGCAGTGACTCGTCTTCAAGTGCACGGAAGCATTCAGCGGGGGCCCACCCTAACTTCTTCGTATCTCCACAAACAATGAATTAGTGTGTCCATCGATAAATGCGCGTCAATCGAGCTTGGAAGAAGAAGAAGGCGCATAACCGGTGGGACGCGCTTCACATCGGCTTCGCAGTTTTTCGATGACTGTGCCGGATTATCACCTTGTGCTACAAAAATTCTTGCACCAAGTGTTCCGTGTAGTCATCAGGACCACGAGGATACCTGCCTTTAAGGTAGGGGACCATTTTTTGGGACTTTAAGGACGATTGTGTGCCCACCTAAGGCGAATCGTCGCTAAGCCTAGGCTTGCTCCGCCGACCGCTTGGCCTAGCCGCCGCGGCCGACGGGCGGTCGCTGCTGGAACGCACATTATTGCGAACTCTACCTGCATCATGGCCACTCCCATGAGTGTTGAAATAGAGGGGGAGGATATTCAACCCGAAGAAGTGACCAGGACCCTGGGCTGGCGCATCGCCGGTGAACGCAAGTCCCGACCACGTCAGCGAGACCTAGGTCTACCCAATGCACTTCAATCGAAACCCTCCGGTGCCGGTCGTAGACCCGAGAACGCCAAAGATACGTTAATCAAGAGAGCGCGCATGCCTGCACTGCCCCGAGACGATACCAAGATCGTGGTGAGACCACGCGGGGGTCTGAATATCAGCAAGGTCGGCCATATGGAAGTTGGCCGGGCCATTTACGCTGCGGCGGGAGTCACAAAAGAAGAATGGATCCGGGACGTGATATGCCCAAATTACCAGCAAAACATCGTCGTCATCAGTACTTCAAAGAGAGAAAATGCTAACCGGTATGTTGGAGTCACCAAGATTGTCGTCCAAGGAAATGAGCACGAGGTCAGCGCCTACGAATCCGCCCCCCATGGCATGACCAAGGGAGTCATACGAGGCGTCCCCCTCGGAGACACGGTTCAAGAAATCAACGAGAACATCGTCAACGAATATAATCCCACTGCTGTAGAGGCCAACCGCATCGCTAACACGACGTCCGTGGTGATTGCCTTCAATGGACCCAAAGTGCCGAACTACGTTCGTTACGGGGGCCTGCTCGCCAAATGCTCGTTATACAGAAAACAGATAGATATCTGCTATCAGTGCGGTCGCCTGGGCCACCGCATGGATGTTTGCCCTGATCCAACAGACCGGATCTGCCGGGGATGTGGTGCTCGAAATCCCGATGAACAGCACAAGTGTACCCCCAAGTGTGACCTCTGTGGAGGAGAACATTTGACCGCAGACAAGGTGTGCAGAGCTCGCTTCAAGATTCCGTACGTGGTACGGAAACGCCGGTGGGAGCGGAAAGATACCAACTACACGCCTGCAGAAGCCTCAAAACCGCCACGTCGGGAGGGAGCAGCTACGTCAGGGTACCGGAATCACTCTCTTTCCCGTGAAGGCGGACGTGGGCGGAGCAGCAGCTGCGCCTCAAAGCCGGGCTTGAGAGCGTCGTCGCCGGGTGACGTGGCCGGCAGCAGCTACAGCGGGGGCCGCCGGGAGTCGCGCTCAAGGTCGAAGACCCGGAGCCAGACACCGTCGAGGAACGCCGCTAAGCAGGTGGGCTGGGCAGTTAGATCTCCTATCGCTCTTAGCAACAAAGATTTCCCTCCCCTTCCCCAGACTCCCAAGAAAGATTGTGAGGAATGCATGCAACTCAAAGCGCTTGTAGTTAAGCAAAATGAGCAAATCAGCGCGCTTCTTGCGCGCATGGAGGCATTAGAAAAATCGAAAAGCAGCGAGGATGTCACAAAACGCAAAATTGCCAAGAGGGACGCTCAACAGGAGCCCCCGGTAACAGCAATGGAGGCAGAGAAAATTGAATCGAGTCCATCTGAGGAACCGGCGTGGGCCAAGCCCATTGAAGCCCTCACCGAGATGGTCACACAGCTTGCCAGCCAAATCGGCTTGATAACGTCCAAGATGGCCAAGTTCGACGCGCTAGAAGCTAATGTCAACCAGCTCATACTAACCACTCAAAAAGCTAAAAAGGGAGCCCCGTATGGGAAACCGTGCATGGCGAGTAGTCTCACGACTACCAACCTGAGCCAGGATTGCGGCCAGGCGTAAAAATAGGAAGGAAGATACAACGATCTTAGCCCAATGGAACTGCCGAGGAATTAAGGACAAAATAGGCGAATTACAGCAATACATAGATAATGCGGAACACAAACCGGATATCCTTGCAATTCAAGAAACGAACTCGCGACCAAAACTCGCGGGGTACGTCACATACACCGATCCCAGTGAGAAAAGCACAGCCATCCTAGTCCGAAGCAACATAGCTGCAACGCAGCACATTACCACCCAGAGAGGGTGTGAACACGTTCTCTTGGAAATTCACAGCAGAGGCATAGGAAGCAAAGACAACATCTTTATACTCAACGCATACTGTCGGCCCTCCAAGAAGAACCTCGACATAGAGGGCACATTACTCGACAGCAAGAGAGAGGCGGGCAGCCGACCCCTATTGATATTAGGAGATTTCAATGCGCCTCACACAATATGGGGTTACAAATTTTGCTCCAAGAGAGGCAGGGTGCTGGCGAACCTCATGGATCAGCACACATTAGCCCTACTCAACGAACCAGACACTCCCACCCGCATGGGCACAAGTACGACCCGGGACACCAGTCCAGACCTTACCCTGCTGAGTGGAACCTTGGACGTGTCGTGGCAGAACACAGGCGCGAACCTGGGGTCGGACCACGATATCCTCAATATTACGATCAGGGGGCCCGCGTTCAAGGCCCGAATGGGAACAACAAAGATAACTGACTGGGACAAACTTCGAAAAAGGCAAGCAGCCGATGAAGATGAGGACACGAACAGCACCAAATCGTATGGGGAATGGGCTAAGGAACAACTCGAGCTGGTAGAAAAATACACCCAGAAAATTGCGACCACACTGCAGACACCCTGTGTGGACGCAAAGCTTGCCCACCTGTGGGAAGCACGACACAGCCTCACCAGACGCTGGAAGAAACAACGACACAACAAGAAACTTCGCAAACGCATCCATGATCTCAACAAGCAAGCAGCTGAATACGCGTCCAAGCTGTGCAGAGAGAACTGGCTGAGCGTGTGTGATGGACTGCAGGGCACCCTTTCTACCAGGAAGACGTGGTGCCTCCTTCGTCACCTGATCGATCCTCTCGGCAGCAAGAGTGCCACTAATCGAAGCCTCACGCGCACCCTCAACAACTATACTGGGGGTGCCGACAAACTCATCAACGACCTGAAGGCCAAGTACCTGAAAACGGAGAAGGGTGATATCGCACCTCCCGACTACGCAGGACCTACCAATGAAGCGTTAGACAAGCCATTCACTGACACCGAGTTGATATCGGCAATCTCCGAGAGCAACAGGGGCAGCGCGCCGGGACCCGATGCCATTACCTACAAGTTACTTAACAACCTCGGGCACAAGGCCCGCAGACAGCTGCTCGAGTATATGAACCGGGTCTGGGAGTCTGGCAATCTTCCACACGAATGGAAAGAGGCAGAAGTCCGCTTCATACCCAAGCCTGGGAAGACACCTCACATCGACAACATGCGACCGATATCCCTCACGTCCTGCGTGGCGAAGGTCATGGAACGTATGGTTCTTAAGAGGTTGCAGCGACATCTTGATGCCACCGATCAGATGCCAGAGACAATGTATGGCTTTAGGCAGCACCTGGGCACGCAGGATGTTCTCGTACAACTCAACGAACTGGTAATTAAGCGAGCAACGAAGCAATCGCCACGAGCGATACTAGCGCTAGACCTCACAGGTGCCTTTGATAACGTCACACATGAAAGTATCCTCCGCAACCTGCGCAACACGGGTTGTGGAGTGAAAACTTACAACTACATCCGAGACTTTCTTCGTGACCGAACGGCAAGGATCAGAATAGGAGAGGAGACATCCCAACCGATCTCCCTGGGGGATCGAGGAACGCCGCAAGGTTCGGTCCTTTCCCCCCTCCTATTTAACATGGCTCTCCTGCCGTTGCCCAAGCTTCTCGAATCAATAGTTGGTCTGGGCCACGCATTATATGCCGACGACATCACCCTCTGGACTGCGAGGGCAGGGTCGGATGGCTGGATGGAAAACACGCTCCAAAAAGCGGCTGACACGATCAACAGCTATGTGAGGACATGTGGCCTTTGCTGTTCGCCTCAAAAATCGGAGCTGACCATAGTCAGACCACGTGCATCAAGGACACAAGCAGAAAACATAGAAATCACTTTGGAAGGGAACCGGATCCTCCCGGTACCTCAACTCAGGATCCTGGGTCTCCTGATCCAGGCAGACGGCAAGGCAACAGCCATGATTAGAAAAATGAAGCTCACGTCAGACCAAATCTTGAACATGATCAGACGAGTGGCCAACAGGCAGAGGGGTCTGAAGGAATCGGACACCTTGCGCCTCGTTGAGGCCTTTGTTATCTCACGAATCGTCTACGCAGCGCCGTACCTGCAGCTCCTCAAGAAGGACGTCTTACAACTTGACGCAATAATCAGCCACGAAGCAGGCCCTGGGTATTCCCATAAATTCATCCACGACAAAATTGCTTCAAATGGGAGTCCACAACACAGTAGCCGAGCTCGTAGAAGCCCACCTATCCAATCAAAGGGTACGCCTTAGCCAGACCAAGGCGGGCAGAAGCGTCCTCCGCAAGCTAGGATGGCAAGAATCGCACTACACCCGCCACGACCAATTACCCGAAAAGTTCAGTGAGAAGTTGGAATGCAAACCGCTACCACGCAACATGAACCCCACAAGGCATGTCGGACGACGCGACGCCCGGGCAAGAGCCATCTCCAGGACCCTGGAGGAAGACGACACTGTTTTATATACAGACGCCTCTCTATCGAAACGCTCCACGAGGGCAACAGTCGTGGTCACCGGGCTAGAAAAGCTGGTCACCTGCGCATCAATCTACACTCCGTCTTCGGAGGAAGCAGAAGAAGCAGCGATAGCTCTCGCACTCCTACAACCAAACGTCACCAAGATCGTCACGGACTCACAAGCTGCATACAAGAACTATAGATCTGGCTGGGTGTCCCTTGCGGCACTAAAAATTCTTGGTAAAGCTACGCCTCCTAAACAAGCGATCGAATTAGTTTGGGTCCCGGCTCACTCCTCAGTTGAGGGCAATGAATATGCTCATCAACAGGCCCGAGCGCTAACCTCCCGGGCCAACGAGGAGGAGGCAAGGGGATGGCAACCCATCACAAATTATAGAGATATAGTCAAATATTACAGGGACGGCAGGAAGACATTCCCGCACCCCCACCACTCCTTGACCAGAGCCGAACAAACAATATACAGGCAAATCCAGGCAGGATCCTTTCCCCACCCCTGCCTCCAGAACAAGATATACCCAGAGAGATATAAGAACACATGTCCTCACTGCAATGCATTAGGAACCCTTCGGCACGTCATAGGAGAGTGCAATTTTTCCATACACCACCCCCCACCTATACCCATAACTAACCCCCCTGCTATCCCCACCCTTTACGAGCGATGGGAGATCATGCTGTCCAGCCCCGCCCTGGAAGACCAGCTCCGACTGATCCACAGGGGCCAGGCGGCCCTGGAAGCATATGGAGCCCGCGAAGAGGGAGCCACCCCATCAGACGCTTAACGCGTTTCATTTCATAATGGACCAGTAAAGTTGTTTCTCTCTCTCTCTCTCTCAATCGAGCTTACGCACAAACCCATAACACAGTACCCTGTTTCTCTCAATAGCCAGGCTATCCCGTACCAGAAGTCTCACCGCTCCTTAGATGTTATTATGGACGGGGGCCTTTCATGGAGCTCCCGCTGCATCTACTGAAGCGGAGGCTAATGTAGATTGTACATATAATAGAGGCCCCGTGCGGAAAAACTTGGGGCATGGTGGCAAGGTCCACGCTGCAGCTGTGCAGAACACTGTTTCTACACTCTTTACGGTACAGCTTGCCGGTTTTGGCCAACACATGCAAAACAAATATTCCCGCCCTCGAAAGTTCTTTTTTTTTTTTTGCAAGACTTTATGGTCATGTTTTGGAGTACCGCGATGCGCCTCGGCTTATACAACAATCATAAATGCTAGAGACTATCTTTATGCCGTCGAACGCGACATTCTTCGTAGTATGTTAAACCGATTAGACCGCAGACCATTTTCAGAGACAGAAATTCTTGGACCAGAGCCCTTTTCGTCGCAGGCTTTCAAATATACGCGAGCGTTGCTGCTGTTCGCGAAATCGACTGGCCTCAGTGACCGATTGTATGCGTGAAGTGATGGACAACCGCACGTGTCCACGCTACGTATCCAGCTTTTCTGGACATGAGTGTTTAGTTCGCGTGAGTGCCACCACGTGGCGTACTAACCTTAAACTTTTCAAACTTCCCGCGGTGACGCGTGATGACGTCAACCAAACAAAATAAAATATAATAATAAAAGCTATCCCTGCGCATTGAACTTCGCCACAATGCTTGTCCCACCGATGTTATCAATGTTCTTGATCAAGCGTATTCGCTCGTCGCCTAGAAATTACTCGTCATCCTAAGAGCGTTTAGTCGCGACGAGCAGTGGTTGATTCTGGGCTTCTGATGCAGTTCTTTTCTTTCTTGTTTTCTTGTCCTTTTGTTTTTCTTCTTTTTTTCATTCTACGGAGTAAAGAAGCTAGCCTAATCGTCAGAAGTACTTCGCGGCAGCCTTTCTTCAGTCGGCACACATTGTTAACGTCCGAACATCGCACAGTGTCTCCTAGAGACGCCGTCGTAGACGGATTTTGATTTTCCCCTATCGAATTCGTTAAGGTGCACACAATTATTTCACTAGCGACTTTGCAATGCGCACTCATGGGCTACCGCCGCAGCTGCAAATCTAGATGTGCTTAAGTATTAAGACATATACATGGATAAATTGGTTTTTCACCTTGACACAAAAGTCACGATACAAGAGTTGAGCAAACTGTCCCTGTGTCGTCGCAGGGTGTGAGACCGGGCTAGTTGGCATTCCATGCTAAAGAGACTAGCGCAAGAGTGGACACGGCACACTAAAGAGGCGACAAGGATAAGCGCAAATTTCCAACTGGGCGCTTGTCCTTGTAGCGTCTTTAGTGTTCCCTGTCCACTCTTGCGTTAGGCACTTCAGTTTGTGTCGTCGTCCGTTAGCATGCTATGGCCGAAGCTGCTCGCAATATTACGTCACTTTTACGGGCCACCAGGCCAGGTACACCCTTTGGTACGACATATACAGTACTTGCAGTTAGTTTCCAAAGTAGTCTCCTATGGCGGTTATCCACGTGCGTGAAGCAAGAACGATATTTAAAATTATTGTGCAGTAATATATGCGGGATTTGTATGTTCTCCACATTCTCTACCATGTTGCCGTTCCGCCTTTATTATATAGCCGCAATGTAGACTAGCAGCCATCGAACGCCATAAAGGCTATCCACATACTCAAAGACCTCGCGCAGAACTCCTGACACTTAGTTGTATTCAAGAATTGTGCGACTGCACAGGACATCCTTAACGAATGTTACATAACACGTTATGAGGTTTTACTTGCCAAAACCACGATTTAATTATGATGCATGCCGTAGTGGAGGATTCGGGAATAATTTAGACCACTTGGGATTTTTTAACGTGCGCCTAAACCTAAGTACGCGGGTTTTCGCATTTCACACCCATTGAAATACGGCTGCCGTGGTTGGGATTCGATCCCAATACCTCGTGATTAGCAGCCGAACCCAATAAAAGCTAAGCAACTACGGAGGGGAAGGAATGTTGGCAGTAGGAGGAAGGTGACAGCCGGCAGGTGAGACAATTTGTTCCCATCCTCACTGCGCGAGAATCGGTACTATCTGTTGAAGAATGACACCGTAGAATGCACTGTATTCAACGTGATGGAGTCCGCGTCCAATATTTCAGACCCGAATCGTACTGTAACTACTGACGACCAGGCATCTCGCTAATACGTGCAGTCGCTTGACAGCTGCCCAGCGCTGGCGTCGGCCACAGGACCTACTTGACCTTTGTTCAACACTTGCCGACATTCTCGCCTTATTTCGCACCATTGCGTTTCAACTGAACTGCTTCAACAGCCAATTTATTTGCGCCAAAATTTGGCCACCCTGTCAACGTTATGGTTTCTTATTTTTAAGTCATCTTTTATATTTAGGCTAATGCTATCCTGAAATTTCTTGCTGTTTCACCTTTCCCGAAATTCCTGCGTTTTTGTCGGCCCTTGTTCATATTTTGGCGGATTTTTAGTAGACGTGGAAACCATTGCGTGGCCCCCTGACCAAGCTGCCCAAAAAGTCATTTTATATCCCTGAGGTCTTGTGCAAGCTTCTGCCTTCTTGCCGTTCATCAACCTCCTGGTTTCCCTGTGAACTGTATCCCATTTTGACGACTCCAATCCCAGGGAAGTTGGCAACGATATAATGTCCACGGGATTAAAGCCAGTTAAATCAATTCTACTGTGGATACGACAGCCGCTTTTGCTCACTGTGAATGGAAATATTGCGTTAATGAGTGCCATTCCTAAGCATTTAAATTGACAGTGAAAAAATTATGCGAATCCCATGTATGTGCGAATCGATGTAAACAAAGGTTTCTGTGTTTGTTGTCATTGTCATACGTAACCTCCACAGAGTAGAGAGGCACTCTCTAATGAAATGCTGTTAATGTTTGCCTGATTACGCCTGCCATTGTGATGCAAATAAACGGGCCTTCAACTCTTTTTCTCCGGAATAAACGCTGAATGAAATGCTGGCGTGATTGTAAACAAGATCAACAAGCGCCATAGTGCTCGATCTTATGACGTCCATATTCGGAAGCTTATATTCGTGAATTTTTTTTTTTTTTTTTTTTTGGGGGGGGGGGGGGCGATGTGCTCTTGTACTTTAGAAATGTCCCTTGGACGTCTCTTATGTGCTCGTTTGTATTCTCAAGTACGCAATGAAAACTCTCATCGCTGCAACTTCATGATGTCCTGGTGGCAGGCCACCATGGCGTGTCGCGCAAGTATGACTACGCTGATTCATTTGGGTTGACATATACTATATTGTGCGTCATACTTCGCCACATTCATTTTTCGAACAATGCCAGAGCTCGAAAAGGGCGGCCAACTCACTAGGTCCCTTTCCTCTGTTTACTTCCGCAAAATGTGTGTTTATCGCTGTGGTTACCAAATACGCCCAGCAGTATGCTACGACTCAAGTCTTTCTGGCGGCTGAGCAACTGAAGTCGCAGGCTTCATTCCACATGGCGTCGACGTTCAATATGGCTATCCTCAATTACTTTTCGCGGACTTCGCTCACCGCCTTGTCTCCAGTGTCATCTCTTACGGTACTCGCTCCTGCTAGACAGAACACAAACACGCAACGACCTTAATGAAGTATCAATTACAGGCTAGTTGACACACTGTCGACGTATATTTCCGCTGAGCACCGAGATTGGAGCGTTGTCCTGTCTATGGTGACATTATCCGTCTACAGCCTCTCTCAACAACACCGCTCGTTACTCATCACGTTTTTTTTTTTTTTGTCGGCAAGAGCATAGCGTATTTCCTCTGAATGTACTTTCGGCTTTAAGTGTGACCTTGCACGCCCGCTTATTCTGTTACGTTGACGGCGACCGTTGTCGTCAGGATGCCCCCTCATACTGAGCTTCGCAGTCACCAGAGAGCACAGAAAGCTGTCTTCACAAACAAACCACCGAGATTCGAGCCCATCTCCCAAATGCTCCATCTTACATTTGGGAAATGGGCACGCTAACCATTACGCTACCACCTGCCTCCACCAATTTCTGTTTATCTATCTGCCTGGAGCAATTGCCGGACTTGTTCGCCAGGCTAAACCCGCCTGCTGCTACAATTCACCACCACCACCACCATCCCACTTCACGTTTTTGCCGCAGACGCAGGCAGAATGGATGCAGAAACGAAAAAAAAGTAAAGATTGCTTGAGCGGCCAGCTGGCCGCATGACCTTAACTTTGGCAGGTTATTCTCATTGGAGCGCATGTAGGCTTGCGGCTGTGTGCAGATTGTGGGTCGCCTTAGCTTTATTGTAAATTTGCTTTCACCGACTCTTTTCAGCTAGAACTCAAATGCCGGAAAAAATGATAGCTACCGTTGAATATTTTTTTCTTGTTTTCTTGGTTTCAACCGAAAACGCTGATTTACACAAATAGTGATCTTTTTAAGAAGTGGCATAAAGATACTACATTTCGAGGTCATGTAATTGTGTCAATACGGGCCGGCACCACGTATCGACGAAAGGGCTTCACAGTGCCGATGCACGCGGCAGGTTACTCAATGAAGAAAACAGGAAGCGACTGTTTTTCAGTTCTCGCAACATATTGTAACAGATACGAAAGGCACGGACAAGAAGAGAAGAAAGAGAGGACGAAGAAAACGAGGAGTTAGAGAGGCCGGGCTGCGCTGCGATCACGCTACCATCATCGTCCAATTCTCCTGTAAATAGAACCATTTCTTCGCAACTCCTCGTAACAGTTGTGGTGGAAGGCGCTGCGTAATCGACACCCGAAGACGGAGGCTGAACCACAAGTTCTTCGACGGAGCCGTCGCCTTGCTGGACTCCCACCGAATTCACCGGAGCTGAACATGTCCCGCGACGCAGAAGAACAACGGCCCATTCCAACTGCTGCCCCGACAAGTTCTGTTCTGCAACTGAGAGATTCGCGTCCCTTCGCATGAAAATCAGACGAAGACGTCGAGGAATGGCTCATCCATTATCACCGGGCGAGTGCCGCCAACAGGTGGAACAGCGCTTCTCAGCTTTCGAACGTCGTGTTCTTTCTAACGGATACTGCGTTGGTGTGGTTCGACAACCACGAGGAAACATTCACAACATGGGGAAGATTTGTTTCGGAAATCAAAGAGCGATTCGGCGACTCCGCGACGAAAAAGAAAAGGGCAGAACAGGCGCTACTGCAACGTGCGCAAGTACCAGGCGAAACCTGCACGACCTACATTGTGGCAGTAATAAAACTGTGTAGGATGGTGGACTCTGGAATGTCCGAGGAAGACAAAGTCGGGCACATCCTAAAAGGAATTGCCAAGGATGTTTACAATTTCCTCATTGCAAAAGACAGCCTGGCTTCCGTCGCTGACATCATTCGGCACTGTCGCACTTTCGAGCAACTAAAGACGAGGCGCATAACGCCGAAGTTTGGCAGGCTAGCCAATGTAACGACAGTTGCAAGCGTGGACAGCAACCAGCCCCTTGGTCTTGAATCAACGATCCCACAAATAGTTCGGGAAGAACTCAGCCTGCACGCGCAAGTGACACATCCAGGCACACATAGCTTCCGCCTACCCCTAGATTTTGAGCCAAACGTGGCATCCTTCTCCCCGTATCCTGCGGCAAGGGGCACTGAGGATTATGAACTCACGCCCCGACAGCAGTCACGTCTCTACGACAGAGGCCCTACTTATGACGCTCGGCCACAACGAGAGCAGCTGCGTTTTTACCCCCGAGGCCCTGCGACTTCTGTCAGGCCACGACAAGAACAGCACCGACCCTACTACCACGACGCGACTTATGAAAGATATAACGGATTTCAGCAAGCAGCAGAGACACGTTATCCACATGACCACGAACTTTCTCGCCGCCCGCAGCCGTCTACCATTCGTTTCGAGGAAGACGCTGAGAACCGCGACCCTCCCGTGTGCTGCAACGGCGGTTCCACAGGCCATATAGCTCGGTATTGTCGCCAAGCCCGTCAATCACGTAGGACACCATCGATGTTCTCGCCACTCAGAACCCGTACTTCATATGACCTGCGGACGACCGATTTGCTTCCAAGGGATCACTTCTCACACGAGACCAGACGCAGTGATTCGCCAGCATCTGAGCGGAGTTTGACGCCACCAAATAGCCGTCCCCGTCGCTCTCCGTCCCCTCGGCGCCGTTCTTCCTCACCGCCCCCGGGAAACTAGCATCCGCGACCAGTGGATGTGTGGTCGCCGGATAGTCTTTGCAAGAAATACCTCTGCCTGTTGTGATGTTCAAAAACACAGTGAATGTCTCGATTAACGGAATACCGACCATGGCGTTAGTTGATACTGGGGCGACTGTGTCTGTGAGGAGCCTCGCTTTCAAAAACCGGCTAGGCCATAAAGTTATGTTTTCTTGGAACGACGGTATTACCTTTCGTGGAGTAGGCGGCGAGTGGCTTCATCCCCTTGGTGTTTGTGCTGTGAGTGTTTTGTTGGCTGGGAAAGTGTTTGTGTCGGAATTCCGTGTTCGTTCTCGTTGTTCGCACGACGTTATTCTTGGTATCGATTTTCTTGAACAGTGTGGCGCTTCCGTGGACTGTGGTTGTGGCGAAATCTCATTGAACAAGTTATTTATATCAGCACATTCCGAACAAAGCTTGAGGGGTGAAGACGGGGACACAGACACACTCAGTGTTCTTGATGAAGTGATTGTACCATCGTGGTGCCTGACGCCCGTTCGTGTTTCTACAACTACTGTTGATGCTGATTGTGTTGACCTTGTATAGTTAGGCCTCTCCGCAAAAAACTGTGCTAAAAAATATACTTGTGCCCTGCTCTGTCGTGTGAATGACGAAAGGAGCCGCCACATTGTGGGCGCTGAACTGTTCCGCCACGCCGGTTGCCCTTCCTCGCGGTATGAAAATCGCTCTTTTCGATGAAGCCGCATGTAGTTCAATAGCGGCACTAACTACCGACGTCTCTACAGCTTGCTGTCCTTGCGATAATCGCCATTCTCAAGAGCTAATGCTTGGCATGATCAGCAAGGCTCTCGGTACATCGGAACGGCAAGCACTGGTACAAGTCCTTGCCAGGCATGAGGCCGCATTCGACTTCACGCATGGAGATGCACCCCTTCATTTACCGTCGTCCCGCGCTCGTCACAGAATAGATACCGGCTCAGCATACCCCATCCGCCAGAAGCCCTACCGAGTGTCATCGTCCGAGCGCAAAGTTATTGCCGAGCAAGTCAAGGAGATGATGAACAAAGGTGTCGTTCAAGAGTCATCTAGTCCATGGGCAGCCCCAGTAATCCTGGTCCGAAAAAAAGATGGCTCCTGGAGATTCTGCGTGGATTACAGACATCTAAACGCAGTGACGAAGAAGGATGTCTATCCACTACCGCGAATCAATGACATCATTGATTGCTTACACGCTGCTTCTTACTTCTCAACACTTGATTTGCGATCGGGGTACTGGCAAATACCTATGGACCCTGCCGACAAGGAAAAGATCGCTTTCGTGACTCCAGATGGCCTATTCGAATTTAATGTTATGCCTTTTGGCCTTTGTAATGCTCCGGCCACCTTTGAAAGATTCATGGACACAGTACTACGTGGTCTAAAGTGGGAGATATGCATGTGTTACCTCGGTGATGTTGTAATCTTTGGCCGCACGTGTGAAGAACATAACGAACGCCTCAGCCTCGTTCTCGACTGCATTGAGAAAGCTGGACTGGTCCTAAACTCAAGAAAGTGTCGGTTCGGCGAACGTCAAACACTGGTCCTGGGACACTTAGTCGACAAGGATGGCGTCAGACCCGATCCTCGTAAGATTGAAGCAGTGAGCTCCTTCAAGCCACCGCAGTCAGCACGAGAACTCCGCTCATTCATTGGCCTATGTTCGTATTTTCGTCGTTTTCTTCCCCGGTTTGCCGACATCGTTTACCCGTTGACAAGTATTTTGCGACAAAATGCATCCTTCAATTGGACACCAGAGTGTGACGCATCATTCTCTCAACTGAAGTTTATACTAACGTCAGCACTCCTCTTGCGTCACTTCGATCTATCTTGCCCGACTGAAGTTCACACTGATGCGAGTGGAATCAGGATAGAAGCGGTGCTTGTACAACGTCACAGTTGCGCAGAACATGTTGTCGCATATGCCAGCCGTTGTCTGAGCAAATCTGAACGCAAATATACGGTTACGGAACAGGAATGCCTGGCAGCCGTTTTCGCCGTACAAAAGTTTCGATGTTATCTTTACGGTAGACCATTCAAGATTATCGATGACCATCATTCTTTATGCTGGCTGGTCGGTTTGCGTGATCCCTCTGGTCGCCTCGCACGTTGGGCGCTGCGCCTCCAGGAATACGACTTTGTGGTATCGTACAAGAGTGGCCGTCGTCACGCTGGCGCCGACTGCCTCTCTCGGATTCCTCTTGCGACTACCGACTGCGAGGCTGAGAATTTTGACGACTGTCTCGCTGCTGTTACTCCTACGTTCCCTGACGCGGCAGACTTTCAGCGAGAACAACAGGATGATGTTACCCTTGATCCGCTTTTTCTCGCCGCCCGTACTTCTAAAGGCAGCGGTCGCTTTACTGCCCGTGATAAATTGCTGTACAAAACTAATTACTCCGGGCATGGAGCGCGTTTTCTGCTTGTTGTCCCCGAGAGTCTCCGCTCCGACGTTCTACGCGCCATGCATGACGATGTGACATCCGGCCATTTCGGCTTCGTACGAATGCTGCACCGCACGCAGGAGCGCTTTTACTGGCCCAAGATGTACGAAACAACCAAGCGCTATGTCGCTAGTTGTGAAACGTGCCAACGTCACAAGCGACCGACCACCGCAGCCCCGGGCCCCCTTCGGCCATTGACACCGCCCAGTACGCCGTTCGAGCAAGTAGGCATTGACCTTTTGGGTCCATTCCCGTTATCTAACAACAGGAACCACTGGATAATTGTCTGCGTAGACCATCTTAGACGGTATGCAGGAACTGCAGCCATACCGTCTTCCACCGCTGCTTGCGTGGCGGCCTTCCTGCTCCGTTCCGTGGTCCTTCGTCATGGCCCACCACGTGTCATCATCAGCGACCGTGGTCGCCAGTTCACGGCTGATGCCATTAAAGAGTTACTTCGTTTGTGCACTTCACAGTTCCGTCATTCCACGCCGTATCATCCACAGACCAATGGCCTCGTTGAAAGGACAAACAGAACGCTGACTAACATGCTTGCCATGTACGTCTCCTCCAATCATAACTGGGACGACGTGCTGCCCTTCATCACTTATGCATACAACACGGTGAAGCACGAAACCACGAACTATAGCCCATTTTATCTCCTGTATGCAAGGTTACCGCGAAGCCCTCTGGACACTTTCTTACCCTTCGTTCTGCACAGTGATGATCCTGTATCGAAGACTTTGTGTCTCGCCGAAGAAGCGCGTCGAATAGCTCGTCTTCGTACTCTGGCCTCGCAAAGTCGTTCGAAAGAGCGATACGACGACCGTCACGTACAAGTATCGCTGCAAAAAGGTGACTTATTCCTCCTTTGGACACCGCAACGCAAGCGTGGATTGTGCCAAAAGTTCTTGTCACAATATTCAGGCCCATTTGTAGTTGTGGACCGCCTGAGCGAACTCACTTACGTCATAGCTCGCCTCCTGTGCAATGGTCGGCCATCAAGCAGAACTCAGCTGACTCATATTGCTCGCCTGAAGCCTTTCTACCCTGCTTGTACATCCTGACTCGCCCCACGGGCTTCGTCTGCTTGCGGGAAAATGTAACAGATACGAAAGGCACGGACAAGAAGAGAAGAAAGAGAGGACGAAGAAAACGAGGAGTTAGAGAGGCCGGGCTTCGCTACGATCACGCTACCATCATTGTCCAATTCTCCTGTATATAAAACCATTTCTTCGCAACTCCTCGTAACAATATTGTACACAGAACACAAGGCACCCACCATCATGACGTTTTATTTTTGACAACTGCGACACAAAATGGCGGACTGATATACTTCCTAAAGGGGTTTAATTTTATTTTTTAATCGCAGAACCGCAAGCACAGGTTGCGTCGCGCGTATACCGCAGCCACGTACTGTGGCCGCACTCCTTTTCCTCTAACAATGTGGCCCCCGGCGGCTTCACGCGCTCCCGTAGGTGGCGGATTGGACTGTCACTCCAGAAGTTTAAATACACAACCTCTTTGCATAGAAACGACGGCATGACTGTTATCATATTGTTGGCTTGGATATGTTTGGCACGAGGCCCAAGACCCTGTCTTCTAACACGTTCTTATGTTTGCGTTCGCGTCTCTGTCTTGAAGGGACTCACACCGTGACATGCTACAATGGTGCTTGCGTTTGGCGTATGTAAGGCGAAAAACGCGGTTCTAAAATGTCTGTTCACTAACCTGTGCAGTAAACCCATGTTTATAGTATTCGCGCAGTATAGTAGTAGTACAGTAAGAGTCACGAGTATGGCATCCGTAACCGCAAGCGCCACGTTATGGTCGTAACTTGTCGGGACAGCGTAGTTGTAATCCACAGACCCTGCCACTAAGGAATACGTGGCTAGGCATAGCTGATGAATAAGTAATTGCGAAGATTGGTTTTCAGTAAAGGTTTGTTACCAAGAACGGTGGGAGCCTAGACTGCTGCAAAGGGCGGATGCTGGGCGGTGACTCCAATCATTTACTCGGCACATCACACATCTACACTGGAATTCAACTGGTTTCGCCAACTCTTGCTTATATTCTCTCGCCTCTAAGCTGCGACTTCGCCTGCCACCCAGGCCCCAGCTTTTCCTCTTTGTCCCCCGCTTCTTTCCCAGTCTACTGAGACGTGCTTCCACTGATGCTTGCTCCTCCCTTTTCTCAATAAATAAAGGCATTCATCCATGCATGCCTAAGCTACTGCAGAAAATAGCGTGTCTTTATCTCCATAACCACACTTTCTCTCACCTGGACTCTCCCATCGCAAAACAAAGTTGCCGTGTTCCAAATGGCTGGGCGTCACATATACAATTTTCTAGAAATGGCCAGTAGCACGGCGGGCAATTCTCGGTGGGTGACGAGACATTATATGGAACACCTTCTCTGCCATATCCACACTCAGTGCTCTGCTTCGTGAGCTACTATTAGCCGCTACGGCGATGTACGAAATGAAAGAAACCTAGCTGGGCTGGTCGCGCGCAGCTCTTTTTGGATTCGTGATGCGTCAGTTTAAAATAATAATATTTCTTATCTAAGCCTAAATGACAGCGATATAGGCGAGGTGAGTTACGGTAGCTAGTTGGCTTGGACTAACGACGCTCTTCACGCAGCACTTTCGTCTTATGCGTGTTTGCGAACGGGAATGAAAGACAGGAGGGTAACACGCCTTCCTGAAATGAAACATTCAGAATAACCCTTTGTTTGGCGGTTGGACATATGTCGAGGGTGCCCAATACGAACAATCTGCAAGTCTGTATCACCTTGCAAAGGGGAACTCAGATGAAACGTTGTCAAACGGATAGGCTTTTAATTATCGTAAGTAGATCTTTATTGAAATTCCTTACCATGAAGTGAAAGCCGACTAATAAGCATTTAAATTTTCTGTGTTATTAAAACATCCTGTTAGTAAAAGGTTGCTGTGCTTTACAGCCCCCTAAATTAAAACGTAAGTTATGGAAAATAAATTGGTGCGGTAAATGTGTAAACGCAGACGCAAGAAAAGGCCTAGTTCATTTCCCAGTATTCTCTCAATAAAGATGGAGCACCTCTATACTCTCACGTTGTAGAAATGTCAAGAACAAAACACTTCCAGAAGAGTCAGTCACGAATGTTACTCATTATAAGATGAGCTTGCGCTGGAAAAGAAAATAACACTCAAAGATACCGATGGCTGCGCGCAAAGTGCTTCCTCTGATTCCGATCTACGGATCAAGGCGTCGGTTCGTCAGATTGGAATGCTCGTACATCGCAGCGCAATCTCGGGTCGGCAAATGTGATGGAGAATGTACGCCAGTATTCGCTTCACGCGCACAATCTGATAAGATAGCGCTCTTTCGCTATTGAATTCGTGCCAACATGCTGGATATTAGAAACACATGCAGGCGCATCTTGAGCTAACTGATAACTTTGGAACTGTGGTTAGACGCTAAAAAAAGCCCCCTCCCCGCCCCCCCCCCCCCCCCTTAGAAGAAAGAATAGAGTTGCTTTCAATATTAGCTGAAACATAGTGCTGGTGGTATAAAAAGGGCCCCCAACACTGCACAGCGGCGCCGATTGACATACAGGAAATTCAAGAGTGAACCACTTTACAATTACTGGTATTTATCAAACCAGCATATCGTGGTTTAATGTAGCCCTGTATTCCAGGGGCCAGTTCCACCACGGGTACAGTGTCGGAGCTCATATTTCATGTCAGCATTAATTGTCACAAAATCAAAGCATTTTTTCTTTAGATCTTAACATTAGACAGCCAAAATACATGCAGCGAAACCCTCACCTTAATATTTCAGTACTTTTCGTTCTAACGTACATATCCGTGCTGATCCATATGTTACAAACTGCTGAAAATGTACCCAATGCTTTCCTACAGGAAGCTGTTTTTATTCCTTATGATGCCAGGAAACCGAGTCTGATGCCACCAACGCTCAAAAACCTAATCGGGAGAGCGCACAGTGTTCTCGCACACCTTGTGGGATGTGCCGTAGCGCTGAGGTGCTTCTTGTATAATGTATGAGAATCGGTTGTAAAGACAAACGTGCAAGGTTGGGTCATGTGCTTAAGCTCATGAAGTTGATTTGTGCCAAGATAAGCTGTCCAAGCTTTCACACTTACTTTATAAGAAGCCTATATACAGCACCATTAATATGCCGGCTGCTTTTAACTGCACGAAACAAAACTATTCGAACGATGCAAACAATGTTAACATCATTTTATCATTCAAGTGTTCAGATTGGTAACCTCTAGATGCGGAGTAAGTTGAGAAGTTGTTTGCGTAATTAACAAAGCTACGTTAATTAAATTTTCAGTAATGGTTTTTACGTGGTTAAAGAAAATGAGCAGTTTGGAGCCCGTCCTCGAGATTAAGCGGCCAAGCGAACAAATTTCGACTAAACATGCTTCTGTAAGAGAAATGCGAACAAAAATTTTCCAGGTAAACACTCTTGGAAGACGTAACTGATGCAGAAAAAGAACATCTGTAAAGTCAAAGAAAGAACAGCACTTCACGACGGGACACACACAGGGGGAACCACACACAAACTGCGCTAACATTAGGCGCTGTTGTTTATGTGATAATGAAGCAACTAGCCCGTCAGTCATTCCTTCCAAACCTGTAAAGTCAACCTGACCACATCTAGCCTTTTGTGATGCTATGATCAATAGTATGGCCCCGTGAACATGTGCCCATGGTCACATAGTCGCGTTCCATTTTTATTCACGCTGCTTTCTCGAAGGCAAGCATTTTAAAGTTTTAATGTCAATACGGCAGTGAACGTGTGCCGCCGAAAGCTTGCTTGTTCGCAGAAGAGATGCATGACGGAATGATGGTGCAGATTTAGCGTGTCGTCGGCATCAAGACAGTGCACTGCCGCCGAGGGAAGGAAGATAACGAAAGTGAACAGCTTGGTAGCTGCTCACGGAGCCGTGCCGATGGTGGCGGTGCCATCATGACAAAATCTGAGGCGGCGATATTCACGGCTTTTTTTTTTTTTTTTTTTTTTACAACGAAGTCGTTAAGAGTATGCTTTAACTCGGGCCCACCTCCGACGTGGCTTATTCACATAAATGTAAAACGCCGAAGCGATTTTCTGAGATAACCCCTTGGCCGATTTTAATAAATTTTGCTGAATTCAGGAGAGAAAGGTAAATTCTAGTGACTATTGGAAGCGGAATTTCTATTTAGGGCTTGAATTCTGGTAAAAGATTTTCAAAATCCGAAAGTGCGAAAAATACAGAAGCACGAAGTTTACAAATTAATAACTCCGCATCAAGAACTGATATCGCGGTTATGTAAACAGAATCCTTTAGACAATTCAAAGCGGACAAATGCAATATGCCGATTTATATCTTACATGAAGTCGTTACGTTGTGAACAAGGGTTGTGGAAAAGGTGTATTTCCACATTACTAATTTTTTTTTAGATTCATGCGTAATATATCAATTTTGTCCGCTTTAGATGTGCTGTTAGATGCAATGTACAGAATTGTGATATCAGTTTTGATTGCCGAAAGACAGAGTTGTAAAGTTGGTTTCGTTGTCTGAAAATTTTTGATTTTTGCCAATTTTGAATAAACAAATGATGACCTAAATAAAACATTCTAAACCAACAGTCACTAGATTTTAAGTATTTTTTCTAAGTGCAACAAACCTTGTAAAATTTGATGCAGTGGTTGTGGAGAAAAACGAATTATCCTTTTACACGTATTTATATAGGACCACCAGAGCTAAAGGTTCCTCTTCAGGGCTACTTTCCCCACTATCGCGTCCGCGCATAGAGCAAAATCCCGAAGATAGCGTAATACCGGCCTCACCCGCAGAAGAGGTGCAGCAAGCGTTCAGCTCTCCCCATACGTGGGCTGATCCCGAATGTAACGCCATGCCAGGCCGACCAGCGGCGGAGGTGCAGTTCGCCATTAAGGGGCCCACATACACAGCTTTGCTGGTCATCTTCCTTCACAGAGTGGGAGGGCACTGAGATTTTTTACTTAACAAACATTAGGTCATCGACGGCGAAACCAGGGACACCAAAGCCGTCCTCGGGCTCCACCTAGAAAGCGCCTTCGACAAGGTTACGCACTCTGCCATCCTGGTGCAGGTATCGCATCTAAACCTAGGCGAGAGGGCGTACGAATATTTCAAAGGCTTCCTCACCGGCAGATGGCGGAGCTCAGACCCGGCGACCTGAAGACGGACGAGAAGACATTAGGGAGCCAGGGCACTTCCCAAGGCTCCGTCATCTAACCCATGCTATTTAATCTTGTTATGATTCAAGTTGCCAAAAGACTATGCCAGCTTGAAGGACTGAAGCACACGATATACGCGGACGACATTACGCTGTGGGTGGACGGGGGCAGTGATGCCCGCACAAAATCCACGCCACAGACGGCAGTCGACACGGTCGAAGAAAGCTTGGAAGGTACGGGACTGCGTTGCTCCCCAAGTAAGTTGGAGCTCCTGCTTTACCAACCGATCAAAACGCACAGAATCAAGAAGCAAAGGAAACACGAAAAGATCAAGATCCGCACCAGGGATGGTAACACAATACCGACGGTCAGCAAGATCCGAGTCCTGGGCATGACGATCGAAGCGCTCGGCAGGAACGGAGACACCATCACCCGCATCATGGGTAAGGCGTCCAATGCCAGCAGACTGCTCAAGCGCGTTACCACCAAGAAGGGAGTCATGAAGGAGGAAAACTTCATCAGGCTTATACACTCCTTCGTAGTCTGCCAGTGTACGTGGCAGCCTTCCACAAGTGGGTGTAAAGCGAAAAAAACAAGCTAGACATCCTAATCCGGAGGGCTTACAAGACACCCCTCGGTCGACCTGAAACTACCAACACGAAACGTCTCCTCCAGCTGGGCATACACAACACGCTCGACGAGATCGTCGAAGCGCAAAGAGCCGCTCAGTTTGAAAGATTGTCATCAACAAAGGCCGGCAGAAAGATTCTGTGCAGTCTAGGCATCGGTTATCACGAACAGCAGGGACCAAAATGCCCCGTCCCCGACCACGTACGTACGAAGCAACGTGGAGCGAAGACCAAGAAAAACAACTACAGGCCGTCCAGCAGGTCATCGAGGCGATGGCTAGGCAGGAGCCTGGCGAGCCGGCAACGGTGAGCGGGGATCCTCGCAGAGCACCCGATGTAAGAGTTGGCAGTCGTAGCTGTAGGGAGGACCTTGTGGCGACAGGACTAGGCGAGCAGGATTTATTTACCATTTTAAGCAAGATACATTGGCGGTTTAGCGCGACTCCCATATGGAGCCCGCAAGACTATCATACAGCAAACAGCTTACGAGCACACAGCTCACTAGTACATTTCTAGCATGACAACGAACACTCACCTCCCGACGACGAGCACGCTCTAGCAGCCGGTAAACGCTGCTTATAAGCTCTCCGCTCGACGTCATAATTCGACGTCATCGTTCGACGTCACCGTTCGATGTCCCCGTGGACCAGCCCTTCTGGCGGAGGGCTCACAAACACGTGCCGCACACACGCACAGGGGAAAAGGGTCCGGAGCCGACGTCAGAGGGCTTCGTAGAACTCTGCTTTGTCTCGGGTGGCGCAGCCGAGTACCACATTCCTTAGTTGACCGCGCGCCACGTGGCTGTCGGTCATCCGCAGTTCTCTGAAGTGCGCCCCGTCTGGTGGGATTGGAACACGTGCTGCGGGCTGAAAGCTGGCACGTTGCCACCCCGTACGGCCATTCCGAACACCGCCACGATGACGACGTAGGCCATGTTCGAAGCGCGCCTTTGCGCTTTACTGCAGGCTCAATAAACGTTTTCCCAATCTAATCCAATTACTTATCCGCGTTTGTCCTGCATGCGTGTGCGATAGAAACCAGAAGCAGGTATGCATAGAAAATCTGAGGTGGCGGCGGCAGGTCGTAGCGCAGAAGTTAGCATGCCCAGCCCCTCCACGTACTTACATCTGCATTGACATGAGTTCGTGGTAGTGATAGCGACCACAGCTCTACTTTTTCTGCGCGCGCTAGCCATTGTGAAACTAAGGATGTAGTTAGCATGCCCAGCCACTTAATGCAAATTGCAGCAGTTACGAGTGGTGGAACCCCGCTGGGGCTGATTGTGAAGAAAGCTTCCTTTCTCTGCCCACTCTCGCGATGGTGAAGCTAAAATGAGGAGGAGGTTTGACGGACGCAACGTTGATGGCCATCATAACAGAATGGATGGACGACCTGCGGAAAGGACGAAGCACACCAAGTTTTTAGCACTTGGCCTAGAGTAAAGCGCTACAATGGCTAGTATGGCCTCACGGAGATGATAGACCGAACTGCTTCTCACTGCTAACACTGGACTGATACTAAGAAAATACTCCGTTCGCAGACACCACGCTACACTGAAATTAGCAAAACAATATCAGTTTATGAACTGATAGTGTCAATTATCTGGTGTCCTTATTGTGCGTGTGAATGGCATAAAGGTCCTAGCAATGAAATGGTAGTATCTTTGTGTTTGCTGCTGTTGCACACAAACAAAATTTGTTGAAGTGATCGGACAGCGATCTACCAGCAGAGAAGACCAACCCGCAAATTAAAAATAATTGCTGGTTTCAGATCTCCGATGTACTTTGCGCTCAGCTACTATCTGTAATATTTTTTTTTCTTTTTGTTCTCTTATGAAGAGGAAAACTCCACATTACTACAATAACAACAGTACACAAAATAGACTGGCTTTGAAGCTGTGACCACGCACCGCACTTTTGTACATTCAGCACATATAGTATTGGGGCAACGCGTTTGAGCAAAATGATTAGGTCTTCGGTGAAAGCGCTGTGACAGGCGGGAAGAAATCGTTGTCATGCCCGGTCGAAATAATACTATCTGAAATCTTATTTACCTAACATATTTTTTGAGAAATCACTATAACCCTTTATACTTTTGCTTCGTACGAGTTATGTACTAGCTTGCCTCGTCAATCTCAAAAATGTATTGTCTTTGTGGGAGAAGGCTTCCGAAAAAACGGCCCAACATAACAGTAAAACATCCAGCATGGTTTCTATTCAGGTGATTGACGAAATTCTGCACTGAGAACGTGTCGACTAGGTGCGATCGAAAGTTGAATTATGATCGTTGTAAGCTTGTGTTGCGTCTAGCATGAGCGAGTAGTGTTAGCGGTGTCATTGGCGTGAAAATGGTTAGCTCGGTCTGCGATTTGTTTTTGTGGATCTCCACATTGAACGTCGCAGTCGTTACAATGAGAGCACTCCCGTGACATCATTAGCTCAGTGGGCTGGGAAGGCTCGAGTGGTAGCTCACCTTGAGAGATATAGGTAACAATTATTGATATACGTACTTTGCGATGATGAAAAATATGCAGAAACACCACTGGTGTTGTCTAACTATTCGTAAACAGGCCCCAACTTTCAATTGGCCCATCCCAAACATTAAGTAGGCCCATCCCCAAATTTCAAGTTGGCACACCCTCAAATTTAAGTTGGCCCACCCTCAAGTTTAAAGTCGGCTACGCCCGATTTTCTTTTTGCCCAGCCTTAAACTTCAAGTTGGCTCAACCCCGAATTTCAATTGGGCCACCCCTAATTTTCAAGCTGGTCCACAGACGAATTTCCATAAATCGTCCTCCAAATTTCGAGCCGACGCACCCCAAAATTTAGGTTGGCCCACCCCCATATCGGCCCCGAATTCAGATTGGCCGACCCCGAGATTGCTCCCACATTTAGGTAGGACCAATCCCATATCACCCCCAAATACAGATTGGCCCGCCTCCACAACACCACCAAATTTAGGTTGGCCCACTCCAATACGACCTGCCACTCGAGGTTGGCCCACCCCCATATCCGCCCCGAACTAACGCTGGCCCACCCCTCGATCACCTCAAATTTCGGATGGCCCACCGCAAATCGCCCGCCAACTAAGGTTAGTACACCCATATATCACCCTCCAATTCAGCGTGGCCCAGCCGCGCATCACCCCCATGGTTAGGTTAGCCTGTCCCCTTGTCAGCCCCAAATTTAGGTTGGCCCACCCCCATATCATCCCCAAATCCAGGTTCTCCCACCCCCATATCAGCCCCAAACTTAGCCTAGCCCACACCTCTATCACCTCAAATTTAGGATGGCCCACCGCAAATCACTCCCACATTTAGGTTAGCCCACCCCCGTATCACCCCCGATTCAGCTTCGCCCAGCCCCATATCAGCCCCATGGTTAGGGTGGCCCACCCCCCATATCCCTCCCAAATTTAGGTTCTCCCACCCCCGCATCCTCCCCAAATCCAGGATGGCCCACCCCCCATATTCCCCCAAAGTTAGGCTTACCCACCCCTATATCACCTCAAATTTAGGTTGAGCCACCCCCATATCAGCCTCAAATTCAGCTTGGCTCACTACCATTTCACCCCAAATTTATGTTGGGCCAATCCCATATCACTACCACATTCAACTTGACCAATCCCTGCATCACGGCCAAATTTATGCTGACGCCACTTCCAATTTCAAGTTGGCCACCCCACCCCTTTTTATAAAGACCTATGTATTCATATGGGAAATGCGTCAAGTTTTTTGGCGTTACAGACACGATTTCGCACGATTTTGCTACCAGATCACTGGGGCATTCACCAAAGAATGCTTCGCATTAAAAGCAACTGCACCGAACGAGCGACGCCATATGTTGATCCTAAATACTGACGGCTAGCCAAGCTAGCTTCTCTGTAGAGCGACCGGGGCAGACACAGCACGGGACATTTATTCAAATTATGTTTTTATGGCCACACCTACGGATTCATACCACTTGGCTGTAGAGAACACATTACCAGTAGCTATTAATTACACACTGCACATCTTCTCCTATTTGGTGCATTTCTTAATTGGATGAATCTTTAGAAATAATTAACGTTCGGGTAGCGACTCAGCTTAGCAGACACTTTGTTCCGCACGAATGTTGCATAGGAATGGCACTGGCCACCGGGTGGCATTGTGGCCCAGGTGGACCTCATTCGCTCGGAGTATGTGCCATTAAGGACAGGGGAAAGTCGAAGAAAACGCACCTTCCAGAAGGACACAATAAGAATGGCCATTTTGTTCTCCCAGGTTCCACGCTACAAAGCACGAAATTTTTTTTTTTGCATAGCACAAAGCTTTGCGCAAGCTTCTAGTTATGATGTCCAATAAATAAAACCTTCATAAATGCGATGACTTAACAAATGAACACGACATTGCTGTGTTTTAGGAAGGAAAAATAGAAAACATAATATTTCAAGTGAACGACTCGAAAACCAGAACCGAAAGCAAATAATGAGTTTTGTGTTTTTTCCATCTGGTGGGAGACTATAAAACTAAGTCCTATGCGGCTATAAAAAAAAAAACTGCGCCGCTGAAAAACCAGAACCGAAAGCAAATGCTGGGTTTTGTGTTGCTGCCATCTAGTGAGAGACTACAAAACTAGGTCCTATGCGGCTAAAAAAAAAGTCCGAAGCGAGAATCGAACCGCGGCCACCGCGAAGCGTGACTAAAGGTGCGCGCAATTCTACCGCTCGGCCACGGCTTCCGAGGGTTCGCGCAGAGGTACGAACATCTTTTTATAGATACCACATGAAATTTCACGACAGTGTTACAAAAAACGCTTTTGGGAACAGTGTTACGCCATGTGTGGAGAGTCGAGCTAGGCATCAATCGAAAGCTGAGTCTCCGGACTACATACGCTGCACTGCGTATTACGATAGAAGCCCTAGTGTAATCACAGCCACGGTTCTTGCCTCGAAAATGGAGTACAAATTTTCGTCGTTTCCATAGGCTTCCATTGCTAAATCTTTAACCGCTGTGGGAACAAAATTCTTACGTGCCATAGAGTGATCACTGCAGTTGGCTCGTGTGGATTGTCTTCCAGAACACGTCTGTCACCTGCGTTTTTTGATAATCGACCTGCAGCTTTTGTTATTCGCGAAAACCCCGCTCGTTCCATTGAAAACGCGCTAGCTTCGTGCCGGGGCCGCTTGGGGCGCTAGTTGGTACGTGTCCAGGAAAGCTGGATATGAAGAGTATCTTCTTCCCTCCCTCTCCTTTCTTTCTTTTCACTCCTTACACCCTTCCCCCGTTTAGAGTGGCAAACTGGACATGTGTCTGGTTGACCTTCCTGCGTTCCCTTCCTTCTTTTCCTCCTGGTCTTATCAAAAACAACATTCATGTCACATAAGGCCTATGGTTCGACGGTGATTTAAATGTTGCCGCTGATTGATCAACGTAACAAATTATTATAGCCCGATACTACTCAGTGGCTTTCTTGCGACGCAATGAATGGCTGGCTAACACACAGTGAGCCTTTCTTTCTAATGTGATAAGCCGCCATTAATTCCCATGAGAGCTTTCCGCTGTGTCGAAACCGCACAATAGTGGTTTCAAAAACCGGATGACACCAACAGTCGGGACAATGCACAGAAAGCGCCACCAACTCCCCCAATTTTCCATCGTATGGAACTGCTCCATAGATTAAGCAGAACTGCCATCCGGAAAATAGGTGGGTGCAGGATTTACGCAATAAAAGTTCTTAAACGAGAAGCCTGACAATACGAAAGTGGCAAGGATGCTTTTCAGGCCGACCGAAAAGGGAGGAATGAATTGTAGAATTTTCGTTCAAAAGGCTGTGCAGTTTTGTCTCGTTGTTGCGTCTTTCGCTAAGTAGCGAACTCTTTCATTCGCTCTGTATACTTCACATCTGACGTCTTTGCATACATCGAGAGCTCTGCGTGGATCGACTGCACTGAAATGCAGCTCTAAGCGCATTACTAACTCTTAAGCGCTTTCGATTGCCAGGCGCTTCCATGCCTGATGCCGGATTAAAGTCTGCAGTTTAATCTGACATGCTGCGCAACGTATCTCTCGCTTTGCTAAATGAGTTCAAATGGACTCTCAAGCATTTAACCAAGGGTAGTTAAACTTCAGTGAGCTTTGTCGCCAACCATGACAACCCAGGTGTAAAGGTTTGGCTCAAACTCTTAAGTCCAGAACCTCTTAGATTACAGGTTCAAACTGAACATTACAGTAGTTTTCATTCTCTCGCACTTGTGAAACTAGCCGAACTGTTAATGAGAAGCAAGAGAATTAACCAGAGTGCGTCGCTTCAGTAGTTTTGGTAAAGATTAGAGACCCCTCGGAACAATGGCAGTCGTTGAGCTCATGCATAAACACCGGATAGTGCTGTCAAGCTACCCCACAGAATATGAAAAGAGTTTAAGTTGGTGGGCGTCGAGATGTGCTTATACTCAAACTGTGGTCAGTAAGGTGATAGCGACGAAGATTACTTTGTCGGCTATATATTTTCAAGCACCTTCAGGGAAGGAACAGGGGAGAAAATACGCGGATAATCGTGAGTGTGCATCACATGTAGTGCTGCTACACAAATTTGCGTTACAACGAAATGATGCGTTATCTGCGCACTTAAATACGAGTGAAGATCGGGGCAACAAGAAAGGTACGGAGGGAAAGGACGATTAGATGAAATTAATTGATAACAGCAGGATGCTGACTGCACTGAACGATAAAAAAAATTAAATTCACGTAATTCGTGGTTCACTTACACAATTGCACATTTTTCTTTCCTTCTTTTTTTTTTCCTGCTCACATCATAGTTCAGACAATTTATGACAGTTCTTGAAAAGCCTAATTTTTTTTTCTTTTGGTTTCTGCAGAACAAACACTCATGGGCGGACATTGATTGTTGTTCCCTCCAGATAGAGCTTATTCTGTACGTTACATCTGAAGACTGACTGTATCGCTAACCTTGAGAAAATCTGAATGCAACCTCAAGGAACCAAGTTGACTTCGGTGTAGACTCAATCACTGGCTATGCATGCGACCGCTGGCTATCTGCAAACATGTAGGCAATAAGTTTCTCAGTCGAATATGTTATAGCTTGCACCGAGCACATTCAGATGCAACGCCCTCGACGCTACCTCGGCAGAACGTCAAGGTATCACTAAACTCGAGAAATTGTGAACGCAACCTCGCACGTCATCCCGTCGTCTTCAATTTAATGTAGCATCACTGGCTGCACAGTGGACATTTGGCTACATCTGCAAAGATGTGGTCAGTAAGGCTAGCAGTCGAGTGCACCACACCTTGCTCCGCTCCGCAATGTCCCGTCAATATCAGCGTCGGAGCAGGTTACCGAGAAAGACACGCCAACGGAGGCAAATGACATCGAAGCGTGAACGCCAGCCAAGAAAAAAGTGAATGGTAGAATAGACAGAGAAAGCAAGAAAGGGGCGAGCAAGAAGAAAAGAAGTGTACAGAAATGAAAGCATACGGAAAGTAAAGCGAGTGGTGGGTCGTAGAGAGTGCACGGCATCGGGCGGTGGGGGTTGTAAGGGGGTAGGCAGCAGGCAGACGCGACACGTTCGGGTGTCTCGGGGCAAAGTAGCTTGTTATCTCCAGCCACAGAGCACAGTGGCCGCCGGGCGAGCTGTCCTGCGAGATCTGCTCGGTGCACCGCCGTCACGTACTCTTTCTTGATTCTTTTGTTTTCGGGCACGCCTGTTTTCGTCACGCTATCCAGCTTTTTTTTTCTTATTTTTCTTTTGTTCGACCGTTACATCATTTCTTTCCTTTGCTCCATTTTTTTTTTTCCGCGCCTTTGTGCAACGCGCCTTCGTGGCACGCCTGCCGTAGCTGCCCGACGGTGAAAAAGTGGCAAGACGAGACGACGAAGACCGGCCGTAGTTAGCGGAGATAAGAAAAGTACGGCCGGAGGGACACCGAGCACAACTGGAACGAGCGAAGTGCAGATACAGCATGTGCCTACTCGTAATTGCTACTGCCGACATGCGAGGAACTTTAACCATGCGTAGAAAAGAAATTCCCCTTGATCAGCGTTACTCGGAATCTGTATTTCTTTTAACGTCACGGAATTGGCAAGGCAAACGAGAAGTGAAGTAAGCGGCGAGAATGCATTATAAAAACAAATTGCCGTGCTATCACTTCATCTGCATGAACCCACTGACTAGCATTTTGTTGAACGATTTCGAATCTTCCAAATGTCTTGTCACGCTAGTTTTGCAATAGTTATTGAATGACAACTATAATTTCGTGAAAAAGCAAAGAGAACATTGAGATGCACCGATGTTCAATACTGCGCTGAGATACGCTACTCACCGCGGTTGTCAAAAACTGAGTTGTTTTATATCTGCCCTCCTATTGAGAATTCGCCTAGTTCGGGCATCAGAAATTCCACTGCGTGAAATTGCGTCCAGAAAATCCGGCCGCATGGTTAGAATAGCTTTTTTAATGTAGCTTGCCTCTCCAGACCTCGCCTCTCCAGGCCTTTTGAAGGAATGAGAAATAAGCGAAGAGCACCCATTAGGCTTCTCTTGGTTGCAGCCGGATATTACAGGAGCGCGGTTTTCGGAGCGGCTAGAATTGCAAAATTAAGATGCTTTCAATGATATAGAAGGACGGCATGCTTCATTTCGCTACTGTCGGTGGTCAATAACATAGATAAATTGTTATCATGAACTTTATACGCTGTCACTTCTGTGCCTGAAAGGGATAGCGTTTTATATAGTAAGCACTCGTCTGTATACTGGTTCCGACTGGAAAAAGTGAAGTGCGCGTTTAGAAAAATTTCCAAGTCTTAGAAAGGCACCAAATTGAGCGCGTGAACTAGACTTCCAGCACATTTGTACGAAACGCTAGTAGAAGCACGCGCCACCACGCTAGACTGCAACTAAAGTTTACGCGTCGCTATAACTTGTTCCAGAATACTAGCAACTATCCAGCCTGTCCAACCACATCAGTTCAAAATTGAAAAGCCCTGAATTCGGACCTCGGTCCCTCAACACTCGTCCATTTTCTTAAATCCCTTCAAAACTTCCAAGGCACTTGCTTCATTTTAGCTAATCAGTTTAGTAAATATAGTACGCCGTCGGTGGAATCAAACGCTTATTAGCTGAACACTCATTTCACTGGGAGCACTTTCATCAGCTCGTGTCGGGTCGCATCCATCGTGACCTGATCACAGCTCGCGAATGTGTACCCCGTACCTTCCATTAGAGATACGCCAACGGCTGAAGTCACTTGGTCATCTTCTCTGCTGCCATTTCAGCCTTCAAAAATTTAATTAGAGCACTCAGAGACCGCTGTTGCAGCCCAAGACCCCGCCGCAGTGTCTTTCAGTTTTTGTCCCCACCATCGTCCCATTCTCTGCTCCTTTTTTCTCCTTGCATGGTGCTTTGAACACAAGCTTAGGCCAACCTCTTCGTCATTTCCTAAATTAAGTCTTTCTTTATTATCTTCGTAAGAGCATAGGCGAAATATTAAAAACAAAGCCGGAGTAAGAATTTAACAGAGTGGGACCTCCGGGCTGCTAACTGTGGTGGTGGCGGGAAGAGAGAGAGATTAACCACGTTGCACTTGGTCTATTACTCTACACTGGAGGAAGGGGAAGCCAGTAGATAAAGGAAAAAAGAAAGAAAGAAAAGAACAAGGATGCGCATACGCGCATAAAGCAGTGCGCCCCGCGAAATCAAAGCGGTCGCAGAGCTCAGTCGGTTTCAAAATTGCAGCAGCGATTTTGTAGCCCGAAGCGTGGATGAGTGCCCAGACCATAGTCCCAGTATTTCTTCTTTCTTTAATCTCCCTGACGTCAATTCGGCTTACAGCATAACTTCATGAATTTCTTTCATTTTTGTGAAAAAAGCGTGACCATATAAGCAAGTGTTGCATGGTTTCGTTGCAGTCACAAACTCTGCAGGGTGGTGAACATATTTTATAACATGCGGGTAAACCTTCCCTCTTTACATCTACCATTTGTGAAGAAAGAAACAGAAGATGAGGTTCGACGAAAAGGGTGAAGCTGAAGGGACATAAGTAGCTGTGCTTCTTGGGGATATTCTAAAGAGACTCTAAGGTGCGTTCTCTGTGACGTAGTTTCTCGCCCGGTCTCATCCACTGTTGAACGTTCGCAGAGGACAGTCATGCGCGTTGTTATTTTATGATTTGATTTGTTTAGTGGTATAAGAACTGCTGGCAACTTTTGTCGCCGCGATGTTAAGCAAAATTTGGTTGCCTAATGAATGTACAGAAATGACACGGAAGACATGAATGGATACAAGCGCGCCCACGCACGAACAATTTAGCGCAAGCGACATGAGATTTGGTGCGATGCGCATATAAATGTTCCAAGAGAGAAAACAGGCAAATGTAAATAACAATCGAATATACGAAGGATGAATCAACCACAAATTTAGAGACACTCGCACAATGAATACAGATATGGTGACTAAGTACAAGTTAGATATACCCAAGGATACATATACTGTATGGTTAAATTAACTGGTAATAACAAAAACGAAATATGTATCAAGGGCCAGACACAATGTAACTGTTCGTTAAGAAATTTATGAAATATTTCAGGACTCCAGTTTGTGCTAGCAGTGCGGCAAGCTTCATAACGCCTTTTTGTCCAGGCCACGTGGGCCCTGTGCGATCCCAGACGAGATACAAAGTGATCCAGGCGCCGCTGTTTAAGATGCTGCTGCATTTTCAAACGGCAGTATGTTACTCTCTGCGACGCTTCTTTTGTGCCTAAAAGTAGGATAATAAATGAAGAAAGAACTGCATTCGCATTTTCGGTTCTTTTTCTTTATTTCTTTCATTTCTTTTTTCTAATAGCAGGTGCTCATGCTCATTTGCAAGCAGCATATAAAGCGTTATAACTAAGAACGCAAGTACGATATCGTCTTATTGTCTTGCTTGCGTACCTCCTGCTCTCCGTACACACACACACACACACACACACACGTATATATATATATATATATATATATATATATATATATATGTGTGTGTGTGTGTGTGTGTGTGTGTGTGTGTGTGTTAACCACATTTAGTTCTCATTTAACGTGGCACTTCAGGTTTCAGGGAAACAGTGTCAATAAGTAGACTGTCAAAATTGTTAAATATTTCGTAATTTCTAAATTTTTTTGAACTGTTACGCGACAGGCTCTTAATGCTTAGCGCTGCACCCCAATGAACGCCCCTCAAGCGCACAGAGCCGAGAGAGCACTGCATAGTTGGTCGACGTAACGCTATACCGGCGCATATAATCGCCTACCTCACGCTTTTTAGCGTGGTTGTTCATCGTTTACGAAGCACACCCGTACAATTGAAAAGGCCTGCCGGGCGCCTCACACGGCAGGCCCAGTGCGCCGACCTCATGTGGGGGCCAAGCACCTCCGGCTGCCGCCGCTGCCGAAACGGCCACCGTTGCGCGGAGTGGCCCGGCCACAGACACGAAGACGCTCTTCTCGGCCGCTGCGAGGCCCACCAGCCCTAATCAATACGGCAATATACACGCCGTGAAACGGGAGACCGCGTACGCGCATCTTCGTGGTGCCGCGGCGACCGAGACGACGACGCTAGTGGCAGTGGTTTGCGTGCTTCGTCTCTTCTCCTTTTCTTCTTTCTGTATTTCCGCGTGCGCCTGTTCCCGCTTGGCTTTCTGTACCTGCACGTACAAGTTGAGCTTCTTTTCTCATTTCTTTTCTTTTTTCGTTTCGTACGTGCGTGTTTTTTTTTTTTTTTTTGCCTGTGTGTGTGGTCTTGTGTCTACGTAGGAGTGCCGTATTTCTGCGTTTCCGCGCATACCTTCGTTTCTTCGCTGTAAAATTTTTATGCGTCCGTGTGTTTGTGTGTCACTACAGACGAGCACGCGCGTCAGCTTCATTGTTTGCTTATGCGTGTGGCGCGTATCTACATAGGTGTGCGTGCATTTGGCTATGCGCTTGCGCGTGAGTTTGAGCGCGCGCTCGCTCTACAGTTGCCTATTTCCCGGCTCGTGTGTGCCATGCATATGTGCGCGTTTTTTTTCTTTCTTTGTTATTGTTGGATGTTTGTTGGCTGTAGTATACGTGCTGTCGTATTTGAGTCTACGTGCGCGTGCCTTTGCTTGAACGTTTGTGCACCGTCGCGTGCAAGAATATTTTTTTTTTTTTTTTGCATCTGCGTACCTTTAATACTGGTCCCTCTATTTGGTCGCTCGCTGGTAACCACGCTCGAACCTTTGTGCGCGAGCATTCGGTTTCTTAAGTTTTCTTCTGTGTGTGTGTGCATGCGGGTATCCGCATATGCAAGTCTCCTGTCCTATGCGACTGTTTGATTCGGCGATTGCTTGTCTCCTCGCATCTGCGTTTGCTTTTTGCTTGTGCGCAACCTTTGCGCGCGCTCTTCCTTTGTTTCCGCTTTCTTGTACGCGTTTTCGTGCAAACGAAAGAACGATACCAAAGGCCGGCCGAGAGTCCGCGATAGCAAAACAAACAAACAAGCGAACAGAAACAATGAAAGAAAGGTATAGAGCTGCTCAGAGATAAAAGGAAGAGAGGACCGCGAATGTCGGGAGAACGTTGCCCCACGGCACCAGGGGGACGACCGAAAGGAAAAGACGCCGAAGTCCCTTCTCTACTTTGCTCCTACGACTAGCCACACGTATATATATATATACGCGGCCGAGACAACGCAGGTGCGTTGTGGGCGATGGACACTATTAGGGCGATTGGGACACAGGGGTGCCCTCCTAGCGTCGGGAGCAATGAAAAGGGAAGGAGCCGAACGACGCACGCCAACCTGCAGGCACCGTTGGTTGGCCCAGACATTGGTGGCTGACGAGGTGCCTTCGTTTACTGCCGCGGCGCTTCTCTTTCGTCGTTTGTCGGCCCGCCTGTGCCGGCGTTGAGGCACAATTGGGCTGTAGATTGCGGGGGAAAAAGAAAGACGAAACAGAGCGAACACTCCGAGCGTGGATGTTGTGGAGCGCTTTGTGATTTTCGCTTGTCCAGCGAGAGACGACTGTAGAAGCCGCCTTCGTTGCGACTCGGAAGGTTCGCCAGTGGAACATAGTGCTCTAATAGTCTGTTGTGGGCGGCTGTACGCATCTATTAATTTTTTTTTAAGGCAAACTGCTTATCAGTGTGTTTGTCTCCGTATACGACGGCTACTTCATTTCACTCAATATTGAATTTATGAATAATGAAAGTACACAATATGGCAATAATGACGCTGTTCCTTCGTGTTTTTTTTTTTTCCAGTGAAAGCTGTTGTTCAAAAAAAGATAATTAAATTATGGGGTTTTACGTGCCAAAACCACGATCTGATTATGAGGCACGCCGAAGCGGGGGACTCATAAAATTTGGATCGCCTGGGGTTCTTTAACGTGCGTCTAAATCCAAGTGCACGGGTGTTCTCGCATTTCGCGCCCATCGAAATGCGTCCGGCGTGGCCGGGATCCAATGCCGCGAAGAACTGTTCTTCCTGCGTCAAGGTAGAGTTGAGACGATATACGCTGGAAGCAAAAAGATTTAAGCCAACGGGTGGTCTTAAGACAACGGGTGGTCTTTATGCAGTGAGCGTACACGCGTGATATGCAGGGCATGCAACCAAGTGACACGCTCAGGCTGTACTGATGCGATGAGAACACATGGTCTTGCAGAGTTAGTGCACATAAAACAGGTAATTATTCTCAAAGAGTCATCCCGGTACGGTCACTGCTTCGCGATGCACTGTTATATCGCCTCTATCAACACAACACGTTGGCAAGTTAAAAAATATATATATATGCGCTTCAATTTGGTGGGTTTTCTGACACTGTTGGGCTCAACTCATCACTTGGCGATGTTAGAACTAAACGAATGAAGAGTACATGTACGCAGCGTATGTGGATTCTCTTCATCTTGTACACCGCTGACTATAATAAAAGCAGCCAAACAACGTCTTGGCGAAAATAATTAGGGCGAGACAACTGGGCAGTGTACTTAAGCTAATTAGCAGCGGAAGTTTCGAGCGCGCTGCCGTCGGAGACATTTTCACTTGACTTCATTATCCGCGCGTGCTTAAGTATTTCCCTTCCCTTTATCCTGCCAAAGCGTTAAAATAAACAAACTAGGCAGCTATTTGAAGATTTGCTTGTCATTCTTTCTTCTTTTCTTTTTCTTTCTTTTTTTTTTGGGGGGGGGGGGGAGGAGTCAGGATCAAAATGTTCTGTTGCTCCTCTCAGCTTTCTCAAGTATGTAGAATGCATAGTGTTGTGCATCAGACTTGTCTTTTTCTTGTTGTATGACTAGTGGTTTAGTAAGTTCCCCCAGAAAACAAAAGACCGAAGTACTTAGTCTGCACCAGTAAACTATAGCTATTACTAAAATTATTCCAGAGCAATACACAACTTTTCAGTTAACTTTTACAGGTTGTTCTAATGAGGCGTTTGCAAATGGCGTCTCTATCGCAGGCAAGCAGTGTAGTATGTGTTTTCTTTTTTTTTTGTGGATTGCGCATGAGTACAGTGTCTATCCAAGCAAAAGCGACATTATTTAAAAAGTGTTATTTCCGTCAAAAAGGAATGAAGTTTTATTCCAAGTCCCAAGGTAAGTTAGATAATCGTTATTGAACCGACTCCACCGACGTAACAAATGTCAGGAAAGGGTTGAAAGAGTTAGCAGGAGAAATATGTTGAAGCGAGCGAACATGGAAGATTTGATGAATCGTTCAGTCACTCTCTTTGCTGGTTATTTTGCGATCTTGCGGTGCATATATGTCGAATTTCCATATTCATGTGCGTGCTACAACACCAACATGAATATTGTGGCATCGTTGTCTAGATGACAGTAACGATGTGAAAATATACATTTAGACAAGTGCGTGGAACAGGTGACCGCACGTATTTGATCACCTGAAACAAAATACACATATTTCCTGCGCGAATGTCGCCAATTCTCGATAATCATTGTGGAGCAGACTAAATAAAAGTATTCTTAACCCTAAGGTTGGAATGTGTCAGGTCATATGACAGAACGCTTGCGTAGGCAATCAGTATTTTTTAGACGCATTGTTTTGAATATGAGTGACTTCTTAAAGCCTGTCTAACCCTGTGGGCACAAGCAGACTCGCATACGGAGGGAGAGAAAACTCCGCATGGTGGTCTCCGACTCCCGCTCCAACAAAAACCCAAGCAGTGTTTACCACTGAGAACTCCACAGCATACAACACCTAAACCGTACAACAACTCGAACTTCACAGGATACCGCACCTAAACTGTGTAACAACTCGAGTCCTCACGGTAGCTCTGATAACGTCGCAGCTGTCGGCGCACGAGCATTGGAAATGGCCAGAAATGAACCGTCGTGAGTGCCTTAAGGAGTCTACGCATATCTCACTGCTTCTAAAATCATCTGCGAGAATGTCCGACTAAGCAAAGAATGGGGCTCTATGGTAAGGGAGGCAGATATGAAATACAAGTCGGAAACAATGTGACGAAGAAAAAACAAAACATGAAGCGTGAAGTGGGCATACAAAGTAGAAGTGTTAGGCGGACCGCCTCCAGGAGAGCCCGTCACTCACTTGCGGTGCGCGTTTCCTCAAAACACATTAGTCCTTTCCCTTCCCTTCTCGTTTCCCGCAATGCTTCCTTTCTACGCAATCTTCACCCCTCAAGACGTTTGTTTCTCCAATAGTAAACGCCCGTGCGCCTTTCCTGTCTGCCTCCTTTCACATCCCTCCATTTCCCGCTACGCAAGCCTTCGCTTGGCTGTTTCCTCGCGCATTTACTTCACCTCTGTCTCTGTCTCTTTTTTTCTTTTCTATGTTAATCTCATTTTCGACGTCGAGCCGCTCTCTATGGGCGGAAGCGAGTCACGCACACATGCGCAAACACAAACGCCGCGCGCACACACACATACACGGAACTATACTCTCGCGCGCGACTGACTGTTTTTGTTGTTTGCTTCCTCCTTTTTGTGCCTTTCTTTTTGTGTGTGTGTGTGCCCACGCTTTCTCCCGAGAAGACAAGAAGTGACTGAGGCAGGGCTCGGCTGGTTCTTCGCAGTGGGATCGCGGTCTCGCGCTGCGCTTGAAAGCACCGTTGTCTGTCCCGCCCGTCGGTGCCGCTGACGCGCTCGCTTCGCGCGAGCGAGCGCGTTTCTGCGAGCTAGCGAGCGCGCGAACCAAGCGCGTCGTCGCCGTCGTCGTCGTCGTCCCGTCTCGCGGTTTCTCGCTCCACTCGCGCTCCTCGCGGCCCTCGGAAGCGGCTCTCGCGAACCGTCGGTAGTCACCACTCTAATTACGAGAGCGAGTCATTCAGGAAATTAATGTCGGACGAAAGGCGGGCAACGACGACAAGTAACGTTTCCACGGTGTTGTGAGAGGTGGCCGCTGGGTTCGGGGTGAGGGACAAGGCGGAGAGGTGAGGTGGCGAGGGGAGGTCGCGATGCAGGTCTTTCGTTTCCTGTCCACGGTTTCCCCTCTTTCTGTTTTTTTTCGTTCGGTAATGTTTTGCTCTCGCGCTGTCTTTATCCTCTGACGTCGTTTTTCTGTCTGAGATCCTTGATTGCTGGGGAGGCGGCTGCTGGACGCGACGAGGGGGCTGGGAACTGGGAACCATCCAGTCAGGACGGACGTTGGGGACTTGGTTCGAGACGTTGAGGGAAAGAGGAAGATAGAAGGAAAGGCAAGGTTGGATCGCGCTTCCTGTCGCGCACTGCTCTCTTTTCGCACGCGTGATTCTTGAAGGATCCACCCTAATTAAAGTGGCCGAGCCGCTTGTCTCCAAGCAGGAGCAAGAAATCCGCCTTGTCTTGCTCCTTCTGATGCGTGTCATTCGTGTAGTCTTATCCCGTTCTCGAACACACTCGCACGTGTCCCAACTCTCCTCCCCTTCCTTCCCGGCCTCCGCTTTACTTAGTTATATAACTATGCACTATTGGCTTTTTTGAACGTTTTACTTCTGTTCGTTCAGGCTGAAGATCCAATATGCTCAAGTTATTTTTCGAGGTAGTCACACTTTACGTCGTTCGCGCTTTCTGTGCTCTAGCGCAAGGCAAATGAGTCTGCGGAGACGAGCAAGAATTTCCGTCCTCGCATATTGGGCGGTACAGTTGTGTCCGAGCACTTCTTGATGAAGGAAGTTTTCCTTTTATCACTATATGTAGTATAAATTATATGACTTGCAGACATCTTTTGCTTTTCCAAGGAAACTTCCTTGCACACAGCTATGCATGGAGCCAATGTTTCGTAACGATGCTTTCTACATTACCATTATTTTTGGCCTTCATGAGTGACTCGCCCAAATGCTAGCCTTCGGTATCGCTGTGACTTCATTTGTTGATCCTTGAGGGCAAGGAAGCCATTGCATATGGGGGGCATACAAGGATACACGTATCATGCGAGCATTTTGAAAACAAAATTAGAGAAGGTGAAGAGTAAACAAGACAACTGATATATTAATTCAATGAACACATTACAGAGTGTTGCAGTGAACTCATTACTTTCCACACGCGATAAAAGAAAAGCAGAAAGCAACAATGAAGACGAAAAACAAAAACTTCGCAAGTAAAAGTACGTACAAGGAGAAAATAAGATAGACCATGGATAGAATCGAATGGTTTTATTCAAACGAATTCGAATGAATCACATAACTTCGTCCAAGTGAACGTAAGAAGGAAAAAAAATCCTTGCAAAATAATGTCTCAGGTTTCTTTATTTATGCAGTCTTGCCCTTGCGTCATCTGTTGCGCATCCGCGCATCCGTGAACCTCGCTTCCGGTTCTACTCCTACCCCTCTTTAGGTCTGCTGTGCGAATTACAGAGCTAATCGTGGGCGTTAGTGCACGATGGCTAACGTGCGCTCGGAGAGAAAGACAAGGGTTGTTCTCACCTCCATTACGAGCGCTTTCTTCACTCTATTGAAAGAAGAGGACACGCGTAGCAGGCGTCCGTGTCCTTGTTACCAACGAGCGACTTGAGTGAGACATATTGCGCCAGCCGCGCGTTCAGCTTTGAGATGCGCGCAGCGACTGCGGCCAGCAACGCGAATCTGTTGTGCGCGATAGCTGGAGAGCCGCCCCGAATGCTGATCGGATAGCGAGAGCTTCGTTCGATTTTGCAGTGTGTGTCCCTTAGCATTAGTCGAGGATGATTTTACGGTGTCATCACTAGCTGTCGTCATCAGGCTGGTACAAAGGTCACAGCTCCAGGAGACAGTCTATCGCTTCTTCTTCGTCGCCCCCTTGCGCGTTCGTCGTGTACAAATGCACCGTAACAATATCAAACGACGACGAATGCCCGGACACGTCCTCCACTCGGGCACTTGTGCTTCAATGCGTCGCGGAAGGACAGAGAAGAGAGAGTTACAGAGGGAGAGACTACACCATAAGATACACCCTTGAAAGTGAACAAGGGTGTAAATTGGTCTATAACTCACACGCTTACGTTGAAAAGGGATGTACCGGTGTGAGTCAGGTTTGCGCCGTCATTCACTTTTAAGAATGTCAATTACTTTACAGTCTGCATTCGATTACGGAAGTGTTTTCCTGGCCATGCTACTGCAGTTGAGTAGGTAAAAAATTACGCATTCACGCACTGCACTCAGGCACACGACGTACACAAGCACACAAAGTAACTAGTAACTGTGGTGTTGGTCGAGGCGAGTGTCTCTGAAGAAGGCTAAGAGCACCATAGTTGCATGCAACGCACTACCGGCGCTGCCCGCGGGTCCAATTACGTCGTATATCTTTGCGGCCGTCCGGTATATTAACATAGATAAGGCACTCGATTATACGTGCGCTCTAGTGCCAGAGTCTTCCCATGGGACTAAGCTCAAGCGAGCACAAGGCACCTACACACGTAGCGACATACTACACTGACCCAAATGCACCCGCACGGTCATGCTTCTGATTGTCCGACGACAGATGTAGTTACCACTCCAGAGTCACGTTAGGGCTGACCAACGAGGATACATTCCCGTAGCACTCAGAGCAGAGATGCTGCGCTTTGATGATGTGCCTCAATGGCAAACAACGTGCTTAATATATGCACGCATTCAGCATGATGATAACGAACAAAGCAGTAGTGATGATTTTTTCCGAATGGAACCTCGATGCAATAATAGAACATCACTTCATTGACCACTTCTTGCCTCGTCTAGGCGGTAACTGCCGGGCCAGGTACCAACGTTCCCCGCCACCTGCAGAAAGGCTCTCCTGTTCCGCTTTTCCTTTCACGGCTACAAGGGTAATACTTTTCTTAATGAGAGTGCTCCTCGAAAAGCACAATAGGCGCAGAAAAGAGAACTAATGGAACAGTGTAGAAAAGTGCTTCTTTGAAACAACGAAAATGAGACCTGAAATCATTCATTTGGGAGTCTCTCTTCCCCTCTGTCCCGTGCCTTCCGGTGGTACCACGTATTTGCCTCATTTTGCTTTCAGGCGCAGCGCGGGGATGATACGCAATCCCTCGCTCTGCAACAAGAGACTGGGGGCTTCTTTCTGGTAAGCTCCTCTAGTGCGTAAGCATTCGCCGTCGCGGCGGCTGTTGCTGCTGCCGCTGCGATTCGCTGCTACCGCTCCTTCGTTCAGCTGTTAGTCTGCCTACGGTAGGCAAAGAACACGACGACGAGGACGCCGACAAAGACGGCGAAGAGTAGAAGCTCTTGCGCAGTCTCGATGTACTTTCTTTCCCGTCTCGCCTACAAGAACCGTCTCTTCTCCTCACTGTCTTCCCTCCAAACTCCCCTGTCTCCTCTCTCTCTCCTCCCTTCATCTCATTTTCCCGGGAGTTATCCTACGCGTGCTCTCTTCTTTACTCGTTTCCAAGGAAACCAACGCCTCAACGTTTCCTTCGAGGCTTCTTGGGTCGCTTGTCTCGGATGTCTTTCTCTGAGCGTTAGAGTCCTCCTTAACACCCATCCTAATATTTATTCTCCTTTTTTTTTTCTCATCCGCCTCTTGCCTCAAACCCCTGGTTTCCGCTCGGATTCTTTATTATTGGATTTATATTTAAGATTCACGGAATCTTTGGGCGGGAAGGATGTTGTTATGTCTCTATTTCTCGTCGGTCTTATTCTAGTTTGTGACTTCGTGGCTACGCTCTAGCTGCATAGAAGCTCAGTAGCGCCCACTGCACTGGCGTTAGAGCTCTGCGCTTGTTTTCTTGCACCGTCATGTCTGGAGTGGGGGGCGTCGCCTTGAAGTTTCCAGCAACGATCTTATTTTACTCCCCAAGTTCCATTAGCACTTTCTCGCTTCAGCGGCTCCTCGTGTGTTAATGCCATTTTGCTATTATTTTGTTCTTCAGTGGCACTCCGTCTTCTGATAGAGGAGAGATAGTTTGTACCGGATACTGAAGAGGTCAGATCTACTTTTGCCAGCACGGCTTCCAGCGTCAGATAAGGATTATCAAAATCAAGTGAAAGACGGTTGAAATAAGGAAAAAAGGGAGAAGGGACGTCACACACACGCACACATGGACACGGACACGCACACACGCACACGCACACAGACAAACGCATGTTAAGAATAAGCAACGAGGGTTCAAAAGCTCGGGCTGCTGTAGCAAAAAACAGCGTGGCTTCAAAAAGGGAACGAGGCCCTTTCTGATCTAGGATGGAAGGAAAAAAAGACTCAGCTGAAGTTCACCACGTCTGCGCATTCGACAAACATTTCCTTTACTTCGAAATGTGGAGACAATGGGCTTATACGCGTTCGTCGCGCCCGCTTATATATATGAACATCGCAAAGAGTTGGAACAAAGGACCGATAACCAAAGCTCAGTGATGAGTGAATTGCTCCTGGGTTTTTGATGCGCCGCCTATTTGCGCCGTCCTTTGCGATTTAGGCAGTGATTTGTGCGTCCTCGAGAGAAGCTTTTCACTCACTCCATCTGTGCCAAGCGGAACGCTGTTTCTTTTTAAGGAAAAAAAAAACTGGAAAATATCTCGCCCATTCTCTGCTCATCAGAGCTTTCTAAGATGAATAAGCAAGCTAGGCATTCCCATTTGAATCCAACCTCCCCCCCCCCCCCCCCCCCCCGCTTAACACAGGTCGTCGTTATCTCTTCTTACTTGTGCTTAAGGCCTTCGTGCGCAAGAATGCAACAGAAGAGAGCACATGATGTCTCCCTACGACAACGCCTCTGTACCAAGACCGGCTTCCACTTTGTGCTGGGATCGTTCCTATAACTTACTACTTTTCTTCAATTTCCTCATTTAAAAAAAAATACTTCCACTTAGGGAAGTGAAATGAAAGCTTCAAAAAATGAAAGAAGTATCTGTCAAATGTAAAAATAGTGAGGCAGCAAAGTTACTTCAATCAGGCCAGCGTTAAAGTGTCTAGTATAATGTTATCTTCTGGAAGCACAGTAGAACTCTCTTGCGCAATTCTTCCCGGCGCCTGCGGTTTCTCTGAGGCCTGGAACATTCTAACTGCGCAATCGCGTCTAAGATCGAGCAGCGCCGCAGTGTGTTTTTCAATTAAACCAGCCGAAAATCCCTGCGGGACCGGTCGGCTTCAGCTTGGGTTCTCGACGACTCCAATTGGTTTTCGACAAAAACCTGCCGCACTCCCGAAGTGTCTACTTCTTTCTTTAGAGCCCCCAATCCCCGTGGAATTTCACTTGGCGCTCCGATCCACTGCGGAGACCTTTCCCCAATATTGTTTCTTCTCCGTTCTGCGAACTTTCTTCCTTCTGTCGCTGCTGAAACGCGCCGAGCGGTGCTCGAGCCGAGGTTGCGTGGAGTAGTAAAAGAGCCGGGTCACGCGACGAGAAGCCGCTGGAATTGAATGTAGGCGTGAAAGGGGTTCGCGGGAGATTACGGGGAAGAGCAACCTCGACTCAAAGACGAGAGAGAGAGAGAGAGAGAGAAGCGTCAAGACGAGCACGAAACGAGAAACGGCAAAACATCCGTTAGTAAGAAGACAAACACGGCGGCGATTAAAGCGGATATTGCGGTGCTTGGAACCGGGGCAACTTGCTTCAAAGCACGCCGGCTCGTCGCGGCCCTAATTAACGCAGCGCTCGCTTCGCTCATTTCGGAGCTCGTCGCCGACGTTGACGGCGCGTTATCGTCGCGTGTGCACCGACCAACACTAGTGCTTGGTCGTCGTCGTCGTCGTCGTCTCGCTTCCAAAAGCAGCGCAATGGACCACGTCCTCTCGCGCACATCAGTAAAATTAGCAGCCTAGCTGTAGCGGTAGCGCAATCAGCGGTTGCAGCTCCAGTATTCAGCATCAAAACCGCTCCTCTGGCAAACATCCCGCGCATCCCTTGCCTCCCCGACCCCCGGGACTCTTTCTTCTAAAGGGAAAATTACTCCTGGTCTTCCGTATCCGGCTTCTCGGCGTACTATTTTTCTATTACCTCATGCGCCAGTTTAGTACGCACGCTATACGCCCTCACCACCGTCATCGGCTCAACCCTTCTCCTCTGGCTCATTACCCCACATACCGACACGCACATTTTCTACACACGAACACGGAAAACTGTTACCCTATTCTTACGCTGCACTGCGCACTGCCGAGTATAGAACACAGCCTCCAAGCGAAGCAGAAGCGACCGGCGTTTGTTTTCCCGCCGTTTGCTGAACGTTCCCCCAAGGGCTGTTCTTCCAACGGCCTTCTTACCTCCATTTGGTTAAGCCTCTGTTTTCCAGCGCGTTTCCCTCCCTCTCATTTCTTTTCCCCATTGCCTTCGACAACTCGTCTATCCCATCCCTACCACCCTTCTTTCTTTTTTCCCCGTGTTCTGGAGTACACATAATCACGCTACGGCGTTTCCCTCGTTTCGTTACCTTGCTCGCCAATCTGCTTCCGCTCCCACTGTTGCTGCTGTTGCTGCCACCGCTGTTTTCTATTTGCTCGTACAGCCGCCTTCAAAAGGCGCCGCGTCTCATTGACGCCCAAGGGCGCTCGGGCGGAACGTGCTAAAACGTAACGCGCCTGCCCGGCACGCTCTCTCGGGCAGCAACGCTCATTCTACCCTCCCTACAGTCTTCCCTTGCATCTACCCCGCCCTTCGCACCTTTCTTCCCTGTTCGTCGACCACGCTCCTCTCCTCCTTAGCCATTTTCCCCTTCATCGTTTTCTTTAGTTTCCGCCATGCCCTCTTTCCCTGAGCCGTTGCGCGGATGAGATTTCCGCACACCGCAGTGAGCTGTGCTGTGTTAGATAACCGCGTCTTCGCCCCGTGTGTGTTCTTTCTTTCTTTCTTTCTTTCTTTCTTTCTTTCTTTCTTTCTTTCTTTCTTTCTTTCGTTCTTTTTTCTGTGTGTTGTCCGGTGAGCTTCTTGTTTAGAAGCAAGCTGGCGCCTCTTCCTCTCCGTCATCCTCGTCATAGTCATATACTCGCCTCTCTCTCTGGCCCCCATCTTCCTTGCCGCTTCTTGTCTTTCTCTGCGTTAAGCCTCATCCCTGCGTCGCCTGCACTTGCCTCGAGCTTCTTTTCCCTTATAGATACGCCGGTCAGCTCCCGTGTCGATTGCAGCCCGTTAATGCGAGAAGGGCACGAGAAAAAAGGAAGGTTCTAGGGAAGACACGGTAGCACGCCTGTTAGCGAAACAAAATAGGTGTAGTTGGAGTAATGCTTATCTTTCTTCTGCCTCCCTCTACCGGAATGTCTAGTATTTGTTTACTTCGCTACCTTTCAGCTCGTCGCTCTAGTTGTCTCCGGCTGTTGTCCTTCATTAGTTGCTTTGCAGTTGTGTCACCCTCTCTCATTGTTCAGGGGTATTTTCTTTTCACTTTCCTGTTTTTAGTGTTGTTAATGTTTCATGCCGTCTGGAGGCTTCGTGTGATCGGGTGTACCCGATCACACGAAGCCTCCAAGTGTATACACTCAGTTTGCTGACAAATATTCGACTTGGGTCTTCTGTATGATGAGCGAAGGGCAGCTGGAATCTTTCCTGCTTCCTGGCAAACTTGTCTGACAGATTTGAGGCAGTTTTTCTTGTCTTTTTCGGAAGTTCAGTGGCACATGGCTATCAAAGTAAGATCAAAGGAAACACTACAAATTACATGCGATACTCGTTCACGCTATCCTTGTCGCTTCGTGTTTTAGTGAAAAAGCGTTCGCTCACTTCCAGAGTGCCCGCGATCGGACCGCCAAGCTCGGCTTGGCGGTCCCTACGTCGGACTAGCCTGGTGGCGCGGGGTATTCCCTGCGTCTGCTCTGGACCGAAATAAAGTTACTTCACTCACTGACTCACTTGTTCCCTGTGCGGGTATGTACAAGCAGCTTACCGCGTTTTTAAGTCCACTTCAGGAGCCAAACAATTCTGTTCATTGAACATTTCGTTAATTTCTTGTGACTGCAGGATCCTGGCATGTGTTCAGCTCAAGTACGGATGAATAATTCTCAGTTCTTCAGTTAGTTTTGTCAAGTTTACGGAAAGTGTACTCCATGCGAGAACTCTCTCCAGGTACATCAGATATGAGAAAGTCAACAATTTAGTGGGTAGAATACTTGGACAGCCCTTATCCAGCCGCTGGAAAAATGTGCCCGATGTAAGGCAATAGGAAAACCAATGACAGAGAGAGAGATGAAGGAGAGGCAGGGAGGGAGGGGGAGAGAGAGAGAGAGGAAAGGGGAAAGGCAGGGAGTTAACCAGAGGTGAAGATCCGGTTTGCTACTCTACGCTGGGGAAAGAGGGGAGGGGGAGGTAAAGTGATAACAAAGTAGAGATAAAGAAAGAAAGGAGCACAGACATACAATCACAGTTGGTCACTGTCGCCGCACACTGTCACCGCACAGCACAGTAGCACTTACAGCACCATGAACATCTGTTCATGCTACAACCGCTAGGTTAACCAAGGTCTCGCCTGGTTGGTTACCCTACATGTCTGAAAGAGGAAAGGGGAAAGATAGATAACAAGGAACAAAGAGGGTTATTGTGCACGCACTCACAGATGAAAGTTCACTCACGTATATGTTCACTAACGACGAATGTTCACTCACAAGCGCTCATCCAGTCCAGTTGCTTCAAAAAGCACTTTAAAGCTTTGGCGGCCTTGTGCATTCTGGAGGTCCTCGGCCAGGGTCCCAGTACCTTTGCTTCTGAAAACGGTCTGTCGTCTAAGCGGGTTACACTCCTCCGCAGAACATCTAGTTAAGAGTTGTAGGAGGAACCGTGAGACAGAGTGTATTCTATGGTCTTATCTCGTTCGCAAGAGTTGCATGCACCGCTGTTGGCCATTCCTTTGAGGAATGAATAAGCGTTGGTTATTGCTGCGGCCAACCATAGACGGCACAGTAAAGTTGCTTCAAGACGAGAAAATCCGGGTGACAGGCGAAGTAGCTTGTCAGGGTCCAACGAATATAATCTTGAGTTGGTAAAATCCGGGGAGTTACAATGTCGAAGTGTAATACTACGTGCGGGCAGTAAAGTTGCCGCGCTGCATTGGTTCTCGACAACGGTACTGGTACGTGCTAATATTGCAAGCAACGAAACATTTCAGCTCGATAAAGGACAAAATACTGCCACCAAGGGCAAACGTTTAGGGGCGAACCTTCCAACTTGTTTCACAAGAACCCTTTACACATATTTTAAAACTCGAAACATAGGTCCAAAACAGCAATGTTCGAAGATGTACGTGCCAATAGATAAACGTACCTGGTTTTGCTCTTGGTAACGCTAAGTACTCACTTTATTTTTTTTTTTATTTATTTATTTGAACCTCAAGGGTCCCTGGCGGGACATTACATGCACTTAGTGGGTGGGGGGCATTGTGTCCAAATTTTTTAATAGTTTATCGCTTCCCTAACGATGGTTACAACTACTTCCACAGCTTTATTAACGTCCTGCAGTCCGTGTTTTGTCAGCGTCATTTGCACTGCTTATCACTGCTGAGTTGCCGAACATTCTATTACTGATGTCAATGAATAAAAACGAAGGCTTCCCATTGGTGATAATGCAACACGTGGTGTTTTTCGACCTAACAGAAACTTGCACCTTAATGATCAGGGTCAGAAAATATTTAAGCATCACGTTCTCTCTTACGGAATAAATGGAAAATAAGAAATGATCTACCCTCTCACTCTTCCAACCCATCTTGCCCGTTTCAATTCTATGTTTTCCCGCAATCCGTTCTTGTTCTTGTTCTACATGGCCGCTCTTCTGTCTCCCTTATGGCTCATATAGGAAGAAAGAAAAGAATGCACGCACTTGAAGAGCGCAATAAAACCGCCCACGAGGTTCGTGTTCCATTACCGCTTTCCTCTCCGTAATGAACAAACTCGTCTTTTCTTACTGTCGCAGCTCTCAGCGTGAAGCGCATGTAGCTTGACAAAAATAAAAGAAAGAGAGAAATAAAGAAATAACTGGGACGAAGAATCACTCGCCCATGAGTAGTACCCCCAGCGGCCATTTATACACCTCGAGAGCGGCGCAAAGAGAAAGAAAAAAAATTGCGCCTAGCCTAGAGAAGAAAAAACTAAAGAAAGAAACAAAAAAAGAAAGAAACAGCAAACGACATCGCGTCGTCTCCACACAGTCAGGGTAACGTAGGCAGCAGGCAGCTGCGGGCCGTTAATGAAATGGCGGCTACAACGGTGCCATACAGCGGGGGCAAGGCGAGGGCATGCAATGTGTGTAAGAGCGCCAAGCCGTAGCACCGTGCCGTTGTCCCTGGAAGGCCGTTTGTGCTTATACGTGATCCTTTTTCGTGTACCAGGGGAATGCCCGCATGAATTCGCGCGCGTTAGCGCGATGCCGCCCCCCCCCCCCCCTCCCCCAGAAAAGGGAGCATTCCCTTCCTCGCCATTGCTCTGTCGACGACGTATGAGCCCTCGCGTATATGTATACGGTATATAGTACATACGTGTTACGCGACGATGCTGTATGGCGGGCATTATGCGGCGCGAGCAGTCAGTCCCTGTAGCTGAGAATCGTTCCACCGTTGGTGGTCGCTGCCAGCTCTGGTCGAAAATGGCCGTTGCATTTAGCGTCTAGCATTTCGACTGGCTAGACATAGTGTATATTAGCGTGGTCATTCTATCTATAATTCTGCGCAGCACCAGCGACAGGGGCAGAGCTGAAAACCGTGCGAGGACCCTACAGAATTTTTTTGTCAATCCATTTAAAGTCGGAATACGTTTTTCTACGTTAGCAAGTTAACGAAACCATTTATGTTAGTCTCGTCGTGGTTTGCAGACTTCGGAGCATATGTTCCTAGGTTGTTTGTGGGTTGTGACGGGCATTAAGTGCCCTCCACCTATACACCCCCCCCCCCCCCACCCATTACACACAGACGGCGTGCAGCTTTTAGAGTGTAGTCGATGTAAAGTGTAGGCCTTCTGTATATATCTTGTCGAATTATGGCTTTGCACTAGATGTCGATTCCTGTCTGTTGAATACCATGAACGGTTTAGGCATCTACATAACACAAGCAGACTACAAACAGAGATTTTCCCCCTTGTTTCTCTCTATAGCAGTCGGCAGTTTCTGTACAGACCAAAACAAGTCTCCAGGGAGGCCAAATTGTGTACAAGTTTGTAGAGCTTGTAGACTGCCTGTATTTCTTCTGCTGAGTGATTGTCATCGATTTCAGTCGGAAAGACAAACATTATCTATCGCATTGCGACGACTGGACGATTGGCCGTTTGTCTCAGCAGGTGCTACTTGAAGACCGTCCCCATCGCTAGACGGCCCACAAAGCTATGAGGGCACTTTTGTCTTTCTTGAGGGCGCCTTGCCTGTGTGAAAGGGTTTGACTCGCTCAGGACCTCCGCGTGCGTGCGCGAGCTCACCGCTGCTTTCCTCCCCCTCCCCTCCCACTCTCTATCTTCTCTTTCTATTCCCTCTTTCCCGTCCCCCAGGGTAGCGTAGTCAAGCGGACGTATTTCTGGTTAACAACCCTGCCTTCTCTTTTTATTTCCTCCTCCTTCTACTGAGTGAATAAGGCCGGCTTTGTTTGTTGTGCGAGAGATGGGATGACGTTTTGCGTTATAGGAGCTCTGCAATAACGATGCGTTTCTGTTCTCACAGGGTCCCTCATCGAGTAAGTGTCATGCCTAATCACTTCTAACAAAGCACTGAACTGCGTTCGTCAAACCCCGTGAAGCTGCTGCTGGGTTGGCTTTCTGCTCCTGTCTAAACATTTGTATTCTCTTTGTGGAGATACGAATCTGCGTCACTGAGAGGCATGGAAACAACAGACCTCAGGAAAACAAGTTCGCCTTCCGCGATCAGAAGGTTTATGGCTGTGCGCACCATTCTAGAGGCAATACACGGAAGTGCAGTCTCCTCCCAGCTTCCAGGCTTTAGTGAATATACATTCCCTAACTCCTCGACAGTTGTTCCGAGGAGACGAGAACGCCAAACACGCTTGCTTAAGCAGAAATTTCCTAATCTCAAACTGCGCGTAATTTGCTACAAATTCCCATTCAAAGTGTGAGTACGACGTGGAATTTGCAGCAATTACACTTTGAATGGGTCAGGAACGGAAGAAGGGAACAATAAACGAATGAGCATCGAAGCTTTTTTTAACGAAAAGAAGGAAGCAATAACGATCGGGTGGCATCACACCTGGCCAAAATTTTCCCTCATCATTTATACGTGCCGATTTGACTATACGTTGCTCTTCACCCGCTGCTGTAGCCCACTGGCTATATGGGGTTGCTGTGCTGAGCCCCAGGTCCCCGAATCGATGCCAGTCACGCCGTCCACATTTCGATGGAGGCGAAATGCGATAACGCTCGTGTACTTAGATTTAGGCGCATTGTAAATAACCCCCAGATGGTCAAAATTATTTCCACCACTATACTGTACCACATAATCATACCGTGGCTCTGGCGTATGTAAAACCCCGGAATTTGAATAATTTTACATTGCTCCTTTCTCGCCAACTGCATAGATACATTCAGTAAGATTTTAATTTACCGCGAATTTGTGCCTATACCGACATTACGACAGAACGCATTGCGATACCTTCAAAAAAACTACGCACATCCCTGGCTTGCTTTACGCAGCCTGTGCGGTACGCCTTCTGTGCTTTGCCCACTCCTCACCACTTGCACTCGTAGATGACCGTTCAGGCAGAAAGGTGCAGCTCGCCTATTAATCTACCCCGGCTCCCTACGTTTTTATAGTGGTAAATTCCTGCCTACCCCCTCCCCTCCATGATTCTTGAGACACTACACTGAAACATCTAGACACGTCGGTGACCTCACCAAGATGATGCACTTGGAATTGCTTAGAAGGCTCCTATATGTGTTGACGTTGCACTAGCTGTCTCACCTAGGAAAGCGACGCTCTATGTGATAAACTTCTCGCCGCTCAGTTCACGGCATAAATAGCAAGGGCATTTGCCGGGGAAAAGCGCTATCTACTCATACAGCAGCGCTTCAGGATGCACGCAGAGACGCTCCCGTACCCCAAGACACGTCGGCATCTCGAGACGCTCCCGAGCCACCTTCTTTTTATACGTACAAACACGCACGTATCGTACGGAGCGCGTTATAACTGGCGCCGCCACGTCGCACAATTAGCTTTCTCTCTCACTCTCTCTCTCTCTCTCATTCTTCCTGAGCGTCTTCTAGGGGAAGAGACACACGGGGTCTCTCTACGAAAATACGTCTCTCGCCGTGATGCAACGCAGCTGTCTTGCAGAGTCAACCCTACACGCCGTCTCACAACCCACCACGAACCGCATGCCCGAGCACGCCCGATCTCAGCTGCTCCTTACCCTCTGCAAACCCCCGCTCTCGCCCCTTTCCCCTAGGCAGTCGCTCACCGAAGCCGCTGGCGGTTTTGTGCTGCCACGTCTGCCTTTTGTGCGCCGCTTTCGGAGCGCGGTACACGCGACCTGACGGAAAGCAATTACGCCACTCTGGTGGCACGCGGGAAACAAAGTCAGCAGTATTTTTTTTTCTCTCGTGAAGAGCGCGTACCTTGGTATTACGGTACTCGAGTGGAAGCGGGCACACCACGGCAACTTTGCCGCCGCAAGTATGTGCACTGGAGGAAATATGTAGTGAGATGAGTACCTTGATGTTGCGAGTCATCTTGGCGAGCTGGCGCGTCTTCTGGGATTAGATGCCTCAACTGAACTCATTTGGTTCAATCAAGAATGACGGTTTTGGATCGTTCATCTGCAACTAGTACGCGCGTCACTTTACAGCTATCTGGTGCTGTCGCTTGTTGTGAGCTGTAACACCAGCAAACGTTCTTTTCACCCTTGATTGTATGCCTTTTCTTGTATAACTGACTGAACAGAGTTCCGAGACTATATTCGGCATTTCCGATATACTTCGTATTGCTTATGAGCGCTGTTGCTTTCGACCTGATAAAACTGCTTACTATGGTCTATTTTGAGGCCCACATCGGCGCTGACACCACAATGAGTCTCTCTCAATTTTTTTTTGTGCTTTAGTTTTGTATTTGGACGTGACGTTCTTGCCAATGGGGTGGTCAATCTGCACAAGACCTCATCGTAACGGCAGTAACGCAATGGCAAGAGAGCAACAAGACACTCCAACGCTGCCACTATACAGTATACGGTTAATTGCTTCTTGCTTCATGAGTGTATACACAACTCTGCAAGCCGTCTTAGTTAATTGTATGGCCCCTAAACCAGCAGCGGCCTCGTTTGTATTCTGAGCAAGTCAACTACACGCAAACGTAAAGAAGCCGCCATCACGGGTCTTCATAGCGCCTTGGTGCCGGCCTGCTCTCTGTCCATTCTCTTTGTCCTTCATCGCTATGTACAGCTTATGAAACGAGTTCGATATTTGTTTGGAAACTTAATTACGTCACTACCAGCTACATTTTCTTAATATTTCAACGCCTTTGTTCTACTTTTATACGCTACTATTAATATACTGGCTGGCTTCCATCCGTTAAGTAAGGTCGAAGATATATAGGAACGAGTTGTGCAATGCGTGTGACTGTCGACATGCAAGTGTCCTACCCGGCCTTCTCTCCTTTGTGTCGTGATTTGCGTTCGTCTACCGTAGCACCTTTCGCATAACTCGCGCGGGCATTCTAGCGCGCATGCACCGTCACGTATGCCTCACCCTTGACAGAAACCTGACATAACCTCAAGCTCTGTTTCGTTCGCCGCCCGCTCGGAGAGCTGCGTGCGCCAGCTTGTCCGAATGCGCCGCCACCCTCAAGGGAGAGGTTATAGGGTTCTGTCGTTGTCAGCCATCCGAGTGAAACCACGGGTTACACACACACGCGCGCCGCGTGCTGTCACAAACACGCGCGTTGCCGCGCCGGCGAGCACGCGCGTATCCTCCGGACGCCGTTTCAACTAGGGGTGAAGGAAGAGCGAAGGAAGAGCGAAGGAAGAGCGAAGGAAGAGTGAAGGAAGAGTGAAGGGAAAGCGAAGGAAGAGCAAAGGAAGAGCGAAGGAAGAGGTATATATGAAGGGGCGGCAGGCGTTCCACTGGCTGGCGCCATCTCACCGACCCCAGAAATGTGTGCCGCCTGCTGCGAGGCCTGTCCAAGGTTAGAGATTGATGCTCAGTGCGGCGGCCGCTTTGCCTCCCTTTATTTTTTCTCGTCGTCTTTCTTCGGCTCGCTGCGCACCTCTTTTGTTTGTTTTCCCCAGAGGCCTCCGTTTGTTTTCTGTTGTTACTGCCGTTGTCTTTCCTGCTCATGTACCTACGTGCCGGGCCTGTACGCCAGCAAGGTCCTGCAGCGCCGCGAACCATTCTTCATTGTCGTACTGGGCTCAAGGAAAGGGGGAGGGGGGCGGCAAACGTATACATACATACATATATATATATAAACCTACGCCGAGTGCAATATCGTGCCTTCCGGTTAAGGCGAGCACGCGTCAGGGAAAAGAGCCGAAGGGCGAGGAATTGTGTTATCCGGGACACGTGTGGAAGTCAATCATAATGGACAGCTCATTCATTTCTCTTTCTTTCATTAACTCCTTGAAGTCGAACACGACTGTTTTCTAGCTATGATCGCTGAACCCATTGAGGTGCAAGCTAGCGCGAGCCCGGTGATTGACGCAATGGCGAGAGGTCGCTGGGTCTGCTGTCTGCAATATACACGCTCAACGCGAAAGAAGCCCCGCGATGTGGCCACGTCAGCGTCCGCTGTGTGGTTAACCACAGCTGCAAGACTAACCAAGGAATCTTATTGATTGCTGTACGGTCAACCGCAGCTGCAAGACTAACCGAGTGAATTCGAGAGCGAGCTAATTAAGCAAGGGAATTAGCATATGGGCGCGACTGAGTGAACGAGTGATTACGCGCCGGATTCGGAAAGGACGGAGCGCGCAAGGAGCGTCATGCATGCGATGTGTGACCTACCAAGTGATTGAGTTAGCGCGAGAGCAAGCTTGTGAGCGAGTCAATGAAGAAAATTCGTCAGAGGCGCTTAAGACTGCTCACGTGTAGGAATGCGAGAACATTATACCGTCTGTAGACCTCGGAACGCCATGAACGCGTTCATGTTGTACAGTCAGGACCTGCCGCCACCTCCTTCCCATTGGCTGCGCCGTCACATGCCATCGACCTACGCACTACCCTTGACCGACGCCGCACCTTCAGTCAGAGAGATGGCCGCGACGTGACGTGTGCAGTGACGCACGTACTAGGGACACCTTTAGTCAGCTAGAACTGAACTGCAGAAACAGCTTAGCGTTGGGGAAGTGGGCTCGTCTCGCAACCCGGAGGTCCGGGCTGAATTTCCCCTCAAATCAAAATTTACCAAATTTTCTTTTCAAAGCGATTAATTTACTTTGTTCTCAAGAACCTTCCTGGGAAATTTGATGTCCCCAATTCGAGCATTCTTCTTCTTACGCCTTCTTACTCTTTGCGCCGTCGGTCATTTTTGGTACCAGCTTTAGGTCGCGCCCACACCGACGGATTTTTGCGTAATGGGACATACACTGCTTTGGCATTAATAGCACATTAGGCCAAGCGCTTCGGAGGCCTGAAGCAAGCAAGGACAGGAGGTACATCCGGGAACCGGTCCGCTTTCAGAAGCACGCCATTGTGCACGGCGACTTTTCGGTGCGCGCGTTTCGGTCGTTCCGCTACGAGATCCGAGCCGGCCACGAGCCTCAAGATTGATGCTCGCCGCCGGGATCTTTTCTCACAACCCTTCCTGCTGTCCTCCCACCTCACCTGTATCCCGCTCGGCCGGCGCCTCGCTTGCCACCTTATCCCCCTACGGGCCAATCCTTTTCTCCCGTCCAAGCTCGCGGGCGCATTCGCCTCTTCCCCTCTCCCCTTTTCGCTCGCCCACTGACGTGTCAGGCCCCGGCTTCCTCGTGGTGCATTCAGGCGCAGTAGCAGCAACAGTAGCATGCCATAAAGCACGCACCGGAAGCGGCAGCGACGTGGCGGCACCAACGGCTGATGCCGCCGGCGTCACGGCACCGAGAGCCACGTCTTCGACCGGCTACAGTTCCATGCGTTGCAGCAAAAGGTGGACTTTTCCTCGCCCCGCCCCTAGCTCTCATTCGCAAAAAAGGGAAAAAAAAAGAAGGCGTCCAACTGCAGTAGGTAGACAATTTCTTCGCCTACTGTGCAGCGTATTTCAGTCGTCATCCGCGTCTCGCTATCCTCTAGAGCCGCTTCAGCGCGGCAACTTTCTCATTCCACGTACCCGGCTCAGTATACGGCTGCAGAAGGAAGTTGCTGTTAAGGAATCCCTAATGCGGGACTGACTACACGTCGCGGCACGCGAGGAAAAGCGCAGGGCTCCCCTCTTTCACGCATCTCTAGCAAGGCCAGTGCTGCACGGAGTTTCGGGCCTGGGCTGTGGAAACAAAACGCAAGAGAGTGAGAGAGACGGGGCGACGCCGGGCGCGCCCGATCTGACGTCGCACCTCGCCGTGCCCCAAGGAGAAACGTGACCGGGACGCCCGATGAGGGGCTTCGCCGACCGCGGCCGCTTTTCTTCCCTTCCTCCCGCATTGTGTCCCGTGGGCGGCACAGCGGTGCCTCGCCGGAAACGGATGTGACGGATACCTTTAATCATGCCTCCGGCGAGCCCCGGGCTCCCCCGCGGTGCGCGTGTAGCATTAGTGTGCGGCCTATACGCTGCCTGTCCTCGGCCTTCCCTTCTCTCACCCGGCCCGGCCCGCGCCTGGCGCGACACCGTCTTGGGGCCGGTGTGCCTCGCATGCCGACGCCGCCGGCTTAGCGGAGTGAGACGGAGTACGGAGGTTACACGTCGCCGGCCCACGCCTCCATGCGTCAGACGTCCGCGGCCTGCCTTGCGGCAACGTTTCACGCGTCCCTTGCCGTGACATCCCTTTCTCTTCCCTACCCGTTCATTCAGGCGGCCTCCTTCCCGTTCTTTGACCCTCACGCGTGTAACGGGCCGCTGCGAAGCCGCCCCGCCTTTCGTCTTGGCTAGATTAGGTTCCCGTTGACAACGTCTCGATTACGTGGTTCGGTTTGTCTTCTGTTGCAGTGGGCTCGTCTCATTCCCTATTTTTCTTTTTTCTTTCGGGGCATCGCGTTCTTTTTCTTTCCTTGTTCTATTCATAATAAACTGTTTTGTTTGTTTCGCAGTTCCCGACATACTTGTTGGCTTTATTCTTGTGTTTGGGCCTGAGTGCTGCCATCGAGAAAGAGGTGCGTAAGTGACTTAATGTTGCGTCGTCTGCGTATGTTCAAGGTCGGCGCTTCTCTTGACGCTTAGCTAGTTTATTATTGCAAAAGGGTGCCCTTGCGCTTATGCGCTTCGTCGCATAGTGAAATTCGAGTTCTAGGTTGGACGAGTTTGAGATTGTGTTCCAGTAAGCAACTCGCCCATCTTTCAGCATTAACTATAATATACTTTGATTCCTCCCGCTGCATCCTAGTATTCCGGGCGATATAGGCGATGCCGCTGGTGTTAGAATGTGCAGACCGTTCGTTTTGTGCATGGTGATAAGGCAAAATGCAAAATAAAACTATTGCTCTATTATTCTACAGAGAATGATACTTGGAAGGAAGTGACGTTTTTACGGAGATAGGATAAACTAATCTGTAATGTCAGTGCTGAGAGTGAATATTTTTAGAAGAGTTCATGTTTTTCTTACTTGTATGACTTGGATGGCTTTGCTCGTCACGGAAGCTCAGCGATTGTCCTTTCACTTCTTGCACACGTTACTTGCTCAATTTCTTATGTTGCAGAAGTTGCGTTTTTCTTTTTTTTTTCGTAGGTGCAGGCTATCTTGTCCAGATAGTGTTCTGTGTGTCTTCGAGCAGGTCTGGAACGGTACCTCCATTGCAGGAGCAGCATCGATTGCGCAATGACGCCACGCCGCTGCAGTGTAGGCTACGAATCCAAAGTAGAAATAATGCTCAACCGAGAACGACTCTATATCTCTCTCTCGCCTTCTATCTTATGCCTTTCTCTCTTATTCTGGGGGCAGCCGCAACGAATGACGATACAACAACCTTGCCGAGCCCCGACCGAGCTTGTTTCTGGCCCCGTGCTTTCGCCAGAGGGCCCCGCTGTGGTGCATCGCGGCTCTCGCTCGGTACAAGAGGTTCACACTGTTTCTCTCTTTCCTTCACCTCTTCTATCTCTCCATCGCTGTATCTTCGTTTTTTTATCCTATCATTGCATTCTTTTTTTCTTATCGTTCTTCTTCACAGCGCGCCGAGGCGACCCCCATGCCATTTCTACCCGTGTATATTCCTGCTCCTCCTTTTTCCATCTCTCTCTCTTCTTTTTTTTCCCCCTCAGCCAGTGAAAGCACAGCTATTCTCCGCGCTTTCCGCGCAGCCTTCAAATGCGCGCTTCGCTTCTATTTTGCTCTCGCAGCCATGCTTACAAAAATAAAAGGAGGAAAAATGGGGAAAAGGAAGAAGGCCCTCAACCTTCTCGGTTCGCGCTCGACGGCAACCAACCTGACGTGCGGCAGTACATGCTGTTCGCCTGCGCTCGCTGATAAGTTGGCTATCTGGCGTCTGGCTCGGCGGGCGCGCCGGCGTCTATGGCCGTCCTCGCCCGGGCCCCCTTTGTTTTGCGGCACCCGACCGGCTGGGCAGAACGTTTTCCTTTTCTGCCGGCTGCTGCCCGTTCGCCCGTGTTCCGGGAGAGCAGGCCGCGCCTCCCGCATTGTCTCTGCTCATCTTTTTGCGCTCTAGCTGCTCGCAGCACTGCCAACCCCGTTGTCTCGCCGCTTCTTCGATGCCGTAAATAGTTCGTGCAACTATATCGCTTCGCTGTTCCCTGGCTTGGAGCGAGTGCTGGCCGTTTAGTTGCGCAAAATAAAGGCGAGCGCACGTACTGAACTAGTGAGGGCTCAACTTTTATCTTATTTTCGACAACGACGAAGATTCCTTGATAAGCGCTCGAGAAAACAATCGCGTTAGAGCACTGCGTAGGAGTGCATGTAGGTCGCTGGTTGGTGGCACGCATTGCGCTGCCGACGGCTTTTTTTTTTTTTTCAGCCCCGGCGTGGGCGAAAAGGTTATTTTCGGTCGTTCCACACTTTTCGCGTAATTGGTAACGCTCAGTCCGCCCGTTCGTTGCGACGCATGCCCCGGAAAAAGCATCAGGAGGGGGCGTCGTCTGCTCAAATTGAGAGTGGGAACTTTGTGCAGCTCTAGTCAGGTTACGTTATAGCGAAATGGCCACGTCAAGTATAGAGCAAGGTATCAGTCCGCAGGAACGCAGGGTTGAATTCTTTTTATTATTTGTCGTTGGCACCACGGACTGCGCCTGCAAAATAACGAGAGAGCTGCGCAAACTTTGCTGCCCGGCCACGCGTGCGCAGAGTAATATTGACAAACTCAGTGGAAAGGAGCTCTTTTAAAAATACTTATTAAACCTGCTCTCCCGCTAGACCTTCAAACATTTTCCGAAAGAACTTGTTTGACCACCTACAAGGCTACGTTACCTTTGTTGATGTGCTGTTTTTCATCGAATGCTTCTTTTGACAAACTCCTGAAGCCAAATAGTTTGCTTGATCAACTGGCTGGGTAAAAAGAAAAACGAAAGGAAATCGTGGGGTCGCTACGTTCATGTGGAGACTGATTAGCAGCGAAGCTGTTTATAGGCTGCATGCATTATGAAATCGCACGTTTTTTCTTTAACGCGACACCACGCCACGCCGACACAAGCGCCGCCGCGGTAACCGCATCTGCCGCAACCGCTGCTGCAACCGCGCCGGCACCTCTGACGCGCGTGACGTCACAACCGCAGAAGCGCAGGACACGTGCACAGCCGCCGTCGCCACACTCGTTCCCCTCCCCCCACCTAATTATTCGTCAAACAGGATTTAAAACAAATAAAGCGCGTGAAGGCCAACTTGCTACACTAAGTTCACTTTCTTATAATATATATATATATATATGTATGGTGTTCTTTGTACAACGCCAAATTTATGTGGTTTGTTTTGGAAGTTGGCGGAGTGCTTGAAGTCTGCTTCATCTCCACCGTGGGTCGTCCCGGTATTGCACTATCTCCGAGATCGGCCCACGCATTCCTGTCCACGCGCCGTGATACGGACGTAGGCAGGTCAGCGTACCCCTCGTGGGGACGCATGCGGGGGATGTACACGGGGGCTAGAGGTAAACAGCTTCGCAGTTTACGACGTTTCGCTTTCTTCGCTTTCTATTTGCTGCCATTGTTAATCGATTGCCGTTCGGTGCCTTCAGGGAATGAGTTTACGTCAGTGCGCAGATTCCGCTGAACAAAGGTCCAATGTTGCTGTTGCTCGTTCAAACAGAATGTGCTATGTTGTGATGCGCCTTGCATCGTGAGGCTGTAAGCAAGCCCGCGCTCTTCTCCGTACTTTTCAGCTTTGCTGTTTGTGGCGCGTCTACTAACGCCCCACCCTCCCCTCGGCATGAAATCTGCGTCATCAGTAGTCACGTGAGCGTGTAACCTCGCACAATCGAGGCCAAATGGCCAGACACACTTTAGGAGCGACGAAGCCCCCACCTGGCCGGTAGAATGCAGTTACAGACCATACTCGCGACAGCTTTCCTTGTGCGTCTGGCGTCCGGCCTGTGTCAGCGCCCGAAGCGACTGCACAACGCCGGCGAATTCTACTCGTCTAGCGTGTTTACAAACGGGACTACGGTGGACTACGTCTGTGACCCCGGTTACGAACTTCTGGGGATTCCTCGCAGGACGTGTCATTGGAATGGCACCTGGCTACCCACGTCAGTTCCATTCTGCGTCACCGACGTCGCCAAAGACAAGACCTTCCACGCTCCCTCGTTGTCGGCAAGCATCGGGAAGGCCAACAGGACAAGTCGCCCAACCGGCGAGATCGGCGGAAGCAATTGCTCCCGATTCAAACGCGGGAGAACGCACTTCTGGTACGTCGACCTCGCAGCCGTCTATCAGGTACAAGTTATACACATCGACTTCGGCAACCGAACCGACCACTCCGGCTCTAATACCACGGACGTCGTTATCGACATGAGGGTCGGAGAGAGCGTCACGGAGCCGGAAAAGAACCCCGTGTGTTCCGAGTTCGTGGGAACGTTTCCTTACGGCAAGTCGCTGTACGTTCCGTGCGTGAGAACGCTTCGCGGAAGTTACGTCGTTGTCCGGCTCCACTCGACCAGGCCACAGGAGCTGTCCGTCTGCGGCTTTCAAGTCTTCGCCGACGTGGCGGTTCCTGTGGCGGAGAGAGCACAGCCGACAAGGACGCCGGCGGTCAAGCGCACCGAATCTTCAGCCGAGGACAGCTGGTTCGTGAGCTACCCGTTCTCCAAAAAGGTTGCAGTGGTCGTCGCCATTGTTGCCGCCACAGCCGCAGTGGGATTCTTCGTGTTATGTCTCCTGATTTGCGTTGCCCGCGCCACCTGCTGCAAGCGAAGTTATGCCGAGGCCTACCTTGATATGGACGCCACAGCTACGTACCCTACAACGTCTTCCACAGAAACGGAACCTGAACGACGTCGGAGGCACCGAACATCGTCTTCCACGGTGTCGTCCGAGCCTACGTTACTGTCCGTGTTAGCCAGACGCTCTACGAGGAAAAGTACGAATAATGACGAAGTTTTCTTAGAAGTGAAGCAGCACGACGTGACAGAGCTGCAAGACACTTCGGTAACGAGCGCTGACACGACGCTGCCAGTACCAGAACCGTCGCCTTTGACTCACAGGGCAATTAATTATCGTGAGTCTCGGCTGTTGTGAAAGCCACGGTAATGGACTTGATCGCGACGCTTAGCCCATTACTTCTGATGAGCAGAAAAAATGCAGTGGGAGTGTTTCTGACAATACTGACATGCATTTTTATGTTTTTCATTCATTTCCGCCGACGAGAAGCTTTCGGTGCATGCTTCGATGAAACGCGATAGAAATACCATGTGTGCATGCGTGTCCAGCTACTGTCGTGTCAATCAGTTTAGAATGTCATCGTTAACTCTCATAACTGCTGCTTTTAGGTCAAGCCACTGGAAAGTCTCAATAAATATGCGCAGAACCCGCGTGATAGCAAAGGCATGTATTTGAGTCACTTTTTTTAGAGAGTACTCTATCTGAGCTAGTACTGGTGTTCGACTGATTGTGGACAATATCACGTGTTAATCTTTCACTGCTCACTTGCTCGTTAATCCACGGCGGCCGTTGGCTCGATCATGCGCATGGAGAAATTCGCGCCTGGAAACTTCAGATGGCCGCGTGATCCAATCGCATCTGTGGCAGCCTGATCAAAATTCTGCAGTTACGCCATCGTTACAAAGCGGGGTGCTACACCTCGTGATACCATTAGCGGTAGTGCACTGCAGTACGTCGCGAAGTTCGTGTGGCTTAAAACAATGCGCACGACCCATCCATAAATCAGTTGCGAGGGGCTGAAACCTGTAGCGTAATTTTATTGTATTGCGGCAAGCGTTATACTGGGACAAGGACTGAAGAAAGTGTATAAAAATAAGACTTGCGCTGAGCTCTCAACTTATCTGTTCGTGACACGGCTATTGTGTGCCCCCATGGTCATCAGCTGACCCGCGAGGTGATTGAAGCTTTTCATATTGGAAGGAAATGTGACATGTGTCAAGCTTCTGTCGCCCTGAGTGATAAATAATTTCAGTATCTCGCTAGCATTTCGAAAGTACCACGAGTTTAACCTTCACGTTGGTTGAGCAGTCATGTTCGTGATGTCTCCCTAATTTTCACCCGCCTATTCATTCTTTTCATTTGTTCTTAGGCTAGCTCTTTTTTCTTCTTCTAATAAAGTTTAGTTGAGGGTTCATCGCACATCATGTCCCTACTTTCTTCAGTCCTTCTCCTATAGTAGCACTGCCGAAATCCAATGACATTCACCAACTCACCCAGCCTGCTCTTCTGATACTATGGCGTAAATCTGCGTTGTTTCATGAGCAAGTCCGTAAGTAGCGTCGCCGTTGCCTGCACGGGATGGTCATGTAGTATATTTTGCGGGCTTCTTTCAGTCAGTCTGTCAGTGCCGCGCAATGTGATTACTCTATCGCACCGCGTCTTTCTTGCCACCTTCCGAGTTGTCTGTTGCTTTACTGACCTAACATGAAGATAATCGTGGAACCTGGATGGTCTCGGATGATAGGAATCTCGGCGTCTCGGCTTCGCGACTTTAGAAATTACCGAGATGCTTAATAGATTGGTTACTCGACTTCCCCAGGTCGATGAAGGAGTTCGGTGCGTGTTCCTGCAGCCCCTATGTGTCGACGAAATAAATGAAAGTGTCACGTGATACACCACACTGACCCGAGTTAAGGAGAGCGTGCCTAGTGCTCAAGCAGGTAACAAGGCAAGTAAGATAGGCTAGTTGGTTAGAAGCATCAAAGAACACAATTTGGCGGCGAAAGTTTAAACGGAACAGTGCGGGATAATCGACGAGTTAATGAGCAAGAGTTCGGCGTTGTCTTGCGTATTTCGCTCGGTGCTATTAATGCCTGTAGGCATGGGGGGGAAGGAAACAAAATATGAGAGGCCCTGACGTCACGTTTACCGAAGCCGGAAGTGCAGCCATGTTGGTGTGCTATCTCACTTTGTGTATCTCATCAGCTCGCTGGAGCAAATTAGCGCGAGCTTTGAACTTGAAATTGCTGCGAGCCGCCGGAAGTGTGTTCTGCTGACCCGCGTCAGAACAAAGTCTACGAAACTGTTTTAGTGAAGCAGACGCGCTCCTGCGTTTTTTCCGTGACGCGTTGGAGAAGACGAGGACCCGCGCCGTGATTACGTAAGTGTCTCTGTTGCTGGCTGCCGCTGACACTCGCAGACCTAAAACACAACATTCAAGCTAACAGAGCATTCCAAACTCAGCTTGTCTCGCGAACAGAACGTGCTTCGAGAAGGACGCGGGCCCCCAAAATTTTGTCTCACTTTTTAGAGGCCGAGCGCCCGGGCCCTAAATGAAGAGGTGAGCGAAGTGTTCCAAGAAGAAACGCTCATGCCAGCAGCGGAAGGCAGAACGCTGCGCTTGCCCAGCCACCGAGGCGATTGAGCGCGTTGCATTGACGGCGCGACCGCTTCGCTTCGTCGTTCTTGCAGCCAAATGCATTCCGAGTCTTCGAGGAAACTCTTTAAAACTCAACGGCCACGAGCCGCGCATTCGTACACCGTAAGCGAGACCGCCCAAGAACGGCGGCGCCGACCTCGTGAATGTGCCTGCAGCGTCCTATATTTGTCTTCGCAATAAATCGCCTACTCTGGTGCCTGTTAGCTATAGCCTTAATCGAGGGCCTCGGTGGAGCATTTTTTGAGAGCCTGCTAAGAATGTCAAGGGCACTTAGGTATCCCTACGTCGATGAACACGAAAGCATTCCGACGTCTTGCCGATGGCGACTCGTTTTACGAAACGTAATGGTATTGTTTTCACCTTGCCTTGTATCATTTTTCGCATCACATGCCTCGGCCCCGTTCCTGTATTTGCCTGGACGTCCAAAGGAGCCTGGCGCGGATACTGAGAAGTCGAAGTCGACGGTTCCTACATTTGGGGCACACGACAGAAGTCACCGAAATCACCATGCCGACTGGTAACGCCGTGACACGCGGCGCTATATAGAAGACCGGCTACCGACGCGGTCTTTTTCCGTGACCACGGGACTTCTTCTATTATCTCCGTCGAAAGTTCGTCCGTGGGAGCGCACGACAGAACTCGCCGAAATCCCCGCACCGACTGGCACTGGGCATAGAGTTATTGTATACATGGCGTCCGCAGGGAGCCATATACAGTAACTCCACTGGGCCAGTGCCGTCAGCGCCTCAGCAGAAGGAGGGGCAGTATGAGAACGCTGGAATGATGAGCTGCATCGGAGGCAGCTCTGGGGCAAGACGACGAATGCGCGAGCAGGGGCAGGAGCGCGTCTCTGAGACTACGTGACTTTTTTACCATCTCCGGTCACGCCGCCGGATTTTCCGCTTAATAAACATTTCACATTCTAGGCGCACATAGTCTAGGTAGGTGCTAGCGCAAGTCTGCCGGTTGGAGGAGCATGTGAGATTTATATGGGAGATGCAGGGGGCGTTGAATAGGGTTGGGTGGGGTTGCCAGTTGAAGTGCGGGGTCTGAAACTGAGGTAGTTGGTACTGCAACATCTTTTATGGGAACAGGGCAAAATATGACATAAGTGAGGGAAACACACGCAGAGTGGTTTGTGTGTGCGTTTGCCTTCCTTCTTACGTCCTTGCGCTGCCGCCTTCGAATACGAGGTCTGCTGAGGTGTCCATCACAGTGAAAGTGGGAAGCGAGTCGGTCATTGGAGGAGGTGGTAAGGAGGTGTATACGGGTAGCTTTATATATCTACGCAGTTGATGCGCAGCTGTATTCTACGAGGTGCTTCCTAAATTTACAAAGTAAAAAAAAAATTAGCGCGAAGAAAGTTGCAAGCAGCTAGCCATGGCAGGGAGTGATATCAAGGGGTGTGGACCTGCAAATGATGATGCAGTCGACAGCTGTTGGCGCCGTTCGTTATGTGTCGCGCAGGGGCCCTGTGAACCCGGTTCTGGATGGTGAAGGGGAGGAATTGAGAGAGAGGGAAGCGAACACAATGGAGGGAGAGTATAGCGTGGAAGCTTCGAAGTGGGAGAGAGGGAATGGGCTGCGATGGAGGGTGACCAGAGTAGGAAAGTAGGAGCTTGGGGTAGGGGAAGGCGGCGACATGCAGAAGAGGAGGGAAACGCGCGAGGTATCGCACTTACTTCTCCGATTGTTCGCGCGGCTAACGAGCAATCGGGGCGCCGCTTAATTGGTGTTTGATGTCGAGCCCCGGAGAGACGTGCACGCCATACGACGGCGCTGCGCCCCACCTCCCACTCATTGGCTCACTTACTCGCTCTCACTCTCACTCGCGCACGCACTTGCACGGCCGATGTTACTGCTCGTTCCACACCGTTCTCGTTCCCTCTGAAGCAGCTGACGCGGTGAAGCTCAGAGAGTACAGTGCCGGCCCAGCGACGCCTCCTGGTGAGCGGTCCCTCCTTTCCATTACACACTCCCCCTCGAGTACACAGTCGCAGCCGAAACACTCGAACCGTGCTTGCCGCTGGAGTGGTTAATGCTGTGCTTAAACTCCTACGTCGATTTCTCGCTCTTTTCATTGGTTTTCTTGCTTTGGGAGAAAGAGCAAGGCAACTGGTTCTGTTTATGTTCCGGTGGTTGACTTTCGCAAATAAATAGGGACACTTTCTTTTATACAGAGGTGCAAAACAGAGTAGCGTATAAAATTGGCATAATGGTATAAAGATTTTTGGGTAAACGTATTGTTTTCCAGTTTTGTGCACGAAGCAGTGAGCCAACCTGAATGAAGTATCTTTAGTTAACCTTTCTGCCTTTCTATACGTCCTTTGTGGTCCATTGTGCAAGTACCTAACAGCAGTGGTACTACTACTCAGGCATCTAAGAATATTTTTCTTTTGTTCTGTTTTATTGGTGGGGTTTAACCACCCAAAGACATTGGCCTAGGCTATGGAATTTATAGGCGACGCCAAATTGTGGATGTCGATCGAAAATTATCTGGTATGTAGCGAAATCCCAGTGCGAGATCGTTTACTTTTATTCATTTCGTGGTCATCGTGATGCGATCGTGCTCAAACGCGACTTCAACCTCAGCAGTAACAGTAACGAGTTGTGCAGTAGCAGTAGTAACGGGTTCTGCAGTAACAAAAATGAAAAAAAACAAGCATAAGGTTGTAGTGAGGAAGAGAGAACAAGAGAGAGAGAGAGAGAAGGGAAGACAGAAAGGCAGGGAGGTTAACTAGACTGAGTCCAGTTTGCTACCCTACACGTGGGGAGGGGAATGGGGAGTGAAAGAGGGAGAGAGAGAACTTAGGTGTAGGATGTCTACAGTCTGCCACTCAAGTCTGTTGCCCTCAGGTAGCGAAAAAGCGCTCGAACTGCTTTCTGGGCCAATGAACTATGAGGCCAGGCCCCCAAGATCTTCGCTTCCGTAAATGGCCTGTCATCCAGTCTATTTAAGGCACACTGGAGAGTCTCGCGTTGATTATCGAAGCGAGAACAGTGGCACAGAAGGTGACTGATGGTCTCTTCACACTTGCACTTAGCGCACATTGGTGAATCCGCCATTCCAATACGATAGCTGTAGGAGTTGGTGAATGCTACTCCTACCCACAGCCGACACAGCAGTGTTGCGTCACGTCGTGGAAGGTTCGCTGGTAATGTAAGTTTTAGTGATGGGTCGAGGCTGTGTAAACGACACTTAGAGTTCTGAGGTGTATGCCAGCAACCTAACGTGATTGTACGAGCGAGACTGCGAAGCTCTCTTGCAGCGTCGACTCTGGATAAAGGTATAAGGAGTGTCGGTGAGCCAGCCTGGGCACGTCGGGCAGCGTCATCGGCGAGGTGATTACCATCGATGCCACAATGTCCCGGCAGCCACTGAAATATGATATTATGTCCTCTTTCAGAAAAGAGAGAACAAGATTTCCTTTCAACCTCTAAGCTTAATACTCTTCCTCACTTCCACTTCCACTTCTTACTTATGCAAAATTTCTTTCCGTATGCTGTACTTTGACGCTTCTTCGTTCATTTAATGCTGGAACGACGAATGTTTCGAGCAACTGCGTGTGGCTGGACTTCACTATATCATTGCTTGCTTCTACTGTTGCAAGCTGCAAAGCTAGACAAAGATCAAGAATTCACAGGCTCTTTCCACAAAACGTGCAGAATCAAACCAGCCCAATTCGGTGAAACATGGTGCAACACAAAACGTACTCCGCTAAAAAGAGGAGAAAAAGAAAAGAAACTGATAGTGCACATCGAGAATCGTTTTGAGACCAATCAAATAATCCAAGGCAGAAGATTACACACACAGACACCCCGTCGCTCACAGAAAGCATTGAGAACGTGAGACCCCTAATACACACATTTTCGCTTTATGTCCTGTCTCGTTTCACGGCACGACTGCATAAATCGTAGTCAAAGTGTCAGGTTTGCGCTGAGCAAATATTCGTCTGTTCTTTATCGCTGACCGTGTCTGTTCCTATTTTCCTTCTTTCTTCCTTCTCGCAATATCGTTTAGCATATAACAACCAGAGTAGGGGACCCTCGCGGCTGTCTCAGCAAACGGGCTGGCGAGAGAGACTGCGGAACAGCTCGGTCGGTCTGCCAGCCAGGCTGCAAGTGTTGACCCAACACGAACGCCAGGAGGCGCTGCTATACCCCCCCCCCCCCCCCTCCCTGATCTGCAGTGTTTGCTTTGCATCGCGACGGAGTTAAGCAGTGCCCGCGCTTCGCACTGGGATGAGACGGCACGTCTACGTCTGTCGTATGAGAAGCGCAGCGTCCTTCTAGCCGCCTACCTCCCTTATCGTCGGGGGCCCTCGTGTTGTTCTCTCGGCAGTCATAACAAACGCTTTACTCTCAGCGGGCACCAGAAAGCTGACTACCTACAAAGAAGCCATAGTATTGACCAAGTTCTCGGTTGGCTTGGTTCGGCCCGTTGTTCTGGCGTGCAATCCATTCAAAACGGGAACGGGGATCAATATGGCAGCAGACGTGCTTGCTTATACGTGGCGTTGCGTGCATACTGCGCCTGGAGGAGTGTGGAGGGGGGGGGGGGGGGGGGGGGAGTTAAGGCGTGCACGACGAAGCTGCTTGGAACATCGCCAGAAGCGGCACCCCGTGTTGGCCAGCTTTTGGATAATGACAGTTACGGGAGCAACTGATCGATTGAACAAACGAATGGCACTCGGCCGCAAAATTGGCACAAACAAAAGCTTTTACCCTGCAGGCGGTACTGACGCCGACCAGTGGTTCCGTAATTCGATTGATCTTTCTCTGCTCGCGAGCCCTTCAGCAACGTTACACGAATTTGGGTCAGGAAAGAAAGCGCGTGTCCCTTGCGGCGATTTTAACGCAGAAGCGTTTTGTGCCTCGAGTTCTCCAGTAACTTCCGGTCAGTGTCAGTCAGGTGTAATGAATGTGGCGTCACCCGTTGGCATAATTTTACTTCCGTAAGGAATATGTGAAGACGAAAAATGTCGGTCATTGAGTTTTGTTAAAGCCGAGTAGTCGCTGTGGGGATATCATAGTGTAAACGTAAGCAAATTGTGCAAAGTGCTCATCGCGCCACCGTGCTTCCATCTTTCCGTTTTTAATGCGACAGCATTATATGGCTCTGAAGCGGAAAATCCGGCGGCGTGGCCGGAGATGCAGGAAAAGTCATGTGGTCACAGAGACGCGCTCGTCGTCTTCTTTCACAGCTGGCTCCGATGCCACTCATCAAAGTCACGTGGTCACAGAGACGCGCTCGTGCCAATGCTCGCGCGTTCGTCGTCAGCTTCTTCCACAGCTAACTCCGATATACCGCTTATCATGCCAGCGTTCCCATACTGCACCTCACTCTACGAAGGCCCTGGCGCCACTGGCCCACTGCAAGTCAATGCGGTGAATTCGTTGAGTTCCAGTGTGCGCTCAGACGGACAAACCGTCGACAGAGATGGTACAAAAAGTCACGTGGTCACAGAGACGGGCCGCGCCGGTGGCCGGTCTATATATAGCGCCGCCCGTCGCGGCGCTGCCAGTCGGTGCGGTAATTTCAGTGAGTTCTGTCGCGCGCGCTTCGATGTACGAACCTTCGACTTCAACTTCTCAGTCCGCTGCTGTGCCCGGCTCCTTTGGACGTCCACGCAAGTACACGAACGAGGCCGAGGCGCGTGATGCGATAATTGATACAAGGCAAGGTGAAAACAATGCCATTACGTTTCGTAAAGCGAGTCGTCATCGGGTACACGTTGCAATACTTTCGCATTCATCCATGTAGGGATACGAAGGTGCCCTTGACTTTTTTTTCACTCACCTGCGCACCGTAGACGCACGACTACTACGCTTGTGTGTATAGTTGATGTATGATCTCGTGTAGTGCTTCCATTATTAACAGTGTAAAACGTGGTTATACCGTTGCTGAAGACTTCCGGCGCGAAGCAAACTTTAGTGAGTTGATTTCGCAAACTGCAAGAAATTTTATTGATTGTGCCTTTTTAACTTCCCAGCATCAAATTATTCCAAAGATTCTTGAACAAGAATCATATTCAGATTCTTGAAATATCTTGTTTGATTTCTATAGACCACACATTTGTGATCTTTGCAGTAGCCTCACGTACGCAGCTTGCTTGCTAGGTTTTACAAAACGGTCTGAAGAATAACAGCACATTAACACAGAACATCTGTGTGTCTCCTTAAGCCTGTGTGTTCTCCATCGAGCTGCTGCATCTAATTAATTAAAGATATTCTGCGTGAGTTTCCAGGTGGATCATCTAATTCTAACATGTCTTGTCCTACCCAGACGTTTGCTTAAAGCGCATTTTACAAATGAGTGCACTGCATAAGCAGCCAGCTTCGGAACTTCTTGCGCAAATAAGTTTATAACAATGGCACATGCACTAATTTGTTAACGCTTAGCTGCTGTAAAGTACACTCAACTTCTACGTATTCTGTGATTCTAAAGGGTTCGCAAATGATTGCGCAAGATGCACCTGCTTAGCACTATTTTAATAAGCAATCCGTTGGAACACAAATGCAATGGGAGGAGTATAACGGTCGCAAAGGTGTTATCAGTCGAGGCGCACTGGTTTCAGGAAGTTCTTGGGGCGTGTGTAAGCAGCACTCGCCGAACAAAGCACGCCACGGTTTTCCTCCTAAAAAAATTAAGGGGTTTTACGTGCCAAAACCACTTTCTGATTATGAGGCACGCCGTAGTGGAGGACTCCGGAAATTTCGACCACCTGGGCTTCTTTAACGTGCACCTAAATCTAAGTACACGGGTGCTTTCGCATTTCACCCCCATCGGAATGCGGCCGCCGTGGCCGGGATCTGATCCCGCGACCTCGTGCTCAGCAGCCCAACACCGTAGCCACTGAGCAACCACGGCGGATGGTTTTCCTTCTAAGGCACCGCTCTCCAGTAAGTAAATATGCTGGGAAAGCACCGTTACTGTCGGGAGTGCAAATTCATGCCGAGAGTACGTTCACCCTGTCTTCAAGCGACATGCTGATATAATCGTGTTTTGATGAACGCAAGATAAATGTTTATGTTTCGCTAAGAACAGTGTACTCAGCCGTCCCGCCGCAGAAACAGAATTTTTTTTCTTCTGTTCTTGTTTGCCTCCCCGATTTTTCCCTTTTACCTTTTTTGTAGCACTCTCCTCTTATTTCTGTACGCTTACCCGATTTATGGAAATGGCGCGAGCTGTACACAGGTAACAGGAGATATGAAAGAAAACAATGTGCAAGTCACCATTCGCAATGTCGGTCGCCTCAAAAGTTACCAAGAACTGGCTCTGAACTGCGGCGAAGAGGGTGACTAGGTTGTTTTCATCTATTCTGGCCGCACATATACCAACGCAGCCTCCATATGTGACAAACACGTCGATACCAGAAGTACGGAGTTTCTAGAGCCGGGAAATATGCGTCGCATGTATGATTAGTCTTCCAGAACAATTTTCGCCCGACCTCCAACTACGTGCTTTACAGAGCAGAATATTGTCGCCACCGTATGATAGATTCCGCCACGAGCTCTTATTCATGCACCACGATGTCCGCGGCAAAATTGAACGATAAGGGCTCAACGCGTGGCGGTTGCCTAAGCACACGAGCCCACATGCACTGTTTTCATTCCTTAGTCGCCTCTCTTGTCATGCAGAATCACTGCGGGTTGGCTCACGCCGTAGCGCACTTTCAATGTCATGCAAACGCTGTCGCGCTTAATGCGAGCAAGGAAATCGCTTATGCGTGGGAGAGCGCGGCAATGCATTTCTCCCCGCGCACTGGCAACAAGAGCAGCGACGTTGGCCTGTCGATATATGAGCGCTCCAGACGACGGACAGACGATACACCGAACGAGGCGCAGCCGCCCGGCCACCCATTAGGATGGATCACGAATGTCTCCGAGATTTACGGTGTTATCGCCGCGTAATCCTATTTCGCCTCGCCGGGCTGCTCACTCTTATCACGCACGCTTCTTGAGCACACATGCGCGCGCGCGCGCACGCACACCGCGTTCGGAAATCTCTCTGCATTATTGATCACGTGCGCACGTGGACGCGATCGCGTTTTGCCGTGATGAAGCGTCCAGTAGCGAGGAGCTATAGGCCTCGCTGCCGTCGGGGACTTTGCTCAACCTGTCCGCTTGGACGGCTCCGCAAGCTTGAGTAGTCGCCGGTGTTTCGTCTTTTTTCTTTCCTTTCTCCTTTCTTTCTTTTTTTTTTTTGTTTAAGATGTTTCTCGATACACGTCGTCGTCGTCCTTTCTGGGAACGTTGGCGTGCCTGTCGCAGTGATTTCGAAGCGAGAGGCTTGTTTACAAACGTATGAGATAGATAGATAGATATAGATAGATAGATAGATAGATAGATAGATAGATAGATAGATAGATAGATAGATAGATAGATAGATAGATAGATAGATAGATAGATAGATAGATAGATAGATAGATAGATAGATAGATAGATAGATAGATAGATAGATAGATAGATTTGTGGGTACGTGAAGCGAAGAAGTGAAGGCGGAGAAAAGGGCAGGACGAGAAAAAATCCTGGAATACCAAGGAAATCGTTCCTAATTGGTGCTACTTTCTTGCAAACCCAAGTCAAATAAATTCTGTTGACAGTTAATGTTGACCTTACGGACACCTAGCTAATTCAGCTTTGTTGTGCAAATTTCGTGCTGCAAAGGATGAGCGGCTTGAATTCGAAAACTTGATGCAAAGCTCGACATCGGCTAACATATACTGGAACCATGGAGTAGCACTGCTAGTGCTTTTTGCAGAACGAAGCCTCACTTGTATTCTTATTCCGAGACACCCTCACGAACGAGACGCTCCAGATGCTTTTTACCATGTGTCCATGGGCTCGTTACGTGTGCATGTTGTGTGCGTGTGTATGCTGTGTATGAGTGGGTTATTTCATGCGTCACCCGAAGCAGCATCTTGAACCGCGCAAGCTATCTCCAGCACCGAAAAAAAAAGTATCTTTCTGTTCATGGACAAAGTTAGAAAGCGGAACGTAAGCTTATCCTATCCTTATCGGGTATTTTACAGAAAGTCCCAAGGCTGCAGCTTGCGAAAAATAAGCAGTTAGCCAGTTTCGATTGGTCAATGAAATTTCGGTGGCTACACATGACGCTTGGATGTGTCCACGGGGCGAGGGAGGAGGTTCCGCGCGTATCTACGGCAGAGTGCAACAGTGCCCGACAAGATAACTTAGCGGTGACGCCCTACGTGCATTTCTTTTATTCACTTCTCGCAGCATAATTGCTTATAGCCGTTCAGAGGCACTGCTGTATGTCAGCTCGGCATACAGATACTGCGCATGAAGCATGAACCTCCGGTAAATGATCGGCAATATTATTAAATACGTAACCACTTACGCAACGAGAAAAACCAACCGTTCGTCACGTAAGACGATCGCTTTCAAGATAGAGCCCGCAGCAGCGAGCGAATTCACCTTCGTGCTTCCTCGCGCTTCAATGCGAACGAAGCGGCAAGAATACGGCGCTCACGAAGCTATCAGTGCACGTCTGCCCTATTCGCAAATCGCTTTCAAGATAGGTGCCCTCGCCTCTTTCTTCAACGCGAAGTAAGCGCCCGGTGCACAATGCACGAAGCTATCAGTAGTCAGAGCTCACTGTCCCCGTCGCAAATCGCTTTCAAGATACGATCCGCGCGGCCGTGCAAAACGAAGTCAGCTGCCGCCGGAGTAGGGATGATCACGGTTGGTAATGACTCGACGCATTTGAGTAAGGTGCTAAAGAGCGATAACGGTTTATAATGAACGGAACGCCATCAGCGCACCTGGCGCAGCCACCTGCAGTAGTTTGCTCGCGTCATCAATTCACCTTGCGCCGCCGTCCGCAGCAGTTCGTGCCGCCGCAAAGCTGTCGTTTATACCGGTCTGATCAAGTTTTATAACATAGCTAATGACACCGTGCTGCGGGGAGATGAGAGAGTGACACAATGCTTACGCATACTTTGGTGATTCCCAGAGGAGTGTGTGCGTGCTTTGATGCAGTTGGTACAATTGATACAACTGCCAAATAGTTGCATGTCTCGCGGCAAACTCCTGTTTTAAGAGCTGAAGCTGTGATGGATATTCTCAGCTGTAGATATTTTCTTGTGCAGACGCGTTCAATTCAGCAACACATCCTCATCATGGGACTAACAAAATAGAAAAGTAGAATGAACAAATAGCTATTCAAGCAAGTACTGCGTGCATATTCAGGGAAACTCTCCTGATTCATTTTCGTCAGGCCGCTCCCGACGCTAGTTTGGGGCGGCACCAGCATTCCCTAGTCTGGCCAGTTTGATGCTTCGTCATATCTCTCACAACCCGCTCCTGTTCACGTCCCAGTCCGCCCTCATTAAATTTACCGTGTCACTCACCTTGGGTGCGTATACGTTCAGTAGCAAGTACTGACTTCGGCAAGTCGGTGTTCACGTTCTCGCAGATCCACGCAGACACGACGCTTCGACGCTCAATGCAACATGAGCTTATAGCGGGACGTCCAGCAGCGGATTCGTCACGATCTGTCTCAAGGAAAGCAGCTCAAGAATCTATCTCAAAGCAAGCAGCGCAGTGGCACGGAACAGCGAACAATATGCGCCCTGACAAACTCTGAGGCTGCTTGAGCCGTCAACACCCTCTCAAAAAATTACGCCACGAACTTGTGTTTCCCGGAGACACGTATAGCTTGATCCGCACTTTTCGTGTTTCTTCCATGCACGCGCCCTCGGGTTACTCAAAGCCGCAGTACATGCACACATGCACATGTGCACACGTGGATAGATAAGGCCGCGTTACGATGAGGCCATATCGAGGTACAGACTGCTTTCCTCTGCTGTACGCACCAGCGGCAGCCGGAGCAACCACCGCTGCCGTCAGCGTGCTTTTTTTTTTTTCTTTCGTCGACAAATTGAAGGCACCGCCCGAGCCTTCGCTGGTAGAATCCGTCAGCCATTAGTCGCGCGCGCTGAGTTCTCCGCCCTGCGGCAATTCCCCCGAGGATCCGTCCATCAGACCATGTGTGCCTTCGCTCGCGTGTGTGCGCAGAAAGAGAGCTTCGCTGCAGTTCGGCTTACGAAATGCGACGCCGTCTTGTCTCCCGTTTCGCGGCTCTTGTACTTCTTCCACCCCTTGGCCTCACTCTTAACGACGAATTAAAGGAGGAAAGAAAAAATTGAGGAAAACGAAACGAAGGAGAGACAGAAGACGAACCGTGAAAGGAGCCGAGAGAGATAAACGTCGGGACGGCTCTTCGGCGGAGGTCGCCCGCGAGCTCTTAAAAAGCCGGCTTTCTTTTCAAGCCCGTCGCGTTTCGTTTGTTCGTCGGACACGTTTCCAAATCTTTTGGGCGTTTCGTTGCCACATTTCGTCGCCTTGTTTTCCTGCCATTTTCTTCACCTTTGTTTGTTTTCCTCTTTATCCAACGTTAGCGCATTCGCGCCTCCTGGGATTTCCGTATCCTTCGAGAAACGTCTTTGGCCGTGGCAACGTAGAAGCACTCGAGAAAAAAAAAAAGAAGAGGGAGGGCCGACGTTTCTACCTCGATCCCGTATACATGCCTATCTAATGTGTGTCTGTCGGACCTTAGCCTTGTATTTGTGTTTGTGTTAGCCTTGTATTTCTTTCGTCTGGCGGGTGAGCGTCGTTTATCATCGAAGCTCAACAAGGATGGATGCTTTGCCCCGAGCTTTCACTAACGCGCTGCAACCGCGGCAGGCTACTGGAGTGAAATGAATGCGAAATGAAATAAAAATGAATGACGGATTGTGGGGATAGGGGGGGGGGGGCAAGCTGTGTAAAAAAAAAGAAGCGAGAGAAGGAGTGGGGAGCAGAGAATTCGCAATCGTCGTTGCTTCAGGAGGTGTAGCGGCTTCTAGAGAACGGGGTGAGTGTCAAGAAATCGAGAAGACGGATTCGACACCACATCTTCTAGAAGTTACCGCGATCAAATAATAAAGTGGTGACAGGTGGAGGGGCTGAAGCGAGAAAAAATGGCGAAGTGTCGCTAAAGAAAAAAAAAAAAAGGAGCAGAGGCGACACCATGTAGGGTTTGATATATCGCGCCCGGACGGTAAATACAAATGAGGAAATCAAAAAGGGAACTAAACACGGAATTGGTATCGAGGCCAGACAGACGACTAGTGCTCGAGGATCAAAAAGAAAACAAAATAGAAGGGGAAACCCGAATGCCTCCGGAATGTGTGAAAGTATAACAAAGCTTAAGAAGGCCCCCTCGTAATGCTTCTCTAGAGTGGTGCGTTGTGTGTGCTTGAAGGGATAGGGTAGACGGATGTTAGGGGTATGGTGGTGGGCAGGAGGCTTAGCGGAGGGGGGGGGGGGGGGGGGCAGGCTTCTAAAGTGCGTCGGTGGGCTGCCCCGGCATGCTGCGTGCGCGCAACTGTGGATCGATATTAGCGCTCGCGATTTCGCCGCGGTCGACTCGCATTCCGAGCACGTCGCACCCCTTTTCCTATATCTCTTTCTCCTCGCGCCTTTCTTTCTTTCTTTTTCCGGCCGCGCCCGAAATTGAATAAGCAAAGCCGGCCCTCATATACGCGAAGGCCGCGGGTACGGGCACAAAACGTCCTCACCGTTCACGCGGGCCAGCAGCCGACGTATGCCAGAAACGCGCCGGGCGCGCGCCTGCACCCAGGACCATAGGAACGGGGGCCGCCGTCCCGCCCGCGCAGTGCGGATCGATAGGACACCGCTGTGCCTGCGTGGTGGTGATGCGTGGCTTTAGTGGGGGGGGGGGGGGGGGGGGCTCGTGGTGCGTCTGTTTGGCTGAATGCGAGTTGAAGTGTGTGCGTCTGTGCGTGCGTGGCCACGGTGGTGGTTCGTGCTACGGAAGTATCTCGGAGGGTGAGAAAAAGAGAAGGGGGGGTGTAGGGAGGGGGCGCGAAGGAGCACGAACGAGGTGAGTTGGGAGATGATTCGGCTCCGCTCAAAGAATCATCGCCCGATTCATTCTTATTCACGGTGTGCCAGCTGCTTTTGCAATCCTGCGCGGTTTTTTTTTCTTCCCCAGAAGCCGAGGGAAGCTGCGTACAGGCGTGTCCGCCGCTCGCCGTGCCACGTGTGTGTGCGCCTCGGCCCGGATATATTGAGATTCCTGAGTTCTGTGACGGAATGCTTTGCGGCAAGGGGCGCGTTCTTGCTGTTCTCGGTCGGTATTGCTTTTAGCTTGCGCTTCCCCGGTGCTTTTTCTTGTCGGGCTTTAAGATTTTAGGGACACGTCGCTGTTGTTCGTCGGTCGCGTAGGAGCCGTAGCCTCGGGTGAAACTTGGCTGGTTTTGCAAGTTCTTCTATTATTACAAGTCGTGGAACGAAGTCGTTCCACCAGCGCTGCGTAATTCCCGTTTTTATGCGACTACGTCGAGATGCGTAACACAGAGCTTTGCGGAAGGTAGCCACACTATGGCGCAAACTACAAAATTTTCTGTTGTAGCGGCAGAAGTCGTTTTACTTTGAGAGGCAACGCTGCCATGGGGGCAAATTCCTGTAGAAATTTTTCTTTAAGATTTGGTACGCAGAAATGTTTTTCCCTCGTTTCATTTCCGGTAGTGCTTCCATTAGAAAACTCCATTGAGCATCTGAAGAAGCCGTCCGACGAGTTATAAGGATTATTGAAGTGCGTTTGGCGTTGTGCATTATCATCAAATACAGCTGGGAAAGAGGAGGAGGCGCGTTGGGCTGGAAAGGATGAAAATAGGTCAAGGAGCGAGAATTTGGCAGGTGTAACAATGAAATTGCGGGATTCCGGTAGACATGTTCTCACAAAGCGTTTTACGTAAATTTGGAGGGTTTTCTTTAATCGGAACATCTGGTCCGTGGATTTTTCCTACGTTGTTCAAAGTTCCTCTGCGTGATATCCGGACTGTGGCTGCTATAGGTAAGCACAAGCCTGCAGATGATAACGCATTTATCCTTTACATCATTGTCCTTTCTTTTCCTTAACACAGCATGGTAGGCTAGCTGCGAGGCAGGTTCTGGGAAACCCCCTCGCATTAATTTTGGTAAGCTTAGAGCTTCCTTTCCTAACGTTATCTTGTACTGTGTCGAATGAGGATTGTTCTTATGTGGCGGGCCCCACACCGTAGACTCTGCGACGGGTGGTATACAGCGTTCTTTTCCTACCCCGGAAAGTCGCGTAGTACACAGCTTGCAAGATCCAGGGGCGCAAGACAGCCTGACACTTAATTAAAGCAGTAGTGAGCTCTAATAACAGCGGCCAACTGTAGTTACACCAGTACAGACCTCTATTAAGGATGGTTAACTCCTGAAGCCTCTCTCGCTACGCTAGGGCGAACCTAAACTTTGCCTACATCGCTATTTTTTTAGCAGCCACATCTATGTTTCTTAACGGCCACGTCTACATATACCCCTCGCGGTGTCGTGGCATTAGCGGCAAATTTACGCCGGTCCCGCCTGAACGATGTACTTGTGCACTAGCATTGTTCCTCGGCCAGGCCTACGTCGTCGTATAGAGCGTCTTTCGCAGCAGCCGCGACGTCCTGTGTACTTAGTGTGGGCGTAATGTATGCGGTGACGCGAACGCACGCGTAACTTCGCAGCCCTTTTGAAGGTAGCCGAGCGCATTAGGCGTACGCAGCGACATGGTTGACGCACGTGTGAAGCTTTGGGGCTCGTTCGCGTGACGTCACGTAAGCCGCGCTGTTGTCCTGGACGCAGCTTCTACAGCGCTGCTATAGATACTCGGAAGGCGATACGATGTGCAGATTTTCGTCAGGCTTGCTGCCCTACAGTGCGGCATCAACGATGACGTCAGTGAGCAACATGTATAAACAAGCCTCGGAGCACGAATTCAGGCCGATGCGCTGGCGCTGTGATCAGTTCGGATAGATAAAAAAGTATTTACGGCAGGAAATTTCAGGGACAAAGATAACACTTGTTTAGGTTATGGCCATTATTAGAAATTTCGAAGATGATCGTCCTCTGAGTGAACAGACAGTACTAGAGCACCGTCCCGACCGATCATCGGCTCAGAAGGCAGTGAAGGCACTTTTGTGCTTTCTCAGAACTTCTGGTTTGCGCGAGCGGTTTTAACTCAAGTGCTGTCCGTACACGTATCTACACCTTCTCTCTCCCTTCTGTCTCTACCCCTTCTCCCTTCCCTCAGCGTAGGGTAGCTAACCAGACTATTGACTGGTTAACATCCCCGCCTTCCTTTATTCCTCTCTCTCTCTCTCTCAAAGGAGCAGCCTGCGTCACATGTAGCTACCAGCATCACTTTACATATGCGTAATAATAATAATAATAATAATAATAATAATAATAATAATAATAATAATAATAATAATAATAATAATAATAATAATAAGATTACTACTAGGAACACAACGAGATAGATACAGATAGAAGAGACGAAAGTTAGGGAGCCTCATCAAACGCACGTTTGATTTCGCTACCCTGCATTGGAGGTGGTAAAGGGATAGAAAATAGATAAATAAGAAAACAGAGAGAGCACTATAGTTGGGGTGCACACCTGAATATACGAAGAACGTCGATAAACAGCCGCAGAGAGGCTGTCTAACTGATGCGCTGCAGTAATGTTCTCGTCACTTGCTGCGTCGCCGACGCGCACGGCCATGGTCCCAGAATCTTCGTTTCCGAAGAGCCATGATTATATTAGGCAGGATGTTTAAGAAGTAACCACCCTAGATTATCGTTGAAAGCTGCATGCACATTGCGATTAGCAAAGTGACAGTGTTCACTCGTTTGGTGCTATAGTCCTAAGTTATACGTCACGAGGACGTGGAACTCAGGAAGTGTTCATAAATAAACTTTACGTGAGCACTGTTACAATCAGCATCCGTCGGCCTTGTCAAAATGCATGATCCAAGCTCGGGACTAAGTTGTTAGGAGTCTTTCCGGCCAGCGGCTTTGTCTCGGAACTCGAGGTAGCGAAGAAGAAACGCATAGACAGGGGGCAGTAGTTGCTCCTTTGTTTCGCCTGATGGTCTATGCGCAGTTTCTTGTCAACATTGCGCGGCACAGCACCCGTACTTTTTGCAACGAAACAGATTTTTAGCTAGTTAGACGGATACGTATTTCTGTCCATTTGTTCTCTCCCTGAAATATAATTTCTAACCGACTGTATTGTGCGATAATCCGCAATGTAACACGGCATTCAAGTAAGAGAATTCTTCCGTCCTTATATTGAAGCATAAAGCTACGAAAGGCTGATGTACGCCCTCCTCTTAAAGAAACTTTAGCAGATAATTAACGAAAAATCTGTCCTGGTTCAGCATAAGAATATTATAATGTTTACGAAAGACGATATAAACTTCACATTCCTCCACGTAAAACATTGGGACGTACTTTAACAAGTTCCTTATATCTTGGCCACGTTGAAGTTTTATCGGCTAGGATTACGACCTCAGCCAGGCCACCGATATGTCCTAACTAAAGCATCCCTCACTGTTCATGGATCCCTTGGTCAACGTATTCCGCTCCCCCTGGCGAAATCCAGAACACGCGAAAGAGACAGTGCGACGATTACGGCAATGCATCGTCCATAGCTCCCTCTCGGGAAGCTTCAGTCTAAAAACCTCTCGCACTATACGGTCACCGTCGGCGAATCTAGTGCATTCGTTCCCGAGCACACGCACGCACGTAAAGCACGTTGGACAGTCCCACCATCAAGCGCTGAATTTATGCCTCGAAATGAGCTCTCGCTCGCGGTTGCCGTATCGCAAGCGCGTACAGAAGCTGGATGAGTTGTGCGCTGTAAACGGCAAAGGCCTGCTTTGTCTCATCGAACTCCTGCTCAGCAATTTCGCAGCAGCCCGTTGACGTTAGCTTACGCTCCTTTCTTTTGAGATACGGCATTCTTGCTTTATATTTGCATTGCACGCTGCGGACATATATGCCGTTTTGTATTCGTTCGTCACTCCTCAATGTCAGTAGAGAGAGAGAAACAGAGAAGTGAAATATCAATAGAAAAAAGAAAAAAAAGGGCACGCACTGCCTAGCAGGAGTTTACAAAAGTGATGAAGAAAAAGAAGAAGAAGTCGTCGGCGCAATGAGCGCGTTGCGTTCAGTACGTTATCACTCGCTGCATTCGGTGACCTATATGCAGGTAAGAACACACAAACAAGAGGCGACTTTGGCGAACGCGACAAATCGAAGCCTGCCTCGCGCAGTCCCTTTCGACGCTTGTCGGGAAAGAAAAGGGGGAATAAAATGGAGGAACGCAAGAGACGTTTGGCTCGGCTCGGCTCGGAGAGGCTACGCCCCATTAAACGGCATCGTGTCGTAGAGCGGAAAGCCCGGCAGCGCGCCGGCGCTTGGGGCGTCGTGGACGACGCGGTGAACGCTCGCGGTGCCGAGGGAAGAGGCGCACGAAATGGCGGGTGGCGTTTGTTTGTTTATTTATTTTTTCTTTCTCTCTTTCGTGTTTGATGTAGAGGAAGAAGAGGCCATAGTCGCCGTCGTCGCCACGCGCAGAATTGGCTCGCCGAAAAGGGCGGTGCCCGTTGGGGCCGATAAGGTCACGTGGCTCGTGAACACCCGAAACGGGACTACAAAAAAAAAAAAAAAAAAGCTCGTTGTTTCAGTGTGGGAAGGGGTCGAGAGACAAGCATTACAAAAAATGTAAGAGAAGAAACGTTTTTTTTTCGACGGCGAATGAAGCGCAGGGTTCGCACTCTAGTGTTCGGGCATGGCTTCAGTGAAACAAACCCGCGATACGAGCGCGAAAGTAGTGCAGATCCAAGGCGAGGCACGTATTAAAAAAAAAAAGCCAACGAGACAATGACACAACAGAAACGTGGCACTCATAGGCAGCAAAAAACAAACAAACAAAAAAAGACTGTGGTGCTGTGAAGAAACGCGTCTCGCTCGGGAATGGCGCGAAAATGGAGCGCGCGCATACAAAACGCCGCGCGTATATAGAGGCCCGCATTGCCTGCGCATTGAAAAGCAACGAGAACTGAAACACCAGAAATGCCCGGATGAGCCCGTATAGGCAGCCGCCATGCACGGCACGCACACAAGCGAAGAATGCGCGCCGCTTTTGCGAGGCTGCAGAGTGTGGTGTTCTTTCCTTCTTTTGCAGCGTTACTTCGCGAGTGCTGCGCCAACTGAAGTTTTAGTGCGCGGTTGGCAACCTCTCTCGGCGTGCGTCCAATAAAGTCAGTCGGCTACGGAGTGAAGGCTACGCTTGGCGTCCCATGCGTCGCCTCCTTTACGGACTGATGGGGTTCTCTAAAGAGAGAAGTAAAGAGAGAAAGCACGCACTGGGAGATGCGAAGATTTGTGTTCGACAGTGTGGCACTAATACATTCCTCGCAGCCAGATTGATGCGATTGAAACGAAGGCACGAAAACTGGACACGCGGATGGCCAGGATTTTTTTGTCGTCTCTTGCGCCCGTCGCTTGGACAAATCAGCCGCATATTTTCACATGCGGATGAACTGGACGCTATTACGTCGCCTAGGCGTAAAATAGTTTGATATAGCCGCAGCTGCACTTTCGAGATTTGTTTGCCTTGGTTGCTCTTGTTAGACTTCGGTTTGAACGAGTTTTCACATCGATTTCTTTTACTGGGCTTTCTGTTCCGTGCCCAGACGAGAATATCGAATTTGTGCACATCAATTGCCCAGGCTGCAGTGACGGTAGCATGGTGAGGGCATGAGAAAACGTAATGAAAGCGGCAAAACTACTGGTTCTGTACTATTATATTACTTTAATGAAGTTCTTGGCGCTTTTAGGTTGTAACTGCTAGTTCTTGTCACAGAGTAAAAAAAGAAAAAGAATTCTCAAAAAGGCTCGGGAGTTACACCCAAAGGCACAGTTCGCGCGGCATATTGGTCAATAAAAAGAAAGCATGCAGTGCGAAGTGGTTATATACCGGGTGTCCCACGTAATTTGAGCCAGAATATTAAGAATGAAAGGCGCGTCGGAAGCGAATTGAACCGAACGCATACTATTCGCACTAGCCTATAGTATCTCAGGCGTCTTTTTTTTTGTGTTGTTTTCTCCATAACTCACTAATTAATGAAGTTTAATTACCAAACCATTTAATAATTGGCTGATGACCCCAAGCATGATACGCAAATTTGTAAAGCACCCCTAGAAACCAGCCATAGAGTTGTTTCCCGTACGATGCGTCTTACGTAGTCCTTTCTTTCCGTGTTGCAAAGCAAAGAAAGCTTACCAAACGCAAAAATTTCGGTTTTTTCACCCGGAAGAACGGTTAGAATCTGTTGTGGCCAACTTTCTAGAGCCAACCCGTTTTGCGCGCAGGTTCGTTCAAAAGTAACGACAAACAATCCCATGTCATTGTTTACCTTGTGCGACGGCATGAGGTATCTTGTTTTTACTCCTGCTTCACCTTAACGTCTTTCATTTATTGAGATGTTATTTGCCGATTGTATGGCCAGATCCCGCTGCACGTCTAGTTCATTTAGCTTTATTTCGTGAGCTCTCTGTCTTTATTCTGCAGCGCTTTGCTCAGTTTTCTCAGCTCTTTTCCTTTCTTCGGATTTCTCAGCTCGTTTCTCTGTCTCTTCCCATGTTTCTGAAATGTCGTCCTCAAGAGCCCCGCACTTCTCAATCGCCTCAATAAGCTGCGGCTTTCTCTGACTTTTCCCGACCTCAATTTCCAGGTCTTCACAAATTAATAACAACTATGGCTTTTCTTTCTTCGTTTGCTTAAATCTATGGTCAGTCCCGAAGGAGGACTTTGTTACTCTGATGTGACGTCAGGAAGCTTTCAACAGGAGCCTGCACGTACAGAAACCAATTTGCAGTTTTCGAAAACACACGAGCTAAACCTTCGCAAATTCTCAAAAGGAGTCAAGCGCTCACTATTCTGCTGAAGCCAGGACGAAGGGTGGAGAATCCCATTGCTGCCAGCCAGTTGATACGATCTCGACCGGGTGAGGCGGGTCTTCACCGCAAGAATCGGGAAACGATGACGAAGCCGGCCATGGTGATGATGAAAAAAAAGTACAAATGATTGTATTCACTTCATTTGTACATGTTTGTGACTCTTATCCCAGTCTCGAGCGGTTCTGATCAACATGAAGGCCAGGGTGGCCTTAAATGGCTCCTTACGTTCTTGTGGTTGTCGACGTCTTCTTGGAGAGCAGGTGGAAGTATTAGTGCTGTCGTCAGGCTCTGCCGTCGACGAGCTCCTGCTCTTCGGCTTTTCTTCCTTTCGTCCTTCCCTTTGTGTCTGCTCAGCGAATAAAGGTGTGACGCTTTTTCGGGCAAGAGGGCAATTATGTCGACATGGGGACGCCCGCTTGAACGTTTCTCACACTTGACAGGTCGATCATACGGGGGCCAAGACAGCCTTAATTACCCCTTGCGTTCTTGTAGTCGTCCATGTCTTCTTGGAAAGCCTGTGGAAGTATTAGTGCTTTCATCAGGTCTGCCGTCGACGAGCTCCTGCCCTTTCGGGTTTTCTTTTCTTCATCCTACCCTTTGCGTCAACTGGAGGAATAAAAGGGGTGACGCTGTTTCGGAGAAGAGGGCAATTATGTCGACATGGGGACACCCGATTGAACGCTTCTCACACTTGACGGGTCGTTGCCCAGGCTTATCGTAACAGCCTTTTCTGGGACGAGGCAAATCATCTTGTCATAGGAATGTAAGCCTGAATGTCTCTCACACTTGACAGGTGGATCATAACAACGGGCGATGTCAAAAGACGTAGCTGAAAATTATGTAATAATTCCGACAGCCTTAGCCTCACAGAAATATCCGACCGGATATTTTCACAGGGAGAGATATGAAGCTCTCCTGTCGGATATTTCTGTGCGCCCAAGGCTGTCAGAATGATTACATAGTTTTCGACTACGTCTATTGTCATCTCACGTTTAGTTAGAGCTCCGTTGTGGTCCTCTATACATTTCTGTAAGGCCCTGTCAAGAGAACAAACACCTTTACAAGTGTAAACATTTTTACGGTGTAATTGCAAAGGCAACAAGGGGTCACATCACTTGATACTTCTTTACCCCTTGGTTATATTCATCACTACGACAGTCACATGTAATTTTTATGTAATGTTAGGCGTCTAGCCCCATTATTTTACTTGGACCCTCCGGAGTGCAACGTTTAAGTGAACATTACATGCCCTCAGTGCTAAGTAAGGTTACAGCCAGCACCAGTGGCCGCATTTCGACAGGAATTCAATACGGAACACGCTTGCGTATTTCGACTGATTATACATGCGCACGCGACAAAACGAGATCCGATCAAAATTAGAATGGAGTGCTGCGTTCTTTTATCGCCGCAGCGTTGCGTTGGAAGGTTAAGCCCCGCGAATCGCGAATCATTCAAGTATACAAGCGCAGTCTGTATGAGGGCATAGATGTGTACGCGTACAACACGCCGTGATTACTATATATACATATATACAGACTGGGAAAAGGGAAAAGAAAGAAAACGAGGAAATGACAAAGTTCTGCCTTTTTCTGTGGTTACACGACTGCGCCGCTGTCCCCGGCCCTCCTCCTTTCCCACTCACCACCCTCTTTCCCTCGCACCACGTAGTGTCGCGTAGGAATCAGCGCGGCGGCCGACGCGGCAGCGCGGCCAGCTCGAAAGAGCACCGCTTGATTTAATTTGCAGTAATGTACTCCTCATTGCAGCGTTCGCTTTCTGGCGTGCGGCCTGGTCTCCCCAACCTCCTCTGCGCACACACGCATTCCTCATTCAGCCGTCCTCGATGGTTTCCTATGGGGGGCAAGCAAAAGAGAAAATGAGAGTTCGCGAGGTTCCCAAGTGTGTCTTCGCGAATTCCGCGATTCGTAATTTGTCGGCTTCCAGGGCCCCTCGCCCCGCTAAGCCTGTTTCGTCTGTCGACTCGTGTTTACTGGTTCGTGTTTCATTGAACCTCCCAAAGACAAGGTGATTCCAGTTAGGGCATCGCGTTTGCGATTTGCGCACTTCTATAGGTGGCATTTCTTTGTTATACTGCGCTATTTAAGTACCGTCATCTCCACGTGGCTGCAGTAGCGCTGTTTAATGAACTCACTGACATGTCTCCCTTTGTATCGCTGACGTTCCAAGCTGCACCTCACTCATAGCATTCAAATAGCAACAGTGTTCTTCCTGCGAATTAGCGTTCCCATTTAATGTGCATGTAGTCAGTGGATGCAATGCGCGCAGTTATATTAAACCTCAATCTACCGTCCACGGCTCGTAATAATGCGCGGTGCACCAGTTTTTCGTGTATGGCGACTGTGTTTGAAAAGAGGAATTGAGATTCGTCTGGTCAGAGTATGTTCTTTAGAGACACAGCATCTTCGTTCCGCTCTTCCCGTTCGTCTTGTTTCCAACTCACTCTTATATAGCCAAATTAGAACTCATAATAGAGGGCTATTCCGTACACGCAAACGCCACACGATGACTTCTGTATCTGCCTCTTGCGCCAGAGAGTAACTTTGCGCGTGAAGCATGAGGAGACGAAGGAAAGAGAGAAGGCAAGGATGTTAACCAGAAATGCGTCTGGTTGGCTATCCTACACTGGGGGACGGGAAAGGTGGAATAGATAGATGAGATAGAGAGAGAAGTGAGAAGGACGGGGGAGGTGAAGGCGCGGTGAGTTCATGCACGTACGCGGAGGGCCTCACCAAGCCAAAGGCTTCCACACAGGCTGGTCACCCTCAAGGAATACAAAAGTGCCTTCACAGCTTTGTGCACCGACGAGCGATGGGGACGGTCCTCAAGTACAGTGTGAAGTAAACGTTCAGTGCAGCATTGGGAACGGACGTGCGGACGTTAGTCCCGACATCGCCACGAAGAGAACAAAACTCTTTTTTTTTAATTTTTGATACTCTTTTACTACGTGACCGGCTGATTGTCATTAGCGCACGTTCAGTATTGTGATTCGGAGGGCAACCAGTGTTTCCCACTATAGTGATTTCCTGCGTATTTGATGACCTTGCGCATTTAGCCTGCGCCATGTCGTGCTCTCAAAGTGCACTAGTGGTCACAACCATATTCTTGCCTTTAGAAGTCGCCTTCAGTTTAAGCTTTCTTCTATAGCATTGCGCAGTGGGCTGAGATATTTATTGCACCACGCCTTGAGGAGAGAGAGAGAGACAGAGTGAGAGAGAGAAATATAGTAACAAGAACAGGGATGCTAAACAGGGCAAATCTCCGATTAGACACCCTTTGCTGCGGTAGATGAAAGGGTTATGAAATATTGAAAGACAAGAGAAAAGAAAAGAAAAGAAAAAGAACAATTCCGCTCATAACCCGTGTTTTAAATTTTGTCAACTTGCCAAACTATTGCAACTATTGAGCTCACCATGCGTCGCCTATGCGGAGTCGCTTTCGTCTCGCGTCGCGCCGCTTGAGCATGAAATATAAAGGCCGAAAGGGAAAGATTAATTGCGTAGCTCGTCGATTAAATTACGCCTTGCGCTACGCGGCAGGCAAGCTTAATCAGAGCGCACTGCACCGGGTTGGGGGAAACAAAGAACTTGCCTCGTTGTGGCCGCCGGGTCCAGACGCTCTCTTGGGGGGGTAGCGATAAGCGCGGTCCTCGGCGGGAACGGGGAGCCTCGTGCGCCATGTCTGCCACGCCATTGCAGATAAAAAGCCGTTCTGGACCATTTTCGGCAGTTAATTGCACCCCCCCCCCCCCCCCCCCCGCCCCGCATTGCGAGCCGATGTCGCCTATACTTAGTTCCATTCCTGTTAGCTACGGTTCCTAACTTTCATTGAAGGCGGGCTCCCTAGTTAGCTCGGTGTTGTGCGCATTGGAATCTGCGCCGCAGTCTGCTTCTGGAAAACGTGTTTCAGCGCCGAACAGAAGATGCGAAGGACGGCCGGCTTGTTGCAATAGGCGCCGCTGTAGAATTAAGGAAAGGACTCTTCACTTGCACAGCGCACGTGTGTGTGACCACGTATAAAGTAGCCTAAAAAGACGTGTTCGAGGGGCTGCTAAGAACTGCTCCTAGCGGGTGAAGGCTTGCAGGAGTTTTCGATAACTGCTCTAAATGAGCGAAGCTTTTCTCAAAATGTACGGCTTTGAAGGTTGAGCCGTACATTAGAGTTGAGCTGAGAGAACTTATAAGATAAGGCTGTGGCAAGAGATTGACAGATTGCACCTTTAGTAGTGACTTTTCCGAGAAGAGTCCAAATGTGGGATCATAGTACAGCAATTTGTTCTGGCATCAGCGGAGCTATAGAAGCATGTGGTGTGTTCAAATGAGAACAGTAGTTTACTGAAAAACGCATATGTACAGGAGCATTGAGAATATCTGCTTGTGCAATGCTGAAAGATCGCATGCAAAGTCTGCAAAAATAGAACACAGACGCAATATTGTGGCACCAATGTACTGTACCAATGTATGCATATACAACCGCCCGCGTACCTATAGGCAATTTATCCTTCTAATTACATGTATTTCGCTGTATTGCTTCCTTACTATAAAACATGCGAAGGAAACTAGCAGAAATATAGATAGAGCATTTACTAGGATTTAGGCCTAATAGAATTCAGTCGATCGAACGCCGCAATTGTAACACTTCATACATGGGTTCCTTAATACTGCATAACGCAAACTCATGACCGTACTTCATGAATGTGAACATCAATTACCACCAGGAATTCCTTAACGAGAGGAATAACGATATGTATTTCAATTAGGTGAATAGCCATAATAATTTAACGAAAAACAAGCGACAGTGTTTGCGAAAAAGACGTCGAAGCCATCACTCTGGTCATCGCAAAAATCGACCACGTGAGCTAGCAAACCGGTTGACGAGACAACAGTGGAATTCGAATGTCTACATGTGCGGTAATGGTGACGCTAACGAGGAATTAAGTGGAAAGCGGGATGTTTACTGATATATGGATTATACGTGAGGGTTGGCTGTGCCTCAGTGTCGCATGATGCGAATGTCTTAAAGATTGACGGGTACTCTCAATAAACATAATCAAGAGTGCCACAGCAACGTGCGCAATTCTGCCTCTATGATAGTATGTGGCCTACATTGAAGTCGTGCGGGAATGATTATCAAAGAGCATTTAGAACTTTTCTCTAGGATACTATGCAAGCGATTTTTTTTTCCTTTGCTGGTTTCATTAGTACACTAAGTCGGTGCGCTTTCCATTCTTGATTATCTGCAAGGCCGACATGCTGTCTTATATTGGCTCTCTTTTCATTAGATCTTGGTTTCGCTACGTTAGTTTAGTGTTCGTCAAATTCCCTTGTATGGCTGCGTCTCTCTCTTTCGCTATTCTCTTCGTACAGTACCTAGACACGGCACAAAGCCTAGCTTAACGTCCTTACATAACGAACAACCTCATGTTTCATTCAGGTGCTTGCGGTACACCACTTTGGTAACAATTCACCTTCCTGCCATGACCAGCGTCAAAGCAAGACAGAAAGGAGATCCCTGGCCGCTAGTTTGTCCCGACGGTAATTAGGAGAACGAATGCGCTCTCACGCGCACTCGTGCAGGCAAGACCAACTGCAGTAATATCGACCACTTCCCTCGGGTGCGCGTGAACATTGCTTTATCCTTTGCTGCCTTATCTTATTCCTTTATGTACCGTATATACCGAGTCCTATTCAGTACCGCCTAATCTTTCGGCCGCTTTCGTTAATCCTATTATCTGTGTCCTATTGCGTCCGGGTTTTGACCGGCTCGCGTTCTTACTACGCGCGATTGGGCGGGCCACTTGCTGCATTATGTTTGTTGGGTAATTCGCTGTTCGCCGTCCTCGTCGTCGCAGGCGCTCAACACGTGACGCTACGTACGTCATACCGAGACGTAGTTTCGGCAGCGCTGCTTGAGACAAGCGGGTGGAACGAGTGTGCACACCGTTGCCGCGCGTACCCCGAGGTCGCTGATGGGACTCCCATAATGATGCCGGTGGGAGCGAACTAAAGATGTCGCTTCTCTATCCTAGTGTTTCTCGAGTACAGCTTTACCTAATTAGGCATAGCCCTGCCTAGGATGCGCGGCGATGTTAGTGATCAGCTCGTACGAGGGCAGTTGATGAACTCAACATGTTGCGTTGAATTGTCCAACAATGTATTTAGCCGCAAATTCTGAGCACGAATTTTATTTATTTATTTATTTATTTATTTGGAACCTGGCTGCAAACGCGGAGTTCCTTGCGAAGTGTTACGCTTTGGGCACTTGTTGGTCGACTTTATTTCCGAGATTTATTTGCCTAAATTCATCAAATTAAATGAATTCCAAATTATTAGTTGTATCGACGATTATCGTGCAAATTCGGACGTCCGCTGCTGCGGAGCTTTACAAGTAAAAATTACTTTTTTTTAATCTTCATTTTAGGTATCATGAGGCAGCGGTTTAGAAGAAACGCGCTCTATATGTTGTTGGCAGCCTATTTGTATTGATTGTGTTACGACAGACGCCGGCGATTCTGGGCAAAACCAAGCGATCAAGAGAATCATGAATATTCAAGAGCCACTGAATCACACTTAAACGTAACGAATTGCCTGCAATTAATTACTTGCAGTCTAATACGTTGTTTGGTAATTTTGTTGTTTAACGATTACATTTTTTTACTCCGTAACGCTCACTGTAATTCGATTACTTTTTTTTTCAGTAACAAATTCCAAGTATTTAGTCGATCTATTTGGTGACACAAGCTGAAACAGGCGACCCAGCTTTAAGAACCTGAATGGCAGGAACGCCGTAGTTCGTGCCACGCAGCAGCCTCGCGGATGCTCACCAAACCCCGGAGCTCAATATTTTGTTTCTTCGTGCTAACCTCTCTACCAGATGTCGGCCGACGAATTGAAACTGGTGCATGGTGTGGCTCGATGGCGACGGTCACGTAGGACGTAAATGCCAATAAATCACCAGCAGGCAATTTTTTCTACGGCTTCTCTTTGGCCCAACTCACCAATGTGCGCTAAGTGCAAGTGTGAAGAGGCCATCAGTCATCTTCAGTGCCACTGTTCTCGCTTTGATAACCAACGTCAGACTCTCCAGTGTGCCTTGAATAGACTGGATGACAGGCCATTTACAGAAGCAAAGATCTACGGAGCCTGGCCTCACAGTTCTTAAGCCCAGAAAGCAGTTCGAGCGCTTCTTCACTACCTGAAGGCAACAGACTTGAGTGCCCAACTATAGACATCCTACACCTAACTTAGTGCATATAAAAGTGCGGTATAGACTCACGTTTTCTCTCTCTCTCTTTCACTCCATGTTTCCTTTCCCACGTTAGGGTAGCAAACTAGATTCAGTCTGGTTAACCTCCCGGCCATTCCTTCTTCCCTTCTCTTTCTCTCTCTCACTCTTTGGCCCAACCGGGAGCGTCTTCTCCAAGTCCGAGCAACAACGAAGCGCTACGCTTCAGAGAAGACCCAGATACTGAGTAACAGCAACATTGATCGAAATATGTGTGCACGTTACAGCACCGCCCTATACCGCCCATCGCGCAGATCGAGCGAGATTTCAATGTAGCTGCTGAAGTCTTCGCGACAAAAATGGAGGGAAGGTGGCGAAATAAATTTATGAAAAAAAATTTTTTTAGCAAAATTAAGCAATGTCGGCAAAGGGCTGCAGAGGGCGCAAAGAATGTGCCTGGCCAGCTCGTTCTGTTTATGGTATCTGTGCGAGATTACGTGACACCTTGACAACATTGCAGTCTTGTTTAAAGATAGAGATCGGTACACGTGCGAGATCTTTGAAGCTGCAGTAGTGAGTGGTGATGCTTATGAGTGCGTCAGCTCACCGTCTCTTGTTATCTGCCAAAGGAATACATTTTCTTGATGGTAATTGGCGAGAATTGCATAGTCACGCACACATGTTAGACGGTACGATCAAATAATCATTAGTTATGTTCATTCTTGTCTTTTCTGTTCCTTTTTTTCTGTTTTCTCTGCATATACATTCACATATTGCATTAAACGCTAGTTGGAAGTTAGCGCCTGTCCCGTTCGTGTCCCTTTGTGTTTTTTTGTAAATCCTGAACTTATTATGAAGTATTAAAGGGACACTAAAGCGAAACAATAAATCAGTTTAGACTAATAAAGCATTGTTTGAGAACTCTGCAGGCAGTCATTTCAATAATACAGTTTGATTATTAGATAAGAAAATGAAGGTCCAAGTATCAGTATTTGAATTTCGCGCTGAAACCCCAGCGCCGGTACGTCAGCGTGACGTCAGGGATTCCAAAGTATGTTTTCGCATTTGGGCCGCGTTGGCTGAATAAAGGTTCCCGAAACTTGCCATGTTTAATATTTGGTTCCTTTAGAACACAATGTAGTCAATCTGTACCGCTATATGTAATTAGTTGGCCCTAGAAGATGCCATCAAAATCCAAGGCGTCACAGCCCCCAGGTGCGGGAACTCAAGTAGGCGTCGCCACCCGTATTTCGTTCTTGCGCTTTTTCTGGCTTACCAAACGTCTTACCGTTTTAAAAGTGGCGTTTTTGGTGTTGTAGAACGGTAATTTACTGATGCAGAAGAAATCATTTTTCACTTTAGTGTCCCTTTAGGTATGGTTTACAAACTTGCCCGAACCAACGCTTTGCTCTGTTATAAAAAAAAGTTCGGAGGAATGTAAGGAAGAAGTAATTGATTAGTTTTAGTAATTGTTCGATTGCGTGTGTGTGGAGCAGTAATTAGCAACTGTAATGAATTATATTTTTTGAATGAAACAATTGTAATTGTAATTGGTTACTTTTTCTTCTGTAACCTGTACAAACATGCACTGGATATAATCAGTAGCAACGTCAGTCTCATTAAAGATAAGAAACCCAAAAATTAATGTCAAAACGATGTATAGGAAGAAATTCACAACGCTGTTGTTGTCAACGGAGGAAGACATAATTATAGAAGAGCCTAAGCAAAATTTGTATGATTACGTTATATTACGATAAACGAAACGTTTTCTTTTTTTTATTCGGTTGTCTCGCAGGCCTATAGTTACGTTAAGGTAGAGACCTATATGCTGTGATGCTGGTGATGGTTATGAGCAAGGCGTTTACTGAGCGAACTCCCACCTTCACTATCGCTCGCTACTGGTAATGCTCATGTTCCAATCCCCCCTCCAAAAAATGTTACCAAAGCGAGAAACGAGAACAAAGCAGAAGAACACAGCACATTAGCGACTGTTTCTGTTACCTGGAACGCATTCTTAAACAACTGCCTAAGCGAACACCGCAGGAAACGATTTAAACCTCGCTGACGCTTTGCGGACTGAACCGCAACTCGGCACGCCACCGAAGTTGTAACAAGGCTGTTACTTACTGCGCGCCTCCGAACAGCGTCCGGTCGGCCACAATAACTCGCACGGCTTGCAATCGCTGGGATTCAGAGACTGCCGCCCACCCTCCCATTGCCGAAGTGCGCCGCCAGCCACTTTATTCCCGATTCGAAGGGAGGGCTGAACTTCCGCCCCCCTTTCTGGTTCGCTTAGCCCGCTTTCCAATTCCGCGCCCGACGCGGAGAGCGCTAACGCTCGGCGCCACGAAATGCGCGCGCCCGCCTTTATCGTGCCTGCTAACGAACCGCGTGCAATGCCCGAGCTCTTTGCGAGAAAACGGCGCTGAGGCGGCGAGGAAGAGGGAGAAAGAAGAGCAAAATAAAAAAAATAAATAAGCGAACGCGAGACAGTCGAAAGACGAGCCTGTGAGATGGAGTTTCGTCGTTGCGTTTTTCCCTCCCTGTTCGCCGTGCCCCGGTGGGACCCCCTCCCGAAACGCTCCATCCAAAGCAGCTTTCGCTGCTCCAAAGTGCCACATCCAAACAGCCGCCCCCTCCCGGGACGACACCTGAGAAGCTGGTCGCCAAGCCGGCCTTGGATTGGCTTGCGTGCAAGCCCGTGCAGCTGCAGTCAGCCAACCTGTCAATGCACGAACGAAAGGCGAACGGCACACGCACCAAACTCTCGTGACTGCGGCCCTGATGAAGGGACTAATTCAATTCCACTACGAGGAAATGGTCATTTCGCGTTCTCCCCTCTCGCCTGATGCGAAGACGAGCACGGGAAGATGCCGTTAGTTCGCTCTCACTTTCTCATTCTATTTCTTTTTTTCGCGTCTATATGCGTGGAATGGAAAAGGTTCTCGCGGCCCACTTCGGCAACCATCTAGCCAGCCGCCGTCGCCCCCGCCCTCTTCAGTCCCTCTTCATTCCCTCTTACAGTCCGGCTCTTTTCCTGAGGGTGCCTTCCGCGTACTACTCGAGACAACGTGCTTTCCCTACGTCTCCGTCTGCATGCGTCTCTGTCTGAATACATTCTATCCTTTCTGACCTCTTCTACGTTCCACGCAGCTTAGTACGCCACCCTACTGTCTGTCTCTGTTGTGGCAAAAAAGAGAGCAAGCGGCTTTCGCGTAGCCGCGCACTCAAGACTCACGCGGAGCTCTCCAAAGTAGTTGCCTGTTAGTAGGGACAAGATGCAGCTGCCGTTTTTTCGCAACCGACAGGAGGGAGAAAAGTATGCGAGCCCCGGCCGCGGCTGAAGACCGGATCTCGCCAAGTCTGCTATGGAAGCCTCCTCTCCTTACGACTTCTTGTTCACCGCTACACTTTTCTTGTGTGTCTCCTTCGGGGCTAAGAGCGAGCTCGGGGCTCTCCACTGATTCACTGGCTAGCGGAAAGGCATTCGGTTATCGTTAACCGTGACCAAGTGACCCGTAAGCAGCCGTCCAAAAGGATGCCGAGTAAGCGGGCTCTGGAGCAGCGGATGCCCGAGTCTTTCGCGGGTAGCGCGTGCTTTGTTGGTTTTGTCGCGTTGTGTGCGTGTTCTTGTGTGGTCGTGCGTGCGTGTGCGTATGTTTGTTTGAGACTGTGTGCGGACGTGTGTGCTCGTGTGTGCGTCTTCTCAATCTGGCGCCTTTAGTCGGTCACGAATTGCTCGGCTCGCGCAAAAAGCCGAACCTCCATCTGCTTTCTTTGAGCCTTCGGCTGCTGAAACGGAAGCCTCCCCTCGCAGCACCGAGGAAGTGCCTCCTTTTAAGCAGACGTCGAGATTTCGCCACTGCTGCTCTGCTGGATCGCGCTTCGGGTTCTTTTGGATGCGAGAGGGTCTTTGGCGGTAAGCAGTGGGGAAGTGAGGACCGGCAGTTCTGAGGCCTCGCTTATGCCCTCCGTTGCGTTCTTCTTTCGCGCTGCTTTGAACTCCTTTGTAGTGTGTCTTCCTTCGCGATGCGCCAGAAAAGAAGTCCGTAAGTAACCGACGCATTCGAAAGCACTCGGGCGACCGTTTCCCAGGCAGCGTGTGGAATGTGAAGCGTTGTAGTCTCTGAACCAGCAGCGTTTCTCTGTTTGCGATGTTGGAATTTTTTTCTTCTTATTTAGTTCACGGTTTAGAGCATTAGGCTGTAGCTGGTGGTCGTAACGGTAAGGAGGTGGGAAGGCGTTTGTGTGTTGTTGTGTAGTGTCGAGGGTGTGTGCGTATGTGTACAAGCTCTTCAGAGTGTCTGTAGGCCGTTTATGTATTTGCGTGCCGTTTATGTGCTTCTCTGATCACTGCGTATATCATTTTTTTTTGCACAACACTTGGAGTGGCATGCCAGGCCGTCAGCCAGGGAAACATATCCAGTTTTCATTAAACACAATCTCTCTCTCTCTCTCTTTCTCTCTCTTCTTTAATCTAACCCTTGCGCATGGTTATGCGCAAGGAATACACATTACTCGGTCGCCGAAACGATGATGCTCTTTAACTGAAGCAACGTTTGCGTGCATATTCTGAATACGCAAATGTACGCGCCGACAGTGAATGCTGATACCTTTCCTCTGAAAATGTAATTCTCTAGGCGCGTCTTCAGAAACAGTGAGAGGGGGGCTAGAGAGGTGTCGTACGGTTGAAAGTACTGCATATAGTATGTTTCCCTGTACTACAGCCGTATCTATAATCGCAGTTACCACCACCCAAGGGACGTTGCGGCACATGTACTTGGGCTCTGCCGCTTACATGGGCTCACTTGCATGACAAATGGTACGGCCTTACCATAAAACAAGCATATCAAACAAAACGCGACGGCAAAGTCTAACCAAGTTTCATCGCCAGCGACGCGCTCTTGCTTCGAATTGTACGCGATGCTTAGAGCGTAAAAGATGTGGTCATAAAGGAAGACAGCGAAGTTTTACGCGCTTCGATGGGATTTCAAGGTGGAAAGCTAACAATGCCTCGTAGGAAAAATCAGCACGAACAGGCAAATGCGCTTAGTAATTTTGCCACATCTCAACTAACGATAAAGGTAATACTTTTTTGTTATGGGAAAACGCGTTGGACTCTTCTTTGACGCGTTTAACTAGTCTTAAACAACGGTGTGAGTGATAGAGCAATTTACACCCTTATTCATTTTTAGGGGAGTAAATTATTTTGCAGTGTGTAAAACTGCTGAAAAGGCATGTTGATATAATAATAATAATAATAATAATAATAATAATAATAATAATAATAATAATAATAATAATAATAATAATAGTACCTATAACAGGGTGAAATTCTTCCTGAAGTCCCCATAGAAATTCATTTATTCAAGACCTTGTTTTACCGAAGTAAAAATGTGCTGCAAATGGAAATAACGAACTATATATAGATTTGGCTCCGAAACGAAGAAATGCCCAACTTGCACGCCGAATATATCGCTTTCAGCGGCGATGAATATAACCAACTAATTTCAGCGGCCCCTTCAACTTCGTTATAGCGCGGATTTGCTGCATTGCTGATAGACGCGCGCGTGTTCCAGCATGCATATCAGCCCGGCAGTGCGCTGATATAGGCTACAGAAGCGAGACAGAAATGGCTCCCATACACTTTTACAATGCAGACGATGGCACTATGCGTTAACCTGCAAGAAGTGACGCCACACGCGAATCAGCTTTAGCCAAAACACGAGCACTTCGAAAACCATCTTCAATGGTGTCCTCCGCACAATACACAAAACAATACTACATGGGAAGGAGGGAGTTTGCACACCCTCACTGTGGGCTAAACAGAGCACAATCAGTTACACTTAGGCAATTACAAACACAGTCCCATTATTCACCTGCACAAATGAAGGAATGGGATCACACTGCAAACATCAATATTATGTGCAAAGCTTGCAAAAAGAAGATATGCACGCTTGAACATATGCTCTGGGAGTGTGGGTCGCTCGGCCCTGGAATTTGTCGGGACCGGTTTTCATGAATGATTAAGTCCCACGATCATATCCCTCAAGTCCTGGTTGTCCAATACGCCCATGATAGGGCTAGAGGGCTCGACCTCCCGGTACCAACATGGGACTAGCCAGGCAAGTGGCAACACCTCGTACAGTACCTGAATAAAGTTTTTCCTCCTTCTCCTCCTCCTCCGCGCAATATCTTTATTCCTTTTTCTTCTTCATTTTTCTTTTTCTAGAGCTCTCGTTTACTTTGTAGGACATACCGTAAGGTCAGTGAGATACGTGATAAAGGGTAACAAGAAGAGGCGCTCGGGCGTTTTTATACCGTCTTCAACACTCTCGTATCGTTTGTGCGTATTAACACAATGAGAATACGTTACAGTGTTCTACAGGCGTCTTCTGCCACCTTGTATCGCCATTGTCAATAATATGACTTTCCTTTTTATCAAATCTACGTTTGCATATCTGTTAATTCACTTAAATTTAACGACAGAATGAATGAATGAGTCCTTCAATCAATCAATTTATCAGTACAACGTTCACTGGATCAAACAATAGGTAAACCAATTCATTCATTCCGCTCTCCCTTATCTCTCGCGCAGTGAACCACTTATTCACTTTTACTCTGCGTACGAACAAAACATGCGAAGATGTTCGCCAGACCAGGAAATAAAGCAATAAAAAGGCGGTGGCAAAAAAAAAGAAGGAGGGTAAAACAAGTAATGATAGGAAACTTTTGCACGACTATGAGCACCAGAGCACAGAAGGCGAAATGAATCACCAAATGACACGTTTCCGAGTCATTAGACTGATGCTTTCGCGCAATCACGTCTCGACTTTGGTCGTGAATGAACGCCGCGCAGAGACATGTGAGGGGGCCGCCACCCCTTATTTCGTTCCTCTTCCTTTTACTCTTCTTTTGTCTTCTTGCGACCTGTTTCAATTTTTTTTCTCTTTCTTTCTTTCGTTCCGGTTTCTTCCATCGCCGCACGGGGACGACAGGCGCAAGACAGGGCCTCGCCGGCGGAGAGTCTAGCATTACTCGCTCATTATTCGTCCTCCTGGGCCGTTGCCTCGGATCCCGACTTATATTGTCGGGACGTCGTCTCTGGCGCTGATTGCGCTCCGAACGCCGTCCCACCGAGCTTTGAGGGCCACTCTCGCGTATGGTACGACGTCGTGTTCCTTAATTGTCATTGCTTCTCGGTCTCGTTTTTTTTTTTTCTTTTCGTTCTCTCTCTCTCTCTTTCTCTCTCTCTTTAGCGAACTGCATAGCTGAGAGTTTTAATGTACTTCAGTGGCGCCATGTCCCCATTTCCACCCGAGGGATAACGTCTTCCCGGAACAGGGTCCGACCAAGTGCTGTAGGTGCAGGCGAAATTGAAGATTATTGAGACGAGGCAACATTGGTTGGGTCACAGTGCTCACTTTAGCACTCCGCGTAAGACATGATTATAAGTTATGCAGTTGCGAAGTGACCCGGCTGCGTAACGCATAGTGAAGAAAGCATCGGTTACGCGGTCCACGTCTGAAAATACACTCGGAAGAGTAACGGGAATAATTTTTTATGGCAATATTAATTGTACAGACAATCGAGGTGCTTGCAGGCCGCTGCCGTGCTGTCCGGGATGCGACGGCTTGTGCGCAGCCAGCTCTCTCTCTCTCTCTCTCTCTCTCTCTCTCTCTCTCTCTATATATATATATATATATATATATATATATATATATATATATATATATATATATATATATATATATATATATGTATGTATATATATAGTGCGTGTGTGTGTGTGTTTTGCCTATGCTGGGTGTTTCAGCGAAGGATTTCAAAATTATTTCTAAATTGCCTGCCACAAATAGCGAAACCTTAGTGCGTGAGCTGGTCTACTTTAAGAGGCGGACATTACTTGCTAAAGGAGGAGGAGGAGGAATTAACGTTTATTGTGTGAAACAGCGAGAAGGTATTCTTTCTTCGCCCTAGGTGGGCGGCTCTCTCAGTCCAGAAAGCCGTTGGCTAATGCCGCAGCCCGGGCCCGGTCCACCAGACGTCGCTGATCTTCCAGGCTCTGTGCCTTTAACATTGCCTCCCACGTTTCTTCGATGTCTTGTAGCGGTTCAGGGGCATCATCTTGAGTGTTGTTCTCGCGGTGTGGGCACACCAGCACCATGTGTTGTAGGGTGTCGGGTACCTCACAATATCGGCATAGGTATGAGAATTCGGTGGGGTGCATTCGGTGCATGATAATTCCATGGACATATGTATTCGTTTGTAGTCTGCGGAGGGCGGTGGCTTCTTCCTTGCTTAATTTTGGATGTGGTAGAGGATATTGTCTTCTTTCCAGTCGGTAATGTTGCAATATTACGGCGTAATTGATGGAAATGTCCTCCACCCTCGTCGCTTTCCGGAGACCATGTGGCAGGAAATCCCGGCTGGTATGCTCTCGGGCGACAGCGTGTGCTGCTTCGTTTCCTGCTAGGTGTTCGTGGCCTGGAGTCCATACGACGTAGGTTTCGGGTAGTTTTTGACGTCTTGTTATTTCTTGCAGAATCTTCACTGCTGCGGCAGAAATTCGGCCTTTTCGTAGGTTTCTACATGCCGTTTGCGAATCGCTCAAGATGATTGCTGTGTCTTTGCATGTGGCAATACCGAGGACGATGGCCACTTCCTCCGCCGTTTCTGGATTTCTGGCCGGTATGGTGGCAGCGATTAGCTCCTTCCCTTGGTTGTTGGTCACGGTAATTGCGTGTGCTCTTCTAGCTGGGTATTTTGCCGCATCTGTATATCTCGTGTTGGGGTCCTTTGAGTATTTCTTGCTCAGCGCTCTGACTCTTGCTTGTCTTCTATCTTTGTGGTATGTTGCATGCATGTTGCGCGGTATTGGAGCGACTGAGATAGAGTCACGAAGAAGTGGCGGCAATCGGGCTTTCGCATCTGAGTCTGCTATGAAGTTTTCGCTGTATGCGAGTTTGCGAAGTACTGCTCTGCCTGTTTGAGTCAGCTTAAGGCGTTCCAACTGGCTGGCTCTGTGCGCTTCACTCATTTCTTCCCAGGTATTATGAAGGCCAAGTTTTAGGAGTGTCGTGGTTGAGGTCGTACTGGGTAGTCCTAGTGCGCTCTTGATTGCTTTTCTGATGATGATGTTGAGTTTTTCAATTTCAGCTTTCTTGAGGAGTAGATACGGGGTGCCATATGTGATCCGGCTTATAAGGAGTGCTTGGATTAATTGGACGGTTTCTTGCTCTTTAAGTCCTCTTCTTTGGGTGGTTATACGCCGAATGAGATGGGTTACTTGTGTTAGGGTCCTCTGAAGCTTCGGAAGTGTAGCTGCACCAGAACCGTCTTTATGTATTGCGAGGCCAAGGACGCGGAGTGAGCCAACTTGAGGGACATCGATTCCATTGAGCCTGACGTTGGGATCTGGAGCGACGTAGGCTGGTGGTCTTCCCCGGGTCCTTGCCTTGAGTATAAATAGCTCTGATTTTTCGGGGGCGCACTGGAGCCCGCATCTTGAGAGGTACTGTTATATCTGATTGATTGCCTCTTGGAGGGTAGTTTGCTGTTGGCCGGTTGTGGACGCTTTTGTCCATAACGTTATATCGTCGGCGTATATTGCATGGCTTAAATCTTCGATTCCTTCGAGTTGTTGTGGGAGCTTAATCATGGCGAGATTGAACAGCAAAGGTGAAATGACTGACCCTTGTGGAGTTCCTTTGTTGGGCATTTCGAACTTGTCGCTTCGGATGTTGCCGATACCCACCGTAGCCGTGCGATCTTTGAGAAAGTCGTGTACGTATTGGTAGGTCCGGATTCCGCAGTTTGTGTCTTGGAGATTTTGGAGGATTGCTTCATGCTTCACATTATCGAAGGCTCCTTTAACATCTATTGTTAAAATAGAGAACTTTTTGTGGCGTTCTAGGTAGTCCAAGAGGTCTTCCTTGAGCTGTAGTAGTACATCTTGTGCTGAGAGGTGCTGCCGGAAGCCAAACATTGTGTCAGGCATGCGACCTGAGTCTTCGAGGTATGTGGTGAGGCGGTCGTGAACCATGTGTTCGAGAAGCTTTCCAGCGCAGGAAGTAAGGGATATGGGCCGTAGGTTGCTGATTTGTAGTGGCTTGTTGTGTTTCGGGATCATAATGACTTCTGCGTGCTTCCATTCTGCCGGGAGCTTGCCATTTTCCCAGCAGTTATTCATGTAGTCGAGGAGCCCATTTAAGGCCTTGTCTGGGAGGTTTCGTAGGATCTTGTTTGTCACCTTGTCATTTCCTGGCGATGTGTTACGGGTCAATTTGGCAAGGGCGGCATGGAGTTCAGGAAGCGTGAAAGGGCTGTCGAGGGTGGGATTTGGTTCGCCTTTGTACGGTCGCGGATCGGTAACCTTGGGGGCATTGTCTCCGACAAGTTTACGCTTGATTTCTTCCAGAATTTGTTTCTCAGTTCCTGGATGGGAGTTAAAACATAATAATAATTGCATAATCGATTAATTACCACAAGCTCACTAATTATGATTTTAACTCGTTACCTTTAGCACATATGTCAATTTATAAATTCTAGCTGGGGAGTTCAGAGGCGGATCCACCACGAACGAGTTACCACGTTGACACCAGTCTCGAGGTATTAATTCCCGAACTTTGCGGAGAAATGCATTGGCGATCCAGTTACTTTTGTACTTCAATGCATAAAACGACGTTTTGTTAATAAAGTAAGTGAAATGACGGTGCATACTGACCACAACTTTGACGGCGCACATCTAGTAAATGGTGTCATTCACACGATTCTGTTCAAGTGGCTATAGCTTGCCATCTCACCCGCTATAATTTGTAAATTGCAACATGTGCCATTAGGTATTTGGTCAGAAACTTAATCAGTCACATTTTTAATTATTCTATTATGCATTTCAATATTTTGTGCCACTAGTGTACGCCTGTTCGAGTAGACCAGCTCATGGACTAGACTTATGCTATCTGCCGCCGGCAATTTAAAAAAAAAATGTTGAACGTGTTCCCTGCAACACCCTGTACGTATGGTCCTGTACTCCTAATGAAACCGTTGTAAGCGAACTTTCATGTATTTCTTGTGTCATTCTCCTCCTCGTCTTGTAGTGCGCTAAAAGGTTCAATAATTTGATACCAACAGGCCCTACGGCCACGTTACTGCTTTCCGAGTGTACGGCTCAATGAAAGGGTGCGGGGAGCGGCAGGGTAGTACGATCTCTTTGAGAGAAAAAAAAGCTCGAACACCCCGCTTCCGCTCATCATGGTGCCAGCTTTGTCGGCGCGACTGCTTGCAGTCATCGAGTGAACCCCGTTCATTTGTGTCTTTCCGCAGCGTGACACACCCCACGTGCTTAGTTAGTAAGCTAATGTTTACCACAATTTATACTGCTTATAAAACTACGAGCCGCGTAATACCCTGCTATCGCTGTCAAGTCTCCGCCATTCCGGCAAAGCGCGACTTTTTGTTTCTCATTATGTTTTCGAAGTAGCTGCTCGTCCCATGCTTCAATAAATTTTTATCGCGATAGCAATTATATGGACGCTCCAGGCGCATTTCCGCCGTCGCCGTCGCCGTTATGTTCTGTATAAAGTCCAAGTGTGATAACACTGCGGCCACGCGCCGTGTGTTGTATGTGCGAGCGAAAGTGTGCGAGGGTGAGCCGACAATGGTGGCTCGATCTCGCGCAAGGGAGGAAGGCGGGATGGTTGTGCGCCGTCTTCCATCGGGCGCGAGGCACCGGAGAAGGGAGGACGCATGGCGTGGCTGATGGCGTGCGTATGGCGTGGTGGAGCGCGGCCGCGCGGGCCGTATCTTGAAAACGATCTGCGGTGGGGCACAGCACCTAGTGGGCCGATGGCTAATAGCTTCGTTGTTGCTGTGTCCCGCTGCTCAGTTCACGTTGAAGCGAGAGGCACCACGAAGATAAATTAGCTCGCTGGTGCTGCCGCACTTCCTTACACCAGCGTTTTGGCAGCGACTGTCCGTGGTCATCGAGTGAGAAGTGTTCACGCTTGCCTATGCTCGCGCGACAGCATGCTCATTAATTTAGTTAGTGAACAAATGTTTACAAGTTAATAGGGCCGATAACACTACTATCCTTATTTCGTATATCTGTGTAATAGTTTCCTATCGCAATCGACGCTTCGCCTCTCGGACGAAACTGATTTCTTTAGAATTCTCGTAATGTAGCGAATCTCTTTCATCCTCCCAAAGATTTACGCCGCCCTTCTAAAAAAAAATAAGCTGACGTTCATGGATGTATATGCGCGTTTCTCCCGAACGACAAGAACACACTCATTAGGGCGCACGCACGCACATACAAGTGCGTTGAGGGCCATACGATTTCTGGCTTGGGGTTGAGGGCTGCAAGAAAACCTGGCTTTGTCGTCGCTTACGGTTTCCAGATACCTTCTCCAGCAGCCATAGCTATGACCTTATGGAGAGAGAGAGAGAGCGTTGAAGACATTTGAAGTTGACGCATTAGACTTGGGTAATGAGCGACGCGGAGTGAACGTGCAAACACGAGCCGCGCTGTACTAAGCGACAAAATTAAGCTCAGCTCACGCTACTCTCTCAAGTGCGTTCCCGTATTTGGGCACCTGCTTTAGTTGTAGCGCCTGTCCTCCCTGGGCCAGCCACCCATAACCTCCTTTGATGACGTCGCCAGCCACGCACGTGCTCATCTTGCCATTTACCCGAGGAAGCAACGCAAGACGCACCTCGTATATGTCTCGCCATTAAGCTCTGGAAAAAAAAAAAAAAAAAAAGATGCGCCGAGCAGTTCAACACTCGACGCGAGGGGAGCCAGTCTTCCCTCATTCTGCGAGCGAAGCGAGCGTTTTCGCCGCAACGACCATAATAAAGTGCCTCGGCATGTATGCTGGAACTCCTGCCACAATTTTTTTTTTATATACGCGTTAAAATTCTTTTAACGCCGTGTTCCGTGCAGAGCGCCATCGTGCCGGAAGGCTGCCCTCCACTTTCTTTCGTACACAAGACTCCTAAGCCCCCCTCCAGGCGCTTCCAAATCTCGCCGCTATAACTCGGTTTGCACGACAGCGTATTCGTCTTCGCTTTTTCCCGCAGGGCCTAGCCACTGGCCGACCACCCGCGTCCCGCCGCGCAGAGCACACGCCCCGTAGCGTTGCGGGAAAGAAAATTGCGTTTACAGAAACCATTCTTGCCGCCGTCGTGCGACCCTCGCGTCAGAAAGAGACAAAGTAAACAGCTGGAAGTGTCTATTAAGGAAATCGGATGCCGCGGAGAATGAAGCGAGAGAGCTTATGAAAGCACCGCAGTATAGCGTCCCCGCTGTTTCCGTCGTGGCCTGTTCTGGTTGGTCAGGCACGTTGTTTTCGTAATATCCCTCGTATTCTGCAGCTTTTTTTCTCGGTGTTTAGTTTTCGGATTTTGGCCGAGATCGAGAGGCTTTCTTCCGAAATCTTGACTCGGAGGAGCTGTTCAAGGGACTGGCGAGCGCATCAAATTGAATCCCGTGGAAGTGTTTATGAGTTTCACGCCAAAGCGCCTCGCTCGCGAGAAAAATGCAATATGCCAATATAAGCTATTTACAAGCTATTTATAGATTCTGTACATTTCTTTTCTTTGAAGAAGTCAAAAGAGATGAATCCGTTTTGTCTACAGGCTGCAACGCTCCGCGACCACAGCAGTCTTCTTTATGCGTTTTCTGAGGATAGCCCTGCATGTATGTTCGCCTTCGGCAATGCGACAAACCTGACAATTGCGGTGCAAGCTGAAAACGTTGGCCATACGTAGAAAGAAAAGCAGCTCGGGATAAAAGCTTTAAGAACCACCTGCGTGTTTCTTTTTTACACACACACACACATAGACACACTTACTTACGAAGTTCTGCCTTCTTAAACGGAGCCATCATGTTCTGCAGCCTTCAGATTTATGCAACTTCCAAAATATCCATTGAGAGAGTAAGAACCCTCCGTGGCGTTATTGGTAAGCCACAGCTGCACAGCTTTTGTAACATTGCAATAAAAGTAACTTGTACGTGGACACCAGCACACTATATTTGCCCCGTGCATCCTAACTCCGGATATAGAAGTAACTCCACTGGCAGCGTGAAGGCTTTGACGTAAATACCTACAGAAGGTATGGGCGATACCTTTTCTTAAATGGCGGTGGAACATCTCAAAATGGGAAGAAACATCACTTCGTGGACAGTTGCTAAACATCCAGAAATTTAATCCAAGCATTAAAGCCAGTCTGACGAGAAGTGCCAGGCACGAAAACACACAGGTGCACTCCAGTATAAGTGCTTACTTGATGTTTTACATTGAACCTATACGAATCAGCACAAAGAGGCACGAACAATATACACACACTGACCTACGTGCAGTAGACACAAGGTGCGCCACTCAAGACGTCAGCTGAGATCGCGCAGGAAAAAGCAGCTCAGTGTATAAGGGCATCCCGCAAAAGAAGCTACCGCCTGTACAGCAAAGTAATATAGCTGAAGAAAAAAGAAACTGTGGATTAGACGAACTAGACAAGGTCCTTTATTGGCTTTGGGGAGCGCACAAATTGAAAAGGCAGGGGACGAGCAAGACAGACGTGTCCTTGGACGTACCTCTCTCCTTTGTTAGATTTGTGCGCAACGCTAAGTCAATGAAGCGCAAACAAGTGCAAGCTTGTGCATTGATGAAACAAACAAACCAACCAACAAGTCAACAAACTCGGGAACAGTTTCGAGAAGGCAATAAACGTCAAAAGAAAATGAAGACATTGGACAAACAAGACAAGGTAGAAACAAATTTGGGAGCAGTTCGGACAGAACTGCAAAGACAACAGACGGGCAGGCGATCCTGCACGAAGAAAGCGACCGAAGAAAGAAAGAAAAAAAAATAAGAAGAGAAAAGAAAAGCAATGCCCCTATGATAACGAACGAGATGTGATTGGATCAGCGGAAGAAACTTTTTTTGCGATGAAGAAAGGCCTAGGCTCTATCCTGCCTTCCCGCAGCGGATGCGGAGGGGAAGGCGAGGGGAGGTGGCTGTCGGTTCCGCTATGCCCAGCGTGTGTGTGTGTGCGTATGTGTGCGCGCTCGCGCCGGTCACTATGCCGGCGCCGGCAGCGCCGCCGGGCACAAATTGATGAGCCCATTATGATACCAGATACGAACATTAAACAGGACGGAAAAACGACGCACCCAGTGCCCGGCGCTCTGCGCGCACAAGCGCGAGGCCATAGCTGGCTTGCCTGCACGACCCGGCCAGGCAGAAATCCAGGCCCGCAGCAGACGTCCCGAAGCAGACGACGAAACTGCATCGCCACCTCCCCACTCCTTCCTCGTTCGCCCACCCTCGTACTCTCTCCCTGCAGTACGGTGTCCGTGCGCGTGTGTGTTTCAATGCGTGCGCTCTCTCCCAAGCGGATCCGTGCCAGCCAAATCCAAAGCCAAGTTCTAGCCTCTCTTCCCTCCCGTACTTCCCTACGGAGATCGCGGGAGAGACCCTCCTGGCCCGTCCCAAATAAATTGGGACGATCCAACCGAGTTATCTCAGATGCGGATCATTTTCGTCGCCACAGGTTCCGACGCCGGCTGGCTAGCAAGCGTCTCTCGACGCGTCGCGATTCCTCTCTTTCTTTATTTCCTTCTTTCTTTCTTTCTTTCTTTCTTTCTTTCTTTCTTTCTGTCGTTTTTACTAGCCCTTTCTTCTTCCAATGTCCCTGCCGTTTCCCTCTCCCATCCGCGGTTGCGTTATTAATTTGTTTACGTCGATATATTCTGCAGGCAGGGCTTAAAGCTGCACTTTCCGTAAAGCTTGTTTTCTCCGTCTTTGCGGCCTTGCGTCACAAGAAAACTCACACAGCGGGAAGATGAATATTTATTATATTTCCAATCGGATTATATTGTATTCCCTGTGTAGATCATATTACGCCAATAATTCGCCGCAGTTGTATAGCGTTACCTTAAGACATCCGATTCGCCGTGTTTTTGTGCAGTTCACTCTTGTCTCTAAATGCCTGTCATTCGTGAATGCATGCTTTATAGACTACAGCGGAATTGTTCGTTCACCGCTATTCAATTTCTGGATTCTCCATTTCACTCTCCCTGAAACGGGTTATATCGCTCTTCACTAATGTCCCGTTAGCGAGGCAAAAAAAACAAAAAAAGGAGAGTTGCCCTAGACGTTGCGAAGTCTGCCAACAAATAGCTAGTGCATGATTACTGCCCGGAGATTGACGCCATTCTTACGCATCATTAATTGCAGAATAAAGTTCTTTTCCGTGCATGGCTGGGACAAATGAAAGGCCTAGGCAGGGAGAGTGCTGACTATTGACTAACTTGTGGTTTTCAATTCCGCAGAATATAAATACCGTAATCTGAGAAGCACGGTATCACTTCAGGAAAAATTCACCTTTTTTAACATCCTAAGCTTACTGCGTACGTACACGTGCGCATATCACGTGTTTTGTAATCTCTTTTTCTATATTATTAATCTCTTTCCTTGCTTCTTTTTTTTTTTCGCCAGTGATCGCTTGTTTCTCCGTAAACCACACCACGCACCGCAATAATTATCTCGTGAGGCTGCCACGAAACGTCCGGTTTCACGGATGTTCTTAAGACGCAGTTATTCGGCGCGCCAGCTATTGGAAGTCTCAAGGCATGATCGATAAACGTCGGAATGCGTGATCTTTCTCTAGTGTCGCAGCTCGTCGTTTCCATGGAGACGTGACGATAAATAGCGAGAAAATGCTACAGCAACGGCTTACGACGATGCCGCCATTGCAGCATTGAAGTCCCTGCAGCATCAATCACAATATAGAAATGGGTGCGTTACTAATGAGTGCCGGAAAGTTGACTTTTCGCTCTGGCTGATCGTTCAGAAGTGCTCTCATTTGGGGTTTTGCATTCGCGCGAGGAGAGTATGGTTCGTTTCGTCTTCCCGTTGTGTCGCCCTGCATGACACTTTGTATTTTTTTTTAATCATCCCTCTGACTGTGCGGCTTTCGTTTCGAAACCATGCGAATATCATACAACCACGAACGAAGTACGTTTGAAGAAGCAGCCTGCTCTTAGTGTTCTGGCGTCCTGAAATACCGTACCTCAAAGAATTGCTAAATAATGACGAAAACTACGAATGCTCGCTTTGCAAAATTTACTAAAGAATTACTTTGAGATATCGTTCCACCGACCGTAGTCCAGTGGTAAACCTACCTTCACGTCTACTGTGCGCATCACCGTCGTTGAGTAATTTTAATGATGTTTGGAGGACGAAAAAAAAAAAAATGTCGTGACGCCCACTCGTGTGCGACCAGCAAGCGTGCACACCGGGAAGAGAGTTTGGAAGTTGTCTCTCGCAGACTAAAAGCGAGACCTCCCCCTAACGAGGACGCGTCTAAGGGCGTTATGTACCCGTCTACTAGATGAAATTAAAACGCTGTTGACATGATCATTCGGACCATAAAGCAGGTTTGGCCACGGAGTAAAGCAAGGCACTGACGACCAACCTGAGAATGAATAAAATCACGCGTACAGCGAATGACGTGTAATCTAAGACCTCGGCGAGTTCTCCCAACACGCGCACGGGTTCCAGAGCCCGCAAACTTAATCATTGCAGATGCATTAGCTTTATTAAAGGACTTCAATATTTGCGCTGCTTCTGCTACTTAAACAAAAAAGAGGAACTGGCCCGTGTTTCAATCAAGCCGGATGAGCCATATAGACCGATGGAGGGCCGCCATGGCTAGACGCATATCAAAGTTGGCCACACTAATGAATATCCTCTATGCGGAAGTCATAAGTTTCAAACAGGCGGAGTGCTCATGTTCGCTTAGCCTGACGCAAAGGGGACATTCTTTTTGCGTTTGTTTCCATTTTTATCGCGCATGGATCTCGAGAGAGTTGCGTTATCATCGCTGGCCTGTTGGATAATTGAGACGAGACATGTCCGGGTAGACGGTCCCGGAGTTGTTAAAGTTTTTTTTTAATTACGACAGTGCAACCTAAGAACTCCGGTTCTGATTATTCTTTGACACGGCATCAAAAATACAGTTTGCCTGTGAAGCAGTACGGAGCCGGCGTTTCGAATAATTCTGGCCAGCTCTGGTTATCTAACGTGCAAGGAAATGATGTCAATTCAAGAATGATTTTTTTTATTTTGTTGCAGTCGAAATGTGGCCGCACTTGTATAGGGAATCGGACCCGCGACGTTGTTCTTCGCAGCTAAGCCGTTTTTAACCATGGGTCACTGTTCTAGATCCACGTGCTCATTGCTTTTTTGTTGCTTATATTAAATTGTAAATATCAAATTTTCTAAAGTTATTCACAACGTTTTTACTAGCAGTTTCCAAGTGCTAAATCTGTTATATATATCAACTATCTACGAATGACACCAGTTTAAATAATTGGCAGCTGTAAAACTACGTGATCAAAAATTTGGGTGCGCTAATACTAAGCGTATTTAAACTGTTTTTACAAACCGGTCTAAGACACTACATATTTATATGTCGACGAAAATGACGGCAGACAACGTGAAGTAATGGCGTCAATAACGCAGTAGTAATTCAAAGCCTTGCTGAAACGCAACGAGTACATTTAGTCTTTTCCTTGCGTATCGATACGTAGACTGCATTCAAATATCGTTTAATAAGTAATACACTTCAACCAAGGGGGATGTTTACTTGTGGGAGGAAAAGTAAACAACGAAATGATATGCTGCGGCATGTTACCGATAGCTCCTTTATTTTTTTTTTATTTTTTTGGTTCTCTTCATACGTCGTGCGAAGTCGTCTCGAGGGACATTATAGAACTATCGGATATCGTCCCAGCTGGCTCCTAACCGCGGTGACAGCTGTGGAAGGCATAGATTTCAAGAGCTAGCGAAAAAGGAAGAGAAAAAAAAATGTTTGCGCCGCTTCATCTTGATAGCAAACAAGGCCGCCAGCGCTACTTAAAGAAGTAAATAACAGCTTCAGAAGCAACCCACCTAAGGTATAGGCGTGTATGTAAATGCGCGAAAAATGGTTGGATATGGAGAATTGATTGCTCGAGCAGCTGAGTTACTTTCTTGGATGTTTTTTTTTTCTTCTTCTTTCGTGTTTGATTAAGTATTGCGTCATGTCGAGAGGAAGCCGGCGCGCCTGATATGAAAGCTTTGCTTTAGTTGCGTACTGGAAGCGTTCGCCAGAGGTGACCTGGTAGCAATTGCCAACCGATCCCACCCCCCCCCCCCCCTCAAAAAAAAAAAAAAGAAAGTAGAAGAAAAAGAAAACGCATAGAGAAGTTGAAGGAAACAAACTCAAGCAACCATCTAGGAAGATTCCAGTCAGAATTTGTTGAGACCTATGAATAGCGAGCAGGTGCGAATGGGTCTTTCGAGCCTCGCGCAGGCGGCGGCCGGGCTACCGTAAATATTTGCATCGTCTATAGGTGCCGACGCGGGAGTTTGATTGGAGGGAGAAAAATGAGAAAAGGATGATCATGTGACACCTCCGATGAGATTTTGTAGGAGAGATGGTGAACGTTTGTTCCGGAAACTTTTGAGAGTCTGTTGAAAAAAAAACACTTCTATCCACCTTCCTTCAGTTTAGCTGACAGTGATTAAAAAGGCTTCATCGTAGCCAACCACAAGATTTTGCGGAACACGAGACCTGAGAAAAAAGAAAGCTTAATATATATGCAGCCTCACAATACAGCCTAGTATTCGCAGCATTCTGCCAGTACATGTGAACGACATTGCGATGTTCGATTTTACTCACTACAGTTATACAGGCTGTTCAGAAATTGAACGTTTCCTGAGATCCCGTGGTCCGTAAACTTTGGTGGTGAACTGTAAGTACGTATTCATATATGCGTGTCATACATACATACATACATACATACATCCTTACATACATACATACATACATACATACATACATACATACATACATACATACATACATACATACATACATACATACATACATACATACATGCAAGCACAGGGTTGGCGGGTTGTACAGTTAAATACAAACAAAAAGACTCGGTCTTCGCAGTTAAACATCGACTATTCTTTTTCCAATATCCTTTAAGCCTCTAAGGGATGCCTTGTAACATTCGTACAAAAATGAAAAAAAAAGCTAAGCCTGTAATGAAGAGGAAGAGACGCACTAGGCCTCGGGCGCTCGAACGCCGGGCGCGAAGACAGAAGACGACGAGGCAAAATTAAACCAGGCGAGAGCCTTTCAAAAATCTTTGGTGGAATCTAGACTGCACACGAGATCACCGACGGCTACAGGCAGCTTGGAAGCAGCATCTTTATAACCAGTCCCCCCCCGAAAATTGGTCTGATTACAAATTTTACGCTGCTGTATTTAGGCGCATAGTCGCTCATGCTAAAGAAGATTGCGATCGGAAACGCTACGACTTACTTTCAAAACTAAAAACAAAAGAAGCGCTGTTTCGATATATGTGCGATTCTGTCGTCCTATGAAATGACAAAATCGCTAGAACTTATTGCTAAAGACCTCGTGTGTAGATTCACGTCGTCTGTGTCACGCATGCAAACTGCAAGAACCAGCCCTAACATCGCGCTTTACTGAAGTTACTTTGTCTGAATTAGCTCAAGTGATTCGATATTTACCCTTCTCAGCTGCAGGTCCTGATGGAAATAAAGTTCGTAGGATAAACATTTTATTCGAACTGTCTTCTTGTGACCTCCTTAACATTATAAGCTGTGCATTAAACAATGCCTGCATGCCATACAATCGGAAATTAGCTAAATTAATCCCGATACCTAAAAAAAAACGAGGAGTAGTTAATAGCATAGAATATATTTGCTGATTTAGAGAGCCGAATACAACTTGCTAGAAAAAGAAGACAATATGCTGCTTTAGTTACATTAGATATAGCTAAAGCATATAAAACCTTTCAACATTCAATTTTACTGAATATCCTACAGATTCATAAGGTCCCCAAAATATATTGTTGCGTGGTTGGCAGAATTTTTGAGATCAAAAGAATTGTATTGCTTTAAGAATGGCTTTGTTTCTTTCCAAACTGTGGGAGCTGCCGCTCCCGTGTTGCGGTAATGGACGAAGAAGCCCTCGAAGACCTTCCTGGAGCCAAGCCATCACGTGGGGTCACGTCCAGGAAACGTGGCAATGCGTCAAGTGACACGGACAGCGAGGCAACCGAGTTGTACTCGGACGGCGTCGACTCGTCGGACGACGATTTCACGCTTGTCATGAGCCGAACCACAAAAAGAAGACTGCTACGGAGGTCATCGTCACCAAGTGTCTCCACCGTGAAGACAACACAACAGCGCTGGCCGTACACTATGCTCTTCATGCCTGTGGACCCAGTGTCAAATCTGCGACTCCTAAACAGGCAAGTCCTTTCTGCGTTTCTTGAGGGAATCGCGCCAAACGAGATAAAGGACGTGAGAATAAACGCACGGAAGAATGTCCTTGCAGTAGATGTTCTACACCGTAGTGCACTGCAAAACCTGCGGCACGTAACGGAGATCGACAATATGCAAGTGCGATCCATGATTCCTACTGGCTGCAGTGGCACTATCGGCGTCATTTATGATGTCGATATTTCTATACCAACCGACGACTTACCGATATTAATAAAGCCAACTACAGAAGGCACTCTTATCACGCACATCGCAAGACTTGGCAACACCCGTTGCCTGAAGCTGTGGTTTGATGGAGACAGCCTTCCCTCACACGTCAAAGTTGGCCACGTCCGCCATGCAGTCCGCCCATACGTACCGAAGCCCCTGCAATGCTACAAATGCTGCAAGATGGGGCACGTAAAAGGTGTCTGTAGGAATAACCTCGTGTGCCCACGTTGCGCCGAATCTCATTCAGCAGATGCCTGTCGCGCAACTGTGTTAAAGTGCCCTAACTGCCATGGTACTCATGAGGCCTCATGGAATGATTGCCCGCGGGTGAGGAACGAGCGAGCAATACTTAAACGTATGGTACGGGACCATTCAACACACAGAGAGGCTGCCGCTACTCTCAAGCGACGACGACATCGGCACCGAAGAGCAGCACGAAGAGTCACGTCTACTGAAAGATATACACCATCTTCCGGCAAAGCGGCTACCGTATCAACGCCAACTTCCACAAAGAGCGACAGTGCGAAAACGAAGACTGGGGCAACACTCTCGCCCCCTGAAGAGTGGCCTACACTTCCACGAACACAACCTGCCTCGGAGTCACATCAAAATGCGCCGCCCTCAATATCCCCACGAAGCGCGGATGGGCCGACGACTGAGGATCGCCAAGTCATAGTGATGCTGAAGTCACTTATGGACGCCATGCGCATTCTACTGAGCAGCATGAAAACCCCGTCGGCACAGAGCGCACTGCAGGTGCTGGATACCTTGAGTCCGGTGCTTGCGGCTCTAGGGTAAAACCACGGCCCGAGAGATGCCGTCGTTTCAAGAGGAAGTCAAGAATGCATCTGTCCTTCAGTGGAACGCCAGAGGGCTTAAGTCACGCATGCCCGACTTTAGGCAGTTTGTCTTTACGCACCAGTTCCCCATTATCGTGATTTGCGAGCCCAACCTGTCAGCTCCTATCAGACTGTCCGGGTATGAGTGCTTTATGTCCTCTACCCACGGAGAGTGCAGCAAGGTTGTTGTGTTTATACGCCGTGACTTGACTTATGTACATCACCCAGTGCCTCCTGACGAAGCAAATCAATACGTTTGCTTAACAGTGAAAAAGAAAAAGCTCACGTTCACAATACTTGGAGCCTATTTATCTCCAGCAAGCCGTCTAGATTGTGAGCGCCTACGGGGAATTTTAACATCGACTCCACAGCCGTGGGTGCTCACTGGTGACTTTAACGCCCACCATTACCTATGGGGAAGCTCCAAAGTTAATTCTAGAGGCAGAGCGTTGGTGTCCTTTGCCTCTGAAAACGAATTTTGCTTGTCAAATGATGGAAGCCCTACTTATCTGCGTGGATCAGCGTATAGCAGCTGCTTGGACTTAACCTTCGTTTCACGTCCGCTTTCGAGAAGCGTGCACTGGTTTTCGGATTTAGAAACACGGGGCAGCGACCACATCCCAACCTATTTGAAGATCGAAGGTTTGACTAGCTCCAAGTCCTCCAGAACCATCCAGTGCACCGATTGGCCTAAATACAAAATAATAATGGAAGACTGTTGTCGTGACGGCACCTCGTGTAACCTACAGGGCGCGATAAAGGATGCCATACAAACGACCACGCATTTGCTTTCGAGGAGTTCTTCCCGCACCGATTTCGACATCGAACTAGCAAAACTTCGAGCAATTCGCCGTCGTGCGGAGCGAAGATACAGACGCACGAAGTCCAATCATGACTTGAGATTGGCTAGACGAACACAGAAGAAAATACAGCGTCAAATGAACAAGCTGGCTTCGCGACAATGGGTATCCTTTTGCGAGTCCCTGGATCCGCGAAAGCCATTGTCGCTTATATGGAGGACTGTTCGTGGACGTCGCACAACCTCTGGTCAGCGCCACCCGTTTAAATCTCTGGCACTTTATCTACAATGTAGTGATATTGACGTCGCTGAATCTTTCTGCAGAAAGATTGCTGGCGAGGCAAATTCCGATGGAACGGGTACGGGAACGCTCGACCACCCACTGTTTTCACGCGATCCCCGCATGGAATGCCCTTTTTCTATGGAAGAACTAGAAGCTGCGCTGGCTTTGTGCAGGCGTTCTTCAGCGCCAGGACCTGACGGCATTACATACCGTGCCCTGTGTAACCTAGGAGACCAAGCTCGGAAGGCACTCTTGCTCCTGTACAACGACTCCTGGCAGACGGGTACAGTTCCGCAAGAGTGGAAGTCAACTCGCCTCATTCCACTTCTCAAAGCTGGCAAGTCGCCTTTGGACATTTCCTCATACCGTCCGATCGCACTAGCCAGCTGTGTCGGAAAAACAATGGAAAGAATGATTTTAACACGTCTGGAATGGTACTTAGAATACTATGAAATTTATCCAGATGCTATGGCCGGATTCAGACGGTTCCATTCGTCAACAGACAGTGTTGTTGACTTGGTAACCTATGTGCAACACCAAAAGGCCTGTAAGCGACTATCTGCTGCTCTGTTTCTAGATATTAAAGGAGCTTATGATACTGTCACCCATGAAGCCATCCTTAGCACGTTAGAAGCCGTCGGACTTGGTGGTAAGATGTATATGTGGGTGTGCAACTACTTACAGAGGAGACCATTCTACGTGCACACAGAAAATGGCCCGACATCCGAGCATTACGGTAGCCGAGGAGTCCCTCAAGGAGGAGTGCTTAGCCCGACTCTTTTCAATCTCACCCTCAGTGGATTAGTTTACAACCTGCCAAGCACGGTAGGACTTTCCATCTATGCGGACGACATCTGCATTTGGGCATCAGGTGTGACACGACTTCAGCTTCGCGCTCGGCTTCAGAAGGCAGCCACAATGACATCTTGCTACCTTCGTGAACAAGGACTTGAAATTTCGTGCGGAAAGTGCGCAATGGTGGCATTCACGAGGAAGCCAATGTCTGGTTACGGCGTATCTATTAACGGACATCTTATACCATACAGCAGAAGTCACAGATTCTTGGGAGTCATAATTGACAGAGACCTGTCTTGGACTCCGCACGTCAATTACGTGAAAAAGCGGCTGACTGCTATCTGTCACCTGTTCAGGTTCCTTGCAGGAAAAAGTTGGGGAGTATCTATACAGGCTATGTTACAGCTTTACATGGCGTTGTTCGTTGGATTCCTGCGATACAGCCTGCCTGCAATATCCAACACCTGCAAGACTAACCTGCGTACGATTCAGAGTATTCAAGCCCAAGCCCTTAAGATATGTCTTGGCTTACCACGCAGTGCATCAACGGCTGAAACCATTGCCCTTGCGCAGGATAACCCAATCACGACGCTCATTACCGTTGAGACAATGCGTATGCATCTCAGGCATTATGCTAGGACCCCTTCCCACCACTTGGCGAGCCTCACTGCTGCAAGGCCCTGCTCGACATTTAGCAGTATTGTCAGTGCACATCGTGCGTCGTTTACTTCAGGGTACGCACCTGCGGCCAAGCCAGCGTTTCCTCCGTGGTGTTTGAGCCGTCCACAAGTACATCTAATGATTCCGGGACTACAGAAGAAGACAGATCTACCGGCCCCTGCTCTAAAACAGCTGAGCTTACTTCTTCTGCACGAAAAGTACAGCAACCACGTGCACATCTATACCGATGGATCGACTACGTCGTGCAGTTCTTCTGGTGCCGTGGTTATACCAACGCGAGGAATGACACTGCGGTTCAAGACATCGCATGTCACGACCTCAACGGCGGCAGAACTAACGGCCCTGCGTCGAGCACTGGAATTCATTGATTCTGAAAGACCTAGAAAATGGGCTGTGTTCTGCGATTCAAAACCAGCACTACAGGGCACGCAGTCAGTTCTCCGACACGGATGTCATGACCAATTGATATACGAAGTTGTGAAACTTTACCATAATGTCCAACAAAAAGGTCACGAGGTCGTTTTTCAATGGATACCTGGTCACTGTGGAATCAGTGGCAATGATTCCGCCGATAACGCTGCTCGCACAGCACATCAAGGAGAGCACAGCGTTTCAATTCCGCTTTCGAGGACTGATGCTGCAAAGCAGCTTCGACACCTGGCACGCAGTCTCACAGTGACCGAGTGGAACTCACCAAACTTACGACTCACGCGACTGCATCGACTAAACCCCTCCCTGCAACTCCGACCTCCACTCGGACTTCCTCGACGTGAAGCTACGCTTCTGTGTCGCCTTTGGTTAGGAGTGGCCTTTACAAAGGCATACTCAACATTAATTGGAATGGCTGACAGTGCAGCTTGCGAGGTCTGTGGCACCGAAGAAAACATCGATCACCTGCTGTGCCACTGTCCAAGATATGCCTCAGAGAGACAAGAACTCGCCAAAGCTTTCCAAAAACTGGACAATCGGCCGCTTTCTGTGCAGGTGCTGCTAGAACACCGCCCCCATCGCCCGTCGGCCCATAAAGCGGTGAAGGCGCTTTTGTGTTTCTTAAGGACGACGGGTTTGTGCGACCATCTGTGACTATTAACGCGATTTCTGTAAGACCACTCGCGTCAGCGAACTCGCCGCAATTTCTTTCTTTCCTTCCCTCCTCTCTCTCCCTGTGATCTTTGTTTCCCCCTTTCCCATTCCCCCGGTGTAGGGTAGCCAACCGGACGTTATTCTGGTTAACCTCCCTGCCTTCTACTTTTCTCTTTCCTCCTCCTAAGAATGGCTGCTCCTCGTCTAAAGTAAAAGAGGCTCATGGTGTTCCCCAAGGAGAAGTCCTATCTCCAATATTAGTTAACATATTGATGAGCTCCATTCCAACTGGTCAGGACGTGCTAGCTTACGTTTATGCAGATAATATTGCATTCTTCGCGGCCGACAGTCATATTTACTCTCTATAGCAAAACATGGCAGATATATGAGTAAGCTTGACGTATAGCTTCAGGCAATTTGCATGTCATTAAATTTGGGTAAAAGCGCAATCTTGGTGTTCTCACTAACAGATGGGACTGCGATCGATATATTTTATAAAGGAAAACACATTCCCCAGGTTGAGCCTCTTAAATATTTGCGAATTACTTATGATCAGAAAGTCTACTGGAGTTCGCGCGTAGAAAATGTAGCACCTCAGGTACAACGTGCTTTAGGTTTACTGCGCAGACTGAGCAATCAAAAATATTGGATACGTTGGGACTTTCTGGTAAGGATGTACGAATTGCACATGTACCCAATATTGGAATTCGGGTGGGTATTGTTTTCAGGCAGCCCTGCTTTTAGAGCAAAGCCTCTGGTTCTTTTGGAGCGTGAAGCCCAGCGCCTGTGTCTGCAACTCCCTAGGTTCGTGGCAAATACTGTTCTTTATCACGAAGCGTGCCTACCAACATTGCCCTGCATAACCCGCATCTTAAAGGTACAAACATTTCTAAAATTTTACAGCTTTCCGCTCAGACGATCTAAACATGTCTTTATCAATGATCCAAACTACTTCTATCTTGCTCATTGGTCCCGTTTTCGCACCACTCTATGGACTGTTCTTGTACAAAAGCAATTAGATAGTCTAAACGTGAACATTCGGGACGTAATTCCATCATATGACTCAAATCAGAATATTAAGATTGAATTTGGTAACATTTTCCTCCGAAACCCAAACTTTCAATCAGTCAGGTTCTCGAATAACCGTTTCCAAGATTACCTTCGACACGTACACGCACAGAACATAATAGCCACAGGTGCTCCCGTAAAAGACGACAAAGCGGGCGTTGGCATTTTCTCGCTTTCGCTTGGTTGGTCATTCTCTTTGAGACTGCTAGATTTCACTCCCATCTTTGAAGCTCAGCTCTTGGCAATGATTCTAGCGCTGCGGAAGTTCTCTTCGAATGCAATCAGTGCGGTTACTATAACAGATTCCCTTTCAATTTGTTCTTCGATTGGATGTAGCTTACCGCTTCATCCAATCCACCAGCCCTAAAGATTTTCCTAGCATTAGTTCCTCCACGGCTGAATCTTGTAAAACTATTATGGGTACCAGGTCACTGTGGATTACGGGTAAATGAAATGGTCGATTGATTAGCGCGAGTACCCTGAATGGGCCATTAATATCGGCCCTTCCAGTAGTGACACACATAACAGCGATTAGATATCGAACATCTTTAAATTCGTACAGATATCTTTGAAACAGTAATATCATGTACTGAATTTCAACACCTAAAATTTCCGTGGAAAATACAGTGGTATCCATCAACACAATCGGAAGTAATGATCACCATATTGCACTGCCATGTCCCCCCCTTACACCTATATTTACCCAGGGCTGCGGCGCTATAACGTAAAACTATTCCAAACTCTTCTATTCCAATTCTGCAATCAGCCCTCCGCTATTGGTCAAAAACTTTTTTGGACCACCACCACTTCAGCTATCTATCACGCGACGTCACGAAAACCGCTATAGCTCCCCATCTGATATGACGGGTACACACTGATTATGCGCGATAGGGCCGAACAAAAGAAATATAGTTATTTCTGATTCGACGCCTCTTCGGCGTTAACCCTCGGCTATTGGTCAAAAGTTTTCGGGCTGCACCCACTTAACCTGCCTGTCACGCGACGTCGCAAAACCGCAAAAACCACCGCGTTAAAGACGCAATAATATGCCGAACGAAACTGAATTTTCTTCTGAACAGCCGCAGGCTGCCCTGTTCCGATAGGAATAAAAGATGGCCGCCGCCGCTTGCTCAGGCACTGGCTTTGCGCACCTGCCGGAGAGCATGGGTTTATTTGCGTAAAGTAAAACTTGTTGCGTGGCCGTGTAACGTTTTTGAGCACTTTCGGCACGTTTACGATCTCCTTCTGCAAACTCTTCTTTGCTGAGGATCCGTTTTAGCGTTATTCTTAAGCTTCCGTTGCACGCCGCCGCGATTTTCGACCAGCCACCGCAAGCTAAGTAAGGGAAAGCGGACCAATCGTAGACGCCGGCGTCGCCCTCTTCATACGGTTCTCTAGTTTCAGTGCGCTGGCTTGGCCTCATCGACACCCTCTCCACCGGAGCCTGCTCCTCGCCTCCTGGCAGCCATTTGAAAACACAAACCGCTGAAAGCAAATAAATGTGACCTCCTATAAACTAAGAGAACGTTTGATTGGTCTCTTCATACAATCATCCGGGTCACCTCCCTATGCTTGCGTCGGCGGTTACGCAAATTTTACGTCAGGAGATTGGAATAAAAACATATTGGAATAGTTTTCCGTTATAGGGTCCCTGGTCTGGCAATAGTGTCAATTATTTTTAGAAATACTATCCATAGAACATTATTCTTTGTTATGTCGCAGGTATAAATTACTAAGAAAAAGATTTCTTGAAATTCCGCTAGCTAAATTAGGGGTAAGCTTAACATCAGAGCTAGTACTGTACTTTCAGTGCCTCAGTACTGGGTTTTATCTACAGGGACGTCTTTGATGCCGTTTGTGGTTTAATTCAGTCAACAAAACGAATAGGTTTTAAGGTTCCTTCTTTTACAATTCTCTCAGTGATATTTGTGTGTTAAATCACATCAGTACTCACATCAGTACTATTATAAATTCTACTGTGTAGGAAAATTTATTATTAGGTCAGTTTCAATCGTTGATTTGCACATTACTTGTAGTTTCTTTAGGTAATATGTGAACGTTCAGGTGCCCAGTTCTTGGACAATCCCCCAGCATGTGCACGAGCCATGTTCTAGGGTCATCATCATCATCATAATCACCAGGCGTTCGTATGTAGCGCGCCTTGACTGTTTCTCTCTGTTGTAAAGCTGGTGAGGAGGCTGAATGTAGTTGCTGGAGCATGTAGACAGAATCATAAAATCTAAGAGAAACATGGCTGGTTTAAGCTACTGTGTAAATAGAGCGCCAGGCCAATCCACTCATGGCCCCCCTTCAACAAAAGAACAAAGAAAAAATGATGTCAAACCCTCACGCTTTTTTTTTTTTTACACACAAATCGAAATTGATTTCGAAGACTGTGCTTCGAAGCAGCAAGTTCCGAGTCGTAGGGCCTATCAGGGTCGAGCTTAACTACCTCTTAAGCTTGCGGTTGCTTGGTTTTCATTAGCGAAGGAATGATATCACTCCTTTCGAAGTCCCGTTTTAATGACACACTCGCCCATCCAACTCCGTAGCCGAGGGGAAACGCAATTCCCTCCGTTCGCTGGCTCGACATACCTCTGACCTTTTCTATCTTCGCATCACGCTGTTTTACGATGCACGGACGTGCGCGGGGATCGCAAAGAAACACCACCATCCGTCCAGTCTCGCAACTCCGTACGTATATACATAGAAAGATAGCTGCGTGTGCGCGGAGTTCTGCGATTACGACGACCTGAGCGCAAACCCATATGTAGCGTGCGTGCGCCTTCGTAAGTTCGCGTCGGTGCGTTACTACGTGCGCACTGGCTCTCCTAGTGCGACGCGACGCCATTTGTAGCCGTTCCGTTTCGCTTCGAGGTCGTTCCCTGTTGCCCACGCACTGTCGTCAACGCTGAAGAACGGCCGCGCAATACCGGGCAAGCTTGCAGGCAGGCAAGCAGGCAAGCCCGTGGGCGGGCAAGGCATAACGCGCGGCTGTCGGACGCCGAAGTTGCGCAGCCGAGGCTGCGCTTTTCGGTTTACGGTTATGACGATATCGCTGCCGCACAGGTAAACGCGCGCGTTATAGTCAGGTTCGCTAGCCGTAAGCGCGCGGTTGTTTACTGATCGCGCACGCCGGGCGGGAGGCGAAATATGTCGGACACGCTGCGCACGCGGAATTTTACTGCGTTGCGTCGGACGGAACGACGTCCTCTGTGTGCAGCGTTTTGTCTTACGACGATTGGCGTTGAATGATGAAAGAATAAAGATTTGAAAGAATATGGGTAAATAGAATTGCACAGTTAGGAGTAGGCCGTTTCTTCTCAGCCTTCGATTGCGCTATATATATATATATATATATATATATATATATATATATACGTGGCCCGTGCATCTCAGTCGCTTGCCTGTCACGTTTTCGGAGCTGGCCGTATAACGAACGGCAGTACTAAAGGTTATTATCGTACGCTTTGAGGACTCAGTCGTATACTTTGGTTGGAACGGGAGAGGCCGTTTTACGTGCGTGTAGGTCCGTCTCGATGGCACAGATACCTGCGCAGTGTCTTAAGCACACGGCGATGTTCAGCAATCTCATGGAGCAAACAGATGGATTCTTTCGTGGGTTAGTTCGTGCATGGTTCTTGAGCACGAGAATTGCAGCGCGAACGGACTGGACGATAGGGGAACACGAAAGCGACGAAGACAGGCGTTGTTTAACTTAGGCTTTACACGCGCGTCAGCCGATGTCGCGTAGATGTCCCGTAGCACTGGCGCTACCGAAGTACCTCACATACGCCAAGATTTTGAACTTGGCGGTGAGAATTAAAAATAATGCCTGTCAACTGTAGATAGTACTCTAAAAGTTCTGAAAAGTGTCCACTTGTTATACCAGCTGAATTCTACAACCTCGCCTCACCCTTTTCTTCGATGCACTTCTGCACTCACGGGAGTGCTCTTATAGCCAAGGAACAAAAAAAAAAAAAGAAAGCTCCTGCCAGACTTCTGAAACAGAATCGCCTTGAGGAGCTCAGAAAATCGATAGAAATGACGGATAACTTGAGCTTCGCCGCTCTCTTTTTTTTTTTTTTTCGCATTGAGAACGAATAAGCTCGGTTGCCCTCTTAGAACAATTGTATCTGAAACATGCGCCTGGAAACTTCAGGCTAGCGACTACCTAGATTGTCATCTTAAGTCAGTCTTTTTCACTCTGATAAAGTCCGTGACATGTGAAGATCCAGTTATGCTTCGTAGCTCTTCAGAATTAGTTCGACTACTCGCGGGCGGTGGACTCCAAAGTGGCCGTTGCGCCTTTTCTTCTCGACAAAGACAACTTGTTCTGCTCAATTCTGCACGAGGATTTTGTTCTGTGCAGTGTGAGGGTGCATCAATGACAAGAGTGAGTTGACGTTCTAGAATTCGATTGACATAACCAGTGGACACATTTTAGAGCTTTTATGGTAGTACCTTCAGTCGGCAGTCATTGTTTTTAATTCTTGTCGCTATCTGTTCAAAAGCCTGGTACGTGTCTGTGTCGTTCGGTAGCACCAGTAGTGCTATGTGCTACCTGCCATAGAATGACACGCGTTAAAAGCCTAAGATAAACAGCGCCTATCTAAGTAGATTTCCCGTCCGTTCGCACTGCAGTTATCGTGCTCGAAAAAAAAAAGTGGAGAAAAAAACAAAGAAAAAGCAGTGCCTGCCACCGCTTAACTATCCTCGTCATGCTACATAGTGGTGAGCGAGTAGTTTTGTTGTGAATTACCGTCTGCAATGAACGACGAAACTGAATTTCAGGAAACTACGCGTGCAGTGTCTTGTTGGTGCGTGTTTCTTACGACACTGGGAAGCATTTGTTTGCCGTGTTCTGTGCTCGCGCTTTTCGGTGTTCGAAACGAGAAATTATTGAGGCATAAGAGAAGCTGACTATGGCGGCAAAGAGCAATAGAAAAATGTCTGTCTCGTGGCTCTGCCGTGTCTTTGGTTATAACTTGTGTAAGAAAGAATAAGAGCCCCATTGTTATCGGGTTCGGCGATCACGCAACTCGGGAGGAAGACGCTCAGTCTCTTACTACGTGTTGCTCTTAGGCCTCGTATACCAGCGATTCTTTCTCTGGTATATCCTTATACAGTCGAGTCCCGGAACAACAAACACTTTCATTCCCTAATATGTGTTTGCTATGTAATAAATTCATTACAGCTAGATTTTCCCTCAAAACTACCTATACAGGACTCAACAGGGCCCAGAAGAGGCGCTTTTTTTTTTTCCTAAAATGGCGCGCACTATAGATTCGCTCACAGAAATTTTTGATTGAGCTCGGTTTAGGTAGTTTCAGCCAGACAGTGGCACACTGCAAGTTTGTCAAACTGTCGACGTGATCGTAGCCAAAGACCATGGCATGTGCCGAATGCTTGAGGCAGGCGATGTCAGGATCAGTGTATGATAGTGCTATTAAAGTTCAACTCTATGTGCACTTATAATTTGTGTCGCCAGTACAAATTTGGTATAGTCAACAATACTAACGCGCTAGCAATGTTATCTGGACTGGAAGCAAACATTACAAGATATAATACACGCAACTCGGAAGAATTTATTTTATTTATTTACACTATACTGCAGGCAGCAATGTTGCCCAAGCAGGAGAGAGTTTACAAAAGATGCTTTGTCAACATATTTTCAAATGAAATATAAGAAGTGCATTCAACAACACATTCCGGTAAATGATTCCATTCATCGCTCGTAAGTGGAAAAAATGATTTCTGAAAGGTTTTAGTTCGAGCAAAGCATGACTGAACTACTTTAGAATGAAAAATACGCGACGACCTTTGTGGAGCATGGGTAATATATGTGGCATTTTCTAAACCCATAGAGTTTCCTACAAAAATTACTAGAGGGAACTCTGGCACTGCAGTCGTTGTCCTACCATGGGAATGATGGGAAGTAGTACATGGATTTGTCTGATCTTCGTGCTTGTGGATTCAGACGTTCTTGTGGCTTTGTATATTACGCTATATAAATCTTATTGTCGTATATTTCACCGCAATCTATATTCTTCGAAGTGCAGAAGACGCCGGGAACGCGTACAATTGCTATTAATTGCAACGACTGCGCTTGTCCAGGTGGCCAAATAGAAACGCACCAAGCGTCTCACGGCACTGGCATGCCCGCGATAATTTCCTAAAGGCGTTTCATTCGCTTGCCCATACGTGCGTCCGTGGCTTAATGGTTTCAATATCAGGCTTCTGTGCTAGAGTTCCTGTGTTCGAATCCTGTCATCGGACAATTTTAATGATGTTTATTTAATTATTTATTACGCAATACACTGTTGAAAATGACGAGTTTACCAAGTCACAAAGCCGTTTGAAGGCAAAAGGACGAAGTTTAGGCAAATTTATGTACTTCCCATAATTCCCCTGCTGGGACAACCACTGCCATTGCAGCTCCCGTAGACACTAGTGCCAGAGTTCCCTCTAGTAATTATTGTAGGAAACTCTATGGCTAAACCAGTTTGATTATGATACAACGAGTAAAAAAATTTCAACCTGGCGATTTTACGGCGCACGTGGAGCGGATCCAGTCCAAGTTGGCCTAACATGCTCGAATGGCAAAAAAAGAATGTAGAATGGCAAAAAAAAAAAAAAAAAAATGTCGCACAAGTTACGATGAGCACATGGTGCAGTTCTTGCTACCCACATTACTAAATACACTTAGTAGAGAACAGCTCTTTGACATTTCACAACTCTCATTCAAACAACTACGGAGAGTAATTACTGGAAGTAACATCTTTACCATGAACTCATACACTGTATGGAATTCTTGCTGATTTGTTTATTTTCATTTTGCTCTTTATTGAAATAATGTTTGTGTAAGTTTTCTGACGCGTGCCATACACAAGTATGTTTTGCTTGTATACGTGAGCCAGGTACACTGCACTGCATATTTCCTTCTTATTTTTTTTTATCTTTTCCCCCTGTTGCAACTACCGTTATGCCAACGTGTGTGTAGGGTGACCAGGTCCTCTCAAGATGTTTAAACAGCTTTTACTCATGCTCTTCCGCAACATTGTTGCAACATTGTTGCAAATAAACTCAAATTCAAATAATCCTCAGCTCGTCGAAACGCAGCCAGGCTACGGTTGATTCCGTTCTTTGTAACTGAACCCAGCACGGCACAAGCCGCTTCTTGCGAAACATTTTCATATGTGAGAAGCTGTTCGTGAGTAAGTGAAAGTTGGCTTTAAATGAAGTTGCTATATTTGGGCTCGGCTTGCATATAAATAATTAATTACGTATTACCAGGCCTTAGGCTGCAGTCACCCGCCGTGGTGACGTAGTGGCTAGCTGCCGAGCCCGTGGGAGCGTGGGGGGGGGGGGGGGGGGGAGGCGCAGTTTCAAATCCAGGCCGCGGCGGCTGCGTTTCGCTGGGAAGGAAACAGGAAAAACACCCATGTTCCGTGCACTGGGTGCACGTCAAAGGATTGCAGGTAGGCGAAATTAATCACAGACTGCGTGCCTCATAACCATATCGTGGTTCTGACACGTGAAACCTCAGAATCTTTTGCTTTTTAGGCTGGAGTTGATGTTGGAGCGGGTAAATTGGCACGCCATCAATAAAAAATCATCTGCAAGAATAATTAGAGGAATACGCTGTGGTGACATTGTAGCATTGTAAACCAGAAAAGAATATGATATATATATATATATATATATATATATATATATATATATATATTGTCACGTGGTGGTGACTTTAAGAACACAGTGGCAATACTGTGAAAGGCAAAACTAGATTTTATTGGGCGAACCTGTGCCCACAAAACAGGCTACACTTATAGCACAACGAAAGCGGCGAACACAGTCGGCGATCGTCGAAAATCTGATCAGCGGGTCAGGCGCGTCGGCTTTTATACAACAGTCGTCGAATGTTCCAGACTAATCGTTGGGACCCGCATGCCTTCCGCAAAGTTCTACAACATTCGAGTCACGCGATGGAATCAGATAATACAAGGTTCGGCGACAACAGACAGCGGATAGAAGCATCAATAACTTTCCAGAAACTTCGGATACATGCAGGCGCGTCCCGCGCTGTGCGATTACATTTGTTAGATGGCGAAACGTGGTCGCCCGATAAAGATAAGTACACGTGTCAATACCCCCCTCTTAAAAAGCATCGACCCGATGCTGCATACAAACGAAAGTAATAAAGAAAAACACCCGTAGCAAAGAAAACAATAAAATAAGGAAGTTCGTCAGCGTCCGTAAAAGGGTTTCAGACGCACCACGTGGACCACTTCAGATCGTGCGCGGCGCCGCTGTGAATGCGAAATTCCGTCTGGCACGACCTCATAGTCCAGTGCGCCAATACGTCGAGTGACCTTGTAGGGTCCGAAATAGCGGCGCAATAGTTTCTCACTTAGACCTCGTCGGCGTATCGGTGTCCAAACCCAAACACGGTCGCCGGGCTGGTACTCGACGAAGCGTCGTCGGAGGTTGTAGTGTCGGCTGTCGGTCCTCTGTTGGTTCTTGATCCGTAGGCGGGCGAGCTGTCGGGCTTCTTCGGCGCGCTGCAGATAGCTAGCGACGTCAACATTCTCATCGTCAGTGACGTGGGGCAGCATGGCGTCGAGCGTCGTTGTCGGGTTCCTGCCGTAAACCAGCTTAAACGGCGTGATCTGTGTTGTTTCTTGCACTGCCGTGTTGTAAGCGAAGGTTACATACGGCAGGACCGCGTCCCACGTCTTGTGCTCGACGTCGACGTAGATTGCTAGCATGTCGGCGAGAGTCTTGTTCAGGCGCTCCGTGAGACCATTCGTCTGCGGATGGTAGGCAGTTGTCCTCCTGTGGCTTGTCTGGCTATACTGCAGAATGGCCTGGGTGAGCTCTGCTGTAAAAGCCGTTCCTCTGTCGGTGATGAGGACTTCTGGAGCACCATGTCGCAGCAGGATGTTCTCGACGAAAAATTTCGCCACTTCGGCTGCGCTGCCTTTTGGTAGAGCTTTAGTTTCAGCAAAGCGGGTGAGATAGTCCGTCGCCACGACGATCCACTTATTCCCGGATGCTGACATCGGAAACGGCCCCAACAAATCCATCCCAATCTGCTGGAATGGTCGGCGAGGAGGTTCGATCGGCTGTAGTAATCCTGCTGGCCTTGTCGGCGGTGTCTTGCGTCGTTGACAGTCTCGGCATGTCTTGACGTAACGGGCGACATCGGCGGTCAGACGCGGCCAGTAATACCTTTCCTGTATTCTCGACAGCGTCCGGGAGAACCCCAGGTGCCCAGCGGTTGGATCGTCGTGTAGGGCGTGCAGTATTTCTGGACGCATCGCTGAGGGTACAACAAGAAGGTAGCTGGCGCGGACTGGTGAGAAGTTCTTCTTCACGAGCAGGTTGTTTTGTAGCGTGAACGAAAACAACCCGCGCTTAAATGCCCTAGGGACAACGTCGGTGTTCCCTTCCAAATACTCGACGAGGCCTTTTAGCTCCGGGTCTGCTCGTTGCTGTTTAGTGAAGTGTTCCGCGCTTATTATTCCAAGGAAGGCGTCGTCGTCCTCGTCGTCTTGCGGCGGGGGATCGATGGGGGCACGTGATAAGCAGTCGGCGTCGGAGTGTTTTCTTCCGGACTTGTATATTACCGTGACGTCATATTCTTGTAGTCTGAGGCTCCACCGCGCCAGCCGTCCTGAAGGGTCCTTTAAGTTAGCTAGCCAACACAACGCGTGGTGGTCGCTGACGACATTGAATGGCCTGCCATAGAGGTAAGGGCGGAATTTAGCTGTAGCCCAAATGATGGCGAGGCATTCCTTTTCAGTCGTAGAATAATTGCTTTCCGCTTTTGACAGCGACCGGCTAGCATACGATATCACCCGTTCAAGTCCTTCTTTCCTCTGAACTAGGACGGCACCAAGGCCTAGGCTACTGGCGTCAGTGTGGATTTCGGTATCGGCGTCCTCGTCGAAGTGTGCAAGTACCGGCGGCGACTGCATGCATCGTTGGAGTTCTTGAAATGCCTCGGCCTGCGGCGTTTCCCACTTGAACTCGACATCACGTTTGGTTAGATGTGTTAGCGGCTCCGCGATGCGTGAAAGGTCCTTGACAAAGCGCCTATAGTAGGCACACATGCCAAGGAATCTGCGCACTGCCTTATTGTCGGTTGGCTGCAGGAACCTTGCGATAGCAGCTGTCTTCTGTGGATCGGGGCGTACTCCTGATTTGCTGATCACGTGGCCTAGGAACAAAAGCTCATCGTAAGCGAAGCGGCACTTTTCTGGCTTCAGAGTGAGCCCTGATGACTTGATGGCTTCTAACACTGTTGCAAGCCGCCTAAGGTGATCGTCGAAATTTCCGGCGAAGACAACGACGTCATCCAGGTAAACAAGGCAAGTCTGCCACTTCAGTCCGGCTAACACCGTGTCCATGACGCGCTGAAACGTTGCAGGCGCCGAGCACAGTCCGAATGGCATGACCTTGAACTCGTAGAGGCCGTCTGGCGTGATGAAGGCAGTCTTTTCGCGATCTCTCTCGTCGACTTCTATTTGCCAGTAGCCAGACTTCAGGTCCATCGACGAGAAGTATTTCGCGTTGCAGAGCCGATCCAATGCGTCGTCTATCCGTGGAAGGGGGTACACATCCTTCTTCGGGATCTTGTTCAGTCGACGATAATCGACGCAGAAGCGTAGGGTTCCGTCCTTTTTCTTCACCAGGACTACAGCAGAGGCCCACGGGCTTTTCGACGGCTGGATGATGTCGTCGCGCAGCATTTCGTCGACTTGTTGCCTAATAGCTTCACGTTCTCGCGTCGAAACTCGGTAAGGGCTCTGGCGGAGTGGTCGAGCGCTCTCTTCGGTTATTATGCGATGCTTTGCAACTGGTGTTTGTCGAATCCTCGATGACGTCGAAAAGCACTCTTTGTATCGTCGAAGTAGACTTCTGAGCTGTTGTTGCTTAATCGCGGGGAGACTTGGATTTATGTCGAAGTCTGGCTCGGGAACTAAGGTCGTCGGGGTAGATGCGGCGGAATCCGAGAGGACAAACGCATTACTGTTTTCCAGAATTTCCTCGATGTATGCGATCGTCGTGCCCTTGTTGATGTGCTTGAACTCTTGGCTGAAGTTTGTCAGCAACACTTTCGTGTTTCCTCCGTGCAGTCGAGCGATCCCTCTTGCGACGCAAATTTCACGGTCTAGCAGTAGACGTTGGTCGCCTTCGATGACGCCTTCTACGTCAGCGGGTGTTTCGGTGCCGACCGAAATAACAATGCTGGAGCGAGGTGGGATGCTCACTTGATATTCGAGCACACTCAAGGCGTGGTGACTACGAGGGCTCTCCGGCGGTATCGCATGATCTTCCGACAGCGTTATTGACTTCGACTTCAGGTCGATGACTGCGCCGTGTTGGTTGAGGAAGTCCATGCCGAGAATGACGTCTCGTGAACACTGTTGGAGGATAACGAAGGTGACAGGGTAAGTCCGGTCGTGAATGGTAATTCTTGCCGTGCACATTCCTGTCGGCGTAATCAGGTGTCCTCCAGCGGTCCGAATTTGAGGGCCTTCCCATGCAGTCTTAACCTTCTTCAACTGGATGGCGATGTGTCCACTCATGACTGAGTAATCGGCGCCTGTGTCGACTAAGGCGGTGACTGCGTGGCCGTCTAGAAGCACGTCGAGGTCGGTGGTTCTTTGTCTTGCGTTGCAGTTGGGTCTTGGCGTCGGATCACGGTTGCGTCGTGTTGAACTGAAGCTGTTACGTCGCGTCGTTAAGTCGTCTTTCGTCGGTGTAGTCTTGGCTTCCTGACTTCCTCGGGACGGCGGCGTGTCGTTATTATGTCGTCGAGATGGTTTCTTCCGCGTCTTCGTCGGCGGCGGAGGATCTTCGTCAGTTCGACGAACAGCAACCGCACCTCCATCGGTTGCTGCCTTTAGTTTTCCGGATATGGGCTCGCTGACCGGCCCCGGGCTGGGCCAGTGTAAGGTCGGCGCTGCGGCGACAGGTAGCGGCCTGGTGATGGCGAACGCGACGGTCGTCGAGAGCTCCACTGAGTAGCGGCGAGGTAGTCGGCGATATCCCGGGGCGTTCACCTTGCTGCGGGCGCGGAGCGTTCACGGCGAAACCTCGCAGTCCCATCTCCCCGTATGGACATCGTCGGTAGACGTGACCCGCTTCTCCACAGTGGTAGCAGAGCGGGCGGCGGTCAGGAGCGCGCCAAATGTCCGTCTTCCTCGCGTAGGTGCGCTGGAGGACGGGTGGTCGTGTTGGCTGCGGCGGCGGCGGACGACGGAACTGCGGCGTGACAGGGCCCTGGCGCGGTCGCGGAGGGGGACCTTGACGGCGCGCGACGGCGGCGTAGGTCATCGCTTGCGGCTCAGGCTGCGGCGATTCAGGGGCTACTCCAAGTTGTTGTTGGAGCTCCTCACGCACGGCGTCGGCAATCGAAGCCACTTGAGGCTGTGATGATGGGAACAGCTTTTGTAGCTCCTCCCACATGACAGCTCGGATAGTCTCGCGTAGGTCGTCGGTGGCCAGTGATTGAACCCCGGCGTAGTTTGTATAGTTCGCGCGGCGATCGAATTGCCGGTTCCGGATCTCGAGTGTCTTCTCAATGTTCGTCGCCTCACGAAGAAACTCTTCGACGGTCTTCGGTGGGCTTCCTACCATCCCGGCGAAAAGTTCCTCCTTTACACCACGCATCAGTAAGCGGACTTTCTTCTCCTCGGCCATATCCGGGTCGGCGTGGCGGAACAAACGGCTCATTTCTTCCGTAAAGATGGCGACGTTCTCGTTTGGCAGCTGCACTCGGGCGTTCAGCATAGCTTCAGCCCTTTCCTTGCGCACGACGCTTGTAAAGGTGCGTAGGAAGCCGGTACGGAACAGGTCCCACGTTGTCAAGGTCGATTCCCTGTTCTCAAACCAAGTTCTGGCGGTGTCTTCTAAGGCGAAGTAGACATGCCGCAGTTTCTCGTCGGAGTCCCAGTTGTTGAATGTTGTGATTCGTTCGTAGGTCTCCAGCCATGATTCCGGGTCTTCAGTCGCTGCTCCATGGAAGGTTGGTGGGTCCCGAGGTTGTTGTAGGATAACGGGGGACGCTGGGGCAGCCATTGGGGTTGTCTTGACCACGATCTTCTTTGTCGTCTCAGGTAGAAGTCCGTGCTCTGGGGGCAGTCCTTGCAGTCTGCGGCTAGCACACTGGTCTTGGGCGATGTTGGTTCTGTCCTCGGGCTTCGGGCTTGGATCGCGGCTTTGCGGGGGCGTTCGGTACATGAACGCACAAGCACCTCCACCAGATGTCACGTGGTGGTGACGTTAAGAACACAGTGGCAATACTGCGAAAGGCAAAACTAGATTTTATTGGGCGAACCTGTGCCCACAAAACAGGCTACACTTATAGCACAACGAAAGCGGCGAACACAGTCGGCGATCGTCGAAAATCTGATCAGTGGGTCAAGCGCGTCGGCTTTTATACAACAGTCGTCGAATGTTCCAGACTAATCGTTGGGACCCGCATGCCTTCCACAAAGTTCTACAACATTGAAGTCACGCGATGAAATCAGATAATACAAGGTTCGGCGACAACAGACAGCGGATAGAAGCATCGATAACTTTCCAGAAACTTCGGATACATGCAGGCGCGTCCCGCGCTGTGCGATTACATTTGTTAGGTGGCGAAACGTGGTCGCCCGATAAAGATAAGTACACGTGTCAATATATTAGTTTGTATACGTGGCCTGGTGCAGGTTTCAACGTGAAGCTAGGCATGAACACGGATGGTATGACCGCCTTGTACGCACTGCTATAAAATTTAAAATTGGATATCCAGTTTTTCTTAAAGCAACCATGTTCAGTTAGTACACTGCGCTCTCCACATGCTACTGACGGCGCGTCTTCAGCGACAAGTGTTCTGAAAGCAATACTGTGTGCAATAATGGGCGTGTTATAGGACACTATTGATATTGACACGTGTACTTATATTTAACGGGCAACCACGTTTCGCCGCCTAACAAATGTTATCGCACAGCGCGGGACGCGTCTGCATGTAGCCGAAGTTTCTGGAAAGTTATCGATGCTTCTATCCGCTGTCTGTTGTCGCCAAACCTTGTATTATCTGATTTCATCGCGTGACTCGAATGTTGTAGAACTTTGTGAAAGGCATGCGGGTCCCAACGATTAGTCTGGAACATTCGACGACTGTTGTATAAAAGCCAACGCGCTTGACCCGCTGATCAGATTTTCGACGATCGCCGAGCGTGTTCGCCACTATCGTTGTGCTATAAGCGTAGCCTGTTTTGTGGGCACAGGTTCGCCCAATAAAAGTTAGTTTTGTCATTCCCAGTATTGCTACTGTGTTATTGAACGTCACCACCACGTGACAATATTTTGTAATGTTAAGAGTCTGTAACGGTGACCACGATGCACAAAAGTAGGTGCATATGTTTCTCTAGGTGAACCGCTCCAAGTTTTTATTAGAAACCGGTTTATCGCAATAGTTTAAAGAATGGGTTTATTTATTAAAAAAAAAAAAAAACGTGCCATGATTGTATGCATATCGACGCGGAGTTCTTAGAAGCGGACTTAAGTGCTTAGAGAGAAGGGCGCATCGAGTAAAATGAAATGGCCGCCGAAGTTCAACATATATACTTGGTAGTCACATCACGAGCGAACACTAATTAATCTATTTCATTACGAAATAGAGCTGCTCGATGCAGCTGAAAGTTAACGGAGTTAGTCTATCCCAGGAAACTGGAGCCATGCATTTATTTCCCCTCTTTGCGGCCGATTTAGTTAAAATATTGAACCAGCTGCCCGCCATAAACAAAACATTATGGTACCAGTCCCGCAGAATGTTAAAAGAAGACGTGTACCTTAAAAAGACTTAATAATTCCAATACTGGCGCTCAAAGGGAAACTTTCTCTGTGTGTGGATGTGGTGAGTGTTTTTTTCTTTTTTTTGTAGAACGCGTCCTGCTTGTCCGTAGCGACAAGCGCAAATCGAAAAACTCTCTTCGTGTCCTGTATTTGCTGCGTATAGGACACGAAGTAGTATAGGACACGAAGAGAGTTCAGATAACGGAGCAGAGCCCCATTATCGGAAGAGTAATTTCTTGCATGCCAATTATTGTCATCATCATTGAGTAGCAAATCATCTTCCCCTCATAGCTCATTTGTCTGTTCTTCGCGTTCGACGCTTAGTTCAGATATCTCTGATGTTCTTCAGCGGGCAATGTCTGTTGTCTCACATTGCGGGTTGGCTAATGGGCTTCTTTATTCACGAAGGTATCAATACAAGGCGCAGTACTACACCGAATAATTAGCCTCAAATTATAAAACTTCTTGCAAAAGGAAAACGTGATATTATGACGCACGGCTTCATGCCTTGCAATTACACTGTTTATTTAGAGCTCACGAACGTTTTTGCACAAGTACATTTAGCGGCGTTCTCATCCATTTATTCGTTTCCTTTATTTAATTTAAATACTGGTGTTTTGCGTGCAATAACCGTGGTCTGATTATGAGGCGTGCTGTAGTAGGGGCTCGGAATTAATTTCGACACCCCCGTTGCTGTTTATTCATGTAGTTGTGACTAGCGAAAATTCTCGCTTCTCGCATCTGCTTACTTTTTCTGTTCGTAGGAGGAAATTATTTTTTATAGTAAGTTGTAGGAAAGGAAACTTGCAATGCTTAACTCAGCCTAACTGGTGACTCGAAGTTCTAACTTAGCTCTAACCATCGACCGAATAGATTGAACCACTCACCAAACATAGAACAGGGATGTGCCTGAATACAACATAGACAAAAACGGGACGCGAGAAATGCGTAGACACGAAAATTTATTAAAATCGCGGCCATAGAGGCAAATATGGGAGGCCATCTACCACGTCCCCATCATATTGTAGCGCAGAAAGACATGTATAACTCATCAGGTCAGCAGATAAGGACGTTTTTCAGGTATTCAATTTTCTTCAAATAAATATTTGCCGATGGAAGAGACCGAGACGTGATGAAGGTATCTTTGACGGTACGATTCTGAACCGAGGGGTAAAGAAAGATGAACCTCGAGAAGGACGTCTGTTTAAACGGGGAAGTTTTGTTTGAAAAATTATGAAACTGCGGACAAGGACTTAGCGATGGAGACATTTCCATTATCTCCAGAGATCCGTGAAACGTCCCGAAATGAAAGTGCTCTTATTTATTTATAATTTTTTTGGACACAAAGAAAGAAGCGCAGACCTTTATACCGAAATGTAGTGGGCCTTGGGTTCTTGTTTAAGCTGGATAAAGGCGGAATACTTGCACACAGTAAAAGAAACAGCCGTAAAAGTTTGTACGCGCACCGAAATGACAGTGGCGGTATTTGATGAAGTTTCCCGGCTATGAATGCCAAAAGATATAATGTTAAAAAATGTATAAATAATATGTGACGCTTCTTCATTCCATTATTTTCCGCATGAAGCGGTGTGCTCTCGAAAAGCTTCTGGTCTTTAGCAGTCAGTCCGAGCACATGTCTCAAGTTTCTGATGAAACTCGAAAATGCTGAAACAAAAAAGAAAACAGAACGAGAGGCGGTATATGTTCGTGGAACCTATTATTACTTCCATAATTTGCGGTTCCTTTTCGAATGACGTTACTCCGCCTAATGCATCTTATGCTAGGTTGTCTGGGAAGCTTTTCTGATGTGTTGCTTCTCGACTAACTTCTATTAGGAAACATCACTATCACTAAGCGCCTCAGTTCGTAATATGAGAACGGGGATTAATTCTGCTCGGTCTCGGCATAACAAAAGAACAACTGCTTTTGTGCACATTTTGATGCGACAAGTGCGATATGTGGTTTGAGTTAAGGACAAATTTTATTACTTATTGCACAACTTTTCGGAGTTTAAGAAGGTAAGAAAGAGAAATAAAGCGAAACCTAAATAATACTGGAACCAAGTGAAGCAAATAAAACATTTGCAGAAAGCGAAGTAGAACGACATCGCCACTGTTTTAGAACATCGGTTCGATGATAACACTTGGAATATCGGATGATGCAATGCACTCAAACATCTTCTACGTAAAGAAGGAGAGAAAAAAAGAGAACGCGAATATCTGAATGCACAGCTAGGACAGAGAACGATGTTGTGAAATCCGCTTTGTGACGTGGCAAGTATGTCATCTCATTAGGAGGAAAATTCTGCCGCGCAGGGTTACCAGTTTTCAGTCACCGTTAGAACTATTGCACAAGCTAGCACCTTTCCTGCATCAAAATGCAAGGCATAGAAGCGGTACGGCGCTGCAGAACAGGAGGTCGGCCTATGTTCAGGTGTAAGTTCAACTGGTTCACTCGCGATACGTCTCATATCTGAAACTACCATGCACCTTCCCATGCATGCTACAATGTGTACGCTCCTTATAGGGCCCCACATTTGTTCATCGCAAAATGATCTCGAGGTGCAGTTACAACACGAAAAACACAGGCGCGAGAGCAAGAAGAGGAAACTCAAACTCATGATGACAAGCACACGTATTCTCTGTGACAGTTTTATCCCATGAGAACGTCCCCGTCCCCATTTACTCTCTCTCTCTCGTCTCACTCTCTACATATATATATATATATATATATATATATATATATATATATATAAAGAATCTCGCACACACACACATACCCTAAAACGCACCCACCAACACCGTCGCTCCTGCTGCGCCGACGAGTCTCCAAAAAATCAGACGTTGATCCCCATATGACACCGGCAGGTGCGGCTTGGCTGAGATGGCAGCTTGGGTGAACGAAATTGTGCGTGAGCACATTGGAAAATCACCATACGGTATGCGGATATGTAAAAAAAAGAGAAAGCAAAAACCATTGTCGTCTGCAGTTTCTTGCGCTTCTCTTTCCATGCACTGTTCATCCTTTTATTTTCGATACACCGCCGACCGATTCTGCATTATCTTAAGTAAAAGGGAGAAAAGGCAACGCATACCTGCCCTTAGATTCACTCTCGCTCGATATCTGTTCTCTTCTGGGCAAAAATAGATTGCGTTTTCGATTTCCGAACGCGGATACAGTGTCCCCCTGTTGGTCAGAATTCGACATAACTGGGCTTGTTGAGCAAAAGAATGTCCGGCGCGATCGATACAAGTTTAGTTATCCATAGAATGATGGCCGGGGCCTGTTACGTCGAGTAATTCGAGTGAGAAACTTCTCGACGCCACAAGCGGCAAGCTGCATTCCGAACGGCGGACAGCATACGGCATCCCGAGAGTTTCTCGTAGAGAAACGTGTCGCTTTTGCCGTTACAGAAGCGCGTAATTTAGTAATACAGCGACGGTGGTGGTGGCGATGTCATGACAGCACGGCAGTTCGCACGTCGTGGGCCTGTAACCGAAGCTTTGGCTGGCAGGAATTGCTTCATTTTCTCGAATATCTTCTGTTTGCTAGGGAAATACGCGGGACGGCAGTACCTGCAACCGACGCTGCAACAACTACAAAAGTAGCTGCCAACGAGCCTTCCCGTTAATTTAGTACATACATCTCGGACATATCTAGAGTGACACTCCTCTTTTATTTTCATAAAGATAAATTGTCAGACAGATAAATGTAGTCGCGGGGAAACTGATAATTTCAATTCCCTGGAGAGGCTCGCACGTCTGTCACACTCTGGCATTTCAAGCGAGATTGCGGTTTGTTGTTAAGTCTACTAAAGCTCAATTTTGTTCGACGTCAGAAAAAACGCTGTGAAGGAAAGCCTACAAGAAATGCCTACAAGAGGCCGCCCCTTCGGGAGAGCGAAACACTTACCGGCCTCGCCCAGCCCTGTGCTTGGCACGGCCGAGCAAGCGAACAGAAAAGTAATGGCTGGCCTGCAGCTTCTGCTGCTTCGTCTTCGGGCGCCAGGGCAATTCATAATCCCCCTCCCGCTGAGGCCTATTCATCGAGGCGACGTCATCTCGGTGCCCGACGGGCGAAATCGTAACGACGCAGGCGAGCTTTCCGCAACAACAGAAAGGAGACACCACTGGTAGGAAGAGAAATAAAAAAAAGAAGGAAACCAAAGGAAGAAAGGAAAGAACCGAGCAGACTGATCTTTGGTCGCGACTGCGACGACAACGAGGACGTCACGAGAAGGAGGAGAGGGGGAGAGGGAGAGAGTCAATATTGAGGCCTGAGCGACAACAGGTCCGCACATCTGTCCTTCGCAGACATCCTCCTGCGGGAGTATCGAGGAGCAAGAGTAGCGAAAGGGAAAAAAAGTGGAGAGGGAGGACGAGCTGAGGGAAACGAAAGAAAACGTAAATTGGGACAGTGGGAGGGTGGGATATTGCAGGTTGGGGGTGGGAGTGAAGGGGGAGCGCACTACTCTCTATTGATTGGGGACAGCCTGACCGCCGTCCGTTGGGACGAGCGCAGCGCGATCCGAGGCTTGATTTAGACACCGCGAGGACATAGTGGGACCGATTCCCCTCTCGCCTTTCCTTCCTTTCTTTCCTCGCGCTCGCTTAGATACTCATCGAACGCGGTGGTCTGCGTGCGGTTTTCGCGAGGGTTATACGGTAAGTAAAAGAAAAAAGAAAGAAAGGTGCGCTGGGAGGCCGCCGATTCGTTGAAAGCGTGGGTTGCAGCACGTGGCATTAGCACCGGGTCATCATTGCATTCATTTGTTATTTTATTTTTGTCGTAATGACGTTTCTATTCAATTTCCCGAACGAATTCATTAGAGAGTTCATAGAGAAAGCGAGAAGGAAAAGGAAAGGCAAAGAAAGGCGGGAGCGGTTATGAGGTTCATAGTCTCAAAGCAAGCAACAGGATATCAGACGAAACGTAATAGGAAGGGGGGGGGGGGGTGTATTCGTGTTAAGCTTCTCCACCTAACGTTGCTAGGGCGCTGCTAATGCGCGGCACAAGAACACTTCTGCATTCCGCTTCCGTCGGAATGCGGTCGCCATGGCCGGGAGCCACACCCGCGACCTCGCAGCCGAGCGTCACAACCAGTTAGCCACTGCGTCGCGTTTTTATCTGAAGGAACAGGCAATTGCCAACCAGCAGCCCCATGCAGACTCCTGGTAGTGTTTAACTGTCGGATGAATGAGCGCGCATACCTGAACTTGTAGCAATGCAGCTCGCGATGAACGAGAAGTACAGTCCCTTACGGTACAAACGAGAGGTCTCGAAATTACCATAGAGCGTGGAAAAAGGTTAGTCTACATCGATACCGACGTGAGAATTCTCATTGTTGACGTTTGGGGCAGTGTAATGGACAACATGAGACAATGTTACTCGACTGGCAACGTCATGTAGTGTGAACATTTCCTACAAGCAATGCCTGTTTCCCGGCGCAGTGACGTCTCGTTTTGTTCTGCTATCGCTCTTCGCACGCAGTCTTGAGACACGCCAGGTCACCCAGCTGCGCAGTCAATAACAGAAAATCGCTTAGCGTGTCATATAAGACACATATTGTACGTCTTATCTCGTTCTCGATGTATATACAGTCACTGAGCAGTGAGGGACCCAGTAGCGGAGGGTGTACGTAGCTTTGACATCCACGACCTTATGTTGCGTGTAGGGAAAACGCAAGCGCACAAGTTGTTTCGCAGTCTAGCGCCGTCGAAACACTTAATTAGGTTGAGACCGCGCTTCGAACCGTGGATCTCGCGCACATCAGCGGAGCGCCGTAACCGCTTGGTCAGCACGGTGGGTTTGTTTACCGCCGTATCGACACGCCATGGGGACCATTAGCGCAGAGTAATGGAATTTATAAATGAAAAAGAAAAAAGGTAAGCGCATATCTAGGAATCTGAATGTTCGAACGAGCGAGCGAACCTATGACTGAACATATGAAAGATAATCACGAGACCATCAGACTTTGCCAAACGTAGTTTTTTTTTTCTCTTTTCGTTTTAATGATGGCGTATTGTCTTTCGCAAGGGACGATTGCGCACCTCTGAAAGCAGAGAAGGAAGCGAGCTTACGTTAGCTGTCATTTCGAGCGGAAGTCAACCGGAAGAGACAGGGCCGTCGGAAATGACGTTCCCTTAAGGCCTCAGATTACGTGTCCTTTCTGCGGCAAATCGTGGGCGCGAGCCTTGTGTCCGCCATTATAACTATGTGTCTCGCGGATGGTTTCGGTTGGAAGCACGTTCTTTGTCTTTTTTGTTTCGCGTACGATGCTGAACGTGAAGCCCGCGATAAAATGCACTACACCGGCAGAACATACCCGTCCGCGAAACAAGCTAAAAATAAATGAAAACTGATAATCTAGACAACAGCACGACGTAGTCATCAGTGACTTCCGAATTCAATTTAGAAATGTCGGAGCGGATATTTTCTCGTTCTCTTTTGTTCGCTAATGGTCTAAGCAATCTAACTGTCTTTACTATATTACAGCTGTGTTGCCGGAACTGTTATTTTATTAACGGAGTCCAAAAGTTGTGTCTTGCCGCCATATGCGAAAGTATCTGCTTCTGTGGCGCTCAGAGTAACTTGGTTAACATGATATGAGAGGGCGGGCGGACTTTTTGAGCTCAAGTTGAGGTAAGCAGCGTCGTAAAACTAGCTGATCGCATTAGTAGTGCAAAAAAGTGACGGGAGGGTAACTGAACAATTAAAGAAGCATATTTAAGAGGGCCTTGCCCGTAGATCGAATACAAGAACTTCAAAAACGACTAAAGTCATTGATCAGTTCAGCAGTACGGTTCGATACCTCTACGTTTCTTCCCTAACTTCACATCGACATTTGACCCGGCACAGCCTTTTTAAATCGCCCACTTCGGCTCTCTATGCAGATATAATTCGCATTGATTCGGGACGCGGGTTGTTATACGTGTCAATGCTCTGTTTATTTTGTTCGCTTTCCTTTAGCGTGCAGTAAAAATTCTCCTATACTCGGTGAACTCCACGGTGAAGCTCCGCTGGCAAGGACAATGATTCCCACTTTATGGCATGAAAAGAAATGGAGAGAGAGCGAGAAAACATAATTTTAAAAGAAACTCTGAAGAGCAACAACAACAAAAAAGGACCAGTAACGTTATCGCGAGAAAGCGCAACCCGACTCGACGACGATAAAAACGTAGGCTGGACGACTCTCCGCCACTGATCGCAATTGTCGAAAACGTCGCGAAGCAAAGAGATTAAATAGGCACTTAATCCGAAAAAGAAATAATACTCTACATAAAATCGGACGTTGAAAGATAGTAAAGGTTAAGAATGTAATAAAACTTCCCGGAAACGCTTTTAAGTTTTTTTTCAAACGCGCACAGCTGTAAGCGTCGAGAAGGAGAATCGAGAAGTCGATATCGGGAGCAGTGTTGAAACATGAAACTGCGGAAATTAAAAAAAAAAGAAGAAGAAAGGAAGGAAGGGGGAAAATGAGCGGGAGGGGGGACGGAGGTGCGACGCAAAGGAAAGTGGAAGATACAAAAAAAAATGGACGTCGGGCGGAGAAACATTTTTCTTTGAGGCCAAAGAAGCAGACTGCGCAACGTAAACGAAGAGAAATAAAAGGCCAAAAATAAAGCGAGCGCTGAAGAATGCAGGGCAGTGATAAAGCAAACACAAAGCGCTGAAGATAGAGATGGAGATAAAGCGCCGAAGAGGCAAGCAGCAAGCGAGAAAGAAAAACAAAAATCCTGGGAGACGTGGTAATGCCCGGGAGGAAGCAGAAGAGATGGTCTCTGACTTACGACCAGAAATAAAAGAAAATAAACTACTCGACTTCTCCCTCTCTAACTCCCTTTATCTTCTTTCCTTCCCTTCCATTTTATCTCTTCTTGTCGCGCCAGCCTCTCCAGTCGCCTATTTCACTTCTTATTATCATCTTGGCCCTCGCTTCCTTTTGTTCCTACCTCCGAATGTGTATATATTTTCTTCTTACTTCTTCCTCCGCAGCTGGGCCGATCCCTTCGGGTCGGCCAGTCAAAGCTGGCGTTGCTCCTTCGGCGTTCCGCCGGGACTTCCCCTCGCGGCGAGGAGGTGCGCGGGAAAGCAGAACCTAAGGCAGTATATAGGGAGCGCCGGTGCGGATTCCGACGAAGCGAAAGACGCGCAGGCCTTTCCCCGGAAGCCCATCAATTCGCTCGTCCCGTTCCCCTCCTCTTCCTTCTCTCCCCTATCGTCTCCCACAATCCTTCCTCCCCCTTTACTATCTGTCCCCGTACCCTCCCTATTTCGCTCTGCGTGTCCCCAAATCTCCTCTCCATCGCACCAGCCTTACTCCGTCGCTCTTCCCTATACCGGAGACGTTCGGCAACGCTCGGCCTCCTCACTGCTCCCTAACGTCCTTCTATTTTTTTTGTTCCGCCCACTTCGGTTTAGATTCGCCACGGGCCGTTACTTTTGCTCCCGCTTGTCACCATCCCCGACGCAGTGACCATCGTTTCTACTTTGTTATTACTATTTCTTCCCCTCTCACTCTCCCCTAGTGTCTGAATTCTTTGTTTTCCCCTCCGCTCTCCTCTACTTTCCAAGAAACGATGCACTCGCCTCCACTGGGCTTTCGATTCGGCTATAGCTTTTAAGGGTTTTATGCATCGTTTTGTCTTAAACCTAACGCGCTTTATCTCCCCTTTCTCTCCGCTCCTCTGTCTTCCTAAATGGCCTGTGCATCTTGTTTTCGCTTCTGTTGTTTACTGGGTAAACCTCTGACTTTTGCGATCGCCCCTATAGGGCCAGCATGGGTGCCCACTTCGTGGTGTCACGTAGGAATTGTTTCTGCTGACTGAATGTTTTCTTGCACTAGCCGTTAAACATGTTAGTGCTTATTGCTGTTGTTGTACAAGCCTCCCACGCTTTCTAAACTGCCGAGTAGCTGCGTGAATTCTGCCTGCTTCCAGTGCTAGCTTTTGGAACAAGACATCTCTGCCTAGAGCTCCGCAGTTTTAAGCAGACCCTGCTGCGTTATTTAAAATTTCGTAACCACGTGCTTCGACGGTCGCAATTTTTTTGTTTCATTTTTGTTTTCGCTTACGCACTTGTGCGTGAGTGTACGTGGGTAATGCCGCTTTGGGTCTAACCAGAGAACTTCGAAGCAGAACACCTCCGGGCTCCTTCAATAAAGATATAGGACAAATCTATATTAACTTAAAGAAGTTTATGACGGAAATGAAAAAAAAAATTTAATAAATAAAAGTAGACTTTATCGCTTTGCATGTAAGTGCGTTGTTTTGGTTTTAATGTATATTTAGTTTCTCTATATTATTTTTCATTGCTAACATACAGGCTTGCATGCCAGACGTAGGGCCAGGCTAAACCCGCCGGCTCTTAGCAGTCTCTTGCCACCTCTCCTCTTGTACGGATTGCTGGAACACACCAATTATGCGTTGTGCCTTACGCAGTCGCTTTACGAAGTATGGCCTCATTCCCGCAGTCATAATCATAATAGCAACGGAAGTAATTGCTTGCAGGCTTTACGTGTAAAAGAGACTAAAGTAATTCATTTCTACCTAAGGTCAAAGTTACGTTAAGACGCAGCCCTCCCTCTAACAGAGCCCGCCACAGACGTTCAAGCAATATATGCGCCTTCCGGCGTTTTTGTTGTGTCCTCTTCTTATCACAACAAACAATTGCTGCTTTGTGAACCGACTCTTTAAGGATTACGAACAAGGCCGCAGGGATCACTAGTGATTAGCTTTGGTATCCGTCATTTCCACGTTGGGCACCCAAGTCCATTTACAATCATTTTTGCATTTCGTCCCATCGGAGTGCGAACGAGCTGGAAATTGAACGCACGACTTTTTGCTGAGCCGCAGAACATCAAGCCATTGAACTGCGTTGCTGTGAATTTGAACGTATCTCTATTACTGAATGAAATTAGTAAGTAACACAAGTTTGTCTTAGTGACGTTCGATACTTAAGTAGGCTGCCTTCAATAAACGGCTTTTGGATGATGCAGCACAACGTTAGAAGCCACGAGGTAATTATGGATGAGAGCTCTTACTCGGAAGGGCTTTATTAAATCTTTTGGAATGCGTGCGCGTAGGAGCACTCACGATATTTGCATACCTGAAGATTTTTTTGCTGCGGCGGCTGCACTAGCTCGTCCGCCATTGATTCCATGCTGTTGATTCTGCGGAAAAAAAGCGCTATCTCGCCGTTTGAAACATGCAACGATTGCGATGACACTAGGTAAGAGGCAAAAACAAATGCGAATACTAAGAGCGCGCGTCAAATGTGTAGAAATGCATTCGAAGAAGCAGGCAGCCATGCAAGCGTAGAATATTAAAGAAACATCGGGAGAAAAATGGCCCAGTTGAATTTGTATTGATGTAGTAAGAAAGGCGCAACGACCACAAGAAACCTATAATTATACCGGATGTTTCAGCGAAAACGTTCAGTTTTTTTTTTTTGTTTGTTTCCTGTGACAGGTAGCACAGTTCTAGTCCACGAGCTAGTCTACTCGAAGAGGTGGACACTACTTGCAGAAAAAAATTGAAATGCATAATCTAATACTTAACAAATATTCACTAATTAAGCTTCTAACTCATTACCTTATGGTACATATTGCAATTTACAAGTTCTAGCGGGTGTGACCGTAAGACATATCCAATTGAAAATAATTCTGTGGATGACATCATTTACAAGATATGCGCCGTGAAACTTTCGGTAAAAATACACTGTCGTTCCACTTAGTTTAAAAAAAAAATTCGTTTTATGCATTGAAACACAAAACTAACGGGAATGCCAATGCATTTCTTCGCAAAGTTCGTGAATTAATATCTCAAAACTGGTGTCATCCTAAGAATTCGTTCCAAGTGGATCCGCCTTGCGAACTCCCCGGCTAGATTTTGTGAATTGGAATATGTGCGATAAAGTAATCAGTTAAGAACTTATTTAGTAAATTTTTCCTAATTAGTCGAATATGCATTTAAATTTTTTGTGCGAGTGATGTCCACCTCTTTAAGTAGACCAGCTCATGGACTATAATTGTGTTATCTGCCACAGAAAATAAGAAAATTAAAGTGTTCGCTGAAACAGCCGGTAAACATATACGTCTATACCGTTGGAATCATGCAACAACGGCAAGAAAGTAGTTTATGCTATAGTTATTACTCTTTTATTTTCTGCATCACAGGATGACGGAAGCATCAATTGTGGTCCTCTTCAGGCCTTTCCTGAAATACCCACAATATCCTGCATCTTGAATTATTTGCGTTCCTGTCTACAGCCACATTCGTTCAAAGTGAATACAGGACGCGTGATCGATTGAAGAAGAGCAACTGGAAGGGTAGAAGGTATGGCTTGGTTCTGCTGCTTGGCAACAAGAAGAAATTCATTAGAAACTTGATCGCAGATGTCAGTTCAATTGTGTTTTCTTTCATTGTTGTTGCCGACACATTGTTCCGAAACGCCGTAAGCACTTAAAAAACGAAGGAAGAAGGTAAAGTAGGAAAATAAAAGTTGCAGAAGCGCAGTATCTCCGGAAGTCTGTGGAACAAGCTACCTTTTGTTGTTGTTGTTAAGGGCAATGTAGAAACAAGCAACGCAACTTTACGCACTTAGGAGAAAGATGACTAGTATTAGAGGGAGGGTATAGCCAACAAAGAACGGAAGTTTAAAATAAAAAAAAAAGACGCGCTCGTCTCTGGTTTCTCGCTGATAAGAGAAAAAGAAACGTTTCGTGCGTTAGGTTCTTACATTGCGCTTACTACGCCCCTTGTGCGCTTCAATTCGTTGCGAAAGAGAAGAGGAAATCGGACAAGGCCGCGTTTGTGTGCCGTGGTGTGGCGACGGAACCGCACAATGGAAGCGCCAGGAAACAGCAGACGCCTGCTTTGGGCTCGTCTATCAACTTTGCTCGGGAGACAGCGATAAAGGGAAATAAATCCGCGACGCTGAAGGAAACAATGGGGGAAAGGAGAGGTCGAGAGCGGAATCAAGAGATGTACGGCTACTCCCGTACAGAAATCGCATTTCAGTAGGGCGCACCGAGAGGTGGTGCTGTGTCACTGCTGGGGAGAGTAACAAGGCCAGAAATAAGAAGAACACGAAGTACAAGAGGATGAAAAAAAAGAGAAAAGGAAAAAACAAAGTTCTGCAGCCCACGCGCGCGTTTTGAAGGTGGTGTGATGGGGGTGGCTAGCAAAACAAATCCTGGTATTTCTGTAACTTACAAGAGCAAACAGATGTGAAACCAAAGTGGTAGCTTGATGGAAACGTGGTGAAAGCGTGCGCTCTGCGGTGCAGTATGCCTCTGTGTATTCTACGTCTCGCCGTCGGCGAGGCACCGAGCGAATAGAAGGACTAGTCTAGAAAGGCAAAGGAAAGATGACGAACACCGATGGCTGTTCGGTCGTGGCCTAGTCGATACACAGATCCTGCTTGCTCTCTGCGGAGGAGTTTGCTCGGTGCTTGCGCAACTGCGGACGTGCGAAGTTTGCTTTTCGACGGGAGTTCTGGTCGCTGGATGTAGCATCCGCTTTCTTGCGAAAGAGGTCTTCGTTTCTGATACTACCTGTATTTCTTTCACACCGTGACGATATTAGAATAACGAATAACACCGATGGCTGCGTGGTAGCGACCAATGTCGATGTTTGAATGTACAGCCTGCTGCAGATTGTTGTTCTCTACGGAGGAGTTTTATCAATGCTAGTACCACAGCTGCTCTGCAAAGTTTGCTTTCCTACATGGGTACAAGCTGCCTGGTAGAGCATTCATTCCATTGCAAATAATATCATAATTTACAAGACTGCCTGTATTGCCTTGACACCGTGATGGTTCGGAACCGCCGCATTGGAGATTAGGAATATATTTATGCGGCTTCAAATTGAAAAAGAAAGAAAGGACTGAAGGGGCGGGGGGGGGGGGGGGGGGGGGCGAGGGTTTGTGCATGTGGTAAAAACGATGCGCTAATTCGCAGAGTTACAATTCATAACATTTTGCAGCGCATGTGTGCGCTGCTCTTGCACGTAGTGCGCTAACCTTGTATTTTTCGCAAATCTTCAATCGTAAAACGAGCAGAGAGACAAATGTAGTTGCGCCCTGAAAATTTGCAACGTTCTGATTACGAGTTAATTATTTCTCATTATTATATTTTCCTCCAGAGAAGCATATTGCATCCACTAGAACATCACGAACAAATATCAAGGTTTAAGAAATAAATTAAATTCCATGGTGCTTAAATTATACACCGTAGCCACTACGACTGCCAGTAATAAAATTTCTAAGGCGTGACGTTAGACATTGTGAAAGGTGTCACCTTCTTGTACAAGCACCAGCCAGAGACATCATGCGGAAGCTCATTAGGATGAAAATCTTCTGTAAAAAATATAGCATACAACAGTGCTAGTTAGGATCCTGTGTAGGGCTAAAGGAAAATAGAAAATCCTCGGCAAGCTTGTGCAACTTTGCTGAATAAGAACCTAAATTCCAGAAAAGCAGAGTACCAGACAGAAGCTACAGCACCTGGCCTATATTAGTGCGATATCAGTGGTATGGACACTCTAAGCCCATTTCTGCCATCGGCGTCGGCGTCGCCGCGAAGTTACTTATAAAGTTCAAGGGCGATATCATCGTCGCCACGCGCCGTATGCTGTATGTGCAAGTGAAAGCGTGCGAGGGTGAGCCGGCGATCGCGGCTCATTCTTGCGCACGGAAGGGAGGAAAGCTGGGAGGAGGAAGCGGGCCGTCTTCCGTCGCGCGCGAGAGTTCGGAGGGAGGAGGAGGGGGGGGCGTTCTACTCCGGGCCGATGTATCTTGAAAGCCATTTGCGAAGGGGGCGCAGACCACTGCGCGCTGTGTTTTCGAGGCTTAATTCGCGTTGATGCGAGCCACAGCACGACGGTCAATTTGCTCGCTGCTGCTGCCGTGCCTCCTCACTCCGGCATTCTGACAGCGAGTTTCCGCGGTCATCGAGTGAGATGTGTTCATGTTTGCTTGTGCGCGAGCGACAACAGGCTTGTTAATTTATGCGAATTTATGCCGCAGCTGGTGACGCCATCACTGGAAACGATAAACACGCAACAGTTTCCTATGAACACGCTCAGATTAACTCTTGTGACCTTGAAGCGTTACTTTCAATCTTTCGTTCTAAGCTCGGGGTAGCTTTGAGCAAGAATGTTGAGTTGTCTGGCGACAAAAACAATCCAAACTTAATCAACTGCTCGAAGGGAGAATTTTCACGGCGCGTTCAGTATGTTTAATGCTATAAAAGTTACTCAGCAAGTTTCTTCTGACGAACCCTGAATTTTTACGTTATTTTTTCTTGGCAGACCGCAGACAGCAAATGTTCTGGTACTCTGGCAAATATTGAGACGATGACTAATTAGCGCCAATTCATAATCTTCTGCGCTGCTCAGATAGTATCAGAAAAGTTTCTAGCAATTTATGTCTAAGATTTACTTTAATCGTGCCAAATTCTATTATATATATTCGATATTGTTGAAAGGACGCACTCTTCAATGTTTCAAGTCTTGAGTTACGAGGATGTTTGATAATTTCGCACACATTTTGACAATTACGCCTAATTTCCTTTAACGTCCCAAAGATATCCTTCAAATTCCATTGCATTACGTGTAATTGTTGTTTCCATAAATGTTGATCTACGTTTCAGCAGGCATTAGCCATAAAACTTTTGTCTCAGAAGAATAGCTTCGCTTCAATGCACACTTAGATGTCAAGCTAATAACGCCCGGCACAGGCATCACATGCTCAGCCTATATCATCATATGGTTGACCCCTTCTACCGCTTGCTTTGTTGCTTGTTCAGCCTCGATCACATCGATACGACATAATACACGTTGATGTACAAGTATATGCGTTGTATTCGTGCACCTGTGTGACGAATGAGGCCAACATGCTCAATATGACGCATTTATTCTTCATTGCTAGGTCATTAGGAATGAAGACGTTGATAGAACCGGGTAGCGAATCCTTAAAGACAAGATGCAATAAATAGACGTTTTCTGTGGAATCCCTTGACAAAAAAAATGAAAGAAGAGCATGCCGCACATAGGACTGTTCTCGTGATGCAGGAAAGGCACCAATGTCATCATCATCATCATCAGCATCATCATCATCATCATCATCATCATCATCAGCCTGGTTATGCCCACTGCAGGGCAAAGGCCTCTGCCATACTTCTCCAGCTACCCCGGTCATGTACTAATTGTAGCCATGTTGTCCCTGCAAACTTCTTAATCTCATCCGCCCACCTAACTTTATGCCGCCCTCTGCTACGCTTTCCTTCCCTTGGAATCCATTCCGTAACTCTTAATGACCATCGGTTATCTTCCCTCCTCATTACGTGTCCTGCCCATGCCCATTTCTTTTTCTTGATTTCAACTAAGACGTCATTAACTCGCGTTTGTTCCCTCACCCAATCTGCTCTTTTCTTATCTCTTAACGTTATACCAATCATTCTTCTTTCCATAGCTCATTGCGTCGTCCTCAATTTAAGTAGAACCCTTTTCGTAAGCCTCCAGGTTTCTACCCCGTACGTGAGTACTGGTAAGACACAGCTGTTATAAACTTTTCTCTTGAGGGATAATGGCAACCTGCTGTTCATGATCTGAGAATGCCTGCCAAACGCACCGCAGCCCATTCTTATTCTTCTGATTATTTTAGTCTCATGATCCGGATCCGCCGTCACTGCCTGTCCTAAGTAGATGTATTCCCTTACCACTTCGAGTGCCTCACTACCTATTGTAAACTGCTGTTCCCTTCCGAGACTGTTAAACATTACTTTAGTTTTCTGCAGATTAATTTTTAGACCCACCCTTCGGCTTTGCCTCTCCAGGTCAGTGAGCATGCATTGCAGTTGGTCCCCTGAGTTACTAAGCAAAGCAATATCATCAGCGAATCGCAAGTTACTAAGGTATTCTCCATTAACTCTTATCCCCAATTCTTCCCAATCCAGGTCTCTGAATACCTCCTGTAAACACGCTGTGAATAGCATCGGAGAGATCGTATCTCCCTGCCTGACGCCTTTCTTTATTGGGATTTTGTTGCTTTCTTTATGGAGGACTGCGGTGGCTGTGGAGCTGCTATAGATATCTTTCAGTATTTTTACATACGGCTCGTCTACACCCTGATTACGCAATGCCTCCATGACTGCTGAGGTTTCGACTGAATCAAACGCTTTCTCGTAATCAATGAAAGCTATATATAAAGGTTGGTTATATTCCGCACATTTTTCTATCACCTGATTGATAGTGTGAATATGGTCTATAGTTGAGTAGCCTTTACGGAATCCTGCCTTTACGGAGTCCTGCCTGGGACGGTAGTCTAAGGTGTTCCTGATTCTATTTGCAATTGCCTTAGTAAATACTTTGTAGGCAACGGACAGTAAACTGATTGGTCTATAATTTTTCAAGTCTTTGGCGTCCCCTTTCTTATGGATTAGGATTATGTTAGCGTTTTTCCAAGATTCCGGTACGCTCGAAGTCATGAGGCATTGCGTATACAGGGTGGCCAGTTTCTCTAGAACAATCTGCCCACCATCCTTCAACAAATCTGCTGTTACCTGATCCTCCCCAGCTGCCTTCCCCCTTTGCATAGCTCCCAAGGCTTTCTTTAATTCTTTTGGTGTTACCTGTGGGATTTCGAATTCCTCTAGACTATTCTCTCTTCCATTATCGTCGTGGGTGCCACTGGTACTGTATAAATCTCTATAGAAATCCTCAGCCACTTGAACTATCTCATCCATATTAGTAATGATATTGCCGGCTTTGTCTCTTAACGCATACATCTGATTCTTGTTCTGCCGAATACCTGTTCTGTAGCTTGATCTGGAATTCCTCTAGTTTCCCTCTTACCGCTAACTTATTGATTGGCTTCTTATGTACCAGTTTCTTCCGTTCCCTCCTCAAGTTAAGGCTAATTCGAGTTCTTACCATCCTATGGTCACTGCAGCGCACCTTGCCGAGCACGTCTACATCTTGTATGATGCCAGGGTTCGCGCAGAGTATGAAGTCGATTTCATTTCTAGTCTCACCATTCGGGCTCCTCCACGTCCACTTTCGGCCAACCCGCTTGCGGAAAAAGGTATTCATTATCCGCATATTATTCTGTTCTGCAAACTCTACTAATAACTCTCCTCTGCTATTCCTAGAGCCAATGCCGTATTCCCCCACTGACTTGTCTCCGGCCTGCTTCTTGCCTACCCTGGCATTGAAATCGCCCATCAGTATACTGTATTTTGTTTTGACTTTACCCATCGCCGATTCCACGTCTTCATAGAAGGTTTCGACTTCCTGGTCATCATGACTGGATGTAGGGGCGTATACCTGTACAAGCTTCATTTTGTACCTCTTATTAAGCTTCACAACAAGACCTGCCACTCTCTCGTTAATGCTATAGAATTCCTGTATGTAACCAGCTATGTTCTTATGAATCAGGAATCCGACTCCTAGTTCTCGTCTCTCCGCTAAGCCCCGGTAGCACAGGACGTGCCCGCTTTTTAGCACTGTATATGCTTCTTTTGGCCTCCTAACTTCACTGAGCCCTATTATGTCCCATTTACTGCCCTCTAATTCCTCCAATAGCACTGCTAGACTCGCCTCACTAGATAACGTTCTAACGTTAAACGTTGCCAGGTTCATATTCCAATGGCGGCCTGTCCGGAGCCAGGGATTTTTAGCACCCTCTGCAGCGTCGCAGGTCTGACCGCCGCCGTGGTCAGTTGCTTCGCAGCTGCTGGGGACTGAGGGCCGGTGTTTGATTGTTGTGTTCATATAGGAGGTTGTGGCCAAGTGCTGCACCAGGGTGGCCAATCCTGCTCTGGTGAGGGATTGCGTTGCCGGTTCTGGTCACCGGGATCAGGCCGCACTCCAGGCCTGTTTATGCAATTTCATCAACACGCGGACTTTTTATTTTTTTTAATCTGGTGGAAAATTGCGCGGCACCGGGATTCGAACCACGGACCTCTTGCACGCGAGGCGGGTGTTCTACCTCTACGCCAGCGCTGCTCACGGCACCGTAATGTAAATAACATTAAAAAAGCGTGCCAACCGAAATCTAAGCTGAACAACAATGTTTTTTAAGCTGCTCCTCGGGGTATTCGGATTGTAATTTCACGAGACGTACTGCTTGTTAGTCATCCTTAAACAGCTTCTGACGAAGGAACTTCGATTATAACTGAGCATCACGTGGAGAAGGTACCTTTGCGAAGTGCTTTTGATATTGCTTAGATGGGCAGTTCTTGTGTATGTAGTTCGTGCCCTCCTTTGTCATAAATTACCTTTTCTGAGGTACGGAACCTAACATTTTATTTCTCTGGCCTTGTTAAGCGCAGAGCGAAGGAAAAAGACAACACTCTGAGTCCCATAGCAAGTACGTTCGTCTTAGTAACAATATCGTTTCGACAATCCCAAGGACTTCGGGCAAATGGATTATACGTAAAACGCAAGTAATGAGGAGTTTTAAAAAAATAGCCAGCGCTAACCATAACCACACTTAGAAGAAACCAGAAGACATTTTCTGTGTGTCTCGGCAAATGAAGCATACGTAAAACGCAAGAGATGGGGAATGGAAAAAAAGAACTTGTCAGCGCTAACTATAACTACATTTAGAAGAAACCAGTCGACAACTTTTTCTGTGCGTCTCGGCCACCTGTGTTATTTGGCGTATTTGATTATAGCTTTATTGAGGGTCATTGAAAGAATGCTCATTCGCTGATTTCGTCATTGAACCCATACTGAACTCTTGCTGAACTCTTCAAACGTGTTTTTTTCTTTGTCTTTGTAATTGTGGTAGTCGGAACAGAGCATCATGATTGCGTATGTCAAACAGTAAAAAAAAATGACAACCATTCCACTCTGTGAAGATGGAATGGTAGCGAAAGCTGACGACAGTCAAAGCTCTCAAACGAAAAGCAAAGTGCTTTCGCTGCCACTCCATCTTCACATAGTGGAATGGTCCCCCGCCCTGACTCAGGCGCATGACGCACATGAACGGGATCCGCGGTGCAACCAGGCCTTCCCATACCGCGTTCAGTTTAAGCAGACGCTCCGGAATCCGAGGGTGCACATATCCATTCGCAGTCGAGTACTGGGGCGCCACACCTCTCAGCAGAGATTCCGTGGACGTCCCGCACACCTTGAAGTCGGCCACGTAGCCCATAACGTCTGGCAACGTACGGGACAGCAACTCTAGCGCACGGTCCCGATTAATCACGTCTCGTACATTCCCCATCCTCGTCAGGTCGTTCTCGAACCACAAACGGTCGCACACTCTGCGACTAAATCTGAAATGTTTATCCACAATGTCTCGTCGGAAATTGGCATCCGCACCTCTGAAGTCGTTCACTCGATCCGTCCGGTACCTCTGCCGCCGTGTTGCGCTGCGAGTCTGGCGTCGTTGCTCCTTCGGAGGTGCCCGGGCTCACGATTGTCGTTTTCGTTCAGCATCGTGGGAACGTTCTTCGTCGGTGGTCGTTTCGCGCCGGCGCCGTTTACATTATCGTTGCTGTTCCCTCCAGCACTCCTCGTGCGCATGTTGTTCTTCAGGTGTACGAACTATACGCGTCCTCCCCATGGATAATGCAGCTGTTTAATGGCTCACAACCATTTAATCAATGGCTCGTAACCCCGTTGACGCGGTTTCCCAATTAGGACGAAAGAAGATAAATGAATTATACGCTGGAAGGATCGGCGGCAACGGAGGCGGCTGTTCCCGAGCCCACAGGGGTATGAGCCATTGAGCTTGGACACTTTGTTTTCTGTATGCTTGTTTTCTTTATGTTTTCTGTTGCTGGACGCCGAAAAAACTACGGCAGGTTAGTCATATGCAGATTTCGCTGTTATAACATGTATTTACTTCATTGTGTCGACTTAAAGAGGCGTTTTGCCTGCTGTAATTGTATTGATGTGGGCTAAATGAAAGTATTTGCCTCTTATATTTCTGCATATTCTTCTCCGTTCCTTGTATAATAAAACTTGCACGTTGCAAGCTATTGTATCTGATGATCGCACAAAATAAAATTAGGCCTGTAGGACCGGAAGCTGATAAGTTTCATATTGGTTTGAGACAAAACGAAATTAAATTTTAGAAACCAGTGGTTATATCGAGACCTCTTCAGTTCATATGACAATAAATTGGCCACAAAGCTTGCTTCTTTTACTTGTTGCTACGCGAGACATACTTGAAGGGATGTACTACAATTATCTCCAGCCAGCCCAGGTCTTTCGTTTCTGTTAATGACACCTCCTTCAGTGCATTGCCGGGCCGCTGGGCGCGCCGCAATCTTTATTCCCGTTCTTTTGCAAAGCGTGGTTCTTTGCAGAACATTTTTGCATATGCAAGAAGCCAACCTCTTGCGGCACGATGGGATGAATGGAGGGCAAATTTGTTTAGGCTGACTCACAAACTTTTTGGGTCGTGGGAAAAAAAAAGGAAAGTCAGGGGAGAAGAAATGCAATTAGGGAACGAAGTTGGTGGCTTTCAATAGCTGTAGAGGTCTTGAATAGTTAACTAGATTTTTTTTCTTTCTTTCAAAAGAGGTCCGGGGTAGGCGAGAAAATATGGGGGGGGGAGGGGGCGCACAAGGGTGGGGTGAGGGGAGTCGGTGGCAATGATTAAGGATGGCGGGGAGTTCTAAGAAGAACTTTGCACTATTCTGCCCTGTATCGATCGCTACTACTAGGAGAGAAGAAACCGCAGTGCCAAGGCATCCTCTGAAAGTAAATTTTCTAAGACTGACAAACTTTGCTTAGTGTGAGAGAGCAAGGAAATTTCAAGTGCAATTAAGCTTCGAGGGCGCTCGCTGTGTGAAGAGTGAAGAAGCATATCGTGAATCCTTCGCTCACAGTCTTCGCGTTGAGCTTTCGCGTTCCACCGGCCGAACTTACAGTCTGGTTCTCGCGTTGAAGTACTCGCTATCATATGTATACAATCAGAACAAACTACCTTCAACTGTACTGCCGGAATTTGCTAGACAAAATTTAAGCTGAACAGATGCGTTAAGTGCAAGTGCAACTGCATGCTGAGATTTCTTACCAGATCAAGCACTTGCCATTAGACAACTCAAGACTTTATATAGATATACAATGCTTCGCTATTATTTTTGTGACGATCTTATTGCATACCCTATCAATCCATTCCATTATACTTTCTCTATTGATATATTGATCGCTTAGACCTCATTGCCTAGCGTTCTTGCGCTTTTGTTTTTGCCCCATAAACGCCGCCCTGGTTATTGACAGAAACTATTCGGCGACATTACAACACATTGCACCGCAATATTCACATAAGTATTCTGCACTCATGGCCCGATATTCAAGACAAAATAATGAGCACATTGAATCTAAGAAATAAAAAAAAAAACGCGGTAGTTCTGAACAATGAAGTCAAGCAGAATAGTCGTTGTTTCTCCTTCCTTTAACCACACAATTTAGCAGTTCTCGTGCACAATAAACTGCATGCTGTGACGACCGTTGGTCAAACTGTTGGCTTTGAACCTGTCAGCGGTAAGGTTCACATACTCCTGGCGAGTATTTTCGCATGCTAGTAGACCGTTCACAGTTTTGGATAGCAGAGGGGTCGCACCGTCGCTCACTCAACTGGACAATGCCGAATACCAAGTGTTTAACCTGCATATGAACGGGCCATTACTAGAAGCCATATATGCTTCCTAAAATGGCCATGGTCCAAACGTCGCGGCTCGTACGACGCGGGTCACCCTCCAAGGCAGGCAGGTCAGCCGCACTCGAAGGCCAATCGCAAGGAGGCGTTGGGTTGGCAGGCTTGCTGAGCCAGCTTGTTGAAGCTTGCTGGGGCAGACCCGGTTGACGCGGGTAAGAAGCCGTTGGGTACTGTCCAGTAGAGGGAGACACAGCTGGCTGGGACAGATATAGCTGCCCGGGAGCAGGATACATCCGGCATGGATGGTCTTTAGGCTGTGAAGTCAGGCACAGGCTCATTGGCGTCGTTGTGCAGCCTGGCGGTGGTTGATGTGGCATGGCGGTCAGCGGAGGAACATGCGGGCAATGGAATGCCTCGGACCACCGTTCCCGCTGTAAGCAGTGGCGCGGAAAGCGGCAATCGAGACAACACTGGGCCAATGCCTCCATGAACGGGGCAAGAGCAAACGAAGGACCAGAGAGAAGTGTGAAGCTATGACTGGCAATAGTGCGCCTTATGCGCTTCGATGGATCGTGAAGCTCACACTCGATGTAACTTGCGTGCAAGTCTGGAATTTCTAGAATTCAGCTTGCTGTAGTCAAGAGAACAGCCTGGAATATCGAGCCCTGTAGCAGGTAAGTGGCAGGGCTCCTGGTTGCTGCTGCTAAGCAGACTGCGATGGGTGGTAGTGGTACAACAAAGGCAGCGTTCACGCTTGAACAGCGTCAGTGGGCTTCAAGCGGTCACAGAGAGCGTTGTGGGGCGGAACTTTGTGCAGATCCTGTAAGCTACGCAATGGGACTCACGACACCTGTCACTGTGGAACAACGTCATCTTGATTTGCCCCAACTGAACTAGCGCAACCCACTACGGGTGATACGTGAACAATCAGGGAAGGTACAACAACACACAAACAAATTTTTGAGAATATTCAAATATCTTAGTTCTTATTCACTTGTGGTCAAACACCAGCATAGTCATTATTTTTAGTTTCTTACTTTCGTAGAGCCAGTGCCCTTTTTTTTCCACTTCTTCATCGTCATCTACCTATCGCTAGGCAATATTTAGTTCCAGACCACCGCGTGAGCCCTTGGTGTGTTTTAGCATTTAGTAGCCTAATCATTTGACGGCAGTCCCATTTTACTTGCATTATCTGATTTTCTAAATTACCGTCCTATTTTCTTTAAGACGCTCCAATCAGGCTCAATTGCAGATACGGTAAGGCTATATTTCTCCTCTTTTATCACAAGCAAATTTCTGTTTCTCTGCCGCATGGCTATATGCCACGAGAGACAACTGTCTGAACTCTCTTTGAACGAAACGGAGAATTATGCGTGTTATTATGACATTTATTTATTTGTTGATTGATTGATTGATTGATTGATTGATTGATTGATTGATTGATTGATTGATTGATTGATTGATTTCAACGTCCCAAATTGAGGCCTATGTGGGACCTTGTATGTAAAGTTCATTATAACCTGAGCACTCGAACCTTCTGCTATCACTTAACCGTCGGAATACAGCGGCAGCAGGCAGAAATTGAATCCACGACTTCGTGTTCAGCGGGACAAAGCTCTAGCCGCATCGCCACCATGGGAAATATGCGTACGAAACTTAGTGCCGTTATCACGATATCACGATCTAAAATAACGACGTGCGTTTGTTGCAAAAACATCGTCATTCTACGTAGGCGTCCACGTTCAACCTCTTCTGCGAGACTTTGTGTCGAAGTAAAACAAGGCAAGCAGAAAAATATTCGCTCTTCCGTAGGGCCTTCACCAAGCGGAGGGATAGCTTGACGAAAAATGATGATGCGCCCTGGCTTACAGCGGGTTCAGAATTTGAAATAAGCGTGATCTTCGCGTTCCTCCTTAGCATGCGGAGCGAAGCAGACCGGGATCTCTCGGGGCGAGGAGCGGTGATTCTAGTCGCGAGTCAAAGTATCAAGAGGGAGAGTCGCAGCATAAATATCTTAAAAAAACAATAAAGGGAGGAAGAAGGAAAGAAATCAAGAGAGCAACGTGAAAACGAAAATGCCTTGGACCTGCAGCGCTCTCGGCTGATACCAGTGCGCATGCCAGGCAAACGCTTGCGCAGGCCACGGGTACCGTGTCCAGGCACGACGCAGGGGGGCTCTTCCGGTGCCTGTCAGGGAAGGCGCCACGGAGGGGAATTAAAAGTTTCGCGCGTGTCATATCCGCGGGAGCGAGTTAAGAGGTGTCATATAGGAAGATAGTGGGATAAATAAAAAAAAAAGCAACACTGGGGGGCTTCGAAGGTTCAAACGAAGATGAGTGTGATTATCGCGAGCCTTGATGCCACCGGCTGCCACTGCTGGGCTTGCATTTACATTCCCTGCGAGTGGCGTCCATTAGTGGATCGCTGAAAAGCATCCTTTAAAAGTTCCGCGGCACCGAACGTACCGCTGCTTCACGCAAAACGAGCATTCCTTTTTGTGATTTTGTGCGAATCCATCAATTTTGTACGGGAGATTTTTTCTTCGACCTTTCGACACGTTTGTTTACGCTTGTTGGCAGCTCAAAACTAATTACTGTGATGAAATCAAATGCCGTAAAGCACAACACGTGATTATGAAGCTTTATGAGCCGTTCGGAAAAGTTGAGTGGAGCTCATTGTGATTCCAGGTAGATCGTTTATGACTACAGGCAAAATCATATTGACTGCAAGCGAGCAGTCTGTTTTCGAAGAATACTAAGCAGATAAGGGAACGTCGTTAGCCTTCTGTACATTGCACCCTGTGCAGGCCAGATAGGAAGTACGGCATAATCGTTGAAATGGTGAAGCACAAAATTTTGCTCCTTCAAAAGCAGCAGCAGTTACTGTAGGACGCGGTTGCCTGCAAGTCTGCTGAAAACATTAAGTGCGCAGGAAATGTGGGACTTCCACTAAATTGAAGCCTTTTCCACTGAAATGTTCTCGTGCTTATCCATATACCATAGTTTCCGGTCGGAGTAGAACCATGACCCGCATTCGAAAATTCGCGACAGCCTCTTCCCACCGGCCGGCTTTAAGGCTTCCATTCAACATGACCGTGATGGGCGGGTTAACGAGACAGCAATGATCGATCGTGAACAGCGATTACTAAAAAAAAATGGCTGTGGCTTAGCTAAGGTTAAGCCCAGGATGCGAAGCATACTAGCCTTTATTTTAGTTGTTGAACTACTGTTTAGCCTGGTGAACTGCTGTTGCTTGGCTATATTTGGTTCGGCTAGACGAAAAAACAACTCATGCGTTACTCTGCTTCGTCTTCAAGAGTGGAACGCGAGAGCGTTCCCGTCGACCCGCCAAGGGGTGTAAGACAATGGGCTACGGCGCAGCGACTACGCGCCCCGCATTGGACGCGGTGAGCGTTGAGCAACTCAGCGTTCGGCGCGGCAACGAAATGTGCGCCTGAGCAAGCGACGCACGCCTGAGCCTTAGAAACAGCTCGTTTCTAAGGCAACACCGCATTCACTAGAGGCGCTTTTGTACCGCTTTGAAGCATCGTACTCGTGGCTCAGTTTTTGCCATGTGCTGAACCTGACGGTGTGCCGGTGGACATGTTGATGCTATTGTGTATGCAAAGTGTGTGGCGAACTCGTATGGCTGTACGCAATGCTGATGTTGATGCAAGGTCAGCAATGTATTATTTTACTGAGAACGTTAATTATACAAGCGAAGTGTTGAAACTGCTGAGTGATCCGCCAAATTGGCTTTCAGTGTTGGACAGTTTGGCTTCGATGAAGCCATTTTAACATGACACGTCAGTCTTAGTATCGACTAGACGTTTTAACATTCGGTTTTATTTGACAATATTTGTATGTACTTGCCGAGCCGGTAATAAAGAAAAAAAAAAAAATACTCGTGGCTCAGTGGTAGCGTCTCCGTCTCACACTCCGGAGACCCTGGTTCGATTCCCACCCAGCCCATCTTGCAAGAGTTGAGCCAAAGCCACCTAGAAAATCAGTCTCTGTAGCACGCCGCAACCTTCGCTTCTCATCCCAACGAGCAGCTCTGTCTCCAGGAGGCATCTCACCTCGTGAGTGTAGCAGAGGCAAGCGCAGCTGCTTATATACCGCCGCGACACCGCGAGCGACGGCGCGAGTTGGAGCCCCGTTTCTCCTCTGTCGTGACGTCACGGTGTCACGTGGTATTGAAGGCGACGCCGCCGCGCCTGAGGAGCTGGGTTGAGCTCTCGTAATATGATTCGCATAATAAATTTTCTGGATATTGTCCCTAGATTAGTGCAGCAAGCAGTTGCACAGGTGCAGTTGTTGCTTCATGTACCGCAAAAAATTTCAACTCATATCATTTAATAACAGTCCTGTTGCTTACTAAATGCCAATACATTTAAAATTTGCTTTTGACGCCTTATCCAACTGATTCTCCACCTCGTAATTATTTAACTCTCATCACTGTATCCTAAAGTCGAGAAACGTGCCAGTTTGCACTAAATATCCACGGTGACGTTATTGTAATAACCACTCTGGACCTGCTCCTTATCACCCTGATTAACTTCATCACTCCGCAAACGCACATTCCCCTTCTCTTACCTAGCCTCTTGCTATAAGTTTGTGTGTGAAAATGTATTTATGTAGTTTCCTAATATTCTTGCAAAAGAGCTCATCGTAACGTGCACTGCATACCCTATACATTGTCGTTCAATGTGCATCCGGAGTTGTGTTTCATATATTTTTCTGTCAGGAGTAACCAAAGGGTTGTAAGCACTATTAACGTACTTCATCGTTTTCATATGTGCAAAGCCGTTATCATCGCTGATTTTCTGTTTCTTCGCGCATGAGCTGGCGCGTTTCCTTTTTGAACTAAGAAAGCGCTTGGCAGCTTGGTCGGTCTCGGTTTTATAAGTGGTGGAGGTACGGGGTAGCCCTTTTCTGGCCTAATATACTTTTTGAATTAGTTTATCTCACACTATCTACCGATCTGCACAAAAGCCTTCCCAGTAGTTTTCGCAATTTTCAGAGGTACGGGTAACGACTTTTGCTGGCAGGTAGATACACAACCGAGGTCGCGTTGAGAAGTGTACATCGCGGGCGGAATCGGTTCAACGAAGCCACTAAACCAAAGCGAGCATTCGACCTGCTTTCTGGTTTAGCGCTTCCGTTTGCTCGAAACGGCTCGATTGCTTTCCGCGGATCGGTTGCGTCGTAGTCATGTTTATATTACGGGCGGTAATGAAGCCATTAGCGCCCCTCCCTTCACCGTTCTCGGGTTCTTTAGAGCGGTGTGCATCGGGCCATGCGACGAGCGAGAACCGCTTGATCGGCCGGGTTAGCGGGGCCGCGTGACGAAACATCGACCAAAGCGGGGGAGAGAAATCGCTGCTTTTCTTTTTTCTTGCGGAAGCGGGAAGGATGGGGGGGGGGGGGGGGGGCATCAACATCACGAACGAAAGGCTCCGAAGCACTCATTCCCACGCATCTGTCGCGCGCGCGAAAGCGAGCGCGAACAGACAGACGACCGACCGACCCTGGAAAGGGCGTGAAGTACTCTATAAATGCCAACCGCCTTAAAAGCACGAGAATTGCCTACGTCGTCTAGTAGGCCAATGTTCGCCGGGGACGGTGTACCAGTAGCGTCGGCACAGACAGCTGACCTTCGCCCAGTCACCGCGGTGCATCGCACCTTTATTGGCTTTGTAAAAAAAAATCCAGGTCGGCGGCAGAATAGCGCGCACACTCTTTGCCTAACCCTGATCTCTCTCTCTCTCTCTCTCTCTCTCTCTATATATATATATATATATATATATATATATATATATATATATATACTGCATCTGTGATGTTTTATTAAATGTTACAATTAGTTTTACGATTGTTACTATTATGCGTAAAGGTGCAGCCGCTACCATTATAGAGTGACTAAATCGATCTTATTGTCACTTCGATAATGAAGAAAAACTGCTTGAGGTTCTCTGGAAACAATGGAATGTGTGTGTGGCGCGCAAATTAGCGTTCAGCAGCTGAAGCATGCGCGAGTCTCATAGAAAAAAAAAGTGAAAAATAAAAAGAACAAAGTAGGGACAGATGCAAGGCAATTGGCAAACGACACAAAACGCAGCCAAACGAAGCGAAAAGAGAGAACCAACAAGACAGAAAAAGAGACGAAAAAAAGAATGTAGCGAAAGTAATCCGGAGGGGGGAATACGTAAATGTGCGATCGGAGGCGGTGTACGGTGCCCGCGCATATTGAGAGGCGAGCAGATAACAAAGAGAGGAAACGAGGCAAAATCATAAACAAATGGAAAATAAAGCAGAGGCGCAAAGCGAAGCAAACAAAGCGAGCGGTGTATAAGGACAGCGCGGCGGGGCCCCGTCGGTCCTCCGGATGTGCCACCGGCGCGCCGTCGGTATCAGCGCCTCGCACGGCCGAAGTTCGGTCAACGGTGCAGCAGCACAGCGGCATTACGTCTGCTTGTTTGCCCGGCCAGGCGAGCCGCGCCGGCGTGCCTCATGAAGCGCGCAAATGTACCGACGGCGGCGACGTCGGCGACGAACGACGATGCCGTGTGGATCCCGGCGAGCAAACATCGGAAAATCGAACCCTCGTTTTCCTCCTTTCTTCGCGCTTATTTCGTTTCCTCCTCCTCTCTCTCCCTCTTTCTCTCTCTCTCTCTTTTCTCTACGCCTGTCTCGCGCACCCGTCGGCTATTATTCCTCGTGCGCTGGCCTCCCGACGCCTCCTGTTACCACGGTTCTTCTTTCTTTATCTCTCTCGTAGTCGGAAAGGCAAGCTTCGTTCGTTCCGTGTTGTATGGCCTTATCTTTCTTTTTTAATTGCGATAGCAATTATATGTTCACTCCAAGCGCATTTATGCCGTCGGCCTCGGCGTGAGGTTCCGCATAAAGTTAACGGGTGATAAATTCGTCGCCGCGTGCCGTACGCTGTAGGAGCGAGCGAAAGCGTACGAGCGTTAGCCGGCTGTCGCCGCTCAATCTGGCACACGCATCGGCGGAAAGCGGGGAGGAAGCGCACCGCCTTCCGTCGCGCGCAAGGCTTCGGGGGAAAGGCAGGGAGAGGGGGCGCGTTGTACTCCTGACTGCCGCGCGCAGCTGGTCGGGCCGCTATATCTTGAAAGCCATCTGCGGCGGCTACAGATTCCGCGCTGCCCTGTGTTTTATAGGGCGCAGTTCGCGTTGATGGGAGCGGCTGCACGAATGTCAATTTGCTCGCTGCCGCTGCCGCGTGTCCTCACTGGAGCGTTTTGACAGCGAGTCCACGCGGTCATTGAGTGAGATGTGTTCATGTTGGCTTGTGCGCGCGTGACACCATGCTTGCTAATTTAACTATACTCGCGGACAACTTTCTGTGGCTACGAAGGGAAAGCTACGGACGCAAAGCACGCACAGGCGAGAGCACTTTTGAAGATAGTCCGGCGTTTTAAGCCACATAAGTTTGGGCTGTGGAAGACAAAACATAAACACCTTATTAACTACAGGTAAATAAGACCGACTACACCACTGAGTTTAAAGGTAGGGTCATTCAATACTTCGTAAAGCTTTACTTGTTTTGTGGCTTTTCCTTTCCGCGTCATGAAAAACGCGAATCCATCGCCCGTGGAAGCTGGGTCAATTCAGCGTCGGTTCCGAGCAACCAAAAGCATTGTCCAACGCTGCCGGACTACTTCGCGTGGTAACACATGTGCAGCAGCCACGCACGCGTACCTCTCCCTTTATAGTCACACAAAGTTGTCCGCGAATATAATATAATTATGTTTACAAGATTGTACGGCCGATAAAACTACTGTACTTACTTCGTATAGCTGTCCACTAAATTACTATCGTAATGTATGCTTCGCATTTCGGGTGAAACTGCCACTTATTTTTTTCTCATAACACATCCAATAGGCAAATTTTATTGCTGTATATACTGTTTTGTAGTTGACATTATGATGTGAATACATTAAAAGATCTCTTATCAAAAAAAATTTGTCGATTGTTTTATATTCTATGGGATGCGCCGTGATGAATCAGTGAAGTTGCGTTGCTCATAGGTTGCGAGTTCAGCTCCCTTTTGCGGTGGTCCCATTTCCACGCCGGCGTAATTAGAAAAAAGTAAGCTCGTATGCTCCCCAAGTTTCTGTGCATGTTACAGAATCCTGAGGAATCACCGCTGCATGTTGAATTGACCGCAGTATATATTTCTGGGTGATCTTCAACTTGAAGCAACCTGACTTTAACTCTACCTAGTAAGAGTAATCGTGCTGAAAATGCAGTTTTCTATTTACGAGCCTACAAGGGGTATTCTGGCATAAGCAGTGCTTCTTCATTTGATTAAAAAGATGGTGGCTCTCCGGTAATCGAGAGGAGATGTAAGCATGAAATGGCTACCGGCAAAGCAGATTGGTTGGAGATGATACTAGCCACAATTTTAAGATGAGTGTAGCGCATGTTCGCAACGGTACACCATACCACACCCTACCATGCTATACTGTGCACTGGTCCATATAGACGCAATAGTTCTCTGTCACAGACAGTGCCAACCTTACAAGTCTTGTCTCGGTCAAACAGCCATTGGCGGTGCGCCGGACGCTATCAGCTTGGATACCGGCAGCCACGCGCTTTTAGTATTGCGTTTGAATCGCTGGGCAGTGTTCGTTGGCCGCAAACCGCCAGCATAACATTTGTTTCTTTCGCGGCAGGGTGAAATCAGTCGTCGATAAATTCGATGCCGATCTGGCTTGATCGTCGAAAATTCACTGTGTGGCGACCGTATAATATTCGCGTATAAGATATCGTTCTCACAGGGCGAAAGGGGTCACTCCAACCCCTTCTTCTCTGTTGAGCTCTTCTTTTTTCCTCCCGCTAGGACATGCGGCCCCTTTTTTAGCGAAGTCCGGCAACGATGGCATAAACAGCTTCACTGTAAAACGAAAACAGCACGACCCATGGCTTGACGGACAATAAAAAGCAGCGTCTAGCACAATACAAAACTGAGCTCTTATATGGCTTTTTAGGATGCCAATTGAAGATTACTTCTCACGAGGCCAATGACCGTACAAGCCAAACTGACGCGCTTGATATGTAGCGCACGGACTTTCACACTGTGCATGTTATTTCGTGTCATTTCGGCACGTTGCTTTTAACGGCCAAACCTGCGTTGTAATTCGCGGGCACGCCATGGTAGCTGTGACTACACATGTCTCACGAACTTGGTTGCACCTCGTATGGCGACAATTTTGATGACTTTAGTTCAACGGGAGAAAGTGTTCAATGCGTGCCTTTTAGGTGTCTGCATTTCTTAAACAGTTCATTTCTTCAAACTTTGGACTGTAAAGTCACTGGTTCCTTCAGACTCACTAATTTGCCCAAATATTTTAAGTAAAACTAGCGTATTCTCCAGAGTAAATAAAGTCTACCTATAAAATTTTCGAATCGATAGGCTGAGGAGTCCTCCTACGGAGCTTCTCTGTAACCACAAAATGGCTTCGTAAGCAAGTTGCGAAATATTGTATAGCTTTCGGCAACGCAGCCTTGATACCTTGCGCACGCATCGTCCTTAATGGGCCCTGCAATTGGTAGAACACCAAAACATTTTGTTGTTCGATTAGACATGGAGAATTTCAAATGTCACACATACACCAGTAATTCTTGTTGTTCGGCACTTGCGTAGTCATTTGCGGGCTATTGTAGTCGCAGTACCAGCTTCGCCGTAAGATCGAAACACAAATAAAGTTATGACCAACATCCTGGCAGCACTGCCACAATACAAAGCTACGTTTTCGTGACAAACACAAATAAAGTTATGACACACATCCTGTCAGCAGTGCCACAATACAAAGCTAGGTTTTCGTGACATTTCGTGATCTATCTATCTATCTATCTATCTATCTATCTATCTATCTATCTATCTATCTATCTATCTATCTATCTAATTTATCTATCTAATCTATATAATCTATCTATCTAATTTATCTATCTAATCTATCTATCTATCTATCTATCTATCTATCTATCTATCTATCTATCTATCTATCTATCTATCTATCTATCTATCTATCTATCTATCTATCTATCTATCTATCTATCTATCTATCTATCTATCTATCTCATTTATATAATTTATCTAATCTATCTAATTTATCTATCTATCTCATTTATATAATTTATCTAATTTATCTATCTAATCTATCTAATCTATCTATCTAATCTATCTAATCTATCTATGACTGACGAAGTCTTCTTCTCTGTCGTTTTGCAGGAGGCCTGTTCGACAATGCGGACGACGAGCAGGAGTTTGCCTTCCGTGTCACCATCGAGCGCATCAACAACGACAACGGTGTTCTGCTGCGCTCACGGCTTGTGCCGCGCATCGAGCGCCTCGACAAGGACGACAGCTTCCGGGCTACCAAGAAAGGTAGGCGCACCCTCCTTCCGGAATCGCGCGCGCAGAAGAGCCGGAATGTGGCACCGCCGACGCATTCCGTTAGCGTCAGTGTGGGTCGTCGTAGGAATGCGATCGGGAAAGCTCATGGATCCCTGGGAGCCGCGGAGTGAAGTGAAGGCGGTTTCTCGCACCGCGACATAAGAGATTCCGCGCCTGAGTTCTGTTCTTGGGGGAACGCGCGGTCCTGTCTGTCTCTTCTTTACGTGAACTGCGTTATTCGGGCTAGCGTCTCTCGGAATGCTTTTAGCTCCAGAATGCGACGGCAGCGGGTGGTGAGAAATGATCACCGTTGTGCGCTGGTTTGGAGTTCATTTGGCGATTGATATTTCGATCCCGAAAGCGAAATATAAAAATGCGCTTGCTTTAGTTTGTCTTCTATACACTAGCTAGTCCACTCGGAAACAGCAAAGGGATCGCGGGCTTAGGCTCCCGTTGACATTCCTATTTCATAATATTATATAAGCAAGTATCGTTCTTTCTCGTGAGTGAGGTATGGGTAAAGTTAAGAGGCATGAAGGCAACGATGCGGATTAGGGAGCGAAAGGGGAGATTCCCCTTGAGATTACTCGGAAGAAACGTAGTTGGACTGGTCATGCGGCGCGTGGAACCGATAGTCGGTTGTTGATTAGTTACATGATGGGTGCCAAGGGAAGAACACATGTCGAATGCATCAGCGAACTAGGTGGTGTTACGAAATTGGGAAAGTTGCAGGTATGGGGATGGAGCCTGTTAGAGCAAACAGAGGTAATTGAATATAGATGGGAGATGCCTACATCCTTTAGTGCAGATGTGCTGCTTCTGATGATGATGACAGTCTTACACAGGCATATTCATAGATTCTTGAATTCTGAATTGAATTCTGGGGTTTTAGGTGCCAAAACAACGATTTGATTATGAGGCACGCGGCCGGGGGGGGGGGGGGGGATTCCGGATTAATTTTGACCACCCCGGGATCCTTAACGTGCCCTCAATGGACGGAGCACTGGCGCCGGGGCCGGAATTCGATCCCGCGACTTCATGCTTAGCAGCGCAACCCCATAGCCGCTAAGCGACCGGGTGGGTATTTTCATAGATTCTCCGCTGCTACTGCATTCTTTGACGAATGAGTTGAGGTCGCTTGTTATGCGCACCTCGATGTGGCTTATGCTTTTTCTTTCTTTCATTCAATTTAACTTTTTTTCTAGGTACAAGCAATAGCGGTTCGCTCATTAACGTTGAAGTATTCCTGCATTCACAGTCACCTCTCCGTGAAGAACAGCGCGCAATGAACGAGAAAAACATTTAAAGCTTGGCGGCTCTTTAAAGATTTATCTTCCCAGAGGACGAAGCAGACATTTTGTAGCTATATATTGTGAACATGTGGCCCAAATCCACATATCTTATTTTCGTTTACTACGAATGTTTATTATTGTCCGGCTACTTTCGCTAGCATTGAGTCAGCTATCGTGATTAGCCGGTGCCTGTTCTTACGAGGAGGGGCCTTAAGTAGCAACTGTTCGTGAACACGGGCTCTCTTTCTTCTGCACAATGAGCAGTAATAATCACATTTGTGTTGATGTAATTCCATGAACGCATTAAGAGAAATTAAAAAAAAAATATGCTAGCATGCAAACAGCGAAGTGCTTGCACTAGAACAGTCGGAACGTTTCAAATCATAACAGGAGTTTATATATTTAAGAAATTGTCCGTGTCATATTTTAAACGAATTTACATCTGCGCATGCAAATATCCGTAAAAGCAAGCTCACATCGCCCAGCGCAGTGGGACCCATCAACGTGGCCCACCTTGTATATACCGGACCGAATTTCGATCAAGAAAGCATTCTGTGATACGCCCGTCGCTTTCATCGCCGTTTCAGTGTCGCTACTTCCCGGAGCGGACGCTTTACCAACCAAGGAAATCATAGCGGAAAGTATACAGACGAGCCACAAGAACTCATCGTCTCAAGCGCGACGGATCGCGGCTTCGGCCTCTCTCCTCAACAACGCTCATAACCTGAACGGCGCGGGCGGCTCAAGAGGTTCGTCGTTCAGAAGGCAAGCACGCGCACTCTGCGGCCACGATACCGCTGCAGGAGAACACACACTCACATACACACAGAAAAAAAGGCCATATTATACTAGATACACAACGCGTCCAGTAATGTTTACGGTCGTGGCAGTTTCCAGAAGACCGCGCCGGGCCCTGTGCGGATATGACGCCGGGGTCCTTTCTGTGGAAGCCAGGAGAGGGGGGAGGGTAGGGGGGGGGGGGCAAAGTGGGAGGCGTTGGTTGTTTGGTGTCTATACTGAACCGCCGAGCTTCCCGTCATTTCGCTTATGACGCGGATATTTGGGGAGAAGCATCATCGCCGAGTCGCCTTCTGGGGGCTCGTAAAGCAGCTCTCGGTGCGCACGATGAAAGACGGGGGGACTAAATAAAATATATATGAGGCGTCTTTGAGAGAGAAAGGCCGAAGCTAGACGGCGCTCCCCGATGCAACGCCTAGAAGAGGTTTCGCGAGAAAGCAGCGAGAAGGCGGAGAGAGTGGGGGGGGGGGGGGGGGGATCAGAAAGCTAGCACAACCGTGACGTTTCGAGAGCGACCCGAGTTCTAAATCGCGCGCTCACTCTCGTGGACGGAAAAAGCGATGAGGCCCGGAGAATGGTTGCTGCGGCTGTTCCGTGTCCGCGGCCGAAACGGGACGGACGCTCGGCGCGGGTTTGGACTCCGGAGCTAAATGCACGTCCAGCTCGCGCTTATGTGTGGGACGTCTTTGTTCTGCGGAACAGCACAGCACCTGGCTGATAGACAGTTGAAAAGCAAAAAAAAAAAAAGGAAAAGGAATCAACGGCATACATTAAAAAAATAAATTCAAGCGTAATAGATGACCGCCCCGATCTCGTATCGATTCACGTCGCGCGGTGCCAGAGTCAATAAAAAACCTGTGTTACGGTTGCCACATCTGCCGCCTCTATTACACCGGTGTTCTTAACGTAGTTCTTCTTATTCCTTTTTTTTTTACCATCACCTTCTGTGCTCCGACTTCGTGTGATCTTACTTCACGTCTTCTGCATTATTTGAAGTCTGGAAACAACAAGATAGGACAACGCCATCTGAAGATAGGGACGATGTGTTGGGAAACAATCTGCTTGAATACTCGAAAAGGCAAAGAACACATATCGTATTACTGCACTTAGGAAATGTTTCCAATAAATATTCATCTTACGTCAAATGTCTTTAATATCGATCGGCAGACGGCATAAGAAAGCATCACGTTTCAAGTGTGAAGAGACTGCGTAGTTCAGGCGGAAACAGAGATGCACTGTCGCTCTCTTATCCCGAGGACTAAAACCTCAGTCGTTTCACGTTCGCTACAATATCGTCGTATAGCTATTGGCTACAAAATGAGCTGGTCAACACTTTCCTTAGTATTGTTCTTCGTTCGACAGCGTATATTTTTTTTTTCTTCGCTTGCGTAATCTATTGATTCGATCTCTGTGTGGGTGTCTTTCAGCTCTGTTTAGTTGCCTTTATTTCTACCATCAGCATAAATTTACAGGCAAACAAGAAAAAAGAAAACTGATCACAACACCAGGTGCGTCTCATTACAAAGGCGTGCGACATGCCATCACTCCGTAGAGGGTTTATAATTTTCGTGCAGTTCCAGACGTATGTTTTGGAACCTGAATTAGGGCAAGATTACAAATGCAGGTAAATCATAAAACGCAGCCATACATTCTAGTACTTCGTGGTTCTCATTTGAATTTATGCTGATAGTGAATGTACGGCAACAATATTATACGAGTTACCACATTTTCAAAGGCCTTTAGATGCATTCACGATAAATGAACTTTCTCGCAAGCCAATCTATGCCAGCCCACCGGCTAAACCACCGGAAACAAAAGTGAAAAGAAAGGGAGCAAAGTTCCAGTCGAAGTTATCAAAAACAGTAAATTAGCGCCCTGTGGGTTTCTTTTACAGCGTAAGCTGTTATCGGCTCGTTTCAATAGCCGTTTGGTTGGCGATGTTGTGCGGCACTACCGCCGCTGCCAGTGTCCGTCGCAGGTATTGCTAGCAATGAGAAAACATACTCGAATGCCATCGGGATCGAAGCTAGGCCCTCTGCGCAGAAGTCAGCTACTCTACCATTGCGCCACGCCAGCGCTTGCTAGATGCTACTAGCTGCTGCTGCGGAAACATGCCTTATACATGCGTTCTAGCGCGCAAGGAGTCACGCGATGCGAGATGCGCGCCGCGTAGCGTCGATGCGTGGCACTTTGCATTGCAGTTGCATATTATTGCACTAGATGGCACGCTATTTCCATAGATAGCGGTACAAGGTAGATAGAGGAGTTCTGAGGAAGGAAAAGATCAGGGAAATGTATACAAAAAAGCTAGAATGAAAAACATGTGTAGCATACCTGATGAAATCAAGCAGGCTAGACGACTATTTGTCACCGCCCCGTTCCAAACGGTTGCCAATAAATAAATCATCGTCAGTATCGTATCGTGCCAATTGTCACAGGATGCGAGATGTGCGCCTCGTAGCGCCGATGCGTGCAAACGTTCCATTGCAGTTGCGTTGTATTCCACCAGGTGTCACGACATGTGGAAGATGCGTCGTACCATGACACGCGTCAAGGGCTGTGGGCCGCGTAGTCTCGATACCTGCGTTTACTCTTTGGCACACTGTATGGTGCCTCCTCGCAAGTTACGAACCGCTGCTGAAGAAGCGAATTGCACAGCTACGCGCGCGACTGCAACCAGGCAGCGTCGGGCTCAGCAGGCCGCTGTGCAGAGAGCAGCACAAGCCGCAGGCGGGCGGACAGTTAAGCTCGTTCTCGTGAACAGGAAGCAAACAGACTTCGCCGCGATGACCCTATAGAGCGTGCTGCTCAAAACGGAACTCCTGTGGAGATACTCCTCCAGCTTACGCTGCGACTGTGCTGCGTGTACCACCCAGGCCTTTGACACTTTTTCTTGCACCCTTTCTTTTCGCCAACTTTTGCCAACTGTACCAACAACCCACTGTAGTCATTTCCCCGTGAAAAAGTTGCGCAGTTTATCAAAGAAATTTGGAAGAGAAACGTCATCACGTCAGCGAGCGCATTTCCTTATGAAGAGGCGACCTGTTCTTGTGTACATTTTCGCGTTCCATGAAGTTGATATCACTCCCGAAAGCCGTTGAATAATGCACCGCCTTGTGTACAGTAGCTCAGGGAAACGCGTGCATTAAGTGATCAATTAAGGGAGGCGGAAAGGAGGACAGAGAAAAGCAGAAGGCAGGGAGGTTAACCAGAATATCGTCTGGTTGACTACCCTACACCGGGGTAATGGGAAAGTGGAAAACAAAGATGACAGGGAGAGAGAGGAGGGAAGGCAAGAAGGAAATTAGCGGTGAGTTCGCTGATACGTGTGAGCAATTTAGGGAGACCATGTAAGTACTACTGGATTAGGAGTACCTGCAAACTTGGGAAAACAAGATGAATGAGCATTGGCTACGCAGCTTCATGACAGGTATAAAAGAGTAAAATGCTAGAGCTGAGTCGCGCCTTGTGGTGTACGGCAGCTGTACACTCTGCACACAGAACTCGCAATGCTCAGCAGAACAATCCCCTCCATACCAGAACGGTTGTTCATGGCTAACCCAATTTCTGCTCGTCCGTCCCGTGGGCTCGCAGGGAGAAGCGGTGATCGGTATAACTATTACGAATAGATAACGTTTCTCCTATGGCGTCGTTTTTTTTTTCTCCTTCCAGGCGGAACCGCGTTCTAAGTAACATTGTTTTCGAAAGACTGCAGAAGTGCCTACTCCATCATCGAGAGCTTCACCCTAGGGCCCTTATTTCGCTGATTCACGTTCTTATCGTAAGTGTAATGAGAGTGGTTTGCGCGTATGCCGGCAGAAATTCCGGCTTCGTAGTGAGAAGCACTCCATCTGTAATAGGACTTCCCTCTTTGCGTGCGTTTGCATATGTTTAAACGAGGTTTGCGAGAGTGGGGTCCACATCACTCGTTTATAATTATGTAGGCTAACGTTCTAGTCCACAACTCCCAGTTATTTGGCTGAGGAAAACAAGAGACAGAGAGAGAGAGAGAGAGATACAGAGGAAAGTTATAAGGAAAACGAAGCTCTTCTTCGACAATGGCCGATTCTACTTGCAAGCTCGAAGACGTGACTTCCGTATAATCGATCGCTGGCTGGTTTTATTCCTATAGGGCAAAGAACCCGCCAGTCCAATAAGTTCGCAGCAAACGAGACCAGTCTGCGTGCTCTTGCCAGTAACCTGCAATTTAACGTCAGTAACCGTAACCAACTCTTCTTAGCACAACAAAACACGTTACTGCTGCCTTATGGGAAGCAAAATTATTTTCTAGAAAAGAACCGCCTGATTTGACGTGTCCTAGGGCATTAGTGCTGCCTTACGTTTTGCCCCTGCCTTACCAAGGCATGCCTTCTTAACGGTATGGCCTGCTTCGTCACGGCTTGGCCTAATGTCCGTAAACAGCCTAAAAGGCGAGTAAAATTCGATTGATGCAACAACAACAAAGAAAAAGTCAAATTAGGGCTACGCATTCGAGAGACGTGCCGCACGAGGTGTGAAGGGTGTAGAGCCCCGCAGTAAAGAGCAAACGTTTCGGGGGGGATTAGGGTTTACCCTTCGCACTTACTTTTGTTCGTTCGTGCCTTGGCATTGCTGCTAATCGCTTTTTGCGTTGATTGATTTCACCACCCTACGTGGCAAAAGAGCCGATCTCCAGAACGTGCCTGCACGAAGAGCGATGCGCTGGACGAGCCCGCCGCTGCCGCTGCCGCCCGTTTTCGCTTGTGCAAATAGTACGAGACGGGGCCGAATGCCCGGAGCCGCATGCGTCCCGCGCCGCTTTTATATCGTCTCATTTGCCAAACAAAACGCCGCGCTTCCCAAGCAAACGAGCGGCCATTCTTTGCTGAAACCTTCCTCGCCTCGCTCTTCACCTTGATTTGCATGAACAACGCCTGCCTCTGTTTGGCTTGTTCTTTAGCCGCCAGCTCTTTCGTTACGGGTGCGTGGAGATGTGGAAAGACGTCGATACGATGCGAGTCTGATGTAGCATGCGCAAGGAGGAGCTGGAGAAAGGCGGGAAGTGAGGTTGAGGGGACGTTTGAAAGGAGGCTGAAGTTGGGGAAACGCCTGGGGGGGGGGGGGGGGGGCAGCGCCATATTTTCGCATGGAAGTCAAACAGTGCAAGAACGGAAGGAGTGAGAGAGAGAGAGATTGAGAGAGAGAGAGGGAGGAACGTGAGAGCAGTCTGCAATGGGATGACGGTTGGGGGGGGGGTGGGTTGCGCGGTGCTCGCGCAAAGTTGCTGAGCGTTCTGCGTGGAAAATATGAATTGCCTGGAGTTTTTTTGCGGGTCGCTGTGGAACATTCAGCTGCGTATGCGTGCCTCCGGGGCGCGGCATCTGGCGTTGTTTGAGCGTGGCACATACGACTGCTGTCTGCTGGGCCAATGCATCGGCACATGGAACGAGACCGATTCCTGTTTGCTGTCTCATTTCTTTCGCTTCACGACAGCGCAAGTGTACGAGTTCGAAATTTGCACAAAGTAAACGCTCCACATTTGTTTTTTCCTGTTTTGATCGAAAGACGAACGCGAAGGTTTTCGAGCGGGCACTGATTTTTTGCGTGGCGAGAAATGATATTGAATAGAACCTGCTCTTCTAATTCATATGAAATAATTTGGACTTGTTCATTGTAAAGACATCAGGAGAAGGAGTAGGAGGAGGAAAGAATATTTATTAGTTCCAGCGCAGCTAAGGACCCAATCCGGGCTCCTCTGGTGCTCTCAGGGCACATGGCCCCGTACTCTCTTGGCATCCTGTACCAGACAGTGCACCATACTTTTGCGAGCTATGGTCAAGAAAGTGGGCCCTTTTCCCAGCTGCCGGGACGCGTGTTGCGTGGCGAGCTTGTCAGTATGGTGTTTATTGAGATTGAGAAAGCAGGCTAGTCCCACAAGCTGTCGGCATTCGAAAGGTAGGCCCCAGACCTCCAGACTGTCTGCAGGTTTGTGAGTCTATGAATTCTCGTCAACGTAATGGCTACATTGTGTTGCGAGTAAGGTGCGCGTTTCTGTGTTCCGTACTAGTACACACAAAGTATCTTCAGACGACACGGGACACGCGCAATCTTATCTCACCTTGGTTACGGCCATTTCGATACTAAGCAAGTTATCGCGTTCGCCCATTGATTAAACCAGCTGTTTACGTGCGCTTCAATCATCTTTGTCGGCAGGACTGCAGTTGGTGTCCGGGAGGTTCGAAACGTGGTCCTGATCCTTCGCAATCCGCAGCAACGTTGACCCTGAAGAGTTTCCTTAGGTTTACAAGCGCCTCACTCTCTCGCGCACGCAAATACACGCGTAAACTTGCGCTTCAGCCAGCACGAATAACAAACTCAATGTAGCAAGAAAGCCAGCCTCGCTAATGAATAATTTAGATTTGTTTGTTCGTCCTGTCTTCTGTCCTCTGACCTCCGATTTATTTATTTGTTACTCATACAGAACGTGACGCACACTGAAAGAAACATGTCCCTTTCACGCGACTGAACCTAAGAGAAACAACTCGAAAACAACTTGGGGGGACACATACGGCACCTCGTGGCCGTCTCTTTCTCTTTTCCTTTTTGTTTTATGACGCATTTTTCTTTTTATACCTATACTTGCGCGCCGACTTCTCAGGCATTGGATGTTTATGGCCCGCAGCGTTTCGAGACGACAGCGTCGCGTCGTCCGACTTCGCCACACGGCAATATCGGAACGGCGCACGGAGGGGAGTGCGTTCCCCGAAGGAAGGCATCCTTCGGGCGAAACGCACGTCTCCCAGGGCAACGCGGCGGCATTCGGGAGCCCCCGTCGCCGCCGCCATATTGTGCGGCCCAGATCTTCGTATTGTCTTTCGGTGTCTCTCGGGCGGCACGCAGGAGCGTCTCTCTATTTGCACATGGCGAAAGTTGGCGACACGACCGTCCCGCCTGTCCCGGCGTGTTTATTGCCCAGTTCCCCGAGACAGTTTTTTTTTTCCTTGCTTCCGTCCGATTCCTTTTCTTTTCTCTCTTTTTTCGAATACGGCCCCAGAGTTTGCCTTGTCGTCTGACCTTATGCGCGCCGGGCTTGTTCTCCTGCTTTCTCACTAACTCGCGTTTCTTCTTTCGCGCTGCGCAGTTTCGTATTTCTTTTAAGTACCAGTTACATTGCCTATATGCAGTCCTTTTGGTATATATCCCGTTTCAGAGATTATGCACTGAGGCACGCAAATGGGCGCACGCATGCGCGGGCGCACATATTCTCTTTCCCTTTTGTTTTCTTTCTTTATGTTTTTCCTTCCTTCTCTCTTTCGCTGGCTCCTATATATATATAAGCTCACAGGAAAGAAAGAAATCACGTAAAGCACCTTCCAAACTAATTACACGCTCGAACCTAGAGCAAACTCGTATAGATAAGTAAAACACACTCAATCCGAAAGTCTGTTAACATAAAAGCATTGCCATCTCTGTATTTTCTACTCTCCACACATGCGATAGACCTACAGGACTGCAGTAAGTTGCAATAAATAAATTGCTTAAATAACTAAATACAATAAACAAATACATAAAACACACTCAATCTTAAGAGGAAGCTTTAGCTCGGGCCCATCTCCAACGCGGTCTATTCACATATATGCTAAACGCGAAAACGTTTTTTTTTTTTAGATAACCGCTGGACCGATCTTAATGAAATTTATTGCATTTGAGAGAGAAAGTTAAGTTCTAGTGACTGTTGAAAGCGTAATTTCGATTTAGAGCTTGAAAGTTGTTTAAAAAAATTTCACAAATTTCGTAGTTTGAAAACTATAGACGCACAAAGTTTACAATAGCTCTGAATCAAAAACAGATATCGCGATTCCGTAAAGAGCATCCACTAGACCATTGAAAGCGGACAAATTTGATATGCCATTTCATATCTTACGTGAATTTTTTACGTTGTGTACAAGGGTTCTGCAAAAGCTGTATTTCCAGATTACTAAATGTTTCAAGATTCATGCGAAGCATATCAATTTTGTGGATGAACAAGGTCTTAGACGCTTTATTGGTTCGGCAACGCTCGGCCAGCAGCATACATTTGTACCATCATGCGATAAGAGCTGCATGCCCAGATACCTACACCAGGCATAACACCCTGTCGTGGGCCAGTCTCGCTGCAGCCGACCTTGTTCATCCATCGCACGCTTGAGAGCAGAAAAATAACAGCGCGCAAGCGCCCCGTCACGTGGTATTTTTTCATATTTCGCGGTCTTTCTTTGGAATGCGAAAAAAAGGACCACGTGAGATATATCGTGTTCATTCATTCAAATAACTTTACTCAGTGTTGTAAATAACTTATTGAGAGGTTTCTCAAGGTGCTCTACAACTTTGCCTATCACACTTTGGGTCTGCAGCCAATACTTAGATAGTTGATTAATTAAACATAACTAATCCATTAGTTAAGGGGAAAATAAAAAGGAGCCTGAGTAACTCTATAGGCCAGGGCCAACATTATGCATTCGGTTCAACTCGCGTCCGGAGTGCCTTTCATTTTTAAAACTTTGGCTCAAGTTATGTGGGACAACCTGTATACGTATATTAGAAAGGCAGAGAGGTAAGCTGTCTTTTTGTCCTTAGCCTTTATTGGCAAATAGCCTCAATGCTGAATTATCATTCTGTAGTTTGTGTGACGCACACATTTATCGGTTGAACTAGAAGTTTTAAGCTTTAGCGGAGCTCAAAGTAACAATTTTTTTGGCACTGCAAGCTTTTGCAGCCGACAAAACCGGTACACAGTACACGCAGTTGTTTGTGAGATTCCTTCCCGGGTGCCTTTTAGTTTTGAGAAACTGTAGACGTTCTCATCGCTGTTGTCAGGAATAGTTTCGAGATTTAGTACGTTCTTCTAAAACCTCGGCTTTATTGTCATAGCCATTGTACGGAAGGTCGAGACGCATTCGCGCCGTGACCGATCGCGTCATTATCGGCGCCGCCGTGCTGCCCTGCTATCGACGACGCACGAGCGGCCAACACGTGAAGGAGAACTAGAAGGCCTCCACCGACAACAACAACAAAAAAGAATCGGAATAAAAAGAAAACAGAAAAAAGTTCCGTGCCCTTCCGCTCTGTCAAGAAGGATGACCAGCGAAAACGTGTATGTGGGCCCCTTAATGGCGAACTGCACCTCCGCCACGGCTTCGGGAGCGGCCCACGTATGGGGAGTGCTAACGCCTGCGTCACCCACGCCGCTTGTCGACCCAGCGTTTCGCTATCTTCGGGATGTTTTTTCTACACGCGGACACGACAGTGGGGGAAGTAACGCTTACCAGCTTCGCTGTAGAAAGAACAAACAACGACGAAGCCAAGGAGACGCACCGTCGAGCTCCGCTCCGTCGGCTCTGCCGGAGCAAGGGCAGCGTTCTGGCTTCGGGTGCTCGCAGGAGCGCTGTGCGCGCGCACTCACATAAGAGAGGTTTAGCGTGCCGGTATTCCGGCGAACGTAGGCGGTTTGAGCGGATTACTGGGTGAGCGGAGTCATGAATTTAATGATGTTGATTATTTATTGGCATCCTTGTTAAAACGGGGCAACTATTGCAGTTACCAAGCGTTTCGCTGCTGGCGTAAATTTTCGGGCCGCTGCGTAATATTACGTTCACGATTATATACAACACCAGCGAAGTAAGATACGCTTGCTAACAGCAATAATAACTGTGTTTGTCTGGTGAGCTCTGAGCCGCCAGGTGGCATCACCACTCCAACCACTATACCGCTTACGCCTGCGCTCGAGTTTTCCTCCTCCCAATCGCCTGCGTTTGCCGGAACACCGGCGAGCTAAAACTCTCGATTAGCGCCCCTGACTAGCAGCTGTGTGTATGCAATACCGTGTTGAATGCATAGTTCTGTGGGATGTCGCGTCTGCTGAAGGACGAATCTCAACATAAAAGCGTAACGACTGTTTGTTCGATTAGCGATGGCAGCGGACGGGCATACCAGCGCAACGCTCGTCACGGTAGCGGAAGGGAAGAAGCCGCCCTTCCCAGCTGGGCAGCCTGTTTGTGTAGCCACCATCGGTGACGCATACCTCGGGTGACGTAGCGGTGGCGCTGTGTTTTATCGGCAACGCAGTCCAGCGTGTAGCTGTGTTACGCTGGGCTGGATGATAACAACGCGGAGGCTGTGCGGCAATACGCGCAGAGTGTGTCGCCGCAGTTCTAAGCGAAATAGGCATCAAACGTCAAGATAAATCTATTCAATTATTTCTTTGATCGGTGACAAACGCCGGTGCTTCTTCTTTTTTTTTTTTTACTCCGGTCTCCTCTCGCGCAGCATGGTTGACCCGGCGACTGCAGCGCCATTAGAGCCGCTGCTCATCGTGGCAGCGCTGTGAGACGCATTTAGAGCAACGCTAAACCTTGCTATCGCTTTCAATGCTCCGAATTCGGGTGAGACTGCCGATTTGTAGCGCTTAATATAAGCCCATTAAGCTAAGCGAACGCAAAAAAAGAACATTAGTTTAGTGCACGAATCGCGCCATTGCGAGTATCAAGTTCTGAAAATACCCTGTTGCCGGCGCTCACATTGGTGTAATTGCAGTTCGAATGCGGCTTAATACACCACGCTGTGGTTGCAATAGTCATACTTCGTAGAACGTCGATAAATGCGCCTGGCATTACGGTCTTTGTTCAGCGCTGCAACGACGAAGCAACAAAGCCTTAGTACGATCGTCAGTGCGAGATTGTAGTGTTTCACAAATTTCGAAACCGTTTGTTCAATTAACGTTTCGTAACGACCGCCGCTGTGCGCTGCAACGCAGAGCGCTGGCTTCGCAATTGTCGTCGAATACAAGCGTAACTAAGCGCGTTGGGAAACCGTTCCGAATTATAATTCCCCTCTGACGTGCGGACACTATGTTGCTGCCACCGAAACTTTCTTTTTAATCTCATTCAACGATGTATGTATTGTCGCAACGGTGCGCAACTTGTAACAGAGGTATAGTAACAATGGGGTTCTTTTCTTGTACTCATTACATTAATTATAGCGCTCATCGACATGCAATTTAACCTGGTACATAGTTTGGGCATTTCTTAACGCTTTCGTTGACTACACTGTTACCTTTACCGTGCGCCTACTGACAAAAAAGAAATATTGACAGTCTAATAAAGATAAACGCTTGCTTTTGCTTTTCTTCTGCCTGTTTCTTTTGTTTTTCTTTTTTTAGTCTGCGACTTTTCGAGTTGTCTTGCGTGCATTTCGGACACAAAGCGACATTTGTTGGAACGTCTAGCATCACTGGTGCTTATTTGCGATAAGTTTTGTCATTGGCCTCATCGCGCTTGCGCAGCAGATTCGTCATCTATGGTAGTTCGGCGGGTCTTTTGATGTTTTGACCTAACACATTTAGATAGCACGTTGTTCCGTTAACGACGACTCTTTGTTGCTTCGATAAGTCAAAAGCATGCAGGCGAGACCTTGCCGCCAACGTCACTGACATTTTTCTTAGGTTTCAGATCACACAAAACGTCCTGCTATAGCATCTCCAACGTCACTCGCATCACTACAGCCACACAAGTATATCAGCGAGGAGGATTTAAAGTAAAGATGGATATTTGGGTCTCTATACGAGCCACATTATGAGGGGATGCGCGACCTGTGTGCATGAAATTCGTGGCGTTAGCGCGTCTCTGTACTAGTATTCCACGCGCAAAGTGTTAAACACTTATAGTATGTCCCATGCATTTCTCCGTATTTGCTATTTCTTCTTGCTCTTTAGCTTTATTATGGCGCGTTTCTGTGCTTATCACATGTGAAGCAAGCATGCTCACTAGTAGCGTGTTTATTTATTTATTCTTTATTTATTCTGTGTATATTTCTTTATTTATTTGTCTTTTTTTTGCGAGCAGCGTTCATTTCACAACCGCACGTTGAAATGACTGGCTCCTACGTAACTTAGTTTGCTATGTCATCGCAGTTGATGAAAAGCTGACAAAGCTTGCTATTCCTTTTCGGGGGCACACGAAAGCAAGCGTTTGCAAATCACATACTCCTACTGCTTCTTTCATTTCTTTTTTTTTTTACTTGCAACTGTCTTGTCAAAGGACAGTTCATTTCGCTTCCACATTTCTCTTTAAATTCGGTACTGCTCTGTTTGTGTTCGCTTGATCACCGATCTCTATAAATTTCCTCTTCTTACCGCACCCTAACATAAGCTACAGAGCCATCCTTCCTAAGCGAAATTCATTCATTCATTCTTATAACTCCGCGCTTGTTTGTGTATGTCTCGCACAACATCCTTTAGAAAATCTACAGGGCAACTTACGACGCCATTGGCCTACATTCGAGTCTTTCTTTCTGTGTGTGCGCTTTTTTAGCGCCCTAGTAGCGTAGTTTAGCACGGTACGCTGAAACTGCGCACGAGGTTCCCTGAAAACGCTCATCAAGTGCTTAGCTTCTCCAGGTTCAGAAAAAAAAAAGAAAGGAGAGAATCCTCACATACACTTCTTTCCCTATGGACATTTCCTATCTTATACAGTTTTTTTTTTTCCTTTTCTATGCGTCCGATCTAACCCTGGCATATATGGGCTTCCCTGCATAGTTTGCACTCTGCAGCAGACACTCTAATTGCGTAGGCGTCACCGGTGAGGATTTGGACTTCGATTCCCACGCGAGTCACGTCTGGCGCGTACCTTGCGCAAGCCGCGCGATCTGCATTTTGCATTCCTCGCACGGATCATGCACCATCCGAGAAAGACGAAGCAAATAAATAAGAATTATAATGAAAATAAAAAGAAAAGTCAACGGAAACAAACTGGCGCATTTCTGTGCCGCGAGAGGCGAGGCGTACAAATCTACTTGCATGCCAGGCGAATGTACGCAAGCACGTCTCAGGCGCCGTGTCGAAATGCTCGACGAAGAGAGAAAAGCAATACAAGTAGGATTAAGGGGGTAAAAAAAGAAAAATTGGCGGAAATAATCAGAAGAAGCTGTCTCGAGATAAGAACAACAGCGACGACCCGTCAGCGCTTAGAAACAGAAGACAACTTCAAAGAAGTCGGCGTTTCTTTTTTTTTTTCTCTTTCTTTCTTTCTTTTTTCGCACGCCTGCGCGCACGTATTCCGCAAGGATTACGTGTTTCGCTCCGCGGGTCTTCTCGTCTCACATTCGAATGTGGCCGGAGGAGTGGCTTTCTTTTCACCGCTTCACTTCTCTCTCCCTCTCCCTCTCTCCCCCACCGGCTCCTTTCGCTTTCCGAGGTTCATCTACGTTTTCTTTTCCCTGTATTCCCGTCCTTTTCGTCCAAGCGGAATAGCACGGTTGGTTTCCTCTCCCGCGCCTTCAAACGACAGGCGCGGGGGTGGTGGGAGGCGGAGGGGGCGCTGAGCGCGACACATTGTCGAGGGACGCAATGCACCTACCGCGCCAGCTATTCGCGCAACCGTGCGCCACCGCTCCTTGCTCGGTTTTGTCTTTTCCTTTGGCTTGGCCTGGCTTATACGTGTCGCTTTCGCGGTGCGAAAAGCCGTCGGCGGTTGCGAAGGAAAGTTCTCGCGCCTCGAGTGTGTAACGAAGGAGCACCTGACTAAGGGTGCGGAGTTGTTGGCGAAGGACGGGCGCGTTGTACTCTACCGACGTTCTTCTTCCGTCGTTCCGTCTGCTGCTGCTGGAAAATCCCAATTGCTTTCTCACGAGGCTTTGCTGGTTGCCGATGTCTGTGCCGTTGCTCAAGACGAGCCAAGACGGCTTGGAGTCGGAATTGCTTATATGGAGCCCCCATCGTACGGTGTCCGCCGCCGGTTTTCCTAAAAACACTGTTGCTCTTAAATAGGCATGGAGTATGGTAGAACAGCTCGTGGGGAGCCTATTGCGTGGGCTAATACAGGCGTCGCGTAAGCGAGAGGATGTCGTAAAATAGAGTCTTCATTTGGCGATACCTTGGAGATGTATGTTTTTCTGTGGCTTGTCTGACCTCCAACAAGCCATGATCGCGTAGTTGGGAAGAAGAAGGGAAAAAAAGACACATCTGTTCACGTGAAACGTGCGCGAAATGCCAGTGGCTTTGAGCGGCCTCACACATGGTCGGTGTCGTAACTATGAAATAACGCGAGAGTGCCACACAAACGCCCAAATGAAGCGCAGGTAAGCCAGAAGCATGCACACTCTTTCTCAACCTGTAGCCTACGGGCCTTTCCTGTTAGAAATAAAGGTTAACAACATATGTGGAGTCATCGCAGAAGCTAGTTCGATTGACGAGCAGATGAATGCACCAAGTCAAGCTTCGCTACGCAAGGAGACGCACGTTATTATTCACACGCGCGTCACTTACAACTAACTGCGCTGCGGAGACGAATGCACGTGCTGTTCTGCGCTGCACAGCTGGGAGCGCCATGCAGCCGCGCCTATATACGCTTACTCCCTACCACCCACCGTTGCTACCTTGGAGTCCGTTCTCAGTTGTGTGGTGATATGTCTGTAAACATAGTGGCTACCGTTTCGAAATTACAGGCTTGGCAAACTACTCTTTCTATCACACGAAAGAGATATGTTTCCATGGTATCGCCGGCTCCTTTACGGTGTCGTAAGCATTGCAGTGTATCAAAGCTGTATGGCCTTCGTTTCGGAATCAGAACGGGTGGGTGAAACAACGAGGAGTGGATTGAGTCTCCCTGTCAGCCAGAAATTGGCCTGCCAAGCTCACGTAGACCTCAGCTCAAACCAAGCTCAGCGGTGCGTTGGGCTAAGCCGATCCACGTTCGCCGGGTAAGATGAATGAGAGGTAAGGCGTTTCTAAACGCTGTTGAATGAGGTCAGCGGCTTCGTAGCCATGTAACGGAGGACCAGACGCTCTTCATCACACGATCTTTCCTCACTTCACGACGGGCGCTACCACTGAGATGAGTTGAAATGCCAAAAGAAAGCAATTGACATTGTCATAAAAACGATATTGAGCCATGCTGTGTTTGATTGAGTTGCTTCGCCGCGCTCGTCAGCTGAGCCCAGCTGCACCTATATGGCAGCACGTTTATTGCACCCCGGAGAGCACGCTATAAATCGTGAAATACGGAACTCAGGGTGTGTCAAGATTCTTTGATTAGCTCAGCTACAAAGAAGCACATGTTTAGGTTAGCCTGTATTAGCGAATATCAGTAAATCGCGCTCCAGCAATGCCACAAAATCCGTGAGATGAGGCAGTGATAACCAGAAAATAGGCAAAACCGAAGGACACGGGGGCGACGCCGTCCGCAAGTACTTCCTCCAACTCACCGGTACGTCACAGATTCTTACTGTGTCTACACAGGCCTAGTTAATAGTTTCTTGGCAAAGCAGAACATTGAATTTAAATAGAACAAGAGGTTCGATTTAGGAAGTTTCGAGAACTGCTTTTGCATCGAGATGGCTTAAACCCGAGAATCTCTAACCTTGGAATCTGCTACGTCCAGGGAGGTACTGTTGGTGAGGTTCAGCCGCAATATTATAAAATAAGGAGACATGCGTTAAACTAGGTTTTGTTGTTCAGTTTTAACATAGTTTATAATAATTTTTTGTCATTAAATTAAACTTTAATTTCGCAAGGATGCTTTACAACTTCTAGCTTATCCTTTAAGTAAAGGGAAGCGCATTAGTGCGATCCAATAGCGAAGGGCAATATGAATGAAAAATGAATAAGATCGTCACAAAATACAGCCGCTAAGTTTGACGCCGCAGCACTGCTAATTCTAACGGTTTCCGCCTCGAGGTAATTGGTGACGCACGTTTCGTTGCCCACTTCGCACACACGTGATAAAAAAAAAAGACAAAGTAGGACTATTTCTTCAGTCAATTCTTGCTTTAATTTTTCAGGCAGGAAGCATTAATTCATTTAACCATTCGGTGTTACAAAATGCACTTAAACGACACCTAGCATGAAGTATCTGGGTGAAAAAGTGTCGCCCTTACGTGCGATAAAGCGTGCTGGCAGGCGGGCCACACCTGCCAGGTAACGAGCCGTGATTGGTCAAATAAAAGCTCGGCCAGCCGCCGGCCCGTGCCAATCCTAGATGTTATCGGCTGTTCATTACAGGTACCCTTTCTTTCCACTCTTTCTTTTGGTTTGATCGCTCGTGTTCTTCCACTTTCCCGATCCACTACTGGTAACCTGCTAAAGGCGAGCACTACTGCAGTAACTTCTTGTTGACCGGGAAGTCCGACCATGCAGTGCAGGCAGAAACAATGGCCGCGCAAGCCTCGAGCACGGGCAAAGATGCCGTGCGCCACGCAACTAAGCGCGCCCCTATCACCGATAGCCGAGCAGCGAGGAACAAAGCGGACAGGCACCCAATAAACGCGACAGCATTACGAGAGAGTGATAAGAAGAAAAGAAGAAAGGAAAAAGAAAAACACGCGCGCACAGAAGCTTACGGCCTCAGGATGGCTGTTCGTACGCACTTCCCCCGATGGAGTTCTTTCCCTGCCCCACTCTTCGTTCTATTCTCGGTTTTTTTTTTTTTTGTTCCTCAATGTGGGCAGCCTTTCATCTCACGGTTTCATTCTTCTATTACGCCTTTCGGTGGTGTGTCCCAATTTTCCTTTCTGTCATTTCTTTTTTTTTTTTTTAGTCGTCGTCGATATGTCTGTTTTGTTAGGGAGAATCGATTTTCGTTTAACCCGGCTTCCTCGGTGGAAATTTTTGCCGCGTTCCGATCCCTTTCCCTCTGCCTGCTTCTCTATTGCCGGTGGTCCACAAAGAGACCCGAGCCCCCAGTCGAAGGCCGAGCCGCTTGTGCTGCCGACGCTTCTTCACGCTGCCGCGATGGAGCCGCGGTCGGAATCACTCTCTCTCTCTTCCTTGTTGGCTCCTCACTACCGGTCGGTTGGTTTTTGATCCGGGACCTGCGGGCTTCGAACGAAGTGGCGCAGAAAGAAAACAAAAAGAGATAATGCAACGAAAGGAGGCATCAAGGGGTGATCGGCGATTGAAAAGTGGGGAAAAGAAATTGAAGATGCCGTAGCGTACGCGCGCGCTGCATTAAATGCATTCCCGCCGCAACGCGGCATAGACGGATGAGGGAGCGATATCCCTTCGAAGGCTGAATATGTAGACCTGCTGTTTTAATGAACTCCGCGAAGTGTCGCGCATTCTTCGTAATATATGAAACCGCATAGTTTAAACACATTAAAGCGTCTTTTCATTTTTGGTAACGCTGATTATGATAATAAAATGATAATAATGACCGTCTTCATTGTGGTTTATGCTTTTTAGTATGGTTCGTCCAAAAATAAGGTTTATATAAATGTAGAAAGCGATGCAAAGGTAAAGCGTAAAATATACACACTGATAATAGAAGGCCTACTATGACACGTAGCCGAGGACGATGGCCCTTTGTTTTCGTATTCTGACCAATATTACGCTGTACTGTGCCACCATTTCCAGTCAGTAATTTATTGCTATTTTGGTCGAGCACATGCTGTGCTGCGTAACCGTCTTCAAACGTTCCTCACGCGGGTTTTAAAAGCAATCAATACGCGTTCTGCAGCAGTGTTATAACGCTGGATCAAGCGCAGCAGTCTAATAACTATTTGAAAAATGTTCACGGCTAATAATGTCGCTTTCATAGGGAAATACGCTTTGATGAATGCGTAATGTAAACTATGATGGTTTCCGAAGACCACTCGAGCCTCCACCACAGATATTATTCGTTTGACATAATTGTCCTGCAAGGAAATATTGGCAATTTAGAACTGATGATAGTATCACTGATGACTCACTCACAACGTCACTAATTCCTTTAGATGATATAATTTACGGATTTCAACAAATTCCGCACGTAAGGAAGGTGTCAGGAAGTAAAAATTCTTGTGAATTTTTACTTCCTGATTAGTGACAGTGGGTGAGGAGCCTTCCGAGACTCGGGAAAATAGGGCGCCTAGGGCTAAAGTGGAAGGTTCACTGCTTAGTCCCGCATCCTTTTGTGGGAGTGGCTTAGTAGGGTCGAACGAAAGGCGCTTATCGCGGCACAGAAAAGTGACCCTTCGTTAACTGTGCTGCAGGCTTATGTAAATGAAGGAGTGGCCCGAAATAACATCTCGTTCTACACTAGGTCAGGTCTCAAGTGCCAGAAATAACAGGATTTCAAGGGTCGGACATACAACCAACTACTCGTGCCAGAAACGTACCGACCACAGCTTTCAGAGTTAGCGCATGGGAATGTTCGGGTGGGTCACTTCGGTATCTAGAAGACAAAGGCTAGGCTAATGCAAGATTGCTATTCGCCAGGATGCTGTAAAGAGGTTGAAACACTTGTTAGGTCATGCGACGCATGTCAGCAAGTTGGCAAACCCAATGACAAGTGACAGAATTTTACTCGGAGCGAGACAGGGCAAAATATAAATATTCTTCGATCGCCTCAGCTGTGTCTTGCCTTCCCGAATGACTGTTTAAAGTTGCTTTGCAATATATTCTTTAGTCGTTTATTCTCTTTGAATATGTTTTCTTTGAAAGCACTATTTGTGGAGGTCTGTATCCCGGCCTCTTTATCGGGTGCGTGTTTCGTGGTTAGCACAATAACCGTAATGGTGCTGTTGAGAGCACAGAGGGGTTTAGAGCGTTTGTTTTCATGGAGTTTGGTCTGGCGTTGTGGAGAGCATTGGGAGGGTGCTCACTTTCACCGAAGTGATCGGCATTGATTTTCGGTCACTCCGTGAGCTTTCTCAGATCCAAGCAAATGAAAGATCAGCGGATGAAACGGCGGCAAAGCCATTTCCTTGGCCCCATCAAGGACGTCACTCAATCAGCACATCGCATACGTCGAGCCGCGTCGAACAGCTCGACTTCTGGATGTATTATCTGGCGGCGGGGGTATTGTTGTGCCATACTACGAGCACCACGTGGCTACCACGAGGCGACGGGAGCTCCCACTTCTCCGCGACGAATCAAGAATTTGACACGGCAGGCGACTTCAGTAGGCGCCCAGCCATATCCACGACGAATCGAGAATTCGGCGTTGCCGACGTCATCACCCTGCCCCGCCTCGTTCCTGCCGACCAGAACTCGCCCAAACTGGTTCCTGGTGACGAGGGGTCGCCGAAGGGATTTAAGGGAGAACCGGCCCATTGTGGAGAACAGAGAGTCGCTTCCAGCCGCCCAGTCGGTCTGATGCGTTCTTACTGCTACCTGTACGCTATCATCCACTATCTGTAAATATTGTATGAAGTTTTTCGTTTCTTCTTCGTCTGCGGAAAGAGTCCGTCTTTCGCCCTCCACCCCGAATTCACAACACCACGCAGTACTCTGGGTCCAATCGTGCTCCGTGAGATTACCGCAGGAGGTTCGTGGCGCATATTTGTGCATTGTAATCGGTTTACTTATCCCGGAGTTTCAGACACACGTGTCAATGCGGGTTGACTTCGCGCTCAGATTATGCCGGAAATACGCACCCCGTGGCTCCCCCCTCCCCCCCCCCCCTTCCAGTCGAATGGTGGTTCGGCAGTAGTCCAATATTTACGCTTGGTTTATTTCTGTAAAGCGTGCTTTGTCTGCAATGCAACTATGTAAGTACAAGAAGCCAGCGTGCAATACTTGCTGGTGAAGTGATATGATGGGTCGGGGTAATGTAACAATTCTATTCTAAATCCTTTTTTCTCTATCTTTTACTGGTCGGAGCGACACTCCCCGTAAATTATCACTAGGATCGTGTAGTCAAGAGCGGTGGAGGATAAGGAAGGATTGTAACCCAGCGAAAAGAATCACAACATCATACCTTTCATGATGCAATGTAGATGTGCACAAAAAAAGAAAATATGATTATGATATGATATAATATGATGTGAGAAAGTATGATATAGAGAAGGGCTTCATGATTACGTCACCTACTAGATTTTATTGAATGTTTGTAGGAGAAATTACGTCATAATTTGAACAGTGCTAACTTCCGCTGCATACTTAAGGTCAAATGTCGTCCAGATGTAGTTTTATGGTCGCGTATCAATTTCTCTGAAACTTCTGCGGAAAAGAAGTACAATTTTGCCAATAGACCACATTTTGAATATCTTCCTTTTTTTCTTTGCCTCATACCCTGACATTTTCGTAGTTCCTTTTCCTTCCCGCCTGTACGTGTGCTAGGTATTCTTTTCACCAAAGTAAATATTTGCGGCTATATCTTCCATTCACTTGTGGTCAAAATAGTAAAGAAACTCGTACGGAATGTTCAGCACTAACGTGAATGTGGTGCAGAGCTGCAAAGGAAGTCCATTTTTAGCTACTGGCGAAAGATAGCTGCATCGTTAGGGAATATTTCTCCTGGGTCAAACAGCAACCACATACGAGTGCATTTGAGGCCTAATCGCCCTACCATCTAAGCTTGAGGACAAACTGTTCGACAAAGCAAATCCATGTCAATGCTTCATTTCCACAATGCAAGATGCTACAGCTTTCATTTCGTTAGTAATGGAATTATTTAATTTCATATATCTACAGACAAATTGCAGGTCTGTGGTATTTGTGAGATAAAATACATACATACATACATACATACATACATACATACATACATACATACATACATACATACGTACATACATACATACATAGATAAAATTACTATAAAGTGTGACTTAATTTGAATTTCACTTGTATTTAGGGTGGATAATGTAAACGCGCACATATTTCTATAGTAAGATCAAGTAAATTACGAATATAATATATACAATAGGAAATAAAAATAGTAATACTAACCACATGGAATAATAAAAAATATTGGAATAAGAATTTAAAAGAAAAAGTTGGCAGCCTTTTTTTCATACTCTGAATTCTTTTTAACGAAGATAAGTGCATCAATAAACTTTGCGTTTATCCTGCAGTTGTCTACTCAGTGCTGCCACTGGAAGCCAGCCCCCCAAGCGTAAACCCGCCAGATTAGAGGGAATTCCTGAAACGTTATTATAGGGGCGATAACGACGCGTGTAATTATTGTAGCCACGCTTCCAAGCAAAATCAGAAAACAAGAAACTGCTTGCGTCTTAGCGCTAAACATTTGTTGCTTAGTTGTAGCTAGCAAGAGTAAGAACCCTCATGAAATGCATTCGTTGAATACCGCACAACCTGCAAAATGCTAAGCACTGGAGAGAACGGACAAATTGAAATTTACAGACCAATTGCATTATTGCTTTAATTATGCGCTGAGATGCGGGTAATGAAAGTGTGGGTAGATATTTGAATTTATATACGGGCATAACATATACTACTACTACTACATTGTAATAGTTCTATGGCAATCTTTTCATTACACGATAAGTGTGGCTCTCGTAATTAGAAAATTCACGTCCTAATGTTCGCACTCAAGTCCAGCAAGGGCGGGTCGGTGCCGAGGAAGTGCGCTTCAAATGGCGGAAAGCTCAAGTAATTGAAAAGTTTCAGATTCCGCGCGCATTCTTATACTAAACAACGGCTCCCGCTCTTCGCAAAGCCGTATGAATTCTTTTTTTTTTTTTTAATTTGTACTTATATAATGAGAGGCACTGTCACACAGCAACTTTGAATGTCAGTAGCTGCGGATTTTTTCGCGCCTAGATCCCAATTGTATTGTTCAACTGCAGTTTGCACCTACTAACCTTCTGGATCACTCACCACTAGTTCCACCAATTATTCCATCACATAATTCGAATAATTTACCACGTGACGTTGTCTGCATAATAAACCCTACACTGAGGAAAACTGCACTCCTAAAAGTGTATAACTCAGCGCCTTGCACCGTAAAGAAGGGCGTTTGTTTCGAACTAATACATCCGTTTGAAAGGGTGATGTCTTTTTGGATACGCGCCACTTCCCCCAATGTGTGTTGCTGAAATGCACGCTATCGTTTATTTTTACAGTGACATATTTTATTCCGTCACTACGCTAGTCATTCGGACGTCCGCCTAAGCAGTCCCGAAGTGCTTTTTAATACATTTACAAGGAAATAAATAACTAAAGCGAAAAACATATAGTCGCCCAGCCTGGATTCGAACTGCAAACCTACGGATGGCCAGTCGGTGTTACCTCTCGACCACTGCGCCTACCCAAGCACATGGAATGATACAGCACCTGTAGAGTGCTGTAGCGCCTCTAGCTGATCTCATAGGCTGACACCACACCTTTTCAACGCTTCAGTTTACCTATAAATCACCGCCAAAGTGAATGAACTTACGCAAACTTAGCAGTAAGGTGTGAAAGGCATGAAGCAGGGAGTGGACCAAGTAAATGTGTCTTTCCACTTTACGACTGAGGCGCGCCACCCCACACAATAAAAGCTGTGTTTTTATAAGTAACAGATTGCTCCGCCATGTATCTGCGAATGTTTATTCCAACCGATACTGCACAAAACAGCGCAGGACATTCTCCGCATGATATAACGCCGGCGCCTATGCTACACCAAAAAAAAAAAAAAAAACATGTGCCTTAAGAACTATTATTGGCAGACGCGCTGTGATTCGCTGACGATTCGCAGCTCATCCAGAAGACAAGACCGAGCTGAAACACCTTAAACGAAGCCTGTGGCCAAAAGCGAAAGGCAGGGTAGGAAATAAAAGAAAAAGCTATGTATTTCCACATCGCCACCGGGGACGCCACGTGCATAAAGGAGTAGGTCGACATCCAGTACCTGCTGTAACCATATGACGTGCTCGAACAAAGACGTGGTGCTATCCGCTGTTGGGAATGGCCGGCAGGGTGGCAACGTGCCAGCTATTTCGGCCCGCTGCACGTGCTTCGACCGACCCGCGGTGGCGGCGCCCTTCAGAGAACGAGCGAGGCCGACAACGCTTAACCGACCATGCGCCGCGTTTGGAGGATCGGTGAGGACAGCAGGGCTGGCCACGTTTGGCGCCCCGTGCATTGTTGGTTAATTTGCCGGGTCATCATGGTCTCTCTGCGGCAGGGGGAGCTCCCTGGCAAAAGGGTGCTTTGCGGTACGGGGGCCCCAGGATTCGTCACAGTCTGCTGACACACGTGGCGACTACAGGAAAAAGGCAGCTCTGGAATTTAGCGGCGCCGGCTGGGGTCGGGCGTGACCAGCTGACTACGGGGACGCCAGACAATGGATACCACGACGACTGTGCTGCGAAGGTCGTCTGCCCTCGAGAGAGCACTGAAACCTGTGCGGCACGTGTGTGTGAGCCCTCCTCCTCCAAAAAAGGCGTGTAGTCTGCGATGACGTCGAACGATGACGTCGAACGGAGTGATTATAAGCAGCGATTGTCGGCTGCTAGAGGGTGCTCGTTGTCGTGCTCGAAATGTACTCGTGAGTTGTGTGCTCGTTTGCTATATGCTTCGTCTTGCGGGCTCCATTTGGGAGTCACGCTAGACTGTCGATGTATGTCTTGTTTAAACTGTAAATAATGTAAATAAACCCTGTTCACCTAGTTCCTCACAAGTTCCTCTTTACGACCTTTAACTCCTTCAAATGGTGGCAGCGGCGAGATCGTCCGACAACTCCTACATCTGGTTGACAGCGGTGAAATCGTCCGACGAATCTAATACCGCGTAGAAATAGACGCTTATAGCTTGTTGCTTGCTTGATATGTTGAAGTGCCCGAGCACCCTTAATTTCTTGTAGGTGCAAGTTTCGCACAAAACGTCATTTTAGCACTCTGAAACTTATGAAAGGATGCACGACGGTTACTCTGCTAACAAAGGCTACCGTTTTCAAAATTTTTAGGGAAAGTAAAGCTGCAAGAAGGATGTTCCAACATTCGATCAACCCTCTATGGTATAATTTTCTTGAGTGTGCATGACACAATTGTACGGTGCTCAGCGATTTAAACGCGATACTCAGACACCATGGCGGCCGGCGCTTTTTGTGCCACCGGTGATCGCTGCATGGGTGATCACTGAGGGGTCCGAGTGCATTTACGACGCATCAAAAAGATTATCGCTTTCATGCGACACGAAAATGCATCATCTCAGTGTCACCAGCGCCCGGCGGTGGCGCAAGAAAGTACCGGTCTCCACGTTGTCCGAGTATCGCGTTCCAATCGCTGAGCACTGCACAAAAGCTGTGTGGTCTTTTTACCATCCAATCAAAATTGTGCTTGAATTCAAATGTTTACTGCTTTCTATTATATTCTTCTTAGTAGACGCTCATAGCTCATTGTATGTTTGTATTATTAGTGTTTCGGTTAACTACACACTTTCTTTACTGTAGCCCTCCTATGTAATGCGTGGAATGTGCCTTCAGGGTATGTCAATAAAAAAAAAAGGAGGCATAGCATGCAAGGCTATTGACGAATACAACTTTATAGGTGACTGCCTAAAGATCTGTAAGGTTACTTTTTTCAGTTTTATTCTTTCGCGGCCGCAGATATATGCTAGACACTTTGTGAGATTTACATTGACCTTGCATTAATTGGGCGTAGCTCGTATCATTATACGACTTCTTAAGGAAACGATTTATCAGGGTGCATGCATGATTTGCACCTAAAGTGGGCCGTTGTAATGTAAATGCCTTGAATACTGGAAAACATTTCAGATGAACTGGCTCCACAAATATCGGGATCTTGCCTGTGGGGAACTAAACCAATGACTAAACCTACTAAAGCAGGGAAACTAATGATGACTTCGGCTGTCTAGGTGAGTTCTCTGCTCCCCTTAGAGAGCTCCGAACAATATTTCTTGCCAATACCTCTTTTTTTTCTCTTTCCTTCTTGATCGAAGATTTCGTTCAATTGTCCAGAGCAGCGCACTTTTGTTGGGTTCTGTAGTCCTAGCAGACAGAGAGAGAGAGAGAGAGGGCATTAGGGAAAACTAGGGAAGTTAACCAGGCTGAGCCTGGTAGGATACCCTGATACCCTGCAATGGCGAAGGGGGAAATATGATCGAAAGAGGAGAACGAAGACAGAAGTTCACACTTTGCACGGTTACGCAGACAAGCGTTCATCACTGAGTTAATCACAGGCGGTCATACAAGCTCGTGCATTAAAAAAAAATGCAGCAGCGCCTATGTAGCCTTGCACGTAGCACAGCGCCAACATGACTATAGGGAAACGTAGCAGTCCCATAACGCATTGTTCACACGTTAGTTCGCTTTCCTCTTATAATGAGCATTGAGGACCCTCGAAACTCTCAGAAAGGGGCTTCTAAATCAATATTCTGCGCCGAAAGGAAGAGGGACCTACTTCAAAAGAGAAAGAAGGCTGCACTCGACAAGAAAAGAAGCAAACACTATAAAGGAGACGCGCTACAAAACGGAAACAATGGGCGTGTGGAACCTTCGCCCAACAGTCACGGCGTGTAGCACCGGGAGCTTCGCGTCTTTGAGAGCCTCCGCGCCCTCCTTCGCTCTCGGCCCCAAGCTCTCCCGCGGCCAGTCCAGCGCACGGTGGTGAACGGCAGCAATGACAAGAGCTGTACTCGCCAATCAAATTACCGAAAGCTGGGGCCTTTCGGAAATGAGATTTGCGCGCGCAGAGCTTCCCTGCCGCTTGACGGCCAGGAGGGATAAGGGGAGGGGCAAAGCGTGGAAAGGGGGGAGGGGCGGACATCGGGAGACGGCGGGCACGCAAGAGGAGAACACGCGGAGACCGGGGTGCTTTGAGAGCGCGCGAGGTCGTAGCCCGACGAGCTATGTAGGCCTGCGCGCGCTTGTGCCTTGAGTTGGACGCTGAAGGCACGCGGTTCATTTGAGAGGACCGCATTCGTCGCCACCCCTTTCGTATACCTTTTCGAGTGCAGTTTGCTTTGTAGGCTAGCCGAGCGCTAAGCCTCCGAGCTGAGAGCCTCGGCGTGCCTGAACATGATGGATCCTCCCACAGTGCGACGGCCGTGAGGCGCGTTGGATAAGCTGCTTCTAATGGAGGGGCCGCGGTAAGCGTGAGGAAATAGCGCAGCGCGACAGCGTTAAGCCGCTAATGAAATTCTATACTGCTCGGCTCAGTCTTTGGTTTATTTGCTATATTTCTTTGAAGACAGGGACTTTTTCTCCGTGGATCATCCTTCGAAAACAGCGCCTTCATTTTCATTTTTTTTTTCCTTTTTGTAAAAGTTGTGGTAGAACTTTGAACAGTATAATGACAAGCGTTGTACCTCGTCAGGCTGTTTAAACCGCCCCATGCAGTTCATCGACAGCCCTATTACATTTGCTTTGCACTTCTGTGTGCGAGAACAGTAATGTGGCATTGGTCTTCGAACATCGTTTTTCCTTGGCTCCACCTGCCCCGATCCCCATGAAGCCTTGCATTCGCTCTCAGACCATTATCTCCAACATCCATGATATAAGTTACATAAATATAATGAATGAATGAATGAATGAATGAATGAACGAATGAATGAATGAATGAATGAATGAATGAATGAATGAATGAATGAATGAATGAATGAATGAATGAATGAATGAATGAAATTGCGTCCTTTCATGTAACAATGTTATTGCATTGTAATTTCATTCGCGCGCTGACACTGCTACCTCTGCGATGACATCAGAGATCTCGGGAGTTTACTTGCGTTTCTACCATTAGAATCGACCAGGAAGAGAAGAAAAAAGGCTGGGCGTGTTTCTGCAATTGAATATGATGAAAGCCCCGAGAGCGTATCGCACACCTGGCGGTCGCTCATCATTTTCCCGCCATAAAGCCGCTCTTCTCTCCAGCGTGCCGCGTTTCCTTGCGGGATTTATTTCCTCCGTGTTCATCTGAAAACACTTATGCGCTCCACTTATACGAGAGAAGGGGGCTTGTTCTCCGGCAGAAAATATATCTGTTTCCCGTGCTGCCTTTCTTTCTTTTCTTAGGCTGACTCAACTTTATTCCAGAGGCCTTCATTTGTTAACTCGAAGAATGGTACGCGCGCTTATGTATAGTGCAGCTTTATCTGTTTCGAGTTCATTTTACGACGGTCACTTGCTGTTTTCGTCTTTTTGCTTTGTATTTCGCTTGATTAGATGTTCAACGTGCAGTCAGAAGATGATAGTCACATCAACCTTTCGCTAGTAAAAACCAGAATTGAGGCTCGTTCATTAGCCGGCGCTAATCCTACCGCATACCACTGCGTCTCAATGAGGGCATCGCGGAAGGATAAGGGGTGCACAATCGGCGAGCCCTTAGTCTGGTTCACCAGAGTTGCGTCGCTGGTTATCGTTCATTGTTGAGGCAGCCCGTGGCTTTCACTGCACTGCATGTACTGCACGTAACTGGCAATTCATACCCGGTGGGGTAGCTTAGTGGCTACGGCATTGCGCTACTAAGCCCGAGGCGCGCGGGATCGAATCCCAGCAGCAGCGACCTCATTTCGATGGGGGCGAAATGTAAATACGCCAGCGTGCCGTGCATTACGTGCACGTTAGAGATTCCATGATGGCCAAAATTAGGATGGAGTCCTCCGCTAAGAAATGCCTCATAATCATATCGTGGTTTTGGTACGTGAACTCCAGAATTTCTTTTTTGTGTAATTGTGGGTTTTGAAAAAGAAATAAAAAAAGAACAAATTGGAAGTGTATATACTATGGTGGCCTAAAGTGGCGTCTGCTCTCGCTTGCACATCTCCAGCAACCGCAAGCAAAGCAAGCTAATATTATGTGTATCAGGTTTTGCATAGTTTTGCATAGAAAGCTTCTTTTTCTTTTAAACGGGCTAGACATCTTATCTTAACAGCAAATACTACCAGCTCTTTTAGTTCTTAATCCTTAGTACGAGCAGTTACTTATGGCCTGTGATAGGCGTTGTTCCGCCTCTCCGCGTCTATATATGAAGAAGGCGAAAATTATGGAATGATAAATCAGAATGGCCAAGTCTCGAATCGGTGAGATTAACCAAGGAACCTTTTTTTTTATTTTTTCATGATTAAGTTTGCGGCACATGCTTCGACTGCGAAACTGAAAATAAAGCAGTAGTAGAGCCACGTTTACGCAGCCAGAAATTTTAAGGGTAGCTCAACATTAGATAGATCTGAACTTAAAATGTGTTGCGAAATCCACCGGCGTTAGAGATTTGCACTATGGGGAAACTTAAGCTTCCCAAAGCATGTGCCATGCAGTTCTAGATTATCTTAACTGTAACATCAATGCCACTTTTAACAGGCTTTCGTGAAGATATCTCGAAAGCGGTGCTGCTTCTCTTCTGCTTTATTAAATATGATTTGCTGTGGAGGGACTGAGTTCGAGAGTACCTCGCTTACTACATCTCTGTATTCATTTAGGGAAAAATTTAAATACATAAATAAACATAGTACAATAACTAATCCTATGAAGCACGATCTTTACAATAACTAAATAAATATTGAATCAATAACACGCCAATGAAACTAATAAGATATCTATGCTTCAACTAAGAAATTACTTCACGTCTGTCAGTGCCGCAACCGAATATCTGCGCTTTGTAGTCCTTATCCATTGGGGCAAGACCTCCAGATACTAAACGAACAGCAGCTAGTATTAGGGTGATTTCTGCTAGGCAGAGAGGACTTGTATACTTCCCGACTTCCATTTGTCAATATGAACGCGTGCACCAATTCGAATAAGTACAAACACAATGAGTGAATATTTTCATTGGCCCCTTCAACATTGTAATTTGTTGAGTAATTAATGTCTGAACTGCGCGATATGTTCCATGACTTCAAAGTGAATAGCTTTCCTTGGATCTTTCGGTCGTTTTCGTGGTAGGTCGCTGGTAGGACGGTAGGTCGGACTTTGGGGAGGGAAGGCGAGGCAACGCTCCAAGGGAAAGGGCCCGTACTGTGAGGGGCGTGGGGCGAAAGGGGGGGGGGGGTGCGTGGAGTGGGAGAGGCGAGGACGCACTGGCGCTTATTAGTTGCGGGCGGGCAGGGGGAAGGGGGACTCTTAAGCAAGCGCGTGTCGTGGAGTAACGGGAGAGAGGAGGAGGGGAGGCTGTGGCTCGCTCGTTCGTCGCATGTCTCGATGACCGCCCGGCGATGGCCAGTCTACCGTGAACGATGATGAGAATGCATGGCGGATTCTCGCTCACCAGAAATACACCGCAGGCGATGCAGGCGAGCGTTCCGTCCAACGCTGACGGCGTTGACGCCGACACGTGCATGGAGCCTAAGAGATAGACCCGTGCGCTCTTCACGGCTGCCGCACCCTTTCCCTGGGCGCATTCCCTCGGCTTCCCGTTGTCCCTTCACGGCTGTCGCGAAGGGACTACGGGAAGCCGAGGGAATGCGCCGGGGGAAAGGGTGCGCGCTCTTGCACAACCGATGGGCAACAAGGAACGGAGGAGGGGCTGTCGCTAGCTGGCTCGCTCGTTCGTGCGGGCTGTTCGCTTACACTGACAATCGTTCTCGATGGTTCCTGCATAATTGATTTTGAAAATTTGTTCGAAATAGAAAAAAAGACGTTCTATATGGGGATTGCACGCCAAAATAGTGAAATTACATAAGAGGGCACCTTTTTTGCACTTATTTTGAAGAAATTGTAACTGCAGTATACGTTCTTTATAACGGGTCAATAGAGCGAGACGTCTTGACACGTTCCCTGCATTTACTCCTCATTCGGTCAGAGCGTTATGATGACGGATATATTTTCGGGTCATCAGTGCTTTGTTTGTTTCGTTTTTTTTTTTTCACTCTCTCTGCATCTATTTTTTGGACAGTATATTGTAACGCCAAAGGGCAGCTGAAGGCGGTGCCGGCAATTTACACTATTCGCTCGTTCTCGGGCAGCAAAGGAGATGGTTATACACCAACGACAGCATATGTGGGGCATTGTCCGTATGTAAACGAGAAGGCGCTCCGTTATTATGCAAAATGACGTAAGCTGGGGAAAATGATATTCGCACTTGCGGACTGACTGGAACCAACTGGACACCTGATTCCAAATTATGGCCTATTACATCCGCTCGTACATAGTCGCGCGCGTGCACGGCCTTCAGTGATAAACCTGTTTTCTTTTAATAGCTGACTTTTCTTTGCCCTTTGTACGTGTTTTGAATAAGAGATGTAGGAGAACACCAGCGAAATTCCCCAACCGACCGCCGCTTGCCGTCTTTTTCCGCTAGTCCACCGTACAAGATCACCATCGATGCGAGCGCCATCCAGCAGCGACAATAAAAAGCCGCAGCACTCGAGTTCCCACATAGCGTGCGTGTGCCTCAAGGCGGTACAACTTCGACTGTGAGCAAAATGCCTCTGGCTCTTAAAGGCGCGAAGAGTTGGAACGACAATAACCCCCCCCCTTTCTATCCGATCTTCTTTCCGCGTTTCCTTTAGTACAAGCCGTTTCAGCCGTTCCATCGCAATTCTCCTCCTTCGCAGCTATACCACACACTGAGAGCTCTGTTTCTTTCTGTTCGCTGTACTAGCCGTCACATCAGTGAAAACGGCACCCCCGTGCCGCAGCAAAGCTCTCAAAAAACTTAGCAAAGGTTCTAAGAGGAACGCAGTAAAAGAGGACGCGGAAGTAATGGCATCCCCGACTGCACAAATAAATAAACCGCAAGACAACTCGACGAACTAGGAGAAAATGAAGGCAATTGGATTAGAAAAGAAAAGATATAAGTCAAAGACACCTTACGGCGCTGCTAAGAAAGGTCATTAGTTGCCCTCTTGACCTCTTTCGCCGATGTGCGTGTCCACGTTCATTGGAAAAGGTCTTAATGGCGCTACGCCTTTTTTTTCGACCCAAGTTTTATTACCCGCGCCGTGTAAGAAGAAGCAAGGGTTCCGCGTTTGAAGTGAACGCAATGCTCAACCAATGGATATTGGCGAACTACCGTGTTTTTTCGTTGTTTTTTCTTTTCTTTGTTCAGGCCCTCATAGACGAAATAGCATTAACAACGAAACTGGAGTCATTGATCGCTACGATCATTAGTTTTGGGTCAAGCGTGGTTTAGCGGTGGTTGGTCCGCCCAGAGACTGCTTGTAGTAAGTTGAATGAAGCAATTGTTTAAATTAGAGGGAGATAGCGACCCATTGTGGTCTTATGCAAGTCGCAGGAGTTGCAAAATATTAATTAGTTTTTTTAACGAGCTTTTTCGCGAAGCGGTTCGTGTTTGTGAAGCTCGTTTTGTGCCGTATCTGCGATAAGGTTGTTGAGAGTGCGTTGTGGTCAGGGTTTCTGAGAGAGAGAAAAATGTGCACCGATTAACTGCTTTTATCTGTATTTCTTGGTTTATTATGTCATCGGTGTAAATAAATACAAGAGAGGTGTATTATAGGATGGGTGACAGGGTGAGAAATAGACAGAAAGAAGGAACAAAATTAAGAGATGAAAAGCAGAGACGTTAATCAGATGAACTGCCTCGTTGGCTACTCTGCATCAGGGTATGGGGTGTTGGGGTCTCGGTGCTGACGCCCGTTATTGCCAATGGGTCGCAAGCCCCAAGGGTAGCGTTGGCCTGGCGGCCTGGGGCACTGGAAGCATCCGAAGGTCCCGGCAAAGCAAGAGAAGACTGGTAACAGAACAACTTGTTTATTCTAACATAGCAAAAGAGCGGCCGGTCAGGTCGACCGAAGTGGAGCGACGGGAGAGCACGTAACTCAACAGAAGAAATCGGAGCCTCTCTCCTGGCGTCCGGGGGCAGCTGCTCTTATACTCTCGGCGTCGCGGGCCAGAAGGAAGGTCACGGGATGAGCCCACGCGACGGCGGAGCATGAGCCCACGACGGCGCGCACGGTCGAGCCGAGAGACATGGTGAGCCGAGTGTAGTGACGCATCGCTAACCCGCCGACGGACAGACCTCCTGGCACCTCACTTGGGGAGCTCCGCTCCCCGGCTGCCGCGCTTTGACAAGCGTGGGCACACACACACACACGCACATACGAAGACACGTGGCACTGAAACACGCCTGGACACGCTTGGCGGGGAGGCGTTGCGGCGGCGTCGAACGGGCCAAAATGTCCGCCGCTTTGAACGAAGCCCCGGCGTCCGTTGCATCCGCGCCGGCATTACCGCGCGTTATAGGCGAAACGTAACAGACCGCCCCGCCGGGGGAAGGAGATCCCGATGGTCAGGGGACTGCATCCGCTGTCCGGAGGGATGTCGCTCGATGATGCTCATAACCGAAGTCGGGCGTCCTTTGGCGTTTCTTGAGCGCAGCGCACAGAGAAGGCCTCGTTCTCACGTTCAGGTGCACACAGGACACTGCAAAGTGACTTCGGGAGAGTTGACATTTTTGTTCTCGTTTCCGGCAAGCGTTAGAACTACGCCGAAAGTCAACCGCTCAGTCAGCAAGCACGGCACAACCCTCACTAAGCCCTGCCAGGCTCTTTCCCCTTTTATACTGCTGCCTAGTTCCTTACAGTAGTTTAGCAGCACTCAGAACGCGTCCACAAATCGGAAAATTGCACTAGAAAGCACATCATCACTTTGAAACACTACACGAAAGCAATAGGTTAAAAATCCTGCCTCAGGAAGAAAAACATCAGTAACAAGCAATTTTGAGGCTGATTCCCACGTTAGGGGCTTCGACTTAAGCCATCGGCGTTACCGTTGAGACTCCCCTTTTTGTAACGTACCTCAAAGGAATATTGTTGCAAAGCGAGGCTCCAGCGCAGGAGGCGGCCATTTTTGGGAGAGATGGTCTGCAGCCATTGGAGAGGGCAGTGATCCGTTTCAATGATAAACCTCGAGCCGGCTAGGTAACATGACAATTTCTGAACGGCCCACACGATACACGCACACTCTTTCTCGGTGGCGCTATACGCCTGCTCACGACTCGTCAGCTTACGACTAGCATACAGGACGGGGTGTTCTACTTCTCCATTTTCCCGTTGGCACAGTACAACGCCCATGCCTCGCTCACTAGCATCACACTGAACACCGAACCCTTTTGTGTAGTCGGGCGATCGTAGCACAGGCTGGCTTGTTAGGGCGCTCTTTAGGGCGCTAAAAGCTCTTTCCTTTGCCTCGTCCCAGACGACTGTTTGCGGCTCTGTCTTTCTTAGAGCATCCGTTAGGGGAGCCGCGATATCAGAGTACCTGGGGATGTACCTCTGATAGTAGCCGGCGACACCTAAGAACGACCGAATATCGGTCTTCGTGCGCGGTTGCGGGAAGTCTCGCACAGCGGCCACCTTTATTTCAGAGGGGCGGCGACGACCCCGACCAATCACGTGTCCGAGGTAGACAACCTCGGCCTGTGCTAACTGGCACTTGGGAGCCTTGACTGTCAAGCCCGCATCGCGCAGGCGGGTTAGCACTGCCCGCAAGTGCGCCATATGCTCAGGCCAGGATGCGGAGAATATCGCTACGTCGTCTAGATACGGTAAAGCGAATTCTTGCTGTCCCCGCAACACTTTATCCATGAGGCTTGAAAAGCAGTATGGCGCGTTCTTCAAACCAAAACTCAAAACTTTAGGACGGAATGTCCCCATTGGTGAAATGAACGCCGCATACCTACTAGCCTCTTCTGTAAGTGGAACCTGCCAATAACCCCTGACAAGATCTAGGGTGGAAATAAACTGAGCGCTACTCACTCTCTCAAGGCGCTCCTCGATGTTAGGGATCGGATAAATTTGATCCTTAGTGATGGAATTAAGCCTGCGGTAGTCGACGCAAGGACGAGGTTCCTTGCCCGGTACCTCAACTAAAATCAAAGGGGAGGTATAATCACTCTCACCCGCCTCAATAACACCGAGCTGTAGCATTTTCTTTACCTCAGCCTCCATAATATCGCTCTGGCGGGGTGACACCCGGTACGCCTTGGATCGTACTGGCTCTGGGGAGGTAAGTTCTATGTCATGAGTAAGGACAGAAGTCCTACCAGGCCTCTCAGAGAACAGACCTTGAAACTCTTGTAAGAGCTGGTGTAGTTCGGTTTTCTGCTCAGGCGACAGCGATGCTTTACTTATTAAGTCACTAATGACTTGATCGGTGTCTTTCCTGTTCGTCACTGAGCCTAGTCCCGGAAGCTCGACCGGAAGCTCTTCTAACTTTCCCGCATCGGGAATTTCCTCTCCAGTATCTGGTGCCTTTAACGCTACAGGCTCAATTTTATTCAGTTCGGGCGTGCTCTGAATACCAGCTTGCTGCGCCTCTGACCCTTTTTCATCGTTCAACAACGTCGGCCCCGCAACTACCGCCTTTGCAGCGAGCTCCCGAACCTTCGATCTGGTTAAGGCCTGAACGCTAGCCTCACCAAACAAAAGCCCCTTCTCGCGCAGGAGGTGATCGGACCTGTTCGAAAATAGGTACGGGTACTGGGGGGGCAGCATAGATGACACTGCGGCCTCCGTCTCAAGTGCTCCGAAAGGTCCTTCAATAAGCACTTTTGCTACCGGCAGACACACGCTATGAGCTTCCACTGCTTGCTTGATCCATGCGCACTCGCCCGTGAACATATCGGGTTCTACGTAAGAGGGGTGAACTACATCCATTGTAGCTGCGGAATCGCAAAGCACTCGGCACTCTTTCCCGTTCACGAGGAGGTCTCGCATGTAAGGCTCGAGAAGCTTCATGTTCTCGTCAGTGCTGCATAAAGACAAAAACACGACTTTTGTTTTTGTTTCTGGACACTGCGCCGAAAAGTGACCCGGCTTCTGGCACGTATAACAAACGCGCGCTTGCCTCGTCTCGAACCGCTTTCTGCGTTCGGCTTCGGTTGCCGCCGTCTCCTCACGTTCGGTCGGACACTGCGCCGAAAGTGACCCGGCTTCTGGCACGTATAACACACGCGCGCTCGCCTCGTCTCGAACCGCTTTCTCATGGGCGTGAACTTCGGCCTCTCAAACTTGGAGCCAAATTCACCCTTTTGACCGTCCTTAGCTCCACGAGCCCGACGCGTCACAAACTCCTCGGCTAGCTCAGCGGCTCGAGCCACCGTACTAACGTCTGGCCTATCCAAGACGCAGTACCGCACGTTCTCAGGTAACCGACTATAAAACTGTTCTAGCCCGAAACACTGCAGAACTTTCTCGTGGTCACCAAACGCTTTCTCTTCTTTGAGCCACTCCTGCATGTTTGACATAAACCTGTAGGCAAACTCTGTATATGACTCACTTTTGCCTTTCTCATTTTCCCGAAACTTCCGACGGAACGCCTCCGCTGACAGCCGGTACTTTTTTAGCAGACTCGATTTCACTTTGTCGAAATCCTCTGCCTCCTCTCTCTCCAAGCGAGCGACTACGTCGGCCGCCTCGCCGGGTAGCAAAGTGAGCAAGCGCTGTGGCCACGTTTCCCGAGAGAACCCCTGCTTCTTGCACGTTCGCTCAAAGTTAACCAGGAACAAACCAATGTCCTCTCCAAGCTTAAACGGCCGCATCAGGTCAGTCATTTTGAACAATACTCGTTCTCCTGCACCGTGTGCCTGACTTCCATTACGAGCGCGTTCCATCTCTAACTCGAGACGCTTCATTTCCAATGCGTGTTGACGGTCGCGCTCTTCTTTTTCTTTCTCTTTTTGTTCTTTTAGTTCGCGCTCCTGTTTCTCTTTTTGTTCTTTAAGTTCGCGCTCCTGTCTTTTTGCCGTCTCCCTCTCCTCAATGGTCTCAAGGCATTCCGACAGCTCGTCATCCTCAGCTTCTAACTCAAGAATAGCCCTTAGCAGTTCTGGTTTTCTGAGTTTGTCTGAGACATCCAGACCCAACTCTCTTGCAAGCTCCAGCAATTTCGGTTTGCGCAACGACTTCGAATCCATGGCTGCTCTGAATGCTGCTTTCTCTACTGCCTACTATTGTCTTGCCGCAAACTAACCCGGCAGCAACGACAACCACAATTACCAGCTCTGTTTCTGACACTAACAAAAGCCTGGCAAAACTCAGAAGAAGGAAGTCCCGCACTCACCAAACCTTGCAGCCAAGAATTCCGCGCAGTCGTTCCGCTGCAGGCAACCAGTCATCACACAGGGCTCGTTGCACTGCTCCCGGATGGTCGTTGTGCTGCTCAGCATACAGTCAACCGCATCTCTTCGCTGCTGGCCTCCGTTGTCGCGATCCCACCGCTGGCAACCAGTTGTTGGGGTCTCGGTGCTGACGCCCGTTATTGCCAATGGGTCGCAAGCCCCAAGGGTAGCGTTGGCCTGGCGGCCTGGGGCACTGGAAGCATCCGAAGGTCCCGGCAAAGCAAGAGAAGACTGGTAACAGAACAACTTGTTTATTCTAACATAGCAAAAGAGCGGCCGGTCAGGTCGACCGAAGTGGAGCGACGGGAGAGCACGTAACTCAACAGAAGAAATCGGAGCCTCTCTCCTGGCGTCCGGGGGCAGCTGCTCTTATACTCTCGGCGTCGCGGGCCAGAAGGAAGGTCACGGGATGAGCCCACGCGACGGCGGAGCATGAGCCCACGACGGCGCGCACGGTCGAGCCGAGAGACATGGTGAGCCGAGTGTAGTGACGCATCGCCAACCCGCCGACGGACAGACCTCCTGGCACCTCACTTGGGGAGCTCCGCTCCCCGGCTGCCGCGCTTTGACAAGCGTGGGCACACACACACACACGCACATACGAAGACACGTGGCACTGAAACACGCCTGGACACGCTTGGCGGGGAGGCGTTGCGGCGGCGTCGAACGGGCCAAAATGTCCGCCGCTTTGAACGAAGCCCCGGCGTCCGTTGCATCCGCGCCGGCATTACCGCGCGTTATAGGCGAAACGTAACAGGGGTAACAGACAGACAGATTAGGAACTTTATTGGGTATGGGGTAAGAGCAAGAAGAATTAAAGGAAAAGACTGTGTGATTTCAATAGATATCCGTACAAACACGAGGAAGCAACTAACAACTACAGCAGTTTTCTGTTTGTCTCTTTTTTTTAGTGAGGCCCAACGTTTAAAAAAAAGACAAGATAGCAATCGCATTTACAGCGACTCGAGCATGACGTGGGCTTTGACTAGGGTTTTCCGTAAGTGGACGGCTGCCAAGCTTGTTGTGCAATACGCAGAGTGTTTTCTTTTTTTTTTTTTTTTTTGCGCCCAAACGAGGACACTCAGAAAGAAAGTGCGCAGTGGTCTCTTTCCTCCCCCAAGTTTCACATTCGCGACATCCGGCCATATCGATAAGGAGTAGGCATTAGTGACATATAGTGATGCAGTGAATTCTACTGTCTGAAGCCTTGGAGCAAAGCCGAAGGGCCACTGATGCAGGAATCGAAGTGCATTGAACTCCAAGTAGTCCGTGACCAGAAAAAATGCACTTTTGCCTTTTTTTAAAACTAGACTGTAACAAGCAGCACAGCCTGATTGTGACTGGGACGTTGTCTCGACATCATGGCACTTAATTTTGCACATTTATTTATTAGTGCGTAGGCCTCACGTGAAAAGCACACTTGTGGTGCTTTTGAGTGTGGTAGTCTGTTCGTATACGAAACCGAACGGCGGCTTTTCGAACGCGTACAAGGTAGCGGCCCAGCTCTCCTCGGCATTCTGCTCAAGGGTGTCATTAACCCAAAAGTACAGCCGAAGATTAGCGAGTGCTACCTACAACGAGGGGACGACAGGGTTGATGCGCATGCGCTCTGAACACGCTGATATCAATTTGCTCTGAGAATTGCTGACTTCAATGAAAAGCTGCCCCTTCCCCATTCCCAATGTGTAAGGTAGCAAACTGGATGCTAGTCCTACCGACCTTTCCTTTCCTTGCTTCCTCTCTTCTTCCTCTGGAAATTTCAGCGTGACTGATCGCCTGGCATGCAATTCTATGTGCTGGTCGTACCACTGACACCACTGTTTGAATTACACCTCGGCTTTTAAGGAGCAAAGCTTAAGTGGCTCATACCCCCCGATGGAATAAAAAAAACGCGTCGTCCGGTCCAGTGGTACAAACACTATCATCAGCCGCAATAGCTCATACCCACTTAAGCAAGCACAACATGCAATGGCTCATCCCTCTCGTAACGCAGGGGCTTGTACAAGCACTCAGAAAATTGAAGCGTACCGTGCATACATTCGTTGGAATCACTCATACAACGTACAGAAACGCGGCGTCTAGTCGAGTGGTACAAAACAAAGCATGTGAACTTCTCCATCGCTCACACCCCCGCAAGCAAGCGCTCATACCCCCGTAAGCAAGCAAAGTTACAGTGGCTCATACCCCCGTAAGGCTGAGGATACAAGCGCTCAGCGAAGTGAAGCGAACAGTGCATACGTTCGTTGAAGTTCGTTGAACACACAGAACAGCATACGTTTCAATCTCCAACTGAAAAGATGCAACGTAAAGTCGAAAAGTAACGTCCTTGGCGCGAGTGTGACCCCACTATACACGAGCGTGCGAAGCCGCAGAAGCGTAGAAAGCTAGCCGAAGAAGCCTAACTGCGAAAGCAACAACGCGACGATGCGAGACGGCACATTACCAAGTGTGCAGCAGGCTTTCGCCTTCACGTGTTACAGGAGTGTAATATGCTGCCCAGTTTACTTTTCAGTGGCTGTTTAGAAGTTTTTCTACGCTTACTGCATGTATTTCCCATAAAGCGAGGAATACTACGCTAAGGACACAACCAGCGAACCCAAGTCATCGATACTGACTGCCACAAGGCCGTCTGTATTTATAAGCGTCTCATCGGTGCGCTTGCATAAATCCAATAGTTGGCACACAATACCGTTCACAGCATGGTGGGCACCCTTAAATGTCCCTGCCGTTCAACACGCAAATAGCGACGATCACTTTGTCGGCGAACTTCCCTTCAGAATGATTTGTCGTGCGGCACGTTGCATCATGTGCGCTAGCGGCATCTCTCCTGTAACTGCCACGTTTTTCCTCATTAGGAAAACATACTTTGATTGAATCTAGCCATTCCCAATATTACCGAAAGAAGTTAGAGAACTAGTTAAGGACCACGCAAAGAGCGATGGAACGAAAAATGTTAGGCGTAACGCTAAGAGGCAGGAGGAAAGCGGTGTGGATCAGAGAGCAAACGGCGATAGCCGATATTCTAGTTGACATTAAGAGAAGAGGGCGCAGCTGGGCAAGCCACGTAATGCGTAGGGCAGATAACCGGTGGACCATTAGTGTTACAGAATGGGTGCGAAGGGAACGGCAGCAGAAAATTAGGTGGCGTGATATAGTCAGGAAATATTCCGGTGCAAGTTGTGTTTGTGCAAAAGCAATTACATAGTCCAAATCTTATTATCCTAGAGGTAATTTCATCAACTGAATCAAATCAGAATGTTAAGATACAAGTTGATGACATTCTCCTCCGGAACTCTGAGTTTCAATCAGTCACATTCCTAAATAACCCGTTGTAAGATTACCTTGCACGTGCAAAATCAAATAGCATAATAGCTACAGACGCTTCAGTGAACTACGAAACGGTGGGCGTAGACATTTTCTCGCTTTCACTTGGCTGGCCATTTTCTTTGAGACTGCCAGATTTCACTCGCGTTTTTGAATCCGAGCTTTTAGCAATGATTTTACTGCTTCGGAAACTCCCTTCCAACGCAATAAGTACGGTTATTATAACATATTTCCCTTCTGTGTGTACTTCGCTTACAGCTTCATCCAATTCGCCAATTCTAACGACGTTTCTAACATTAGTTCCTCCATAGTTTCATTTTTTAAAGCTATTATGGGTACCAGGTCACTGTGGATTACATTTAAATAAAATGGCAGACTCATTAGAGCGAGCATCCCTGAGTGGACCTATAATGCCAGTTCCTCCAGTAGTGGTGAACATAACAGCAATTAGAGACCGAGAATAATAAATTCAGAGAGATGTCAATAAATCATTAACAACTTCGGACAGAATTTCATCAGCAAAAATTTGTGTGGAAAATCTAGCTGTGTCCCTTAAGACAATCGGAAGTAGTGATCATCAAATCACGTTGCCGTGTCCCTTCTTTAATCCTATATATATACACAGCACAGGTCTGACGTTATCGCCTCTGTGTCCATACGGCCAAGAAACAGCATCCCTAGATCACTATTTTTTGTTAAGTCACACACACGAATTAATAAGAAAAGGGTTTCTAGAAATTCCGCCTGCTGAATTAAAGTTATTCTGCTGGGCGAAACCCAGTGCAAATCCAAGCAAAGAGCCGACATGCAGAGACTTCTGCACAAAGAAAAAGGGGCGGCGAGCGAGAAGCAAATCGTCATGAAACTCTGCGACAAATACCTCCCGCAACGACCGACGGTCGAGCACGGCCGGTACACTGGCAGTCCTAGTCCCAAGTTAGATGAACACTTCAGTGAGGCGGAAATCAGAACGGCACTCCAAGGACTCAACAGTAAGTCAGCCCCGGGACCGGATAGGGTTAACAACAAAACGCTCAAAGACCTGGACGACAAATCTGTTACCAAACTCACGGGCTATATGAACAAGTGCTGGAAAGAAGGCCGCATCCCGGAGCAGTGGAAGAGGTCCAAGGCTATCCTCATACCCAAGCACGGAAAGCCGTTGAGTTTGGAGAACCTACGCCCAATATCTCTCACGTCGTGCGTGGGTAAGGTCTTGGAACACGCCTTCCTGAACCGTATCAACAGCCATCTAGAAGAGACGGAAGCCTACCCCCACACCATGATAGGCTTCCGATCCCGCCTGTCCACGCAGGACGTCATGTTACAACTAAAGAACCAGATCCTTGATGACAAGACAAGAAACACCAGAGCCATCCTAGGACTAGACCTGGAGAAAGCATTCGACAACGTCGCTCACGAGTCGATCCTTAAACAAGTGTCTAATCTGAACCTGGGGGAAAGGTCCTACAACTACGTGAGGGACTTTCTGAACGATCGCAAAGCCACCCTCACGGTTGGCGACCTCGAGTCCGAAGAACGAACCCAGGGAAGTGCAGGTACCCCCCAGGGCTCAGTTATATCTCCGCTCCTTTTCAACTTAGTCATGCGGGGTCTCCCCAGCAAACTACGTGAAATCGAAGGAATCCACCACGCTATATACGCAGATGATATAACGATATGGGCAGACCGCGGCAGTGATGGGCAAATTGAACACGCACTACAAACGGCCATTCACAAAGTGGAAGAGTACCTCGAAGGAACGGGCCTCAAATGCTCCCCGAGCAAGTCCGAACTACTCCTTTACCGGCCCACGCGCAGAGGCATGCCACCAAAGAGCTACACAGGACCCCGGGAGTACGAGGAAATCGGCCTGTACACCCAAGACGGAAACGCAATCCCCAAAGTAAACAAGATTAAAATCCTCGGAATGGTCATTGAGGCCAACGGAGCTAACGGTGAAACCGTGAGGAAGATCAACGGCAAAGTCATCAGCGCCACGAGACTCATAAAGAGAATAACCAATAGACACGCGGGCATGAAGGAAGACAACGTCATTCGACTGATCCACTCATTCGTTATCAGCCACATCGCCTATGTAGCCGCCTACCACAACTGGTACGTCGCGGAAAAGAACAAGATTAACACGCTCATAAGGAAAACGTACAAGATAGCCCTGGGCCTACCGGAATCGACAAGTACCGAGCTCCTGACTCAGCTGGGCATATACAACACCATAGAAGAAATAGCCGAAGCACAACGCATCTCGCAGCTCGAACGCCTGTCGACCACCACGACGGGAAGACACATTATGAACACGCTCGGCATAACGTACCACAACCAGCACGGCCAGAAAATGCAAATCCCCAACAAAATCAGAGAGACCATTACGGTGGCAACCATCCCAAGAAACGTGCACCCCGATTACAACCGAGGTAGAAGAAAGGCAAGAGCCGAGGCTCTGCTCCGTTCATTCGGCAGGGAGAGAAACGCGCGCTTTGTCGACGCAGCCGAATATGCGAACGGCCAAACATACGCCGCCGTAGTCATAGACGCAGAGTCAAAAATCAGAACCGCATGCAGTGTATACACCAAACACTCGGAAATAGCGGAGGAAATAGCGATTGCGCTGGCCCTCACAGAACAGGAATGCGAAGTTGTACTCAGTGACTCGCAAACGGCAATAAAGAATTATGCCAAAGGTCGAATTTCCAAGGAAGCCCTGTCCATTCTGGCCAAAGCGGGCAGATCCAAAACCGCGAGCTCGAGGATCATATGGTTCCCCGCGCACGTCACCACGGAAGGCGACGCGCTCCCGAACCTAAACGAGACGGCGCACCGGACGGCGCGAGACATGACCCGCCGCGCCGAACAGGGCAACGCCTCTCGCACGATAGCGAACGCTTCTCGAACAGAACGGGACAGGCTCACCAGATACAACGACATCACCAGTGCATATTTGAACGCCAGAAGGATATACCCACCGCCGAGTCCCAAATTGAACAGGAGGCAGACCGTCGCCTGGCGACAACTACAGACAAACACGTTCCCTAATCTATTCCGTCTCAAACGTATCTTCCCAGATAAGCATCAGGACGACACGTGCAAATTGTGCCAGGAAGGACCAGCAACACTCAAACACATGCTGTGGGAGTGCAATGTAGTTATAGAAGGGATGGCAGTTACTCCGGAGACCCTGTCGTCGAGGTGGGCCGCCGCTCTGCGCAGCTCAGACCTCGGAATTCAGATGTGGGCAGTCCAGCAAGCCCGTGAAGCGGCGTTGAGGCAGGGCCTTGACGTTCCTCCGTGGGAGACCTGAGCGCGGGTCGCGTTAAACCTTGCCGGACATACAAGAAAGTTGTATCCATCCATCCATCACCAGAAATACTACTATATTTGGGTGCGTCAGTCATAGGTTTTAGCCGCAGGGACGTATTTGATGCTGTTTGCAGTTACATAACATCAACTAAATGGACAGCCGTGCCGATGCCAGCTCCCTCTGTTCCTCGAGCTGGCTCTGCAGGTCCTCCAAGCGCAGGGAGGCTGCTCCGCCACCACCGCCACAGCCCCCAAAATCCACATGTAGGCGGGACCAGGGTCTCTGTGGGAACGGCCAGGGGGTGCTTTCCACATTACGCGAGGCTCGCTGATGCACCTGGCAGATTTGGCAGCTCTGCATCACATGCAAGCTGGCTTCCGGGTACTCTGGCAGACGAATACCCAGTACATGAATCCAGTTTCGGCCCAGCAGCGTCGGCGACGACCCCTTCGTTAAGTAAAGTGGAAGGGTTGCTTCCCTGTCGCCAAAACGAACGCTGACCTGTGCCTGACCCTGGACCTGGGAGAGTTGCCCGGAGGAGCTGCGCAGCATCACGCCCGAAGCCTCGACGGACACGCCGGGGAAAGTCCGCTTGAAGAGCTTCCCGGCCATTACAGACACGCTGGCCCCCGTGTCCAGCTCCATGGAAATGGGGTGCCCGCAGATTTCGACGGTCAGCATGTATGGCGGCACAGACGACGGTACAAAGCCTGTGTGCCACATGTCGAAAATCGGCGGGTCCTCGGCCACGACGTGGAGCCTGGCCGCGGAAGAACTTGAGCTTGCTGCCGCATGCCTCCGCCGCGTACCCTTGCGACGGCTACCCTGGCCGCGGGCTTGTGTTGTACTTGGGCTTGAATCCGGCTGCTGCTTGCTGTTAGTCCTCCCACTTCGGCATACACGTGCCAGGTGCCCAGTTTTCCCGCACGTAAAGCATTGTGCTTGAGAGAACTGGCACTGTGAAGGGGAGTGGGCACCACCACAGCGACCGCAGGTACTGCCCTTTGTCGCAAACTTGTTGACCGCCGCTTCCGCCGACGGTGAGCCAGTCGCACGGGAAATCTCGCCGGCGTCCTTGGCGGCAGCTTCTATTGCCAGCGCTGCCTTCACGGCGTCGTCCAGCGACGGGTCGGGAAGCTCCAGGAGTCGCGTCTGCATGGCGGGGTTGTTGATACCGCAGACGAAACGGTCCCGGAGCAGCGAGTCCAGTTGGTCCCCGAAGGCGCAGGCACTCGCTAACCCTCGTAGCGCAGCAACGAATTGCCCGAGGGTCTCTCCTTCCCGGCGGCTCCGGTTGTTGAAGCGGAAACGCTCCATTAGCGTGGACGGTGCTGGGTTAAAATGCGAGCGCAGTATGGCAAGCAGCTCACCCAGCGTCTTAACGTGCGGCGTGGCTGGCTTCAGAAGGTCGAGCAAGAGGCTGAAGACGCGGGTCACGCAGCTGGCCAGGAAAATGTCCCGCTGTTTGGCCTCGGGTGTGTCGTTTGCCCGGAAGAACACGTGGACTTGCTCCTCGTAAATTTGCCAGGCGGACCCATCTCCCTCGAACGGCTCGAGCCTTCCGTACAGCGGCATGGCGACAGCAACGGGGGGCGGTGTTTCGCCGCTCACGGCGGCGTGGGACGCTCCGTAGGTACTCGTCGCCAGCTTCTTCGCCAGAGTCACGAGGATCCCATCCTCGTCGCCAGTGTCACAATCCACCCCGGGTCGTGAACAAGGGAGGGCTTCTCAGCGTGGTGGTGCTGAAGATTACTGACCGGCGAGCTGCCGTGCTCGTCGGTGTTTATTGTGGTGCGGGTGACCACTGTTGCCTGCCGAGCTATAGCAGGCCGCCGAGCTTGGCGGGCGAACCAAGATTATATCCGAGGGGGCGTCACATACTTGCTACACTCAGACCTCGGAATTCAGATGTGGGCAGTCCAGCAAGCCCGTGAAGCGGCGTTGAGGCAGGGCCTTGACGTTCCTCCGTGGGAGACCTGAGCGCGGGTCGCGTTAAACCTTGCCGGACATACAAGAAAGTTGTATCCATCCATCCATCACCAGAAATACTACTATATTTGGGTGCGTCAGTCATAGGTTTTAGCCGCAGGGACGTATTTGATGCTGTTTGCAGTTACATAACATCAACTAAATGGATAAGCTTGTGAATGTCTTTTTATTATTCCTTTCTTTGTTTTTGTGTGTCTTTCTAATCGAATATAAATACTTAAAAACATTAAGTAACCCTTTCAGCACACAAGTCTTGGCCAATCGTCCAGTGTGGGTATGAGCCACAATATGAGGCCATCGTCATTATCATCACCACCATCCTCATCATTGTCGACGACATCGTCATTGAATCGAAGCGAAGCCTTCTGCGTTCAGCGCAAGAGGAACTCCCAGAATACCGTCGTCGCGTCTCCAACGACTACAACCGGCCGGAAACAACAAGAACATGAAACGAGGCAGCCGAAGTGATGAGGCTATATCGCACGCAGTCTCCGCTTCACCACCGTCAAGACATCCTTCTTCGCAACACAGAGGTGTGCGATCGATTCAGAAGGGGCCACAGCTTAGACCTCAAGCTCCCGAAGGAAAGAGTTCATCCACTTCTGGGTGCCCTCCACCCTCGCAACCTTCTTCACTGCCGAGCATACAAGTCCAAGCAATAATGAAGAAAACGGGGACGGAAGCGCGGACTCCTAAACCGAAGGGCTTGTCGCCGACGGCCAGCAGCACCAAGAAGACTGGTCCATCTTCGCCGGAGCCCAAGCTAACTAAGGCGCGTGAGAAGGTTCCGAAGATTAATTCGATTAATTCACCGAGTCCTCGCAGTAAGAAGAAACAGTTCACTGTTAGCCCTAACCAAACTCCGGGAACGTCCCTGCCGCTGACTGAACGAGTACAATCGACGAAGAGGAGGCCGGAGATAGGGATTGAGGCTGGAAACGACGAGCGAACACCAATGGCCGCCAGCAATTTCCAGACAGCGGGACCTTCCACACCTATGTCCGAAGGAATGCAAGCCAGAGAGGAGAGCCCGGAGGTCGAGCCACAGATCCCGAAAGATGATCAACGGCCATCATGTACAGCAGGCCCTCCTCGGTCGCTTTCGGCATATCCGGCGTCTCTGGCGTCTGCGGCGTACACCTTCCAAGCGTGTGGGCAAGTGCCTGTCGCTATGGGCGTCGTCAGCATGGCCGTGCTCGCCTCAGTTTCGGTCACCTTTGCGCTGATCTGGCTTGCGTCCGCAAAGGACCCCTTCTTCCAGTCAAACAACGCAACTGACGCGTCCTTCTGCTGCCCCAACGAAGCAGCGCAGCTGTATGCCCTCATGGACGACTCTGTGTCGCCCTGCAAGGACTTCTTCGCTTATGTTTGCAAGCGGGCCATCCAGGACGGTGTCATTGAGACCGGGTTTGCCGCAGACGCATTGGTGAGAACCGGTTTGAAGGCGGAAGCAGACACGATAATTTTAGGACGCGCGCGCGTCTTCTTTGAGTCTCGTTAGGCGCATCTGCGTTTTGCGCCACTACACACCACATCATCATAATTTTTAGAGGCTGCTCTTCCACTGTATGCATCCTACCACGCCTGTTCACTGTCGTGACGGACGTCAAGCCATTGCTGATACTTTAAGGTAGCTTATTACAGTAAACGTTCTCAGCTCAATGAACCAGCCCTCCGACAGTGCGGTGGCTGGTTGGACTTAGCCGATCACTGTTAGCGTAGATCTAGATTCGTGCGAAGTGGCAAAGACAAGACGACAGAAGAATACAGGACCAGCACTTTTTTTTTTCTTCTTTCCTCTTTGTCCCTACGCGCTTTTCCAAACTGAATCCGCATCACCTTGCCCAGTTCGGAATTATGATGAGGTTCTATGCGACCGCCACTCTCGCGCATATTTATGTTCCTTCCAGATTTTCGTTGCATCATATATTTCTTAACGTCCGAAAGAACACTACTGCGCCTCTAATGCTGGTTGGAAACGGCCGTCGTTTGCCTAGATTTCGCACTCTTTCCATGTGAATTTTTAAAAAGCTGTACTGTTACCACAAGACTGAATGGTAAGCTGTCACAATGAATCTAAACAATGTGAGGGCTAAGAACATTTCTTGCAATTATGCTGGTGGTCTAAGCTATGTCATTTGTTTCGACAAAGCGTACTATATTCTCTTAACAGCATGACCTCACACTTCTATGGTCCTTACGGCTAATTGAGATAATAAACAAGAACTCGCGTTAATGTTTGAGGTATCTCAGAAATCAATTGGTTAAATTATGACATAACCGAGCGGACGCATATTGGCAGCTTCGTACACATAAAAAATAGTCGCACTTTCCCCCTGAAGGCGAAGCATGGATTGCGATAGCAATTTAGTGGACTGCTATATGAAGTAAGAACATTAGTTTCATCGGTCGTATAAGCTCAGAAACATTCGCTTGCTAAATAAGTATAGTGTCACGCGCGCACAGGTAAACATGAACATATCTAGCTGCTTGACCGCTGGAACTCGCTGTCAAACGCTGGAGTGAAGGAGCGCAGCAGTGGCAGCGAGCGCATTGACTTTCAAACTGTCCCTCGCTGCAGCGCGAACTATAAGTCGAAAGCACAGCACTTACGAAGCTACCGGCTCTCTGCGTACTTTGTCCACATCGCGCATCGCCTTGAAGATGAGGCCCGCGCGGGCGCGCACATCCCTACGTCGCACATGGCTTGCGAGATGCGGCGCCCACGGGGCCGTGCTGCAAGCAGCAGCCGCCGCGGTAGAAAGCCCTCCTTCCTCTCCTCGCCCCCTCCTGAGCCTTGCACGTGACAGAAGGCGGCGTGCTTTGCTCGGACCTCACGCCTGGTGAGCGCGCGATTGAGCTGCGATTGTCGGCGGACCCTCGCAAGCTTTCACTCGCAGATACAGCGTACATCGCGCAGCGACGATGTTATCGTGTATGAACCTTACACGGAACATCACGGCGACGGCGACGGGTGACTACGACTGCGACCGCAGGAATGCGCGTGGAGGGCTATATAATTGCTATCGCAATAAAACAATGCTGTGTACATATGAGCTAAGACAACTACTCTGCATTGAAGTAACCCCATTGATGTGTTTTACGCTGTTTCGAAGAACTTCCCTACATAACATGATTAAGACTTAAAAGCGGTTGGCGTTCGTATATATGTCAGGGCTCAACCGTCAGGCGTGAGTAGTAGATCTCTTATTTAGGTTTTACGATATTTTACTTCATCTTAAGAACCTTAATTCTTTCCGACATAAGGTTCTGTAGACGGAGACACAATTAGGTTGTTGTATTATCGTGCATAGAACAGCGCACTTTGCTGGAATTCGGGAATGTCGTCTTCAGCGTTGCGAGATAAAGGAGCTCCCCCTTTTTTTCTTGTATACGTAGCCCAGAAATATTGGGGTGGATGTTTATGCACGTGATACTCTGTGCGAAAAATGACGCGAACATTTCACTACCCTTTCCTGCGATTTCCCTTCCTCATTTTCAACGGCAGGACACAATCGCTGCAGACATTATCAAGGGTACCGGAAACATTACGTCAGCAGCCGGGAAAGCGCTTCACGGATATTTCACATCCTGCTTGAGCGAGGTGTGGCAAAAAGACTTGCGCCAAGAACAGGTCACGTCCGCCATTGTGCGCCTGGCTAACGCTAAGCGTAGCAAGATGACGCCCGCAGATCTTCTACGCTTCGGCCTGAACGCCCAATATCGGTACCGGATCGACTTCTTCTTCGGTGTCACCTTCAGCACGGCTTCTGTCGAGTTTCAATGGAACTTCATGCGGGCTATCGCCTTCCTGTACTACTGCAGCGACGATTGTTTCGAGGCAGCTCTTTCGGGTGTCAATGCTCATTTGAAAACAAATTACACTCGGCAGGATATCGGCGACTGGCAGCAACTTCTTCCACACCAGAGCGACGCTGGGGAGCCCGGGAACATCGCGACAAAAGAGCTCCTCGAAGCCTTCGGGGGCCTGGACGATTCTCTGTTCGAGGCTATCATGAAAGAGATTTATCCGGATTTCAGCCTTAACTACCTTGCATACACCACTGCCAAGCGGGCGTTTCTGGCAGAAATTAGGATCCTTTGGAATGTCTCGGCTCAACCAATGTCGCTTTGCTACGTGCTGACGTGCGTCGTAGTCAGTGCGATGAAAGACATCGGCGGGTGGACGGTGCTAGATATTCCGACTGCGGAGGCCTGGCAAGTATGCGCTAGTCGGGCGAGCCGATTCACTGAACTTTGGCGCAGGACGTACGTGGACACCCTCACAAGCCCTGCCAAGGACGCCCGAATGCGCTCAATCTTCGCGGAAACAAGGAAGGCACTCCTGCAATACGAGCCGCTACTGCAGATCATGAAGGCCGGTAACGACACGGGCAAATTCGAGGCTTTCGTCCGAAATGCGTCCCTGCTGCTTCCCAGTGACCTTTTGGTCAGTGACATGCGCGTGCCCACACTGCCACAGCACGGTTTTGTGGACAACTACTTCCGAGCTCTGAGCTTCGACTTCGACGTCAAGCGTGAAGTGCGGCGCCGGGGCGCGCAATTCCAAGTAGGAAAGATAGACTACGAACTCTGGAACCGCATGGGGCTGGTGAGCGAGAACCTGTACGTGTCGCCGATCGCGTACGCTTTACTGAGCACCGTAAACGCCAGCCGTGCCTTGCTCGCCGACGCACCGGTGGTCGCGGCTCGGATGGCGGCGCTGCTGTGGAGGAGAGTCGTTGAACACCAAGGGTGGTCGTCGCGGACACTGGCTGCAATCGTGCATCACAGGTGACTATTCACTTTCGTAGGCCTGCTAAAATGCCGTATGCTACCATTCTCATGAAGCCAGCGCACAGCCAATCCAATAGTTAATGAATTCAAGCCAATGAAGCCAAGCCATTGTCCGCTGGCTTCATCTGGTTATCGTCAAAAGAAGAGATCGAGATCTCTTTCCTTTTTTTGTTGGTTTAATAATTGGGACCAAGCACTCGAGGTAGCTTCATACATGGTTCAGGGGTGATACACAATGTGCGCAATTGATCATGTGATACGTTGCAGTTCATGCAATCCATCAGGTGAACCCGTGTTCACAAAGCATCTATTTCGTAGCGTTTGATCTTAATGTTCGGCGTTGAAGCGCCTGGAATTCGCGGTATAGTTCCACGTGATAGCAATAAGGTCACTGTGGCTATGACCGATAACATCTAGCATACGAAAGATAACTTTATGGATGCAAACGCTGATCTTAGTATCTTCATATTGAGTTGGCCAATCGCATTAGCCTTGATAAGCGTTACTATGTCATCAGTTTTATTAAGGTACGTTTAGACTACGTAGGTAATGTGCAGATATTTAGGAAGAAACGCAAGCGCAAACACTAAAATCGCAACGAGCTTGTTCAAACTGTAATCGTATCAACCGTTAACAGTGCAACAGTCGTCACCCACGCAAGCGAATTTGTTGCTGAGCCCGCTACATTTACGTTTCCTGCAGATACGACGGTTACGACGTGGCCAACAAGCGCCGCAGTTTCGGTTTTAAATTTCCCGTAACGCGCCTTCCGACATCCCCACTTAGAGCAACAGCCATTACTGTGTATGCGTATGTTCGAGCGTATGTGTGTTCGAGCTGCGACGGCACCCGCACTTCTTTGGTGCCTTCGCTTAGAGTTTTACGGTGGTTTCGCCGTGATGAAATCCACTGAGACGCAACTGGCCAGTCTACGTTTTGATTGTCCACTCTTGAGAAGCGTAACGCACGCAACTTACAATGTGCACGACCAGCATAACCGCAATGTTAACGATCTTAACGCCAGTAACGCGCGATGCGGGCTTTGAGACAGATGCGCGCTTTGCTAACGTTACGACCGCAGTCTGAGCACACCTTTACACGATCAACATCAACATCAAAACAATTTGTTTTGACGATGCTTTTTAATTGGCTTGCTAATGTCAGATAGATGTATTCATAAATAATTGCTATGTAAAATACGCGATACCATTTTTTTCCACGTGTCATGTTGCGTCAAGAATTAAAGCTGTCACGAATTCTCAATATATATCAGCTTTAAGATCTCATATACAAAATTCCCTATAAATAGAACATAATAGACATCGCATCTGTTACAATGATGTCATTCCTGTCACCGTAAGGGGATTTCTAAAAACCACCAATGCACTTGTCTTTGAGCTTATTAACTGCCCTTATTTTGTGAACTGCTACATGGACAATTACACAGCCTATCTCAAAACAGAATCTGGAATACACTCGAGAGCAGGGTGTGACGTAACGTAACATGCTTATCTCTTAATGCTGAAAGATGAAGTATCTGCGTATATGAGTGTCGAATCGGATTGCTACAGCGGGTCCGCTTCGAATCGTGCTTGCTTTTTCGAAAAAGAGTCGTCGTCATAACAACATTCAAAGGAGGTGCTCGACAAAAAGGGGGTGCGCCGTTGACCCGTTCATTGTCCGCCACCCATGGTGATAGCAGTCACACGTGACCTAGCTCATGGCGCATCTCTTCGCGTCACCAGTCGTGCCAGTTGACCCACGTGGAAAGTATTAAAACCTCTAAAGGCAGTTTTGAGCGACGGGAAGGCGCGACACCGCGAAGTTCCTGCAAACGGAACAGAACGAGACACGTTGACTTCAAAAATCCGAAGGAATGAGCATGTCTGACTTCTGGGCAATTCTACGGAAAAATGCTACATATTATTTCAAGAGATTTGCCAACAACATTAAAAGGCTGCTAAAGAGAAATATCAGCTGTGTTAGTAAATTTCCCTTCCGCAATAGTAAAATTAGTGAAAACCAGCTTGCATAAGTACCGCGAGAAGAGGCTTTTACAAGGCATAAAAAACAAAACAAAAAAAGACGCAGAATGAAAAGACGATTGACGATGCCTCTTTGAAGTTCCAGCTTTAGCGCTCTGTGACGTCATAGATTTTAAGGGCGCCTGCTCGGGTCGGGTTAACTCGTCATCGGTAAAAAAATGCCTGCGTTGTTCTTTAAAGAAGTATTAAAAGAATGAACTTAGCAAGTGTCAACAGCTTTTTTTTTTTTTTTTTTTTTTTTTTTTGCGGAACTACAACACCACATGTACCGAGGGGATGCGTTGAAGTCTACGACGTCACATGTAACGACGCGGGGATATTGGTGCGAAATTTAAAAAAAAAAAATACCGGTCTTCGTTTTTTTTTTCTTGTAGCCGGTTATCACGAAATTTATGAACATAGAGCATCCAAAGAATACGTTTTCACTGTAACCAAATTTATTGGTTTGGTTTGGCGTCCCTCTTAAATTATGGAAACAGGCTCCACATCCATAACGTGTCGATCATAAAGAAGCCCAATGTGAAGTTTAAACGACTGCTCGAGGGAAACACCTGTGAACACCAGTGAACTTAATCCGTTTTTTTTTTTCGTAGGCAATGCATGCTGAAGTCTTTTCGTGCCCGGACCGACGTAGCTATGGAACTGCTGGAGAACTCCATCGCCCTGCAAATAGCTGCAGGCCTAGCGGCGGGGGCCGCGGGCATTTCTGCCGAAGGTTCACTCTTCGGCGCTGCACCTGATTGGTTTGAAATGAAGCCGGTCTGGAGCCTGTACATGAACTCCAAGGCGCGGTTTTTCTACACTCGCTACGCATATTTCTGGTGCATGAAAGACGAACACGCTTCGATCTACGTCAACGAACCTCTAAGACGGAGCGCGGACTTTGCAGCCGCTTTCAAATGTCCGCCTTTTAAGGAAACCGCCTTTGGCAGTGCGTGCTGGAACTACATGCGGTAGTCACCAGATGCTTTTCTCTAATCATCAATTTGCTGGTGCAGTGACGCAGTTCAGAGCCATTACAATCGAGGACAAGGAACTGTATTTACGAGCAAAGTTATCGCCTTTTCTTCACTGTTCATTTTTCTCAGGGGGACCTAGATGCTTCTTTCTTGACAAAGCAGCCTGGGGGCCCAATTCACGCACGTTCAATTATGGCTGTAATGTATTTGTGCGGTCGCAGGTTAGTTTTGTCTGCCATGCGCATACGGAAGACATTCCGCGTTCATCTTGAAATAAATAACGACTGTGCTTTGCTTTGATATGTCTCTAGAGAGCGTGCGTCTTGTTATCAGGTCACGTGAGAGCTTGTGACGTACGCGTCACTGGTTGTGGTAATGTAGTCAAAGGAGAGGGGTCACAGATAGGTGCAGATTGGAAGCGAGTAACACCAGCAGAAGAGAAGCAATCCCATCCTGAAGCTAACATTTCGACACGAGAGTTGTCTCCGTAAGTGCGACGGACAGACCCTCTTCTCAAAAGGTTAGCTGAAAGCTGGGGCTTTCCTATAGTTGTCATTGTTGATCGCTACTGGGGATCGTACAGTCGTTCAATCGCGCATTCTTTCACTAGCAAATGCGCCTAAGCGCCAGAACAGCGGCGTCCTTGAGTTCATGAAATTAATCACACATGCCATCTCAATTCGTCAGTGCCACGTTACTTGTACGTGCAAACTCTTTCGATATTAAGCCTCTAGGAACCTATTTATATATTTTAAGTGATATCACGTATCATATCATATTTACTTTACATGTTGTTGCTACGCTATATGACTATTCAAATGAAAAGTTGATTGAGTGGATCGTTTGAGAAATTTCTGTACAGAAGAATGATAAACTGTGCTAATCGGCACTAGTTCATAATCAAGAACAGCGAATAAAACGGAAGGTCCTTACGATAGCTTCGCTGCTTTAATGGAGAGATCGAATGTGTCTTTGCAGCTGAACGAGTTTAGTACTTTGTAAAGAGGCGAGGGGACATGCCATATGCATCTATGTTTCCTTCCTGTTTTCCTGCTCAAATGGTAAAAAAAGGAACCCAGGAAGTAATGTGCGCTTTCCGGTTTCGCTAAAGTGAATGCAGAGATTTATAAAAGTGCCACCAAATGGTGATGCCGGGCAACTAAAAACAGTGTTCTCCGGTAGAAAGTACATCTGTTTTTCTTCCTGATCTTCTTTTTCCGTTTCTTACGCTGACTCACCTTTATTCTAGGGGCTTTCATTTGTTAACTCGAAGAATTGTATGGCGCTAGCTTATTTAGAGTGCAGATTTATCTGTTTGGAATGAATCTTTTAATTGTCACTTGCTGTTTCCGTCTTTATGCTTTGTATTCCTCTTAATTGTTTGCTGTGCAGTCAGAAGGTGATGGTCGTATCGACATTTCGTTAGAGAGAACCAGAAGGGAGGCTTCTTCATTAGCCGGCGCTAATCCTACCTCATATCAATGCCACTCAATGAGAGGATCGTCGAAGGATAAGGTGTGCGCAATCGGCAAGCCCTTAGTCTGGGGCCGTATAACGTAAAACTATTCCAATATGTTTCTATTCCAATTTTCTGACGTCAAATTTGCGTAACCGCTGACGCAAGTATCGGGTGGTCACCCGTAGGGTTGTCTAAGCAGACCAATCAAACGCTCTCCTCGTTCATAGGAGGTTACTTTTGTTTGCTTGAAAAAGAATAACATTGCCTACACTGAGCGGCTTGTTTTATCTAATTGGCTGACAAGAGGCGAGGAGCACGCTGAAGTGGAGAGGGATTCGATGGGGCCGAGCCACCGCACTGAATATCGATAACTGGATGAAGAGGGTGGGGCCGGCGTCTGCGATTGGTCCGCTTTCCCTTACTTAGCTGGCGGTGGTTGGTCGACAATCGCGGCGGCATGCAAAGGAAGCTTAAGAATGACACTAAAACGGATCCTCACCAAAGAAGAGTTGGCAGAACGTGGTCGTAAACGTTCCGAAAGTGCTCGAAAACGTTACACGGCTACGCAAAATGTTTCATTATACGCAAATAAACCCATGCTCTCCGACAAGTGCGAGTAGCTAGTGCATCAGCGATCGGAAGCAGCCATCTTTTATTCCTTTCGGAAAGGGGCAGCCAGCGGTTATTCAGAAGAAAATTCAGTTTTGTTCGGCATATTAATGCATCTTTGACGCGTACACGTCACTCTGACGCGGTGTGTTTTTGCAGTTTTGTGACGTCTCGTGACAGGCAGGTGAAGTGGGTGCTGTCCGAAAACTTTTGGCCAATAGCCGAGGGCTAGTGCTGAACAGGCGTCGAATCAGAAATAACTATTTTTCTTTTGTTCGGTCAAATCATGCATGATCAGTGTGTACACGTCATATCAGATGGGGAGCTATCGCGGTTTTCGTGACGTCGCGTGACCTACAGTTGAAGTGGGGGTGGCCGAAAAAAGTTTTTGACCAATCGCGGAAGGCTGATTGCAGAATTGGAATAGAAATGTTTGGAATTGTTTTACGTTATAGCGCCCCTGGTTCACCGAAGATCCCTCGTTGGTTCTAGCTTATTATTGAGGCCGCGCGTCTTGTTCACTGCAATCCATGCACTGCACGTAACTGGTAATTCATATCCGGTGTGGTGGCTTAGTGGCTTTGGAATTGCGTTACTAAGCCCTCGTGAGGCTTATAGCACGTTAAAAAGACAAGGACGAAAGTGAGACGTGACAAACACAGGCGCTCGTAGGCGCTATAAGCCTCACGATGTCTTACCAACAAGCCCAAATCACTGCGTTACTAAGCCCAACGACGCGGGATCGAATCCAGGCCGCGGCGGCCGCATTTCGATGGGGGTGAAATGCAAATACGCTAGTGTACCGTGCATTAGGTGCACGTTGAAGATTCCCTGGTGGCCAAAATCAACCCGGAGTCCCCCACTACGGGTTTTGATCAAAATAAGAAAAAGAACAAATGGGAAGTGTATACACAATGGCTGCTTAAAATCCACTTCGCGCTCCCCGCACATATCCAGCAACCGCAATCAAAATAAGGCAATATTATGTACGTGTCCCAGATCTTGCATATTGTATATACCAGAGAAAGCTCTTTCTTTTAAAAGTGTTAGGCATCCTACCTTAATAGCAGATTCTACTAGCTTGCTTATTCTTTTTTTTTTAATATTGAGAACGAACAGTTCTTTGTTGCCTGTATTATGCGTTGTTCCGCCTTTCCGCGTGTATATGTAGAAAAGGCGAAAATTTTGGAATGAGAAATCAGAATGGCCAAGTCACGAATTCGTGAAATTAACAGCGGAACATTTTTTGCTTTTTCACAATTCAATTTGCGCCATATGCTTCGACTGCAAAATTGAAAATGAGCAGTAGTGAATCCATGTTTGCGCAGCCAGAAATTGCAATACTACCTCAAGTTAAGATATATTCGACCTTAAAAAGTGTTACGAAATACATCGGCGTTCGACATTGGCGCTTTGGGAAAACTTTAGTTTACCAAAGCATGTGCCATGCAATTCTCTAGATTATCTTAACTGTAACATCAATGCAGGTTTTAGCAGAAATGACCATATCTCGAAAGCGGGGCTACTTCTCTTATCCTTTATTACAAATCATTTGCTTAGGAGGGATTGAGGTCGAGAGTACTTTGGTTACAACATACATTTATTCATATAGGAAAAAAATCGGCATAGTACAGTAACTAAATAAATATTGACTCCATAACGCGACAAACTAATAATGATATGAATGTTTTAACTATGATTTTTATTTACGCCTGTCAATGCGGCTACTTAATATCTGCGCTTTGTTGTCTTTATCCGCTGGGGCAAATCATCCACATACTAAAGGAGCGGCAGCCAGGATTAGGATGATTTGTGCTCGGCAGAGAGGTCATGTAAGGCAGCGAGTGTCGTCTTTTCTTGTGTGTCTTCACTGTGTCCGTGTCAGTGCGCTGCTTCAACAGCAAGGTATGATGAGGTCATGTATACTTCCCAACTTCCATTCGGCAGTCTGAACTTGTGCGTTAATGTGAATAAATAAAAATGCAATCAGTGAATATCTGTATTAGCCCCCTGGAAATTGCAATTTGTTGAGTGACTAAAGTCTGCATTGCACTATATGTTTCGTTATATTAAAGCGAATGTTCGTCACAATCTGGTCTGAGAGATTCCTACTTAAAGGAAAATTTCCCCCTTCCCCATTCACGCGGTGTAGGGTAGCAAATCGGGTGTTCGACTGAGAAGTATTTCCTTTCCTTGTTCTCTCTCGCTCTGGAGAGGCCAGTCTGGATGATCCCCTGGCAGGCAATTCCAGGTGCAGGGTGGTGCCACAGACACTACTGTTTGGTTGACACCTCGGCTTTCTTTTCAGTTGCTGTCTAGAAATTTTTTCTACGTTTACTGCACTTATTTGACACATGTGAGGAATACTACGCCAATGATAGAGCCAGCGAACCCCAGTCATCGATATAGACTGCACGTCGTCGTCTGTATTTGTAAGCGTCTCATTGGTGCGTCTGCCCGAAACCAATAGCGTGGAGCACGATACGGTTCTAACCACGGGGCGCACCCTCCAATGTTCCTACCGTCCAACACGCAAATAGCGAAGAAAATCACTTCGTCGTCGAACTTTCCGTTTGCGTAATTTGCTCGCGCGGCGCTTTACCTCATCTGCGCTACTAGCTTCTGTGCTGTACCAGCCACGATTATCAGCATTAAGAAAACATACTTCAGGAAGACAATTACATGCGGCTGGATAGAACATAGCCAGTGCCGATATTCTATCTTTGCGAGCCTCTTTTTAGGACATTTTAAAAGGGATGTTGGTGTAGCTGTTGTGATGTTTGTATAATTGAATCAGGTCCAATTTCTTGATAAATTGTTTCATCTTTATCTGACTTCATTTATAATCGTGATTTAAAATTTCTCATTAGTGTTTCTTTCTAGACTCAAAATATTTTCCTAATCCACCCGATTCTTGGCCATTTCCCCGTAGTGGGTATGATCCACTCGTAAACGAAAACCAACCAACGAACCTCATCCTCGTTTCATCCAGTAGCAGTAATTTTCTCTAACACGGCGCCTGCGCTTTCATTATAATGATGATGACAAGTGCTTTCAGAAATAGCGCTAACACGCTGCGGAGAATAGGTCAAAAATCGCGTGTATTACGATAAAAAATCATAAAGAGAATTAAAAGATTAACGAATCATAAATCAAATAGAGTAACGTGTAATACATTTGTCAGCTTTGCAAACGTATATTAAGCTTGGAGGCCCTAATGCGGTCGATGTTGATGCGTTGTTTTGTATTTGCTCTTCTTTCATTCGCACCGTCGCCTTGCTGTTCGATTAAAGGACATTTATCTCGCTAACGTTTGCTATGTAATTGAATAAAATTTGTTAAGAAATTAGCGGCGTTAATTAAGTTCACGTCGATGGTCATGATAAAAAGATATTTTTGAAAATTTTCTATTCTTCTTGGCCAATCACCTGCTGTTGGTACCTGCTGTAGCAATAGAAGGTTAGGAAACCGAAGAAGAAGAAGAGTGGCACGACGAAGCGAAGCCTTCTGCGTTCAGCGCAAGACGAACTCGCAGAATATCGTCGTCGCGTGTCCAACGACTACAACCGGCCGAAAACAACGAGAACATGAAACGAGGCAACCCAAGTTATGAGGATATATCGCCTGCAGTCAGCCGTTCACCACCGTCCAGACAGCCCTCGTCAATAGACAAACATATGCGATCGATCCAGAAGGCGCCAAAGCTCGGACCTCAAGCTCCCGAAGAAAAGAGTGCACCCACTTCTGGGTGTACTCCGGCCTCGCAACCTTCTTCACTGCCCACGAAACAAGTCCGAGCAATAAAGGAAAAAACGGAGACTGAAGCGCGCACTCTTCAACCGAAGAGTTTGTCGCCGACGGCCAGCAGTACCAAGAAGACTGGTCCAACCTCGCTGGAGCCTAAGCCAACTAATGCGCGTGAGAAGGTTCAGAAGATTAAACCACCGAGTCCTCGCACTGAGAAGAAACATTTCACTGTTAGTCCTAACCAAACGCGAGGAACGTCCCCGCCGCTGACGGAAGGAGTACAATCGACTAAGAGGAGGCCGGTCATAGCGACTAAGGTTGGAAACGACGAGCGAACAATGGTGGCCGCCAGCAGTTTCCAGACGGCTGGACCTTCCACGCCTCTGTCCAAAGTAGTACAAGCCAGAGAGAAGAGCCCGGAGGTCGAGCCAGAGATCCTGGAAGATGATGAACAGCCATCATGTTCAGCAGGCTCTCCTCGGTCGCTTTCGGCATATCCGGCGTCCGCGGCGTCTCCGGCGTCTCCGGCGTACACCTTACCAGCCAGTGGACAAGTGCCAGTCGCGGTGGGCGTCGTGAGCACGGCTGCACTCGCCTTAGTTTTGGTCACCTTTGCGCTGATCTGGCTAGCGTCCGCGAACTACTCCTTCCTCCGCTCAAAGAACACGACTGACGCGTCCTTCTGTTGCCCCAACGAAGCGGCCCAGCTGTATGCCGTCATCGATGACACGGTGTCGCCCTGCAAGGACTTCTTCGGTTACGTTTGCAAGCGGGCCATCCAGGACGGTGTCATCGAGGCCAGCGTCATCGTTGACGCATTGGTAAGAACCGGTCACAAGCCGGAAGTAGGCACGATAGTTTTAGCACACGCGACCGTCCTCTGTCAGTTGCGTGTGGTGCATATGTCCGCGGCGCCACTAAATACCACATCATCATAACTTTAGTGGCTGCCCTCGCATGGTGTGCAGGCTACCACGCCAATTCGCTGTCGTGACAGGCGTGAAGCCAGTGATAACATTTTAACATAGGTTATTCACAGTGAACATTCGCTTCTCAGCACAACGAACAACCCCTCAGATGGTACCGCGGCTGGCTGGATTAAAAAAGCGACCACTGTTCGCGTAAATCTAAATTCGTGCGAAGCAGCAAGAAAGAATACAGAACCAGCGCTTTTTATTGTCTCATCTTTCTCCCTACGCGCTTTTCCTAACAGTGAATCTGCACCACCTTGCCCAGTTCCGAATTTTGGCTGAGGTTCTAAGCGACCGTCGCCTTCACGAAGATTCATGCTCCTTTTATATTATTGTTGCAATCTTTATTTCTTAACGTCCGACAGACCACTACTGCGTCTTTGATGCGTGTTAGCAATGGTTATGGTTTGCCGAGATTTCACACTACTTATAAATGTAACACTTTAATATCCACGTTGTTACCAGAAGACTGAAATATAAGCTGTCCCGATGAAGTAGCGCACAGCGACGTCTAACAACATTTTTTCGTTCATTGTGCTTGTGGCCGAAGCTATTTCAATTGTTTCGACAACATAAACTATGTTTTAACAATGCTGTGACCTCGGCTTCAGTTTTCCTTATGGCTAATTGAGATAAACAACAAGAACTCGTGCAAAAAATTTGAGGTATCTCTGAAACGAATTTGTTAAATTATAATATAGTCGAACGGACGTATTTTCGCGGCTCCGTGCACATAAAAAGCCATGCTATCTACATGTGAGCTAAGGCAACTATAGTGCACTGAAGTAAACGCAATGATCTGTTTTACGCAGCATCGGAAAACTTTCCTACATCCCATGGTGGGATGGAGCAGCCATTGGCGTTCTTGTTTAGGTCAGAACTCAACGCGTTTGACGCGAGCAGTAGTCCTTTTACTTAGCTTTCTTATTATTTTGCTTGGCTTTAAGAACCGCAGTTGCTTAACTCATAACGACATTAAGCTCCGTAGATAGAGACACAAATCGATCATTGTACTATACTGTATAGATTATCGCACTCCGCAGTGAGTCGGGAATATCCTCTTCAACGTCGCTAGATAAAGGAGCTCTTCTTTTTTCACTCTCGTATATTTAGCCCGGAAAGATTGAGGTGGATGTTCAGGCACGTGATACTCCATGCGAAAAATGACGCGAAAATTTCACTACATTTTCCTGCGATTTCCTTCCTCATTTTCCACGACAGGACAGAATCGCTGCAGACATCATCAAGGGTACCGGAAACTTTACTTCAGCAGCCGCGAAAGCGCTTCACGGATATTTCACGTCCTGCTTGAGCGAAGTGTGGCAAAAAGACCTACGGCATGAACAGGTGACTTCCGCCATCGTGGCCATGGCTAATGTTACGAGTGGCAGGATGACGCCCGCCGACCTTCTGCGGTTCGCACTGAATGTGCAATTTCGGTACCAGATCGACTTCTTCTTTGGTGTCGTTTTCAGCCTGGCTTCTGTCGAGTTTGAATGGAACTTCATGCGGGAATTGACCTTCGTGTACTACTGCAGCTACGATTGTTTCAACGCGGCTCTTTCGGGCGTGAACGCTAAAATGAAGACAAATTACACTCGGCAGGATATCGGCGACTGGCAACAACTTCTTCCACATCAGAGCGACGCTGGGGAGCCCGGGAACATCGCGACAAAAGAGCTCCTCGACGCCTTCGGGGGCCTGGACGTTTCTCTGTTCGAGGCTATTATGAAAGAGATTTATCCGGATTTCAGCGACAAGCACCTTATATATTCATCTGCCAAACGGGCTCTTCTCGCAGAAATTGGGATCCTTTGGAATGTCTCCGCTCAGCCGATGTCGCTTTGCTACATGCTGACGTGCGTAGTAATCAGCGCGACGGTAGAGGTCCAGGAATGGTCGGTGCTAGATTTCCCGACGTCACAGATATGGCAAGTATGTACTAGCCAGTCGAGCCGATTCACTGAACTGTGGCGCAGGGCCTACGTGGACGCCCTCACAAGCCCGGCAAAGGATGCCCGAATGCGCTCAATCTTCGCGGAAACAAGGAAGGCCCTCCTGCAATACGGGCCGCTACTGCAGATCATGAAGGCCGGTAACGACACGGGCAAATTCGAGGCTTTCGTCCGGAATGCGTCCCTGCTGCTTCCGAACGACCTCTTGCTTAGTGACGTGCGCGTGCCCACACTGCCACAGCACGGTTTTGTGGACAACTACTTCCGAGCTCTGAGCTTCGACTTCGACGTCAAGCGCGAAGCGTGGCGTCGAGGTGCGCCGCTCCATGATGAAAACGATGACTACGAACTCTGGAACCGCATGGTGCTGGTGAGCGAGGACTTGTACGTGTCGCCGATCGCGTACGCTTTCCTGAGCACCGTTAACGCCAGCCGCGCCTTGCTCGCCGACGCACCGGTGGTCGCGGCTCGAATGGCAGCGTTGCTGTGGAGGACAGTAGTTCAACACCAAGGATGGTCGTCGCGGACACTGGCTGCAATCGAGTATCACAGGTGACTTTTCACTTTCGTAGGCCTAAAAAATGCCGTATGCTACCCATACAATTTCTCACTAGAACACCTGGAGGGAAATCTGGTGCCATCGTCTATGGGAATTTCCTAAGGGGCGCTGTGCCGTCATGGGAATGATGGTATATGTGTCTGCGAGGCTTGTGTTCGCTGGTGTTGTAAGAGACTTCGTCTAAAACGTAGATATGACTACACAAATGATGCGTTCTTAAAGTAAGATCTTCATAAAATGTTTACATTCACGCATATTACATCTTCCAGTGAAGTTTACTCACCTACCTTGCATAACCAAGCGAAGAAAAGCAAGAACCGACGACAAGGGGTGCGATCGGAGATGGTTGTTCGGCGCGTTCGTTCGGTTACCGGCGCGTGCGATTGGCCTACTCCGCGCCGACGTCGCCAGCCGCGGGGCGCCGCCCCGTATTTGGTGACGTCAAAATGACGACACGCTCCTGTCAATCATCCGCCCACCGACCATTTCGTCCGAACGCGACGGGAGTTGAGAAGTTTGGAGCGATCATACGGCTTCGCATGGCGCGTCTGGTGGATTGGATTGGATCCAACAGGCGGCCTTTTCGGCTGCGAAATAGCACGTTTGAATCGAATCCATAGTTTAATTCGAGAAAATGGCGCTTCCGTTGGGAACTTAGGTTGTTGCGCTGGCGTTTCTAGAGGAAGGAGGAGAGCGGGTGGCGGTGCGAAACGCGTATGAAGAAATGGCAGAAAGTGAATTCCGGCGTCGTTTTTGTTTCTCGAAACAAATAATTCGTTGGTTGTACAGATAAATCGACAACATCATTGGTGCCAGCGAGCCACTGGAATGTTGTCGCTGCCCCTTGAAAAATGCGCCACTCCTCCCGTCGTTTTCTTTTTCTTTTTTCTTCTCGCTGTGCGCGACACCACCTAGGGACGACGCAAAGAACCTAATAGTTATAAATTGCAGTAGTCAAAAGTACTACTATTTGAAAACGTGTTTGGGCTTGAGAAGATAAAATACGTTTTTTTAGGTAACGATTTCATTCACTTGGAAGACGAGAAACATTTCGTTTTGTAGTATACTGTCTGCAAGCAGACGACAAACGACGGAAGTAAACTTCCGGGGAGGTCACCGCTTCCTGATTGGCTGCTCTCTCCGCCCCGCTGTCACAAATTTTACATACTGCAACTTTGTGACGTTGCAGACTGAACAGAACGCGTATCGAACAAAATATCTCCGATCGCGCCCCTGTTCCAATGCAAGCACGAATCTTGTCGTCTGTCCTCCAACTTTAGCGGCCCGCTGATACTTTTTACGTTTCATACATTTGTACATGCAATGATACGTTCTCGTAGTTAAACAAGGCATGTTTTATGTAATAATAAACCTAAACAGCTTTTTAGGTGCTGTTTTAGTAGAAAGTTAATCACTGTGACAGACGGAACTGTGCTTGCCTGGCTCTCCGAAAACCATGCTATTCCGAAGTCGCAATATGCCGGCGTTGCCATGCATACCACAGCGCAGCAGCGGCAGATTTCCTTCTAGGTAATAGCGTGAGAAGCTCGATGATGGTACCATCCGTATGAAGCCAGCGCACAATCAATGCAACAGACAATGAATTCAAGCCAATGAATCCAAGCCATTCCGTTGGCTTCATCTGGTTTTTGTCAAAAAAAGAACGCGATCTCTCTTTTTTTTAGTTATTGATTGGAATCGAGCTTTCGAGGTAGCTTCATACCTGGTTAAGTGGTGAGCCACAATGTGCGCACTTGATCATGTGCTACGTTGCAGTTCAGAAAATTCATCGTGTGAACCCGTATTCACAAAGCTTCTATTTCGTGTGCTTGATTTTAACGTTCGCCGTTGACGCGCCTGGAACTCGCAGTACAGGTCCACGTGATAGCGCTAAGATCACTGCGGCGATGACCGATATCAAGCAGCATATACAAAAGGTAATTTATGAATACAGACGCTGATCTTGGTAGCTTCATATTGTGTAGGTCAATCACATTAGCCTTGATAAGCGTTACTAAGCCATCTGTTATCTCGCAGGACCAATATAAACAGTAAAGCAATTTGTTTAGAGGTGCTGTTTGGTAATAGGGTTGCTAAGCACAGGTAGAGGTCCTCATTACCTACATTAGGTAAAATACATGACTGCATTGCATTTTTTTTCGACACTTGATCTTGCGTGAAAAATGAAAAGTCAATATTTGTCAATACATATCAGCTTTTAGATCTCGCCTACGAAATTTTCTATATATAGAACATAATAGATATCGCATCTGTTACAATCATGTCATTCCAGCCAACCGTAGGGGGCTTTGTAGTAACCATCAATGCATTTGTTTATGACGTTGTTCTGTGAGCTGCTACATGGGCAATTAAATGGGAAATCTAAAGCAAGGATTCGGAATGCACTGCAGAGCCGGTGTGACATAATGTAACATGCTTATCTCTTAATGCTGAAAGTTGATGTGCCTGCGTATTTGAGTGTCGGATTAGATTGCTACAGCTGGTTCGCCTCGAATCATGCTTACTTATTTCAAAAAAAGAGTCGTCGTCATAACATTCATAGGAGTTGCAAGAAAAAAAAATGGGGTACGCCGTTTACCTGTTCATTGTGCACCACTCATGGTGATAGCAGTCACACGTGAGCCATTTGATGGCGCATCTGTTCACGTCAGCAGTGGTGCCAGTTGACCCGCGTGAAAATAATTAAAACCGCCAAAGGAAGTTTCGAGCGAGGGGAAGGCGCGACCTCGCGAAGGTGCTGCAAGTGGAACAGAACGAGAGACGTTGACTTCAAGAAATCCAATGAATGAGCATGTCTGACTTCTGGGTAAATGTGCGATAAAAATAATGAATGAATGTGTGTTGTTTAGTGGCGCAAGGGCCGGGTTTGGCCAAACAGCAACAAGACAGTACGATAAATATACTACGTAGTTTTACAAAAAAAAATTGCCAACAATATTGAAAGGCTGCTAAAGAGAAAAGTAATGTCAGCCCTGTTAGTAACTTGCCTTTCCACAGTATAAAAAAAAATTACGTAACGCCTCATTGTACCGCGAGAAGAAGTTTTGCAAGCCATAAAAGAATATGACTCAGAAGGAAAGAACGAGTGGCCACGCCTCCTTGAAGTTCCCGTTCTGGCTCTAGGTGACGTCATGAATTTTGAGGGCATCTGCTCAGGTTAGGTTAGCTTGTGATCGGTAAAAAAAACAAAAAGATGTCTGCGTTGCATTTTACACATTAAAAAAAAAAACTTTGCAAGTGTCAAGAGCTCTTTTGCAGAACCGCAACGCCCCAAGTACTAGGAGATACGTTGAAATCCACGACGTATCACTTTACGACGCGCTGTTATTGACGCGAAATTCAAATGAAATCTGGCCTTCGTGTTCTTTCTTTTCTTTTTCTTGTAGTTATCACGAAATTATTAAACACAGAGTATTGAAAGAACACATGTCACTGTAAACAGATTTATTGCTTCGATTTGGCGTCGCTCTAAAATTGCGGGAACAGGGAGCATATTCACAACGTGTCGATCAAAAAGAGGCCCAGCGTGAACTTTAAACGGCTGGTTGAGGGAAACACCTGCCAGTGATACCAGTGAACTTAAAATTGTATGTTTTTCTTTTTTCGTAGACAATGCATGCTGAAGTCTTTTCGTGCGAAGACCGACGTAGCCAATGTACTGCTGGAGAACTCCATCGCCCTGCAAATAGCTGCAGGCCTAGCGTCCGGGGCCACGGACATTTCTACCGAAGGTTCACTCTTCGGCGCCACACCGGACTGGTTTGAAATGAAGCCGGTCTGGAGCCTGTACATGAACTCCAAGGCGCGGTTTTTCTACACTCGCTACGCATATTTCTGGTGCATCAAATACGAACACGCTTCGATCTACATCAACGAACCCCTGAGGCGCAGCGCGGACTTTGCAGCCGCTTTCAAATGCCCACCTTTTCAGGAAACCGCCGTTAGCAGTGCGTGCTGGAACAACATGCGGTAGTCACCAGATGCTTTTCTCTGATCGTCAATTTTCTGGCGCAGTGATGCAATGCAGGGCCATTACAATCGAGGACAAGGAACTGTATTTACGAGCAATGTTATCGCCTTTAATTAACTTTCAGTTTTCTCAGGGGGACCAAGATGCTTCTTTTTTGACAGGGTAGTCTGTGGGCCCAATTCAGGAAGCTTCAATTTTGGCGTTCATGTCTTTGTGCGGTCGCAGGTTAGTTTTGTCTGCCATGCGCATATGGAAGACATTCCACGCTCATCTTTAAATAAATAACGACGAGTGTGCTTTGCTTTGACATGTGTTTAGCGAGCGTGTGTCTTGTTATCAGCTCACGTGAGAGCTTCTGACGTGTAAGTCACTGGTTGTGGTAATGTAGTCAAAGGAGAGGGGTGACAGATATGTGCAGAATGCAAGTGAGTAACACTAGCCGAAGAAAAGCGGTCTCAGCCTGAAGCTAACATTTCGACAAGAGAGTTCTCTTCGTAAGTGCGAAGGAGAGACCCTCTTCTCGAAAGGTTAGGTGAAAGCTGGGGCTTTCCTGTAGTTGTCATTGTTGATCGCTACTGGTGATCGTACAGTCTTTCAATCGCGCCATCTTGCCTAAAGGCCTAGCGTGCCTAGCACCGGCACAGCGGAATCCTTGAGTTCATTAAATTAACATGCCATCTCAATTCGTCAGTGCCACGTTTCTTGTCTATTCAAGTGAAAAGTTGATTGAGTTGCTTGTTTAAAAAATTTCTGTAAAAGGGGCTAATCGGCAGTAGTTCATAGTCAACAGCGAATAAGGCGGAAGGCGCTTATGATAGCTTCGCTGGCTTAATGAAGAGATCGAATGTGTCTTTGCAACTGAACGAGTTTAGTACTTTGTAAAGAGGTGAGGGGACATGCCATATGCTTCTGTGTTTCCTTCCCTTTTTTCCTGCTCAAATGGTGAAAAATGAAACGCGGGAAATAATGTACGCATACCTGTTTCTCGAAATTGAATGCAGAGATTTATAAAAGTGCCACCATATAGTGTTGGCCGGCAACTGCAAACACAGTGTTCTCCGGCAGCAAATATATCTGTTTTCCGTTCTTACTTTTTTCTTTCCTTATGCTGACCCACCTTCATTCTAGATGCCTTCATTTGTTAACTCGAAGAATGGTACGCCGCTCGCTTATTTCGAGTGCAGCTTAATCTGTTTCGAAATAATTTTTAATTGTCACTTGCTCTTTCCGTCTTTATCTTTTGTATTTCTCTTGATTAAGTGTTTGCTGTGCAGTCAGAAGATGACGGTCGTATCGACCTTTCGATAGGGAGAACGAATAGGAAGACTCGTTCATTAGCTGGCGCTAATCCTACCGCAAACCACTGCGTCTCAATCAGAGGATCGTTGAAGGATAAGGGGTGCACAATCTGCGAGCCCTTAGTCTGGTTCACCGGAGATGCCTCGTTGGTTCTCGTTTATTGTTGAGGCCGCGCATCGTGTTCACTGCACTGCATGCACTGCACGTAACTGGCAATTGATACCCGGTGTGGTGGCTTACTAAGCGTTACTAAGCCCGAGGGCGCGGGATCGAATCCCGGCCGCGGCGGCCGCATTTCGGTGGGGGTGAAATGCAAATACGCTAGTGTGCCGTGCATTAGGTGCACGTTACAGATTCCCTGGCGGTCAAAATTAACCTGGAGTCCCCCACTACGAGTTTGGATCAAAATAAGAAAAAGAATAAATGGCAAGTGTACACACAATGGCTACCTAAAATCTACTTTGCACTCACATCTCCAGCAACCGCAAGCAAAGTAAGGTAATATTATGCTCGTGTCCCAGATCTTGCATAATGTATATACCAGAGAAACCTTCTTTTTCTTTTGAACATGTTAAGAATCTTACCGTAATAGCAGATACTACTAGCTTCCCAATTTTTATTTTTATTTCAGGTTTAGTACGAACAGTTCTTTGAGGCCTGTAAAAGGCGTTGTTCCGCCTTCCCGCGTGTATTGTCCCTATAACGTAAACCTATTCCAATATGTTTTTATTCCATTCCCGTGTCGTCAAATTTGTGTCACCGCCGACGCAAGCATCGGGCGGTCATCCGCGGGGTTGCATGAACAGTTCAATGAAACGCTCTCCTCGTTCATAGGAGATCGCTTTTGTTACTTGAAAAACGTATAGCGTTGCCTACAAGGAGCGGCTTGTCTTATCTAATTGGCTGACAATAGGCCAGAATCACGCACAAACGGAGAGGGATTCGATGGGGCTGAGCCACTGCTCTGAAAATCGATAACTGGATGAAGAGGGTGGTACCGGCGTCTGCGATTGGTCCGCTTGCCCTTGCTTAGCTTGAGGTGGCTGGTCGAAAATTGCGGCGGCATGCAACGGAAGGTTAATAATGCCGCTAAAAGGGATCCTCAGCAAAGAAAAGTTGTATGAGCGAGGTCATAAACGGGCCAAAAGTGCTCGATAACGTTACACGGCAACGTAAAAGGTTTATTATAAGCAAATAAACCCCTGCTCTCGGGCAGGTGCGAGTCGCCAGTGCCTGAGCGTTCGGCGGTAGCCATCTTTTATTCCTTTCGGGACGGGGCAGCCTGTGGCTATTCAGAAGAACATTCAGTTTTGTTCGGCATATTAATGCATCTTTAACGCATACTTGTCACTTTGACGTAGGGAGATTTTGCGGTTTTGTGACGTCGCGTGATAGGCAGGTGAAGTGGGTGTGGCGCGAAAGCTTTTGACCAATAGCCGATGGCTAATGGCGAAAAGGTGTCGAATCAGAAATAACTATTTTTCTTTTGTTCGGCCAAATCATGCATAATTAGTGTGTGCACGTCATATCAGGTGGGGAGGTGTCACGGTTTTCGTGACGTCGTGTGACAGGTGAAATGTGGGTGTTCCAAAAACGTTTTTGACCAATCGCGGAGGGCTGATTGCAGAATGAGAATAGAACAGTTTGGAATAGTTTTACGTTATAGCGCCCTATGTAAAAATGCGAAAATTCTGGAATGAAAAATCAGAATGGCCAAGTCGCGAATTAGTGAGTTTAACCAAGGAACCTTTTTTTTTTTTTTATTATTGAATTTGCGGCGCAAGCTCCGACTGCTAAATTGAAACTAGAGCAGTAGTGAAGCTATGTTTGCGCAGCCATCAATTGTAAGACAAGCTCAAGTTTAGATATATTCGGCCTTAATATGTGCTACGAAATACACCGGAGTTCGACATTGGTTCTTTGGGAAAAAAAAGTTTAAGAAAGCATGCGCCATGCAGTTCTATAGATTATCTCAACTGTAATATCAATGCATGTTTGAGCAGGATTGAATGACCATATCTCGAAGGCGGGGCTACTTCTCTTATCCTTTATCACAAATGATTTGCTTAGAAGGGATTGAGGTCGAGAGTACTTTGGTTTACTACATATCTTTATTCATATAGGAAAAAAATAAGCACAGTACAGTGACTGAATAAATATTGACTCCATAACGCCACAATGAAACTAATAATGACATCAATGCTTCAACTACGATTTTTATTTACGCCTGTCAATGGGGCTACTTAATATATGCGCTTTATATAGTCATCTGCTGGGCAAAGTCGTCCACATTCTAAACAAATCGTAGCTAGGATTAGGAGGATTTCTGCTCGGCAGAGAGCACTTGTATACCTGCGGACTTCCATTTGGCGGTATGAACGTGTGCGTTAATGTGAATAAATAAAAATACAATCAGTGAATATTTTTATTAGCCATCTGGAAATTGCAATTTGTTGATTGACTAAGGTCTGAATTGCATTATATGTTTCGCGATTATAGAGCGAATGATGATGACAATCTGCTCTGAGAGGTTCTGACTTGAAGGAAAATTTCCCTCCTTCTCCATTCTCACAGTTTAGTGTAGCAAACCGGATGTTCGTCTGAGAAGTATTTCCTTTCCTTGTTCTCTCTCACTCTGGAGAGGCCAGCCTGAATGATCCCCTGGCATGCAACCCCAGGTGTAAAGTGGTACCACAGACACCACTGCTTCGTTGATACCCCGGCTTTTTTTTTTTCAGTTCCTGTCTAGAAATTTTTTCTACGTTAACTGCACTTATTTCACACATATTAGGAATACTACGCCGATGATAGAGCCAGCGAGCCCCAGTCATCAATATTGACTGCACATCGCCGTCTGTATTTGTAAGCGTTTCATTGGTGCGTCTGCCCAAAACCAATAGCGTGGCGCACAATCCCGTTCTCAGCACGGTGCGCACCCCCAATATTCCTATCGTCCAACACGCAAATAGTGAAGAAAAACACTTCATCATCGATTTTTCTTTTTGAGTTTTTTGCTCGCGCGGCGCGTTGGCTCGTGCGCGTTACTAGCTTCTGTGCTGCACAAGCCACGATTGTCAGCATTAAGAAAACATACTTCAGGAAGGCAATTACATGGATGGATGGAATATAGCCATTGCTGATATTCTATCTTTACGAGCCTCCTCTCTACGACATGATCAAAGGGATGTTGGTGTAGCTGTTTTGACGTTTGTAATTGAATCAGGACCATTTTTCTTGCTAAATTGTTTAACCTTTATCTGTCTTCATTTGTATAATTTTTTTTTAAATTTCTCGTTAGTGTTTCTTTCTAGACTTAATCTATTTTACTAACCGACCCGATTCTTGGAGATTTCCCTGTAGTGGGTATGAGCCACTCGTAAATGAAAAAATAACCAACGAACCAAGTTCCTGATCCTTGTTTTATTCAGTACAAGTAACTGGCAAGCAATATAAAATATGGCAATATACAGTATGGCAAGCATGCCGAAATGCTTGCCATATGTTCTACATCTTCCTTCTATCGTCATAGTCACCCATCATGCGCCTCTTTCTTCCCTCTTTCTTTCCCTCTTCCCCTTCCCCCAACCCCGAGTAGCTGGCTAGAGGAATGTACCTCAGGCCGACCTGTCTGTATTTCGTATCATTAAAGTTCTCTCTCTCTCTCTCTCTCTCGCTCTCTATCTCTATCTCTCTTTTTCTCTCTATCTCTCTACAAACACGCCTTTGCTTTGATTATAATGATGATGTTAAGTTCTTTCATAATTAGCGCTAACACCTGCGGAGAGTAGGTCAAAACTCGCATGTATTACGATAAAAAATCAAAGACAATTGAAAGATTAACGAATCATAAATCAAATAGAGTGATATATGATGCAGTTGTCGGCTTTCCAAACGAACACTAATCTTGGAGGCCCTAATGCGGTCGATGTTGATGCGTTGTTTTGTATTTGCTCTTCTTTCATTCGCACCGTCGGCTTGCTGTTCGATTAAAGGACATTTATCTCGCTAACGTTTGCTATGTAACTGAATAACATTCATTAAGAAATTAGCGCCGTTAATTAAGTTCACGTCGATGGTCATGTTAACAAAATATTTTTGAAAATTTTCAATTCTTCTTGGCCAATCACCTGCTGTTGGTACCTGCTGTAGCAATAGAAGGTTAGGAAACCGAAGAAGAAGAAGAGTGGCACGACGAAGCGAAGCCTTCCGCGTTCAGCGCAAGACGAACTCAGAGAATACCGTCGTCGGTTGTCCAACGACTACAACCGGCCGGAAACAACGAGACCATGAAACGAGGCAGCCCAATTTATGAGGACATATCGCATGCAGTCAGCGGTTCACCACCGTCCAGACAGCCCTCGTCGCAAGACAAAGGTATGCGATCGATCCAGAAGGCGCCAAAGCTCGGACCTCAAGCTCCCGAAGAAAATAGTTCACCCACTTCTGGGTGTACTCCGGCCTCGCAACCTTCTTCACTGCCGACGAAACAAGTCCGAGCATTAAAGAAAAAAACGGAGACGGAAGCGCGCACTCTTAAACCGAAGAGCTTGTCGCCGACGGCCAGCAGTTCCAAGAAGACTGGTCTATCCTCGCCGGAGCCTAAGCCAACTAAGGCGCGTGAGAAGGTTCCGAAGATTAAACCACCGAGTCATCGCAGTAAGAAGAAACATTTCACAGTTAGCCCTAACCAAACTCGTGGAACGTACCCGCCGCTGACTGAACGAGTACAATCGACGGAGAAGAGGCCGGAGATGGGGATTGAGGCTGGAAACGACGAGCGACCACCGGTTGCCGCCAGCACTTTCCAGACGGCCGGACATTCCACGCCTCTGTACAAAGAAATGCAAGCCAGGAAAGTGATCCCGGAGGTCGAGCCACAGTTCTTGGAAGATGATGAACAGCCATCATCTGCAGCAGGCTCTCCTCGGTCGCTTTCGGCATCTCCGGCGTACACCTTACCAGCCAGTCGACAAGTGCCGGTCACGGTGATCGTTGTGAGCGTGGCCGCACTCGCATCTATTTCGCTCGCCTTTGCGCTGATCTGGCTGGCGTCCGCTAACTACTCCTTCCTCCGCTCAAAGAACACGACTGACGCGACCTTCTGTTGCCCCAACGAAGCGGCCCAGCTGTATGCCGTCATTGATGACACGGTGTCGCCCTGCAAGGACTTCTTCGCTTACGTTTGCAAGCGGGCCATCCAGGAGGGTGTCATCGAGGTCGAGTTCGCCGTAGACGCATTGGTAAGAACCGGTCACAAGCCGGAAGTAGGCAGGATAATTTTAGCACACTCGACCGTCCTCTGTCAGTTGCGTGGGGTGCATATGTCCGCGGCGCCACTAAAGACCACGTCATCATAACTTTAGTGGCTGCCCTCGCATGGTGTGCAGGCTACCACGCCAATTCGCTGTCGTGACAGGCGTGAAGCCAGTGATAACATTTTAACATAGGTTATTCACAGTGAACATTCGCTTCTCAGCACAACGAACAACCCCTCAGATGGTACCGCGGCTGGCTGGATTAAAAAAGCGACCACTGTTCGCGTAAATCTAAATTCGTGCGAAGCAGCAAAAAAGAATACAGGACCAGCGCTTTTTATTCTCTCATCTTTCTCCCTACGCGCTTTTCCTAACAGTGAATCTGCACCACCTTGCCCAGTTCCGAATTTTGGCTGAGGTTCTGAGCGATGGTCGCCTTCGCACAGATTCATGCTTCTTCTATATTTTTGTTGCAACCTTTATTTCCTAACTTCCGAAAAAACACTACTGCGTCTGCGATGCTGGATAGCAACGGTTATGGTTGGCCGCGATTTTAAACTATTTGTAAATGTAACATTTTATTATCCGCGTTGTTACCAGGTGACTGAACTATAATCTGTCCTGATGAAGCAGCGCACCGTGACGGCTAACAATATTTTTTCGTTCATTGTGCGTACGGCTCTAACTATTTCAATTGTTTCGACCACACGTACTATATATTAGCAATGCTTTGACCTCGAATTCTGTCTTCCTTATGGCTAATTGAGATAAACAACAAGAACTCGTGCTAAAAGGTTGAGGTATCTCTGAAATGAATTTGTTAAATTACAATATAGTCGAACGGACGCATTTTCGCGGCTCTGTGCACATAAAAAGCCATGCTATGTACATGTGAGTTGAGGCAGCTATAGTGCATTGAAGTTAACGCAATGATCTGCTTTACGGAGCTTCGGAAAACATGCCTAAATCCCATGGTGGGATGGAGGAGCCATTGACATTCTTGTTTAGGTCAGAGCTCAACGCGTTACACGCGAGCAGTAGTCCTTTTCCTTAGCTTTCTTATTATTTTGCTTGGCTTTAAAAACCGTAGTTGCTTAACTCATAACGACATTAAGCTCCGTAGATGAAGACACAATTCGATCATTGTACTATAGTGCATAGATAATCGCACTCCGCAGTGATTCGGGAATATCATCTTCAACGTTGCTAGATAAAGTAGCTCTTCTTTTTTCTCTCGACTATTTAGCCTGGAAAGATTCAGGTGGATGCTTACGCAAGTGATACTTCGTGCGAAAAATGACGCGAACATTTCACTACCTTTTCCTGAGAGTTCCTTCCTCATTTTCCATGGCAGGACAGAATCGCTGCAGACATTATCAAGGGTACCGGAAACATTACTTCAGCAGCCGCGAGAGCGCTTCACGGATATTTCACGTCCTGCTTGAGCGAAGTGTGGCAAAAAGACCTACGCCATGAACAGGTGACTTCCGCCATCGCGGGCATGGCTAATGCTACGAGTGGCAGGATGACGCCCGCCGACCTTCTGCGCTTCGCACTGAATGTGCAATTTCGGTACCAAATCGACTTCTTCTTTGGTGTCGTTTTCAGCGGGGCTTCTGTCGAGTTCGAATGGAACTTCATGCGGGAAATCACCTTCGTGTACTACTGCAGCTACGATTGTTTCGACGCGGCTCTTTCGGGCGTGAACGCTCAGTTGAAGACCAATTACACTCGGCAGGATATCGACGACTGGCAGCAACTTCTTCCACACCAGAGCGACGCTGGGGAGCCCGGGAACATCGCGACAAAAGAGCTCCTCGAAGCCTTCGGTAGCCTGGACGTTTCTCTGTTCGAGGCTATCATGAAAGAGATTTATCCGGATTTCAGCGTCAAGCACGTTATACACTCATCTGCCAAAGGGGCTCTTCTCGCAGAAATTGGGATCCTTTGGAATGTCTCCGCTCAGCTGATGTCGCTTTGCTACATGCTGACGTGCGTCGTAATCAGCGCGACGAAAGCAGTCCAGGGATGGTCGGTGCTGGATTTCCCGACGTCACAGATCTGGCAAGTATGTACTAGCCAGTCGAGCCGATTCACTGAACTGTGGCGCAGGGCCTACGTGGACGCCCTCACAAGCCCGGCAAAGGACGCCCGAATGCGCTCAATCTTCGCGGAAACAAGGAAGGCACTCCTGCAATACGGGCCGCTACTGCAGATCATGAAGGCCGGTAACGACACGGGCAAATTCGAGGCTTTCGTCCGAAATGCGTCGCTGCTGCTTCCCAACGACCTCTTGCTTAGTGAAGTGCGCGTTCCCACACTGCCAGAGCGCGGTTTTGTGGGCAACTACTTCCGAGCTCTGAGTTTCGAATTTGACGTCAAGCGCGAAGCGTGGCGTCGAGGCACGCGGTTCCATGATGAAAGCAGAGACTACGAACTCTGGAACCGCATGGTGCTGGTGAGCGAGGGCTTGTACGTGTCGCCGATCGCGTACACTTTCCTGAGCACCGTTAACGCCAGCCGCGCCTTGCTCGCCGACGCACCGGTGGTCGCGGCTCGAATGGCAGCGTTGCTGTGGAAGAGAGTTGTTGAGCACCATGGATGGTCGTCGCGGACACTGGCTGCAATCGAGTATCACAGGTGACTTTTCACTTTCGTAGGCCTTAAGAATACCGTATGCTACCCATACAATTTCTCACTAGAACACCTAGAGGGAAATCTGGCGCCATTGTCAATGGAAATTTCCTAAGGGGCGCTGTGCCGTCATGGGAATGATGGTAGATGTGTCTGCGAAGCTTGTGTTGGCTGGTGTTGTAAGAGGCTTCGTCTAAAACGTAGATATGGCTACACGAATAATGCGTTCTTAAAGTAAGATCTTCATAAAATGTTTACATTCACGCATATTACATCTTCCAGTGAAGTTTACTCACCTACCTTGCATAACCAAGCGAAGAAAAGCAAGAACCGACGACAAACTGTTGAAAGCGAGCAGGAATCTTGTCGTCTGTCCTGCAACTTTAGCGGCCCGCTGATACTTATTACGTTTCATATATTTGTACATGCAATAATAAGTTCTCGTAGTTAAACAAAGCATGTTTTTGTTTAATAATAAAGGTAAACAGCTTTTTAGGTGCTGTTTTAGTAGTAAGTTAATCACTGTGACAGACGGAACGGTGCTTGCCTGACTCTCCGAGAACGATGCCAATCCGAAGTCACAATATACCGGCATTCCCATGCATACCACAGCGCAGCAGCGGCAGATTTCCTTCTACGTAATAGCGTGAGAAGCTCTATGATCGTACCATCCGTATGAAGCCAGCGCACAATCAATGCAACAGACAATGAATTCAAGCCAATGAAGCCAAGCCATTCCGTTGGCTTCATCTGGTTTTTGTCAAAAAAAGAACGAGATCTCTCCTTTTCTTTTAGTTATTGATTGGAATCGAGCTTTCGAGGTAGCTTCATACCTGGTTCAGTGGTGAGGCACAATGTGCGCACTTGATCATGTGCTACGTTGCAGTTCAGAAAATTCATCGTGTGAACCCGTATTCACAAAGCTTCTATTTCGTGTGTTTGATTTCAACGTTCGGCGTTGAAGCGCCTGGAACTCGCAGTATAGGTCCACGTGATAGCGCTAAGGTCACTGTGGCGATGACCGATATCAAGCAGCATATACAAAAGATTATGAATACAGACGCTGATCTTGGTAGCTTTATATTGTGTAGGCCATTCGCATTAGCGTCGATAAGCGTTACTATGCCATCTGTTATCTCGCAGGACCAATATAAACAGTAAAGCAATTTGTTTAGACGGTGCTCTTTGATTATAGGTTTGCTAAGCACAGGTATAGGTACTCATTACCTACCCTAGGTAAAATACCTGACTGCAGTGCATTCTTTTTTCGACACTTGATCTTGCGTGAAAAATGAAAAGTCAACAATTGTCAATATATATCAGCTTTTAGATCTCGCCTACGAAATTTTCTATATATAGAACATAATAGATATCCGATCTCTTACAATCATGTCATTCAAGTCACCGTAGGGGGCTTTGTAAAAACCATCAAAGCACTTGTTTATGACCTTGTTCTGTGATCTGCTACATGGGCAAATAAATGGGCTATCTAAAGCAAGGATTCGGAATGCACTGCAGAGCCGGTGTGACGTAATGTAAAATGCTTATCTCTTAATGCTGAAAGGTGAAGTGTCTGCGTATTTGAGTGTCGGATTAGATTGCTACAGCTGGTGCGCCTCGAATCATGCTTACTTTTTTCAGAAAAAGAGTCGTCGTCATCACAACATTCATAGGAGATGCAAGAAAAAAAAAGGGGGTGCGCCGTTTACCCGTTCATTGTGCGCCACTCTTGGTGATAGTAGTCACACGTGAGCCAGTTCATGGCGCATCTGTTCGCGTCAGCAGTGGGGCCAGTTGACCCACGTGAATAGAATTAAAACCGCCAAAGGAAGTTTCGAGCGACGGGAAGGCGCGACACCGCGAAGGTCCTGCAAGCGGAACAGAACGAGACACGTTGACCCAAAAAAAACTCCGAAGGAATGAGCATGTCTGACTTCTGGGCAAACGTGTGATAAGAATAATGAATGAACGTGTGTTGTTTAGTGGTGCAAGGGCCAGGTATGGCCATGCAGCGCCAAGACAATGCGATAAATATACTACATAGTTTAAAACAAAAACATTTGCCAACAACATTAAAAGGCTGCTAAAGCGAAAAATAATATCAGCTCTGTTAGTAACTTCCCGTTCCACAGTAGCGAAAAATAAAAATAATGTAGCGCTAATTCGTACCGCGAGAAGTTTTGCTAGCCATAAAAGAATATGGCTCAAAAGGAAAGAACGAGTGGCCACGCCTCCTTGAAGTTCCAGTTCTGGCTCTAGGTGACGTCATGAATTTTGAGGGCATCTGCTATGGTCAGGTTAGCTTGTCATCGGTAAATAGAAAAATGGCTGCATTGCATTTTAAACAATAAAAAAAAACTGAATTTTGCAAATGTCAAGAGCTCTTTTGCAGAACCGCAACAGCCCAAGTAATAGGAGATACGTTGAAATCCATGACGTAGCACGTAACTACGCGCCGTTATTGGCGCGAAATTCAAATGAAATATGGCCTTCGTTTTCTTTCTTTCCTTTTTCTTGTAGTTATCACGAAATAATTAAACGTAGAGTTTTGAAAGAACACCTGTCACTGTAAACAGATTTATTGCTTCGTTTTAGCGCCGCTCCAGAATTACGGAAACGGCGAGCACATTGAAAACGTGTCGATCACAAAGAGGCCCAGCATGAACATTAAACGGCTGGTTGAGGGAAACACCTGCGCATACCGGTGAGCTTAAATATGCATGTTTTTGTTTTTTCTCGTAGGCAATGCATGCTGAAGTCTTTTAGTGCGCATGCCGGCGTAGACAAGGTACTGCTGGAGAAATCCGTCGCCGTCCAAATAGCTGCAGGCCTAGCGTCCGGGGCCACGGACATTTCTACCAAAGGCTCACTCTTCGGCGCCACACCTGACTGGTTTGAAATGAAGCTGGTCTGGAGCCTGCACATGAACTCCAAGGCGCGGTTTTTCTACACTCGCTACGCATATTTCTGGTGCATCAAAGAGGAACGCGCTTCGAACTACATCAACGAACCCCTGAGACGCAGCGCGGACTTTGCAGCCGCTTTCAAATGCCCGCCTTTTCAGGAAACCGCCGATAGCAGTGCGTGCTGGAACGACATGCGGTAGTGGCCAGATGCTTTTCTCTAATCGTCAATTTGCTGGTGCAATGACACCGTGCAGAGTCAATACAAACGAGTACAAGGAACTGTATTTACTAGCAAAGTTATTTATCGCCTGTTCTTCGCTGTTCCGTTTTCTCAGGGGGACCTGGATGCTTGTTTTTTTTTGGCAACGTAGTCTGTGGGTCCAATTCACGCACCTTCAATTTTGGCTTTAGTGTATTTGTGCGGTCGCAGGTTAGTTTTGTCTGTCATGCGCATACGGAAGATGTTTCGCGCTCATCTTGAAATAAGTGATTTCGACTGTGCTTTGCTTTGACATGTCTTTAGCGAGCGTGTGTCTTGTTATCATGTCACGTGAGAGCTTCTGACGTTTGAGTCTATGGTTGTGGTAATGTAGTCAAAGGAGAGGAGTCACAGATAGATGCAGATTGGAAGTGAGTAATACTAGCAGAAGAAAAGCAGTCTCAGCCTGAAGCTAACATTTCGACAAGAGAGTTTCTTCGTAAGTGCGAAGGACAGACCGTCTTCTCGAAAGGTTAACCGAAAGCTGGGGCTTTCCTTTAGTTAAGTCATTGTTGATCGCTAGTGGTGATCGTACGGTCTTTCAATCGCGCCTACTTGCCTAGCGCCTAGCGTGCCCAGCACCGGCACAGCGGCATCATTGAGTTCATGAAATTAACCTGCCATCTCAATCCTTCAGTGCCACGTTTCATGTACGTGCAAATTCTTTCAATATTAAGCCGCTTGGAGCCTATTTATAATTTGAGTGATATCACGTATCATACCACATTTACATCACCTGTTGTTGGTACGCTATATGACTATTCAAGTGAGAAGTTGATTGAGTTCTTTGTTTAAGAAATTTCTGTAAAAGGGGCTAATCGGCACTAGTTCATAATCAAGAACAGCGAATAAGGTGGAAGGTCTTTACGATAGTTTCACTGCCTCAATGAAGAGATCGAATGTGTCTTCGCAACTGAACGAGTTCAGTACTCGGTAAAGAGGCGAGGGGACATGCCATATGCTTCTGTGTTTCCTTCCTTCTTTTCCTGCTCAAATGGTAAAAAAAGAAACGCGGGAAATAATGTACGCATATATACCGGTTTCTCGAGATTGAATGCAGAGATTTATAAAGTGCCACGAAATGGTGTTGGCGTGCAACTCAAAACACGAGTGTTCTCCGGCAGCAAATGCATCTGTTTTCCGTTCTGACTTTTTTCTTTTATTATGCTGACCCACTTTTATTCTAGATGCCTTCATTTGTTAACGCGAAGAATGGAACGCCACTCGCTTATTTGGAGTTCACCTTTATCTGTTTCGAGTGATTTTTTTAATTGTCACTTGCTATTTTCATCTTTATGCTTTGTATTCCTCTTGATTAAGTGTTTGCTTTGCAGTCAGAAGATGACAGTCACATCGAGCTTTCGACGGGGAAAACCAGAAGCAAGAGTCGTTCATTAGCCGGCGCTTATCCTACCTCATATCAATGCCACTCAATGAGAGGATCGCGGAAGGATAAGGGGTGCACAATCTGCGATCCCTTAGTCTGGTTCACCGGAGATGCCTCGCTGGTTCTCGTTTATTGTCGAGGCCGCGCGTCGCTTTCACTGCACTGCATGCACTGCACGTAACTGGCAATTCATACCCGGTGTGGTGGCTTAGAGGCTTTGGAATTGCGTTACTAAGCCCGAGGGCGCGGGATCGAATCCCAGCCGCGGCGGCCGCATTTCGATGGGGGCGAAATGCAAATACGCTAGTGTGCCGTGCATAAGGTGCACATTAGAGATTCCCAGGTGGTCAAAACTAGCCTGGAGTCCCCCCTTAGCCTACGGGTAAATAAGAAAAAGAATAAATGGGAAGTATATACACAATGGCTACTTAAAGTCCACTTTGCCCTGCCAACACATCTCCAGCAACCGCGAGCAGAGTAAGGCAATATTATGCACGTGTACCAGATCTTGCATAGCGTATATACCAGAGAAACCTTCTTTTTCTTTTAAACATGTTAGGCATCTTACCTTGATAGCCCATACTACTAGCGTCCCCATTTTTATTTTTATTTCAGGTTTAGTACGAACAGTTCTTTATGGCCTGTTAAAGGCGTTGTTCCGCCTTCCCGCGTGTATATGTAGAAAAGGCGAAAATTCTGGAATGATCAATCAGTATAGCCAAGTTGCGAATTCGCGAGTTTTACCAAGGAACCTTTTTTTTCCGTTATTCAATTTCCGGCGCGAGCTCCGACTGCTAAACTGAAACTAGAGCAGTAGTAAAGCCATGTTTGCCCAGCCATAAATTGTAAGATAACAGAAAGTTTAGATATATTCGACCTTAAAATGTGTTACGAATAACATCGGCGTTCGACATTGGTGCTTTGGGACAACTTAAGTTTAACAAAGCATGCGCCGTGCAGTTCTATAGATTGTTTACTTTAACATCAATGCATGTTTTAGCAGGATTTTGTGACCATATGTGACCATAATGGTCATAATGACAACATGCAGAAAAGAAATTTCACGTACGCAACCAGAAACACCGATATTTGGTACATACATTCATTCAGAGCAGATTACGGACGGCATATGCTCAGAAACACTCTTCCACATCTCTTAAACTTGTGCCAACATTACAGTGTAAATCTCCAACGCACCCGGCCAAAAGATTTGGGTCATTTTGTTTCAGTTATACGCGAAAGGGCGGCACTTTCTGCTTGAAATGTACGACATGATATTATGCACATCGCTTTGCTTTTTAGAATTGTACATATATGTAAAAATTGTCATTTGTGATATTCCTTTTTGTCTCTACTCATATGCTTGTACTGTTTACCTTTTTTTCTAAACATCATGTATTGTATCGGGGAGGCGAGAGCCCGTCAAGCTGGATATCTAGCTTTTTCTCTCCCCCTCCCACATCCTTGGGATGGAAAATAAAGGCATTATTATTATTATTATTATTATTATTATTATTATTATTATTATTATTATTATTATTATATCGAAAGCGGGGCTACTACTCTTATCCTTTATTACAAATGATTTGCTTAGGAGGGATTGAGTTCGAGAGTACTTTGGTTACTACATATCTTTATTCATATAGGAAAAAAATAAGCATAGTACAGTAGCTGAATACATATTGACTCAATTGCGCGACAATGAAACTACTAATGATATCCATGCTTCAACTACGATTTTTATTTACGCCTGTAAATGCGGCTACTTAATATCTGCGCTTTGTATAGTCCTTATCCGCTGGGGAAAGTCATCCACATACCAAACGAATGGCAGCTAGGATTAGGAGGATTTGTGCTAGGCAGACAGGACTTGTATAACTGCCGACTTCCATTCGGCAGTCTGAACGTGTGCGTTAATGTGAATAAATAAAAATACAATCAGTGAATATTTTTATTAGCCCCCTGTAAATTGCAATTTGTTGAGTGACTAAGGTCTGAATTGCACTATATGCTTCGCGATCTTAGAGCGAATGGTGGTGACAATCTGCTCTGAGAGATTCCGACTTTAAGGAAAAATTTCCCCCTTCGCCATTCCCGCATTGTAGGGTAGAAAGCGGATGTTCGTCTGAGAAGTATTTCCTTTCCTTCTTCTCTCTCACTCTGGAGAGGTCAGACCTGGATGATCGCCTGGCATGCAACTCCGTGAACTGGGTGATACCACAAGCAGCACTGCTTGGGTGACACCTCGGCTTTCTTTTCGGTTGCTGTCTAGAAATATTTTGCTACGTTAACAGCACTTATTTCAGGCAGGGGAGAAATATTGCACTAATGATAGAGCCAGCGAACCCCAGTCATCGATATTGACTGCACATCGTCGTCTGTATCTATAAGCGTCTCATTGGTCCCTCTACGCAAAACCAATAGCGTGGCGCACGAAACCGTCCTCAGCATGGTGCGCACCCGTCAATGTTCCTAACGTCCAAAACGCAAATAGCGAAGAAAAAGCCTTCGTCGTTGATCTTTCGTTTTGAGTAATTTGAACGCGCGGCGCGTTGTCTCATGTGCACTACTAGCTTCTGTGCTGAACCAGCCACGATTGTCATCATTAAGAAAACATACTTGAAGAAGACAATTACATGCTGCGGGATGGAATATAGCCATTGCCGATATTCTATCTTCACGAGCCTCCTCTTTACGACATGGTCAAAGGGAGGTTGGTGTAGCTGTTGTGACGTTTGTAATTGAATGAGGAACCGTTCCTTGATAAATTGTTTATTCTTTACCTGACTACATTTTTATATATATTTTTTTTTCAATTTCTCATTGGTGTTTGCATTAGACTCAAACTATTTTCCTAACTCACCCGATTCTTGGCGGTTTCCCCGTAGTGGGTATGGGCCACTAGTAAAGGAAAAATAACCAACGAACCAAGTTCCCGATCCTTGTTTTATTCAGTACAGGTAATTTTCTCTACCACCACGCCTGTGCTTTGATTATAATGATGATGATAAGTTCTTTCAGAAATAGCCCTCCGAAGGATAGGTCAAAACATGCGTGTATTCCGATAAGAAATGAAAGACAATTGAAAGATAAAGGAATGATACATCAAACAGAGTAATGTGTGATACAGTTGTCAGCTTTGCAAACCAACACTAAGGTCACTTGGAAGCCCTAATGCGGTCGATGTTGATGTGCTGTTATGTATTTTCTCTTCTTTCATTTGCTGAGTCGGCTTGCTGTTAGTTTCAAGGACATTTATCTGGCTAAAGTTTTCTATGAAGCTGAATCACATTCGTTAAGAAATCCGCGGCATTAATTAAGTTCACATCGAAGGTCATGATTAAAAAAATTGTTTCATAATTTTCTATTCATCTTGGCCAATCACCTGCTGTTGCTACTTGCTGTAATCATAGAAGCGTCAGGAACCGAAGAAGAAGAAGAGTGGCACGACGAAGCGAAGCCTTCTGCGTTCAGCGCAAGACGAACTCACAGAGTACTTTCGTCCCGTGTCCAACGACTTCAACTGGCCGGAAACGACGAGAACATGAAACGAGGCAGCCCAATTTATGAGGATATCTCGCATGCAGTCAACGGTTCACCACCGTCAAGACAGCCCTCGTCGCAAGACAAAGGAATGCGATCGATCCAGAAGGCGCTACAACTCGGACCTCAAGCTCCCGAAGAAAAGAGTTCACCCACTTCTGGGTGTACTCCGGCCTCGAAACCTTCTTCACTGCCGAGGGAACCAGTCCAAACAATAAATAAGCAAACGGAGACGGAAGTTCGCACTCCTAAACCCAACAGTTTGTCGCCGACGCCCAGCAGTACCAAGAAGACTGGTCCATCCTCGCCGGAGCCCAAGCCAACTAATGCACGTGAGAAGGTTCCGAAGATTAAATCACCGAGTCCTCGCAGTAAGAAGAAACATTTCACTGTTAGCCCTAACCAAACTCGAGGAACCTCCCCGCCGCTGCCGGAACGAGTACCATCAACGAAGAAGAGGCCGGAGATGGGGATTGAGGCTGGAAACGACGAGCGAACACCAGTGGCCGCCAGCAGTTTCCAGACGGCTGGACCTTCTACGCCTCTGTCCAAAGAAATTCAAGCCAGAGAGGAGAGCCCGGAGGTCGAGCCACAGGTCCTGCAAGTTGATGAACAGCCATCATGTGCAGCAGGATCTCCTCTGTCGCTTTCGGCATCTCCGGCTTCTCCGGCGTCTCCGACGTCTGCGACGTCTCCGGCGTACACCTTACCAGCCAGTGGACAAGTGCCGGTCGCGGTGATTGTTGCGAGCGTGGGCGTGCTCGTCTCAATTTCGCTCGCCTTTGCGCTGATCTGGCTTGCATCCGCGAACTACTCCTTCCTCCGCTCAAAGAACACGACTGATGCGTCCTTCTGTTGCCCCAACGAAGCGGCCCAGCTGTATGCCGTCATCGATGACACGGTGTCGCCCTGCAAGGACTTCTTCGGTTACGTTTGCAAGCGGGCCATCCAGGAGGGTGTCATCGAGGTCGAGTTCGCCGTAGACGCATTGGTAAGAACCGGTCACAAGCCGGAAGTAGGCAGGATAATTTTAGCACAGTCGACCGTCCTCTGTCAGTTGCGTGGGGTGCATATGTCCGCGGCGCCACTAAAGACCACATCATCATAACTTTAGTGGCTGCTCTCGCACGGTGTGCAGCCTACCACGCCAATTCACTGTCGTGACAGGCGTGAAGCCAGTGATAACATTTTAACAGGTTATTCACAGTGAACATTCGCTTCTCAGCACAACGAACAACCCCTCTGATAGTACCGCGGCTGGCTGGATTCAAAAGCGACCACTGTTCGCGTAAATCTAAATTCGTGCGAAGCAGTAAAAAGGAATACAGGAGCAGCGCTTTTTATTCTTTCATCTTTCTCCCTACGCCCTTTTCCCAACAGTGAATCTGCACCACCTTGCCCAGTTCCGAATTTCGGCTGAGATTCTAGGCGACCGTCTCGTTCGCGCAGATGCATGCTCCTTCTATATTTTTGTTGCAACCTTTATTTCTTAACGTCCGACAGAACACTACTGCGTCTGTGATGCGTGTTAGCAACGGTTATGGTTTGCAGAGACTTCACACTACTTGTATATGTAACACTTTAATATCCGCGTTGTTATCAGAAGACTGAACTATAAGCTGTCCCGATGAAGTAGCGCACAGCGACGTCTAACAACATTTTTTCGTTCATTGTGCTTGTGGCCCAAGCTAGTTCAATTGTTGTGACAACGGGTACTATATTTTAACAATGCTGTGACCTCGACTTCAGTCTTGCTTATGCCTAATTGAGATAAACAACAAGAAGTGCTAAAAGGTTGAGGTATCTCTGAAATGAATTTGTTAAATTATAATATAGGCGAACGGACGCATTCTCGCGGATCTGTGCACATAAAAAGCCATGCTACGTACATGTGAGCTAAGGCAACTATAGTGCATTGAAGTAAACGCAATGATCTCCTTTACGCAGCTTCGGAAAACTTGCCTGCATCCCATGGTGGGATGGAGAAGCCATTGACGTTCTTGTTTAGGTCAGAACTCAACGCCTTTGACGCGAGCAGTATTCCTTTTAAATAGCTTTGGTTATATTTTGCTTGGCTTTAGGAACCGTAGTAGCTTAACTCATAACGACATTAAGTTCCGTAGATGGAGACACAATTCGATCATTGTACTATATTGAATAGATGATCGCTCTTCGCAGTGATTCGGGAATATCCTCTTCAACGTCGCTAGATAAATGAGCTCTTCTTTTATGCGAAGCATATTACTAGAGCTCAACCCAGCTCCTCAGGCGCGGCTGTGTCGCCTTCAATGACCTTTAGTGACCCCATGCCATACCACGTGACACCGTGACGTCACGACAGAGGAGAAACGGGGCTCCAACTCGCGCCGTCGCTCGCGGCGTCGCCTTCAAGGCTGACCACGTGACACCGTGACGTCACGACAGAGGAAAAACGGGGCTCCAACTCGCGCCGTCGCTCGCGGCGTCGCGGCGGTATATAAGCAGCTGCGCTTGTTTCTAGGTGGCTTTGGCTCAACTCTTGGAAGATGGGCTGGGTGGGAATCGAACCAGGGTCTCCGGAGTGTGAGACGGAGACGCTACCACTGAGCCACGAGTACGATGCTTCAAAGCGGTACAAAAGCGCCTCTAGTGAATGCGGTGTTGCCTTAGAAACGAGCTGTTTCTAAGGCTCAGGCGTGCGTCGCTTGCTCAGGCGCACATTTCGTTGCCACGCCGAACGCTGCGTTGCTCGACGCTCACCGGGGCGCGTAGTCGCTGCGCCGTAGCCCATTGTCTTACACCCCTTGGCTGGTCGACGGGAACGCTATCGCGTTCCACTCTTGAAGGCGAAGCAGAGTAACGCATGAGTTGTTTCTTCGTCTAGCCGAATCAAATATAGCCAAGCAACAGCAGTTCACCAGGCTAAACAGTGGTTCAACAACTAAAATAAAGGCTAGTATGCTTCGCATCCTGGGCTTAACCTTAGCTAAGCCACAGCCATTTTTTCTCTCTCGTCCATTTAGCCCGGAAAGATTGAGGTGGATGCTTATGCACGTGATACTCCATGCAAAAATTACGCGAAAATTTCACTACCTTTACCTGCGATTTCCTTCCTCATTTTCCACGACAGGACAGAATCTCTGCAGACATTATCAAGGGTACCGGAAACATTACTTCAGCAGCCGCGGGAGCGCTTTACGGATATTTCACGTCCTGCTTGAGCGAAGTGTGGCAAAAAGACCTACGCCATGAACAGGTGACTTCCGCCATCGCGGGCATGGCTAATGCTACGAGTGGCAGGATGACGCCCGCCGACCTTCTGCGCTTCGCACTGAATGTGCAATTTCGGTACCAGATCGACTTCTTCTTTGATGTCGTTTTCAGCGTGGCTTCTGTCAAGTTTGAATGGAACTTCATGCGGGAAATCACCTTCGTGTACTACTGCAGCTACGATTGTTTCGACGCGGCTCTTTCAGGTGTGAACGCTCAGTTGAAGACAAATTACACTCGACAGGATATCGTCGACTGGCAGCAACTTCTTCCACACCAGAGCGACGCTGGGGAGCCCGGGAACATCGCGACAAAAGAGCTCCTCGAAGCCTTCGGGGGCCTGGACGTTTCTCTGTTCGAGGCTATCATGAAAGAGATTTATCCGGATTTCAGCGTCAAGCACCTTATACATTCATCTGCCAAGCAGGCTCTTCTCGCAGAAATTGGGATCCTTTGGAATGTCTCCGCTCAGCCGATGTCGCTTTGCTACATGCTGACGTGCGTCGTAGTCAAAGCGACGAAAGAGGTCCAGGGGCGGTCGGTGCTAGATTCCCCGACGTCACAGATCTGGCAAGTATGTACTAGCCAGTCGAGCCGATTCACTGAACTGTGGCGCAGGGCCTACGTGGACGCCCTCACAAGCCCTGCCAAGGACGCCCGAATGCGCTCAATCTTCGCGGAAACAAGGAAGGCACTCCTGCAATACGAGCCGCTACTGCAGCTTATGAAGGCCGGTAACGACACGGGCAAATTCGAGGATTTCGTCCGGAATGCGTCGCTGCTGCTTCCCAACGACCTCTTGCTTAGTGACGTGCGCGTTCCCACACTGCCACAGCGCGGTTTTGTGGACAACTTTTTCCGAGCTCTCAGCTTCGACTTCGACGTGGAGCGCGAAGCGTGGCGTCGAGGCGCGCGGCTCCATGATGAATACGATGACTACGAACTCTTGGACCGCATGGTGCTGGTGAGCGAGGGCTTGTACGTGTCGCCGATCGCGTACACTTTCCTGAGCACCGTTAACGCCAGCCGCGCCTTGCTCGCCGACGCACCGGTGGTCGCGGCTCGAATGGCAGCGTTGCTGTGGAAGAGAGTTGTTGAGCACAAGGGATGGTCGTCGCGGACACTGGCTGCAATCGAGTCTCACAGGTGAGAGAGAGAGTAAACGGTTATTGTAATAGAGGTCGTTTGGTTATGGTGGGTGGAGCCCCTCCCCCAGGGCCCCACTGGTTTCAGCGGCTCGCCGGGCCTGGTCAAGGGTCGCCAGTTGGCTTCCCAATTCCACTTCCGCGAGTCGCGCCTCCCACGACCGGTTATGTAGAGTGTTGTCTAGCAGCGGCGAGGTGGCAGCCGCCGGACGTAACGCGCACTGGAACGTTATGTTTTGCAATGTCGGTGTTCCTTCGCACCACGGGCATGTGTTGCTGTATTTGTCTGGGTACATTTTGTGTAGCCTGTATAAACGTGGGAAAGTGTTTGTTTGCAGGCGGCGCCAGTCCCGTGCTTGCCTCCTGTCTAGGTCTGGGTGAAGAAGGGCTTTGGTTCGCCTACTTAGCCGTTCTTTTCACTTTCGTAGGCCTAAAAAATGACGTTTGCTACCCATACAATTTTTCATTAGAACGCCTGGAGGAAAATTTGGCGCCATCGTCTATGGGAATTTCCTAAGGGGCGCTGTGCCGTCATGGGAATGATGGTATATGTGTCTGCGAGGCTTGTGTTGGCTGGTGTTGTAAGAGGCTTCGTCTAAAACGTAGATATGGCTACAAAAATAATGCCTTCTTAAAGTAAGATCTTCATAAAATGTTTACATTCACGCATATTACATCTTCCAGTGAAGGTTACTCACCTACCTTGCATAACCAAGCGAAGAAAAGCAAGAACAGACGACAAACTGTTCCAAAGCGAGCACCAATCTTGTCGTCTGTCCTCCAACTTTAGCGGCCCGCTGATACTTTTTACGTTTCATACATATGTACATGCAAGAATAAGTTCTCGTAGTTAAACAAAGCTTCTTTTTGTGTAATAATAAAACTAAACAGCTTTTTAGGTGCTGTTTTAGTAGTAAGTTAATCACTGTGATAGACGGAACGGTGCTTGCATGACTCTCCGAGAACGATGCCGAGAAAGCTTCTTTTTCGTGTATTTGATTTTAACGTTCTGCGTTGTAGCGCCTGGAACTCGCAATATAGGTCCACGTGATAGCGCTAAGGTCACTGCGGCGACGACCGATATCAAGCAGCATATACAAAAGATAACTTTATGAATACAGACGCTGATCTTGGTAGCTTTATATTGTGTAGGTCAATCGCATTAGCCTTGATAAGTGTTACTATGCCATCTGTTATCTCGCAGGAGCAATATCAACAGTAAAGCAATTTGTTTAGACGGTGCTGTTTGATAATAGGGTTGCATGCTAAGCACAGGTAGAGGTACTCATTACCTACACTAGGTAAAATACATGACTGCATTGCATTTTTTTTTACACTTGATCTTGCGTGAAAAATGAAGTCAACATCTGTCAATATATATCAGCTTTTAGATCTCACCTACGAAATTTTCTATATATAGAAGATAATAGCTATCGCATCTGTTACAATCATGTCATTCCAGCCACCGTAAGGGGCTTTGTAAAAACCGTTAATGCACTTGTTTATGACCTTATTCTGTGAGCTGCTACATGGGCAAATAAATGGGCAATCTAAAGCAAGGATTCGGAATGCACTGCAGAGCCGGTGTGACAATGTAACATGCTTATCTCTTAATGCTGAAGGGTGGAGTGTCTGCGTATTTGAGTGTCGGATTAGATTGCTAACTGGTTCGCCTCGAATCATGCTTACTTTTCTTGAGAAAGAGTCGTCGTCATAACAAGATTCATAGGAGATGCAAGAAAAAAAAGGGGGCACGCCGTTTACCCGTTCATTGTGCGCCACTCTTGGTGATAGTAGTCACACGTGAGCCAGTTCATGGCGCATCTGTTCGCGTCAGCAGTGGTGCCAGTTGACCCACGTGAAAAGAATTAAAACCGCCAAAGGAAGTTTCGAGCGACGGGAAGGCGCCACACCGCGAAGGTCCTCCAAGCGGAACAGAACAGGACACGTTGACTCCAAAAAACGCCGAAGGAATGAGCATGTCTGACTTCTTGGCAAATGTGCGATAGAAATAATGAATGAATGTGTGTTGTTTAGTGGTGCAAGGGCCAGGTATGGCCAAACAGCGCCAAGACAGTGCGATAAAAATGCTACATAGCTTTACAAAAAAATTTTGCCAACAATATTGAAAGGCTGCTAAAGAGAAAAATAATGTCAGCTCTGTTAGTAACTTGCCGCTTCAAAGTATAAAAAAATAAAACTAAAGTAACGCCTATTTGTACCGCGAGAAGTTTTGCAAGCCATAAAAAAATATGACTCAGAAGGAAAGAACGAGTGGCCACGCCTCCTTGAAGTTCCAGTTCTGGCTCTAGGTGACGTCATGAATTTTGAGGGCATCTGCTCAGGTTAGGTTAGCTTGTCATCGGTAAAAAAAACAAGATGTCTGCGTTGCATTTTAAACATTAAAGAAAAACTGAACTTTGCATGTGTCAAGAGCTTTTTTGCAGAACCGCAACGCCCCAAGTACTAGGAGATACGTTGAAATCCACGACGTAGCACTTAAAGGGACACTAAAGGTTACCAGAAAGTCAAGTTAAAGTGATAAAGCAATGGTCTAGAACGTCTAAGGCGTCAGTATAATCGCAAACAGAGCTTTAGTAACCGAGAAATTGAGGTAAATGCATGACACAATTTGAGACCCCCCAGCGGCATTCCGGTACTAGCCCGATGACGAAAGCACTCCTCATCATAATTTATGTCACCAGTACTCAACTACTCGTATTAAAAAGATAATTTCATTAGATTATAAGACGGAAGAAAATGCTACTTGTCTCCTTCTGTTCGATACTGAGAAAAAATAACATTTTGACGTTACCCTTGAATAGTATGGGTGATCGAAAGGTTTCGTTTCCGCTCGACTCTGCGCGCTCTACCTTGCGCCGCGCGCGGCTTGGAGTTTCAGTTGTTTCTTTATCGCGTCGTGCTGCGGTGGTCCTGCTGGCTCGCGAAACTTGCATTTGGAACAAGCAGCGAGAATGCCACGTCCATGTGATGTCCTGCGATGCGCGAACGGTCCGCGGAACTTGGCCAAGGGCAGTTGCAGCGGCGAATTCAATGTTACTTATCACTGTGTGCCAACGATTGAACCTCTCCCTTCGAAGTGGTTAAGTGCCGTACCTCTCCCACATCGCGCTGACAAAGAGCCGAGAAATCACGAAGTGTGCTCGCTACACTTTACTCCAGCGGATTACGAGTTCAACGCCGACTTACTGAAGTCGCGTGAAGTGCCTTTCAAAGCAGGCCGTCATCGTAGTAGTACGCAACGACGCCGGCAGCGCGAGCCCTCAACAGCAGGTCACGTTCATCAGTGCTTAAATCGCTGAACTCGAGCCCAGCGTCGCGAGCTAATGTGTCGTTGTCAGGGCCATCCATTGCAACGAGCGTCGAAGTTGGCGTCATAAAATAAAGAACCAGCTTATCGTCGTGCGCTTTCCCTTCCGCTAGCCACCACAGTTCCACTTTCGCGCTACTGTCGGCTCTGTCTTGGCTCTGTTTCTGGCCGCGCGTTTGCGTTTTGTGCAGAAAAGCCGTAGCGCCGTCTGCGGGAGTCGTTTTACCGACGGCGCAACGTCACTATGAGACCATGACGTCAATACTCCGCGATCGGAGGGCGGGTGAATTGAACTGCGATAGAGGTACGCGGACGCTTCAGAACACATTTTCTCTTAAAATATGTCTCTTCTTCGCACGAAACAAGCGTTTCGAGGCTTCTGGGATTGTATTTCAACAGTCCACGTTGACTTAATATTAACCTTTAGTGTCCCTTTAACGATGCGCGGTTATTGATGCGAAATTCAAATGAAATCTGGCCTTCGTTTTCTTTCTTTTCTTTTTCTTGCATTTATCACGAAATTATTAAACACAGAGTATTGAAATAACACCTGTCACTGTAAACAGATTTATTGCTTCGATTTAGCGTCGCTCTAAAATTACGGGAACAGGGAGCACATTCACAACCAGTCGATCAAAAAGAGGCCCAGAGTGAACTTTAAACGGCTGGTTGAGGGAAACACCTGCGGATACCAGTGAACCTAAAATTGTATGTTTTTTTTTTTTTTCGTAGGCAATGCATGCTGAAGTCTTTTCGTGCGCAGACCGACGTAGCCAATGTACTGCTGGAGAACTCCATCGCCCTGCAAATAGCTGCAGGCCTAGCATCCGGGGCCACGGACATTTCTACCGAAGGTTCACTCTTCGGTGCCGCACCTGACTGGTTTGAAATGAAGCCGGTCTGGAGCCTGCACATGAACTCCAAGGCGCGGTTTTTCTACACTCGCTACGCATATTTCTGGTGCATCAAAGACGAACACGCTTCGATCTACATCAACGAACCGCTGAGACGCAGCGCGGACTTTGCAGCCGCTTTCAAATGTCCGGCTTTTCAGGAAACCGCCGTTAGCAGTGCGTGCTGGAACTACATGCGGTAGTCACCAGATGTTCTTTTGTTTTTAACCGCCAATTTGCCGGTGCAGTGATATTCTTTTTTTTATTTTTCTACAGTTAACGCGATTACTTGTTGGCAATGATCTGAGTCATGAATCCGAGACGAGGAACTGTATTTACGGACAAATTGATTTATCGCCTTTTTCTCACTGTTCGGTTCTCTCAGGAGGACGTGATTTATTTATTTTTTCGTTTTTGACAACTTAGTCTGTGTGTCTAATTGACGCAACTTAAATGTTGGCGTCAATATATTTGTGCGGTCGCATGTTAGCTCTGTCTTCCATGCGTTCCGCGCCCACGTGGAAATAAATAACGGCGACTGCGTTCTGCTTAGACATGTGGTTTGTGAGCAAGCGTCTTGCGAACAGGCCACGTGAGAATGTGACCAATGCGTCACTGGTTGTGGTTCTGCAGACAAAGGAGAGGGGTGACAGAAAGGCGGAGATTTCAAGTGATGAGAAAAGCCATCTCAGCCTGAAGCGAACTTTTTAACTAGAGAGTTCTCCTAGTAAGCGCGAAGGACAAGTACTCTTGTCTAACCGTTGGCTCAATGCTGAGGCTTTCCTATAGTACCGTCCCTCTTGATCGTTACTGGTGATCGTGGTGACTAATAAATACGCCTAGTGCCAGCACTCCGGCATCCTTGAGTTCATAATTCTATGAACTCACACGTCATCTCAGTTCGTCATTGCCACGTTTCTGTTACGTGAAAACTCTTGTAATGTTAAGCGTCTTGGAACCTATACATTATCACTTGTATCACGCAGCGTATCACATTTATCTCGCATATTGTTGGTACGCTACGACAATTCAAGCGTAAAGTTTATTGAGTGATTTCTTTTAGAAATTTCTTTGGAGAACTGTGAACTGAGCCAATCGGCACTAGTTCGTAATTAAGAACAGCCAAACCGGATTCGCGACAGTGAATGCAGATATTTGTGAAAGCGGCTCCAAATGGTTTTGGCGGGCAACTCGAAACACAATGCTAAAGGAATTCCATAAGCGCGTGGATGGGACCGAGACGCGCAGATAGTGTTTGAAAATGGGAAGATGCAACAAGACTGACTCCGCATGCACAGACGTCGGCACTTCGGTGAGTCCAATACATAAACAGGTAAAATTTATAAGCGAAGTATTCTCAGCTTTACTTTTTGACTGTGCTGAATTTGCGTGGACGTGAGCAGTTCGCTGAATTCTACAGAAAAGCGGGACTTAAATTAAACACAATAGATTCGCAGCCTTGCCTTTTCATATAAGCCGTCTCTCTCTCTATCCTCCTCGTTTGAAGCATTGTAAAACCCGACATCAAAGAGGGGGGGGGGGGGGGGTGCAACGCAGGAGTGAGGCAGGGATCGTACGGGAAAACGAAAAAAGCAAGCGAGGCCGCCCATTTGTGATTTGGCGAGCACAATATAAAATAACAAGAAAAGAAGAGAGGGCAGAAGAAACGTACGAACGAAGATGTGCGCACGCCGACTTTGCAGAGTGGGTTGTCGTACATAAACGAATGGTATATTGAAACTGGAGTGCGTAATTCGAGTTTCCGTAGTCCCTTTTGCCCTGACGCGCCTCGTTCATATTTCAGAAGCCGTCGTCGTCTCCGGGCACAAAAAGGTCGGCACGAAACTGTAAACAACGCATGTTATGTAGACGACGACGACGACGACAAATGCAGTCCGATAGCTGAGAAGCCTTCTCTGCCCGTCCTGGCGTCCTTATTTTGTTTACTTGTTTGTTTTTGTGGCCCTTGGTGCAAGAAGACAGAGAGTCGCTATGCATACTGCTGTCGTTTTCCCTTGTTTCAGAGTATGGAGTTTCTTACGTCTAAGTCTACCAACTTCTTTCCTTTCGTATTTGCATCGCAGCATTGCGCAAGTTCACAGCGAAAGCTGCCCAACTGAGTTATTTCTTTGTGTATTCTTGAATATGTTCTTTTTCCCTTTCTGACAGTAAGAACGTTCACGTGTTCTGATGTTGCTCCCCTCTTCCCAAGTAAAAGCAAGAATATCCAGTATTCGTCCCATTGCTACTTCCCTGTCGCTTCTTCATATTTTTATGTTCTTTTTTAAGTTCCTTTGCACTAGTCTTATCGCCGCTTCTTTCCTGTCGCCTTCTTTCTAGAGTCATGCTTTATTTTTTTCTTCTATTCCTTATGTAAATATCTTCATACTCGAACTTTTGTGCTCTAGACTCCTTATTGGTGGCATCGTTTCTGCACTCACTTCGTAGTGCTTTGGAGTCCCAGCTTAAGAAACAAGTTACAAATGCTCCCGGGATCGTCCTCGTCGTAGAAGTGACTCGCAGCCACCCGCATTGCTTGCGCCGAACGCTAACGTTCGGCGCGACGTTAACAATTGCCGATGCTCGTTTGAAAAGTGTCGCAGTCATTTGCGAACGCGTCGTGAGAAGCTCGTGAAACCTAGTCCATGCACGTCGTTCCTTGCTTTCGAGGCAATGATAGGTGTAGCGATGTCGTCGCAAGGAAACCGGCATACAATGTGCCACCAGCGGCGCTTACGCTTTCTTCGTGCCCAGAAATATAGCCTCGATAATGAATGAATGAATGAATTAAACAAAACAGAAACAAAGTAAAAGAATGAAAGGACATGTTACTAGGAAGAAAGAAATCATGTGCACTTAACATTTGTCGCCGTATGACGAAGACATGTCGCACGCAATGGACATAGGCAAAGGTGATCGGCCACTTTTTGAAGACAGCGATAGTGCTTTGAAAATTTCATAAGTGCTTGTGAGTTAAATTAAATTATCGGGTTTTACGGGCCAAACCCACTTTGGTGATTATGATGCACGCCGTAGCGGGGCGGGGGACTCCGGAAATTTCGACCACCTGGGGTTCTTTAAACGTGCACCTAAATCTAAGTACATGGGTGTTTTCGCATTTCGCCCCCATCGAAATGCGGCCGCCGAGGCCGGGATTCGATTCCGCCACCTCGTGCTCAGCAGCCCAACACCATAGCCACTGAGCAACCACGGCGGATGGGCTTGTCAGTATCTCAGGGAATTGGCTACCACCTCTGCAGTGAACGCGCCCAGCACTTGTATGCGTACCGGCTCCTTCAGAATGCAGTTCAACGTTCGTCGGCCAGGCGCAGTGAAAAGGAGAAATGTAGTAAAGAAAAAATGAAGCGCACTGAATTTTCAATCAAAATGTCCACATCGTAGAATTTCAGCGACAACTTCTAAAATTAATATTTGAAGCCTGTCTCATCGTTTCTATCACCCTTGTCTGCAATGGACACGCACGCTGCGATTCCAGCGACTGACACACATCAGCCTTTTATTCGAAAATCTAGCTTCGTTTCGTCATTCACTTTCTTTTTCTAAACTGTGCTTGCACGCGTCACAACAACGCATACGTGCCAACGAGAAGTAACTATATACCATCTTTGCGCTCGTAACAGCTGTTATTGACCGCGTCAGTAAAAAACCCGAACTTTGGGACGTGGAGACGCGGCAGGCCGATTTATTTTATTTTTATTTTGTTTATTTTTGCGACTGCGAAGAATGCGAGTCGGATGTCTCGTCCGCATAAGGCGACCGAATTCAAAAGCGCGGCATCTTCTCTGACGGCTCTCTACTCGAACGCGTCGGTTCGGCCGAGTCGCGCAGGCAGGCCCGCCGTAGCCGTGTACCGCGGAAGGACGTCACGAAGCGAGACGGCAACGTGCGACGCGCGTCTCGGCCGCCTTCGGCAAGACAGGTGCTTTGTCAAGCGAAATGCCCCGGGCTGCGCGTCAAAAGCGCCCCGCGACGCAAATGCGGCAACGCTATAGCGACGCCGCGTCGTACACATTGAGAAATGGACGTGCCGCGCTCTGGAACATGGCAAAAGAATAAGAGAAGAGTAATAATCATGCTCAGTTTTGGGTCCCAAGGGGGCGGAAGCGTGCGCCGCGTTATGCATTATTCAGCGCGCATTTCTCGCAACTTTGAGGAAACCCGGAAATATCGTCCCGCGTTGAGAAGAGCGCTTGCGACGCACCAGGAAAAAAAAAGATAAAGGAAACGCGATGAGAGAGAAAAGGAAAACACAGAGAACGAAGGAAGAGTCAATTATTTGCACTGTAACATAAAAAAGAAGATTAAGGAAAAGCCGCACCCTGGCTATAAGGCTATGTGCGAAAAACCTGAGTGGCGAAAGAGAATGGTGGGAGGAAAATAGCGCAAGGAAAATATCAAGACAGGTCAGCTAGAGTCATCCTTTGAACTTGCGTCCTTCGGGGCAGACGCATACACGCGCCCGTCTACGGCAAGAAGTGATGCGACTTCGAGTGAAAAGAAAATCGCCCATCTATCTCCTCTTTCGCTGTGTATAGTTATTCGGGCTCCCTTCAACACTTCATGCCTCATGTCACCGCGTTTCCGTATCTGTCTGGTTATCTCCACCATTTTTCATTTTGCAACGGGAACCATTTATTTGTGTATCTTATCGCCCGGCCCGTAGATACGCCTGTCACTGTCTGCGAAGAAACAGAAGGTCAATGGCATAGAATAATACAGACGGCAACTGCACGCGACGGACGAAGAGACGCCTTACGCGTCGCATAGAGTTTTCGCGCGTCACATAGTTGTCGTGTCACAGTCGAAACATCATGCACGGCCTCGTTGGCCGTTAGAATATGCAGCCACGGCCGCATATACTCGAGAAGAACCATAGAGCATGTTTCGTACAACAGCACGTACCACGAAGCGCAGTGAAATATATTGCAGCCCTAAGGATATCTGTTTGTTCTGTAGCTAACAGTCTTACCGTTATAGGCTGAGATCGAACCGCTGATGGGACCAAATCAAGTTCTTTTTTTTTTCTTTTTGACCACCTTTTATGGCAAGTAAATGCAGTGGCACGACAGAAGTAGGGGCAATAAATTTCAGTGCATCTCTCTCTCGAACTTCCTTGCCAAATATTTCGGTGCGTAAAAGGAGGTCTGATTATTTTAGTTTTCAAAGATGGCTTCTTTTTCTCGCAGGTATAATTTGAGCTCGATGTTGCGTATTGTAGCGACGTGACGCAGCCGCTAACGTTCGGGGGCATCAGCTCACCAAGGGAGCTCACCAAGTGATGAAGAGAGATGAGCTCTGGCAGAGGCAAATGCAGATCGGCAGGCAGGTACGACGACAACGAGAGGTATTATTTGGAGAACTAGGTTTATTAACTTGGTAATAATTTAAAGTTACACTGTACCCATATTGCGTACAAAACGATGTCATACCGGTTGTCGGCGGCTTTTTTTGGTCGGCCTGGTCTTCTGTGGTGAAGTGGTGCCGTGGGCTGCTATCTCCTTGCTGACTTATCGCTTTTTCTGGTGCCCCATGGCGTTAGACAATTTCCTCGACGAAGGCTTTAGCTGCTTCTACAGCGGAGGACACTGGAGGCGCGACAGCCTCGACCCATTTCGTGCGCGTCGGTAATCACGAGGCTGTAGAAGTTTCTTGCTTTGCTTTTAGTGAAAGGGCCAATAAATTTCATGTTCACTTATTCGAAAGATCGACCTGCATGCGGGATCGGCTGGAGAAAACCGGCCGGCTTTCCGGGTGGTAGCTTTCAAGTCCGACAGTCAGCACAGGAGATAACACACTTGCTAACGTGGCTTCCGCTACACCTTCAAGGCGAAGATGCCTTTATTGCATAGGCGGACCACAATTCTTGATGTTAGTTCCAGGTCAATTAAACAATGTTTGGCGTAGCTAGGGTGTTCCTTCATTTATCTGCTTTCTTACTCGCACTTAGGCCGTGCGCGTAAATCCCCGGTACTTCATCTTGGTCTCCTTACAGCCCACCTGCTTGTGCACTCATGACGTCACTGCGTTCACATATGCAGTTCTCACTTTAACAATGTTAGCTATTGCCTTCAGCCACACATTTGCGCCTCAGACAAACTTTGATGAGTTCTACCCCAGCGTTATTTAGTTACACAGTGGCGATGAGGATACCGTGCAGGGGTGTCACTATATATTGTCTAGTATATCGAATACTGTTGTTCTGTACTTGTGATTCTAGATTTTGACTTCTTCCTCGCTCTGGTGTTTTAAGGCGAAAGTGTTAGGTGGCTCATACCCCCGATGGTCTTGAAAAATACGCGTCGCCCTATCCAATGGTGCAAAAGCTATCATCATCAGCAATGGTTCATACCCCCGTAAGCAAGCAAAAAATACAATGGCTCATCCGTCTAGTAGTGCAGAGGTCACAAGCACCCAGCAAAGTGAAGCGTACAATTCATACATTCATTGGTATCACGCATACAAGGTACAGAAACGCGGCGTCTAGTGGAGTGATACAAAAAAAAAAAAAGAAAACACGTCACCTTCAAGATGACTCACTAGCTCGTAAGCAAGCAAAAAAAAATTCATTGGTTCATATTCCCGTAAGGCTTAGGTTACGAGCGCTCAGCAAAGTGAAGCCAACAGTGCATACATTCATTGAAATCACCCACTCAACGCACAGAACAGCATACGTTTCAATACCCTGCTGAGAGGATGCAACGTAAAGTCGAAGAGAAACGTCGTTAAAACGCGAGTCTGACCCCACTATACGAGCGCGCGAAGCCGCAGCTAAGCGTAGAGAACGAGCCGAAGCCGAACTGCGAAAGCAGCAACGCGACGATGCGAGACGGCGCATTACCGAGTGTGCAGCAGGCTTTAGCCTTCACGTGTTAGAGGAGTGTCACCTGCTGCATAACTTTCATATTCTGCAGCAGCAATTATAGAGAACAACTTTATCCATCAGTTCAGCTTCCCTTATCCAGTATGTGCGGTCCTTGAATAACAATGAAAACAACGTATAGATGTAGTTAAAAGCGTTCTTGGTTGGTGAAGTGCAGCTCGATTTCTGCGACGGCAGTTAACATATACAAGTGGTGTGCACCAGCAAAGTTACTAGGCGTACCAAGGCAACTTATGACCAAGACAATTGACCAGCTGCTGTAATTGTTAAAATTAAAGCTCGGTCGAAGACGAGCTAAAGTTTGTATTGTAGCGGGGCATCTGGCAACGTTTTCGTAATTCCATAAACTCTGTAAACTCTTGTGCACTGGCATTGAAAACTGCTCTGCGCTGGCAAATAGAGCTTTAGATAAGCCCGAATATGCTTCATTGTTGTCGATCAAGATATTCTTGTAGTGGTTGTAGTGGTTTTGCAGTGACTGCAGTATCAACTTCAAGTATCACGATTCTTTCACCAATATTGCTTTTTGCATTTGTCCCGTCTCAGTCACGCCCTCCAGCAACCTCTACTGTCTGTTTTATAGTTCTTGAAAAAAGATAAAAAAAGGATGAGAAAATTAGGATAATTTCGTTGAAATTTGCTGCGATGGAACCAAGCCAATTTAATCGAGTGAGAAAAGTTACCGCTGAGCGTGCTTCACGGCTGAGGTGCATACGTGCCTGAAAAAAAAAGAAGAAAAAAAAAAAAATATATATATATATATATATATATATCAGAGAAACGATGCAACAGAAGACACCCGTCGCTTCGTAGTTTCGGGGAATCGCTCGCCACCAACGCTGCTTTGCACGTCCATATCTATAAACCGACGGGCGTTTGTGGGAAGCCATTAGCGCGGACACTCGCCCTAGCTCAACCGTTGCCTTCCGTATTACCAGCTCGCTTGATGCCGGTCGAATTAGCGAAGCAAAATAATATCAGTAACAAAGATAGCGCTCGCGCAACACGTCTCCGATGAGCGGGCGAGAAGTGTATTAAAGAATGGTGAATAATTTATGCGCCCCGGATGATTTCCGGCCTCAGCCCGTCGCCTCCGACGGCGACGGCTACTTTCGAACAAAGTTGTTATCTTTTTGGCGAGCTCGCAACTTCAGCGTCAGGTTAAAAAAAAAATAGAAAAAATAAACGCAAGTTTTCAAGAGTTGCGAACTCTAGTCATACTTCGTGTGGCCTTGTGAAGACGGGGAAACTTCTAACAATTTTACTGTTTCCTTTCCGTGCGTGGGAACTTTGCATGTGTAAGTCTAGTCGCGCAATGAAAAAAAAAAAAAAAGGTGCTACAGGTTGGGAAGTGGAACGCCCTTTTCAGCGGTGTCAACAACAAGATGGTTTGAAATAATAAAACGAGTAAGCGCTCGGGTCATGAATAATCAACGCCACGCATTTGCATACGCGTTGAATTACTGCGATCTACATCTACCTTCGTGTGCTGAAGTGTTTTAATATGCACAGTTTTTTTGTTGTTATCATTGTTGGAGAGCGCTTATCGTTGACCATTGTTGATTGGAGAAATACTCCGAACAGCGCATGCGCACACGTATACACACGCACGTATATGCACGCACGCCTTGAATGAAGCGCAAACTAATTTATTGGTAGGCCTTTCGCATAGCGTGTCTGCGCAGCTTTCCAAGTGTGCCTTCATACGGCAGTGCATGCAATCGAACTTCGAGTGAGGGGCTAAAAACTAGGTAAGCCTGTACAGAAACCTTTCATTTGGCTTTGATGGATGTGTGTTTTAAGTATTGCTTTAGATTGATTCAGCTTTGATCTATGCGCGTTTAATGATCGTTCGACAATGCGTGCTCGTGGCGCCATAACATTCCTCTGCGTAAGTCGCTCGACTCGTGCCTATAGAGCGCTTCCTACATGCAGCAAGAGCACATCGTTTCCGCATTGTTGCGCTCGAGCATTCGCAGCACTCGTGCTGCTGCAGTACCTCGTATTTCTTAGCAGGTGCTCACGTTAGCGTGCGTAAGCACCAGATCAGAAACATTTTCTTCTCTCTCTCTTTTCTTTCTTCTCTGCCAACTTGTCCCTTTCTCTGTGTAGGGTAGCAAATCAGGTTCAACCTGGATAGCCTCTCTACCCTTATTTTTCTTTTTCTCCGTCTCTCACGGGGGCGCGCAGCAGTCCAGAGGGCATTGAGGGGACGTCCAGGGAGATCGTGTCGAAACATCAGCGCAGGCGCGTTTTCGTTCTCCTTGTCACAATGCCGTGGAATTGCAATACAAGCCACAACGCTCGACATAGGGACAAGCGTATCGGCGTGACCGCATTCTTGCCTAATGAACGAGTGACCAATGGCAATTAAAAATCCGCTTTAGAAAGAGAAAAATCGTGTGGGATTTAGCATATTCAAGTACGCGTTCTTTAGCGATGCTAGGTCCAACCTAAACGCGCTCAACGCGCTCGCTCCAGTGTCTTGGAACGAGATCGCCATGTGACGACGTAGACGTCGACATTGTTGCTATGTCGTTTTGCTGTCAAGCACGCGGTCGATGGCTTGGACGCGCTTTCTGCGCTCCGGTACGTGGTCGCGAAATGCAAGAACTCTCACATTTGAATTTGAACATGAATTTCTATTCGGCAAAGTAAGGCCATACAAGAGCCACGTTGAGAAACGCCTGGATCCTTCAGCATCATGCTAGTATGGATCCACGCAGAAATAGTACCAATACATACATAAACGTACCGCCTGGAGGCACCTTTGCAAATCAGACTTTCAGATAGCCGCATATCAGATTAGTATTACAACACGAGAACTTCAACTAATACAGTTTTTTTTTCTAATAGCATTCAAGCCCCCCCCCCCCCCCCCCCCACAAAAAAAAGAAACTTTATAGAGAAAAATAACGATTGAACGTTACAACTGGTAAGTGGGCTACCATTCCTGCATCAGGCATATTCAGGCGTATCTGAAACATCAGGCATATTCTATTGATTAGGGTTGTGTTTTGTGAAAGAGTTTATAGTCTGCCGTGTTATTTTAAAGTTGGTTGAATTTTTAACAATGAGTTGTGAATAGTACTGTTTCTTACGGGTACGGGCGACTTGCATTACCTTCTTTCGGGCTACCAGCAATTTTTATGCATAGTATGAGTTACCTTTGTTTACCTTTTATGTGCCAATAGTCATCTTTATTTTTTCAGTTGTAAAATAGTGTTGGTCATCCACGAACAAATAGACTCAGGGTGACACCTTTTCTTGAGCGTGAGTGTAGGCTGCACAATGGCTTCCGTTATATTACAACTTAAAATGCCATATTGTTGGTGCGCATGCGTAAGGTCTAACGGAACATATTTATTTCCTAGCAAGTGCTGTTTTAAAGCCTGAACATGTGTGTTGTAATAATTGCCGTTCCTTAGGTAGTGTTATCAGTGCGGCAAAATGTAATGGCAGTACGATAATGATCCGCAATTACACTGTCGTAGATGTTGCACTCGTTGGTCCCTGTGTTGAAATCGCGCAGTATATGGTCAATTGATGTTGAAGAAGTAGTGGCCCTGGTTGGATTTGTAATATCGCTATGAAATTCATTAGACCTAACAAATGTAAAGTATCAACTTCTGTCATGTTTTAGGAAGTCACTGTTGAAGTCACCACACATGATTGTTTTTGGGTTGAAGCTTTTCAAATAAATGAGCAGTGCGTCGAAACGATGCATAACATTTTGCTTGCTTTGGTCTGGGGCACGATAGATGGCTACGATCGTTGTTTTTACTGCAAGAAAGTCAAAGTCATGTATAGGTGAGAGTAAGAGAATTGAAGAACGAAATGACATTTGATATTGCTTTCGTGGATGGACCAATAGCACGGCATCGAGCTTGAGAGTTCTTAGGCATAAAAAAGAATGAATAACCTGGGATACTCTGAACTTCACCTGGTTTCATCCAGGTCTGAGAAACAGTTATATAATCGAATAGAAAAAAAATTAACGGCTAAAAGAAGCGAAGCACGTCAATGTTATTGTGCAAACTGCGCTGCATCATCGAATAACAAGAGTTACTGTTACTGCTGTCTAGTTGTAACTGATACGCAGCCATGTCTGTGAAAGTTAGCAGACCTTCAGTAGATCTTGCTCAGCTTGAATATGTAGGACGCTAGAATTATCGGCTTTCCTAGCAAGAATATTTCCGCTTGCCACCAAGGTATACTTAATAGACTTCGATTTGACTGCATGGCATTCAACCTGAAATGGTAAAAATCAATTTGAAGCCCTGCACTTTTTAACAACTGTCAAGTCCGGGGTGTTGCTTTAAGATGCGTTAAACCCAATTAATTAATTAATTAATTATTAATTATTGACCAAACGAGCGAACAAATCTATATCTATCTATCTATCTATCTATCTATCTATCTATCTATCTATCTATCTATCTATCTATCTATCTATCTATCTATCTATCTATCTATCTATCTATCTATCTATCTATCTATCTATCTATCTATCTATCTATCTATCTATCTATCTATCTATCTATCTATCTATCTATCTATCTATCTATCTATCTATCTATCTATCTATCTATCTATCTATCTATCTATCTATCTATCTATCTATCTATCTATCTATCTATCTATCTATCTATCTATCTATCTATCTATCTATCTATCTATCTATCTATCTATCTATCTATCTATCTATCTATCTATCTATCTATCTATCTATCTATCTATCTATCTATCTATCTATCTATCTATCTATCTATCTATCTATCTATCTATCTATCTATCTATCTATCTATCTATCTATCTATCTATCTATCTATCTATCTATCTATCTATCTATCTATCTATCTATCTATCTATCTATCTATCTATCTATCTATCTATCTATCTATCTATCTATCTATCTATCTATCTATCTATCTATCTATCTATCTATCTATCTATCTATCTATCTATCTATCTATCTATCTATCTATCTATCTATCTATCTATCTATCTATCTATCTATCTATCTATCTATCTATCTATCTATCTATCTATCTATCTATCTATCTATCTATCTATCTATCTATCTATCTATCTATCTATCTATCTATCTATCTATCTATCTATCTATCTATCTATCTATCTATCTATCTATCTATCTATCTATCTATCTATCTATCTATCTATCTATCTATCTATCTATCTATCTATCTATCTATCTATCTAATGTTGCCTATTATTCCATGCCATTATAAGGAGAGGTCAACGGCTATACTGAGCCCAATCACCTACCACAAGAAAAGGGACTTTTCGAATGAAAGGTTCAATGCAGGGTCTTATGAGAGCGAGAGGATACGGCACGATGAAGTGAATGGCGTGGGCCATGCTTAAAGGGAACGTCGCGCTTTAATAAGGAGCGTCGTGCCCGTTTCATTCAGGCGACGTCACACAGCACAGTGATAGGTGCAACGTTTTCGGCTGTCCGGCGTATGGTGGTTGCTGGTTCCGCAACGTTAACAAAAGGCGGCGCGTCTGTCTTCCGCGGAATCGTGCTAGAGGTAGACAAAGTAGGAAAAAAGGAGGAAAGCAGGGACGTTAACTACACTTTGTCCAGTTTGCTATACCCTACGCGTGGAGAAGAGGATGGGGGAGTAAAGAAATAGAGACAGCGAACGCGTGAGTCTGGCTCATTTACACGCAGTAAGCAAGGAGCTACTTGCATGTCACATCGCGTTAGAATTCCCGCTGAGCGGAGTAGCTAGTATGTTGTTTCGTTTAACAGATATTTGCGATAAATTCGGTTCAACCTACAGTTTACGGTACTTGAGCTATAACCGGCGCCCCCGAGCGAATCAAAGATCCAGCAGCGACTGTTTGTGTATGGCCGAATCTCACGATAAACGAACGCGCTGCGCTCTCGCTTTCTATCAATGGTGAACGTGGTATGCTTTGACTTTCGCGTTGAGCTCTTTGGCACAACCAAACTCTGGTGCTAGTGTCTACGGTACCTGCAATTATGGTGTTTCATCCAACATGGTAACAATAACAAGTACGTAGATTTGCCTAAACTTCGCCGCCGTTCTTTTTGCATTGCGATCTTACATATTGATCGTTTTCAACAAAGTTTTGCCTTACAAGTCCAACAATTCTCAATGTATATGCATGCGTGCATGTACTTATGGCCTTGGCTGTGTTTCGAAAGCTATGGGTGCTCAGAAATTTGAGGAGATAAAGCAGAACACATAACATCACGACAACGTTTGAAGCCACAGACACGAATATTAGACAAATCCATGTGCTAGCCTCCAATCCCGTGGTATCTGAACAATAACATAACCAGGGTTCCTTCTAATAACTTTTGTAGGAAACGCTATGCATCAATGCCAGCTTGCCTGCCACCATGTGGCGGGCAACGCGGTTTTTCTCCCACCATGCTGGTCTCCGACATAAGGACTGCGCACCAATTTTGGAGGTCTTGTTGCGCGCGAACGGAGGCTCCTCTCGGCGGGCGCAGAAAGGAAACTGTGAATGTCTCACTTACTGTGTTCCAGTGAAGTTACTGCCACAGTAATTAGAAGTATTTCCGGCTGCCAATCACTGGCTTGTCTGGCCCTACACCTGTTCACCCCTTGTGAAGCTCACCCACGGCCCGTAAGCTCGCTGGCTCCCAAATACGTGTCTTGGCTAAATCCACCGGCTCTCGCGATCGAAGTAAACCGGTTTTGGATTCTCCCGTAATCTGCACTAATGAAGCGAGTCTCTCAAACTAGATTTAGCCCTTCACACTCGTCCCTTCTTCTCTTTTCGTAGCAGGCTTATGCTGCTAGGTTGTTCAACAAACATCGGCTAATCAACGTGCCTGGAAAGTTCAGCTGACGCGGATGCTTCGAATGTCGATCCGCTTGCACAAGCAGCCACTAGAGGCAGGCACCAGGCGACAGGCTTCATTTTCAGCAAGGCAACTTATTGCGCGCCGAGCTGATGAAAAGTCTGAATAACTGCTACGAAACAACTCTAACCAAAACAATAAATGTAAAGAGAACGCCCGTGACCTCATTACACAAGCTGCAAAGACTACTGTTGTAAGCCTGAACGCTCGTGTCGCCTAATTTGCCGAGGGAACGCAATGACACCGGTGCACTGCCTGGCTCTGACTTTTGACGTTCACCCGTCCTGTTGTTTTTTCTTTCCTTTATAAATTTAAGGCTCTTTACAGCTGTACAGCTGGGCAGGACATGTAATGAGGAGGGAAGATAACCGATGGTCATTAAGGGTTACGGACTGGATCCCAAGGGAAGGGAAGCGTAGCAGGGGGCGGCAGAAAGTTAGGTGGGCGGATGAGATTAAGAAGTTTGCAGGGACGGCATGGCCACAATTAGTACATGACCGGGGTTGTTGGAGAAGTATGGGAGAGGCCTTTGCCCTGCAGTGGGCGTAACCAGGCTGATGATGATGATGATAATGATGATGATGATGATGATGATGATGATGACAGCTGTACCAAAGAAATTTGATTCAGTAGAGGTACTAGAAGTCGTGGGGGCATTGTGTAATCAAGGAGCACAATATCCACAAAGACTATAGGGCTACCTTATTTCTCCACAAGAAACGGGAAGAAATACCTACCAAGAAAGCGATCGGGCAAGGATCTAGGTACAATCTCTCCAATGCTATTTAAGAAAATTCTGGCGTTTGACGTACCAGAACCAGGATATGATTATGAGGCACGCCACCATAGTGAGGGACTCCGAACTAATTTTGACAATCTCTACACGCATAGAAATGGCGGAGGAAGCAGCTATAGTATTAGCCATAGCACAAGTCAACGCATACTTTATAATCAGCGACTCCCAAACGCCAGTACGTAACTTCGCGAACAGCCGGATCTCACCTGAGGCGCTAAACATACTCAGAAAAGGCAAAACAACAAGGGAAGACAGATGCGTCCAAATCCTGTGGATACCAGCCCACAACCCCGACTGAACGGGAGACGACAACCCTAACGCGGCGGCACACAACTTAGCTCGAGGACTCACTTTCCTAGCTGCGACGAACGTAGACCCCTCGACAGGGCCCTCCGAAGTGTGGGAATGGGAAAACAGAATGACCACGCACAACGACATCACCAACCATTACAAGATGCAAAGATGCACTTATCCGCCACCCCATTCACAACTCAGTAGATCACAAGCTGTCCAGTGGCGACAACTAACAGACAGACAGGCAGGCAGGCAGGCAGGCAGGCAGGCAGGCAGGCAGGCAGGCAGGCAGGCAGGCGGGCAGGCAGGCAGGCAGGCAGGCGGGCAGGCGGGCAGGCGGGCAGGCGGGCAGGCGGGCAGGCGGGTAGGCGGGCAGGCGGGCAGGCAGATAGATAGATAGATAGATAGATAGATAGATAGATAGATAGATAGATAGATAGATAGATAGATAGATAGATAGATAGATAGATAGATAGATAGATAGATAGATAGATAGATAGATAGATAGATAGATAGATAGATAGATAGATAGATAGATAGATAGATAGATAGATAGATCTTCGCTTTTATTTCATTCAGAAGGCACTTGACTACTCTCACATACCATTGTCTGCGAGGTATCTGAAGGCGCTTTAGCCTCCTAATACCCAACAAAATTCTAGTGACACACCTATTATTATAATTTCTTACTGTGAACCGGCATGTTACGGTTCCGAAATACTAGCTTGATCACATGCTCAAAAAGTCCATTGCTGCAGCTGGTTCAGCTAAAAGTATATTTTGTTATCCTAAACACATAGATACCGGTTTCACACCACATAGTCATTGCTCGCCTTCCCTTTTCATGGTTGTCTGTCGCGTTGCATGGTGGCGTTTTATTTTAACTGTACTGCACATTAATTTTTTCGTCAGTGGTGACGATTCAGCAGTACACTTCACACGGAGTAAGACCTTTTTTCTGTAACCAATGCCAATAACAATATTACACGTTTGACATACGTCGCCTACATAGCTTCATGCTGCACCAGATTATTTCAGCCTATCGTTCCTGGCTTAACGTTGAAAATGGAGGAAGCTATTGTCGACGGAGGCTGATGCAGGGTCCGAGGAGGTTAGAAGAGTACGGCTTTTCCGATAGCCTGTGTCTACGTTTGCACGCGCCAGTCCGCGGTTTCTTTCTTCTTCTTTTTTTTTTTTTTTTTTTTGCAAATGGAGGGTTTCCTTAAGGGTGCACGAACGTGGCGAGTCAGAATGCAGCTTAGCGCAGGGACGAAGGAATGCGCGGGCGAGCTATTCGCCGTCTTTGGGACCCGTGCCCTCGCAGCATGCATCGGCCACCGCCTTCCCAGCACCCACGATCGCGGCGACCGCGCGCGGAGCGAATGATCGCAAAACAATGCTCTCCGCTCCGGGGCCTCATGAAATATCGAACAGCTCTGGCCTGGAACGGCTGGTGGGAGAAAGGAAGACTATGTAAGGGGCGCCCTCGGCTCTGGCGTCGCCAGCTGTGCAGGACGTCGATTTCAGGGGGCAGTGCTTCGCTATCTTCCCGTTCAACCATCGTGTGGGCGCAGTGAGGTTCGCAACGACCGTAGCTTTAATATTTTCGTTTCCTCCTCTCTTTCACGCTTTCTCTCCGCGCTCGCGCGTGGCGCGGCGGCGTGATTTACACTTCCCTGCAGCGCATTTGACGTCTGGAAAGGCTCCTTGTCCGTTCACGATTATCAACGTCGACGCAAATAAATTTGTTGTTGTTGGTTGTTGTGCCCTCAAAACTTGCTAAATTTTGCGTTCCGAGAGACGAGGATGGTGATTCTTAACTTGTCATGTTACCCACTACAAAAGATAAGCCATGAACCCGGCGACAGGGAGCTACATAGAAACAAGAAATGCTATCAGTAAGAAAAAAAAGAGTTAAAGAAAGAAAAATAGCTTCAGCACTGCAAAACTGATACTTAGAGTTCAATAACTATCTTCACTCTCGATGCAGGTTGGGCAACACTTTTAGAACTTTGGGTCTTGTGATGCTTGTGCACTGTAGGTGTGCTTAAGTGCGAGTTTTGAGCAAGTGGGTGGCAAGGATATTTTTGTTGAATACGCGTCTAGGCGCGGTGAAAAAGATCGCTTTTCACAAGCCTCTTGAAATTCGCAATGTAAGAGCGCAGCTAGGTATATATAAATAAACAAAAGGTACATATACCGTTGCATCCGTTCAACAGCCTACGTTCTGTAAGGACTAAAGATGACAGAAGAAAGAGAAAAGAAAAACAGGGACAAGTGCACACGAAAATTATTCCAAAAGGGCTGCAGGGTGGATATTTCGTCATCGTTTATTTTATTTTCTACGTATCATTCTACACTTATACGGTTACGGACACCTGATCATTACTTTTACGTGTTCACGTCATTACCCATTCAAATTCACATTTATCACATATGCATGGGCCGATAGAGAACTGACGAGGTGAGAACCTAGACTGGTATAATGTAAAGCTTCTTATCGGTTGGTTCCTTTCGTCACCGACTGCTCACGTCTGGCGCCCCGTAGCGTACTATCCGAGTGCGCTGCTCGCACAATTAACGACGCACAAAAAAGTAATTTGGAGTAGTGCTTTACTGCATGCAGAAAATTCGAATAGCTTCGCCACGTTATCGCGGCTCTAATGGAGTGGATTTCAACGTACAGCTTGTCTACCAATGCTGGACAAATAGGATGCGCTTCAGGAATTTGACCGATCCTCGGCAACTCGGAGTTACAGTTTGTATTGTTGCCCGACATCTTCCCTGGTCAGTTCTCTTAGAGCATAGAGCTGGTACGTAGTCGGGAGAAGAAAGAAAATAAGATTGTTGATTGTTACATCAGCGAACTTATATCTTGCTAGCTTGCCTGCTGTTGAGCTACGCCTTCTAATGTTGCACCCGTCTTTGTTAAGAGCAGATCGTCCTGCCAACCATTCTCGTCACGACTGGCGACACGGTGCTTGCCGTAATTACCGGTGCCACACACACACACACACCTACCTCTCCGATGGAAATGCAAAAGAGCAAAAAAAATAAAATGTTAAAGAAAATCTCCGGAGCAGTGTTTCAACACGAAATCGTTTCAAATCTAATTTAGGGGGAGGGGCCGCCCCACTCGTTACGACAGCGCCGACGCGTTTCGAGACACGAAAATCGGCGCGCCCCCTGGTGTCACCGTCGACACACACACGCACACTGAGCGCGGCGCTGAGCTTTCCTGTCGACAGAAAAGGGAGCGTTAGAAAGCCGTGCCGCTGCTTCGCTGTCTTTTGTCGACATCGTCGGGAAGGAACGTCAGCGAGCCACGGCCGGCCGTTCGCGCCGGCAATGTGTCAAAGTGTATTTCAGGTGTCGGCGCAGCGCAATAGCTCTCGCCGTCCCACTCCTTCCTTCTCTCTGTGTGCTTGTCCCGTAGTGCGGGAGCCAACTTCTCCCGCAGTTCCACATGTCCCTCCCCTCCGTGGCGCCCTCTTTGTTCCAGTGCGAGCGGCGAGCTGTACAGTTTGCCGCACAAAGAGCGGCCATAGCTGCTGCGACAACAGATGTCAGTAATGGAGCAATTTTCGTCAGCTCTTTCTCTCCGCCTCTCTTCAGTTTCTCTATTTTGTGCGTGCGTGCGTGTGTGTGTGTGTGTATCTATTTACTTTCCGGCTCCGCTATTGCCAGCACTATGTTCGCTGCGGTAGCCGGTGCACATAAGAAAACTAGCTGTCTTTTCCAGTACATGGAACTGTATCAGTTGTCCGCGTACAGTCGGTGTTCGTAGCTGGTAGCTCGGGTGGCGACGCTACTCTCTAGTTGTCCCTCGTACAGAGAACCGCGCCGCGAGCTGAAAGGCGCGGTCGTTTGCCGTAATCTGTTGTGAGCTCAATAAGGCCGGACCGTTTAATGGCCGGGAAAATAGAGCCGTGAGAAATAACTGAAAACGGGAGATGAAAGGAAAGAGGTAAGGAATCGAGGGGGCGAAGGGGAGAGGGAAGACGGTGAGAGAAAAAGAAGTAAATTGTTTGATTATCGGAGCGCCTGTACCCCATATTATGTTACTGCTGTTTGCCACCGCTGCAAGCGCGTCGTTGATGGTTTGCTGCGCTGTACTAATACCTAAGTGGCAATTAAATATGCACGGTGTTTCGCGCAACATGAGGCAAACTTCAAAAATATGCGAATGCCACATAGCTGGACCGAACCAAGGTAACGCTGTTTGCTGCCGCTTGGAGAGACTCAGATTATCTTTTCTTGAATTCCGCCTAATTAAGTAATTAGCCTTGATTAATCCGATCAACTTATCAATTATTACATTTAGATGAAGAGTGTCAATGATAAAATTGTAACTCAACATGAAAAACTCTCGATGCAGTTTTCTGTTGCTCAATACATGCTACATAAAAATATCTCTCCAGTAACTGAGGTCATAGCGCTGGATTCATAAAGACAAGAAAGACGACAGGACCAGTCTTGTCCGTGTGAATCCAATGCTATGACCTCATTTACTGCGACGAACCAGCTAGCCCAAAAATCTTCACTCCTGAATTTCGTGTCTTTCCGAGCGTGAGAGAAGCTCACGAGTACACGCAAAGTGCCTCGAGCGGCCAGTCGTGCGGCAATGGTGCGTGTATTTTCGCGCTTGGAAAAAACACTTTAATGTAGCACGTATTGAGCAATATCGGGATCTTTTCTTGTTGTTCTAGTTTTCTCAATGACACTTTTAATCTAATTATGATGTTTGAGAAGATTATTAATTGTATAAGAATATTTATCTAACTAGGCCGAATACAAAAGAAGTGATCTGAATATCTCCGAGCGACGCCAAACAACATTACATTGGTTCGGCCCAGCTACGTGGCATTGGCATATATTTAAGGTTTGGCTCAAGTGAAACACCCTGTAAAGTGACTCGTATGAGTGTACCTCTGCAGTTTCACTACTGCGCTGGTCCTTGAAGAAATCGCAGTTTCGCTCGAAAGGCGAAGCATTGATAGCGATGGCAAAATGTTAGGCAACTACACAAAGTAATGTTCTCAGTTTTGTTCGTCGAATAAATTGTAAACATTCTCTTACTAAATAAATTAACAGGCGCGGTATCACGAGTTCAAATGCGAACGTGAACAGATCGCCCTCGATGACCGCGGACACTTGCTGTCACAATGCTGGCATGGTGAAGAGCGCCGGCAGTGGGGTGGGAACGCTTCCTGCTGCCTCTCGCTCCGCCGCGTCCGGGAAACTCGAGATCACGGGACCTCCAACCCTAAGCGTGCGGAAACGCAACTCGCAATAAGAAACCATCAGCCATATCGGCTCGCCCTTAGCTTCTGCACCCACCACAGATTACATCCGAATTAAGGCGCGTGAGCGGCGTCTGCATGCAGCCGCGCGTAGAACCACACGAATTCATGGCCGGGTACGGCGTATTTACAATTGCCAGTAGATACAGCGGGGCGTGGTACTAGCGGAGACGCCGGACGTCTGCGCGCATGCGCGAGTAAGAGCGGGTGTGAGAGAGGAAATATGGGGACTTTTGCTCCTTGAATATATGACTCTGCCTAGGCACTACTGAGGAGTTTGGTAGCGCGTGTTGTATGCATTTGTCCCTAGGCGTGCCGGCAGAAGTCGCGGTGCGTTGTAGTGCTGAAGTTTGTGTCGCAAGTTGACGGCCGGGCGTAATTTTATTTATTCAATCGGGTTTTTGACAAATTGAATAAACGTATAAATATTTCGCGTTATTGGCGGCGCCTCCAGGACACCAAAGCGGCAGCAGGGACACCAAAGCTAGAATCGAACTGACCCGTGGGTTGGGGCTCGCCGAGGCCTGCTCATGCTAGGGTTGTATAAGATCAGCTGTCCGCGATTGCGGACAGTCAATTTTTTATGCGAACAACCCCTGGCACGCTTCGGCCTCCGCGGCCCCAACACACGGGCCGCCCTGCTTCCAGTTTTGATTCCCCTGCGTCCCCTTGGGTGCCCTAGAGATCCTGCGCCGCCTTCCTTATTATAACCTCAGGTGCTCTCCTGAGGACTCCGTCTGTCGGTTACATGCGCCCTCCTGGAGCAGTGCTTGTAAAAAATGCAATTTATTGTCGCGATGAAAAAAGCGACCCGCGACTTATACAACACCAGTCAGAACCTTGTCCCTTCCAACACAGCGATCACCAAATGGGGCGTTCGTGCCCACTGCCTCACCACGCGGGCAGCCAGCGGTGGAGCGTAAACAAACTCGACCACACTCCGCAATGCCGGTATGTCTAGGAGACAAGCGCATACACCACGCGCTAAGAAACGTCCTCCGTAGTGCCTAGGCAGAGTCACATATTCAAGGAGCAAAGGACCTCAGATTTTCTCTCTCGCACCCGCTCTTACTCGCGCCTGCGCAGAAACTTCGAGCGTCGCGAGAAACGCCCCGCCCGGCTGTACCTACTATCAATTGTAGAAATGCGGCCGGGTATGAGGAGGAGACGCGCGCTCATCCAGCCGCCTAGCCTGCATATATATATATATATATATATATATATATATATATATTGTGTAGACATTTCCGCACAGCGCCTGTGGCGAGTGTTCATTTTCATGTCCAACGTTAGTGTGTGTAAAGGACCCTCAGCTTTCGTTGTTATTGCTCTGGGCACGTATTCGCAAAGCGCCTTTACGAAATGTGCATTTTTTGCATGAACGTGTTTATCACCTCCTTCGCTATTATCATTTAATTATTGAACAATTTATTGTTTGTGAAGAGGCCGGCGAAACAATGCTTGTACACATTTCCAATTTCGCAAGGAGTTACTACGGTAGAACTGTTCACAACAGCAGATATGTCATCCGATCCTGATGCAGGACGCATTAATTGTTAAGCCTCCCAGCAAATTGAGAAGCAGCGCTTGCGACCGAAAAGCTTCGTGAACTAGGCCCCTGGTGCGTGCATAAGGGACTCTGATCTTATTACTTTCTGCAGACTCGCTACATAAAAAAGAATTCTCGTTTATTCTTGCTGCTTATCATTTGCGCGGTGTGCCTTGCACTCGTCTTGCATTGCCATTCGGCTTTCCTGAGCACCTGTTTGTCGTATGGCGCCTGCATTTTTCGCTCTCTCCTATTCATCAATGTAGAAAAGAAGACAATGTGCAACAAAATACGCTGTACAAATTAAGTGGAGTGCTGTGAAGGCAAGCTTAGTGCATCATTGCGTTCCACATTTTAGAACTCCTTTAGATATGAATCTGCTGGGGTGCGCCTTTGTGGGCATGCATAATACGCACACACAACCAGTAACCCAGTTATATCGTCGTTTGCATATCTTCCAGTTCCTTTATTTATTAGAACAGCTCTCAAGAAAGCAGACGCTGTGGTTTGACGGAGCAACTACAATTTAATATGAAATCCTAAAGGGGAGCTAACGAGAGTGAATGCCTAATCAAGCCAGATCGAGGAGCGTTGCTCGGCAACCAGTTTTTTTCATCTGAATATTAGTGCACTGGAATGGAAGTAGATGTAGAAGCTTTAACGTGTTTCATCTTTTAAACAAGTTCTGTATTGCGATGACACCCACGCTCCGGCGCTCCTCGGAAATCCCCACACCGTAGACTGACTGCTTTCTTATTTTGTCCCTTGGGAGTCGGTCATTCCAAACCGAGTTCTAGCAGCGGTATTCGTACTGCAGCAGCTTAAGCGTCACATGTAGAGACCACAGTGAACTTTTTAGGTGAGCTAACAGGTGACATATAGTCGCAGTTTGGAGGATGAACGCTTGGGAGGATCAACTAACGCACAACAAAGTGCTGCCCAAGTTTGTTTGTTTGTTTTTTGTCTTCGTTCTTTCTAGCATTCTAGAGAAATATTCCCATGTATGCGGTCCATTGTTTCGTACGGACCGAGGTTACGGAATACACATGCAATCCCTATTAGCCCAACATGAAATCCGTGAGAAGGATTCAGTGAAAGGGAAATTATTGAACAGCACCAGGCTGTTTCAGTAGCGCAGTACACGTAAAGGGGCACTGATACACTAGCTTGCCTAAACGCTGGCACTTGAAAAAAGAAATATGTATATGAATACGGTGAGCCTACGAAGAGCCGCATAACGACGTGCAGATGTTTACCTTATCGACACTAGTTTCTCCCGGGCACCTCCATCGACAAGCTGCAGATGACCAGAGAGTTCGCAGGAGTACGTTGTGATACCTCGCTTCGTATCGCAGATCGCTAGTCGAACGAAAACGTTTCTGCCCCTGCTGTAAGCAAGCGAACGACTCATACGGTGACCTAAGAGAATGCATACGAGCCGGCATTCTTTCAATTTTTTCCCCTCTCTCTTTCTGTATTCTCTTTACTGGACGCAAAGCTTCTTCGAACACAACGCAAAGACAAACCACCCCGCACTGGGAAAAGGAGGCAAAACAAGAGGTGGCAGCAAATCCAACCATGTACGAACACGCGACTTCGCGGACGGCAAATAAAAAAAAAAATCGGAGAAGGCTGCGGAATGATGCTCGTTGGGGATCAGGTTTGTTCCTCTCCATTTTCGTCCACTTTGCGATGCATTGGGTGTCCTGTAAGCGGCCCCGTCTGTCCGGGAGCCTTTCTCAACTTCAGCAGCTGCCTTTCTTTTCTTTTTTTTCTTGTTGTACTTTGTCTTTTCCTTCTTCTTCTTCGTCATTGTCGGTAGTCGTCGCTTTGCAGTGTGTTCCCTCCAGGATTGTGATCAGTAGACGTATACAGCCAACCCGATGCTTGACTGCCCGCGAAAGATACGGGGCGCCTCGCTCGAGCGAACTGGGCAAACAACGAGGCGGTCCGCGGCGGTGTTCCGAGAGGATCCCAGTGCTGCTGCCACCGCCGCCGCCGCCGCCTCTGCGACGGTCCTAAATAAAACATGAGTTTGGCTGGCCGGTCGGCGAGACGCTTCTTATTAAACGCAAACAGACGAGGAGAGAAGGAGAGAATCGCGCGACGGTGCGCTGAACCGAGTTTTGTTCGGCCGTAGTACACGGCTGGAGTGCGCGCCTGCCACGATGTGTCTTTGTGCGTGCGAACAATATGGGCGTAAATACACCGGACGACGAGCTTCGTTTGCGTCGCGAGCTTGTGTGCTCGGTTCCGTCCGCGGGGTTGTCTGCCGCTTGCACTGGAGAGCAGTTTATCTTTCTCAATCCATGAGCGAGTGAAAAGAAAAAAGTGTACATAGATTGCACAACTTTGACATCAGCTTGGCGAGGCTTTCTGGCGCAAGGAGGCGCACGTTAAGTTTTTTTTGAAAGAGCTCTAGGCCTGTACATAGCGAGGAGGAAGCTAGTAAACAGTGAGTGAGTTGAAAAATAGAGGAGGGGGGGGGGGGGGGTGTTAGACGACGCAGGAATTGATTTCTGACAATGTTTACGATAGACGCGTGGTTTATTTCTCGGCAGCGCTTGTCATGGGGGTCTTAGTATTCTTGCTGCCAGTGTTTACTGTGTGGAGCCTGCAATTTGCGTGTAACGTTATACTCTGTAAGTTAGTGTAAGGAAAGAAGGCAAGACCCAATATTATCTTTTCATTCGTTGCTTGTTTTGCTTGTTTGTACAACTGTAGCAATTAAACAAAAGCTTTTCTTTATAAGTACTTATTCACACTCGTTCATTATAATATACTGTGCTGACTTGCATTTGTTCGTAAAGACTCAAATGCATTCGTTGTAGTAGCCGGAGCGTGCCAGTTGTAGGTTTGAGCAGCGGTCACCGACCTCTGTGGGCAGGTATAGATTTAAACTCAGTCATATTAATACATGTAAGTTCAAGCAAGCGCAGCACTAGCTTGCGGTCTCCTCCACCGACAAGAATGGTGGCCTGTACACATTTGCGGCCGACTGTACATTTGGTGTTTGTAATTCCGTAGTGCAGTACCTGAATGGCTAAAGGTTATTCCAGGTCAGGCGTTATTTCTCCAGCTGTTCTTACTTCTGAAAAGAGAGGATGACCATCATGGACACTTGTGCTCGTCCTCAAAGCTATACAGAACTGGCACACAGGTTTGGGCGAATTGGTATCTGTAATTCACTTCCTCGTTTAATGCACACCCGTCGACGCAGGACGCAACGAAAGAAAGAAAATACTTTTCGAACAGTACAAAAAGTCTTTTTTTTTCCTTTGACCCTCAGGGGGTCAAACTTAACCCCAAGCCTACCACTACAAGGTCCCTCATAAACGCACCGTGCAATTTCGGGGAGTTGAGCAACACAGTTTAATAATAAGCTTTCTGTGGCTTCTGGTGACGTCATTTCGGGAGGCCATGAGCGGTTCTCGATTCTCAAGGATCTGGGTGAAAGGTGTGCAGTTTCTTTCTTTCCTTTCCTTTTTTTTTCTTTTTTTGAATGGGCCAAGAGGCCGCTAACAAAGAAAAAGATAATGCAACAATGCGACAACAGGTTGTGAATTTCACGAAACATTATGTTGCGGCTTGTTCCGGTTTACAGTTTGAGCCTTCTTTGCAACGCTATATAGCGCAGAGCGCACGGACCTGTTGCGCACCTCACAACCCGAAATAAGCACTCGCGCTGCAGCACTTCTTGGGCGCTGTCCGAAAGACCCACCGTAAACCGTTCTTCCAACGCTTCGAGTTTCCTCGCTTTCTTCCAATGCAATGGCAACACCACACCGGGCTTCCGTTCCAGCTCACTGTGCACACATACCCTCGCGCGTGCACGCAGGCAAGCTCACACGCACGTTCGCACACCGGCCCGCAGGGAAGCGCCGTAATCGAGCGCTGAGCAGCTCACGTATTCATCCGTCGGCCTCAGTAAACAAAGCTCTCGAGACGCGACGAGACCGGAAACGAAGCAAAACAAAAGAAACAAATGAAGCGAGAAAAGAAAAGCTACAATGATAACGCTGGACAAATTTGCAACGCCGAGATTGGAAGGGGAGTAAACTCTAAGAAAACAAAACGATTTGAAGAAGCCAAGAAAAATAAGAGTGGGGAGCCATATAGGAGGGTATCAGAAGCTGGGAAAGAGGAAGGGGACGCGGTTAGGTTGTGAAACTGGGTACCGCAGTATTGGGCGGGTTGCGACGGTCCGTTGGGCGAGGATACAAGGGGGGGGGGGGGGGGCAAGAAGAAGTGCAAAAAGAAGGCTTCCTCGCTCCCGCGAGGAGCAGGAAGCCGCAGACAGAAGGGGAGAGCAGGGAACCACCTTCTTCGTCGACGACCGCGGAAGCGTGCGAAGCCGAGACGACGGCTGCCGTGGCGCATTTCTTATTCTGCTTGGTGGGACGTGCCGCGTCGGTACCACCGGGCGCACCAAAAAGCCTTTGAGCTAGCTTCGTTTTCCTCGCCGGGCAATTTTTTTGTTGTTGTTGACTTTTCCTTCTTGTTCCTATCATCATTCGCAATCCTTTTCCTCACGTTGTCACTGGTTTGGCGTTTTCATTTCCTTTTTTTCTTTTCTTCTCATTTCTGCGTTGTTGGGCAAAGCGCACCACACACACACACAGACGCACACACACATTCACACACACACATTCACACACACACAGACAAGCTCACTGCCGAGGGCTGTTTGCGCTGTTCGTGGGGAAGGAAGCTAGACCGATGAGACGTTGCGTCGGCATTGTGCAGTTTGCTACGTGGTTCTAGCCCCACTCCAATCCAGCCCGTGTCTTGCCGCCTTCCTTCCCTTGACGTCAGCCGCAGGAGATGTTCTGGTTTTGACGCGCTTCCAGGCCCGCCTTCGCCGCCGTCGCTTGTTTTCCTTTATCAAGTGGCTCGCTGCTTTTCATCTCTCAGCCTTGCCGGCCTCGCGCGTGGCTGCTTGCGTGCCTCACCCACAACGTCCCTTGTTTCTCGGAAACATAAGCCGCTCCGCCTGAAATGTAATTTCTGGTCGCACTTTGTTCGCTTGTTCTTCTTCTTCTTTTGCTGCTCACGTGGCTCTCAAGATGAGATAATGGAAAGATTCAGTTCGGTGCCTATCCGTGCTTTCAAGATGCTTGGCACGATGCCTCAATACTTCAGTGTCATATAGCGGTGTATCTTTATTGTCAGTACTGTGATCTTTAGGTGCAACATTGTACAAAAGAAATGGTTTCACGGGAACAGATAGGTTCGGGTGCTGAAAGGTGGCTGGAAGAAATGACTGTCTCAAAAGGAGCGCTTCTATGGCCTGGCGATAGTTTCTAGCATACTGGGGCCGAATCTTATAACGGTTCGGAATACGAACCGTTCGCTTCGCCGCTTACGTCACTAGATGTGCCACTCCCAAGCCGGCGGTGGAAGGAGGGGAGGACGCGACCAATAGATGAGAGGGTGCCGCCTCTGAAGTGTACGTAATTATATGACGAGCTAATCGAGGAATTGCAGAATGTTTCTGCTTGCTAAATAAATGTAAAATATAAATTAAATATTATACGCCAAGTTCTGAAGTATAAACTTGTGGTGCCGGGCGTTTACGCAATGCCGAAGTAATTTATTAATGTCATTCTTTTTCATTCTCAGCCCACAGGCGGTATCGTAAGCGTAAATGAGCTGGCAGAGCGCAGCGCTATGTCGTCTGCTACCAGGAGCTCGCACGATGCATGCAACAGGAACGCACTGCCAGCACTTCTCAAGTAGCTAGCGCGACAAAACCGTGAACTGGTTCTTAGGGACACCTTTACTAGCCGACTATATCAATTTTCCTTCTTTTTTCGCCCGTTGTCATCGGCTCGGACATGACTCGCTCGCCGCCGCGCTGCCGCTATCCGTGCGATCTGCGCCACGGCGCGTCGCGTGACAAAAGCAATGGAACTTAAATCGAACATTAGGTTATACGGGCCCTGCATTGTCTGCGCGAAGTCAAATCGAAGAGTGTGGTGCTGACGGTGCGCGCTGTGCCGTGAAATTGAGAAACAAAGTATGGCACTCCCGAACTAGAGAAAAAAGGGCAGCCAAATAAGAGAGCTCCACAATACGTTCCCGTCCTGACTGTATAGTTCTATCAGCCGAACGAAGGAAGCGCTGAACCAGCCTAGGTTGAACCCTTCTGACTGCTGAACGGCGATCTGCGAGCTATTCACACTGGCGATAGCACTGGGAATTCGATCTCACCATGCAAATATCTCCTTGGCACTGACTTTGAAGCTGAGGTCACGGGAAAGCTGACCCAGCCCTTCAACCGGCCAACACAGTAATTGCGAGAGCAACTTTGTGGACAATGTCGGCAGCAGAGATCTAGGTCATTCCGATGAATGCTTCACGTCCGACCGACCTCTGGGAGCTGCAGGCCGGTGGCGATGAACCGCAGCGCGCAATATTCCTTCCTCTGCGTGGAATGGCCACTCGTACGCTTGCACCCGAGTCTCCTCCATTTGATAGCGTAGCCTGCAAAAGGTCTACTTAGAAAGCCAGCAAAGGCGGTGCAGCTCATTATCCGTCACTTCTTCGAACGCGTATCGCACTTCCAGCCGTGGTCGACACCGAAAGAGCAACGCCAAGCAGGCGACGAAGGCAAGTAATAGCCTCCGAAGCAACCAACGCACGCGCGCGCGACGCCCGCGTGTCTCCGGGGTCGCGCGACCGGCGCGCGCGGCCAGGGTCACAAGCCAACAGCCGAGCCACAGCTTCGGAACCCAAAGCGGACTACCCCTTCGCCGGTTCCTACGACCGGTTCGCTTTGAAGATGATTTACAGATGCGTGACGTATTCAAAAATTGCGATACCGCCCCGCTGCCTCTGACGACCTGTGATGTAATCAAAATGTGTGGCCAATCAGGTGAGGCCAAAGGAACGGTTCCCCAACCGAACCGTTATAAGATTCGGCCCCTGAAAGATCTAATCACCCATGAAACTTTGACTCTCCGAAATGATATTGTACTGCGAGTTAGATTTAAGGGCTACCACCATTTTTCATTTTGCTCTCGGTGATGTTAGCCTTTTGCGTACACTTAGTAAGCGGACGCCGTGATTGTTGCGTGATCGGGGTCGGTACTCCGAAATACATATATAGGAAAATGCGCGAATGTCATTGAACGTTATTAACTGACACTGGGCGGACAAGAGAAGCCTCAGCGTGGCGCCAACGTTTTGACAAGAATACTTGGCATCACCAGGACGACAACTTCATAAGACAACCTTCTTTACTGAAAGTGATATTGTATCTATGTATTAACACCTCACTGAGTTAATGATCTGGTCAAGTTGGAATTGCGAATCCCTGGTAGCTTTCGGCGCAATATTTCGCAAGGAAAGAAACGCAAAAATGAAACAGTACCAACAAGTAGACGGATCTTTTTTATATTGTTGTTCACGTGTATTATGCAAATTGCGTTTCCGCATTTTCCGCAATTCTGCGCTGAAAGCTACGATCTATTGATACTTCGCATACCCTTGTGTGTGCATGTCCAAGCTTTTTTATTTTGAATGATTCGATTAACTTGCGTCTGATTGCAGAAAACGCAGAACCTGCCGTTTTGTTGCTGCTTTATTTTTCTGTATAGGCTAATTAATTAAGCGCCGTTACGAATTGTGCATTTTTTGCTTGAACGTTTTCATCACCTCCTTCACTACTGCCGGCGAAACAACGCTTGTACACATTTCCAATTTCATCTCACTCACTCACTCACTCACTCACTCACTCACTCACTCACTCACTCGCTCACTCACTCACTCACTCACTCACTCACTCACTCACTCACTCACTCACTCACTCACTCACTCACTCACTGATCATTGCTAGTCTCCACCTTCCCGTGAAGCGTTTCTCATGCTTGAACAGCCGGATGCACTTTCTAATATCTTGCCCACATGCTCGCAACTGCAAGTAAGTGTAGAAGAGTAACAACAACAACAACAAAGAAATAACACGAAGGCAGACACGAAAGAGCAAGGAAGGCGTACCCACGGACAATTTCCTGTGACTATGAAGGGAAAGCTACGGGCGCGTGGCGGCTGCACATGTGTCACCGTGCGAAGTAGTCCGGCAGCGTTTGACAGTGCTTTCGGTTGCCGGGAACAGACGCTGTATCGACGCAGCTTCCACGTGCGACGGTTTCGCGTTCGCCGAGACGCGGAAGGGAGAAGCCGCAGAATAAGTAAACCTTTACGCTAAGTAGTGTATTATGTCTCATTTAGCTGTTGCTAATAATGTGTTTATGTTTTGTCTTTCCCAGACTAAACTAATCCGGATGAAAACGCAGGACCCTTTTCAGAAGCGCTCTAACTTGTCGCGCTTTGCCTCGGTAGCGTTCCCTTCATGGCCACAAAAGGTTGTCCGCCTCTTTAGTAAATATGACAAACGCGTGCATATCAAAAAGAGGGTGTAACAGTATATATAGTCTACGTACTTCGACCAATGACCGCCAGAGTTGTTGTAGGGGCACACGCTATCACAATGTGTTTGTCCATCAGCGTCTCGCGACATTTCTTGATTTCCTGACGGCGAACGTGAGTACGGCATCGCGATAAAGAGAATCTGATTCGTCGTGGCGCTTTGCGCGACAGATAACTAACAGTGCCGCTTTGCCGCGACCGCTTGACGTCTGTGCCAGAGGAACCGGATCTCCGCGGTCTACGCGAGTGCGCCGTCCCACGCTGTCCTTTACGCCAGAACGCGAGACTCTGTACTTACTGGCGCGCCGCATGTGTGCAGACGAAGAATTACGGTCATGCAAGGAGCCCGACGTCGTTCGCTTTGCTTAGCGCCGGTGATGGAAGCGGGAGTGCGCCGCGCTTTTCGCAATCGGCCCCGTCAAATCTCTCGAGCGGTGTTGCAAGCGTCGTAGTGGGGCGCCATCCGCAGCCGGTGTGATTGTATCCACGACATTTCGCGCTCGTAACCTGCATTTGTGGTTGGTCATCGCCCCTGCGAAGAGTCTTGCTGAGAAAATAACCTTTTTTGTTAGCCCTCATCTGGACAAAAAAAAGGGGGGGTGGGGCCAATACAAACGCTGAATTGTGCATGCTCTGGGCATGTGGCTCTTTTGCTGTTTGAATCAAAATATCCCCGTATTTATGCGAGCTTCTAGTCAGTGGCACTTCATATAGGTGATGAATAAGTTAGTTTCTTGCATTTACTTTATCGTACATTTCTCTGACATTTCCTTTTTCTTTCTTATCCCGCATTTCCTAAAAGACAGCACTAAGTATTTGGGAGCCGACCACGCCCCATGCTAGTGGAGGCCCTTCCTTCATTGCCTTCTGACGTGTTGCATCGTGATGACACCTAGCGAGAGTACCTTGTGACTTGAGTGACTCCGAGATCTAAAGTGTGGAGCAACAATGCGTCATGGTTAAGACATGAGAGGGGAGAGAGAGAAAAACATTTCCAGTGAGGTGGGGTGACTTCCTCGTAGGGTAGAGCCTTTAGTTCAGGGCCCCATTGGCTCGCGCCACTCAGCCTGCCCGCCGGATCAGCCGTCGCTCCTCTTGCAGGTCTAAGCTGGTCAGCGCAGTCTCCCAGGAGGAAGGTGAAGGAATAGGGGGAGTAGCCCGGAGGGTGTGAGGGATATTGTATGGGGTGGAAGAGAGGACGTCGCAGAAAGCTATCGATGTTGTGCGATACTTTACGAATTGTGGGATTATCTTCCTGGCCAGTCGCTAGTCTCTTAGTAGTGCTGGAAGTGCAATATTCTTTTTTCAATGTATCTGATGTTGGGCGCGCAGTTAACTACGTCCCCACTTTTCTTCTTCCTCTCTCTTTCTTCTTTTTTATAGGAGGTCACTTGTAATAAATGCCGATTCCCTATAAATAAGTAAGATGTATGATGTATGACAAATTTTTTCTTTAAGCTAGTGGCAATGTTATGTTTTCTTACCGCACGCGCTGTCTGTCCTACTGTGCCGTCGTTGTAAATAAGCAGCACAAATTGCTTTTTAGTACTTATTGTTGCGAACCATGCCTAGTGCCTTTGGCGTGGCTCTGTTAGGACCGAAACCGCGGGTTCAAATCCAGGCCACGGAGGCCCCATTTCCCTGGGGGATAAACGCAAAAAAAAGAAAAATGCCCGTGTAGCGCGGATTGGGGGGAAGGGTAAACAGAACCCCAGGTGGTCAAAATTAGCCCGGAGTCCCCCAGCCACGGTGTACGTCATATTCATATCGCGATTTTGGCACGTAAAGCCCCGGAATTTATCTTTTTAACTTATTGTCCATAATTTATAGTCCGACGGCTGGCCCGTCCGTTCATCGGCTCCTCTAAGCACTTTCCCTTCTGTGACCTTTTGTCCTTGGACACAGCCACAGCAGACGACGAGCATCCACTGCCGAAGTGAACGCTTCAGCAGAGGATTGGCAATGGCAGGATAAGCAAACCATGCACCCTGGGGTTATGAAAGGTTTGGCGTCCTGGCCGGCCTGCGCGGAACTCCACGTTTGATTCCCCGCTTCGACGGCCCCCATTTCCAAGGGGACACTCAAATTCTCGTGTGCCGAGCATTGCGTTCTCGTTAAAGAACTCCAAGTGGTGAAATTTATTCCAGATCACTCTATATGCTAGGGCGTCTGTGTTGAAACGTCCACAGCAGCACTGAGGCGTCGGCACCTCTGTGTTGCTTTGGACGATAAACTCTTCCCATCAGTCGTTCAGTCAGAGACAATGAGCCAGTGAATCACGAAATGCCTGTTTGTTTTTGTTTGTTTCGTGCGGACAGCTATGCGCGCACCGACAACGATGAGTCAACAACAGTTCTGAATTCCATGGCTTCATTCATAAACAACGATAATAACAGCTACGAAAAGAAGGTAGACAAAGCTAAGCGTGCCGGCTGATATCTTTCTCGATGAAAAGTAAAAACAAAAAAAAGGCGGCCAATAGCAACTGGCGCAAATGGCTGCCTTTTGCTACTCCCAGGCCATCAACGCACGGAATTTTCGAAACACGCCCTGACCCGATCATAATGAACCAATTATACTCCGGTTCTTTTCCTTCTCGCGTTTCGCCAGTGAACCGAGCAGGGCTCAGCGTGCATTATCACTATGATCGGCCGGTCGTCAGCGGTGGAGGATGCCAAAGGAATAACAGAATTGAGTCAAAGGAATCGCTACGCTGTACCGGCCCTGATGTCTTCCATAGGGTTTCCGACAATATACCATAGGAAACCCTGGCGCTGCAGTCGTTCACCCACCATGGGAATGACGGGATATGCATGTATTTGTCTGATCTTCATGCTTGTGGATTCAGACGTTCTTGTGGCGTTGTATATTACTCTTTATATGCCTTCACTATCGTAAATTTCGGAGCAACCTATACCCTTCGAAGTGCAAAAGACGCTACGGGCATGTACAATCGCTACTGATTGCAACGATTGATCTTGCCGAGGTGGCCAAATCGAAACGCGCCAAGCGTCTCAAGGTACTGGCATGCCCGCGACAAATTCATGAGGGTGTTTCGCGCATGCGTCCGTGGCTTAATGCTTTCAATGTCAGGCTTCTGTGCTAGAGGTCCTAAGTTCGAATACAGCGTCGAACAATTGTAATAATGTTTATTTAATTATTTATTACGTAGTACATTGTTGAGAATGACGAGTTTACAAAGCCGTTTGAAGACAAAATGACGAAGTTTAGGCAAATCCATGTACTTAATAAGAGCAGCATTCCGGGCAAGTTGGTAATCCATTACTGAAGTAATATTGCGCAAAGAAAGAAAAATATCCGACACGGACTTAAGAGAAGACGCACCAAGTGTGGTGTGTCTTCTTCCCTTACGTCCGTGTTTTTTATTTTTGCGCAATATTACTTGAGAAATCCATGTACTACCCATAATTCACATGCAGGCACAACAGCTGCCATTGTAGCTCCCGTAGACACTAGCGCCAGAGTTCCATCTAGTAAATGTTGTATTTCATATATAAAACTCTATGGTGTCTTCCGCATCGACCAACATCCCGACACTTGCCTCAACAACTCGTACTCCACAATCTTATTATCCGCGCCAACAAAGAGTTCCTTTTTAACTTCGCCTACTTCCTTTTCTTTTATTACCTGTTGTTCGTTATTGCTTCCTCACATTTTCCTTTCTTTTTCTACTTCTTTCTTTGCCAATCCGGCTTTTTCGACGCCCATCCTTCCCTCTTATTTTACTCTTATTCCTTCCACTCTTCCATCCGGGGTCTCCCCTTTATCACACGTGATCGGTACAAGACGCTCGGGCACTTTCTTCCTCATTTTTCTTGCTCCCCCGCAGCAAGCCGCACAACCAGAGTGCAAGTTTTCGCCGCCGTTCTCTCCCTCTCTCTCTCACTCTTGCCTCTAGAGGGCCCACCGCCCCATTCCCAACTTTCGATCCTCGCATCTGGCTCGTCGGCGTCGTCGCAGCCAGCGCGTCGCGCTGGCTGCTGTGACACTGATCGAGCACTTTTCGCGATTCGAAGAAACCCCGGCCATCGAGATGGCGCTGGCGGCAGCCGTCACGCGTCCGAAGGAAGAAAGGCTGCGTCGGCGGCCGGAACTCGCCGGCTCGGCCACGCCCCCTCGCGTGCGAGCCAAGAAGCGAGTGGCGGGCTCCTTGCGATCCACAGCGACGTTTCGTTCCCGGGGATATTTAGGGAGGCTGTTTTCGGAGCTTATTGTTTGTTTCTTCTCGTTCTTTTTAAAGAAAATGTCACCGCGACGACGTCGTCTCGAAACGGAGACTTAGCATCGTCCTTTGAGAAAAATCGCGGGTGAACAACATGCTCTGCCGAGACCTCCTGGATGCAAGTGGGAAGGGGGGCGTGTGACTTGAGTTCACTAGAGTGCATGCATTTGTCTTCATTGTACGAGTGAGAGAATAGCTGGTCGCGAGAGATTTCGCCGATGACGGCGCTATAGATGCAAGGACAGCACGCCACGACGGGGTGGCAGCGGGGCGCACTAAAGAAACCGGTCCCGTTGTTTTGGAGGTGTGTCGTTGTGCTAAAAAATGACAGGACAAAAAAGCGAAGGGAAGCACTTGTCGGATGATAATGCAGTTCATGGCACATATATTTTTTACTCTTATTTTGATATTGCATCATTTTTGCTCTTCGTAACTGGATCACTAGTCTCTGGGCTACTATTATCAAGTCGAGTACTACGAGCTCGGCATATGATAATAAAGGAATGGAGTCCAAGGAAACGAATTCTTACAATTTCAGACCCCTGGTCGTCCTCCCGAGAGTTTTTTCGGTGATTGATGTCGGGCGGTAGCGCTGTGCGTGATAGTAATGGGGATTTGGTTGCGTGAAAACATACATTTAGTTTTATTTTCAGCGTTTCTGTCTTTTTTTCTGTGTGCTCACTGGCCGAGGGTGGCTTGTTCACCACGAGTAGTAGCCCTAATCTGTATCTCATTCATGCGGATGACACCTCATCCATACGGAAATGTATGGTTGTTGGTGGCTGTGGTTAGGATCTAACTGCTATAGTTTGAGGGGAGGGCGGGGCCTTAAAAATTTACGAGAGCGATGAAGAATGTTTCGGGCTTCACGATACCCTCGGCACGGTTTCGGATCATTCGTGGGTCTTTGTGGGTGCTTTCGTTATTTATTTATTTTGTGTACGGACCAGCACAGCAAAACGGGATGTATCGATTTTTTTTCGCCTTGCTTGAGCTAACGATCGACTGTAAAAAAGCATCGAACTTAAATATAAACATTACATTATGCCTGCCCAGGTTTTCTTTCTATACAGAGGCCAAGAAATGACACTAATTATTTTCAAGCGAACCCAAACACGAAGCGTTACTGGGAGGTCCAGGTGATGGCGATCTTTAGAATCAATGTAGAATCGTTGGGAAGGCCGTGCAAGGGTTCCGTAACTTTTCCCGTTCGCTATTCTTTGCAATAACACAATGTGGTCGCGTGAAGGCGGATTGATTTCTGCAACTTGCTATCAGATACATGCACTTACTCAGTGTAAACCAATTGAGACTTCAGTTTTAGAGCATAGAGAACTGACAGTCAAGAAATTAAAAAAAAAATTGTAGGAAGCAAGAGGACCAAGAAAATTTCATCTTGATTTATTTACTCAAATCAATTACTTTCCTGTGGAGCACGATGAGGGATATTATACAGGCGTAAGAGAGAGAGAGAGAGAGTGGGGTAGGAGCGAAAGGGAGGCACGCTTGCATATATTTTGTCCAGTTTGATACTTCACACGCGAAGAAGGGATGGGAAAGTCAAAGAGATAGAGAGAGAAGACACGAGTTAGGCAAGGCACGTGCTAGACAAGGCACAGTCGAGCACTCAAATCTGTCGGATAGGCGTAATAGCGCAGTTAGTTTAAAGAAGAGCAGTTCGTATGCCGTTAGTTCCCATTATCGGTGAGCGACAATAATAGAAAAGGCGTGAGCAACATGCAAGGGATAATGGGCCGCAGAATATTCGCGTGCCACGCGCTTCTAATGTACGCCCTGTATAGCAGCGTACACTAAGTGTGATAGCAACTTGAACTGTGTAATGGTGTGTTAGAGTGCTTCCTCATAAAGGAATTCTTATCGCAGTGTTTGTACCTGTTGGGAAAGCACAATTCACGCCTTCTCATTGACACACCCAGTGGCGAAACCGCCAGTGGCGAAACCGCCAAATTAGCGAAACTGCCAATTCCAAAAGAAGGCTCCGCAGCCATATGGAGGCACGCAACACGCGACGCCAGTCACGTCTGTGCCAGCTCAGCTCTGTGTCTCCTGTAGGGCCACTTCTCCGCAACGACGGACGCCAGCGCATTCGATGGTGCGCCTAAACGTTGCCACACGTATACAAGCCAACCGGCTTGCACCTTGCGACAGAGGCCATTCGGGCGAAATCCGCGAAGCGCCCTCGGAGACAGAAATGGTGGCCCACTTCGTTTCAGAGTCGCGAAGCAGCGAGTGTACACACTTCGGCGGCAGGCCGAAGAATGACGGCCAGCTAAAGGCTTAGCATCGCGGCTTCCCTCGATGGCCGCGCCACCGCCGTCCCTTCCTTTTGCGCGCATGCGGGTCTAATCAGCGGTGTTCGACAGAGATTACGGCGTGTGTCGCAAACGGCGATGAAAAGACCCGGGTTCGATCGATCGATCCGTCGGATGCGCGCCCGGGTAAGATCCGGCTAATCAGAGCTACAGGCTGGCAGTCATAAACATGCCGGTGGCGGCAGGGGGCGCGTTTGATGGCGTAATCGAAAGCTGCCGTGAGAGGAAGTGGGGGGGTATGCCGCTCCATGGTCGTCTCTTTCAGCACGTTATACGTGCCTGGACTGCGTGGTGTCCGCGAATGCCTTGCGACATTGATGAGCCGGTGTCGTCGCAGCTGCTGCAGAAACCACACGCTGCGGCTCAGTCTGTGGCGCGTGGGCTCTCACCCGCTCGGTAACGTCTTCTCTTGCTTCTTCTCGTCCCTGCGGCTTTGCGCGAATCGTGACAGACTGCAGTGTCTTGTGATCTGCTTTCTTTGTGCTTGGAATCTGCTAAAACGCACGTGCAGGCGAACACAGAGGCGCATAACCAAAAACGAATGACTACACATAGCACGTGTACTAGCCTTACTTATTTATTTGTTTACCTATTTATATAATTACTTATTTATTTAGTTACTTACTTATTTATTTCCTTGATTTTTTATTTGTTTATCTTACTTTGTGCTCGTACCGTTAGCGATAATGATATACGTATGTCACTTAGGTACGATAAATTAGGGGCCTCGCTGCTCAAGGAACCCAGAGGTAGTGTGCTGCACGCACTGTTGCTGCAAGCGGCAAAGTAGTCTTGAACTGCCAGCTTCCTATAACAATGGCTTGTTCGGCTCCGCTTCGATTCGGCTTATCATTGCGTACGTTCTTCTTTCCATTTAGCCCCACCCGATTTACTAATGTTCTGTTGTCCTGTATTTTACTATAACATATATGCACTCTGCAGATAGTGTGCACTACTATCACAGAGGGCGCCATAATGTCGTACAGCAAGCACGGTGAAAAGCCACGTGTTATCTCGATACGCTTGTGTCCAAGTAGGTTGTGGAAGTTGTAAATATGATTCACATATGGCATCGGTGACGTCTTGCGAATGCTTCCTATATACCCGTTCAGTGACAAAGGGCAGCCATTAACGGATTATTTCTTTTCATTGCTTTCCTTGCTGTTTTTTTTTCTCCGTCCCTCTGTCTATCTCTACGTAATCCAAAAAATATATCGCTGGGTGAAATGGAGCGGCAGTTATGCTGCCGTCAGTTCATTGACCCGACTGCGCTCACATTTCGACATTTGCCGCCACGTTTTTGACTGCGATAATCCGTGTTTCCTATGCAGCAAACACAACATTCGGCGAAATCCTGTGAACCGAAAGTGTAGCGATGGATATCTCCCCGCAACTGTACCCCGTCGCTTCTTGTTCACAGTAGGCGAGCATCAATGCAGCAAGCAACTCGAAACCGCAGGAGAAGGTAGAGAAACGGCGTCGGAAGGGCAGCGTAATTAACCCCCTGAGGGAGCTATTAATCAGAGAGGTGAGGATTATTAGACTGACTGGCAGCTTGGCCTAAAAAAAAAAAAGGGTGAGAGAATATACTTCGCTCACATTGCGAATTGCTTCGCGGGAGGTGGGGGAAGGGGTGGGGGAGGAGGAGCTGAGGGACGACGTATCTCCCGCACCTCCTCACTGCAGTTCCTCCCTCTTTCCTCTTTCTCCGCAGCAGCAAGAAAAAGCGCACTAAAGAAAGCTCTCAGGATAACTAAGAGGAGGCGAGGCAAGTCTGGTAGTGAAAGAAAAGAGCGGCCTTGCGTCGCCGTGATGGATTAGAGCACGGTTCAAGTAACCTGACCGGGACAAATTGGCGATCGTCCCGCTCAGCCGGGCGCGAGCGCTAAGCCTACCGTTGTTGACGGCCTCCGGTATACACGCTGGTGCGGGCGCCTTTCAGGGCCCGTCAGAGCGGCGCGGCATCTAAGGAAACGATGATAAAAGAAGAACGTAATAAGAAACCAGGCCACGCTAGACGAGCGTCCTAGTGTACTTGACGGTGCTGGTTGCTCGTCGTAGCGCGCAATAGGGATGGGCTTCAACTGTACATATACTGTAACTATAAATGTATACACACGCTCATTCAGTATAACCAGCCTTTGCTGCCCGAGATTTCGTTGGCTTTGGTTACATTGCAAGGAGAATGAAGACGTATACTGCGTTTTCCTACGAGTTGCCGTTCAAGCGGCACAGGATCCGCGTTAATTTCTCCGGCACTGCACGTGTGGAGTTTATTCGCTGGTTGTCTTATGACCATTCGCTTTACCGAGACTTCTCGAGTCATGATTACCTACCGCAGCACAATCTAGAATCACTCGTGTTCACTCAAATGCACAAATTTGCAACATGCGCGTGGCGCGCGCAACCTGATAAGACAAGGTACTCTTTCGGTACAGAATGGGCGACAACGTTAAACAATTTTCCGAAAGCATTATACGCGTCTGGCGCCTACCGACAAATAGATAACAGGGCCAATCTGGTGAAAAATAATCGGCGTAAAACAGCAAGACAATGCACGTGTGATATCATAGAAATGAGAAGAGGGAGAAAAAGATGAGGGAGAGAAGGTGCAGCAATTGCGCGCATAGCCATATTGCGGTCTTATTTACAGGTCCCCCTGTGCTGCTATAGGTATGCGAATCGAAATAATACGTGTGGTTTTCACCCTGCTGGCTGTACATCAATATTACGCGCCTTTCCATACCCCTTACAAGCTGTAGCGGAGACTTGTCGACTTGACGTAATAGAGAGTTTTAGATTAGGGGACGCAAGCCGCTTGCCTGCGCTAGAACTAGGGGCCACTCTACTGCGCATGCGCTAACCACTACGTCCGGGTCTGCGCATGCGCAGTACCGTCGCCTCTAGCTCTCGTGCACGCAAGCCACTTGCGTCCCATAACCTAAAGCTATCTAACGTTCTCGTTCCTTTTTGCGCCAGCGACGCGTATACGGCGGTGGTCTGGGAATCTTCGTTGCCGAAAAGGGGGGTCTTAAGTGCAGTCGGTGTGATGTAGTCCGAATTGACTCCCGCGCGACGCGCTTTGCACAGAACTGACCTGGTGCAGTAAGAGAGCCGTTGTTCGAAATCGAAGAAAAGCAAAACAAAACAAAAACAAAGCAAAACAAGAACAACAACACGAAAAGTGAACTGCGTGATAGCCTTTCAACTGCGAGTAATAAAGGAGCGTTGCTTTTTCCGGAACAGCGTTTGAAATGTCCACGCGTATACAAGGTACATTATCTCAGAAAAGCCGTTGCTCTCACGGCGGAACACGAACGTAAATGGCTGAACATTCTCTTTCTCGCTTCCGCAAATAGAGTTCCAGGCTCTGTGAGCTGGAGGCTTGGTCGTTCGGAGGTTGTTGATAGTCCACGTGCGGTGCTATTGTCCTTACAGGCAGAAACTGCCATCTAGGCTTACCGCGTCTCCGTTTCTGTTCCTCACCTTTATTTTTCCATTCGTCTTTTTTTAACCCCGACGAAACTCCACACCACTCGCTGGTAACTCGACTACGCTGCTCGTGCACACGGGTGCTGCGAGTAAATCGTAAAAAATAACTTTGAACGTCGCCTGCCGCAAACAAACACCACTTAGTTCGCCTATTGCGACGTACGGCTTTCAGAAACAAAAAGAAAATAATGATAAACGAGACAGTCTTTGCTATAAACGGGTATTTCTCCATCACTTTTAGAGCTGAAATTCGGGGATGGCGTCCTTTTAGCCACTGCGAATTATTTTGCTCCATTTGTTCAGTGTGATGTTGGTAGCTATGCGACGCACCGTCGACTTCTGAGAGCCGGTGACCAAGGAACGAAAAAGAAAAAAGAAAAAGAAGTTTGAAGTCAGAGGGGCGTATTCATCGAGAAACACTTCGTGTCAGCAGTTCGCAAAGCGCCAGAATATGCAAACATATTTACATTATTATACAAGCAATGCACGCAGGAGAACAAGAGGCACTTTATATAAATTTGGCAGGGAAAGGGGCTGACGCAAGTGGTGCGAATGTACTACTTTCGGCCAAGCTAGAAACAAGAAAATATGCCCTTCATGAATTGAAGCCTATAACAAGGTGGGTGTAGTTGCGCTTTGATGTACTTGACATTGGCGAACTCAGCAGAGAGAAAAAAAAAGCGTGAAATGCTTGGGTAGCACTCTGCAGGAGTAACTCCGCGTCTCGTAGCATAAATATGAGAGAGAAGTTTCTAGACAGCCTGCTGAAGAATACATGACAGCTTCGTGCCTCGTACCTACCGAAGACAGGTGGACTAAGTGGAGAGAGAGAAAGAGAGAGAGATAGAAAGCAAGAAGACGTAATGCAGGGACATAAACCAGATGAGTGTACGGTTTGCTACCTTACACAGAGGGTAAGGAACAGGGATGATAGAAAGAGGAAATATAAAGAGGGAAAAAAAAGAAGAGAGCGAACATTGTGAGCACGTGGTAGCTTGCACGGGGAGATTATGAACGGCCACTCATGCCGGCACAGGTGTACAGAATGAAGCAAACACAACAGACCTCAATAGGCTTAGCAAACAGAGAGATCCGGTCAGAGAACACAGAAACACGGTGATCGTATTTGTCAAGAATATCAGGTGCTTTTCAGCGCGGCGACCTAACGACATATAATCCAGCAGTCATCATTCTGCAGTGTGCATGTTCTTTAATTAATGCTGCTAAATGGGCGGGTCATGTTTTCTGGCGTCTCAGATACGCACTGGATGTCAACAGGTCTGCAAATTGCCTCCTTCTCTAAGACGTAGTGGTCCGTTCGCGCTTATGCGCGATCCGGACGTTCTTCCCACTCTACGTTCCCTTTCGGTGACCAGTCTCAATTTCAACACCGGCAGCAGCAAGCGTCCGCGATCGATAAGAACTCTGGCTGGCGAAACAGGCGCCACCTGTTGCACCTCCACAGAAGCAACGCAGCGGGGTGCAGTTCGTTCAGCGGCCCGACGGGCTTCGCAGATATCTGCTACTTTCGCTGAGCCTTTGAGCGGGCCACGTGCACTGATTTGCCTCCCTCAAGAAAGAGAGAGAGAGAACGAGTGAGTGAGAGAGAGAAAGGAACGAAGAGGGGACAGTGTGCCTGTCGCCTCCACGGCCGCATTTCCTTCTTTTTTTTTTTTTTTGCCGCGAATTCTCTTGGTCCTGTATTCGCTGTCGCCGCCGCTGCCGCTTCGGTAAACTTGGGGCTTTTCGTGCGTCTCTATCCGCGTGAGAAAATGGAGCACTGTTCTCTCGGTCTTTCGCTCGCACTGTCTGTGCTCTCTCGATGCCGGTGAAGGAGCCTCCTTAACTTCTTGCGCGATTTCTTTGAAAAAAAAAAATATATAGAATACTTGACAGCACGCTCGGAATTTCAGTGGAAGTCTGAGAATGGCGAGCTTCTGGCGGGTATCATAAGTTCGCTTATTTATGATGCCAGTGTAAGTCAGCAGCGGAGTTTACAGCGCTTGGAGTTTGCCTTTTATGTGGGGCTTCATCAGGCAGGCATTAGAACGAGAGGCGAGAAGTTGAACAGATTGGATATATCGAATATCTGAAAAAGACGGCTGGTGGCTGGAGGGCTAACCACGATCGGTATAGTGAAGCCTACTAAAGTTTAAAAAACTTTCGCCATGCACATTCTACGAGCGCGCGCCTTGAGATAAGCATTTTTATCTTTTAAAAGATGGGTTATATTTCTAGAGGTGTTTTCTTAGAGGTCAGATATGACGAGGGATGACGTCTTGCTTTACGTCGCCTAAGGAGTTCTTAAGAACAAGCCTTGTGACGTTTGCAGCTATTTTAAAGCCAGCGCATGAGGCTTTGTATCAGAGCGTCGACATGCGACGAGACAACAAATTCGGCAGGGTCATTTGAACTTGCACACAAAAACGGCACAGCCTTCCGTCGTTACACTAATTAAATTTGTATAATAAAGGAAATTGGCGTGAAGCAGCTGTGTCTAAGCTACGTTGTCACTGCTATGTCGCAGCTTCATTTTCTGGACCGCGATGACTGTAGGATGGACGCTAGGGATAAGGTAGGAGAGAAAAAGAAATTTTGACTTGCAGTGTTCACTGGAGTATTCAGCAGGCCTGTAAAACCAAGCACGAGGTATACCAGCACCGAATAGAGACGGGATGGCGGGAATGATATTCTAGTGGAGGATACGTGAGGAAAAAAAGTATAATTGGCCCGGTCACGCGATACGTGGAACACAGAGCCGGTGGTCTATTAGAGCAGTAGTATAGGGGCCACATAAAGTAAAGCGCACACGATGATGACAGCGGATTACACCGAACGAGGACAGCAAGCTACGAAAGCAGTGAACGGTTCCGCTGATTAAACACGGAGGTAATCGGAAATATGAGGAAGGAGCATACGTCCTGGAGTGGACATGAATTTACGATGCTAACGACAATAGTTGTGACTGGCTAAGTCACAGTGTGAAAAGAAGTGAGTAGATTGCCTAGGGCGCTTGCTTTTTTTTTTTTTTTTTTCGAGACCATGCTTTGTGTTTCGGTCCTCTTTCGCGACTCAACGTTGGAGGCGTCATATTTTCTGGAACAGCTGTGACAAGGCAGCATGGGACTGCTTCCAGAGACGATACAACAGCTCGAACAGCAAGAGTGCTAGACGCACTTTCTCAGCGCGACACATCCCGTGCCGGTCATCTGTCAGTTTAGAACGACAGCTACTACCGTGCCTGGCTTTTGTGACTCTCGTTCTATCATAGAATCGACTAAAACTATTTTCACGGCCTATCTCCTGCACTTGACAAAACTTTCTGCCTATACCTTTCATTGTATATAAAATTCATTTCACTTTACATATACAAATTCTATGCGGACCGCCTTATATAATCCCTTCGAGGCTTTAAGGCTGAAATAAATGAAATGAGGTTTATTTAAACTGAATAAACATTAATTCCTCCTTTTTTCTGACCACAGAACCGCGTGCGTTAAACCTTAAACGAATTTTTTATTTCTTTTTACATGCAGTGGACAGTCTGTGTTAGCTGAAGACACTAACTAATAACATTTCCGGTGGTATCAGCGTTTCTACGCAAAAAATCGTGAACACGTTGTCATATTTTAGCTATATGATTGGCTGACCTCCATGATTTTCCGACTCCTCTTCCTTCTCTCCTTTTTCGTGAAGGTTGGCGGCGCCTTTGTGTATACGCTGTCACGATTTCAAATGTACTACGTATACTTAAATACGCACGTTAAGGTGATGCGAGAAGTGAAGTTTACTATTGCTATACAACTCTATATCTTTTATTTTGATCACGCCCTCGCCCGTAAAACTTGTTAATCGGCATAACGCCAATATAAGCAAAACAGCCAGGGACACCTGTTGAAGAAAGACATTGTGCGTCGACCGACGACCGGGTTCTTCGGCGGTATTTTCATAACAGCCATGAAGGGGGTTCAGCCGGTAATTACCACTCTTGTGGTCACGCTTCAAACTACGTTCGGCTTTCACCGTTGTTTCTTAATTTAGGCACGCGCGTTTCTTTTCTTTTCTTTCTATTTGTTTGCTTGTGGCACCGCCGCCCTTTTGAAATGGCTTAGACGGTTCCGGTAACCCTAATTAAACCTGTTGCGTGGAACCTGTTAAAGCCGTACGTCGAGCGAGCGCCTTTTCCCTTCTTTCGACGCTCTCTTGTTAAGCCATCGACCATCATGCAGCGACCTGTAATTGCGTTAAACTTCAAAACGTCGGCGTGCTCGCTCGCTCTCCCGCTCCCAGTTTGTGTACATAAGAGTCGTGAGGGCAGGGACCACCGTGTTATTCTTTCTTTTTTTTGTATTTGTTTTTATTCCCGACATCATCCTCTTGCAGCACGCACTCGAATCATTGATTTTTTAGTTTTGCTGTCGAGGGGCGCTGAACCCACTTGAGATGCGTAAAACCGGCCGCACTTGACGTCTAATTGCTGAGCACACAGCAAACGAAGGGCTCAGTATTTGCGTGCAGCGGTGTACAACCTACGGCTCCGAATCGACCAGACAGGACTGAGAAAAATTCCTTAACAACACTCCCGCTGGGATTTTTTTTTTTAATTCTTTGATGCTGGTATTCCCATCCTAATACTCGCAAGACCTTCTTGCGGCATATAATTCATTTTTATCTCGCCATATCAGAGTTCAAATAAGCTGCCCCAAGCATGTGCCAAAAGAAGCTTTTCTTAAACCTATATTTTGTTCAAGGCAGAAAGCTGGGCTAGTTGGTGTGTCATCATTATTCAAAAGACTAGCGCAAAATAGCAGGGACAAAGACAGAGAAGACGACAGGACGAGCGCTAAACATCAATTGGTTTTTACTGCGAGCGAAGGTACATATATACATTTCGTTGGTGCATGCGCACACAGTGTTAAAACAGTACAATCACATTCTAATCAAAATGTGGCAGACTGTTCTGTAAGTACATTTTTTCTTTTTCGGACAAGGCAAGTGAAGCCGTGCTGACACAGTTATCACCTTCCCTGTCAATGTGATATGCCTTACACATATATATCATATCCGCCAGATAATGATGCGAAGATTGGAGAGACTTTTCTCACTGCTCGCATTCACGACCAAAAATATTACCTCTCGTAATATATTTAAAGAAGACAGAGATGTGCGTCATGCTACTGGATGTAACATTGAGTCTCACACTTTTATGTCGCGAAATATCACGTCATTATTACACGACGGGCGTTGCTTATCTGAACCTATTTACAACCGAACGAGCCGGGTAACACTGCGTCCCCACTGCGTCGCTCGCGCTGGCAACCATAGCACAGCGCGTCGCATGCTGGAAGACTGCGCAGACAGCCGTTGATCGACACAACCTTGCGTCCATAAGTTGTTGTTGTAATCTGTGCAGTCGTTATTCTGTGGAAAGCGTCCGCAAATCAAAAACACATCCGCACTGCGAGACGCTCTGATCAAAAGTTCTCTATACGACCGCCCTACTTCCGTATACCGTACACATCGTTGCCTTCTAAGTATGAAACGGAGTATAAAACAACTGTCTTATGCCTTCGTAGCTTCCTCTGTTGTGCACAGGAGGAAACACGCCTCTTTGCGCTCCTTGTCGAAACGAAATCCTGACATGCCGGCTGTCATGAAGAAAGAACAGCGGAAGCACCGGGCTCAAATCTCTTCCTAATGCCACGTTCCTTGACAACTAGTTGGCACCCGAATGAGGCAGCTGTCGTACAAACTAACAATCCTGGAAGCTAAGCTCATCTTTTGTGTAGGTTAAGTTCGAACGCGGACGAGAAACATGTCAATTTGTTGCAAGCTTTATCGCGTGTGATTGCTTGTAGAAGACGGTTGAGCTAAGGCCGCGAACGCGGGACATGCCCATGCACAGCCTCGTTTTAAGCGAGTTCAGATTTGTGCTGAATAATTACGGAGTGCGATATCAGTGAGACCGCTCGTGTATTTGTTATGTTATAGCGTAGGCTGTATAACGAAGGAAATATGACCGTGTATATTAAAGAATAAGGAGGAGGAGGGGAGTTGTGCCCTTTAGGGTAATGGGAGAAATTGACGGCACCTATTGCAGCATATATATATCACGAGAAGCCAACAAACAAAGACAACGAGGAAAACACAGAGAAAAATTACTTGTACTTATTAATTGAATTAAAGAAATGATAAATTAATGGCAATGAAAGTGGATGAAGAAACAACTTGCCGCAGGCGGGCAACGACCCCACGTCTTCGCATTACGCGTGCGATGCTCAAGTTCTTTACGTTTGAAAGGTAGCTCAAGAATTCCTTTTTACCTAATATATATATATATATAAACATGTGGCAGCAAAACAAGAAATATGGCATGCACTCCCTTTTTATGACCCGCAAGTCGCGCACTCCAAATATAGAATAAAGAAATAATATAAAAAATGAAAGTAAGTAAGAAAAGAAAAGCGAAATAAAAGCAATAAATAAAAGAAAGGTACTTCAGTCGTTGAAAACTACAGGCAAAATATCAGGTTGTGACCACCACATCAGGGGTAATTACACTGTCTACAAAAGTGCCTCGAGTTTTGTGGGCTTGAAGGCGATTTAGGCATGCTCAGGAAAACTCGAGCAGTCGGGTACAGAAGGCTGAGTGACGGGGCACGAGAGGGCGTTGCTGTCCGTCTGTCTGCTGCTTTCGCCTGTCTTTGAGGCAACGGTTAGCGCGATCTAACACATGGTGGGAACATATGAGAAGCCAAGAAACAAGGAGGAGGAGGAGACAAAGGGGAGGAAAGACAGGGAGGTTAGCCAGTGTAAGTACCGGCTGGCTACCCTGTGCTGGGGAAAGGGGTAAAGGGAATAAAAGGAGAAAGAAGAAGACGGAAAAAATAGAAACCAGAAAATTCACACAGTAACGCGATACTACGCGCTACAACATTCAAAGGCGGTCGCACAATTCGCATGCCCTTAAAAACTTCAGCAAAGCCCTTAAGGCCTTGAGTGCCGAAGCCCGTCTGGACCAGTGTCCTAGAGCTTTTTATTCTGTAAAGGGGCGATTGTCCAGTTTTTCGAGCGCGGTCACGAGCACTTTTCTTGGCACTTTGTAACGGCGGCAGTCACAAAGGAGGTGCTCAATCGTCTCCTCGCAGCCGCAGGTGTCACAAGTAGGGCTGTCGGCCATTACAATGCGGAATGAATAGGAGTTCGTGAATGCTACGCCGAGCCACAGGCGGCACAGAAGTGTTGCTTCCACTCGTGGTAACCCTGGTGGTAGGCGGAGTTGCAGACGTGGATCCAATCGGTGGAGACGTGTGTTCGTGAATTCGCTGGTGTTCCAAAGATTCTGAGTAAGCTCGCGGGCGAGAGAGCGAAGACTTGTGGCTGCATCTGTTCTTGACAGCGGTATGGGCGTAATCTGGGCACAATCATGGGCCGACCGGGCAGCGTCATCCGCTTTGTAATTTCCCGAAATTCCGCAGTGACCCGGTATCCACTCGTAGATGATGTTGTGTCTCTTATTGATTGCGTGACGGTGGAGTAGTCGGATGCCTGCGACTAGTTGCACATTTGGTCCGTGGTTGAAAGGGGACATCAGACACTGGAGAGCTGCCTTTGAGTCACATAAGATGGACCATGAATGTGATGATTTGTGAGCAATAAACTCAAGAGCAGCACGGATAGCTGCTAGTTCTGCAGCCGTCGATGATGTAATGTGAGATGTGTTGAACTTGAGGGTGACACTCTGCGGGAATCACCACTGCTCCAGCTGAACTTTTAGAGGAGACAGAACCGTCCGTGTAAACGTGGATGCGTCTTTTGTGCTTGTCATGTAGCACTGAAAGCACGGTTTGTTTGAGGGCGAAAGTTGACGTAAACACTATGGAAAACATAGGGGAAATTGAATTAAAGAAATGATACAGTAATGGCAGTGTAAGTGGATGGAGAAACAACTCGCCGCAGGTGGGGAACGATCCCACGTCTTCGCATTACGCGTGTGATGCTCTCGGGCACCTCGGTTAATCCCCTTTCTTCTCGTTTTTACATGGTGGGAACAGTAACATGGCACATTTAGAAGCAGATCTTTCTTCGGCGGCCTGTGAAATATGTTCTAGTGAGTTGAAAAGAACATCTTGGAGCACCCGTCGAACTTATTCAGGGTGCGCCGTTGGAGAAATCAAGCATGCCTATCAATTTTATCTCTAAATAAAACGTTTTCGAGACAGCGTAAATTCAATAGAAACACAGTTGCATTTCTATGATGGCTTTTGTAACGGCTTTTGTGTACAGTGGGCTGTCATGAAAGCATGGTTGTATACATGTAAACGGTCGTTCAGTGCCTTTCTTGCTGCCTTTTCAACTCCTAAATTTTAGACAACCATGCGCATCATTAAGGTTCTGTCGCACGAATAGGAAAACAAACAGGGAGCAGTGAAAGTAACGGCCAGCCACACGTTCAACCAAGTACTTCTCGCATTGTATTTCGATTTAATTATGCTTCAATGCAATAAAGCCTTCTAATAAAAAAATCACGTCAGATATAAAAAAGCCTTAAAGAATGGTATAACTGTTCCGTCCATTGCGCTGTTTGAGTCCTTTAACAAATGTCGCTAACACTGAAAGCTTAACAAGCTGATCAGCCTCGAGAGTTATACCCAACACAATATGACGCAGGCAAAAAGTAGGAACACATTTACAGAACACGAGCATTGATATGGGGCCAAGAGAGATGCTATTTTTAATAGAAAGCTTGACATGTTTTCCTGGATGATAATTACCTGTCATGCTACTACATTTGTTGTATGAGTGACATAATGCACAATCATCACACAAACAGAAAAAGAAATGCTACAGAGACCCACACACACGCACACACACTGAATCTGGTCACCAAATGTCAACAGCTTTATGAATTCTTTTGCTGCACACAACGTACAGGCAGTGTTTCTTTACGGGCCAAGAATGTCCACAGTTTCAAACTTGATTAGCAGTGCAAATGCAACGCAGCGTTTAGATGTTATCCAAGTAAAGGCTAGTTGCTATCAGTTGTAACCGCTACCTGAAGTACTCAGGCACAGCGCACAAATCATACGAAATAGGCCCAAAGAAGACACCCACAGTGGCGCCTTTTTTTTCCTCTTCGTTAGATTTCTGCGCTGTACCCCTGTACAATGAGCCACCAAACGGCCCAAATCGAAACGCTTCACAAAGACTGCTATTTAAGGACACTGGAACCCTTGAGAATCAAAGAGATATCCGTAATGAACAAAACAATCCTTTCCAGTGTTGCACACCGTTATGTCCCAGCAGAAAGTCAACATGAGCTACATTTGTCAAAAACTTGGTCCATGATGTCCCAAGTCCAGTCTAAATAGAGAGGCACCGTGGACGGACTCGCTTGAAAAATGTTCTACGAGTCGAAGATACTCGAACTGGGGCCATATGATTCGCTGCACAAAAATCGATTCGTGCACCATCCTGAGTGACCGTTTCGAGTGCTCCTATGGAGCCACCTGCGTGTACTCATTGCTCACGCTCTCTCTACTTTTCTATTTCTATTCCCTCCTTTCCCCTACCCCCCGTGTAGGGTAGCAAACCGGATGGTCGTGTGGTTGATCTCCCTGCCTTTCATCTCCTTGCTTTCTCTCTGTCTCCCTGTTTGTCCACAGTGTCAATTATGATGGGTACGAGCACATGGTCCCTGCTTGGCCAAATAACGTTCAATATACATAGCTGAGGTCCCTTTTGGTGCCTTGTCGGGGGGCGGGCGGAGCGGATGTGCCTAATAGGTAGCTCCCTGTGGCGAACGACATCCCACCGCCGGTAGCTCCGTGCTCTAATCCTCGCTCTCTCCGCATCCACTCGCAGTGTGCAGCTTGCTGGGCACGGGCATCGCGGGCATCTTCGGGCCGTCGTCGGACGTGACCAGCATGCACGTGCAGTCCATCTGCGACGCGCTGGACGTGCCACACATCGAGATGCGCTGGGACTTCCAGCTGCAGCGGGACGACCTCTCCATCAACCTTTTCCCCAAGCCCGCGGTGCTGGCCAAGGCGTACGTAGACCTCATCAAGACATGGGGCTGGAACAGGTTCGCCCTCGTCTACGAGGACCACGAAGGTAGGCGGTCCGCTTTTGTTCCATCGTGTGCATTCTTTACTTGCACCCTTAATATCGTCCCGCGTAACTTTCAATAAAAGCAAGGTATGTGCAAAAAAATCTTCTGCTTACGCAGCAGAATTTGTGGAATGAACGTCCTTGTTCGACGACTCATGCATCCGTGGAGCATCTTGCCACTGCCACTGTATTACACTCCGAAGTATGTTCTAGATAAGTTTTAGTTATCTTAATCTCTTAGATCCTAATCTTAGGATTAATCTGAATCTTAATCTAGTGCCACATAAGTTCTACTTAGTCAATCTTAGATGGAACGGGATTAAAAGTATAGCGTTAGTACTGGTGATAAGTCCCGTGTGAACATGGGTGCCATATGTGCCTCCGAGATGTGCAGTCAGGTAAAATATTACTTGCGGCAGCAAGTCGCACTCTTTAAAGGGACACTAAATCCAAATATTAAGTCACACAAAAGTTATGTATCAATGCTTGGGAATGTCTATTGCGTCAATATTATCTCGAACAGAGCTTTACTAATCGATCGGCGAATACAGCGCTCTATCCTGGCTCGGTTTCTCCATGGCTGCGCGTTTGCGTTTCGCGCAGAAGAAAAAAGCACAGTGCCGTCTGTAGGGCGCCGTTTCGCTCACATTGGCAGTAGAAGGCGATTATCGCATATGCAACATCACCACTCGGGCTTGGGGGAGGTAGATTTTAATTGCACTAACGGTATGAGGACCCATCAGATCCGATTTTCTCTGAAGCTAGGTCTATTCTCGGCACGAAACAAGTACTACGAGGTTTCTGGAATGGTACTTTAACAGTCGAGGTGGACAGAATATTTGCCGTTATTGACCTTATAAGAAAACGTACGTTAATTCTACTACCGCTGTGGTGTACCGAATTCTCTTCATGCTCGATCGGACAGACTAGTCGGTGTGTAAATATCAGGATTCAGGAGCATGCACGCGACGTTAGAAATGAATCAGGGTCGCATTTGGCTGTTGATTGTTGCATGTGTCGATGTACCCCCTTTGTTCGATAAAACTGTGTGCCTGTCAAGCTCCAACTTACGAGCGAGATCATGGCAGCGTTCTTTATGTCAACTGAATGCACAAATTGCGTCAGCCGAGCGTCGACCTTATCGCAAGGGGAAATGGTATAATTTGGAAGTATTTAGGTATTCATTTTGATTAGTCAGCTTCACCTCGATATAAGTGTTCGCACGTACTTTCGTCGCTTTTGTGGAAAAGTACAGGGGAGATGGCGAGAATACCTGCGATTTTCTTTCCTTTCTTTTTTTTTTTCGTCCACTTTTTCTTGCTTAATATTGTTCTTTCTGGATAAGAGCTTCAGTTGTGAGTCAGCGCTTGTGTTTGTTGCTTTCGTTTCCTGTCCGCGTCTTTTCGCGTCCTCTTTATTTTTTTACATTATGAATAAGTACAGGATATCTGCCGTCGGGAACTGTAAGAGAGTGAGCACGCGTCGTGACATGGCTGTCGTGAAAGAGAAATGCTAATCGGTGGAAGAGATGACAAGTCAAGCAGAAACGACGTGAGGGTGCCATTCCTTAAGGCTGCACGCTCAGCGAGTGAGCCGATACGAAAATTAAATTATGGGGTTCTACGTGCCAAAACCCCGATGTCATCATGAGGCACGCCGTAGTGGGGCACTCGTAATTAATTTCGACCACCTAGGGTTCTTTAACGTGCACCTAAATATAAGTACACGGGTGTTTTTGCATTTCACCCCCACCGAATCGCGGCCGCCGTGGCCGGGATTTGATCCCGCGACCTCGTGCTTGGCAGAGTAACACCAAAGCCACTAAGCAGCCATGGCTGGTGTGGGCCGATACCAAAGACTGCGTCTGTTAACACATGCGCACCAGTACGTACCAAGCACGAATCACGTGACCGTAGTCGAAGAAACGTCCCAGTGCCTAATATCAAAACATTGAAGTGAAAGTAATATCATCAATGAAGTGAAAGTCGAAGATAGGCGAGTGGCAGCTTTCGACAGCCATGCATAAAATTAGGAGCAGTGCCAGCTGTGTAGCTACTCCTGTTAATTTTAGGTCAAATCGCGTTTTTTTTTTTCGATATGAGGTTTTCAATAATATTTTAGTTGCATTTTTTTCATCCCTGCACGTTTGGAAATGATCCGATGTACACGCGCCTCATTCTTTCAGCTCTTGGCGCGCAAAGAGTAAGCGTGAAAAGTGATAGCGGCTCATTAAAAAGGAGGAAATAAAATTGCGTTCATAATTGATGCTCTATCCCTCATTTAGCGTTGCATTACTCTTTGACACGTTCATTATTACCCTGCGGGCTTTCTGTATCTATCTCAGCATTGCTCAAAGCTTTATTTATCCAGCAATTATAATAGCGACACATTTTACGAACTCCATACAACATGAGCATGCATATCTTCTCATGGCCTTCCGTGATCAGCATTAGGCATGCAGGCCTCATGCCTCAAGAAGTGCATCAGATCCACAGTGGAACACTGTTCTGACAGAGGGTAACTCTGAAGTCACATTTGACACTCTGACGAATACTAAGGTGTACGTTGAGGTAAGAGCCCGTTAAAGTGGAAGCCTTCATTAACTTTGCTCTTACTATGTTCTTTAGCCGAGCCAGTTTCGGCCAAATGGAGAACCTGAAGTACATGCAGTAGAGTGATTAGGTGTTGTACCAGCTTCGTGTCATTATTTTAAATGCTCCCGAGAAACTTGCGCAGGCTTAACGTTTCGTTTCCGACCAAGCGACTCGCATTGGAGACCGCACTATACTTTAGCAAAAAGTGGCTTTACCAAAAATATAAAAAACAAAGAAATAAAATCCTCGAAAACGCTGTTTAGTATGGTTTGCGCTTCTTCTTGCCTGTAAGGACTCAGTGTCAAACGTTGCCCGGAGCCATTTCGTTAAGTTGCGAAAGTATTCCCATATACTCCAGAGCACGCTTCTTGGCGAACTGAGATCATGAGGCACACTCGCAAAAAGAAATTTCAAAAAAGGAAGAAGCACGACGATAGCATTCCTTTCCGACTTTACGTTTGTTATGGGAGACCAAGATAAGCGCAAGAGGAAAGTGTAAGTTGCTTCCCCGGCCAAAAACGCGGGCTGTGTGAAAATATCTCGTCAGATGAGATGACAGTATCTACCCAGAAGTAGTCTCTAAAGTCGCGGTCAAGCAAAACTAAGCCAGAAAAAAAGATATAAGCACACAAAAAAATCGTATCCTGAAATACCGACTTAAGTATAACCGAGAGAGGCACTCCAACGGACCACAAACGGTGCTATTTCGCGCTCTCTCTACCGTACTTTCTTCCCGTCATTTGGCCCCCTGTCTTCTTCAAAAACGTATTTGGCTTTAGTCTACGCTTTACCATCTCTTTTATTTTTTATTTTCCTTCTGTTTCACGTGACGCATTCGGTTCAGGCTTGCCAGATACACGGTCAACGAGAGATAGTAGGCGGCTTGGCCATTTCACGAAGTCTTCGGCATGTCTTTCGAAGAAGCTTACGTTTTCCTTTTGACAGGAAGCGTCCAGTCTGACTGTCCGGAGAAGCACACCGAAGCGCTCTGGCTCTCAGGAGGAAAGAGCTGAACTGGCGAGAGCGCCGGTCGCCGATCGCATTGCTGGCTGCCGTAGTCGACAGGCAGGAGGAAATGTTGTCGATGCATGTAAAAGAAGAAAAAAAAAAAAACGCGAATCGCAGCGTTTGGAACTTCGTTTTCTCTCCCTCCTTCCGGTCGTTCGCTTCCCGTATAGCTCATTTTATCGTCCGTGCTTCAGTCTCGATAAAGTGTGATGGTTATCGCTTCAAAGCTTCTTTTAGAGACCGAAGCAAGCCCCTTTTTTCACCTTTTTTTTTTTTTAGGAGGAATCCCATTTTACTTTTTTCCACCAAGCACTCTCTTTATCTCGTCTTGAATCCGCCTGCCTGTCGAAGTACGTTTTTTTCTTTTTTATTTGTGTGTGTGTGTGTGGGGGGGGGGGGTGGGGTAGATTTCCCCTTATCAAATAGCCGCAAGACATTGCGGGGAAAGAACTGCGCTTTAGAATGGCGCGACTGACAGCTATTTTTATTTTCTCATCGCGGATTCGGCGGGAGAAAAGATCTTTCGCTTTCAGAGGGCGCGTGAAAAGGAACGTAAGGAAGCGAGGATAGAAGCTGAGCAAAGGCGTCCGCTAATGCGCATTCTTTTCGGGACAACATTACAAGGCTGGTGCCGAATTCGTACATTCTACAGTGGACTCGGGGCACCACCATTAGCCGTTTCTGTTTTATGCCGCTTTGTTTCTTTTTTTCGAAAAGTTCGGGAAAACTTTTCAGCATTTCAGCCTTAAGACGGTGTCCGTACTGTCGTATAAAGTGCTGCGTATCGCTAAAGGTCTTCTCGGGCATACGCTTCTGGACGGAGATGTGCGAGGTTAACTGAAGGGCTGTCTATTGCTAGGCTGTCCTGCTTCATTATTTCCAGCTCTGTGCTCTAAGCAACTCGAAGCGTTCGGTTCGAGGCAGTTTAGTACATTACGCCACAAGGAAGTCTGTAGCACTTCTAATTCTTCCTAATAACGGAGTACAACACCGTTTTTGAGTCTATGCACGGCTTGTCTTTGTCCAATGAACACCCATGTACTTAGATTTAGGTGCACGTTAAGGAACCTCAGCTGGTCCAAATTTCCGGAGTCCCCCGCTACGGCGTGCCTCATAATAAGGAAGTGGTCTTGGCACATAAAAGCCTATATTTTTTTTGTCTTTGTCCAATTATTTAGGAATAATTGCCAGCGATATATAATTCGAGGCTCGCGAGCGCAAAGTCGTTCTGTGGTTTACAAATAAAGTAGGACGGAGCATGACGTCAAAGGATGGATACATGGATCACGCATTGTAGATATGTCATCGATAACGGATTCTGTTTACATCCCAGACAGCCGCTTTGCGAGCGACCAGCTTGCCGCAGTGCGCGCACATCGGTGTTGAATACTAATGTCAATATCAAAACACGGTGCAATTTCCGGTTACTCGGCAAAGGCTTCAAATATGCATTAAGCTGAAATAATATTCATGCACGTCTGCGTCGAATTGATGCGGCTTTCTACCTGTCATTAGAATTACTATTAAGTTTAGAATTATTGGAATATCATCAGCGCATATGAGTCGCTCTCTACAGCAAAATCGCGATGGAGCGGCAGCTTACACGTGCATGTTTTATGAACCGGAGGTGGTGTCGGCCATAGCAGACGCAACCGTCCCTTGATCACTACGCAAGATCTTTTTTTTTAATTATTGGAATGAAAAACAAATTGAGGACGTTAGGGCAGCTTGGTACAGCTGCTTCTTTTATTCAGATCAGCAATAAATATGGCAGTTCCTGTTCTTGCTTCACTTTTCGCGCACTTGAGCTGCTGTTCAAGTTATCGACCAAAAACAAAGAGAAATTCTCGTTCGTGAGCGTTTTGTGTTGTGCTATTGGGGCGTCGTTATCTGGCAGAAGGATACTTGCCATGTGTTCTCTGGAAATTAAAAATTAACTTATGGGGTTTTACGTGCCAAAACTACTTTCTGATTATGAAGCGCGCCGTAGTGGAGGACTCCGGAAATTTCGGCCACCTGCGGTTCTTTAACGTGCACCAAAAGCTAAGCACACGGGTGTTTTCGCCCCCACCGAAATGCGGCCGCCGTGGCCGGGATTCGATCCCGCGACCTCGTGCTCAGCAGCCCAACACCATAGCCAATGAGCAACCACGGCGGGTGTTCTCTGGAAATAAAATGCCGTCTGTTCAACGCTCTGCATGATGTGCGTCAGCAAGTGGAGAGCTGAAGTTAAAATTTCTTCGTCCAGCATGGTGAAGTTGCTACATAACGTACCAGCGATCAATATTGTAACTTCTGAACTGCGTCCGGCATTTGATTTAGTCTGTGCGGCTGGGTGGCTGGACGCTCTTCAGCGTATGGCTTGACGACCAATGCGCGGTCAGCGATATGTCAAGCTCTACACAGCCCGCGCATTAGGGGGCGGGGGCCTGTTGTTCACCGAGCAGAGTTACTCGCTAATACCTCTTACCAATGCTCACCGAGCACCGGCCACAATAGGTTAGAAAAATATGTTATCATTGTAAAGTGAGCCCTTTTAGGACCTGGACATCCAGGCGATATTTTCATGCGCATCCATCACAGTGTACCTCTTGTTTCTAGGCAGCGAGACTAAGCGCGAACCCCAACTGTCGAGATTCTCGCAGCTGACAGGAAATAACAACGGCCAATTTTCTCTTTTAACCTTGCCTTTCAACTTGTTAACATTGACAACGCTACGCGGAGCAATGTGACGGAGACCTTGGCCGCAAGCCACTAAAAGCCATACCGCGCTAATCACAGAGGCCTAAGCGTTACTATGAAGATTTACTATTACTTGGATGAACTGCACACGGTGACGCATTGCGTGGCCGTCATCGTCCCTATCCTCACCAGCCTAGCTTGCACCAGGACAAAGCACTCTGACAACACTGTTTGCTTTTCCCCGCCTTAGGTCAGCAAGGGGAATACCGCCTCTTGTTGCGTTAATTTGCCCGTGCTCGAGATAGGTCCCGTTATATCTTGGCCAACTTAATTGATCGGTCAGGACCGTCAGCGGGCCCAACGCACGCAAGGTAGCAAGATTTGTACCTGCAAGGTGGTGGGAGCAGCAGGATGTCGCATTCGGCGATCCAGCTTGGTGCATGTAGCGTTTGGAGAGCAACTCATGTAAGCAGATCTGCCAGCTCCTTGTTCCTTCTTCCCTCATATATCACTGTCTCTGAAATTTTACTCACCTTTCTCCTCTGTTCGTGACACTTCCGATTGATATTCAAGTGTCAGCCGCGCGCTAGACAGTTATGGTGCGGTCAGCAGGTTTTCCTCTTCTCTCAACCAAACTCATTCGCTCTGGCGGTTCTTTCGAATTTTATTAAAATAACCTCTGCTTTTTAGTTTCTGTCGTCTTCCGATTGAATATCTATCTTTTCTTTTTTTGTGAATACAACAGAGCACCCTTCGTAGGTAACAAGCTAAGTATAATGAAGCACACTATGCGCCAAGCCATATTTATTGTTGATTAAACAGAGCCAAAAATATGAAACAAAAGACGAGATGTAGAATGTACGAGTGGCGACTTCAAACTGACGCTTACAGCAAAAAGGAAAAAAAGAAGTCAAGTAGAAGGTGGAGTGGAAAAGTACAATGCAACTCATGCGCCGGCGCCAAGACGATGTAGTGTCATACCCAGAGCCGGATTAACCTGTGGGCTAAAGGGGCTGTAGCTCCGGAGAAGGAGGGGGGGGGGGGGGCGCATGAAAAATGATTCCTTGACAGGCCCCTGAACAATTTTAAGGGGTCTCTCACCAGGGCCCTTTCGAAAGTTCTGATTCTGCAATAGTAGTGCAAAGTTTTGTCCAGAGAGCGTTCCGCCACGCGGATTCTTAGAAACACTTTAGTAGCAGGAGAAATAGGAGTAAAGAATGTGCGGTGCGAGAAGGCAATCTGTCTTGCGCACACAGAGGATCTCTTCCTTTTCTCGACCAACCATCTCAAGCAACCTTTCTCTCTTGCCATCTGCGATATAAGAGACAAGGGTTCATCTCCTAGTACGTGTGGTGCCTAGTATTTGCCTCGATTGTATGCCACATATGCAGAGTAGTTTAAACTGTCCGTGTATAACTAAAACGTTTGTTGCTTTACAAAATGCCGTTGTATTTTTCTTCAGGGAAGCCTATGGAGTAGTTTGTGGATATAAGACTAAATTCATGGTTAAACAATAACGACTTGCCCGTTAGACAATAAGCATTATATAACAATCAAACAGGAGACAAACAAGTTTAGTCAAAGTACAACTGTTGCTAACGTTATATCAAGATGCAATATGTTCCTTCGTATGCATTTTCATAAGCGTGTAAATTTTTATATGCGAATACAGTTGAATGCAGCAGACGAAGCCTGCAACAATTTACCTATTCGGCATCTTAATGATCACTGTGATTGTCATCGTCGCGGTCGTCGTCGTCGCCATCATCATCATAATCATGATCATCATCATCATCAGCAGCAGCAGCAGCAGCATCGTCGTCATCATCATCATCATCGTCGTCGTTGTCGTCGTCGTCGTCGTCGCCGTCATCATCATCATCATCATCACAGGGTCCCCCAAGCATATTTAGTGCCGGGCCTTAAAATTTTTTAATCCCGGCACTGTTCACACAACTACTATTGTGAAGCATACACACGAGTTATGAAGATGAATATCAATTATGAAGTCGTACAATGTCGCCCAACTTTCTTTTGTTGTAGGTGACATTCGCTCTTTTGTTCTCATTATAATGCTCTACTTTATGCGTCTTTGTGTGTTTTCTCTTCTTTACTCAGGTATCATAAGGCTTCAGGATTTTCTGAAAGAGGCCCGGGGCAACGATTGGCACATCCAGATGTACCAGTTTCACTCTGGTCAGCCGTACCGGGACCTTTTCTGGAAGATCAAGAAGACAAAGGAAACACGGGTTGTACTGGACGTCAAGAGGGAAAACCTTTTCACTGCCCTGAAACACGTGAGCGAGTGGCAGGCAAATTATTTTGAAACTCTTTTCATTTGCTTTACAAAATGCCTCCAGCATTATCAGTGTAGAAGCGTACGTAGTTGGGGTAGCTTGTGCATAATTAAAGCAGAAAAAGATATTGCATTAGAGAGGAAGTGAGGAAGGAAAAGACAATGGCGTATTACTAAAGACCAATTGCTTATTCTTCCAAGCAGCAATTTATAGCGTTCGAATTCAACGAGAACGATGACGCTATATCATGCTCTAAATAACGAATTAACTTTCTTGTATCTATCTCGCTCCCTCACAAAATGCTCCGATATAAGAAGCCTATGAGGTATTCGTAAATAAATACAGATAAGGTAAACAGAGAAGAAGCATGTGTAGACGTTATGTACGAAATCACTGCGATAGGAATGATATTTCCTTCGGAAGGAGGGAAATGAATAGGTAGCTTAAGCATGCATCGCCACAATTTTGGATGTGGAAGGCTTCCAATATCAGACGGGCAATAATCATTTGGTTGTTGGACAGTTCCGTTGTCTGTCCCTTCCTCTATTCCAGTGCAATGCATTGCTGGTGGTTTTCTACAAAATAAGTGCAGTGAGATAGCCTCGTACCGACGTCCCGGTATGTTTAGTACTGCCGACAAATTACGTATGCTTTCGGTAAAGGCTGAAGCATAACTCAGAGTGGTGATTGCGATATCCTAGCCTCTAGTTCCTAAAGTTGTGTTGACGTCATGTCGCTGTTCATTTTCAACAATACCGGGTTCTCGGGATTTCTGGCTCTAAAACACAATAAGAGCGACTAAAACAAACAGGAGCATTAAAGTCATTTTGATCTGTAGGAACGATAAATACTACTAGTGACCATAAGTGCGACTAAGCAGCTTAGGTATTGGTTCCTGAAAAAATGTGGCTAATTAAGGGATCGCACATATCTGAGGATGTGAACTGCCATCTGCTTAGTCGTTTTAATGGTCAGCGATTCCAGGCTATCTTCATTATTAAACACATTTGGGGACACTGTCAGTGTTTCTGAATAATAGAATGGTTTCTACCATGTCAGACGCTGTTCCGCAACCCACTTGAATACATCGTCTTGGATGCGTATTAGCGGCATTTTGTTTTAATAATAGTTCAACTTGCGTTTCCTGCCTCTGAAAACGAAAGTTGTCCCATGTCCCATAGCTGGTAATGTGTAATGAGTGACCAGCGTCAGTATGTAACGCAATCGTCAGGCAAGCTCTCTGCAATATGCAAACAAATTGTAATCAAGCGGCCAACAAAGCAAGAAAGACGAGCTCACATGCACAATTCTAGCGCGTAGCGCTGTTTATTGTTAACCTTTACACACGCTTTAGAACGTTATAGTGTATATTTGCTGAGCTCTAACATTGTGACAGGCACATTTAGGCAGTTACAGTTATATTTTCATATAAACAACACTGATGTGAAATTGAATTCTGCGATGAGCTATGGCGGCAGAATCGCAGCGGTACAACTAATGAGCTCCTGTATTTATTGTCCTACCGCAAAACGCCCGCTGCTTCAGGTGTAAGAGCTTGCCTTGACGGGATATTTGTCTCCGCACGCTGCGTGACCAACAAAAACGACGGAACACGGCGACTAACAAATTAAATTACAGTCTCAAGCAGGCTGTGAAGACTAATGAATTGTGACATCCTCCCGCAACGTGAGGATTACGATAAACAAAAGCCTAGAAGAGCCAGGCCGTCCGGACTCAAAACCTGACGCGCCGGCGAAATGGACCGCTAAACGTGGCGTCTAATTAACTCACTCCGTTCTATTCTTCTCTTCCCTCTTCTTTCCTTCCTTCCGTTCCTTCCACCTACCCTCTGCACCTAAAAACAAACTGCAGGCGCAGCAAGTTGGCATGCTCACCGAAAGCCACAGTTACCTGATTACATCGCTGGTGAGTGCCACTTTCCCACAGCGCACCAGGTTGCGCCCGTCGCCTCTCCCGCAAATCATATCACGCAGGGGCAAAGCGATGGGCGGGGAAGCGAAGCGCGCGCATGTTTGTGGCGTTACCCTCCCCTTCTCCCCCTTCCCCCCTCCCCGTCGCTCGGCTTGTTTCTTCTCCGGACTCCAATCTATTTGCTCAGCAGCGGCTCTCCCTCTTCCTTCGACCGGAGCTCGCCGCCTCCCAAATGGCAGCTTGTCACGTAGGGCCCCAGATACACGCTGTTGAAGGTGGCCGGCCTCTTCTGTCAGCAATACTGCCTGAAGCCGATGCTTCTTCTGTTCCTTCCTTCCTTCCTTCATTTTTTTTTTTTTTTTGTCATAGCCTGTTGAATAGCTCGGCTCCTAAAAGAGCCGTGGCTGCTCTGACAACGACGTTTACACCTCCCGTCCTTTCTCCCACGTGTCGCCAAGTTTGCAGACCGTGGCGAGCGGGCGAGCTGATGGCGTCGGCACGAATGTTGTAGCTGTTACGGCACGCCTTCAGAGAGCCCCCTTTTGTTTCAACGAGCAGTGTACCCGGCAGCGAGGAGTTAGTCTAGCGTGTTCGTTTATTTTGCTGTCGTTGTTCAAAACCTCGAGTGTACCTACACGTGCAGTCTTCGCCATTATGTACTGGTACTGGAGGAAATGAAGGCGGCGCAACAAAGATGAATGGAGCGCTAACGAATGCATAAAAAGGCGTTGTTTGCCATACTGAGACGGATTTTCACGTGTCCATGGATGACGCGTGTCCAGCGCTCCTTAACTGCATCATGGCTCCCGCGGAGGCTGTTCAGCATCGTGGTGTAAAATGCGATGAACGGGTTGCCTATAAAGTCTGCGCTAAATAATTGCAGACTCGCTGTTCATTGGCATTCACTCAATTAGTTTGTGTCACACCATGTTACTCGGAAAACGCGTTTGGCTAATCAACCTATGAAATTACGAACGTGCGTGGTCCACCGTCTCTGTAACCCTGCTACGAGTTGGTAATGCGCTTATTTCGACGGATTTCAGCCTGCGTCGTGTCGTAATCGTTGACGCAAGAACATTAGTTATGGAAATCACCCGATTGTCTCGTGGGCTCGAGGTGCGGCGCCGTAATTGCTCGTAAACGCGCCTCGACACGATGTCCGCCGAGCGTAGCGGGAAGTTCAGCTGCCTCGCATCTGTGGAGTCATCAACACGGATATTGAATAGTAATTAGCGAGAAGAATACAGGGATCCGAGGTGTTGGATATTTTTGTTCGTTGCAACCACAGGAGGTAAACAGACAATGAAGCCAGAGAAAGCTCAGGAATCGAACGGCTATGTGGAACGGAAATGTATAAAGAATAAGGAAAATGAAAGTGGATGGAAATAAACAACACGCTCCAGGTGGGAGCCGAATCAACATCCTAAATGCCGAGCTCGGCACGCATTGCGCGTGTTTCGCTGTACGATTAAGCTACCGCGATGGCCTTGATCCTGTAAACATTCTTGAGTATTTCTGCGTAGTAGTACAGCGTGGAAGGATGTTCGCTCAGAAGCAAACTCTCGAAGACGCTGCCCAGAGAAGCACCAAGGAGCTAGGAGAGTAATGGGTACCCTGTGGCCGCCATCATAACGGCACTTCTGTGACACGTGCAACGATACCGCAGATAGGTCAATATTTCAAGTACGTTGCAAGTGCATAGCGCCGACACTGAGTCAAAGGTTTTATAAGTAGCAAAGCATACCTTACACTGTACAGGGAAACGCCCCATAAATGTTGCCTATACTTCCCGTTACACAGTCGACCTTGCTTTATTTTTTCATTTGCGCTTATGCAGATGAGCGTGGCGGGTAGTTGTACAAACGTCGAAACTGTTAGTACAACAGCTCGAACTTCTGACCTTGGGCAATAACCGTTGCCATCTCGTGATATTAACTGAAGTGACCACGAGGATACGCACGTACAGTCTTGAAGAAGGCGTCATCTGCGCCAACTGGTGCAAAGTTCTAAGGCTGTAACTGGTTATTTCTAGACAGTGCCAGACGCCTATAGTTCACGTCTGACCGCCAGTCTTAAGAAATAACACCGCCTTCAGAATAACGAACGCAAATAGCGCCCTGTATGTGCGTGTGTTTCTTCTTTGTCCTCCGCCGTTTTAGCGCCTTCGCTTCAGATCATGCAAATAGCACTTTGATGACATTCTAACTCTTTCAGCTTTGCTGCCGAGCCATGGACTCGTGTGGATTAGCATTCTAGCGACTTATACAAGCATCATTTACCCGCTGTATTGGCGTCCTCAACTCTAGGTCTCACGTTCTGTCCTCGTGAATAGATAATTGCGCGCTGCTGAGTTTCACGACACGCTACCTGAAGTGCTGAGCACGGGTGGCTATTCACGAAGCGTTGTTGCGGAAGTCAAACTCTCCCCAATTTTTTTTTCTTTTTTCTTGATACGCGATATTTACGAGATGTTGGCGCCTTTAAGCAGCGTGGGCTACTCGTTTTCGCATAGAACAAATACACAATAAAAATAAAATGACCAAACCGGCACTGATCAAACGAAAATTAACAAGAGCGAGACAGCCGAGCTTGAAGTCAGGTGACATAAAGGCACTAAAACCTGCTCACAACAGATATCCCATCAAGCAGACTAGAACGCAAAGAAATCTAACACAAAGTCAGTAAATATGACTCGCAAGACATGTCCCACAAAACAAACTAGAATGTAAAGTTAGCTTACAGAAATACAACAGAATCAGGTCACAACAGAGACCACGTAAGAACAAACTGGAACGTAAAGTTAGCAGACATAAATGCATAAATTAGAGAAAACATGCGGTCTGGCCCGAAAAATTCACACAAAATTGGACGCGGAAAGGAATTCAAACTGCAATCTCTCATTTCCAGCACTATTACACTCTCTCCAATTCCATGGTGTTATTTCAAGCGGCCGTTTTCTGTGCGTAGCTCATGTTCTGGACTTTTCGCAATTGCAGGGCAACTCCAGCTAGCACCGAAAGCGAGGTACATTCTGTAGCGACATTTGCAGCAGCTACTTCAGCCAGAAGTGTTTAAACATTCATGCTTTGTCCTCCAGCAGAGGCGTTCTAGTAGAATGCATCAACGCCCGATTGCTTTCACTCGCTTCAGGACCTGCACACGGTGGACTTGGAGGAATTCAAGTACGGCCAGACCAAGATCACTGGCTACCGACTCGTGGACGTGGACAGTCCTGAGCTGCAGGGATTCCTCAAGGACTGGGAGATCATGTCTTCCCGGATGGACCGGAAGGCGCCAGTCCCCCAGAGCATTCGGGTACTTGCGCTAACACCATCACCGCTACAACAACTCGCTCGACCCCGATTTATGAGAGAAAAAAAGAAATCAGTTTACGAATGAAATTTACTGACGACAAAATTGGCCATTCGGCTTCTGCTGGTGAAGCCGCAATTGCCCAACCGCACAATTCTGCGTATTCTGCGTCGTGAGTTCGGTGTATATATCGCGTTATATTTCCTGCGCACTCAGATTTCGTGAGCCGTTTGTACTGGAATGCTCGAGATATTTTTTCTTTGCCCCGCGGCGTTAAAATTTCTTTGTCGCTCTAATATAATGTAAAATATTTGCTTGCAGCTGCTGTCCTCGGCTTACAATCGTTGTCTGCTCACTTATTCCGTGGTTTATTCAAATCATTATACCGTGTACTGCAACTAGTTGCACATCTAGTTGTGCGCCTAATACGTTAGCTTGCTCGGATTAGACGCTTAATCTCAGCAAAAAAGCTGCTTGCATCATCGAACCGCCCATTTAGCGAGAAATTCCAGCTTTTCGTTGATAATTAAATATTCTGTCCAGCGCGCTGGCAGTTAAATTTTGCTGTCGTTTCGTTTCGTTGCATTTCTTCCTCTTTCTTTTTTTAGGAAATCAGATTTGAATTCGTTCTCCAGTTCTTCAGTACGAACGTCCACTTTTTGTTCTTTTATGTTCGTTCTAAAATACTTCCGTCAGTATAGTGCTAAGCGCACTGCAATCAAGTTCAAACGCATAAAAGGTGGATAAGCACCTCTGTCCCAAGTTCATTTAACGGGCTAAAGAGAGCCTCGGGGCATTCTAATTATTACAAATTTACGTAGCTTGATCATGCCCGGCGGTCAGAAAGCCGGCGTGAAAGTGCAAGAACACATGCGAATAATAAGGAGTCAAAGCGCTTCGTTACCCTTAGTGCGCATCCTTGTCTGAGACTGATTAAAATCAGCCAACTTAAGAGGACTCTTAATTTGGCTGATTTTGAGCCGGGTGCATGGACGAAATATCTGGCGCTCGTGCTGAATCTGCTGCGTCTCAAGTAAATATGCAAGTGACTGTAAAAGAAATCAAAACGGATTTGACCGTTAATGAAAGGGCTTGTTTTGCTAAATGTCACAGCTCGACGGTTCTTCTGTCCTCAATGTAAGAAAGTAACATATGGTTGCAAGCGTTTGCTAAAAATTTGTCAGGCAAGGTCGCGAATACGGCTCAAACAATGAAGTCTGAGTTGTCACGTTGCATTCGCAGCACACAGCAGACATACAACGCAATCTTAAGTCAGGCACTATTCGTCAAGTAGCGTGATGTTAATATTAAGTTTGATTCTGTACACCTTACCATGATAAAAGCTATCGAAATAAAAAAAAGATGTGCTCGACGATTATCCTGACTGCACTGCAGCCCTTAAAGATGGCTGCAGCAATATGCCTGCATCTAGTAACTAACTGTTAAAAAATGTTAATTGCAATGAGCACATACAAAAGTGGTAAGCCATCGTTAGAACAACATGCACTTTATAATAAACGAGTTTTGAACAATTGGTGAAATTAAGTTTTCGCTACGGCTAACATTACACTGGGCTAATAAATCTTGTTGCTTTCAAATAGATGCGAAGTCAGCGGGAATGTTAGCCAATAGCAACTCGTACTTCTATGTTGAGTGAGACAGTCGCGAGCAGTGCACCTTGTATACAAGCGTAGTCGGAAAAGGCTGAACGCACTCCAACTAAACGCGGCGTTTTGCGTTCCCCTTTGCGTGGTGAGTTGATGCACAGCACGACTTGACGTGCCGATCTGAATTGCTTCTCCTTCAAAGCAAAAATATGCAGCCACTAGACGTCATGTCAACTCGACACAAACGATACTATAGTCTGCTTCTGAGTCACATCATTTTTCAGTACGAATATTTTCAGTACTAAGCAAAGTGTTCGATCGTGTTCCGAGAATTCTTGCAGCACAGTGGCAATGAGCGAACCTCCTAGCACTTGTAAGTGTATCTCCCTTCGCTTGTAGAACGTAATCGGAGAAGCTTTACTTTATTGTTACAGTTTGTCTTGAAGAGTGTCAGTGGTTATTTAAACCACAAGTGCTGACATCTGAAACGACGAAAAAAACTTTCCTCTTACAGTTTTCCATAAACGCTCGCGAACAGCGCCATGGGGCCGCGATTAATAGCTTAATGTGACTCGAATTAGTACGTAATCGCATATGAAGGTGTTCGGGAAAATGAAGTCGCAGCATTGGCACTAGTAATGAAACACGTTTTAGAATCCTCTTCGTCTCATATGCGTCCACTGCTGATATCATAGTACTAGGGGAAAGACGAGGATGACGCGTTCCCTAGAAATCTGCGGAAGCCGCGAAACGTAAAGCGGGTGACGGAATCATTTGTGAAAACATGCAGTGAAGAGAGTTAAGAAACTCCGAGGCAGAAAAGCGGCGCCATCTTGCGATTTTTCTGGCGTACCAGCTCGTTGGTGCAACGGGCATATAATGACTGACGGCGTTCTGTACACGTCCTAGACGCACTGCGGTAACGGTGGTCCTCCCATAAAACGGGCTCGCGTTGGCGTAATTGCTGCAGGAAGCGTTACTAGGCTTAAAAACACTCATTGACATGCGACCTGTGCACTTCTTGTTTACTCGTCGAAACATGCGCTGCTGAATTTTTCCGCAAATATCTTCAAACTGCGCTGAGTTTGAGTATTCCTTATAGGAATTGTTCGAACAGTTTTGTGAGTGAGCTCGAACACATATTTTTGAATGGACTCGAATACAAATGTTTGAGACAAGCGACTCTTGATTATCGAATCAAATGAGTATATTTTGTCACTTCCAAATAAAGTAGGGGTGCGCTAATATACCAATTCCAAATATGAATTCCATATGAATATGAAATATGAATATGAAGTTCTCGAGTCGAATACGAATCCAACAGCAGATACTGTTGGATTTGTATTCGACTCGAGAACTAACTATTCGCAATTGTCGAATATTCCTTTCTTTCGAATGTAAGGAATAACAACATTTGTTGGAGTCGCGAGGGAGAGGAAACTATGGAGGTGAGGATCGTTGCGAATAATTCTTCTGCACGGAAGCTGCTTGCTATTGGCGCTGTAACTCCAGGACGAATGCACAAATTTTAAGTCGTTGAATAATAATGTCTCGCTTTTACGCAGCCTACAATACAAATTATTTGCTCAATTAATTATTTGGACAGTCCCGCTATGTTTGCTTCCCTTTAAAAGAAATCCATTTAAAACAATTAAGGGTGCTGTGGAATCGCAGTTACCTCCTTCAACCAACACAACAGTGCACGTGCGTCCGATGACGTGCTATTCCCTTCTTCGATTGCAGCCATCGTAATGGTGCCCCAGTTAACTTGAAACAGCTGTTACTCATTTTCAAGCTCCTCATATATCCGAAGGCCCAACTGCGAACTGCATTACATATATGGGTCAGATAATGTATACGCGCAAAATTTTTTTGCTTAAATTTGTTTGTAACAAATCGATTCTTCGAGAACTTCATATTTCACCAGTTTAGGAACGAATTGTGTGAGGTTCCATTCGACATTCGGTGGTAACTCATCTAGAATGTTTGTATTCTTTTCGATTCGTAAATTTCCCCAGTCTAGCGTCGCCTAAAATAAAGCGAAATATAAAGTTCGCGTGAAGTCAGTCTGATAAAACAAGCTAGATTATTGCATGCCTGCATGTAATGCTGTTCGCAACTCAACTAAGTTAATGGGCTGCCTAACGGGCGAAGCATTCTCATTGAATGACTGGTAGTTAATGAGCAGAACTTGGCAGCTGCGTCCATTGGCTCAGCAACTAGGGCCAATTTAACAATGGTTTCTGTTCGTAAGTCCCCTCTACCACTGACTGGACGCCTTCGCTAATAATATGCTCAACACCAGGATCAGTTGGGATTTTCTGTTGCAAACAATTCTATCTCCGGAGGTTTTCTGTTAATACGAACCCTGGTGCCTGTCTGCAGCATCAGCGGGGTTCCTGCGGCACAATCGTTAGGCATTAATCCTCTCCGGCGCTGTGAGCGTGTCGTTCCTTATATTCAAAGAGAAGCGAATATTCGACAATTTCGGATAGTGAATTCTCTAATCGAATTCGAACTGAGCAGAAAGTCTGTTCGATCCATATTCGAAATATCAAATAGTCGCACACCTCTGGTACGTTCCTTTAATACACGCTGGTTTTGAGTTCTCAGCAGCTTGAACGCCCCGATGGTCACGTGTGCGCTAGCATCATAATTTAAAAAGTTAATAATAAGACCTTAGTTTTTTAAAGAGCGATAAATGTGTAGGTCAAGAGTGTGCCATGATGGACTGAGATATGCTAACACGGTCGACTGTTCGTGACCGTACAACCAATTTCATTGCTTCGCTTAAAGTTGAATTACTATACACTTAAGGTTCTTCCATTCATTTTCTTATTTTCTCACTCTTCAAAGGTTTCTTCCTATCAATTTCGCTTTACGGTGCATCACTGGTTTTTATTGATTGATAATAAAGCGTCAAATACGCGCTCTATATTTAAAGAAAAGATGAGACGCTATAACGTAAAGCTATTCCAAACTTCTTTTTTCCGATTCTGCAATCAGCCCACTACGACTGGTAAAAAAATTTCGGACCACCCCCACCTCGCCGTCTGTCACGTGACGTCACGAAAATGGCGAAAATGCCCCATCTGATATTATACGTGCACACTCATTATGTGTGATTATACCAAACGAAAGAAAGATAGGTATTTCTGATTCAACGCGTTTTCCGCCATTAACCCTCCGCTATTGGTAAAGCGTTCTTGGGCTGCGCTCACTTCGCCTGTCTGTCCCACTACGTCATAAAACCGCGAAAACAGACCGCGTCAAAGTTACGTGTACGCGCTAAAAGCGTATTAATATGCAGGAAAACAAACTGGTTTTATTTTTTTGAATAGCCGGGCAGTGCCCCGTTCTAAAAGGAATAGAAGATGGCTGCCCGCCGATCGCTCTGGCACTCGCAAGTCGAAGTTGACAGGGAACATGGCTATATTTGCGTATAATAAACATTCTTGCGTGGCAGTGTAACGTTATCGAGCCCTGTCGGTACGTATGCGACATCGCTTTGCCAACTCTGCTGAGGATCAGTGTTTAACGGCATTATTAACCCTCCGTTGCACACTGCCGCGATTTTCGACCAGCCGCCCCAAGCTAAGAAAGGGGAAGCGGACCAATCGCAGACTCCGGCACCACCCTCTTCATCCGGTTATCGATTTTCAGTGCACTGGCTCGGCCCCATCGAAATCCTCTCCACTTGAGCGTGCTCCTCGCCTCTTGTCAACCAATTCGATAAGAAAAACTGCTCAATGTCGACAATGCTACTCGCATTGAAAGTAAAATAAGTGTCCTTCTATAAACAAGGACCGCGTTTGATTGGGCTCTTCAAACAACGCTGCGGGTTACCGCCCGATGCTTTTGTCGGTGGTTGTATAAACTTTACGTCAGGAGATTGGAATGAAAACAGATTGTAATAGGTTGACGTTATAGGGCCCATGGATTCGATTGTTGACTGAGGTTATTTCAACAGGGAGGCCATAAAATACTACGATAAGGTGCTATTCCACTTTGGAAATGGCACAGTTTTGCGAATGTTTTCTAGAAGCTCTTTTTGCACGCTCGGTGTCATTTTCTGCCCGGTTTCCAACTTAACAATAACGCCTATTACTGCAATCGGTGAGGAATCACGTTTGCGCTCTCGCGCACATTGTCTTGCACATTGTTCCAACAGAAAAAAAGAGAAAAAAAAGAAAGAATTGTGTAACGCTAAGTTGTCGAGCTGTCCTCGTGTTCCGAAGGCTTTCATGGAATTGTGGTTCTCAGGTTCCGTATGAAAAACAAAAAAAATAAAAGAAATTTAGGGCTACAGCGAGCCAGAAGAAAGCAGGTTTCTTATAACCTGTGACACTCGACACTCATGTGAAGCTTTGGGCGTTCAGCAAGCTCCTCTTGTTTTCTTTTCTTAAGCACCATTTTGTGTAGACGGAAGAACAAAGTAGAGGTGGACAGACAAACGCAGCTTCGCTTGTTTCTGCAGAAGTTGAGCCGCAGAATACGCTTGTAGGTCCAGAACTGGGGTGACCGAAACGCTCTATTACCTCGATGAAAGTCTGCTATTTCTTCGAGAATGGTCGTTTAAGCAAAGGCAAGCATTTTTTTTTTCTTATCCTTTTCCTGTACAAAAAACTAGCCCTTTTTTTGAAACGCAATACGCGGTTTCATTGCAAGCAGGAATGAAATTCGAAACTCTATCACAATGAAAATTACGGCATTTTTTTTTCCTTTACATGCTCTGAGGAAAAAAAAAAAATGGTTGATACTATAGAGGAGCAAACTTCAGGTTTCCGCGAGGCCCACTGGAGCTCTTTTTTTAATGCCTTTTGTAGGTAACAGACAAGCATGACGTCACAAGCCGATAGTGGCGCTGTTGATTAACCAGGCTAAAAGGACGGTAAAACGGTAAAAGCAAATAGGAAATCCCCATATAGTGAGGGATTCCCTTCCTGAATTGTTGTCAGCGCTCGTAATCCTTTGAAAGATTAGTCGGTCGCCGAGAAAATAGCAATTCGAGACGGCAGGGGCCGAATTGACAAAAAAACTTTTCGTTCGCAAGTTCTCTTTGTCATTGGTTGGCCGCCTTCCCTGGTGATATATCCACTATAAGGATCGACTTAAATTTTCTCTCACGAACAACTACACCATAAGAGACTTTTCTGAACACGGGCCCATGCCTCTAACTCAATTACATAGCACGAATGAATAACGCGAGCGCGTAGTTTGTACGTCGACGAAACGCTCGATTTCTTCGCTGTGCCGAGCGGGGGTAGTCTCCGAGGTCGTCCTTCGGCGGGCTTCATCGACGTCCGTAATTCAGAGAACTGCGCAAGGATGGCGCCACACGCCACGCGCGGTATTGTAGGAGCAGCGCGCCTATGACGAATAATCATGCATAGCATGTGGAAGGTGGTCGATAAGTAGCGAGCACGTTTTGTTGGAAAGTCGCAGAACCTATCTGAATGAAAAACGACGACGCGGTTACCATGTCCGTGGTCTTCTACTTTAGAGATAATGAAGGCAAGATGAATGAATCTGCGCTGCAGTGAAGCACGGCTGCAGCATTACCGGCCTAAAGGTAAAGATTGCAAAGAACGGGAAGAGGTGACCTATATGGGAGTACATTGCTTTGAGAATCTGTAATTTGTTAACGCGATCCGCGGACCACAAGGTGAACGCTGAAGAACGGTAAAATAGAGAACGGAGAGCTTGGTGGGACCAGAACCGCGCCGCTTTAGAAGGGGCGCTAATAAGATTTCATCCATCAGCCCATATAAACTGCTGCGCGTAGTGGCCATGCAGCGGCAAGAAAATGTTGGGCAAGTGAGTTCTTTTATTATCATTATGAATATGCTATATTAACGGCTGAAAAATAATTTTAATTTCTTTTTTTCAGGATACAACATAATCTGATTTTGTTATAAGTAGTGGTGGTGGTGATGCCGCACGCGGAGTTTAGCTTCGCGAGCTCTTCAAGGACCACTTCGTCTTCGTAGCTCATGGCTATCGCTTGTTTACTGATCTTAAAGGGAGTCTAAATGAGAGAGTTGAAATCGGTTTGTACTGATAAAGCACTGTTTCGAAACTCTTGTTTCCATTGATTGCACGACAAGTGGTTCAATTATTATAAATGAAAATGAAAGTGGGTGCTCTATTTTATGAATTTTGAGCCGGAATACCACCAACGCTTCGTCAGTGTGACGTCATAGAGAAGTTAGTGTTGAGATGCAGTGAAACAAGAAAATGTCGCTGGAGCCAAAGTTGCGACAAGGGCACTTGTCTTCGTCAGGGCAGCAAGTGCTTACCTTAGCAGCCTCTTTATGTATAACTTAGCCCGCTCTCCCCATCCCTCAATGAGGGAGGAGAATAAGGCGGTACGATGTGTGGGGTTACTGATGTGAATGTACTGACAAAGAAAACAAAAGACAAATCAACAAGACGGGAAGTGAAAGTGGGAGAAATAAAATGAGGTTTGGCGTTGTGATAGAAAGGGCGACGAATTGGACTACTGGTGTTGTGTTCTTTCGAGAAGCTGACATTAAAGAAATGGAAATGGAAAGAAGGATTTACGCTTATAAGTAGGCGCTGCCTATCGAGTTTGACTTAATTTGTAAGAAAGCAGGAACTATGCATATAATCTCTCTGAAATTTGAAAAAAAAAAGAAAGAAAAAGAAAGGAACGAGGAAAAGGAGGAGGGGAGGAGGGAAAGGGAAGAAGGGAACCGGGCCAGAGGAACTTATTTCTATACAGCGATCTCGCGCCCGCAACCAGTGCGCGGACCGCGCATTCTCGTCGCCTTTGGACTTTAAACAGAGCAGCACGGCTGCGACGACACTGAAAACGCACCTGGGGAAACCGTATAATTGTTATCGCAATAAAGAGCTACAAGGAATCATTTTGAGGACTTCTGGGGCCGCGAGAACAAGCACGAAATGACATCACTGAGGGGTAGCACGAAGGCACTATCTATGTGTCAGCACATTACCGTTCAATATAATAACATGTTGGGTGATGAAAGATGTTTGACCAATGTGCAAGAAATAATACGTCTATATACAGCGCACAAGCACTTTGAAGGATTGAAAAGCTTTATGCTCACAGCACACAGAGCTCTCAAAGCCTTTTCACTGAATGCAGCTGGTCAGCGTGTGCGTAAAGTTTAGATGGGATTATAGAGGTAGCGTGTACACTGTGTATAAAAACTCACAAACTGCATTTTGAATGGCTAACAGATTTCCTTTATAACGACAAGAACATTCGCTAATTTTTCTTTCTCGTTTCGTCTTTCCGTTCTTACAATGTGCGCTGGTGGCGTGGGGAAGTAGCCTTTCACGAAACCACTTTTCAGACGGAGACGGCACTGATGTATGACGCTGTGAAGCTGTTTGCCATGGGTTTGCACCAGTTGGACTTGTCCAAGGCAGTAGACTTCCCGGTGATCGCATGCGACATGGCCGTCTCATCGTCCGATGGGAGCAGCCTCATCAACCTCATGAAGCCCGTAAGTATGCCTATGACCGGATACTGTGTTTATATGTGCTCGCTGTTATTTAGGTGACTCCTACACTCCGCGTGACTGCGTAATGACTTGACAGAGCCTTGGAAGCGCACACACAGATCGTCTTACGTTGTACTCCGTGGCTCTCCCTACTCTGTAGGTTCCGCTTTTGTTCTCCGTAACCTTCCTATGCTTAAAGAGCAACCTGGATCAGACTGAAATGTTCTTTTGACTGTTTTGTTTGGAAGTTGATAACTTGCCATTACATTTGTGCAGTATGTTGCGGCTTACTCTTATGTGACGTAAAATTGTGTCTCAGGCCTATTCTTTGTTTTCTTCCGTGAACTTTGCAATAATAATTAAGAAAGAGTCCTGCCCTCTTGTAGTGCTCCGGCATTACCTAAGGAAAATAAGAACCACCAGACTGCGTTTCTAGTCGCGATAATCAATACACTAATTTTCGCTGCAGCTAATTACTCCAGGTCTAAGAAGCAACCAACATGCACAGTTTTCATCGTCGTTTCTGAGGCGTATTTTTAGACCACCGAACGCAGAGGAATGATCTAGCAACAACCAGCCAGCTGGCGCATCGGCATAATCGTTCTTGCCTTTATTTTCTAAATTACCCACCTACATTCAGATGAGCGGTTGAATGATCGTGTAAACGAACTAAGATTTTTTTTATTCCTTAAGATCAGTATGAAAGCTTGTATGGAAGTATCAAACGAAATGAAACCATTCATAACTACATGAAAAAAGAAAATGAAGGATATTGCGCAAATAACACCAAAGGAACACGAGAATCATACCGCAGAGTTTAGCGCCAGGGTTTCCAGAGCCAAAGCGTAATCATTAGAAATGCCGAAGGCGAGTTTCCGGCGTAAGGGCAACGTAAAGAACTAGAGGAAAAACGAGAATCAATCTACCGCACAAGCTCTCCATCACTGCGGGCTGGTCTCCAGCAAGGCGTGCGAAATTGGCAAAAATGGTGACAAATCGTACGCCCTCCTTTGGCAGCTTAATCAGCTTTCGGCCAGCCCAGCTATACTCCGGCAATACCGCGTGCCTGTGGGAGCCACGGCCAGACGACGCTGTGTAATACTAGACGAGCGTGAGCTGGTGGTCATTAATTTTGCCGGAAGGTCCGCCGCCCGGCCGTGGGCAATTAGGTGACCCCTCCCACGCTTGTGACCCCTGCCGCAACTTCCCCCTCTCCTGCCCCCCCCCCCTTTTTTTGTCCACCAGTTCCCCAACTCCCTCCCTCGACGCAACGTTTACCACTCGTGAGCACCGACTTCCTTGCCGGCCTTGCGGAAGGCCACCCTTTGTCACGCTCACGTTCAGCGCGGAAAAAGAAAGAAACGAGGCTTCACAATGGCGCCGCTTTTACTCTTACCGACGATGAATTGCTTTGTTGCAACCTTTTCTTTTTTCAACTGAAAACACCCACGCAGCTAACTCTCCAGTAAATCTCCTAGTTTGGAATGTTCGGGTCGATTCCAAGACAATTCTCCGCGGCAGCTAAGCGCTTATTCCGCGATTTAAGTAATCCTAACGAAACTCAAAACGAGGGAAGATAATACAGAGTCGCAGCGTCACGGCATGAGCACTAACCGGCAGTTTTTTTAGCATTTATTTATATCGATCAATGTAATCATTGATTTCGGAGCTAATGCGTAAACATGCTACAGAAGTTCTGAGAATCGCCTACAAATACGTAGGCATTTTTTGTCTCGGCTGTTGCTTCGCTTACACTTACTTGCTTTTCCTAGCTTTTGCGTGTCTACCCATCGCTCATCCGGTGCCACAGAAATGAAATACGTGCACGTCGAGATGAGTTGCCAGGAAGCTGTGTGGCACCTTTAAAGAGCTTGTCACAACTGAGCCGGAATGCCGTCACAACCGTTTCACCACAGCTGTTCTTTCTGTTTTCTTTAATTTTATTTCCCCTTTCTTTCCATTGTTTGGTACTACCTTTACGCGGTGACGGCAACGTCAGCAGTTTTTGTTTTACCACCACCAATCATTTAATATTAATAAACTATTATCACGTGTACCAATCAGTTATTCTTTACGTACTCAGCAGCTCAACAGCAGGCTTTTCTGCACACAAACCCTAAATGCGGAAAAGCAAGCTTTCAAGGCGGCCTTACGAGAACGGTGTTGTATCTGATCAATTTCTTTAGAGAGCAGCTCTTAGGCGCCCGCTCCTGCGACGAGCATCGGCGTCTTCCCTCGGCGTAACTGAGCGAACGAGCTTAGCGAAAGATGAAAGCGGACGCGGAGCGCAGCGTGAGAGGGAAAGCGTATTGCCGCGCAACACTTGCGACGAACGCTACGAGATGGCGCCAGAAGAGCGCGCCGTCTACGCCTCCGCGGCAGTAGCGGCGCCTAGGGAGCGGGAAAAAAAATTGGTTCATTCCTCTTTCATAGTAATCGGTAGAACACCAAAGTGAAACGTGTCTCCACAGAAACTGTTGCATATTAGCTTCGAGAACTCACGGTCCACTGCAGTGAAAGGCGCACCACTTGCGGGTCGTCGTCCGTGCTGCAGGTTTCCTTGGCGCGCGGCGTCCTGTTGGCGAGCGGTGTCTTGCCTCTAAGTCGCATCGGTGAACGTGCAAACATTTTGGTCTGGCTACGTTATGTCTTGGGCAGCCAGTTGAGTTACGACGCTCTGAGCTTCAGGAATGCGAGTGGCAGATCTCTCAGTGTGTGCCACGAACGCACGAGGGCGTTCTGCTTCATGCTGGCGTGTCTCCCGCCGGACAAAAGCGAGATTCGCCCGTCGGCGTCGTTGCCCTCCTGCGCCACTTATCGCAGCAGTTTTCTTAGTTGGCGCCATCGCAAACGTAGCAGTAGGCGCCGTGTAAGCACTGCTGATGCATGCTGAAGCGACACTCCGTAGGTGACGAGGCGTCACAGGCTAATCAGATGTGAACGTAAAACCATGTGCGGAAACTGCGTCGTCACCTCAGCAGAAGGCCTACACCGCCTACACGAGGCTACACTGCGTTGGAGCCTCCACTGTGCTGAGACTAGCGCTCACTGTAGGCGCTCATTAGTGTCATGATGCAGCACTTGGTTTCACCGCTCCTAGATGGCGGCGTCATCTCTGACAATATTTTTATTGGAATTATTTCTATTGATTGTAAAGCTAAGAATCATCTACATTTACACTTATATAACTATTAAATGTCCTAATTTCGCAAATTATTCATTTTTGTGCTGATACAAGGCATTGCACTTTTCCTGTAACAGGCATATCTTGCTGGGGTAGTCGACAAAGAATGCTTACGCATTAATAATGCGATAATCTTGAACGCGCATTTTGATACACGGAAAGTGGACATAGATGAGGGAACTGCTTTAAAAAATTATCCTCGAGGATGGCGTATGTCGCCTCTACCCCGTCAGTCGGACTAAGTCACACACATAGCGTGCTTCACCATGTTCTCATGTGGCAGGTTTACATACGTTTACAAATGACTTGGGTCTGTGCTGCCGCGAAGCGATCATCAATGTATCTGACATCGGCTTGATATGAAAACACCCAGAAAAGAAAAGTCCTACGTCGATCAAGAGAGACCGCTCTATATTTTTCATTTCTTACCAGAATTGAATTTCTCTGTGAAATGCTTTTTTTTTAGTGGCTTACAGACTGGTTAGAATTTCTAAACTCGGATGTAACTGCCAAATCAGCCAGTATCAGCCAATGAAATCATCGGATAAGTTGAGTATCATAATTCCTTGAAATCTTTATTTTATTCTCCCGCTTGCGTTTGAGATAAAAAGAAGATACGATTCAGTTACGGCGTTCGAAAGTTGAAGCCGTTGCAAAGATAATCTGGCTTCCGCATCACCCAGTAGTGCATCCACGAGCTGTGGTGGTTTAGTGGTAGTAGTGTTCTGCTACTAGGCACGAAGTTGCGGGTACGATTGCCGGCCGCAGTGCTCGTATTTCAATAAACACAAAATGACAATTTAGAAATTAAAACACAAAAATTGGAGGACACTTAAGCTTCGCCTTCAAGAGTGGAACGCAATAGCGTTATCGCACCCCGTTCGCACCGCCTACTCAAACGCGCTACGCCAGCCAAACGTCGCGATCGGCACAGATAGCCTGGCCCCGACGCGCCATGAAGGCGGACGCGATCATGGGGCGAGTGGCGCGCCACGTGTCGGGGGAGCGCCGTACATTGCGAGGAGGGGGTCTTCTGTGTTTGCCGCAAGATGGCTCTGCGTGTGCGCAGAACGCAGAAGAAATGTAGTGGAAACGTACTTCGCTACTCGTGAAACTCCGACTTCTGTAAGTTACATGGTCATAATTACCGATATACACCACAGTATAACTTTCTACGGCACGTTTCTAAGGCAACAACGCATTCACTAGAGGCGATTTTGTCCCGTTTTGAAGGAACGAACTCGTGGCTGAGTGGTAGCGTCTCCGTCTCACACTCCGGAGACCCTGATTCGGTTCCCACCAGCCAATCTTGCAAGATGTTTTTTATTTATAAGTGCCTTCTGGGATTTATCGCTCACGGCCAACGCCGCTGACGCCGACGCCGACGACACCGGCTTTTCTGCGACACGAGCTCCTTAACGCTGTCAAATTGTCTACATTTTAACGCGACAGCGTTAAAAAGTAGAAACGTTTGTGTGTTTATTTAGGTGCACGTCATCAATCAATAAATCGGCTCCATAGCTTGCATCGGGGATGCGTCATCTTTCAAGATTTTCAAGACATTCAAGAATGATGAAGGCAATGACTCATTGTATTTGAGTTTATCGCTCTAAATACTAATGCTTGTTTGAACGTGTTGTATTTTCATTGCTTATTGTACCCATCCCCTCTGTAACGCCCTTCTGGGCCCTGAGGGTAACGCAAATAAATAAATAAAATAAATAAATTGACAGTACGGCTGATGCACTAACTAATCGCGGCTTCCCTCGAATTTTGCAGATCACCCTTCAGGGGCTGACCGGAGAGATCAGCTTTGACCCACAAGGATTTCGGTCGTCCTTCAGCCTGGACATTATGGCCTTGAGGAGTGATGGGTTGCAGAAGGTAACAAAACTATCGAATTTCTTTCGGCATCTGATGCCAATACATTTCGCATTCACTGAGGCAACGCTAAACACTGGGTAATTCTGCGATAGGGTTTTCGAAAAGCATTCTTTAAGCGAGCACACCACGACTCCTTGAAAACTGAAGCGTTTACTGCGAAGCCGTCCGGTTCCTCAATGGAGCTTTCCCCGTAATTTTGCATTTAGTTGTTACAGGCGTGGTTCGAATGTTGAATCGGCCATATATACTTTCTAAGGGGGAGGAGGAGGAAGAGGGGGAGAGGGGAGGAGGACGAGGGTGTTGCTTGCTGAAGGTGGACCTAGCCTTACAAAAGCTGCCGGCAACTGCTCAGCCTGAACGCCATCATCTGTCAACCGCAACACGGTCTGTTAGTTGTGCTTCGCCGCACAACTAACATTACCAGGTATATAAAGCAAGTTGACACGGAACCCAACATGTTGTGACTTCCCTGAACCACGACGACCAATACGGCTCACCATTCACTTCCCAAACCTGTGCTACGGAGGAATATTATTAGGAGCCGAAGTACCTCCCTACTAAATATCCAATGTCCTCACAGGATCAAAATATCATCTGAATTCTGAGTGTGGTGCCGTCTTGCGCTTGAGTTCGTCTAATAATTCCTTACGTTTGGCTTCAAATTCAGGACACATTAATGTGTATTGTTCAATTTCACCAAGAGCTTGACAATGCGCACACGACGATAATGGGCGAGGTCCTGTGTTGCGCCGCCAAGCTGGAGTTTGCGTTGACCCTGTACGGATGTGACATAAGAGAGCGGCATCAGTTCTGTTAAGTCCTTTATTCAAGCAAAATTGATGCTTTGGAGACCACAATGAACGGAAGTAGCTTCTTGTAACGCCTTTCTGATTGGTAACTCTTGCAGTGGGGGAACTGTGACGTCGGCGAGAGCTTCCACTGTAAATGCAGGTGGTGGACGGCCTCTTCATCCTTTTCGCACATATAAACAATGGCATTCGGATCGTCGGCAGACCAGAATTAGTTGCACGGTTCTATACTTCCAGCCGGATTGGCTGCAGCCAAGATTTCGGAAAACAAACGGGGTAGAGAAGAAAGGGAGAAGTGACTGCAATAAAAACACTTTCGGCAGCGAGTTTAGGTATCTTTTTCTTTGTTGACCTCTGCACCATCGCCGAGCTTCATAAATTTTTGTTCGGATCGACTAAGCTGTCTTTTCTTGAATATTGTTTATGTTATCGTTGTACGCCGTCAGTGCTACTAAGTCGCTCGCTATAGCGATCCATAGGCTCCAATTCCTGCGAGCAAATTTCTTGCGCTAGTTGCTCTTATGAATCTGTGTTTGTGGATCCTCCGAAACTAAAGTTTTCGAGCGTTCGTTATGGTGCAAGATAAAGCGCTACTTACGAAAGATGCTAATTTCAAGAAACAGCCCGAACCTATGTAATTTCAGACGCACTGCCTCCGGTGAACGTTATTGTAGCGGACCCTTTGCAACACATATAAATTTTGGGTGATGACTCTTTTCGAGAGTATTGCCTGCGTTATCCGCGGCAATTAGCCAAGTCTGATTGCACCCTCTCTCATGATTCGAGAAAGTGATAGACTCGTTAGATTACAATTACTCTCGTTTTAAGAAAGCCTCCCCCACATCTACACTCCTCAGTAACAAAGGAAGGGGTATTTCTTAATTAGCAGAATGAGCTTATTTGATCCTTGAATCTCGTTAATTAAGCCTCCTTGCTTCAAAGCGCCCTGGCACGCATACTAATAACGCAGTGTTCTCTTCTATTTTGGTCCACCTTCTGTAAAAGTCATTACTCTCCCTGCGTCGCGTACTCCGTTTTCGTCCTCACTCCAAATGGAGGGCAACAACTTGAAAGAAGAATAAGGGATTCTAATTAACCAACTCGAATTCAAGCTGCCCGGCTAATGCGATTGCCGCTGCCTGAAAGGGAATAAATTATCCGGTTGGGTCACCCCGAATCAGCGTAGTAGAACGCCGCGGGATAGATCTGCGCTAAGTTCGTACTTTTCTCGGCGCGGTTTTTAAAGGAAGCCAATGCCCTACATTTCCTCCTTGCATCCTTTAATTGAGAGAGTAGTGGGGAAAAGACTAAGCGACTGCTTGTTTAAATTGTTCGCTGCATTGGCTGTTTCATAAAGACCACGCATGTACGTCTGCTTTTGATTTCAACGTTGCCCTCGAGTGTGCGCGGCAATATTTAAGAGGTGAGGCGTCCGACAAGCTTGCTGTAATGACAGCAGAGCTGTCCATTATATTAATATGTCAAAATCCCAACAGAAAACTGAAATGCTTTGTAACGTCGTTGTATGGTTCAATGGCCTCTTTGAAGTAGCGTTCTCGTTTCATTAGATATAGCAAAGTAAGTTAGCATGCTGGCATGTTACAATAATTTGATAGTATGCGTGAAACGGACACAACTCCCTTCCATATGACGATGGCGCGGACTTCCATAGTGCCTGCCGAAAGTATTCTATTAAGTGAGTAGTATAAAAAACATTGCAGAAATATCTGTGTGTGCGTGTGTGTGTGTGTGTGTGTGTGTGTGTGTGTGTGTGTGTGTGTGTGTGTGTGTGTGTGTGTGTGTGTGTGTGTGTGTGTGTGTGTGTGTATGTGTGTGTGTGTGTGTGTGTGTGTGTGTGTGTGTGTGTGTGTGTGTGTGTGTGTGTGTGTGTGTGCGTGTGTGCGTGTGTGCGTGTGTGCGTTTGTGTGTGTGTGTGTGTTTTGATATTGGTGCAAGAAACCGCCTCAGTGAAAAGGCAGCACACATTTTTTTCTTATTTTTTCATTTTGGTTTTTAAGTAGAGTGGCAGTACAACGTCACCCTATGTTTAAGCTATATGCTTAAACTTGTTCAAGAAACCTCCAGAAATGGAAGGGAGTCCGCATTTAGAAAGAATTCACTGTTCCGAGGAGACAGTTTGCGTCGGTAATCGGGCCCTAGTGTTGGGCCGAGTCAACGCCGCACTCAATCACCATTCTCCCGCTCAGCGCGTCGTCTCAGGTAAATGGATGCTCGCCCAACTCTGTCGAAAGCCCAGTAGACTCGACCCAAGAGCGTGAGTCGTAAATTATGCATAAATGAAAATTACGTTGCAATTCGGCGGAGTGCACGGACATGGGTGGCCGCCAAGGAACGCCTCATAGAATATTGATGAGCGGAAAGCCGCCGTCAACAAGTCGGGAACTATTTCTGAACGAAAGGGGTCTTCATCTGCCCTAAAATTGCCGATTAACTGACTCAGCTTCCGGCCAGAGAATTGGATTGGATTGGACTGGATTTCCTTCTACGATGGCGCGATCTTGTGTGCATTCTTCCTCTTCCTCTTGTTCTTCTTCTTTAACGTTTTCCAAATCAAGTAAACGTGAGGAGATAAACACTAGGTATGTAACACGTGACTGAAGTGGATATGCCATTATAAAATTAGTCTTGTTATGCTCTAGAGCAGCACGCACTCACGCGTGCGTTTACTTTTCTTCATCTTATAACACACAGCTTACTTCCCTACCGCTGCAGTAACCGTAAGAAATACCACCTGATCTATCTTATCGATCCATATAAATACTCTGTCTGTCCATATTGTTCTGGTCCTGTCTGTTTTGAAATCCCAAAGCTGCCCGGATTGTCGCGCTTGGCTCCACGCCCCCTCTCCCCCCTCCCCCAAACACACACACATACACAACACACAAAATGATCCATTGTGTTCCACAGTTCTCAGTGTACTATTGGCCCGAGAGAGTAAGCACGTGTCTATATTTATTGATCGATTTCTTTCATTTCAAGCATTTCGCCGTCTACAGTGTACGTAGATCACCTAAACATTTGACGGTGTAAAAATAAGATGAAACACACAATCACACTCACAACCACCTCAACCATATGCACATGCACGCACTAAGTTGAGCACCTCCCTCATGCAAAATAGAACCTGCTTTCCTAATAGCTCGATCGATTACTTGCCGAAGCTAATGCGTAAGCGCTAAGATAAGGTGCAATACCAAGGAGCATTTTTCTCCATCAAAGCCTTATTTTTGGCTATCTCGCTATGCGCTCACTCCTCCGCTTCCCACAAGCGCTGAAATTAGGGACTCTCTAAGCCATGTTTTAAAAGCTTTTAGGGAAATCAGGGGATATATATATATAAACTACACCTCCGTCTTTAACTACCTATCAAGTGCAGGTGACCTAGTTCCACCCGGCGTTCCGCCGCTTCCATGGTAGCACTTGTCGACAGCGTGGAAAAAGGTGCAGGGGGGGAAAGGTGGGAGGACAGTACGGCAAGGGGATCCGAGGTTTGAGCTGGCCCGGTCGGGTGGTTCCGTAGCGACATGCGGAGCCGTTCATGGGCGCTCGGGCGGCTCAAATTGCCCCCCCAGCTTTACGCACCAACGACGACGGGCTGGGCCCATGGCGCGTGTGCGCGGGTGGGGGTTTGTTCCGGGGGTAATTTTCGGCACCGAGCGACCCACGCGCGTTAAAGGCAGCGCGATGCGGCGGCGCAGTCAACGCCTCGAGATAATTGCAGCGCGAGTTAGGTCTCTCTAGAGACCAGAAAATTTCCGGAGGGAGAAGGGGGGGGGGGGGGGGGGAGGGGGTCGAGGAGGGCGGACTGAAGGGCACACAGCTCGCTTTTGAGTGAGGCCATATATAAGACACACTCGAAAGACGGTCGATTCGTTGGACGACGGGCAACCCCGAGTGTCGCGAGCATTACGGAGTGGCTTGCCCGCTATGGCGTTGAAGTTTTGCCCGGCGCTTAATTTGTGCGTTGAAGCAAGATGTAGATGGTAATGGTATGGGTAGGGCGTATTGGCGTCTCTTTTCTGCATGTCCCACTGTTGGCGCTGCTTTGTCAATTCGCTGAGCATTCACCAACCAGACCGGATTAGCGGTTACGGCTTCTGTACTGAATAAGAGCGTTTTGCTTTGCCTCAGCCGGAGAACTTGCATCGTACTTCGTGCAAAAGCAAGCAAGTAATTCAGGTGAGCTTCAGGTATATTCCCCCGAACTGGCAGCTACCACGTTGGCTTGCCATTATCGATAAACTGACACGTTGTGTGGAGAACACCATGTGCTACGGCGGCTTTTTGCTCACAGAAGTAATCAAAGCACGTAGTCAGGTCAAACTTCTTTGGTAGCTTTGATCAAGTCACGTCGAGTACAGGTCGAGAAAATGCAAAAGAGGTAATGCATCTTTTCATGCGTTTTTTTTTTCCACTAGGCAAATGTCAGCGCGCGCGCGCGCGCGCGTTTTTGAACCCAAGCAAGGGTGGCTATAGAATCCAATGTTCAGTGACACCACACGCCGTGCCCACCTGCTACTACTTGGCGCGCGGATAATTAGAATACCCTTTCCAACTAATGTTCCCCACATGAACAATCTAACACTGTGCATATTTCCAGGTTAAGTTGATGCGTAGGCCCTTTGTTTATAGCTTTCAGGGCCACACGGCAAGCAGAAATTGCTCATTATGCCGTGACTGCGAATCGGCGATCCTACATTTTCGCGCATTAATCGTCTGAACGTTGAAAGTACGAGGTATTTGTGTAGAATTCGGCAAGTAGGACCGTCGCAGGGCCCTGTGCAACGAAAGAGAGGACGTAAATCACTTAATCTGCCACTCTAGCCTCTTCACACACTGAAGGACCATCGCATTGTCCCCGCAGATTGTGCCTCAATAACTGTTCCTTGAGTGCGACGCGTACTTTGACCATAGACTAACGGTGACTGTGCATCTCGCGCTACGAAGACGTTTTCGATATTACCGCTAAATACTCTGGTCTCAAAGACGACGTCATTTCTTCACATTGTGTGTTGTGCATTTTCTGTATATTACGTCTTTGGCGTATGTCCTTTGCGTATTATTTCATTTATCACCGCAGTCACCTGAAGTAGCATGTAAGGCCGTTACGCCGGGCAAGCTTCTTGGTTCGCACTAAAGATTACATTGCTCTCTATTCGTTTTGACCTCTCATATCCGTGTTTCAGCTTCCGTTAACTAGACAGCCATGCTTTCTATACACTCGCTAAAGAATTTGCAGTGGTCATGTTGGCCCGACGTGCCTAGCTACGCTAGTCTCCGTCTTTGCTTTGCAAAGCCTTTTAAAATTGAGACCGTGAGTTTTCTAGTTCTTTTCTCGAACGAAATCCCTACTTCTTTAGCCAACATTCCGTTGGTCTACTACAACTAGCTGACAAGGAAACCGACAGCTCTGTTCTTGTGTACTCTGTACGGGATCCAGCTCAAGTGCCCTTCGCTGAGTGACAACTCCTTCTTGACGCGTTATAGGCTTCCACGCTGTACGGCTAAAAGCGTTCAGCGCGGTGAAAGATATGGAGCTGCCGTTTGTCGACCGCGAACTGAATAACAAAACGTTTATGGGCCACTGAGCAGGTGGTCCCAATCGAGAAATTCTGGTGGTACATTAGCCAATTCTCATTTGCATTTCTTTTGTTTTTGCCTGGAGCGAGGTTCCCAAATAGCGACCCTTCTAATACCTTCGCCGCTGCCTTCTAGGACGTCGTGAACACCTATTCTTGCATGTGTGCTATCCATTCGCAAAGCTACATTTATAAAACAACTTTTGCGAAACATGAAAACTGTTTCCCAATATTTTCATCCCTCAGGGCTAGTAAAGACTGAGCGATGCTCGCCAAGCCACATCTGTCGCCTAGTGTGATTCACTATCGCAGCGCGTGTGCCCAAATCTCATGGAGAACGGGACGATAACGAGAATCTCTTCTCGTTATCGTCCCAAACAGAGACGCTCGGGAATCGCAAGCTGCACTTCTCGTAATTCGGGTTTCGTACAACTAGGAACCCAACGTTTACTTATGACCAGGACACCATTTCTCGCCTTGCTCTTCGCTGCACGCTACTGGTGGACATCGGGCGTGCTCTCCTATTTCTCCCGCGGCTCTTCTTCGTGTCTCTTCTTCCAACGCACCGGAATGACGACGACGATCTTCGCGGTCTGATCGTGTTGATTTCCGCCCGCTACATCGCCCCCCCCCCCCCCTTCTGACTGCCTCTGCCCTCGCCGACGCCTTTTGACACTCGCCACACGTCGTGGTTGAACAAGACTGATGGGACCTGCGCCGCGAAAGATCATTATGCGGCCCGTCTGCGCGAGGCTTCTTATACCCACGTCGCACCACCGCACCCTCCGTCTTCCTCCTGCGGGAGCGCTTGCTGTTTACGCCCCGAGATGCCCGAAAAGACCGAGTTCTTCTGTTCAACCCGTCATCTCGGTCAAAAGGAATGTTGATGCCCCCCCCTCTCCCCCCCAACCTCCCGCGATACGGCGCTAGCTGCCGGGTGTGCGGAATTCTGTGCACGTTCACGAGCGCTTCCTTACATGCCATCATAGAACATTTATAGGCTTCTCCTGATTGCTTGCTCTTTTAGCGGCGCGTATACATCCCGTTTCTCGGCACCCTCCGCTGTGTCTCCATGGTTACGGCTTTCTTCCGCCGTGTGTACGAGGTCGTGGGTTGTATTCGCGACCGCAGTACCCGTACTCAGATGTTGAAATGAATGCAAAAATGTACTAGGACTTACATTCGGTGACCCGGTAAAAAAATCGTAGATAGTTAAAATATTCCCGCCGCGTCCCAGTACGTAAGGTTTCTCCCATGGCTGAGCAATTGCTCTAAAGGAAGCTAAATAGCTAGCCCCTAAACCACTGCGAGCTCGTAGGTGAGCGAGTGCTTTCTCTCTCACCTTCTCTTCCCATCCCACGGATGGTCTTTCCTCCTTGACGTAGACACAAAGGTAGTTACCACGTCAGCACCGAACGTCATGTTGGCTCTTCTCTTGTTTGAAAACGCTATCGAGTTTCGCTTATGAGGACTCCGTGCTTTTCGGCGACACGCTGTTGCCATCGCACGCGCAGTGCAGAACGCGATGCACGAGGTGAAATCGGTTGATTGCGCGCGACGGGCAAAGCGATATGATGAGAAATAGCGGAGATTGTGAGTGCGTGGCAAAGGCGAGGCAGAGCGGGACTGATTGATGTCCCTCTTAGATAGACCAATCGGTGATGTCACGTGTATGAATCTGCTCGCGGTTTGCGACGTGTGAAAAAGGACCGAAAAAGTTCGAAGAGGAGTACGCAATGGGTTACAAAGCAAAGTTTTTTTTTATGAACTCTCCCGGACTTTCCTGACCGTGGTTGCTGTCTTCCCCAATAACTAATACTTTAAATAAACATTCCCCTACGTACCCGTTGGTCGAATCGAACCTCGGTCTCCCAGCACGTCAGACCAGTTCTGTAACCATCAGGCCATAATCGCGCATGCACTTATACAGGGCCAACGATAACTAGCTCTTTGAGATGATCGCCGCATGCATCACATCGCGTAGCGTGGAAGCGCGAGGGCCCACGCGCGCACGCCCGTTTCTTTTAGGCCAAAGACGCAGTAATGAAATGGACGAATTTGATTGATTTGATTGAGCATTTGAATATAGCCTCTTTACGAAAGCGTCGCTTCACATGAATTCCGATATGTGCGTTAGATCTGCATGATTTTCTTTATTATCTTACATCTGCATATGTTCGTTATTATTTACGGGCCCTTTAATGCAGCCTCTTACCAATCAATCAGTCGTTAAATCAAGCAGTACATTTCCGGCACACATATATTAATATTCTTCGTTTACAATAGTTCATATTCTGGAAGGTGCTGGCCGTCATGACAAAGGTCGTACGACAATGGCGTTTCAGGTCCAACCTCAAACACCGAGGACGACGACGGGTACATGGGTGTGCCACCAATGTTACTAGACTTAGTTCAGTTGTTTAACTCTCCGTAGGGGCCCTATAATGCGGGCGCCCCCGTTCCTTGGTTTGCCACCAGAGGGCGGGAGCGCTGCAGGTAGCCCTACTCGGGTGCAGCTCTGCGTAGGCGAAGGTGCTTGGGTCCTCCGACTGCGCAACTTACGAACGCAGCAAGTGTTTTAACCGATGCGTTATTTAATGTCTTTATAGTGTTGCGTTTAGCAGATTGATTGAACTTTACGTAGCTGTGAAAATGCTGCTGCGCTCACTCGGAATGTGCTGTGGAGTCCTTAGTCCAAGGCCGCAGCAGCCCCGGCCGTCCACTGCGCTGTACTAATCAGCTCTTGCTGATGGGTAAATGTAAGTAGCTGATTAGTATATATAATCAGCTGTTACTGATTAGTACTAATTAATTATTAATGCGAATGCATTGTATGAGTCATGAGGCGGCGTTAGCGCTACGACACCATGGTCCAAAAATCAAGGGAATCCAAGTGAGCCAATTGAGGCAGTTGACGACGCTAGTTAAGGTAGAGTGGATTAAGGCAGAGTGAATTAGGTTAAGGCAAAGTTAAATAAATAGAGTTAAGGCACTCGAACCCACGACCATTCGTGGAAGTCGAACCCGTGACCGTTGGTGTTAATTAGGGCGATGTTAATTAATACCCGTTTCTAAGATATAGTTAGGGCACTCGAACCTGCGACCTTTAGTTGGAGTCCGACACAGTGCCTTTGGTGTTCATTAAGGCGAAGTTAATTAAGGGAGAGCGAATTAAGGCACATATTTAATTACGATAGAGTTCATTATGACACTCGAACTCACGACCACTGGTAGGAATCGAAACCACTTAGCTTTATGATAATTAAGACGACGTTAATTAATATTGAGTTAATTAAGGCACTAAAACCCAAGATCGTTGGTGAGAGTCGAACCATCAACCTTTGGTGGTGGCAACGCTTTCGTATTCATCCACGTAGGGATAACTCTTTCTGTCTTTATAAGAACATAAGATATACAAATAAGATATTTCGTCAACGCAGTGCCCCTCGAATTTTCATTATTTTATCATGTAAAAACAATTGGCTTATTAGTACTAAATTTGTATAATCAGCAGTTGTAGCTGTGCGCTGGTCAAACGGGTAATTAATTAGTACTAATAGGTACTGCTCATCAGCAGTAGTAATGGTCAACAGATCGATCCGTGCACTTTTAAAATAGTCGGAATAAATCCAAGGCACCTTCTCTCGATATACAAGGTGTCCCAGCTAACTTTAGCCAGAGTTTAAAGATATACGAATGCCACGTAGCTGGCCAGAACCAAGGTAATGTTATTTGCCATCGCTTGGAGATACTCAAATTATTGTTTTATCACGCCTAATTAGGTAAGTTGTCCTAATTATTTAATGAGCTTCGCAAATATTATAATTAGATTAAACGTGTCAATGAGAAAGTTGTAGAGCGACATGAGAAACTCCCGGCACAGCTTTTTGTTCCTCAGTACGTGCTACATAAAAGTTTTTCCGAGCGTGAAAGCAGCCCGGGAATACACGCAAAGTGGCTCGAGCGGCGGGATTCTTTCACACTCGGAAAAACATTTTTATGTAGCAGTATTGAGGAACAGAAAGCTGTGTCGGGAGTTTTTCATGTCACGCTACAACTTTACCATTGACACTTTTCATATAATTATATATTTCAGAAATTTATGAAATAATTAAGACTAATTACCTAACTAGGCGGAATGAAAAAAAAATATTTGAGGATCTCCAAGTGACGGAAAACAATATTACCTTGGTTTTGCTCAGCTACTTGGCATTCGCATCTCTTACAACTCTGGCTAAAGTTAGCTGAAACACCCTGTACATACAAACTCTCAGAACATCATTTCGAGTTGAAAAAAACAAAAATGAAGCGTGCGCCATTTCTTTCATCAGAGCACCACATTCACAAGTGCAATGTTGAAACCTGCGTGAGTTGTGCTCGCTTGCGAGCACACTTTCGCGTTCAAGGCAGGTTCTCGGTGCAGGAACGGAGCGTAAATGTGCACCAAATAAAATTGGATGACATGGGCCGTAAACTCGTCAAATTGCACACGGCATTGAAAACGCACAAGAGTGTCGCAAGAAGCACCGAGACTGCGGCAAAACAGGCGTGTAATAAACAGCGCCAAAACGCGTGAACAGCCGCGGACAGCGCTTCGCCGCCCCGTCCGCGCCGTGCTGACCGAGCAAAGTGCGACACCAGCGCCACGAGATGCGAGGATCGGTGGTGGGTCCGCGCAGTCACGGGAGTTTGAAAACTGAACCTAGTCTAGTAACGTTATGCGCCACTGCGTCTCAGGTTTCTATAATATAAATGAAGATCTCGTGCTGCTGAGCGCACAGCTTCAAGATATGGCTGGAACAGAACCAAATAGCGGTGCAGCGTTCCTTACCTGCTGCTTCCCAGAATGACAGAGTCATTTGTACGCTGAGACAAATGACTGTGAGCGCCATACTTCGGGCGCCTGATTGTGTACTTTTCTGGTTCAGTTGAGAGCAAGAGTAGGAATTATGCGAGACTGGTACGCCATGAACATCTTTCGGAAAGGTTCGTGCAAAAAGTTGCAAAAAAAAAAAAAAGATGCCGATGATATACTACCATGCCCACATCGTTGGCAACAAGATCACAGATTACGAAGCACTTTCCTTTTTTTTTTAATAATGCAAACCAGAGCACAGATCCCATTTTGAATAAACGCCTTTGTACGCTGGAAGAGACCATGATAGCATTAAAGGAACAGTAACTGACTAATGCAAGTGAGTAACGGCGATGCTTCACGCAGATTGCCAAAAACATCATCAATATTGAACTATAAGCAATACAATGCTATTATCTACATTGGTTTCAGGCGAAACCTGGTCTGCGTTACGAAAAAGTAGTCGGTGGTGCTATTTGCTTATTGTGTGTTTACAACACACACACGCAGCACCAAAACCTACGAGTTAGCGTTAGTTAGAACGGTACTTGTGCCATTAGAGCATAAATAACTTTCAGTTTCTCTTTCTTCTGTCGAAGTGAATTATTCTTGCGACTTCCACTTGTATGACTTAGGGCAGCATTCAAGCGTCTTGGAACGCCTGTATTATTTTGTTAGCCTTCTTCATATGAAAGTGCCCGCTATACTATCACACGTCTTTGCGTTCCCTAGTATTGTTCTTCGCCAACCGACTACGTACGTTAATAAATGTGTTCGCTATCGCGATCAGCCCTGGCGCCTGTTTTTACAAAGTATAGCACAAACTTTTGCGTGAGCGGGTGTTACGATTTTCTTGTTTCTTTTTTTGCACGGCGTTAGCTTGAAGTATAAAGCTTAGTGGGAGGTTCAACCTCAGCTTGCGTGTGCGAAATACCTCGTTGCTATCAGATAAGTTGTAGGCTGCGCAGTTACGATGCTTAAAAATATGTTTAGATCGCCCTGTTTCCAGAACATTCTGTACTTTTTACATTAAAAAATTATCGGCCTTGGGTTCCGCCAGAATACTCAAACACGCAATGTCTAAATGTTTCAAACTATTCGCTAATCTCAAACACTGCTCAAGACTGCAACTGTAACTTCTAGGCCATGTGCCTGGACCTCACGGCCACTAGGATTCGAAGATCTTAAGGTCCCCTTCGGATTTTTCGAGTAACTCTTGACGCCGCTATACTATATGCGTACCCCCTCAGCCATTACAATCTCTACAGGACAAATACCATTTCGCTTAAGAATACGCTTTTCTCTATTAAAGAAAATTGCAATAAAACTAAAAGCGAACCGGATTTAAAAAGCAGTTGCTGTGAGAGCGTGCTGCCTAAGAACAGTTAATAACCACCCAAACGTAGCGCATTGCTACAAAGTAAACGCAGGAGCGCAATTGGTAGCAATTTGCTACATTTTGATGGATGTCTCATTTTCCATTTATTAATTTATTCTCTCCACCTTGCGGGTTTCCGCAGCACTGTTAGTCAAAATCGTGCCTTTGCTTTGAGTTGTTGATGAATTCGACTTCGCCCTGCCATCTGCTAGCCGCCTGGTTAGCTCAGATGCTAGAGCGGCTGCCCCGGAAATGCGGTGGTCCCGTGTTCGAGTCCCGAACCAGGAGAAATTTTTCTTCGACTGCGAGACTTTTTCTTTCGAGGAAACTTTGTAGCAATTTGCTGCGTTCGGGTGGATGTCTAATTTTTCCTTTATTAATTACTTCTCTCCACCTTGCGCGTTTCCGCACAACTATTATACCTAAGAACAGGCTCCGACAGAGACGACGGCAGGCACACTACGACTACAGGCGGCCCGGCAAATGCACACAGTTCTAAATAAACGGAAGGTGAAGCGGGGCGTACGGGAATTGCAGTATTCCTTTTATCCCGTCACCCTCTCTCCCTCAGGTAGCTGTGGGAGAGGGTTCCCTCGCCGGGTGAGGTGGGTGGCAGCTGCCTCGCGCGTCGGCGCTGATGCCTCTGGCGACAACGCTCGCGTGACGAATCGGCTGATATGTGTAGCTACCTACGCTACCGCTGCGTATGGGCTGGTTAATGGCCTTTCCCTCCCCCTTTCTCTTCCTCAAGTGCAGGGTAGCCAACCGGGCTCAGTGGCGCTTAATCTCCCGACCTTTCCGTTTATCCTTTTCTCTCTCTCTCTCTCTAGTTGATGGCACTATTCTCTACGAGACTTACGCAAAGAAACAATAAAGCCTACGTAAATGCGCTGCGACAATGCGTATAAGTCTTCTTCATTCCTTTAACAAAGCGAATAGATGTTTGGGCTATTCGCCTACATTGACTGTCAACTTCGATGGTTTCCCCGCAATTTTCATTCGGTTGAAATCGAGCGGACTCGCTGCTCTCCGAAAACAAGTGCTTGCCGAAAATCAATGAGCCCGTCTTCTGCTTTAGCGACGCCGCTTCTCCTACAGTCGCCCTCTGAGCGGCACCCCGTCGGTCTTCTTAGACGCACCGCGGTGTCCACGCTCGCGCGCACCGCGAAAGCAATCTGGCCGTTGCGGCTATTGATCTCCGATGTCGTGTCGTCGCCGCGGTGAGTGGGAGGCCTTCCCACGCTAATGAACGCCACGCGCTTGCCAAAGGCTGGACACGGACCGGGGGGCCGGGGATGGTATACGCGCGCGCGGCCCAAATGATCGGCCGACGCGGTCGCAACCCCCCGCCCGATCCTCTGGAGCCACGCGGCTTCTTCGCTTTCAAAGCGAGGAAAGGCCCAGATGAAGGATTTAATGAATCCCCTAATGACTGCCTCCCAAGTGGCTCGTTGCTGATGCGCGGAGGAGGAGAAAGTGCGTGCTACGTTCACTGCTCGCGCGCGGCCTTGCTCGACCTTTCTCGCGCGGCTTGAACTAATTTTCGCTCTTTGTCGGCGGCCGCGTCTTCTCCCCATTTTCTTCCTCGTGCACGAGTCGTTTCTTTCTTTTAGGACGTCACGCTTCCTTTTTTTCTTTTTTTTGCCTGATCCTCTACCACCGTATCTGCGCCTCTCAGGACTGGGGCAAAATTCGGCAATAAACAGCACGTGCACATTGACTATAGTATACGTACAGCTCCATAACAGAATTCAAGTTGAATACTTCGGCCACGATGCGATGTGCAATGTGTTATGAAATATGGCGCACAACAGCGCCTCCAGCAAACGCGTCTCCCTTTGTGTTTTGTGTATTACTCAGACAAGCGGCAGTTCTGAACGCAAGGTAACGTTTAACATCAAGTCACCACTCTTGTGTTGGACAAAACATTGATGAAATTAAATATTCGCCGTCAACATCGCCGCTAATTATCGTTATTCAAAGCAAACAGCACGGAAAGCTTCGCTTACATCGATTCCCACAGTGCGTGAGATCTGCATAATTCTTAATATAATTTTTTTGCTGTCGCATACAGAATGTGTCATTTGTGCGAAATCACGAACGTTCATCGGTTAGAATTACTAAAAGATTTATGAATAGGTTCAAAGAGATGTTAATGGTGAAGGAAATATTAAAGTCCCCTCTAAAAAGAAATCACCGCTAAAGCACTCCGTACAGGTGGTTAACCAGCGCAGCTGAAACGTGCAGTCCAGGTGTTTATGACTGGGTTAATCCCGCCGGGTCATTAAACGACGGTTTGGTAGGCTGCCGGATCCTCGGTGCGCAGTTGCTACTTGCGCTATCCTACACGAGCCTGCTCTTGTGCCCGGGCTGCAGCATCGGCACGGCGTAGTACACGAGCTCGTTCCCTGTTCTGCTCGCGGCGTTGCTGATCGAGAGCTTCCTGCTCCTCAGGAATACGTGCAACGCGTGGCCTACCCATTTCGGAGCCGGAGAAAAACTGCTGCGCTGCGCGCTCGTCTGCGACGGAGAGCAACGTCACTACTGGCGCAGCCAATTGCGCGCCTCTCTTTCATTTATTTTTCGCCCATGCGCATTGGGTTGCGCCGGAGGAGACGTCCGTCTGTCGCACAGGCGACATACGGACGGACAGACGAATCGGCTATGCATATACAGCTTCGCTGTAAAAGTTCAGGACATTAGCTAAGTTTTCTAGTAATTGAAACACAGAACATCTCTTTCACATTAAAGGGGCGAAGCTTCACTACAAGAGCAGTGAAAGTTTAATCTATCAAAATTGAGTAGAAGTTTACCTTGCGATGAACGTTGTTCTGCTGGCTGGTTGATATGCACAGATAAAAGACGAACGTATATCGAGAAATCATGATGCTCCTTATCTGGTATGCTGATCTTGTGGTGCGCCAATGAACGTGTGATTAGTCATATTCAGTTTTCTCAACCACTGGCTGATAGACCCAGTCATAGACAATGTATGTCAATACACTCGACTCGAAACCCATAGCTCCCGGTGTTGAGTACGGCTGCTTTGTCCAGTGAACTACTAAGTAATTTCCTTACCACATGAATTACTCTATCTTAATTTTCTTTGCTCCTCAAAATATTAATACTATTTAATATATTCAATATACTTCCTGTATTCGATCGCAAATATGCTGCCTAGTTCAAACTATGTCGTTTCATCCATCTTGCTGCTATTCCTGTTTATATGGCGCCGGAGATTGTTCCTTGGAAGTCGTCTCAGGCTACGTTCTCGCCTGACTTTTCATTCATCTTTCAGGTCGGGCACTGGACACCTAGAGACAACGTGACCGTAGAAGACAACGTAACCTCTGACTACGATTCGCTTCTTATCAAAGACAAGACCTTGATTGTGACCACAGTTCTCGTAAGTATCAAAGCTCGCAAGAAAAAAAAAGAAGGAACAGGGCGGTTGCGTATTGTTTATCGGACATGGTAAATGAAATGTTGCATGTGACAATGACTTTCATCATACACGTAGAACCTTTAGTGCACCTAATCCAAAATGACAGTATCAGCGAGGCTAATGAGACTCCAGGCTAACGTAACTACGCTTTATTACGGAAAATGCACCGTGCTGCTCAATCTGCTCTGACAATATGAATACGAGATTCTTTGAAAACTATATTTGTTTGTGTCTTATAGCGTATCACTTTTTGCCGCCGTTGCCTATTTCCTAATTTTGCTATTATATAACGCAAATATCTGCTAGCTCATACATTACGTTTTACTGCTGGCTTAGTGGCTATAGTGTTTTACTGCTGAACACGAAGTCTCAGGTTCAACTCTTGGCCGCAGCGATTTTATTCCAATGGAGGCGAAATGTGAAAAAAGCTCATGCTAACTGCACAAGCGTTTAAAGAGCAAAAACAATATCGGCGCTGAAGAACACGAGGTCGACGTACAAGGTGGTTAAAATGATTAAATGATTGAATGTGGATTATATTTCTCTATTTTTTGTCTTTTTCATGTTCATTATTCACTCATTTCATTTCTTATTTTATCGTATTTCCCCCACGTTTACTTCGACCTTGTCTTCTTTGGTGTCTACATTCATTTGACCATTCTTTTCCTGGAAGTGCTTATAAGAAAGATAGCCAGCGGTGCTATAACGTTAAGCTATTCCACACTTTTCTATTCCAATTCTGCAATCAGCCCTCGACGATTGGTCAAAAAGCTTTCTGGTCACTACCCACTGCGCTGGTATGCCACGCGCGGTCATGGAAACTGCGAAAACGGCCCATCTAATATGATATGCGCACACTGATTATGCATGATTAAACCGAACGAAAGATAATGATTTTTGATTCGACACCTTTTTCACCATTAGCGAAAAAGGCGGCGTTTGACCGAATGCTATTGGTAAAACATTCTTGGGCTACGCCCACTTTACTTGTCTGTCACGCGAGGTCGCAAAATCACGAAAGCTCACTACGTCAGAGTGACGTGTACGTGCCAAAGACGCATTAATATGCCGAACAAAACTGTAAGTTATTTCTGAATAGCCGGAGACTGCCCCGTTCCAAAAGGAATAGAAGATGTATGCCGCCGATCGCTGTGGCACTGGCTACTCTAAGCTGCTGAGGAGCATAGATTTATTTGCGTATAAGATTTTGCGTGGCAGTGCAGCGTTATCGAAACCTTTCGGCTCGTATACGACGTCGCTCTGCCGACTATACTTTCCGGAGGATCCGTTCGTAACGGCGTTCTTAACCTTTCGTTGCATGCCGCCGCGATTTCCGAACGGCCAGCGCAAGCTATAAGTAAGGGGAAGCGTACCAATCGCAGACGCCGGCACCGCACTCCTCAACCGGCTGTCTGCTATCACTGCGCTGGCTCGGCCCCATCGAAATTATCTCCATTTAAGCATACTCTCCGCGTCTTCTCAGCCAACTATATCAGAAAAAAACTCAATGTAGGCAATGCTATTAGGTTTAAAAGCAAAAGAAAGTGACATCCTATAGACGAGAAGCGCATTTGATTGGGCTTTTCAAACAACGCTGTGGGTCCGCCCGATGCTTGCGTCGGCGGTTGCGTAAATTTGACGTCAGGGAATTGGCATAAGACGGATTGGAATAGTTTAACGGTATAGGTACCCAGCTCCTAAATACTCCGAACCCCTGTGAAGTCAGCAAGGAAAGTCTTGCCTTCAAAATGTGCACGTTGGAGATCCCCAGGTGGTCAAAATTAAGCTGGATCACACCGCTACGGCGTCTCTAACAACGCCAATGCTGTTTTGAGAGGTTAAAGATCCTGAGCAAATGATTATGTGCACGGTGTATTCAAAGCTGAAAATCACTCCGGTGCCGTTGTTTAATATTCTGACTGCACAAGAATGCAGTTCCGTAAAACTAGCGATAATAATCTTCTTTTAGTTTTTAATTTGGAGCGACTTTCGAAGCATGATTCTCGCGAAAATTAAGATGTGCGGGTTTTCCCCGTCCTTGAATGCCTCGAGTCACTAACCACGACTATCGTACCTAGTTATTTCGTTTTCTGACTAATAGCGTAGTGTGGAGTCTCGAGGAACTCTAACCACAGTTATGAAAAAAAAATTATCTGACAGTTCGCATGCGTCTTTCACACCTTTATTTCATTTTGTATTAGTAGTATGTAAACGAGCGCGACAGAAAGCTCAGACATCTCCAAATTTAGTTTCTCTGGGGATTAGCAATTTGAACAGATTGCTCGCCACTAACTTTACTATATTCTTGTTTGATGGTATTTCATTCCGTAAAATTAAACCTACTGGCGTGAGGGTAGTATCAATAATACCAAAAGGGACACTAAATAAAAAACGTCAACCCAACTTAGACGCATATATTACTCGTCTATGACTGTAATTTTCTGCGTGCCAATATATGAGTGTTGCGTAGAAACCGAACGTCTCACTGCTGAACTTGAATTTGAACGGGCCAGGTTACATAAGTGCCACGTGAACTTTCTCTACAAATCTACAGCTATGTCACTGACTCGCATTTTGTAGAGGTACAGCCAGTTCATTTAAGTATAGAACATTACTTGTGTTAACCTGATCAACAATTGCACTTCTTTCAGAGTAGTGCTTAAAATAGCGAAGACGGATGCACGTGCCTCCAATAACACCAATAGCATGCACAATTATAACTGTGTTCTTGCATCCCCACCCTCCTCTTTTTACTCGCGTGTGTATGGGTGTCTCCAGTATGTTAAAGCACAACGCTTTGCAACGTGGGCCTAACTTTATTGTACAAAAAGTGTACCCCTTACACACTGCAGATTATCGCGCTATCGGCTCAATTGTTCGTCTCTTTGCTGTCTAACCGCAGACTGATCCGTACATGATGCTCAAGGAGTCGGCGGCAGACCTGCAAGGCAACGATCGCTTCGAAGGCTACTGTGTAGACCTCCTGAAGGAGCTGTCTAAGCAGTTGAACTTCAAGTACGAGATCCGGCTGGTCAAGGACAGGGCTTACGGCATTCAGAACGCCAGTGGAGACTGGAACGGAATGATTGGAGAGATTGTCAACGGCGTAAGTGAGATATTTATTTGCAGCCCACACTACGTGCTCCTCACTTACTTAAAACACACACACACACACAAAAACAAAAACAAAACAATGTTCAAGTTGCAAAACTAAGGCACGTATTGCTGGCGGGTCATTGGTACTGTAGTATAAAGGCTAATACGAACTCTTACGTGAGCCTATTGCCGTGTCTCTATTACACACGGGCAATTGGCGGCTATTCGACACATTAGTCGAGCCACTTTTCATTCAAGCGCGCATGCGTTACATAACTTAACGTACAAAGTGTAGACCACAGCTGCCTTGACAGGTCGGCGTGTGGACTTGCGTGTGCACTTCGGCTGCTAGCCGCTAAAATTTTTGAGAGCTTAGAGAACATCTATACACTATGAACTTCCAACACCAGCGAGGCTGGCCAATGTCTAGATTACGCTACCACTGCAACGGCGGCCTTAGGCTAGCTCAGATCATGGTCGTAGGAGGCGACACTTCTTTAGCATTGCCGATTCGTACGTACTCCCTTTCTAGCTTCAGTTGCATTCTTAATGTTGCTTCAAATATCGCAGCCCGTGATCGTTGTTTGTACTTGAGAATACTGTTATGTTTTCGCCATAAATATATTTCTTATTCCCTTGTAAAATTTTAGAGTGTGCGCACACTCAAAACTGAAGTTCATGATGAGATGGCTTCAGTCGCCATGTGAGGTAGTAAATGTTCATTTTTGTTCAAGAATACGGCCCCTAAAAAGAGTCACTCTAGGTTTTATAGCATAGCTTGCAATGCCTAAATAATTGTGGTGTTTGCTTTTTCGTGCTTCTTTAATTACAGCGAAACTGTTCATGGCTAGGGTTCCGTGGATTTTTTCGTGTCTGTCAACCGTTCTGCGTGTGCAAGAACTCAGCTGCCGAATATGATGCAACATCGCTTCTTTCTGTGGAAAGGCTTATACATCTCATCCCTTGGATATGCCTTTTCAGTCGATTAGCTAGATATAGGCGCCATTTTCAATATCAGTAGGCTCTCAGATAGATATCTTTTTTTTTCTTGCTTACGGGGCCCTCTATCGTCTTACGTTACGGACAAATTTCTCGTTGGGAAGGCACAGAAACGCTTACGCATTTACTAAAAGAGGTAATACGAGAACGTTTATGTCAGTACCTGTCGTCACCATGATCAACGATCAGGACAATAAGTGTGTTCGCACCTTCATCCAAAATTCTTTGTCACCTCTGCGTCGTGTGCAACAGCTTCGCTCTTCATCCACCTTCACAGAGTGGAATGGCTCGTAATCTGTTTCTTTTTTTTTTCTTTACGCACCCGCTGAATAGCGGCCACTCAAATTTGTTTGAACGCACGCGCGCGCACGCAGAAAGCGGATTTGGCCATCGCCGACTTGACAATTACATCGAAGCGAGAGGTGGCCGTGGACTTCACGATGCCGTTCATGAACACGGGCATCAGCATTCTCTTCAAGAAGCCCACGCAAAAGGTGACAACGCTGTTCAGCTTCCTGTCGCCCTTCAGCATGGAAGTGTGGGCGTACGTGGTGGGCGCCTACATCGGCGTCTCGGTGGTGCTCTTCCTGGTGGGCCGCCTGAGCCCCTACGAGTGGGACAACCCGCACCCGTGTCGCCAGAACGACCAGGTCCTCGAGAACAGCTTCAGCCTGCTCAACTCACTGTGGTTCACCATCGGCTCGCTCATGCAGCAAGGCTCGGACCTAGCGCCAAAGTGAGCTCTTCTCCACAACAGATTGTTAATTAATTAATTATGGGGTTTAACGTGCCAAAACCACTTTCTGATTATGAGGCACGCCGTAGTGGAGGACTCCGGAAATTTCGACCACCTGGGGTTCTTTAACGTGCACCTAAATCTAAGTACACGGGTGTTTTCGCATTTCGCTCCCATCGAAATGCGGCCGCCGTGGCCGGGATTCGTTCCCGCGGCCTCGTGCTCAGCAGCCTAACACCATAGCCACTGAGCAACCACGGCGGGTGCAACAGATTGTTTGAGCTAGAGTTACGTTGGGGCAGCCATCTTGTGCTTACTAGTATGTTTGAGAAGCTGCGTAAATAATAAACGTAACGTTACGATAGCTCGACAGACGCGTTTTGCACCACGCGGAAAATCGACAGCACAGATAATCTAGTGGAAAAAAGAAACGGTCACAATTGAAAAGTGAAACAATGTACGCGTGATATTGCGGTGTGATCGCCCCATCGTGACCGGCATGTTCGGCTGCTAGCATGATGAGAATCTGCGCCAGCGACGCCACGTCAAAATTATCCTTTGAGCTATCTCTCGTTGCTCGAAGCGTAGATAGATACAGAACTGCGTAAGGGTGTGACACTGAGATATTTGTTTCAAAACAGCACAAAATGCAAAGAGGCCTACAAGACACCAAATCAGTGCTGTCTAACAACTGGCTTTGGTCTATGGCGTCGCGCCATAATTAAGTTTCATAGCCACACGGGGTTTGCCGCATTATGTCAGGTTTTCAAAACACTACGAAAGCTGCAAAGATGGAGAATATGCTTACCTTTTCTAATGCTATGCTTCCGTTTCATTCTTTCCTTCATTTCTTTTATTTCTCTATCGTTCCTTTCGTGGTGTTTTGATAACCTCCCGTCTGGTGGCAAACCACGTACTGTTACGAAACTTATTTACGGCGCGACGCATTAAACCAAACTAGTTCTTAGCGCACGTCTGGCATTTTCTTTTTGTCTTCGTCCTCGTTCCTTTTTTTTTCCCTTTTTTTTTCGCGCTCTTCCCACGCCTTCTAAAATACCTTCTCATAATTGCGAAACTATTTGAGGCCTCAGCTTCAAGGCATTGCTTAGCAGAGACCATCACCCTGTCGCGTTTTAGACAGTGTGAATTGGCACCCTTTACAGCCTGACGTAACCACAAACTATCTGTGAAACAAGAGTGAGAACACCGTTCCGCGGCGCTTGTAAAAGCCGCACCATTTTTGCTGCTACCTTCTCTATTCTTTATGAGCCGGTTTAAATCAGTGAGAAACTTGCACAGGAAGTTCTTCTAGTTCAGAAATATCCCTAAAGTCATTTTCTTGCCTTCGTTTTTATAGTTAGCCTGCACATTCCTTACGTGCTCTTGTGCGGCATCTTTCTTTTTTCGGTGTGACGACATAGTAATGCGAAGATGAAAAGTTAACGAACCTTGATGGACGAAATCAGAGAGGTAGTAGTTCGTGTTTTCTCCCTACTCTTAAATAATTAAAGATACCTTTGCAGGCTTTGCAGATGTCATTTGCATTCTTGCACTTTTTATAAGGTTATAAGAAGTTGGTTATATACGTGAAAAACAACTTTCGTGCTTTAGTTTTGTTAGGTTGCCTTCTTTACAGTACAACGTTGTCTTACCAGCAAAACACGCTATACAGAAGCATAAGGAAAGTGTTTACCAAAAAGTGCAACCTTGCTGCAAACTTGTGCAAGAGCAAAGCCACCGTGAAGGCTAAATCTCATTTGTAGTTTAGATCTAAAGCACCTGCCACTGCACTTTCACAGACTGTAGAGTGCAAAACAATGGGAACAGAAAGCGCACGTACATGTGATACATACGTTTCAAGTAACTATAGTAACCAGAGACATCATCGCACTTTCGCACTTATGAATCAATATACATTTTCATGGACCTGCACTGTATCGACTAAAAGATTTAACGACATGAATGATAGTTTTCGTTTAAGACTGGCAATTTCGCCAATTCTCCAGTAACGCGCATAATTTCTCCAATAACGCGCGGTTTACTTACACAAAATTTAATCTTCCGCATGTCATAGGCGTTGTTTTACCCTGTAACGTCGATTTTTATTTTTTCCTACAGAGCCATGTCAACGAGAACAGTGGCTGGCATCTGGTACTTCTTCACGCTGATCATGATATCATCCTACACGGCCAACCTGGCCGCCTTCCTCACCGTCGAGAAGACTGTTTATCCTATTGAAAACGCCGAGGACTTGGCAAAACAGTCGAAGATAAAATATGGCTGCCTCCGCTCAGGCAGCACACGGACTTTCTTCAACGTAAGTGTTCAACGATAGTGCTGTGCCTTCAAAGATGTTTCTTACACTCAAAGTTCCGCCTGACTGTCAGTGTTGCTTCACAGACGTTGTCTTGATTTTATGACCAGATACTGGTAGGCCCACAATGCATTATTACTCCACTGGTAGTGGTAAAGAATACAAACGACGGTTTTGTTCGTCCCTTCTGTGGTGGCCTATGACGCTTCCAGCTGGGCGCCTACGTCACGGGCGTGAAAATCGACAGCTATCCACCCTCTTGGGAAACTCGAGGGATAGCGTGAAGAAACAATGTGCGCAAAGGCAGAAAGCTTCCCCTCCTCCACCACCTTCCGGTGACCGAGCGTGCAGCTGGGTTCCGTAAACACATGGAACAACCTGGGTCCCAGTGCCGACATCTGTGCCGTCGTTAATCCGTGCATTAGCGATGCAGACACCCGTACTAACACCCAGATTTGCGCGTAGCATTCAGTTTGGCCCTTCGAGGACAATTAGAGCTATGGTGCCCACACAGCGTTTTTGTTTTTGGCGATGCAGGTGCCATGATTCGAACCACTGCCGTTACGGTTACGAGCTGAACACCTTACCTACTCGGCTACCGGAACAGCGCAACAACCGCCGTGCATTCGTCGACCATTGGCCAGATAGGCCTTTATCACTCTGGTATCTCACCGTTCAGTCCGCCGACGAGCATGGCGTTGCTGGTCGTAGAATCGTAATCCATGTCTGATTTACATATCTAGACATCCGTGACACGGTTTGGTAGCGCTGTGGCGTGGTGCGATGCGCGGTTAAAAAATTATGGGGTTTTACGTGTTAAAACCACTTTCTCATTATGAGGCACGCCTTAGTGGAGGAGTCCGGAAATTTCGACCACATAGGGTTCTTTAACGTGCACCTAAATCTAAGTACACGGGTGTTTTCGCATTTCGCCCCCGCCGAAATGCGGCCGCCATGGCCGGGATTCGATCCCGCGACCTTGTGCCCAGCAGCCAAACACCATAGCTACTGAGCAACCACGGCGGGTGGGATGCGCGGTGATGGGACGTGCTGTTCACTTGCTCTGTCAGAGAGACCTGGGTCTGCTCGCGAAAAAAGAATTCAGTTAGTTGCCCTCACCGGTTGATTCGTGTGATTCCCTCTCTAAGCAATGCTCAGAATACTCACCAACACGGCAATGCAAGTACGAATGTGCTACTTTGTAGGTACTGAACGGGTCCTTCGCATGTAGTAATGACACTATTAATGAGGACAACCAAGTGAGGCTTGACGGACGGCATTTATTCACAGGAAGTTCATTTCTAAGCTCGTAAACGTTCTTACACGGCTCAAAGCAAATCAGTGGGCGTGTCAAAGAAAGCACACACGAATGAAATCAAGCGGTGGCTCTGCCGATAGGCTATCTAAACCTTATCAAAGTTAAGTTAATCTGTTCTACACGTGCGCACATGTAGCAATGACGACGAAAATACGATGCGGATGTAATTTTGCAATGTGAAATGAACGAATGAATTCTGGGGAAATACCGATTTGATTATTAAAAAAAATTATGGGGTTTTACGTGCCAAAACCACTTCCTGATTATGAGGCACGCCGTAGTAGAGGACTCCGGAAATTTCGACCACCTGGGGCTCCTTAACGTGCACCTAAATCTAAGTACACGGTTGTTTTCGCATTTCACCCCCATCGGAATGCGGCAGCCGTGGCCGGGATTCGATCCCGCAACCTTGTGCTCAGCAGCCTAACCCCGATTTGATTATGAGGCATGCCGTATTGAGCGATTAATTTTTACCACTGCGGGATCTTTAACATGCCCCCAATGCACATGACACGGGCGTTTTTGTCAGGAAAAAAACATGTCACCGAATTGATTATTAACTGAATAAGAGTTGCCGGGAATCGGAAGTAAATCGTAAACACGCACACCAAAAATAACACTGGCCGGGAAAGGCAGAGAATTGGCAATTTTGGAACGTCTCAGCTGTGACCCGCAAATTCTGAAGAACGTCTGTACAGTCAGCAGGCGGTGCCTGCACGAGAGACAGGGAAATATCGATTCTAAATGCAGCATATGCGCCAGTTTTGAAGAATTTCTAATGAGGCGCGCACAGCCGTTTGTTCCAAGGGAAAAAGCGGGTGGAGCTTGTAGACCGGAGCGCCTGAGAAAAGTGCGCGACCAGACTACAAAACAGCGCAAACGTACATGCGATATATCCTTATGAGTGGCTCTTCATTCCTATAATGCGATTGCTTGGCCTACTCAACATGCCAGTGGCACTTGTACTTTTTGAGGTCATACAATCATTACGAAGGCGCCAGTTGAGAGGCGCATCATAAGTCAGCCAGATATATTCAATGGAGTCCACGTGTGGCATGTCTTGATGATGCAGTGTGAAAATTGCAGTAGAAATCATGTGCCACTTTAGGCTTCGTTGTCCGTTTATAAGGCCGCTGGTTGCTGAAGTTTTCTAATACTTAATTTGCAGTGTTTGCTGGTCAAATCATTCATTCAACAACACTGACAAGAACAGTATTGGGGAGTATTTAACCCTGTAATGCCCATAGACAGTTCAACAGGAAATAATATACACAGAATTTGTTCACCTTAATTTCTCGTTATGAACGGTACATTCGTATTAATAACAATGAATTGCATGAGTGAAGGTATTTAGCACGCTGGTCAGCAATTAGATTCTAAAACTTGGCTCAAGCCTATTAATATGGCTACTTACATTTCCCGTGCGCAAACTTAAACTTTGAGGTCTCAAACGGCGCAGTATATAGAAGGTACGTTAGGTAGTAAAAGGTTAAAAGGGCCCTGAACCACTTTGGTGGCTGGGTGAAAAAGCACAGTGAGCGAGTAGCATACGCTGCTGTGAAAACATCCGAGCCAAATTTGACAGTGGTGCGCGGCTCATGGAGCTCGCAAGCGGAGCGCAATGTCCCCTTTTTCTCAAACGCTTTCTTTTCAACAGGCGCCTTCTCGTCGCTCTTTGCTGGCTGCCACATCTCGTCATATATCAGATTCCCATACGCGGCCAATATAGCTGACATCAATTAAGAAGGGCGTTTTGATGAGTGCGGTTCTTCGTACTGTTACCGTGTATCCTTGTTGGCGCAGTTTTATAAACAGGCTGAAGTAAGCGAAACATCTTCGTTTCGAACTTCCGCAGGGATTAACTACTTCCCTAAGTACGGCTATCGCACAACGCTTCGCCGCGTCCACTCGCGTTGGGATGAAACTTTGGCCGCAGTACTTGTCAGTGCCGTAGCTGTCGAGTCTGGCTAACTTCTATTAGTTTGGACACTCAACTAGTCTCTAACTACGCGAAACTCAAGTCCAGAGAGCACGTGAGCAGCGTCGCTCACTCCTGGCCGCTCCTGGAAAACTTCCCTTCGTACTGAGCTACAGAAGCTTGATCAACAGACAGTGGCCACATCCAAATTGCGCAGTCTAACCAGGAGCGGCCAGGAGTTAGCGTGCTGTGGGAAACGTACAGTACATGCTCTCTGACCTTACGTTTTGCGTGGTTCGAGGCTAATTGAGTACGCAAGACTGATTGAAATTATCGAGACCCCGCAGGTACGACGCCATTAATCCGCGTGGTCAAAGTTTCATTCCTACGCGGCTGGTCACGGTTAATCGTTAGCATACGATGTATCGCGATAGTGCGTACGACAGTCGTATTTCCCGAAGTGCGCAATTCTTATCCAAATTTGAAAGGCAGATTTTCGCTTACATCAGCCTGTTTATCAAAACCCGGTCAATAACTAAACAAATAGGGCGCCAAAGCTGAATTTGGGAAAGCATCTTGGGAGCCCATATAACCACTATCGCTGTCATGGCAACACCGCGTTCTTCCCCGAATAACTAAACTGCGCTTTTGTTTTTGTCGTGCAGGAATCTAAGATTCCCACATACAAGAAGATGCACAAGTACATGCTGGACAATGATCAGGAGGTGTACATGGAGTCGTCCAGCGACGGCGTGAACCGCGTCAAGGCGGGAGACTACGCTTTCCTCATGGAATCCGCTTCCATCGAGTACATCATTGAGCGAGACTGCAATCTTACTCAAATTGGTGGTCTCCTAGACAACAAAGGATATGGCATTGTCACCAAAAAAAGTACGTCGATACAGTCTTTTTTCGCTAGGCCCACATAAAATTTTCAACCATTGTTTGTCAGCACTAGATGATCACGAGCTCTGCTAAATCACATGTACAGGCTCCTATTATTAGAACTTAAAGTTGTTTATAGGACCTGCAGCAGCCGTGCGTGATCGAGACGTGCTCTTTGTTCTGAGATTACTTACTACTGAGAACACATGAAAAACCTAACCTAACCCAATACAACTTGGCCTATTTAACCTAACCTAACCTAACCTAACCTAACCCAACCTAAGCTTGCCCAACCTATTCGTTCTTTACGGAGTCTTGGCCTATGACTTTTAAAAGAAATATTTTGAGGATAGTGATTTAACAGTGCCGGGACTACGTTTTTGTCCCTTTCAGAGACAGCCATGAAGGGTGATTCAGTGAAGTTTCGTGGTGTCTGTAACAAACACCAGTATTGTCTTTCTCATTATGTTCCTTGGCAGAATGTTATATTTTTCGAAACAATTTGGAGCCAACATAATAACACTGCTCAAGCGTTTGCCATAATTTGCTTTTATTGGCAATGCGAAAAATTTATTTTAGCTCGTATCAGTGGTTGCCTAAAGGAAGCATTTCTTCATTTTATAGGTATATAAACAGGGAACGTAAAAGCTTATGCGTTCTGTTACATCTATGAAAGTTTTTGTACTGAATAAAACTTGGTGCTGGGCTAGTTGGTGATGCATTCTTTAAAACTTTTTCTACGGATTCTATTCCGATTCCAGTACTAGGCACTCAAAAATGTGAGTGACTGCACCGTGACGAAAAATTTATTCAAATAAACTTGAAGAAGTTGTGTCTAATGTCTTACTCAAAGTTCAGACTACCGAAAGTCAGATTCCAGCTAAGTAATATTATATATGAGAATCACTTGTTGGGGGGCTAGTTGGTGCATGTTTCCAGAAGAGGGTTGTAGCGCCGAAAAAGAAAACACATAGTAAGCGAGACGGGACAGGCGCCGGTCCCGTCTCGCTCGCTATCTGTTGTCTTTTTCGGCGCTACAACCCTCTTTTGGAAAAATTATATATGAGACAAAATAAAGAAGTAACACTCTACTGCAAACTCATGACTTTACCTTTTTCAAAGTACAGACTACGACTCGAAATTAATCACCCACAAGTAATTCGGCAGCTGGTCCAATATCTGCGATATTTTGTCACTATAATCGAATTGATAATAATGATAGTGACATAAGGTCAGGATGTTTGAAGCCACTCCCTCAGGTATTTCACAAACACGCGTTGAAGGCAATTATGCACATAGGCGCTCTCTTTCTTGTCCTTAGTAGGTAAAACGAGATATTTGAACACTTTATGATGCGAAAGATTGAAGGACCATAAATGGAGGAACGAATAAATGAATTACAATATGCTAGAATTTCCTCATCTCTTCTTTGTGTTACTTGAGTGTTAGGGAATTATTGAACAATTTCCAGATTCTCACACTTCTTATTCCATATCTATTTGGCAAGAAAAAATATCGTATCATGCGATATGTGTCCAGAGTGCAGTACTGATTTCCTCTATTACATTCCAGTTGATTGCCTCTGTCACGAGATATGAGCTGAAAACGGCATATCAGTCCTTGCGGTCACCTAGAGGCCGCTAAAGGCATTAGTGGTTCATGTCCAGAACATATGTCGTTATGACCGATCTGATGTGGTCAGAATGACAACTGAGCCAAATGGCGATAATAATGAGGAAAATTTGAAAATAAAGTTAGACGAACTTGCTAAGGAAGCCAGGCACGCAATGTGGCGTCTTGCCACTGAAACATTGAATGATGGCTAGAAATCCGAGCGGCCTGTGCTGCTCCAGCTGTAGAGAGAGCGAGAGACAACTTCACTGGTCCATTATGAAACGAAACGCGTTAAGCGTCTGATGGGGTGGCTCCCTCTTCGCGGGCTCCATATGCTTCCAGGGCCGCCAGGCCCCTGTGGATCAGTCGGAGCTGGTCTTCCAGGGCGGGGCTGGACAGCATGACCTCCCATATGTAGATGTAGATTTTCCGTTCACTCTTTATTCCTTTCGGTGAAGGTTGGTGGCGCCATTACAAATCTAGAAAAATAAGAATTTCTCTAATATTCTGTCGCATTCGTTCAGAATCACCGTACCGGCAGATCTTGTCTAGCGGCATCTTGAAGCTGCAAGAAGCGGGCAAGCTGCACAGCTTCAAAGAGAAGTGGTGGAAGGAGCGCAAGGGCGGCGGAAAGTGCGTCGACGACTCCAAGAAGTCGTCGGCCGTCACCGAGCTCAGCCTGGCCAACGTGGGCGGAGTGTTCGTCGTCCTGCTCGGCGGTCTCGGCCTCGCCTCCATCGTGGCCGTCATGGAGTTCTTCTTCAAGGCCAAGAAGATGGCCAAGGAGGACTCGGTGAGCACTCCTTTGTCTCCAGTGTCTGAAGACACTGAAGTACTGCCAACTTCGGTGTGCGAGAATGCTTTTGCCACATGTAACACCAAATTGTCATGCTCACCTGCGGAATATGTCTGTTCAAGTTATTCACAGTCAGAGCGAACCTATGAGATTTGGGGTAACCAGAACACAAGAAAACGAAGGGAAAAATGAGGGCAAAATTGACTCTCTCTAATAGAGGGCACAACACAACGTTAGTTTTCCAAGTGCCCTCACTTCACCCTTATATTGCAGGACTCCCCTTTTGAAACGTAAACACAGATTCTTAGATGCCCTCAGCTTCTAAGAAAGCACTTTTCAATATTATGCCCACGCGGTTGCGGTTAAAGTGATCTGAGATTACCAGTTCTGCCAAGAAACGTTCGAGAGTGCATTACCTATAGCATTACGTAAATAAACCTTTCAATTTATTCTACCTGAATTGTTACCTCTGACACAAGGTACCATTGGAGTCCGCTCGTTAATACATTTCCTGGCGGTCACTATTTTGTCGCCTTTCTTGCGTGCATCCCTCAAAGCCACAGACGTGGGACAAAAAGTTCGTTTCGCACGCGAGTCACCGCCCGTTTTCAGGCATGGGAAAAATGGCGGCGTTATTTCTGAACATGTCTGCCATTTCTGAACATGCTGCTTACGCCTCCGCCTGGGAAAAATATCATGAAACACATATTCCCCATTTACCGCACAATCCCTGACACACACACAAAAAAAGAATGTCTGATATGCCAGTTCATGTTCGAAAGATTTCCAGATTATCTCTAAGTAATCGCAGAAGCATCTCTGCACAGCGATGGTCAAGGTGCCTCTGCAGCTTTTTTCTGCCCTTCGACTCAAGTGCGACGTATATTTCATATACTCCGTCCGGCTGCGTCAACAACTGCGGAGCTAGCAGCGATTAAAGCTGCACTCAAAACACATGCAAGAGGAGTTAACCACACCGAAGATTGCCATCTTTACGAACTCCTGCGCTGCCCTTAGCAGGTTACAACGCAATCAGATTGATTTCCCAGTGTGCGCAGAATTACTGACGCTGCCAACAATTTTACATGACATGAAGGGGCATCTCTCGATGCCCAATGTATACCGTCACACGTAGGATTCGCTAGAAATGAAGAAGTCGATCGGCTGGCTTCAACTTGTTATCATAATGACTGTGTCTGCCCTGAAATTTTGTGTAAGTTCGATGACGCTCGTCTACTGATTCGTTAACACCTGCTCAAGAAGTATCCAGACCAACGCGCCTCAAATGCGCCTCTTGCGTGCCTCTTGCGGAAGAGTAGGCAGGCTGGCTCCTGCCGGTGGCAGTTTCCAGCCTGCTCCTCGCTTTCCCTTTGCTGTCATATATATATATATATATATATATATATATATATATATATATATATATGTGTGTGTGTGTGTGTGTGTGTGTGTGTGTGTGTGTGTGTGTGTGTGTGTGTGTGTGTGTGTGTGTGTGTGTGTGTGTGTGTGTGTGTGTGTGTGTGTGTGTGTGTGTGTGTGTGTGTGTGTGTGTGTGTGTGTGTGTGTGTGTGTGTGTGTGTGTGTGTGTGTGTGTGTGTGTGTGTGTGTGTGTGTGTGTGTGTGTGTGTGTGTGTGTGTGTGTGTGTGTGTGTGTGTGTGTGTGTGTGTGTGTGTGTGTGTGTGTGTGTGTGTGTGTGTGTGTGTGTGTGTGTGTGTGTGTGTGTGTGTGTGTGTGTGTGTGTGTGTGTGTGTGTGTGTGTGTGTGTGTGTGTGTGTGTGTGTGTGTGTGTGTGTGTGTGTGTGTGTGTGTGTGTGTGTGTGTGTGTGTGTGTGTGTGTGTGTGTGTGTGTGTGTGTGTGTGTGTGTGTGTGTGTGTGTGTGTGTGTGTGTGTGTGTGTGTGTGTGTGTGTGTGTGTGTGTGTGTGTGTGTGTGTGTGTGTGTGTGTGTGTGTGTGTGTGTGTGTGTGTGTGTGTGTGTGTGTGTGTGTGTGTGTGTGTGTGTGTGTGTGTGTGTGTGTGTGTGTGTGTGTGTGTGTGTGTGTGTGTGTGTGTGTGTGTGTGTGTGTGTGTGTGTGTGTGTGTGTGTGTGTGTGTGTGTGTGTGTGTGTGTGTGTGTGTGTGTGTGTGTGTGTGTGTGTGTGTGTGTGTGTGTGTGTGTGTGTGTTCAAAACAAATACTACTAATCAGTGCGCAGAAACAAAAGGCTGCTGCCATTTGAAGGAGAAGTATTACGGTTGTAGAAGAGCACGCGCTAGGGAATGAGCCAGGTAGCCACTGGATGAATAAAAAAGGACTACAACATGGGCAACTGGCCGTTAGGAAAATTCGGCAGTTCCCAAGTGCGTCCTCTCGACTGATCGCCTTCGGTGCAAATAAGTTTTGCTTTGTATTTTGCCACTGAATTCGGTGACCTGCTCTACTAGTCAGGATTAAGCAGGTGGTGTTCAGTCGAAACGTGGATTACATATGCATGTCGATTCCAGCATCCTCCGCACGCCAGTGTGGTTGTTGCAAGCGAGTGACACCGAGAGCCAGTTTTCTCCCGATTACCGTGCTTGACTTTTTCTAACTCTTGTCCCGCCGTGCTCATCCAGGTCTCCCTGTGCAAGGAGATGATGAAGCAGCTCAAGTTCGCCATATCGTGCCGCAGTTCCACGATGCCCGTGAAAAGCAACAAGCCGCCCGAAGTGGACAGCAACGGCGGAGACTACCGGATCTCCACGCTGCCGTCATTCACGTCGGACTTTTGAGCGCGCGTGTGTCCAAGTGGACGACCGTGGGCGGCGACGGTGATATAACATTATGCCTACAGGACTCTTATATGCCCATCACTACCACTCCTTTCCATGTCTCGCCCTATCTCTGTCCCCCAACCCATCCGCTCTCACCTCCACAATGAACACACTCCGCGGACGTTATCATTTTAGCGATCTTCTTGCCATGATGTGTGTGCCGTCTTGTCCGTGTACCTACGGTTTCTTCTGCAGCCTTCTGTTCATCTAGACAATTGACATGCGAGTGCTTTTCTTTGGCAACGTTCTGATTTCGCTAGATGACTGACATGCCAGTGCTTTTCTTTGACCACGCTCTGATTTCGCGGTCATTGTTAGATACCGCATGTACGCGTTTACGTCCTTATTTTAGTAACGTGTTTTCCTTTATTTGTTTTTCTCGTCAACAAATTTACTTTCTCTGTTTATGTCGCATAACTTTAGACCTGTAAGCAAGAGTAAGGTTCACACGATTGTGGACACTTTAAATGATCAACAGTGGGCGCAGAGAGAATGTAGGTGGAGCGAACGTGTTGACAAGGGACTTGTCATTGTCCGCACCCTGACGTCAGGAACATCACGTAGCGTAGCGCTTTTGCACTCCACATTCGCGTAGCTTCCTGAATGCGTCAGAACTGTGTCGGGGCCGTGACGCGTTCCTGACATCAGGTCCCCTGACGAAGACTAGAGTCCCCTTCCCAAAATGTTTGTTCCAGATATATTCCTTCTTCGACCACAGTTAAGAACGTTGGACTTCTCTATCTGTAAGTATGCTGAAACAGCCAAAAAGATTCGTCAAACAAACTGCACTAGACGCAGCCGGTCCCTATTATGAGGGTTACCTGCCGATGACTGACTGTGAGCGGCATTTAGTTCTCCGGACATGCTGTTCATCTGTATCTCGTCTGTACGTGCCTGTGGAGTCAGCTGGTAACGACCCACAAGGTAGCAAGAGTGCTATGCTGACCTATAGGAATCGGAGATCATCGACTAGAATCAAGAACCTTCCACCAAGAGGTTGCGTAACTAACTCCTGGTGTGTTCAACAGATTGTGATGATAGCACGTACCGGCGACAGAAAGTACGCACCGGCGGCATCTAGCACTCTTTCGTTCGTAAAATCGCCGAGCGTACTTTCAACCTTTCACTCGCTATCTCTTTCACAAAAATGTAGTGTAAAAGTTCTAACATTGTTTTTGTCACCACATTTTCCCACACATTGTCACTTCTCAGGAAAAATGTTTTGCCAGTACGATTTGTATTTCACATTCGCTCCGCAAAGCAGTGAATAGGGCTTATTCCGAACATCAGGCTTTCCATAAATAGAGCTTTAAATCCCTAATTATGTTTCAATATATAATATTGAACAAAAGAAAAGCTAGTGTAAAAAGCATGAGAGAGATAATGGGTACCAGCACATAACCACGTGAGCGAAACAGGGGAAAGCTGCAGCTCGACGAGTAGGGCCGTTTTTTTTTTCGTTCTTTTTTCTCTTTTTGGTTTTCGTACGAAGTGAGAAATCTAGTTGAACTGCGCGCTTCTGGGAGTTAGATAGCTTAAGTAATGATAGCAGCGCTGCGAGGTTGTCTGGAGAGTTTCTGCTATATCGCCCTCTTATTTCTTTGTTGTATAGTGTACCCGCATATTTAATACGTTGTCGCCTACAGCATGCACGTTCCCACTCCCAACATTGTTCGAAACAGTATGTGAGCCTTCGGCACGTTTCTACAGGCGTAAGCACGCGGTGCACGCATCACCACCGCCTAATACGAGGAGTACCTCAAAGTACACAGAACAGGAACGACTGAGAGAGGTGAAAAAAAAAATAATGCTCTTCTAGGAGGTCGACAGTCACATACTTTACTACCTGCTCATTTGTTAAGCTGCGTCGTTTCAGCAGCCGTCTGCAGTCGTTGGGACACGTTTCACACATGTTACTCAATGTTACGCGAACATGTGAGTGTATGTAGATTGTGTGCGAGTGAAAAAGTCGTGGATGCGAGTGTTTTGCAAATGAGAGCCTGTTTGTTCGTCATGTTCGTGACTTGATGTTGTAACTATAGGCGGGCGGAAACGAAACCGAAGTTGGGGGCGTGACTGATCCAGCCAAAGTTATCGTTTCGTGCCACAGGTTACTGAAATTTCGGTGCTGGTCGTACTTATATCGCGCTTTCGCAAAGACAGGGGCTACCGTACGTATAGCTTTAGTTTAGTATCATCAACCTTTAAGCGGTGCTGTAGCTAGAAGTGAAGACTAGTTAGCACACCAGTTACATCACTTAGGCTGCGCGGTGTGCTGTGCTCTTCTGTTTAGTTGGCAGTTGAGTTGGCCGTATTTGACACAACTATACTATCAGCGCTCAGGGTAACGTATCAGTAAAGAAATGCCTGCATCTCGGCCAATCATCTTTGGGATAAACACAAGGAAGCATATTTCCACTCTAAATTATCCTTGTTTCTTTTAGTCTTAGCGAGAAGCAACTGACTTAATGACGCGCCTTCCTGTTAATACATTCATTACTATGACTGCGAAAGTGTAAAACCCGCATTTCATAGTTGTTAGCAAATATGAACAGTCCGAACGAAACAGTATATCATTTCATAAGAGAACATTTAGTTCGAACTAAAAAAATGCCAGCGGAATTGTAATATCGCGAGCCGTTTTTCCAAGGCCATTAAAGGAGCGTTCCCATCTTTGTAAACGCAAAACACCTTTTTTACGTGCAAAAGTGGTTGTATCGCTATAACGACATTAGTCTGCCTATAGGTACATGCAGCGTATTTCTCAAAGATCTCTCAAAACATTTTTTCTCAGTAACTTGCCACCGAAGGAAACCAAAGTGCAGCAGACGTTAAGAAATCAGAAATTTTAGCCGTATAAGCCTCAGGTAACGTTTGCAAAATGTTTAACATTTATTTCTAATTGCTCATTAGATAGATCCGAGTAACAATATCGGAAGTCATTTTTCATAACTTTTATTTCTTGATATGGCTTACGCAGCCTTTGCTCAATTGGAAAACACCTGTTCGCCCAATGCAGTGCCGGCCGCACATTTGCTTTCATTGTAAAGGCAACACTGTTCCGCGGTCATCACGGTGATCCCTTTCGTTGTATGGTAGCCGTATATCCTTCTCTACTGTTAGTGATTCATAGCTTTGCCTTCACATAAATATCGATATCTTCAGGCGAGGCAAGACGCAGAGAAAGATGTTACCGCGCCTTTGTCACGTTGTCCGTTTAGAAGCTCAGACAGCTCGACATTATCTATAGTTACATTTACAAGCGGGGCATACGTGACTAAGTCCATCATCGTTCAGTTAGCATGGAGTCTCTTCGGTGCCATAGCTCCGCAGTTTTGCAACTGCTCTACTCGGAGGCTAAGGGAAAGTGCTCATGTCTCACAATACTCACTGAGTCGTTTAAGCATGTGTACTCGTTCTTCCTTGGACGTGCAAGCGTCCGCGTTAGAGATGTTCGTTTATCATCACTCGTCGTTTCTGTGACGGACGTCGGAAGGTGCTCAACATTTGAGCTTCATGCACAGATTGTGCTTACTATACTCCCTTTCTTCTGACGTTATCCTTTCCTCCTTCCATTAGCCACGAGCACTAGTGAACAAGGCCTTGACAGCGCTAGTGCCGTTTCCATGATCTCAGCGTCGATGTTGCTGCGCTAGCGCTTCGCTTGTGTTTGAGGCCAAGAAGCATCAGTTTGAGCCAAGACCAACATCGGAGAGATGTTATGCCTTTCCGTTCTTGCCACAAATAAGACGGTTCGAAGTGAACCGTTCACCTATATTATGTTTCACTGGTATATTGTTTTTGGTTGTTGTTATAAGCTGCTCCTCACACGGACTCTTTCTCAATTTAGGTGACTGTATTGTTAACTCGATGGTGGCAAAGCACCATAGCAGTCTGTAGGCAACGAATACCAAATGGTATGAAATCAAAACTTCGCGTAAAGTCGCGTAAAGTCGAGATGGTGTCGGATTTTTTTATGCGTCCTTATTATTTGAGCCAAGGGCTGTTCCTCGATAAATATGAACGACCAGCACGTTTTGATCGTTTATATTGAAGGGCAAGGCTCATGTGCTCTGCGTATTCTATAATGAAGTCTTAAGCGCATTGCTCGGTCACCTTAGTGGTTTTTGTAGTACTGACTCTTAGAAATCAGCTGTACGATAAACGGTTCTCTAAGGCACTCTCTTTCGCTCTTTGCCCTCTTTCCGACTGTGCGATAAGGCGGTGAGCGGCACGGCGTTTGGACTTACTTCCTCGTCCCAAACAGTGCTGCCCCTGGATGCGCACATTTTTTACATAAAAGCGTAGTGGCGTAGATTCCCGTGTGACGTATTAATGTAGCTTATAGAACAGCGAGAGTTGGCTTCTCCTAACTACTCACTCCTACGCGTATTGTCTTATTTTTATTTTCGCGTCAAGGGCTTGCTACTCACAGCTTCGTCGCCCTAGGGCTCAATAAAAGGGGAAAAAAAAGAAGAAAAAGAAGTAAGAACACGGCAGTTTCTTTCTCGGCAAGCTAACCTCCTTAAGTTACAAGTTATGACTGTTGTCCCTATTAAAAGAGATTCATGGTTGTACTTGTTGTTTTCGTTAGTGTTTCTTTTTTTTTTTTTGCATCTCGAGAGTCTATTGCTGTTTGCTGTACTGCGACATAGCTAGATGGGCGCCGAACGCAGAACGGCGCCTATAATCAGCGAATAATTTTTTTATTCTTCGTTTTTTTATTTCTTCATCAAATCATACGGCGCTGCCTCTCCCAGAGCACAGACAGGAAAAGTAAAAACGATAGGTGATGCCCAAATCCACGCGCCAGAGATGGTTTTTCACTGAGTAACAGACAGAAGCTTATGCTATTGCGGGTTGTATGCGCCGGAAGTAAATTCGGGGCCGGAAGCACGTCACGGACGCCGTGTTCTGGACATCACCTATTGAATTAGTCTTAGCGAGATACTGTTTCTATCCTCCAAATCCCGCATCATCAGCTCCATTCAGGAAAATACCTTCCGCTGCAATGAAATCTGGCATTTTCGAATAGAGCAGATAATCGAGGCGCTCTTTAGCTATAGAAAAGTAGTAGTCAGCGAACGTTGACTATCTCGTATAATCTGTAGAACGCATTAAGCGTTGTCAGTATTGATCACTTAAAGAAGATAGAGCGAGCGTAGCGTTATAAGGGTGCACGAACAATACGACCTGAGATAGATAGATAAAAAAGAAACAAAGGAAGATCTTCATTTGTACCGCGAGTTCGAAGTTTTTGATATAGGTATAGCTGCTCATTGTTTGCTGTAGAACAAAGCGCGTCTTTCAGTGATTTGTGTAACTTTTTGCCATCTTGTGTCAAAATATGGTTCTTGAATACGTGTTACATTATTTAAGCTGTTTACCGGCTGTTTGATCGGCATTCGACGTCGAAAACAAGCAATCATTGGTTAACCTCGACTCGCGTTTTTGTCAGTGCTGTTGGACAGAAAAAAAAAAAGCGTTCGCGAACTTCACTTGCAACAGTGTTTGTCTGGGTGGAAGCGGTATCATTTTGATACAGTATTAAAAGTATTTTACCTAAATAAAAGTTGCATACTACAATCGTCTGAGTCTCTTTCGATATTACCGTGTGACTTATGTGCCTCGTTCGCTGCACTAACACGAATGCGTGTGCACCTATTCACATGGTTTAAAAAAATGAAAAAAAGAAAGCTAGGAAGTCGTAAAAGGAAAGATCATCAGTGTTCAAAAATACGAAAATCGACGGCGGCTTCGTCTTAAGCTGGTCTGCCGGCCGTAGGCCAACACTTCAGGCTTTTATGCCTTAGCCTATACATTGGCTAACCCTAACCATTTCAGGCTTTGTCAGACTGTTCGTGTTTTTCATTCTAGCTAAGAACACTCGGCGCCACCTATCGCCGCCGTCGCGAAGCCTGCCCATGGCCTCCGAAATGCGTGGCGAGTCGGTACGTGCGACCGCTGAGAAACGTGCCATGCGGGTAACCGGGCTCTTCTCTCGCGCTTATTCCGGACACGCTGCGCCACATAGTAGCATCGCCGAGAAGCCCAGCCATGGCCTCCGAGACAGGAAGCGTGGCGCGCCAGTGCGTGCGAACACCCTCACGTGGCCGCACACCCAGTCGCACATACTCGGTGACCCAAGTTGGCGAGACATTCTTTAAAGAGAGGCACTTACCCAGTGCATTTGTGGCGCTACTTGCTAATGCGTCGGGTTGCTGTCCCTGAGGCACCCCTGCACTACCAAGACTGCACTACCTTAGGGATGGACCAACATTCTTGGTGGAATAGCTAGACAGGTAGATAGTTCTATAGCTAGGTAGCTGCAAGCGAAACTGGTCTGGCAATACCAAGAGTGCTTTTCGCATTAAAATGCTCGTTTACTTAGATTTAGAATCGCTTTAAAGAAACCTTGGCGGCAGAAATTAAACCAAAGTTCCTCACTACGGCGTCCCGCACAGACTGTTTTGCTTTGCGACGATAAACCCCGCAGTTGATTTCATTTGAACTTCGTACTATTTTAATGAAGACATACGCGATCAAGCGAACGTGCTTGGATACTGGCGATAAAACGCACGTCGAGGATATCGCATGCTCTACAGCCACGTAAAAGAAATGCAATAACTTCAGAGAATCCATCACAACAGTTCTGATAAACAGTGCTATTAACATGATAAGTTGAATTAGCCCTAAAAGTCCCAAAAGTCACTCTGCTTTGGCTGGACCTCCTACTCTCATAGTTGGGTCGCCTCCTATCGTGCTTCCGGTAAACTTACGGCTCCAGCGTCACCTTCATGTAATACAGGCTATAGCTGCACATGGCGGAGGTCCTCCGTAGGTTGATCGTGGGACCCGTGTTTTACCCTGGCATCCGGATGAGCGCCGCCAGCAAGAGGAACATCATGCACGCCGCGATGGCCAACGCGGCGTCCTCGCGACCGACGTTCCTCAGCCCCGATGCGAACGTGGCGCAGACGCCACCCACTCGGCCGATGTCGAAGCACCAGCCCAATCCAGTCCCACGTACGGGAGTCGGGTACACCTCGCGCATACAGACATCCGCCAAGACGTTGACCGCCAGTGCGAAGGCCTCGGCTGGGATGAAGAACAGCTGGGCGAGCATCGCTATCAGGCCCCCGATGGTCACGCTGAGTAGGCGGACGAGGTCGCCCAGCAGACCGCAGCTTCATATGAGCAGCTCCAGAGGCCTTACCCGACATATGAGTGTGTTCGAGCAGAGTCGTCAGCTTGTTGCTGGGTAGCGACAGCCAACGGGCCCACGAGTCGGGAGTCTTCAAGGACGACTGGAGCAGCACAATGTACGTGAATATTGCGGAGAAATATGTGACGAACATGGAGAGCGCTCGAAAAGGTATGTATTTCGCCCATGAATTTTCGCCGTTTATCGGCAACGTTTTGAGACGCTCCTCGCGCTTGAGCGCCTGCGCCTTTAGCTTGTTTAGCAGACAGGCCGTAGTGGGCAGCGGAACGTTGTTCATCTTCGCGGCCGCCAGCATGACTGCTTCCGCCGACGCCATGTTTCTGATAAAGATGAGCCATAGCACAGACTCGCCGGCGAACCAGAACGTGCTGAGTGCAACGGCTGTGGGCGCCAAGAAGATCGCTTGGAGCAAGAACCTTTCGAGGCTGAGTTGCCTGACCATGTCGTACCACAGTTCAGAGAGCAAGACGGCCGAAGGAGTGACCGCAACAGTGTACGTTGTTCGGTACTCGTGTCTGGTCACCTCGAACGCGAGCATGCAGGACACCAGGGCAGTGGCGCCCGAACAGCCGGAGATGACGAACCTGATCACCACGTACAAGACGTACGTATCGGCAAAGCAGCTGCCGCACGTCCCCGCAATGAGCGCGGCGGTGAACATCAGGAGCACGGGCCGGCGACCGACGCTGTCCGCCAGGTAGCCGGCAATACTGGGCAGCACGACGGAACCGGTGATGTACACGAGCTGTATGACCGCGATCAGAGGCCGCCAATGGCATACCAGGTTCCAGGAGCTCACGATGGTCTTTTTCTCGTTCTTCGGATCGTAGTCCCAGTAATCGCAAGCGACCACGCCGGTGTCGTTCGGGTCAGCCGGATTCTTGTAGACGGTGCACTGGCTGGGACTGCCGTCCGCCTCCAGAGGGATGGCCGAGTTCCTCCAGGCGGTGACGGACATAGTCCAGTCAGGCGGCGGCCGACACCAGTGGTCCACGTCTCCTGATATGAGATAGAAGGACAGTATGTTGACGTGCACGAGGAATGAAAGGACGAAACTGAGAAAGAGCAGGCGCTGCTGGTACACGCCGTGCCCGATCGCATCGAAGCAGTCAAAGGATTCACTCGTGTCCAAGTCGAGGGCAGCCAAGCGTCTTCGAAAGAAAAGCGCCATCTTCGACCTTTTTGGTCAAGCTTAGGCGCGTGTCGCGTGTCAGATCTCATGGTGATGATGATTATGATTATGATGGCCTCATGTTATGGCTCATACCCACACTGGGGGATTGGCCAAGAATTGCTTGCTGAAACGATTACCCATTCTTTTGGAGTGTCACAAATTCCATGAGAAAAAAGAAAGAAATGTAAACATACAATAACAAACAAATTACAAGAGAACAACCAAAAAGTTATTCGTTTTGTTGCTTGTATGTAACCGCAAACGGCATAAAACACGTCCCTGTGGCTGACCCCTATAGCTGACGCACCGAAAGATTTCTGGTGATTAAATTTAGCAAGCGGAAGTTCAAGAAGTTTTTTTCGTGACAATTGGTATCGCCGACTTACCGAAAAATAGTGGTCTGCCTTGCGAAACGTCATTTTCGTTCCCCGATTCGAAGATTAACTCTAAGACAAAATTATGACGTTACCTAGTTAGCGTACTGTGTCGACAAAGCCAGGGATAAGCTGGGAGAACGCGAAGAGCATAGCCAGTCATGTTTGGACATGCGTAAAAAGCATGATGGGGCGGTATTCTTGGGCGATTAGTTTTCCAGCGAAACTGTTAAGTGCTAGTTTCCCGAGGCTCGTGTCCATGGGTAGACAAACTGTCATCACGATTGGCTCCAGCGTCGTCGTCTTCCACAGCTGGCTCGTGGCGCCGCTCGGCGCTACCTCGCCAACGCGCTCGTGCGTTCGTCTTCGTCATTAATTAATCATTAAACACAGAGACATAACCAATAGACCTCAGACTCTGCCCAGGCGGCGTTGCGGAAAAACCCGTCACCAGTGCCCCCATCGCAGACTTGGCGCGAACTGAGTAGTGCAAAAAAGCTGTCCACAAGCGAAGGTGCATAGGCCACAATGGACCCTCAGCTTTCGGTTATGTTGAGGCACGGTTTCCTAAATATCAAGGACCTGGAAAGTTTCTACCGCCCATCCACGCTTCGGAAAGGGAGGAAGCTCAGCAGGGCGAAGTACGTGTACAATATAAAAGAAGTCGCAACTAGGTGTTATTTCGGCGTGCTGCAGCTCGCAAGTACAGAGAGCATTAGGTTTGTTTATAGGCATATCAGCATAAAAATCTAAGCATTTTCAAATTGGTTTGTGTTCAAAATGTCCTGAACACAAGACTTAGTTATCTCCTATATTTTTATGCATGTTATTACCGTGTTTTCTCTCGCAATTATTTACAGAGAGTAAATCCTTCCATAGCCTTTTTCAGGGCAGCAAGCAGAAAACGTTTTCCAAGGCAGTAAATTGCGTGCGATCATAACGAAAGTAGGCTTCCTACAGTGCCTACGCGCCGCATCTTTCTTTCTCGCAGGAGCTACAGCATCGCTCAGTAACTTTGAACTTTTCGCAGACGCTTCGAGCAACAAGCGCGCACAAATAAATTTAACTAAACGCGACATTTTTTTTTTCTTTACACACGTGCGTTACTTCGCAATTACTCATCCAGTGCTCCTACAGCAACTTTATTGCTCACATCTGAAAAACTGAGTCGAGCAGGCTCAGCACATTACCAAACGGGCTTGTTGTATCGGCGCAGGACATAGAAAGTAGAAATGAGCTCGCGATACAACGATGCTGTAGAACAGGATTTTGAATTTATAAACGAACCAAAATGTTTGGTTAAACTGACCTGCCAAATCTCTGTGTCCCACTTGTTGAGTCAAGCGGAGGCGGACGTCTGTGGAAATATCAATCGCACATACGCAGGATGGTTCGCAAACATTTTTTTTATGTTGCCAACGAAGTGGCGGCTGCAGATTATTGAGTTTTCGCTTGGTTACCGCGGTCCTCCGTCAGGGCTCCGCAACACAATTACAGCAGCACAAAATTGTCGCACTTTCTCATGCGAGCCGCTGTGTTGTGGGGAATGCAAGTAATTCGATTACCCAACAGGTTGAACGGCCCGTATCCAGCGCTGTCGCCTTTCCCCTTCATACGATCGCGATGGAAATCGGTAAAACTGAACGTTGTTATTCCGTCCTTCACATTCATGGCAATTTACAACACAACAGTAGCGTCGATTGCGGCGTTTCTTCGTAGCGCGCGGAGCTATCCTGGTTGCCGTAGTTTCCGCCATCAGTTTGAAGAGTGAGCCAGCAAGCGCTTTATGGCAGTTCGGCGGCGCGTGCGACTAGCGTAGAAATTAATAGTTCTCTGTCTGGGTGTTATATGCGCAAACACTCGCAATATGGACCAAATCTAGTTAAATCGTTGTTTCGCAGTCGCTAGCTACATAGACAACTTAGCAAAGGAGTAGGGCTTCGCACTACTCAATTACTGCCTTTTCGCACCGGCAGATGGCGCTACGTGTCTTGAAAAAACTCCAGAGTCAGACGTCTATTTCATAGCGAAGCTGTTAAGGGCTAGCTCCCCCAGGATGGTGTCCGTGTGCAGACGCAAAACTTCCCATGCGTGGTCCGATCGCGAAGATAGTGCAATGTGGGACCCGCGGCGGAGGCGAAGCAGGCGTTCAGCACTTTTCTTACGTGGGCCGATCCTGAAGATACTGCAATGCCGGGCCAACCCGCGACGGAGGTTGTTGGAGTTGTAGGACAATCCCAATTGCTGTCCCCCAGATATTGGACCTTGCCGTTGGGTGCGGGAGTTGGCCGAGGTTGAGGAGGACTTTGAGATGAAAACTGGAGGTTTATTTACATTATTTAGAGTGAGAGTACGAAGAAATTAACAGTCATAAAGTCATTACGGGCCGGCAGCAACTCGGACGCTGCGGCCCGTGGCAAGACGCTAGAAAGAGATGAAGGAAGAAATGCTCTCTTGCTGCTCCCGGTCTCTGGCTTTTAACCCTTTCGCTGTCTCGAAGTCACGTCACGTTCGGCCAATCGGCGAGCCCGCTCAGGTGGCGTCATTTTCGGCCAATGGTAAGCGCCCGTGCGATTGTGTCACACCCGGCGCAGAGGGTCGCTCCTTGGGCCCCAATTGTCAGAGGGCTTACTTCTCTCTGCGGTATTGCCTTCCTGGCTTGCAAGTGCCTTCACAAAGGCGGATGGGGGGATTGCTGCCAGGGCTTCACGGTGCATTGCAGCCGTCTTACCTTGGGACCCACGTTACCTGCAACCGTGCCAGGCTCCCGCTACACTTTCGGGAAGAGTCAAGCAGTGAATAGCTCAACCTGCGGCGCATGAGGTGGGGGACGCCAACTTGTTTGGACGTGCGGTGCCTCGGGAACGTGGTAGATGCGTGCTTTTGCGCTCCTTAATTAGCTGTGACGCGATTCGATGTGGTCTGGTGAATTCGAAGTAGGCTCAGGAAAAGGTCCCGTATCTAACAAGGTGCAGTTCGCCATTAAGCGGCCCCCAAGCACAGCTTTGCTGGTCATCCTTGTTCACAGAGTGGAAGGGCACTGGTTTCTTTTGTTTGGAGAGGTTTAGATCTCGTATCACTGACGCTTTATTAGACAACCTCTATAAAAGTACAATTTATACATTTACGTATATCTGCTATTGTTTAATCTTAGATTTCACCCTTTGCTGTCTTACTTTATTAGTTAACTTCTTCAATGGATATTGAAGAACAAAACGGTGGGCCAGAACAAAATTTATATAGGAGAAAGAAAACATCGAAAACCAGGAAAATTAACAAAGCAAGCCAATAACTTGTTGTTGTTGTTGATGTCGGAGCTATGGTTTTAGACAACAACAACAGCAGCAACAAGTTATTTGGTTATCTCCGAGCTTGCAGTGTTGCCGCCATCATTGCGAAGTCGCGCTTTCTTAATGGGCATGTATACAACCCGTCATTTCCGAAAAAGTGAGGATACACATTGCCGATACCTCCCGCACGCAAGTGCTGTTTCTGATTAGGCATCACTTCAGCAACTACCTCGGTAGCATTCTCATTGCTTTCAAAGTGCTCTTACGTCAGGAAAATTTCGATGAAACTGGCCAAGCATCTTACACTAACCAAATTTGACTCTACCTTCAGCACTTCCTGGACTTTATTGTAAACGCCTCTCTTTATACGGTACGCGTGACAAACTAACAGTTATCGCAAGTGATTTACACAAAATCCGTTTTTCGCAAGTGAAAGAAACAGTTCGTGCTGAAGAAGCACTATAGGAATCGAAAAAGAAAACAAAATTTTTCGTCATTATTATGCTTGCTTTTCGATAGATGGCGCAACGATACAACTGCATGAGGTTTTTCACCGCCCTAGTCTCCGATAGGAATGTGGGCTCGTCCGTTGGCAGGTGAACAGAAATCTGTTCGGACCGTTGCGCTTCAAACAAACATGCAATAGAGCAATGGTCTCATAAAACAAGTGCTGAAGCGATTTAAATTTGTTCACAAGAAAAGTCAACGTCAAGATCTGTTAACGGGCGGTCGTAGAATTTTCCTTGATGCGCTCGAGTATTTAACAGACTATGACGAAAATCTGAAGCGTTAAAGAAAGAACTTCACTTAGTCATTTAGTTTATAAATACAAAAGAGGCAGCTTTTCTGTGAGACGCGTAGTAGCGCAGCACTCCGTAATAACTTCGGCAAACTGCATTCCCTTAACGGGCACAACTGCACTTGAGTTCTTGCGTCCCTTCAACAGAAGCCACCGAGCTGCCGCAGGCAGGAGTCGAATTCCGGGCTTTCTGATATCACGGCCGAACGTGGTTGCGTTAGGAACAAACTAACCGTTAGCAAATAGAAAGCAAAATACGAATTTTCCAACTACGCGCCTCTGCCACAACAACAATCGGAATTCTGTAAGTTGCAGCTGATAAGAAATAAAACGCATATCAGATAGCTTGCATGTCGTGAAGGACGCAGCTGCTCACCGTGATTTTTCCCAAATATTGCTGCTAGGATGACGTCAGTGTATCATTTTCACAGGCGCAGGACACCTGCTTGCATTGTGAAAGCAAAGCTTATGAAACGCCCTTTCCCTACCAGCTGTGCTGAAGAGTGTTGAGCCTCGCGAGACGCCAACGGACGCGCCCGTTCACCTTGCTGGTTCATCAGAACGACGCCTTTAATGACGTCATTGGAAGTTTCTGTAAAAAACGAACCATACATTGGGAGTACATGAGATCTGGGAAGTTTTATGTACGACGGAGCGATGCGTGTTAAATGTGCTCGCACTTTAACACGGTTTGCTGGTGGTCACATTTATCTATTGCTCCCTCCTTCTCGCTCTCTCTCCTGCATCGTTACGGACCAGGAAAGTACGCGCTGCATTACTGCTATAGTTTCTGTATTCCAGCTAAGCTTATAAGAAATTTCACGCCAGAAGTCATCACTTCAGTATTGCCACTTAATAGAATTTGTCGTTGTCTTATAAATGCGCCGAAGTTCGTTCTGATAAGTTCAGCGATTGCCTCATTTCTAATTTCTGCGTTCCACATGTGTGTAAGTATCAGATTAGAGAACGAAAACAGTTTATTAAAATTGTGCAAGAAAAAATTAAATTTAAATTTGGGGTTTTACGTGCCAAAACCACTTTCTGATTATGAGGCACGCCGTAGTGGAGGACTCCGGAACTTTCGACCACCTGGGGTTCTTTAACGTGCGCCTAAATCTAAGTACACGGGTGTTTTCGCATTTCTCCCCCATCGAAATGCGGCCGCCGCGGCCGGGATTCGATCCCGCGAAAAATTGTGCAAGAAGCAATGACGGTGACAGTAAATGTATGCGAATAGCCGAACGATTCTACAACGCTGTTCGCTTTACTAAAAAAAGGATGGCCTGAAGGCACTTGTTTGATCCAGCGAGGAGATGCCGGTGGCGTTTGTTCTTTCATTGCGTAATCTCATAGAGAACGCAGCAATTAATTAGCATATCTGTAATGGTGTTATGCGTACAAGGTGGTTTGTCATACGTGCGATGTCTCCAGTGGCGTGAGCGCTGGCGTCGAAAGTGACCGTCATCCTTCTTTACCGCCGCAACTCCAGGAAGAGAGAGAGGGGAGGGGAAGAGGACGTGCCAATTTCCATCGGTGCATCTGTATCAGCGGTGAATGCCCGACACCCCCCACCATTACGAACACGGACGAAAAGTGCCCAAAAAAGCTATTTGCTTAGATGCAGGCAAGACATACGGGGGCGGGATCGTCACAAGCATACAGGTAAGTTAACGAGATGAACCAGATGCGCAGAATGCTAGATTACTAGGACGTAAGTAGGTTGCAAAAACTAGGCGATTATTTGACGCCGTACCAACTTAAAATGGACGCCACTGGCAATAATCATTATCGTCAACAACATCGAGTCGAGGTCACTATCCAATGGAGGAACGTTCGAAATACGGCTATAAAGCTTTGCAAATCATACTTCCTCTCGCAGAAAGCGTGGCTTGACTACGAAGTTTCATTAATCAGTTATCGTATACTACCACGCAGTGATAAAATGACCCACCGAAAATTTTCCCTCGTCCTTAATTTTGATCTGCGATGGCCCGAACCGCTCGACCACTGCTGCCGCGGCGGGACGCTGGACAAGAAAGGAGAGCTGAATATTCGTTCAGTTATGTTACTGTGTGCGGAATACAGCGATTCGAGAACTCTGATAACATAATCGGAGACGCATAATCAAACTTCCCAGATCTTACAATGAGCATTCGACGTATTCGCGTTGAAGTACCTCTATTTCAACAATATATTCGACATTATGTGATAGTTCTAGGTCGAAAAATGCAAAATGAGTTTTATAGTATGGTCGAAATTAAAAGTAACGAGAAATTCCATTTTCTATACAATGTGTCATATAATTTGGCACGCACCTACCTCAGTGTCGGCAGTACTACTTACCTGTAAGGCGAAGCAACACAGGACAACAGAATGTTTACATCTGGCCGTGGGCTGACAGACGACCAATTTCAGGGCAGGAGACATGCTTGTCGGTACTCTTCGGATTCAGCATTCCAAACCGTTGCTAGGAATGGTGGGCGTGCTCTGGTGATCTATTTGCCATGGCTTAACCAATGATGCTAAACGAACTGCTTGAATGAATGACAAAGGCAGTAGAGCTTTGCGACCGTCCCGGGATTGTTGTCGCCGGGGACCGGACTGCTTCTTTATTGTGACAAGCTTCACCACCTTCCTCTGCCGGCTGAGAAGGGCCGCAGCATGGATTGCATATATCTTTCAACAGACATGGCACCTTAAACTTTTGGGTTGTATGTACAGGAAACTATTGATCAAAAGTGTCAGGAATAAGAAATCCGCCCAACAGAGCTTCTGCAAAACAGACAAAGCTACCGTTCTTATTCCAGTAACAAGCAGGTGAGTGAACCAAAAAGAAGGAAAACGCTCAAAACGGCTCCAAATATTCACAGGTTATCTCGAAATGCGCTAGAATGACAACTCTCCTTTACGGAATCTCCGTTTACAACACAGCATAGGTGCACTCATCTTGGCTTCCAATTTAATTGAAATGCGTCTCCAACGATAGTAAGCTAAAGCAAGACGCATGAAATTCTCATGCAAGCATCTTCAGGACCAAAATAATTGCAGATTGAAATTGTTTGTTCTGCAACGACACAAGTAGAACATCCGCAAAACGCCAGTGCGTAAAACAGTGAAGGTTAACTGCGGCTTACTAGATATAAGAGTTAATGATAACAGTAACAGTTCAGAGCAAGCTTTAGCTCTCGTTCAAGTCTGTATTACGTTGTATTATGTATTATTGCCCTCATTAGAGAACGGTTGAGGTGATTTGTATACAATTTGAGAACTTGAACTGAATTTTAGAGATGAATTCTTTCAAATAAAGTGAAATTCTACAACATTTAGGCAGTTGACCTTATATTTATCACCCATAGCTTCTTCCAAACATTGCTGAATGTATGCGTAGGGAACAGAAATTGATCACCAAGTTTGAAATTGCGATAATGAAGTCGTGAAATATGGTACATTCGTTATTTACGTGAAATTTTCTTATTGTATGCGCCAGTTTTGCAAGAGCCCTGTTGACAAATTATTTGTATATTTTGAGCTGGCGCACTATAAACAAATTCCGTCAACTGGAGGTCAAAAATTGATGTAGTTCTCACTTTTTTTTCCCATTTGTAAACATTATTATTTTAAATTGATAATTTTTTAGCACTCTTTGCAGAAAAGAATACGTCTGCTCCAAACATATGTACATCTTATATTCCTTCTTTAGTAAACGTTAATAAATGAGTTAATTTAATTACTAGCCGTACAATTTCCACGTTTCATGGTACCCAAGTAGGATCGCCCTAGGTAGAGTTTCCTATAGCAGGATATGGCGCCTTCAGTGATGAAGACATGGCTGAAGACATGGTAAGCTTTCCTCGCTCTGGAAACGATCTCAGCTGTTCATTCGAGTGTTGGCTTATGGCAATAAAATTCTAAACAGAACCAATGACATTGGAATTCACCGCTAAAGAGAGATAGAATGAAAGGAAGGTTTTTGTGATGCTGTACGCATTCCAGCTAGCGTTACAATGCAGGAACTCAGCTTTATTATTTGTTCAGCGTCACTATGCAATTGAACTACAGGAGGCGATCACTGCAGCAGGCATCAAAATACTGAAAATACAGAATGTGCGCTCATAGAAAATGTTATCTAGGAGATATTATTATATTCAGCAACGCTGGACGCATTCAGTTGCGGTGAGATACCATGCGTCAATTGCTGCTTTCGGCCTATGGAGAAGTAAATTCTGCGATTGTAAATTTGCCCACAAATATAAAGGAGCAAGTATACTGTGTTCTTGTAATATTTCTTGAAAATAAATGGTCTTCAGGAGAATATGAACATATATACGAAGACATCTGGAAACAGGGCACGAAGGATTCCGTAAGACTTCTCGCAAAGAGCATTCCGCTGTTTTATCCGATCTTCGTTAAACCGGTGAAGCCGTTACGTATACTTAATGCTCTGAAATCCGAGCTAAGAGAAGGTAACACTATTGTATTGAAGATAGGGTATTTAAGCTAGTAGAATATAACCGGTGATGTATGACCATGTGAGAAGGAATAAAGAAAGCTGAATTGTGTAGGGTCTCCTAAGGAGGACATGCCTTTTATGAATGAGATATAAAGTGTATTTCTTTGTTGAAGCACTTTTCTACGTACTTGCTGAGTAGCGCACCACGTCGAAAACTGTCAGGCGACGAAATTCGTCGATATTGGCCGGAATTGGGTTACGTATCAATCAGATAGATAATATTTGTCCTGCGCGTCAACTACACAGGGATTTCTATGAAAGGCGACTAAATTAAATTATGGGGTTTTACGTGCCAAAACCACTTTCTGATTATGAGGCACGCCGTAGTGGGGGACTCCGGAAATTTCGACCACCTGGGGTTCTTTAACGTGCACCTAAATCTAAGTACACGAGTGTTTTCGCATTTCGCCCCCATCGAAATGCGGCCGCCGTGGCCGGGATTCGATCCCGCGACCTCGCGCTCAGCAGCCTAACACCATAGCCACTGAGCAACCACGGCGGGTAAGAGGCGACTAACTCCTGGCACAAACGAACGTAGTTCAAATGCAGTGTTCCAATATTTACTCCTCAGCGTTACTTAAGTACCCTTCCGTAAGTTTCGAGCTAGTCCGTAGTTGATGCACTCGACTGCAATTTCTATTTATTTGTTAACTGGTTATTGTTGTGAGTGAACAGTAAAAAAATACGTGGAACTGTGTTCTTGGGCAGGCACTAGACTGCAATGCTAGGTTTACAAGTACGAAACAGAGTTGAAATGGGAAATGCAAAACAGTAATTTCAGTCTTGCCTCTAACTGCCGTTTAATGGTACAAATATTCATGCGTCAATTTTCGAAGGGCTTAACCAGAACATGTTGCTAGGATAGTTGATGCATGGCAGTAAATAGGCAGGTCCTTGCGCAAAATAGAAGCCCACAAAAACAATGAACGTATAAACAAGGCAGAGGCTTTCCCGTCTATGTGTGTATTCGTTTGTTGTCGTCTTTTTCGCATAAGAATCTACCTATTTACATTAAAAGAACTGTGCGCGCATATTAGTGAAAGCAACATAATCGCGTTTTGCTGCAACCAGCTAGGACGCATACTTGCAAGTATTGAATCTAAAGCTACATGCCTCTTAATATCTTATTAATCTTGCAGCACTTAGAAACAATTTCACAAGCGCCTGCGTTATGCACAAACTATTGCACATAATTTGCCAAGTAGATATGCTACTTTGTTATTCCGGTTAAAGTGTTGTCCTTCCGATATACTCGTTTGATATTACTCGTTACCGTAATACTGGATAAGTGATAGTCTGTACCCTAACATGGAGTATGACGTGGCAGTTAAGAGAAGTCAATGTATGGCATCTTTATCCGCATCTTGCGGCAAAGCAGATACCAAGGACCGAACATCTTGCTCAATTTCTCCCACTTAATTTCGCGCAAGCCTTTATAAGAGAGGACGTAGTTGTGTTGTACAAGTGGTCATGAGCCAGTTATGTTGCCGGATATTATTTGACATTTCATCTTAATAAGCAATGCGAAACGCCACTTCAATGTGCAACATGCCCTGCTACGCAATCTCTTTACCACCCTTCTGTTTTGTCACAATAGGAACACAACAGAATGTGTATGCCGGCGAATTGCTATGTCCTGCACAAAATGGCAACAATTGGAACTGCATTCGACGCAGATTATTGTTGCCTGTATTTCTCGTAACGGCGACAGCTTTGTGACGCAGTCGCTGCCGGGGTGGAACACGGAAACAGTGTGATCACATACGCAAGGAAACAAACTGAGCTTTTACAGCTTTGTCAATCCGAAAGCCTGTTTCCCTTCCCCAAATGGAAATAGGTGTAATCTGGTGCGACCGCCTAGACACGACGCCCCAACAGTATGTGCAGTACAGCGTAGAGTTTACACGTTTCTTATCACGTGTATTTACGCAAACCATTCCGCAACTGAAGACCGGACCTCTGATAGAAGGAAACTGTTTAGCTCGGGATCAACGAATTCATGTAGTACGTAGCTAACCACTGAAAAAAAAATAACGAAATGGAGCACGCGAATTGCATTCAAGAAACCACAGTGGCTACGCAAATTTGCACCGCTAAATGCGTTTAATAATACGAAGTGTACAGACCAATATGTCAGATTAGAATCCCGACTAATTTGTGCTTAAAAACAAATTCAGTGTTTGCTGTCACTTTTCTCACTAAATTATAACGTATGAGGCCGCTCCCTTGAGAGGATTAGACATCGGAGCACTAATCCCTTATCAGGCAACCTTAATAAAGCAGAAATTTTCACATTTAGGCATATCAGCTATGATTGCACCTTAGGTAGCTGCAAAACCTTTGGTTGTCTTATCTATTCGCTATTTTCTTCAGTGAATAATATCGGTCAAAGTAAAGATTACAGAAGAGAAAGAAGAACAAGGAAAAGCAGGAATTTTAATAAGACAACGGAATAACCTGTTTTGTTGTTGAAGCCATGCTTCGAGTGTCAATATGATGATGACGATCACACATAAGCGACGAAGAGGAAATACGAACCTATAATGATGCTCACAATGTACGGATGAGTAAGCAGTGCATAATTAATGCCCCCAATATACACCAACCAACCAACCAACCGAGCAGAAGACAGTGGCAACCACACCAATTCCAGGAGTGTACGTAAAGAAACGTTCGCCTTAGAAGAATAGGCAGCAGGCTTCAACAATTCCTTCGACTCTGAACTAAAAGTTAATAGCTTGTCTTCGACAATGGTTTCTCCGTAGCCTCAATAGGCTCCGTAGGTCATGAGACTTTACCCAGCCACCTTTGTTTCTCAGTGGTTGGGGTGTTCTGCGGCTGAGCACAAACCCGGCCGGAGTCTGTCGGTGCGGAACTTAAAAAAAACGGTCGTGTGCGTAGATTTAGACGCACTTTGACGAAACCCAGGTGGCAGAATTGAAGGCCCACACAATACGGCCCTCATCATAGCGCGTGTTTTAGCTTTGCGACCTCGAATCCCCGTTATCGATTTCCTTTGAACATTACGTTATTTTCGTTACACAATGAGCGATCGATCGAGCATGCATCGATACTGACGATAAAGGCAAAAATTATCCAACGATTACGATGCTCCTTAATGCGAACTTTGAGCACAGCTCGATACGTGTTCTCGTTTCGTGGTATACTGAGGCAAAGAAGTTGAGACCGAAATCATCCCACCGGCTGGGTGTGGGACAGTGCCGTCAGTGCCTTCGCAGAGGCAGGGACACTGGTATGATGAGGAACTGTAACGCTGGCATGACGAGGGGCATCGGAGCCAGCTGCGGAAGAAGACGACGATGAACGCGCGAGCAGTGGCACGAGCGCGTTCACGCGGTTACGTATAGGGACGCCAACGCTCAACCCGGGAACGGGCGCCTACGAGCTACGCTCTAAAAGAAAGCCTGCTTCTGCCACCTAATGGAAAAAGGAATCAGGCGGCGCAAACACCCTTCAGAGAAGATTGGCGACATTAATGTTATTAGAAATCAATCTGACGGTTAGTGCGAAATTGTTGATATGTCTTATATAATGGCAATATTGAAAGGCGGCTCATACCCTGTGACACGTACACATTGACCCAACCTGGCACTAAAGTTGTTCGTTCAAGAATCGAACGTACCCAGTGGCACACCTACTGTACAAAGTTGCTCTCAAAGAAGTTCATTAAAGGCCACCATGTGTCCAGTGGCACATATCAAGTGATCCATGTTGACGGCAAAAGGGTTATTGAAGAGTGGCACGTACCCGGATTCACGCACCCACTGCCCCAAATTAGTCCACGGGCTGGTTTCGAACTTGGGTGGGTATTTAGGTACGCGCCGCTCTATGATGGCAATAAAACACCCTTTAAATATATCCGCTACTCAGCGGAATCGAAACCACGTCACACTGGTTCCCTAAGAACAGCAACCTGACTCTTTAGCCGGCTACGCGACGAATGCACTGCCTGTGTGCCGCTTTCCAATGAACGTCTTTCGTGCCAACGCTTTAGCGAGCTGCGCGATCAATACACTGGGTACGTGCCGCTCTTCGATGAACCTCTCGCCAACTTGGGTCACTGGGTATGTGTGCCGCTTAGTGTGCGGCAAGCGAGGGAACGATTCTCGGCGTTCGCACGCACCGGCACGCAACGCTTCTCAGACGCGGACTACTCGGCAGCACCACGGTGCAGCGTCTCAACGGAGAAGCGCGAGAGGGGAGCCCGGTTGCCGCATGACGCGCTTCTCAGCGTTTGCATGCATCTGCGCGCCACGTTTTTTGGAGGCCACGCACAGGCTTCGAAGCGGAGGCGCGCCGAATGTTCTTCCGAAAGCGGAATCCCGGTGTAGAACAGACCTCGCACACAACTCGACTTGTCGGTGTCGGTACGATGCGTCGGTACATTTATTCAATGCTACACGCATTATCGCCAACAGTCATCGTGAGATGGGTTCTGCGAGATGTTTTCCTTAAAACTTCATTATTATGACCTGCTTTCTGTACTCATTGAGTCTTCGTAGCAGCTCAGCAACGTGCTTTCACCGTAGCAGCGAAGTTTTCCGGAGTAGCCTCAACAACCTAACCCGACGGCATTGGAGCGTACAGGATCTGTGAATAACGTGGAAAATTGGGCCTGTTGTAACAAATTTGAAATGGTGAGTGTGTGTGGGGGGGGGGGGGGGGAGGGGGGCAGCGCTAAAAATAAACACACGGACGGAGACCGGACGACAAGGACGAGCCACGGATCATTAGCTAGAAACAACTTCTAGGACGAAAATAAACGCTGCGTTTATTGCTAAAACAGCGACAGACTGGGATATAAACTGTAGCTCTACTTGTGCGGGATCGCTACCCGCCGGAATGTACGTACACAAATCAGAGAGGCGCTTGCTCGAACAAAGGCGCGAGTCAAGTACAAATATTAATCTCAATACATTCTGAGCGAGAAGTCATTACAACAGCAGAGACATACAGTACTATTACGATAGTAATGAGTTGAGCGCGCATTAAGATTCTTAAAAGTCACTGTGCCTTCGAGAAGAGAGCGAAATGTTGGACCTCCTACTGTCATAGCTGGCTCGCCTCCTATCGTGCTTCCGGTAAGCAAGGGGCTCCAGCGTCATTTTCATGTGATCCAGGCTCATGCTGCCCGTGGCGGAGACCCTCCGTAAGTTGATCGTGGGGCCCGTGTTTTTTCCCGGCATCCGGATGAGCGCCGCCAGCGAGAGGAACATCATGCAAGCCGCCGTGGCCAACGCGGCGTCCTCACGACCGACGTTCCTCAGGGCTGACGCGAACGTGGCGCAGACGCCTCCCACTCGGCCGATGCCGAAGGACCAGCCCAATGCAGTGCCACGTACGGGAGTCGGGAACACCTCGCACACACAGACACCTGCCAAGACATTGACCGCCAGTGCAAAGGCCTCGGCTGGGATAACCAACAGCTGCGCGAGCACCGCTATCGGGCCTCCGATGGTCACGCTGAGTAGGCAGACGAGGCCGCCGAGGAGACCGCAGCTTCGTATGAGCAGCTCAAGAGGTCTTACCCGACCTATGAGTGTGTATGCGAGCAGAGTCGTCAGCATGTGGCTGGGTAGCGACAGCCAACGGGCCCACGAGTCGGGAGTCTTCAAGGACGACTGGAGCAGCACAATGTACGTGAATGTTGCGGAGAAATATGTGAGGAACATGAAGAGCGCTCGAGTAGGTATGTAATTCGCCCATGAATTTTCGCCATTTATCGGCAACGTTTTGAGACGCTCCTCGCTCTTGAGCGCCTCCGCCTTTAGCTTGTTTAGCAGACAGGCCGTAGTTGGCAGCGGAACGTTGTTCATCTTCGCGGCCGCCAGCATGACTGCTTCCGCCGACGCCATGTTTCTGCTAAATATGAGCCATCGTACAGACTCATCGGCGAACCAGAACGCGCTGAGTGCAACGACTGTGGGCGCCAAGAAGATCGCCTGGAGCAGGAACTTATCGAGGCTGAGTTGCCTGACCATGTCGTACCACAGTTCAGAGAGCAAGACGGCCGAAAGAGTGACCGCAACAGTGTACGTCGTTCGGTACTCGTCTCTGGTCACCTCGAACGCGAGCATGCAGGACACCAGGGCAGCGGCGCCCGAACAGCCGGAGATGACGAACCTGATCCAGACGTACAAAACGTACGTATCGGCAAAGCAGCTGCCGCACGTCCCCACAATGAGCGCGGCGGTGAACATCAGGAGCAAGGGCCGGCGGCCGACGCTGTCCGCCAGGTAGCCGGCAATACTGGGCAGCACGACGGAACCGGTGATGTACACGAGCTGTATGACCGTGATCAGAAACCGCCGATGGCATACCAGGTTCCAAGAGCTCACGATGGTCTTTTTCTCGTTCTTCGGATCGTAGTCCCAGTGATCGCAAGCGACCACGTCGGTGTCGTTCGGGTCTGCCGGATTCTTGTAGACGGAGCACTGGCTGGGACTGCCGTCCGCCTCCAGAGGGATGGCTGAGTTCCTCCAGGCGGCGACGGACATAGTCCAGTCAGGCGGCGGCCGACACCAGTGGTCAACGTCTCCCGATATGAGATAGAAGGAGAGTATGTTGACGTGCACGAGGAATGAAAGGACGAAACTGAGAAAGAGCAGGCGCTGCTGGTACACGCCGTGCCCGATCGCATCGAAGCAGTCAAAGGATTCACTTGTGTCCAAGTCGAGGGCAGCCAAGCGTCTTCGCAAGAAAAGAGCCATCTTCGACCTTTTTGGTCACGCGTATAGGCGCGTGTCGCGTGTCAGGAGACCTGCTTCACGAAACGTCATTTTCGTTCCCGGAAAATTATCTCGAGGAGAAAATCATGATGTTACCTAATTAGTGTATTGGGTCGACAAAGCCAGGGGTAAGCTGGGAGAACACGAAGAGCATAGAGAGTCATATATGAAGGTGCGTAAGAAGCAGGATAGGGCGCTATTCTCGGGCGATTACATTTGCAGCGAAACTAGTAAGGGCTAGTTTTCCGAGGCTCATGTCCATGTGTATACACAAAAATTTTGAGGATTCTTAAGCTTCGCCTTCGACAATGGAACGCGATAGCGTTATCGCACCCCGTTCGCACCGCCCACTCATTCGCTCGGCATGCTCTTGAGTCACACAAAGACACGCGGTGAGCGCCTAGCAACGCAGCGTTCGGCGCGGCAACGAAACGTGCGCCTGAGCAAGCGGAACGGACCAAAGAACTCGGTGTCTCGGAGGGAGAAACGATCTACGCGAGCCAAACGTAGTGATCGGCACGGACAGCCGGGCCGCGACGCGCCATGAAGGCGGACGTGATCATGGGGCTGACGCCTCGATGGGATCGTCCTCTATCTCGCTTGGGAGCACCATGCAGACGCATGAGTCCTCGCCAGCAGCACAGCCCACATCGCAGGGGACGCTCTCCCACCAGACGCGCTATGGCGCTGCGACCACGTCAGAGGCGTCCCGCATCGGACGCTGCACCTAGGAATCGCGCTGTGAGCGGAAAGAGGAGCCGCGTCGCCTAAACACGAGGGTTCGAGTTACGCACGCTGTAAGTTGGAAGGGGGGAACAACGAGAAAACTTATTAAACGCAATGGTATTGGGGCATCCTCGCACCGGTGCCCACACGGCCCCAATGCGCTCAAACGAGACGCAGGGGAAAAGCGGGCGAGTGGCGCGCCACCTGTCGGGGCAGCGCCGTACATTGCGAGGAGGAGGTCTTCTGTGTTTGCCGCAAGATGGCTCTGCGTGTGCGCCAGGCGCAGAAGAAATGTATCGGAAGCGTACTTCGCTACTCGTTTAACTGCGACTTCTGTAATTTACATGCTCATAATTACCGTTATACACCGCAGTATAACTTTCTACTGCGCGTTTCTAAGGCAAAACCGCATTCACTAGATGCGCTTTTGTCCCGCTTTGAACCATCGAAGTCATGGCTGTGTGTGAACATTGGTAAAGATTGTCCTGCCTTTTATGCCGCATGTCTGATGTGGCCCTACAAGTGACTTAATAACATTTTGAAGGCGTCGAGCTTAGACAGAATGTATGTGCGCGTGGCCTTGTTGCAATTAGATCTGAACAAGGCGTTCGGTAAAGTTGTACACGAAGTTTTGTTTCCGATCCTAGACCATATCAACGTTGGAACCGTTTTACAGAAGGTATTAAAATGATGTACAATGGTTGTGTAGCGAAGCTGATAATTAATAGGCAGTTAAGTGATGGTATTCCTGTGCAGTGGTCTGTGAGACAAGGCTGCCCTTTATCTCCCCTGCTTTTCGCTCTCTACTCGAGCCCTTTTGTTTGCGGCTGCTGATCAGCCCAAACATGCGGAGTTACACTTTTCTTAAAACTGAAGTTCGAGTTTTAGCAAATGCTGATGATGTAGCAGTGTTTTGTACGGACCATGACAGTGTTAAAGCAGTTGTACAAGAGGCTGTAAAATTTTGTACTGCAAGTGGAAGTGCTATTAACTGGAACATGTGTCTTGGTTTTTGGCATGGGAATTGGCAATACAAGCCGGAGACTTTTTGTAACATGCAATGGGGCGGTAACACCAGGCGCCTACCTAGGTGTGCCACTCGAACGTTATCGTGATAGCAAAGAATATTGGAACATTGAAGTAGTGCGAGTGAAAACCCAGACCAGCAAATAGGGAGGGCATAAATTTTCAATGTTTGCAAGAGCCACTGTGTGCAATTTGTTTTTAGTCGCTAAAATCTTTTACGTGATGCAAGCGTTATGTCTGACGAGTATGTCTGTGCAAAAGCTGGATAGAGTATTCGTGACGTTTATTTGGGCTTCAACATGGGAACGTACAAGTCGTAGTAATCTGTTCCATAGTTTGTTGAAGGGAGGGCTGGGGTTGTCACATTTGTTCCTCAAACAGATTGTAAGCAGGTTTCTTTTTTTGCGCGATCAAAAGGATGCTTTTCTGAGAACAATGGTTCAATCTCGACTGTGCGATTCATCGCCTGATTATGTAGTGTCGTCCATGTATGCGGGGCCAATGCCTTTAAGTGCTTTTTTGTGTGAAGTGGTCGCCTCTTTCCAAATACTAATAGTGAGATATTCTAGTGAATATCTGGGCGCTGTTACTAGTAAGAAGTTGTATAAAGATCTTGTTGAAGTATTCTTGCCTGTACCGTTGTATCCTACAGTAATTGTTTTAGGTTCAGAACGAGATGTTCTTAAGAGAGTGAAAAGAATGCCGGTAAGAGCTTCTGTTAAATCTTTCTTTTTTCAACTACATACAGGCACTCTCCCAGTGAAACCATGGTTGCAAAGCAAAGGCATTTTTGTACCTTGGTCTGTGAATTGCTTTATATGCAAGAAACCGGAGATGATCGAGCATATCATTGTAGACTGCCATGACGCAGTGTTTTTGTGGTAAATTCTAAAACGCAGCTTTAAAAAAGGATTTGCCGTTAAGTGCTCTCGGGATACGCTTCCTGCCATGCGCGGAACCAGAGAGAGTGCCTGTCGATCTGTTAATGCTTCTGTGCATGTATAGCGTGTGGCGAACGCGTATGGATATTAGACATGAGCACATTGTTCAGGCCCCAGCACATGAATACTTCATTGAAAGTGTGCTATATATACGCGAATTTTTCTGTGCACAGAGTGATCCCTCAGATTCGCTAAGTGCTTTGGACAAAGTGACTAGCCTACATCGTTTTTATCACAACACATTGGTCCGGCGTTGACTAGTTTTTTTTATGGCCATGTAATATTCACATTGTACTTTCTGTTGCCAAGCCAGTAATAATAATAAAAAAAACAACTCATGGCTGAATGGTAGCGTCTCCGTCTCACACTGCGGAGACACTGCTTCGATTCCCACCCAGCTCATCTTGCAAGTTGTTTTTATTTATGAATTGCCTTCCGCCATTTTTCGCTCACGGCCAACGCCATCGGAATTTTAAGCCGCCCCTATCCATATGACGGAAATCACCCATATGACGTGAGTGGGGCGAGCTATCCGATTAGCTGACCAGGGCGCGTGATCGATAATTTTTCCAACATTATGGTAAACAAATGATATTCGTAATAGTTGAAATGTCAGTTAATTTGTTTTTATAAAAAGAAATTAACATAAAGGGAATGCACAAGAACAATTTTTCAGCAGACTTAAGCACTTCCGGCAAACAGCAAGGGTCGTCTGCTCGTGTTACAACGTGGTCCGTCTTTGACGAGAGCTCCGCCGTCAGTGTCGGTGTGTTTTTTCGCGAGTGCTATGATTCGACTTTGTTGCGTTGTGGACTTCAAGCGTAGCGACTGGAAATATGTCAAGCTGCGACATCGTGTCCCTCTGCAAGCCAGTAGTCGAGCGGACTGGCTGCAGCGCATCGGACTGCCGCTATCCGATCGGCGCCAGGATTTGCGCGATGGTGGCCGTCACTTTACACCGGAAGATTACTAACGCAATAGCGTTTCGCGAGTCCGGTATTAGGGTAAACGCAAGCGCAAAGGGGACATGGCCTGCCCGTGTCCCCTTGCGTGTCGTTTCGTGGCATGAACAGAAGCGCAAATGTGAATGGTCTGCACGGTGCAGCCACCTGGTGGCATAGAGCTCAACCAGACACAGTAGCAGTAACAAAATGTATTCTTCTTTGCTGCTGGTATAAATTTTTCGCAGGAGTGTAATCGTTAACACGTTGTTTTTGTAAATGTTTAAAATGTTTTACACTTGGTTAGAGCCATATTTCGTTGGTTCGTTAGCTCTGCGCCAACGGGTGGCTGGACCGTGGAGACCGATCAGGCAGCTCACGTACGTATACGCTGAAGTTCCTTCATCAGCTTGAGCTAGTGTGTGGTTAACGGAATACCAGACACGTTCGGCGCTGCGACAGAATGCTCGCAACGCACGCTGCTTCGATAGCTCTCGCTTGCGGTCGACGCCCAAGCGGCTAGCGGAGAGGATTCGCGCGGGCGGGGGCGGGCTCCAAAACAACCGGAAGTGGACGATGTGACGTCGCATCGTGACGCAGAACCAGTGAAGGCGCAGCTTAGCCCCGTGACTCGGCGAACGAGTTGAGGAGGAAAAGCATAGCTAGGGATGAGGGTAACTTGTAATCGCTTGAAGCTCCATTAGTACATAGCGCTTCACTTAAATTCTGGTGCGAACGTTCTACTTAAGTTGTACCCTACGAGTCTACAAAATTTGCCCGAGCCGTTTCAGGGGCCCTTTAAGTAGGCGTCGCGACCCGTATTTTGTTGTTGCGCTTTTTCTGGCTTACCAAACGTCTTATCGTTGTAAGAGTGGTGTTTTTGGTGTTGTAGAACGGTAATTTACTTATGCAGAAGAAACTATTTTTCACTTTAGTGTCCCATTAACGCTGTCGCGTTAAATCTGTCATCAGCATTGGCTCCAGCGTCGTCGTCTTCCACAGCTCGCTCGTTGGCGCACCTCGGCGCTACTGCACGAACGCGCTCGTGCCACTGCTCCTGCGTTCGTCTTCGTAATTAATTAATTACTAAACACAAAGGCATAACCAATTTTACAGCGTAGTTGTTAAGGGCTAGCTCCCCCACGATCGTGTCCGTGTGCAGATGCAAAACTTCCCATGCGTGGGCCGATCGCAAAGATAGTGCAATGCCGGACCCGCGGCGGAGGGGAAGCAAGCGTTCAGCATTCCCCATACGTGCGCCGATCTCGAAGATAGTGCAATGCCGGGCCGACCCGCGACAGAGGTGCAGTGCAGTTCGCCATTAAGCGGCCCCCATACACAGCTTTGCTGCTCACTCTTGTTCCCAAAGTGGAAGGGTACAGATTTTCTTTTTTCAGAGGTTTAGATCTCGTATCACTAACGCCTTATTAAGCAACCTCTATATATATCTGCTATTATTATATATCTGCTGTATATCTGCTATTGTTTAACCTTAGATTTCACCCTTGGCTGTGTTATTTTATTAGATAACTTCTTCAATGAATATTGAAGAACAATACGGTCGGCCAGAACAAAATTTATATAGGAGAAAGAAAACATCGAAAACCAGGGAAATTAACAAAATAACCGAATAACTTGTTGTTGTTGTTGTTGGAGCTATGGTTTCACACAACAGCAGCAGCAACAAGTTATTTGGTTATTTCCGAGCTTCCGGTGTTGCCGCCATCATTGCGAAGTTGCGCTTTCTTAAAAGGCTTCTATACAACACGTCATCTCCGAAAAAGTGAGGATACACATTCGCGATATTTTTCGCACGCAAGTGCTGTTTCTGATTAAACATCACTTCAGCAACTACCTCGGTAGCATTCTCATTGCTTTCAAAGGGCTCTTACGTCAGAGAAATTTCGATAAAGCTGGCCAAGCATCTTACACTTTCCAAATGTGCCTCTACCTGAAGAAGTACCTGGACGTTATTTTAAACGCCTATCTTTATACTGTACACGTGACAAATTGACAGTTACGCCAAGCGATTTGCACGAAATCCGTTTTTTGCGAGTCAAAGAAACTGTTCGTGATAAAAAAGCGCTAGGGAATCGAGAGAGAAAAAGATGTTCGTCATTATTATGCTTGCTTTTCGATAGATGGCGCAACGATACAACTACTAGTAAAACCGCTCAATCTCCCGAAGTAGCGCCAACCACTTCCCTCCTCCTCCGCTCGGCGCGGCCTCGATGGTGGCGCCGCCGGTGCTGGGCCTGCCGTAGCAGACGACAGCTACCACGCTACGGGAGGAAATCCGTGGAAAAGTTCGTTCGAGCGCTGCGGAGCAGCTTTTTCAATCTAAATATTGCTTCGTCAGTCGGTAACTGGCCTTAAGAATGTCGTGTTGGAATCGCGGAAGAAATAGAGAAAACCACCATTATTCAAGGCATATTTAAGGCGTAAAGCGCGCGCACGTTGAGAGTTCGTGTTGCTGAAACACGACGCAAGCACGCTGTGTGCTCAAACACGCGCGTATAATTACCAGAGTTTCAGGTTTTGACAGCGTGAAAGTATGTCTACGTGGTTTCGTAGGTTCATTTCCGTACCTGCAGGATACTTTTGTTCGGCCGTTGCGTGAGAGATTCCGAATGACTGAGGTCAGCAATGCCTGGCAACAGGGCCGCTTTTTTCATTGCGGGGTGCTTTGGTAATGGTGACGATAGATTGTTTTTTTTTTTTTTTTTTTACAAGTACTGCTCCAGGAGGGCACATATAATGGCTAACGGAGGCCTCTGAAGAGCGTGTGACATTACAATAAAGCCGGCGGCGCAGGGAGTATTCGCATACAAAATTGGCTGTCAGCTGTCGCGGACACTCGATATTATACCCCCTTGGCATGCACAGGCTTCGGCGAACCCCATCCAGCCCTGGTTCTAGCTTTGGTGTTCCCGTTGCCGCTTTGGTCCCCTGGAGGCGCCGTCAATAACACGAAATAATGACACCTTGTTACAACTAATAAATGAAATCTATTGAAGAAATACAAGCGCGCCGAGGCGCCAACTTCTAAAGCAGCGCTAGCGCGCCCGCGCGAGAATTATGGAACGCCAACGAGGAACTTACCGGCCCACGTACGACTCTACGATCAAAGTGCACGTTAAACATCCTCTGGCCCCCTAGATAAAGTTATCCGCAGCCATCCACTACGACCTCCATCATAGCTTTAGTCGCTTCGGGACGTTAAAAACGTTAATCACCGCAAACGAAATGAAGGCATGCGGGCGTACATTCGACGCTAAAAGACAGCATCCAACACATACATTTTTTCGAAGCGGAAGGCGCGAACTAGGCTCAAAAGAAGAGGTTGTGAGGAGCCGTGTCACTTACTTCACAAAGCCGTGCGTTCTTTGCCACTTCCTCGAAGTCAGCGCGCCCGATCCTGTGAATCCACACTTTTCTTCTTTTTGCGTATCGCACGCCGGATGGCAATTAAAGCAAACAGCTTTTTGTCCTTGCTGTGTCTGTTGCAGTAACCGAAGGCGCAGCAGCACGGCATCGCCATTAAGTTCTCGGCCCTAACACATTCTATTACGCTAACGCACTCTGTCAGTCCGCCTGGCGTACTTTCGTCGCGCAGGGCCAACAATGGAGGTCGGAGCGGGCTGGAAAGAAAAAATACACACAAGTGCGGCGCCTGCTACCACGTGACACAGATTGGCCAACTGGGGAGCGGACGAGGCTATGGCGACAGGAGGCGTGGAGGAGGAAGCGCCTGGGTGAGCTGGGTGGCGGAAAGATCTAAGAATGGCGCTACTTTTGGTAAATTGAGGGGTTTTATCTGCTACAGGTTTTTCACTGGCCTAGTCTCCGCAGGAAGGTTGGTTCGTCCGTTGGCAGGTGAACAGAAATCATAAAAAATTTGATCGGACCGTTGCGCTTCAAACAAACGTGCAATCAAGCAATGCTCTCATAAAGCAATCGCTGAACCGATTTAAATTTCTTCATAAGGAAAGTCAACGTCAAGTTCTGTCAATGGGCGGTCGTAGAATTTCAGTTGACGCGCTCGAGTATTTAACAGACTATGACGAAAATCGGATGCGGTAAAGACAGAACTTTACTCAGCGATTTAGTTTAAAAATACAAAGGAGGCACCTTATCTGCGAGAAGGGTTGTAGCGGAAGACTCCGGAATAACTTCGGGAACCTGCATTCCCTTAACGGGCACGACTGCATTTGCTTTCTTGCGTCCCTTCAACAGAAGCCAACGAGCTGCTGCCGGCAAGATTCGAATTCGGGGCTTTCTGATATCACGGCCGAACGTGGTAGCGATAAGAAGTAACTTGCTGTTATCAAACAGAAAGCAAAACAGGAATTTTCCAACTACGTGCCTCTGCCACTACAAAAATCGCAATTGTCTACGTTGCAGCTGATAAGAAAAAAAAAGCATATTAAATATCTTGCATGTGACGTGAAAGACACAGCTGCTCATTCTGATGTTTCTCAAATATTGCTGCTACGATGACGTCAGTGTATCATATTCACGGGCGCAGGAAACCTGCTTGCATTGTGAAAGGAAAACTTATGAAACGCCCTTTCCCTACACGCGGTGCTGAAGAGTGTTAGAACCTCGGGAAACGCCAACCTGTCCACCGTGCTGGTTCACCAGAATGGCGCCTTTAATGAAGTCACTGAAAGTTACGGTTAAAAACGAACCATAGATTGAGTACATGAGATCTGGGAAGTTTTATGTACGGCGGAGCGATGTGTGTTAAATGTGTTCGCCCTGTAACGCTGTTTGCCGTTGGTCACATTCACGTATTGCCCTCTCTCTCTCTCTCTCATTCTCCTGCATTGTTACGGATCCTGTAACTAAGCGCTGCATCACTGCTATAGTTTCTATATTCCAGCTAAGCTTATAAGACATTTCACGCCAGGAGACATCACTCCAGGTTTGCCACAATGATATTTTTCGTTTTCTTATAAATGCGCGGAAGTTCGTTCTGATATGTTCAGCTCGTTCTGATATGTTCAGCGATTGCCTCATTTCTAATTTCGGCGTTCCACATCTATGTAAGTATCAGGTTAGGGAACGAAAACAGTTTATTGAAATTGTGCAAGAAACAATGATGGTGACAGTAAATATATGCGAATAGCCGAACGCTTCTACAACGCTGTTAGCTTTACTAAAAGAAGGATGGCCTGAAGGCACTTGTTTGTTCCAGCGAGGAGATGCCGGTGGCGTTTGTTCTTTCATTGCGGAATCTCGTAGAGAATGCAGCAGTTAATTAGCATATCTGTAACAGTGTTATGCGTACAAGGTGGTTTGTCATACGTGCGTTGTCTCCAGTGGCGTGAGCGCTGGCGTCGAAAGTGACCGTCATCCTTCTTTACCGCCGCAACTCCAGGAAGAGAGAGAGAGAGAGAGAGAGAGGGGGGGGGAGAAGACGTGCCACTTTGCATCAGCGCCTGTGTATCGGCGGCAAATGCCCGACACACAACCATCACGAACACGGACGAAAAGTGCCCAAGAAAGCTATTTGCTTAGATGCAGGCAAGACATACGGGTGCGGAATCGTCACAAGCATACAGGTAAGTTTACGAGATGCAGCAGATGCGCAGAATGCTAAATTACTATAGGGTAGGACGTAAGTAGCTTGCAAAAGCTAGGCGATTATTTGACGCCATGCCAACCTAAAACGGACGCCACTAGCATTAATTATTATCATCATCAACGTCATCGAGTCGAGGTCACTGTCGAATGGAGGAACTACGGCTATGAAACTTTGCAATAAATTATCTTAATCTGCCACGCAGTGATAAAATGACACAACGCAAATTTTCCCTCCTCCTTAACTTTGATCTGCGGCGGCCCGAACCGCTCGACCACTGCTGGCGCGGCGGGACGCTGGATAGGAAAGGACAGCTGAACATTTGTTCACTTATGATACTGAGTGCGGAAAACAGCGATTCAAGAACTCTGATAGCGTAATCGGAGACGTATAATCGAACTTCCCCGATCTTACAGTGAGCATTCGCGTTGTAGTACCTAAATTTCAACGACATATTCGACATTAAATGGTTCTTCTATGTCGCAAAATGCAAAATTCTTTTATACTTTGGTCGAAATTAAGGCAACGAGAAATTACATGTTCTATGCAATGTGTCGTATATTTTGGCGCGCACCTACCTCAGTGTTGGCAGTACTACTTACTTGGAATGCAAAGCAACCCAGGGCAACAGAATGTTTAGATCTGGCCGTGGGCTGACGGGCGAACAATTTCAGGGCAGGAGACATGCTTGTCGGTACTCTTCGGATTAAGCACCCCAAACCGTTCCTAGGTATGGTGGGCGTGCTCTGGTAATCTATTCGCCATGGCTTTACCAATGATCCTAAACGAACTGCTTGAATGAATGACAAAGGCAGTAGAGCTTTGCGACCGTCCCGGGATTGTTGTCGCCGGAGACCGGACTGCTTCTTTATTGTGACAAGCTTCACCACCTTCCTCTGCCGGCTGAGAAGTGCCGCAGCCATGGATTGCATATATCTTTCAACAGACATGGCGCCTTAAACTTTCGGGTTGTATGTACAGGAAACTATTGATCAAAAGTGTCAGGAATGCGAAACCCCCCACAACAGAGCTTCTGCAAAACAGACAAAGCTACCATTCTTATTCCCGTAACAAGCAGGTGAGCGAACCAAAAAGAAGGAAAACGCTCAAAACGACTCCAAACATTCACAGGTTGTCTCGAAATGCGCTAGAATGACAACTCTCCTTTACGGAATCTCCGTTTACAACAAAGCATACGTGCACTCATCTTGGCTTCCAATATAATTGAAATCCGTCTCCAACTGTAGTAAGCTGGAAGCAAGACGCATGAAATTCTAATGCAAGCATCTTCATGACCAAAATAATTACACATCGATTTTTTTTTTCTGCAACGACAAACGTAGAACGTCCGCAAAACGCCAGTGCGTAAAACAGTGAATGGTAACTGCGGCTTACTAGATATAAGAGTTAATGATAACAGTAACAGTTCAGAGCAAGCTTTAGCTCTGGTTCAAGTGCGTATTACGTTGTATTACCTATTATTGCCCTCATTAGAAAACGGCTGAGGTGATTTGTTTACAATTTGAGAAGTTGAACTGAATTTTACTGTTGAATTAATTAAAAAAAAATTCAAAAAAAGTGATATTCTACCACATTTAGGCAGTTGAACTTATATTTATCGCCTATAGCTTCTTAGAAATATTGCTGAAAATATGCGTAGGGAAGAGAAATTGATCACCAAGTTTGAAATAGCGAGAATGAAGCACTGAAATATGGTATATTCGTTATTTACTTGAAATTGTCTTGTTGCATGCACTAGTTTTGCGAGAGCCCTGTTGACAAATTATGTGTACAATTTAAGCTGGTGCATTATACCCAAATTCGATCAACTGGAGGTCAAAAATTTATGTAGGCCTCATTTCTTTTTCCCATTTGTAAATATTATTGTTTTCTAATTTATAAATTTTCAGCACTCTTTGCAGAAAAGAATACGTCTGCTCCAAACATATGTAGATCTTATTTTCCTTCTTTAGTAAACCTTAGTAAATTATTAATGTGAATTACTAGCCGTACAATTTCTACGTTTCGTGGTACCTACGGAGTTTCGTGGTACCTAAGCCCGAGGTAGAGTTTCCTATAGCAGAATATGGCGCCTTCAGTGATGAAGACATGGCTGAAGACATGGTAAGCTTTCTTCGTTCTGGAAACGATTTCACCTTTTCATTCGAGTGTTGGCTTATAGCAATGAAGGTCTAAACAGAACTAATGACATTGGAATGCACCGGTAAGGTGAGATAGAATAAAAGGAAGGTTTTTGTGATGCTGTATGCATACCAGCTCGCGTTACAATGCAGGAACTCAGCTTTATTATTTGTTCGACGTCACTATGCAATTCAACTACTGGAGGCGATCACTGCAGCAGGCATCGAAATATTGAAAATACAGAATGGCGATCATAGAAAATGTTATCTAGGAGATATTATTTTCAGCAACGCTCGACAGGTTCAGTTCCGGTGAGTGACCATCCGTAAATTGCTGCTTTCGGCCTATGGAGAAGTAAATTCTGCGATTGCAAATTTGCCCATAATATAAAGGAGCAAGTATACTGTGTTCTTGTAGTATTTCTTGAAAAGGAATGCTCTTGAGGAGAATATGAACATATATACGAAGACATCTGAAAACAGGGCACGAAGGGTTCCGTAAAAGTTCTCGCAAAGAGCATGAAGCTGTTTATCCGACCTTCGTTCAACCTGTGAAGCCGTTACGTATACTTAATGCTCTGAAATCCGAGCTAAGAGAAGGTAACAGTTTTATATTGAAGATAGGGTATTTAAGCTAGTAGAATATAACCGGTGATGTATGACCATGTGAGAAGGAATAAAGAAAGCTAAAGTGTGTAGGATCTCCTAAGGACGACTTGCCTTTTATGAATAAGATATTAAGTGCATTTCCTTGTTGAAGCACTTTTCTACGTACTTGCTGAGTAGCGCACCACGTCGAAAACTGTCGGGCGACGAAATTCGTCGATATTGGCCGGAATTGGGTTACGTATCAATCAGATACGTAATATTTGTCCTGCGCGACAACTACACAGAGATTTCTATGAGAGTCGACTAACTCCTGTCACAGACGACCGTAGTACAAGCGCAGTGTTCCAATATTTACTCGCCAGCGTTTCTTAAGTAGCTTACCGTAAGTTCCGAGCTTGCTCGCAGCTGATGCAGTCGACTGCAATTTGTATTTATTTGTTAACTGGTTGGCGCTGTGAGTGAAGAGGGAAAAAAACAACAACGTGGAATTGTGTTCTGAGGCAGGCAGTAGACTTCGATGCTAAGTTTAGAAGTAGGAAACAGAGTTGAAATGCGAACTGCAAAACAGTAATTTCAGTCTTGCCTCTAAATGCCGTTTAATGTTACAAATGATGATGCGTCGAATTTCGAAAGACTTAACCACAACATGTTGCTATGGTAGTTTATGCATGGCAGCAAATAGGTAGGTTCTTGCGCAAGATAGAAGGCCACAAAAACAATGAACGTATAAACAAGGCAGTGCTTTTTCCGTATGTGTGTGTATTCTTTTGTGGTCGTCTTTTACGTGTAAGAATCTGCCTATGTACATTAGAATAACTGTACGCGCGTATTAGTGAAAGTTACATTATCGCGTTTTGTTGCAACCGGCTAGGACGCATACTTGCAAGTATTGAACCTAAAGCTGCATGCATCTTATTATCCAAGTAATTTTGCAGCGCTTAGAAAAAATTTCAAAAACGCCTTCGTTATGCACAAACTATTGCACACAATATACAAAGTAGATATGCTACTTTGTTATAAAGGTTAAAGTGTTGCTATTCCAATATACTCATTTGATATTACTCGTTACCCTAATACTGGTGTAGTAATAGTGTATCTCCTAACAAGGGTATGACGTGGCAGTTAAGAGATGTCAAAGTATCGCTTCTTTATCTGCATCTTGCGGCACGGCAGATACCAAGATCCGCACATCTTGCTCAAGATCTGCCACTTAATTTCGCGCAAGCATTTATAAGACAGGACGCAGTTGCGTTGCACAAGTGGTCTTGAGCCAGTTATGTGGCCGGAGATTATTTGACAATTCATCCTAATAAGCAATGCGAATGTAGCTTAGAATAACTTTTTGTTGGGCGCGTTGGTGCATATTAGCCAACAGTTTTATGACTGCGCAAACGAACGACCACAGATAGAGAGCACACAAGGACAGGCCGCCTGTCCTCTTGTGCTCTCTCTCCGTGGTCGTTTGTTTTCGCAGTTATAAAACTATAAACAATGTGAAATGCCACTTCAATGTGTAACATGTCCTGCTACTCAATCTCGTAGCCACCATTTGTTTTTCAGCCACAATACAAACACAACAGTATGCTGCCCGCGTGTGTGTCGGCAAATTGCTATGTCCTGCACAAAATGGCAACAATTGGAACTGCATTCGAGGCAGGTTATTGTTGCGTGTAATTGTCTTAACGGCGACAGCTTTGTGACGCAGCCGCTGCCGGAGTGGAACACGGAAACAGTGTAATCACATATGTAAGGGAACAAAGTGAGCCTTTACAGCTTTCTCATTCCGAAACCCTGTTTCCCTTCCCCAACTGGAAACAGGTGTAATCTAGTGCGACCGCCTAGACACGACGTTCGAACAGTATGTGCAATACAGCGTGGAGTTTACATGTTTCTTATCACGTGTACTTGCGCAACGCATTCCGCAGCTGAGGAGCAGACCTCTGATAGAAGGAAACTGTTTAGCTCGGGATCAACGAATTCATATAGCGTGTAGATAACCACTGAAAAAAAAATCATGAAATGGAAAACGTGAATTGCATTCAAGAGACCACAGTTGCTAAGCAGACTTGCGCCGCTAGATGCGTTGAATGATACGAAGTGTACACACTAATATGTCAAATTGGAATCACGACTAATTTGTGCTTAAAAACGAATTCAGTGCGCGCTCTCACTTTTCTCACTAGATTTTAAGTGTGAAACGGAGTACTGCCTAACTTCTGCCATGGCTTAAGTGAGTGTCATAACTCTAGGGCTATTTCAAGGAGAAATTCAGAATATATCCACCATTGCAAGCGAAACGAACGAGTGGCCTCAAATACTCTTTTCATTATAAAAATTGCCAAAGATTCCGTTTCCTTTTTTGAAGTACGCTGCCTTTTCGGAAGCGTAGCGATTGTGCTTGTAAATCGGAACCGAATATTTATACTGCGCAGCTAGCCGCATTACGCGATGAAGAGTCTTCGCGGATTATGTGCTCACACAATTATGAAGCTCGGCTTTTCCTTTTCTTCATTTTTTCCACGACAGCCGCAGACAGAAGAGGAACGTGACGGTTCCGTGATATTTGAGACCCGCTCGCTTTACTGCTCCCTTTAGCTAGAACACATTGTCAGCCGTGTGCTGGCAGATTCCGCACAGCCGGAAAACCATGGACCCTATATATTTTCGCTTCTTACATCTCGAACAGCTAGTTGTGCGCGGTCAATAATGACTTGCTGGTCTCAACATATGCCATACGATCACGGACGCCTGGAAGTTAAACACGATCTCTTGTTGTCCACGGAAACAATGAAACCATGTGCTACGGAATCGTATCAATGTTCTTGCACTCTTCGTGTTCGTATTCTGCGCTCTGTTAAACCCCCTCCCCCCATCCCCCTTCCCCGAGCCCCAGCATTGCCGACACGATGGTAGGCATCATTGACATTTCCTAGCTGAGGCTTCTCGCAGTTTTATCCCTTGCCGCTTCGCAGCAAACCCTAAGAATTTATTGCGCGCAGATCACAGTGCAGCATGATGAGAGAATGACAATAAGCAACCGTAAGTGTTCATCTTAAAACTTATTGTGCGCAAACAAACAGGAAAGAAGAATAGAAGAAACACAAGGACGAGCGCTTTCCCGTGTCCTGCAGACGGGGGCAACCATCCCGTGTCCTGCAGACGGGGGCAACCATCCGGTCACCAGCAACACCTCATCAGGGCATTTCCCAAGTTTCAGGAACCAGCTTAACACCCGTGCTCTGCACTCACAGACCGCGATAATAGGGACCAGAACTGCTTGGTTGTATAAGCTGTAGTTCGGACAAGTAGAAAGAGGGCCGGAAGAACTAGAAATGAACTGAAGCAAGACTGCAAGTCGGCCTATAGTTGGAACAGATTCATCTTAAAACTTATTGTGCGTAAACAAACAGGGACGAAGAATAGAAGAAACACAAGGACGAGCGCTTTCCCGTTCGTTCGTCCGTTCGTTCTGTTTCACGACTCTCCTTGAGTTCTAAAATAATAAAAGGGAGGAACGCTGCTCCGCATGGTGCTTAAACCACTTATTGCACCTATATTACGTCCAAACTCGCATGTGGCTCCTGTTCGCCTTTAAAGTTCCAGTATTGACCATGTTGGCTATAACGTCACGACAGAGGTTTGCAGCTCCAAGTCCGAAGACGCTAGAGAAACCTCAAATAACTTGTCTTAATCAATGGTACAGCCAGTACCGGCAGCACATGATGGGGGAACAACCGCCTAACATAATGAAGTGGCAGGTACACACTTTTCTATAGAAAACAAGAACGACAGGCTTTGCGCCTTGGAACTTTAAAACAACCAGCGTGGTGCCGGCGGTGTCCATCCGATGGCACTCGTTACCGGCCTTTAAACCACATCCTTTGACCCTACTCCTAGAAGAAGCTCATTCTGACTGTCATCGTTACACGAAGAAGTGGGGGTGTTTTACTGGAAACAACTAACCGAAGGTGCTATCTGAGTCACGGATGTATCGCGCCCTTTCCTATGTACAGCCGTTCGGTAGCCAAAAATATCTCTGCCGTGCGTATTACACGTACTCAGCCACTCCAAGCCGTATATCAGGCGTCTAGTATTGCGCATTCGAAGAAAAAAAAGTGAGTGATGCACAACTACAGCGGATACCTACAAACATTTCTTTTGGTGTTCATGTTTTTTACCAAAATTCCAAATCAAAAAGAGAAAATCGAGGTGAAGAAGAAAAAAAAAAGAAGCAAATACTTTGCGTGGAATGCGTCAACAGTGATAAAGGTATTGTATTTACATATATGTGAGTCTTGAGAGTATTGTGTATATTAAATAGCATCGGTGATTGTTTTTTCGTATATGTTTCAAATGGTCCTATACAGCTCAGTGAGCGTGACGTTCAACAAGAACATCGGCGCCTTTGTCATGCCAGCGCGTTCACGCGCAAGGCTGCGACGAGAGGCCGGCAAACAACGTCTATCAGTAGATGAACCTTCACGTCATGCAACAAGATTCTCTTTGACCATTCTAAAACATTTCGCTAGCATATAATGGAGGGAAGGAGTGCATTCTTTCTCCCGTTATAGATTTCAAACAGGTGCGAGCGTGATAAATAATCTTCGTCTCGTGAACTCCTCGCATAGACATTGAGGAATAGCGGGCTCCAGTATAGGCCTAACCAGATGAGAGAGCACAATAGGCGTGGACTAAGTCATACACACGCGAATGACTCTCGATTTTGCGACTGCAGCAATTTTAACCGGATTTCCGTTGAAGAAGCCTTACAATGATAGATGTTGAACTACACGATTGCGAGTTCGCGTGGGCTGCCGAATTCGCGTTCGCAAACTTCATAACTTCGTAGGGAGGCTACTGTAAAAGCGTAGGATAAGCTGACACGTCTCACCAGCTTTGTTTGTACCGCGTACACTCGGCGAGTCGCAGTTGTCGCGCTCTTGCGTTCCGCTTCGATGTTCCGTTAGAAACGCACCGACCATTTTGCGCGCGTCAGGACCAATGCGAAACTCCACATGCATCCACAAGTTGAATGCGTTACCACGGAACTGGCCGCCAAATTGCCTTTGTGTTTTCCGGTTTCTGAAGATGAAGGCTTCGTTCAGACTTCTTGCTAGCCACGTGCAGCTTAATATATTTCGCGACTGCTGTAGCCTTCAAGGGGAACAAATTCCGTTGCCCGTGCTCTGCTATGACGAATGAAGAACACTTGAATGTCACCTGCTAGAGCGTAACCTGTGCTAAAGCTCCTAAATAACCATCTAAAACACCTTTTTTCAAGCCTTTTCAAGAGGCACCGATGACTGCGTTGTCAATTGTGAGCTTTGAGGTGTGTTTTAAATAAATCTACTAAACTACGGCCATTTTCTTTTTTCTCTTTAGTCAGTTCCGCCACTCCAAGCGTGCTTTCTTCAATTTCCAACCGGAAAGATGGCAAAAGCTATGAGATCAAGTCGTGTTTAGATTCAACTTTTCTAAAAGCGTACCAGTGTAAGAATGCTCTGCAATTCAGCTCAGATATAGCGGTGAAGAGAAAAAAGAAACTGTGATAGAAACAAGAAACAAGTGCAGGTCTAAACGGATAACGACACGCACTCCTGCAGACGACCACATCAGTCCATCCGTGGCAAATATTCTGTCACTCGTGCTTACGATGAGGCATACCCCATCGAACTGGTACCACTGGTGATGACCACACACACACACGTCAAGAAGTGCCGTACACAAACAGCTTCGAAAGTTCCAAAGGTTTGATGGCGTCCGGTGAACAAGAATAGAATAATATTCGCGGAATGTCTTTCAGTAAGCTATGGTAAGAAAAGAAAAAAAAAAGGAATGAAGGAGAAGGCGGAAAAAGCTGCACGTCACTCAGAATCACTAGCGCATCATGTTTGATTTGTCCGGACTGCGAATGCCTTAATTAAGTCCACACATGTCGTGCGCACGGTGCGAGCAGCATGACGTATAAATAAGCAAGACGAAAGCCGACGACAAACATGGAGTCACAAGCAAAATGGCCGTGCAGGCGAGCGACAGAGAACATTCGAAGTGTTCTTGCTCAATGAGAAATTAGCAAAGTGCTTCCAGTTAATTTCGCACGACTCACTGTAATTCCGCTTCGTCATCCTTCTATACTAGTCGAAGCCAGTATATAGTATCCCTAGCCTTAACACCTTTTGTTCTCAGCGTATTTCCTTCCAATAAGCCTCCGTCAGGGGCGGAGAGAAAACAAAAGGAAAAAAAAAACCGTTTGAAAGTGACATGACATCTATTTACGATCAAAGCTTTTTTTTTTTTTTTCTGGCAAGCGGCGGCCTTGTGTGAAAGCGCAGAACTTACTGACTTGATTCAGTCATAAGAAATCGGACTGTCTTCTTTTTTTAGTACTTGATGCATACCCTTATGCTGAGTTCTTGACTACGATATACCAAAGTAAATGTGCGTAGTGCTACAACAATTTTTGTTGTCATAAAAATATACAATGTACCTTTTCGTCTGAGTTTATCTATTCTAGCTCGAACAGTTTGCCCAGATGGATTATCATGTGTAATGCCACCGGCATGATGTGAACTCCTTGTTGCACGTCGACTTTCTCACTCAGCATCCTCATGTATAGGGGTTGAACTTGACGCCAGACAACCACGTTGACGTTATATTAATGGAAACTCTCCCACACGACCGGTCAACGAGCAACACCACTTCCTTCAATAGATGTAATCCGTCACTTTCATTAACAACAATTCAGCTCCGTGATGTATACTAACCATAATCCATCTTCGAAACGCTCTCCGATTCGCATTCGCAACGCGCAATACCATCAGAAAGCGAGTCTGTTCAGGGGCGCACCCTTCAAGGGAAAACGTTATGAACAAAAAACGCGCACCGTCGCAGCTTCGGAGCCGTTGGCATCGCTTCTTCGTCACCCTAACGTGCGTCACCACTATGCCACGTCCCCACAGGCACCAGAGTCATTGTCACCAATCTTGCTTGTGTCACCAGTGCCGACAACCCTCGTTGCGAAGTCACGTTGTCCACGTCAGGCGGCTCCTCAAGACATGGCTCTGTGCACACGGGCTCACGGACACACACACACACACACACACTGCCCGCAGAGGTGTAACCTCGAAGCGCGTGCATTGCGTGGCGCCCATTAAGCCATCTTCGCAGCTTTTACCTCCGCGGGAGCCAAATAGTCCATTGCCACTTGCCAAGGGAGAAAATAAAAAGAAGTCACTGCCGCGCGCGTTGGGAGACTATTTACATCGAAGTCACGAGCGGATCACCTCGCTGGCGACCCGAGTCTCACCAGCGCCGGTGGCGGCACGGCGAGCGGGGAGAGACATCGTCGCGGTGACGTCGGCGCTGGCGACGTCGCCCTCCACCCGCGCTCGCCGTCGTCGCCGCCACCTTCCGTCGCCCTCAAGACGGCGAGGGCCTGGGTGCCGCGGCGGGGTGGTGGATCGGGCAGCGGCCACCACCGAGGTCCGGCTGCTGAATGGTCGACGTGGAGGCCGAGTGCAGACTCGTCGACGGCCGCGCGCCCAGGTAGCACAGCTGCGGCACGTCGTAGTTCGAGGAGGAGGCCAAGCTGCTGCTGCCGCCGCCGCCGCCGCCGCCGCCGCCAGCGCCACCGCACTGGTGGTGGGCCCCCTCCGCGGCCCTGTGCTAGGAGTCGGTGCAGTCGAAGTGCAGCGGCGACTTGCGCATCTCGAGCATCTGCATGATGCCGTTCTCCTGCGCGTGCAGGTCCATGGCGCTCGGCACGTACGTGTTGGCGGCCGTCGTGGTCAGGCACTTGGAGCACTGGCGGCGCAGGGCGGGTCGCTGGCGAGACGCCCGGCAGCGCACGGCGAACCGCAGCTCTTCGGCCATCTCCGAGCAGAGCGATTGCTGCGTGGAACAGAATAGCAAGTTCTGCGCGCCAGAAGGGCGTCCCGTTACGACCTGGCAGTGCGCTCGCGAGGCCGGGGTCACGGAGGAAGAGCAAGAGGAAGGCAGCCTCGGCCACTGTCGCGACACTCCTGGGAATGTAGTCCCGCCCTAGCAGTCTCGTACGTCCTTCGTTTTAATCTCACCTTTCGTATATTGTTGTCACTTTTAATACATTTTTACCTCCTTGAGTTTCGGATCATGCGTTTAGGCCTGTGGGTGACCTTACCGCGCTTACTACTATTTATTTCTTGGACTTAAGAGTTGGGTCTAGTTTAGTTAGAAGTATTTGGTCCAGAGGATGGTGGTTACTGCGCTTTATAGCCAAAGTGACGGCACCAACTTTCAACGGGACAAACACGGATATTCATCAAGGTACTAGTAGGATGCTCGCCATGACACACGAACACTTCCTCTGACGTCTACGTTAATTTTGCCAGTTACACTGATGTCTGGCACAAGTGCTTAAATATGAAATAGCAGCGCGGTTTGTGGAGAAGCATGAAAGCACATGCGCGCTAGCGACGCATAACATAACAGAAAGCGCAGAGGGTAGAACCTAGGGAATGCTAAGGTATGGCGAAAAGTTGAGGGAAGGTGGCTAGCAACGCTTTTAGATGGGAGGACGCGGGTGACGCATTAAACATGGCGTCAGCCGCCAGTCCTGAATATCTTGCTCCGTGGCCCTAGCAAAACGCAAGCGAGAAAAAAAAAATGCGTGCAGCAGATTTGTTGTAACAGAGCAATGCAGTGCTTGGTATTTTCAAGCACTTGTAAATAAGTTGTCGTTCAAATTTGATGAGGAGAAACATGGCAATGTCACATGTTCCATGCAAATAAATGTAAATATCGTACTGGCGGTATTGACAATTATCTATTTTGGAACAGAGAGTGCAACAGGACAAATTCATCGTGATCACATTCAGGAACCTCATGCGTGGTTCTTGTGCAGCGCACTTTCTTCCAAACTAAAACTTTGTGTTGCAGTATCTATGTTGATACAGCTAGCTTCTAAAACTCAAGGTCCTTCACAAAATGGCTCTGCAGCAGTTGAGCTGTCACATTCAGGATGCTGATACATGCAGGAAAGGATTTTTTTTTTTTCAATGTGCTACAGGCTTACCGAATCGGCATGATGTTTGTGTACTTATACAGAGCGATATGGGTGGCATCTTCAGAAAGTAATTTCTCATTGCACGTCACGAATAAATATAACACTTCTTTTCCTTCAAGCAAATAGCTCTAGCCAGATAATTAGAAGAGCGGCTGATGCCATGAAAAAAGTGTATTTTCTTGCGATGAGTAAGCAGGTTCGCATCGACACAAGAACAACGGTGCTGGCACGCAGGAGTACGAACTTCATATTGTTACGCGAACGAAGGATTAAAACTGGAGACTATTTACGAAATATATCTACAAGGAATAATGCAGCCCTGGCCAGTTCAGCCGACAGCTGGAGAGCCAGAGAGCGTTCTTCCTTCTCTATTCTCGAGTGATAGCGCCCACGCGCCTCTTTCAAACAATCAAATACCACACGCGTGTAGCAATATTAAACTAAGATGGGTACATTCATGCCAGGCTGCTTGGTTGTTACAGTTTTCTGCAGGTTCCTCTCCGCACATCTATTCCTCGTTAAATGTTCGATTTGGCGGTTCCGTTTCTTCCCGGTGAAATTATATGTGTAATTCCACAAGTCAGCTCCCACCGCAACTATTCGAACGCAACAAATATATCGGACCTGACACTGAAAGTGTAAACAAAGCGTGATTATGCAGCGAATCGTTGCTGTCAGAGCCACACACCCCAATTACTCCTTCTTCACTCTTGCGAAACATAACATGTTTCTTCAATACTACAAGCGTAAACTCAGACATGCTATTAGGACAGTCAGAATGAGCGAGAATGCCTGCTTGAGGAATTTCGCGTATCCGGCGAAGGGGTGCGTAAGTACAAACATAAATTCATGAAAATAAAGGGCTGACCATACCCTGTCTGTCTGAGCATGCTTGCGAGAGTTGATGCAGAACTCCATGATTGCGGTGAGGATGGCGACGGCGAGCCCGCAGAGAAGCACTACGAAGACTCCGCCAATGTTGGCGAGTCCCAGCGCGTTGGCTTTGCCCTCCTTGTTCTTGTCGTCTCGGTTGCAGGTGAGTCCGGGGCTTTTCCACCACTTGTTGTACAGTATCTGGATTACACCTTTCTCCTGAAGGTCCAGGATGGCCAGAGAGATCTTGTCCCTCCAAGGCGAGCCTGAAGGTGAAGCAGTGCGCGTGTGATTCGTCACTTGTTCCCTATAGCGCGCGTCACAGATTCACGGAAGAAAGCGAGTTACAGGTAAAAGAAAAAAAAAGCTACAAGGAAGGTGGCGTCCCCAAGGTCAACGGCTATTGTCCTGGCATTTATGTCAGTGTCATTCGACACGACTTAGTGGACACGGCAAATAAGTTGGCCCTTTCGTTGCGACTAGAAATGTGTCCATGTTTGGTGCTTTTATACCTTGACATTTTACTTCAAGACGTAGTAGTTGCAACGTATACTGCGATACATAAAATTATAGCCTGATCACTGGTGGTTCGAATGGATGTATAGCAGCAATATTGCTCAGATTATTTTTGAGAATTGTTATGTGAAGCTATAACACACGATAATTATAACTATAAGCTATGCCAGCTGTAGGTTACTTGTGGTTGATAAAAGAAGGCTTGTCGATGGTTCTGGAACGCGCCTCCACGTCCTCTCGTAAGCAGCGGTCCCTGTCTTGCACGTCTGCTTTACCGGCAACTTGTTGGTTCATGGCCAACAAATCGTGAGCTGGCAGAGAAGGTTCATGACTGAATTTCGGCCCCTCTTGCAATACACGCGAGATGTTCTCCTGGTTTCTAACATCTCCCATCACAATGAAGCCATTCTGAGCCGCGCGTAGATTATGTGTCCGAGGTGACGGAAGCGCGAATTCTGCATCTTTTTCTTAAAGAAGCTTTAGGACCCCTGCAGACTAGTTTCAGCAATACGTCAGTCGAAATTTTATTTTTACAGACTCCTCAGTCTGCCAAAAATTGTAGAATCTGACAAACAGTTCAAGTTAAGCCTCCACTTCAGACAGCGCATGACGTTTGATGTACATGATGCGCTCATGTTTCTTCAAGACTCAGTGAGCTCTTAAGTCCTGTAGCGAAAAAAGAAGGGCTGTGGTTTCACCTGTCCAGGTTACAATTCGCGTTTCTCGGTAGAGTACCCAGGTCCGAACGCTTATTTGGGAATTGTTACTTCACAATGAGCAAAGTCTTACTATGTGGGCCTGACAATTTCCTATAGATGCAGGCTACATACCCATAGGTGTGGCGATGCCGTATCCCTTGGAGTCTAGCAGTCCACCAACTTGAGTGAGGTTGCAATCGCGCTGGACCATGAAGTCGAGCATGGTCGACTCCATGAGGAAGGCGTAGTTGCCCTGCAGTACTCGCTGTACTCCATCCTCGTAGGAGCTGACGAACACTCCGGGACGGTTCTCCATGAACCGCCACATCTTCTGATAGGTCTCCATCTTGGAATCCTGCCGCATGAAAATAAAATGTAACGTTAACACCTTCTCTAAATAGAATGCAGATACTTTTGCGCATATAGGGCACGCCAACAACAGGAACAGATGAAGCTTGTGCGAAGATAGTGAGCACCCATGCCAGAAAAAGAGAGCAGTTCAGCGAATTTCCAGTGAAAAAAGCATCACATGTTTTTCTCGATAACATTAAGGTTAAAGCACACGTTAACTTTGCTTGACAGCTTTCACAAGCCGGCTCATCAGTGTCTGTCACGGGAGACACCACTTTTATAACATGCACTAACCAGCAACACGAATGTGCGAAGGGATCATCTCTTACACTTCTTAATAATATCTCATGCACATGTCATATCTTTTCTTCTTGACGCCAGCATCAAAGTATACCTAAACCAATTCCAGTTTTGCCATTAGGAGATGTCGCCAGCAATTCACAATTACCAATTTTTTGTGAATGTGTGTGGCTGCGGCAACGTTTTTACTCGGGGAATTATGCAGCTTCAGTTCAACGGATTTCACCATTCAAAGGTTTTCACCATGTTTCAATCCATGCAATTGTGCAAAAAGGTACATTGCGTATGCCAATGTCAATTGCATAGGATTTCTTGTTTTAAAATCAAGATGAATTCATGATGACTTAAAGGCCATGTCTCAGTACATTGTACCGTTACTTCACCGAATCCTTAAGATTAAAGAATCCTTAAGAATAAAGAAGCGGCCTTCGTTGCGTTCTACCAACTCAATTCTTTACTTCTTCCATTTCGCTGCTATTATTGCCTTAAATACAACACTTGACATATTATTAATGGAGCCTGCACTGCACAGCTTTCGCCTTCCACGCAAACCCTTTTGAAAAGTTGCCTTCTCGTTGCTGCGCCAGCATTTTGACATGCAAGTGACAAAGCCCCAGGCGTCCACCCACCCTGAAGAAGGTCATAGTGGAGCCCGAGTCCAGGGTTCCGTAGGAAATTTTGCTCTGCTCCGCCAGGTCCTCGACGCTCTCGATGGGCGTGATCATGCGCTCGACGGTCAGGAAGGCGGCCAGGTTGGCTGTGTAGGACGAGATCAGGATGAGCGTGAAGAACCACCAGATGGTCCCCACGATGCGCGTCGACGTCGCCTTCGGGTTGAGGTCGCAGCCCTGGTGCATTAGGGTTACGATGGTGAACCAGAAGCTGTTGCCCAGGCTGAACTGGTTCTCCATGACGCCGGCGTCTCGCACGCACGGGTGCGGCGTGCGCCACTCGTACGGGCTGAACCGCGCCACAATGAACATGGTGAAGGAGACGAGCATGTAGGCGGCCAGAACGTATAGCCAGATGTCCACGTCCAGGGGGCTCATGAACGAGAATAGCTTGACGGGCATTCCGGAGGGCAGCATGAAGAGGATGCCGATGCCTAGGTTCATGAAGGGCTTGGTGAAATCGATGACGGACTCGCGCGCGTAGTTGATGGTCATGGGCGCTACGGCCAGATCGGCGTTCTTGTCGATGATCTCCCGTACCATGCCGTTCCACTCGCCTGTAGTGGTGTTCTCGACGCCGAACTTCTTGTCGGGAACCAGGTAGAGCTCGTAGTTGAATCCCAGCAAGTCGGCAATGGTGCGAAGGAGGTCGATACAGAAGCCGTCGAAGCGGTCGTTACCCGTCAGGTTTTTGTTCTGCTTCATCATCACGTACGGCCGTGACTGCGGGTCGCAGCCCCCGGAACGGCGAGCAGCGTGCAAAAATTAAAGAAGAAACACAAGGACAGCGTCATTAATGGGCATAAATTAGCGACGCGCGACACGAACACTGTGCCCCGATTAATCTATTATGTGAACTCGGTGAAGCAGTTGACCGGCCTCGCTAAGATTACTGCTTCCATCGCCAATAAACCTTGCTAACATATTCGGCCATGAATGCTATCCACTACTATTCAATTGGGAACATTGAAAGGAAACACAGATAAACTAACATGCCTCGTTTTACTAACCTAATGCCTAACTTTAGAAAAATGGTATGCGTTTCAACATACAGCATGTATTTCGAAATTATTTGCAGAATTTACTCTTCAAAACCAATATAAAAGCAGGCTATTTGTTCTGCCTCAGAATAAGTGCACTTAAGTTACAGTCGGCATATGAAATAAGAAAGCTTGTGAACAAGACTGTACCATCATTTACAAAGCATTTCAATATTGTTTGGGGGCACCATGGCCCAGATTAGAGTCAGCAGAGAGCGCCTTCACAGCGACTTGAATCAACGAACCCGACATTTAACGCTCATGACGACGCTTTTAGATGGCCGCCACTTCATGTAAAAGCGCTTCATAGCTACCTGCAAAAGTAGAAAAGTGCGTCAGGCGTCTGCCTACAAAATGCTCCGCCTAACTGCGATTCCCACAGAACGTGGTAACTGCGCAATTTTTTAGTACAGTGGCTTCCTAAAAATTCTGGGTAATCAATAGTCAATGCAACAATTTAGCCGTAAAATGAGCTTATTATGGACCCTAAAAACTAGGCGACAATAACAGCGCAAGAATTCTCGCTGTAAAATCAAGTCGCCCAATCTCTAAACTTTTCTTATTGCAACATAGTGTCAGCTGCATCGCTTTTCTAACAAAGACTGACATTCCACTCGCTTTTTATTTTCTTCCATCATCAATGTTTCTGTAACTTTTCTGCAGAAAACAAAAACAAAAGTACATTGACCTTTTATCCGACTCGTTCTTCTAGTTCGACTCCCGCAAAACTTGCCTGCCGGACAAGATTTTTAGACTCAAGGGTATTTATGCGCTGTTGAATGGAGACTACTGCATTTAGGCAGCCCCACTTTGAGTGTGCGCTAACGCTACCAGATATGAAGGTCACTAGTAACCGCTTTTTTTTTTTTTTCGTGTGCAGTGCCCCACCGCAACCACTCTAGGTTCAGGCCACTCCTATCAGTAGCCTGTCCTCGAAGCAAAGCCTCGTGCTTTATCACTGTGCACTTCCTATAAATCGCACAATGAAGAGGTTAGTTTCAGTATAACACTTGACGCGTGAGTATCTGCTGTCTACCCTAGGTTTGGAATAAAGCTGGTTCAATCATACCATCAAACGTATGACGGTTGTTTAACGTAACAAGAACCTTGTCCCGTTGTGACGTTATGCCGGCCGAACCTATCGATTATATCTTGCCGATATGCTTTGTAAACCATATCCGCAGTGATATAAGTATTACGGAACTATATATAGACTCCCACAACTGAATAGCGTGTATTATACGTTGTGGTAGAACAAGGCATGACAAGATGTTACCTAACCTCGTGTGATCCTGCGTCCATCGGTGTGGACATTTTTTAATTAGTTTTAGAAAACAAATGGCACTGCCAAGTGCCCTTAACGCTTGTCCAGTGCTCTTTAAAAGTTTGTGCTGCCACCTGGCTAAGTGTGGGCCAAATAGGGCATAATTAAACAGCATGACCTCATTCTAAGATGGCAGCTTTAAGCGCCAACACGTTCTACGGCGGACGTCCACGTGATTATCCACATTACATTCTTCACAACACTAGCAGATCAACTAAATATATTGGAATGTGTTTTTGACGCAACTCAGGGAAACGCAAAACAGTTTGTTTGGTGGATGGAGCAACTGTGCATGTGTGTGCGTGCGTGCGTGCGTGCGTGCGTGCGTCCGTGTGCGTGTGCGAGTGCGTGTGTTTAAATCCTGTAAAGGACATCGTTAGAACACTGTATACGTTGCCGCAACCCTGGTTGCTCCACGAAGATTCGAAACCGTTACACATATTGTGAAGCGCATCTCTGTTTTGAGGTTGATTGTAGTTGTTTCGTGCAAATTCACTCAAATTGTACCCCCGCCATGTCTGAGTTTCAGTTTTCAGTTTCACAAGGAAATGGCTCTTTGACTCACTGATTATACGGCTCTTCGAGGAGCCAGTCGATAATCTAGTTTTGTGGCATGTAGAGCATGCTTTAAGCTACAACATTGTGCAACATAGACGTCAATTTGTCAGAACTGAAAGCATGGATATCCGCCTTGGACAAAGCCATTATATTGTCCAAGAGCCCCGTGAGGAATCACGAACTCGGCGTTTTGCGTTTTTGTCCCGAAACTGAAAGCAGAATGAGGAACCTGGGCAAACTAAAAAAAAAAAGATAGCCCGGACACAACCCTCCTCGTCCTCGCCCTCTCCATCTATACGAAAAATGTGCCCTCTTTGATAAATTCGCTACGTGCACAAATATGAACACGACTTTTTAAAAGATAGTCTATGAAAATAGCCTGCCATTTCCGTCTTTTTTTGTTTGCTTTATTCAAATGTACTATAGCCCTTTCGCGAACTGTTATAGCATATTCAGGCGCCTGTCCAACGAAAATGGAAGAGTAAGAAAATACAGCAACAGTTTAATCATCGCCACAATGGAAGCGAGAATTCCATTACACTCGCGTGATGCCAAGAGGAATACGGAGAGCCACGGGGACCATGAAAAACATGCATATAACTTGCGCTTTGTTAGAAGTTGAAATGGCTCTACTGCTATATCTGTATGCAGCTTACTCGAAAGGGTTTGTGTTCTCTTACTTTCTTCGCATGAAATGAGGGCTTCAATATCCGCTTTCATGAAGCCTGGTTCAAAACTGAAGAACCAAAAGGTGAACCAACATGTGTGTTCTTCCCTGCAGCTCATGCCCAAATTCGTTTTTCCAAATTCGGTCAGAACAAAGGAATCGCGCGCACGAAAGCGAGAGGTAATATCATTTTGTTACCCATCTCCTTTTTTGACAGGATCTAATTAAGAGAAGAGAATAAGTCCTGCGCCGTTTCCATTTGCAGTACTAAACTCGAGAACGTACGCAGCGCCACCGGTCAGTAATGTCTTTTGTTTCGTAATTTACGACACTGATGCTCTCCGCAGCTTCGGCTTAGTCGGGGCATTACATAAACAGTCCAGATAACATGATCAAAAGGTAGTCTAAAGAGGGCTCCCCTGAATCATGTTATAAGTTTAGCAACGTAAAAGAACGTGCTGCTCCTTTGTACCATCGTAATTAGGCTTAGCTGAAAGAGACAAAAAAGAAAGAGGGAGAGAGCAGCCACCGTGTGCACAAAGCAGGACGCACGGCGGTACCATACACGCCATCACTGAGGCTAGTTCAGCACTAAAACTAAAGTTGCGCACGTATAGATTTTTGCGGCAGGAACGCATGTGGCCGTGGTCCGGCAATTTTTGTCTCAGAAAAAATATTTTCTTTCCTCTACCTAAGTGTAGGCTATCAAACTGGAGGGTCGTCTGGTTGACCTCCCTAACTTTCGTCTAAATTATTTCGCAGATTACCCGTCGTGTCATTTTTGCTGTTTCTCTTCTCCAAGGGCTGTGCTTTCGGAAAACAACTGAGCATCAAAGCCCTAATGAAAATAATCCCTCCTTAATCCCGTAGCGCACATTACTTATACAGGACACTAATAAATTGCTAATCTTTATTTATCAATTTAGAAGAGCTTGTTGTTGGGCAAGCTTGTGCGTATTAGCAAATATTTTTTTTAGCTGGACGAACAAACGATCACAGGCGCCAAATGCGTTACTGGAAAAAGTTACGAAATAGATGTCTGCGTGTTTTCTGTCACGCTAGTAGGTCGTCATGTCGCAGCTTCTCTATTTTTTAAAGTAATAATTTGGTTTAAGCAAGTGTCTCAAGTGGCTTGCTGTTGGTTTCTAAGCACAGCTCATGCAAGATAGTTAATATGGTACGCGTATCTTAGGTATTCTCAAGAGCTATAGCGTGAAGAACACTTTTGTGGTCGCTACAAAACTGACTAAAATTTAAATTCTGTTTCTTCCTGCAAATGCATGTCATTAATGAAGCCGGATAAACAAAAATGGAAAAGAAGAACTAGGCTTTTAATAGGAGTAACTGATATCTCACGAAGAGATTGCTTTATGTGTTCGTTCTATATATGTTGCTGCGGCCGTTCTTGCCTTAGCACCATGTTTGTGATTCCATACCCGTGAAAACCATGTTTCAGTTATGGGGAATTGTTTTGTTTTCTTCGGCGCTTTTGCGTATTATATCCTATGCTCCACTGTCGTATAATGAAGACGTAGTGTGGAATGACTGCCCACGAGTGACCAAGGCCATAAGAGGATATTAAAGAGAATAAGTTTAATCAGCGAGCACAGACTTGCTTTTCCTCTGTAAACTTACATACACAAACCACCCATGAAACCTGAATCCGAATTTTATTATAGTCAAGATGAATCGCACGTTCTACAACAGCACAAGTCTCGCACCTATATACCATCTGGCAGTGAAATTGCCGAAGCTACAAATGGAAACACGGGGCACTAAGACAATACATATGCAACACACACACACCACACCGGATGCATTATGAAGCAAGAAAGAGGAATAATAGCCGCCCAATGTGGGTAGAATACATACACACCAACCCCTGGCAGCTGCATCGCTACACTCGTTGTCAAAGCACTCACCATCACAGACCCTTTAATAATGGCAGTGATATTTATCATCACTTACCAGAAGTCCTACCGAGCAAGAAAGGAAGCAGAGCCTTCTCATACACAATATATACAGCCCCGCCCCTTTCCTCAAAACACAGCGGGCGCAATCCAACAATCTCCTCACAAAAGTAAGCGCCATCGGCAAACCAGTCTCCTTGTTGCGCGGTTGTTCATTGCGGCCTATCCAGCCTAGGGCTGCAGAGCCGCTTCCTCAAAAGGCACAACACTGTGCATCGTGTGTACACTGTACATCGTGTGCACACCCACATAACATCCCCCACAATAAAAAAAAATGAGACCAGGGACACGTGCCGAGACATCACTCTGATCAAAGAGGTCTACACTCCACTTGGACCAACATGGAGGAAATTCTAGGCGCCGATCACTGCACCCTGATCATGACGACGCACATGGAAACAGCTCCGTGCCAGTCACTTAGACTGGTATGGTCACAAATTGTGACGCCTTCCGTATGCAACGGATTGTCACCCCATCCACAGGTGTCACGGATCTTCAATAATGGTACATGAGCTGCAGGTAACTGTAGATAGACATGCTCAGAAAATAACACCCACCACAGAAACATCAGCCATTCACCTACACCTTACACACCTCTAGGAAGCGAGTCGAAGTCCTATTCTTGGTTGGAAGTGCCAAAACATAACTCCCACAACCTTCTTTGCGAAAATCACCACCCCGGCGGAAACATACACCATCCAAGTCACACTCTGCACGCCACCTCTAGACTAAGCTGCAAGGTACGCTGTGCACAGTCGGAGCATGGGAATTGCTACTCCACTCGACAAGAGGCAGAACAAGACCACCAGTAGAGAAATGATCCAGCGCTTCATACATTCCCATTCTGGTACTAAAGGTGATGTCCTGGATGAACTATGTGATCGATACATAAGGCACCCTTTTACCATGAGTTCTAAGCCCGGTACCATACAGTGGCATCGAGAACACAGAAATGGATCAACTTGTTAGCCTCCAAAGATTCGACAGGCTCTCTACGCACTCACAAATAATACTACCCCCGGAAAGGACAAGGTCACTAACACAATCCTTCAGAATGTGGACGAACCCTCTGTCCGAACCCTCTTCAACCGCCACAAAGAAGAGGCACGCTTCCCACCGAATGGAAGCATAGCAATATCGTCCTGCTCCCGAAACCAAGCAAACCTTCTAGTTCTGCCTATCTACAGCCCAAATCCCTCACTTCATTCCTGGAAAAACTATTCGAACACGTTGTCCTCAATTGACTGGAACCTTACCTGGAATCCTCCAACATGCTCCCCGACGCCACGTTCGGCTTCAGGCCCCACCTATCCACCCAAGATGTCCTCCTGCAACTAAAGCAAGAAATTCTAGGCCAGATAATGCCACTCGACAGGAGCGCGATCCAAGTTCTCGACCTCAGGGGAGCCTTCGACAACGTCGCTCACCACAGCATTCTCATTAATTTCAATTCCACAAACTGCGGTCACCGTACATAAAACTACATTTGCGCTTTCCTGACAGATCACACGGCTACCATTGGTATTGACTGCAATCGTACCCGAACCTTCCCCACACCCAACAAAGGCATACCTCAAGGAGCAGCTGTTTGACCCACACTGTTCAACATAGCAACGATGGAACGTTCCGGTAAACTCAACAGCATCCTTCGCATCCGACGGGCACTTTACGCTGGCGATATTCCCATTTGGACCACACAGAATTCTGTGACAGAACAACAGAACGCCCTCCAGTAGATCACAGAGGTGGTCCAACAAAGCGACAAGTGTAGCCTCGAATCCAATGCTCCCCCGAAAAGTCTGAGCTCCTAGTCATCAGACACAAGAACAGACGAAAACGTACCGTACAACCCATCAGGCACTTCCCGGAAGGGCAGATAATTTCCCTAGCTGTCTCTACATCTTCGGTCTCCACATACAGAAAAATGCAGAGGGGCCCACACCATCGAACACCTCACATAGACTGTTTCGGATGCGATGCGAATAGTCGGTCGCGTCACATCTCGCCACCATGACCTTAAGGAAGCAGACATAATAACGCTACTCCAAGCACTCAAAGCCAACCGAGTGGCCTACGCGGACCCATACCTGCCACTGACCTCACGAGAATTTGAGAAGATAGACATCATTAACCGTAAGGTGTACAGATAGGCCCTTGAATTGTCGCAGGGCAGCCACCTCTAGAATCGAGGTCCTCGGTATCTCCAACACTGTACGAGAAACAATTAAAGCGCAACTGACCAGCCAGAGTGAGCATCTTACACTATGCAGCTAGAAACCGCCCAATCTCTAACCCCAGTAATTAGCAGTGGGAAGCCATGCTGTACAGCTCGGACCCGTGGGATCAGCAGCAGGTGATGTAGCGGGCCCTGGATGCTGCGAAAGCCACGGTAACCCTAGACTGAGGGCCCCTACCAGACGCAAGCAGGAACCAGTCGGCTAGCTTTTTTTCTTATTTTCAATAAATTAATTTCCTCTTCTACCTCACCTAAATACAACATCTCTTACATAGTTTGTGATATTGTTTAGGACATTTTATATTCCTGAGCACTTTATTTTACTTGCATGGCTTTCTTTTTCAGCCATACAAGCAGCCCAAAAAGTGAAAAAAACATCAGTACTCGCTACTCACCTCTATAGTAGTCACTCGAAGCGTGATATTGGAGGTACCAAAGTCGTGGAAGGCATTGTGGTTTGTGATGTTGAGGCCATCGCTAGTAGACCACTCACCTACCTGAAAAAAAAACAATTGCTTGATAAACTCCGTAAAAATTTAAGCTCCATGGCATAGGTAACCTACTTATGTGGAAAAATAGGGCGTAAGAGAAAAAATATACTGTCAGCGTACATAAAACTATACCGTTCTCTTCTTCGCTAGCTCAGTGCAGTGATAACTATGTGGACTTTCGCCCACATCCATCTAGTCTGCACACGTTTTGTCCTCCTGATGGCGCTCTTCGTTGCACCATTTCAAGTGGTATGTCCATTCATTGACCCATTCGTCATTACAAGTGATCAATTCGCGCAACACCATGCGTAGTCTGCAACTTTCGTCTGCCATGGAATAGATTCAACCGGCTTTGCAAAACCGCGAGGAGTTCGGTCACGCCAACGCTTTGTTGCCGCACCTCCAGCCCTGCAACGTTGAATTCTGTCACGAATAAGTAGTGCTCCTGACAGACGTGTCCTCGTAAAGTCCCCGTAAAGCTGGTGACTCTCATCATAGAGCACAGGGTGGTTCCTGACCGCGTCGATCAGCATCCCAGCGGAGACTTTTGGCGCCGTGGTAAATTTTACGATCGAATGTTACATGCTAGTGCAGCTTGCGGTGAAGAGGAACGACTTTCCGTTTCGCCGTGGCGAAAGAAATCGGTCCTTGATTGGTCGGGCTCACCACCTGGTTTTTCCCTAATTTTGCCGCCTAGGCGGGCGCATTTTTAAAGCTTTAGCCACTTCCGCCAGCTTCGAGACCAAGCATGAACGTAGCCTAGGGGGGGGGGGGGGGGGGGGGGGGCGATGTGAGATACATTGTACCAGTGTAGGAGGTGAATGCGACTGCGCAAATGCGCAGATGCAATTCCGTGGTCCTAGGTAAATCCAACAGGACCAAAAACGCAGTGCTTCTTGATACAATCTGATTGCACCTGGCGCTGGATAGCAGCGCTGGTTAAAGCATCCAGGGAACCTACTGTTGCTCCGTACTAGTAGTGTGGAAACGTACCACGGCGTACAATAGTTATATTATTGTTTCTGTTAACATCCCGGCATTTCAGTGGGCTGAAAATGTCCACGTACTCTCGCAAAGGCACATTTGGCCACTCAACCTTGTAGTGCAAGTCCGTGCAAATAGCATTTTCGTGTAGCTCATTCACAGATGCTGCGCCATGATTCCATCTTGTGCGACTTACTTTTTCTAAAAAGTTCTGGCGGAGCTTGAGCAAATCTAGTTTCAGGCTCGTCCGGTTTCCCTCGTTGAACCGGATATTTCCCGTCAGGCCATAAAAATCTACCTGCATGGGAAAAATCATGGCGTGGGTTAGAGCAGGTTTTGGGTTGCAGAAAACTCAACTTGCACCATTACTGCCAAATGGTTTAGAAATGTTTGGTTTAATAGTCATTAAACCAAAAGTACACGTCATACGGACCCATCATGCAAATAGTTATCCTGTGCTCGAATGCAAAATATGCTTGGTGAAGCAATTATCTTTTGCCGATCCTTCTACGCTAATCAGGCATAATGCTTCAGTAAACGAGAATAACCTATTTGAATATCTGCAAATTATCGGTAAACCAGTTTGATTGTCAAACAATGACTTAACCAAATAAACAATACAACCACGCATTTTATTTAGGACGTTTGTTAATTTCTCAGTCGACAACCAGGAATGATTGTTTAAGTAACAGAGAACCACATAAACAGCAACACCACCGAAACGCAACTTTTTTTGTCTGATTCATTTGACATAGCGATTGAAGAACTGAACATAAGTCACCACAGTGAAATATCCAACAGGAAATTTTCTATCATCCTGACGAAATTGCTGTCGTAACTGCAGGAATACCCAGTAGTGTGAACAAATTCGCTTTTCTAATGGTTACTGCTGCCTTTGATGCAAGCTTGACATCTTATTGTAACACGTCCTATCGTTTCCTGTCTCGCAAGGACTGAAAACTTCGGTACGCAGCAAAAGGTTAAGCCTACAACATGAAGTTTTTGTCCCAGCTTTGGACACAGCATGCTGTCATTGGGAACAGGAGTGCGTTTTCTGGCTTCTACTTGCTTGAGTGATTTACTAATTTTGATTTTTGACATACATACATACATGCATACATACATACATACACACACACATACATACATACATACATACATACATACATACATACATACATACATACATACATACATACATACATACATACATACATACATACATACATACATACATAAAACTAGAGGTGTCGAGGCAGCGCGTGCCCAATAACGCCAGCGTAGGCTTGAGCAGCCCGCTCACCATGCTGATGAGGTTGAAGAGGCTGGTGCCTTCGGTCCACGAGACCTCGTCCTCGCAGGAGACGTTGGCCGGGCGCAGCGTGGCGCTTCGTTGCAGGTCGTTGAGCCCGTGGGCGAAGGCGTACACAGCGTCGAACATGAGGGCGGGTTCCGTCTGCGCGTGGTGCGAAGGCAGAGCGTGTCAACAATACCGCCGGAATAGCTAGTGCACACACGCCTAGAGGCTGTGATGCCACTTCAATGAGCAGGATGTCCTAAGATAAACCACGGTCCCGGTGAGCACATTTAAACAAGGAAGAAATACCGAGTCACTAGCGTACTGAAATCTGTGGAGCGCTGAAATGTCATAACTGCTGCAGTGCAGAGTTTTCCACAACGGCCACCCCCGCTTAACACAGCCTTGGGCTATCAAACTCGAAAAATGTCATGGCTTTCTTGTGTGGTGTATGTAGGTATAATACAGAACGACTAAAGGAAAGCAGATGTCTGGAAAAAAATTGTTTCTCGAACGCATTCTTCACACACCTTCATAAAACAGCGTCTAATACTCGTATACCCGGTGTTCTTCGACAATTCCCTCACAAGAGTGAGTTAAGGTATGCTAAACATGTTTCGTGCACAGAAATGGCAGCTAAACGGCTTGGATCTGGCCTCTCGTACAATTGACCTACTTTGATCTACTAGTTAACCACGCACCCAACCCTCGGATCAGCTACAGCATTTATAATTTTGATAATCTGCTTGTATTTCTCGTGCCAGTGAGCATCGAAAGGGACATCTTGCGAGATAATCGACCATCCTTTTATTTCGGCAAGAACGGGCGCTGTTAAAAAAAAAAAAAATCCGTTGAAATAAAACCACCGTGTGCATGTAACCGCAGCCGAGAAGAAAGAGTCGACTTCTCAAAACGCATTCTGGTGGCGCTCAATAACTTTCAAATGGCGGCCACTCTGCGAAAGTGTAAAATTTTGGCCGAGTCTGCCGCTGAAACTCTATTACATGACTCTAGCCAGCTTTGTGTGCGAAAGATTCCTGGCCTTCTTTTGTTGGTAGTTTAAACGATGGGTAGTTATTCAAGAGGCTTGTGTAAATGAGTCTGACTGACAGCATGACGAACCGCGCGAACAGTGCCTGCGGGGCCTTTGTAAGGGAAGCGGAGTTTGATTACAGGATCCAGAATGCTGCCTTTCTGACTCTATTTGAGATTCTCATTTGAAGTCCGGGTTCGCGATAAACGAAGCGCTCTGTGCTTGCGGTGCTATGGACAACAGATTACCAGGCCGTGTTAGTGCCTCCAAACCTAAGCGTCTGCTTGGAATGCGTGGTTACAGAATAAATTATTGAAAACGAGAGTGCCGCAACTGCGGCATGTGAATGCTAGCCCTGTTTGTTCTTTCTTTTAAACCTCTAATCGTAATAGGACAATTATTCTTAAAGACAAGCATATTTCTGATTATGTAAGAACAAAATTAGACGATGAAAGAAACGATATGCCTATGACAAAAGAAATTACAATCCCTTGAGTGTTCAGCATTTAGGATAATAATGAGCACGTGCATAAAAATTTGATATTTGAATACGCAGCTACAGATGTCCTACCTTTGAAAAACATTATTTTGGTCAGGCACTGCTCTCCCACTGCGAGCCAATGTTGTAACTGTAGGAAACCCTTATGATAATTTTTAGCAATATATTTCCCATAAAGCCTTTTGTATTGAATGACACGATTCTCCCATTGTAAACAGTTACTTCAACAACGCCGCAGACAAAATTACTTCCAAGAGAAAAACCTCCCTCGTCGCAAAACTGGTGATATTCTGTATTGCTTCTCACAAGGTTGTCCTAGTGAAGTAAAAAAAAGGCATTGTTTGGAGAAAGCGCCGTCAGCATGATATTATTTTGTTGCTGTAGAATTGGTCCTTTCTATGTTTACTGAGACAAAAAAACATGTATATAACGAAATCTCAAGAATAATAAAACAAGCAGATACTTAGCTTGCATCTTAGCCACTTAATCACGGTACATGACACGTCTTTTTTAAAAACCACAGAAGAGCTCTGTATAAATTGGCTGATGAAACCTAAGTTTGATGAAACCATATGATGAAACCTAAGTTTATGCGCATGCAAGGTTATTGCAGAGGACAGGCAATAATTTTGTTTCAACAGGTCGCTTCCACAAGGGATTTCCGGTAGACCGCTGTGACAGCGCCACAATACAAAATTACATGCACGTTGTGTATGTTCATAACACTAATTAAAGTGAGAATTTATGAGATGGCACTCGCCTAATATGTACGAAGTGGCAGGACCGTGGGTTGAAGTAGTGTGTAAGATATGGGCCAAGGAATAGCCTACACTGAACTAGGAGCCTTGGCGTCGTTTGTAATAGTGTTACTGTCTTCAGCTTACATCTCAAACACGGAAAGACTGTTTGTTATTTCAAAATACGCGGGTGCTAAGGCAACATTTAGAAACAATGCATTTAAGGGTTAGGTACCGCAGTGATTTAATGTCGAAATGCTCAACGAAATGCTTTTCATAAGGGGCCATCTACTTTCATACCATATATATACGTTTCCCTTCAGCAAATATAAAGGCAGCCTTGCACTTACGATTATCACGTTGGTACGGTTGAGGATGTTCTGCCCGAACGGTTGAAATTTTTCCATGTCTCTCATTATGTTCCGAACTGTCTGGTTTTCCGAGTCAACCATTCGGTAAGCAGTGATGTTGACGAAGTTGTACTGGAAGTCTTCTAAGTTGTAGGCTTCAATGTCCTGTACAAACGGTACAAAAACATTTATAACCGATTCAAATGCCAAACGCCGTACTGTTGTAATACAAATTCTGTACACTTTCTGAATGCATCGACGAAGATACACGGGATCGCAAATGCGAAGCCACAGTAACTCATAAGACGTTACACGTTCGAACAAAAACGCGATGCATATAATTTGAAATATAATATTGACCGCTTGTCCCAGAGCAGAATCTCTGACGTGAGTGCACCGCGATTTTATGTTCTTGCGCATGATCTACCTTGCCGTTCGGTATCACATCCATGCTTTTGTATAGCTTCGTGTGTTAGAATAACAAGTAATTTTCTGCAGGAGACCCTTCCCTTCCCATGGAATCCAGTCCGTAACCCTTAATGACCATCAGTTATCTTCCCTCCTCATTGCATGTCCTACCCATGCCTATTTCTTTTTCTTGATTTCAACCAAGATGTCATTAACTCGCGTTTGTTCCCTCATCCAATCTGCTCTTTTCTTATCCCTCAAAGTTACACTCATCATTCTTCTTTCCATAGCTCGTTGCGTCGTCCTCAATTTAAGTAGAGCCCTATTCGTAAGCCTCCACGTTTCTGCCCCGTAGGTGAGTACTGGTAAGACACAGCTGTTATACACTTTTCTCTTGAGGGATAATGGCAACCTGCTGTTCATGATCTGAGAATGCCTGCCAAATGCACCCCAACACATTCTTATTCTTCTCATTATTTCAGTCTCATGATCTGGATCCGCGGTCACTACCTGTCCTAAGTAGATGTATTCCATTACCACTTCCAGTGCCTCGCTACCTATCGTAAACTGCTGTTCTCTTCCGAGGCTGTTAAACATTACTTTAGTTTTCTGTAGATCAATTTTTAGACCCCCCCTTCTGATTTGCCTTTCCAGGTAAGTGAGCATGCATTGCAATTGGCCTCCTGAGTTACTAAGCAAGGCACTATCATCAGCGAATCGCAAGTTACTAAGGTATTCTCCATTAACTCTTATCCCCAATTCTTCCCAATCCAGTCCTCTGAATACCTCCTGTAAAGACGCTGTGAATAGCATTGGAGAGATAGTATCTCCCTGCCTGACGCCTTTCTTTATTGGGATTTTGTTGCTTTCTTTATGGAGGGCTAGGGTGGCTGTGGAGCCGCTATAGATATATTTCAGTATTTTTACATACGGCACGTCTGCACCCTGTTAAGAACGGCCCGCTGTGGTGCGAGTTTTGCCAGCCAGTTGCGACAGCGGCTTCAACATTCCTGGAACGCCACCGCAAACCTCTAGCCACGGCGTCACTAAGTCGACTGCGTGTGGAGAGCAATACGCGCGCCCTCGACTCTCCGTAGCTGGAGCCAAGATGAGTTCGACGAAGGAGGCTTTGTGTCTGAACCCGCCACCGCCGACCCGGTCTTCTGTGAACAAGGGAGTCCCTGAGGGAACGTAGTTCGAGGCCCCTTGCCACGCGCTGTTCAAGACGCAAGACAATAGGCAACCGGCGGCCGCGCTACCGGGGGTCAGCTCGGGAATAAAAGGCACCTTTCCTGACGTAAGCCACGAGTTCTACGAAGTCCGTCTGACGTCGGTTGATGACCATGAACCTGTGCGGAAGTGTGTGTGTGTGTAATCCCTCGCGCAGAGAGGCGACTCGTTTACGATGACTGGTCGAACGTTTCCCTCACCTTGGGATCGAGGGAGGACCGAGTGGATATAAACCGCTGTTGTGCGGCTGCTCAGTGCACTTTCTCTCGGAGTCATGCTAGACTGATGAAGTGCAACGTCCTTATGTAGATACTGTAAACAAACCCATATTCCTCGTTCTCGATGAGAAGCAGTCCTTCCCTTCAACAACGTCCTCAGCGTGGATAAGTTGGACGACGGCATGGGCCAGCTACCTTCTAATTCATGCCCGACTCCAATCTTGACAACTGAGTACGAGCGATGGGATTGAGCCCACAATCCTGACAACCCTGATTCCGTAATGCATCCATGACTGCTGAGGTTTCGACTGAATCAAACGCTTTCTGGTAATCAATGAAAGCTATATATAAGGGTTGGTTATATTCCGCACATTTCTCTGTCACCTGATTGATAGTGTGAATATGGTCTATTGTTGACGTTTTGATTAAGCATATCGTAAGAAGGCAACAAGAACTGGCACCAAGGACAACATTTCTGTCATTCATTGAGTAAGTGCAAGTAATTTCCCCTGTATTGTCCTTGGTGTCAATGTATGTTGGCTTCTTGTTATATATATATATATATATATATATATATATATTAGTGCGCTTACTAATAAATGAGTAATCCTTCTCATCCCCTTCCCCCTCCTGCAACCACTTTGAGTAAGTGCCTGCTTGAACAAAATTCTGACATGCCATTTTAAAGGTAGGAAGACTGCCAGGAGACCAGTACTTCGTTATTCTTTTTAATCTTAGCTTTAGCACTTTCTGACGAAACGTCAGAAATGACAGCATATAATCAACTGCATGTTTATATTTTAGAGAAAATATGGTCTTACTACTTCTGATTCTTTTTGTGCTCTCATAGATAACTGAGCGTGCTATTTTCGTCAATTTAAATGCATAATAGAGCGTCTAGTCTTCCAAGCAGCCCATTTTCGAACAATGGTCTGTCACTGCTACAAGTTTTCTTCTTACAAAAAGCTAATCTGCACAGTTGAAGGATTGCACTTTTACACATATTTGAAGGACCCTCAAGAAATTATATCATTATGCGTTGAATTTTGTGGCTGCTGTTTATGTTGTGAGAAAGCAATCTTTTGAGGACATACTGGCTTTAAGAAGCAGCATTTCTATATCTGAAATAAAAGACGCAAACGCAACTTTTCGATAGCCACCTACAAGCTAACGTGTGAGCACCGAGCCATTTGCAAGACCACATTGTGTCTGCTGACCTGTATGATGTCAATTTTTCTGTTAAATATAAAAAAACTGCGTTCTACGAGGGCGACTCAGAAATTCCTTGCCCGTATTCTTTAGCCAACGTAATGTGCATATAAATAATTACAAATATACGTACTACTCTACGTAGCTTACATTATTTGTCCACGTAGTCCCCCCACCGGTACAGACATTTGTCCCACCGCAGCACTAAATTTGAGATCTCCTTGTAGCACCCAGCGATGCACGCAGCCTCCCCGAATGCTCATTGTTATGTAAGTCTTCACGGCCTTTGGCGATCTCACAAGACTACCACGTCGCACTTCTCAAAGCGAGACACCTTTTCCTCATACGTGGGCTGCGTTTCCCTGTGAATTTCGATGGACATTCGTTTCCTTGCTCCATAGAAAACGAATCACACTTCGTTGCTCGTACGCCATGGATGTGTGAAGAACAACCGCCACCCTCAACAACTGACAACAGCGCCGTGCCGCGGAGCTACCGGCAGATAAGGCCTGACCGGTCCAAGCAAGATCCACCGCTGAATTTTGGCTTCGTATTTACAGCCATAATTTGGCACACAAAAAAAAAGGGGGGGGGGGGGGGGCAAAGACTTTCTCACGCCTTCGTATGTCAGAATATTTATTACTCCGTTCGATGGTCTCTTTAACTGTGCCTGCTTAAATTAGTCTGCCCGTCAAATAAAATACACTTGCTCCTTTTTATTCTTGCATTGGGAAATGCATGCATGCCTTCGTGAAAAGATGGCTGGTGTATCTCATGTTATCCCTAAGCCCTTCCGTGCTTTGTACACAGCGTCATGCATGCTTAGAGTTTTTGCACGGGACAGGTTTTCCCTGTGTACTTACGTAAGTAGCAAAGTGGTAGTGGTATTTGTAGTCGTTCATCTGGATTTGCAATATCTGAAAAGAGAAAAAGGAAAGTACATTGAACCGTCAGAGTGTGGAAGTTGCAGAAATCGCACCGAGAACTCCCCCGTGAGTAGACACACGATGGCTCATTGATAAAGCTTTCAACACAAGGAATTTCACAGCGCTGAAGGAGAGCGCACTTTCGGCAGCTGGATAGTACTATGTGCTGGCTCCCTCCCAATATTCCCTGCTTCAATGTATTTGTGGTTTTCTGCGCTTCACGAAAGAGCATTCGTGAAGATAACAAGCTATGTTACATTTAGCATTGCGAATATGGCAAATGTGTAAACTAATGCCATGCAATTAGCTTGTCCCTTATAAAAGCAACCTCACCATTTTACTTTCCCATTCCTTTGTCATTATCACATGAGAACCGTCTTGCGATGCCCGATGAGCAAATTAGTCGCGTCTCAGTAAATAATTAAACGATGCAAAACAGGAGTTTATTTCCTGACACATCGAAAGGAGACCTCAAAAATGATGTATTAGAATGTTTTCTTTTCTTTCTTCTAATTCGAAAATTTGCACGTTGTGAGCTTATGACTGACCTTATGTGTAAATTTATAGCTTGTTTCCTTCAATAAAGTTCAGCAGAGACCAATGGTGTAGACTATACTGCCGTGGATGGTAGTCAGGTTGACGGTTGGGATGCCAATTCAGACATAGAACTAACAACAGCATCGAATGGGGTTTACGTCCTGAATTTGCAGCGTGAGCTATTGTATAACGCCACAGATCTGAATTCTATAAATTTCGATGGCCTGCTCTTCTTAAAGGGTCCCTGAAACGTTTCGGACAAATTTTGTAGACGCGTAACGTACAGTCACAGTAAAACATTCGCACTGCAATTTGTGTGAAGCATCTCATGTTATGGAGATCTACGGACGATTACAAATTACCCTCCTTCATAGCCATGCTTTTTTCTCCTCAACTCATTCGCCGAGTCATCGAGGCTAAGCTCCGCCTTCACCGGGCGAGCTGAGCATAGTGTCGTCTACTTCCGGTTGTCTTGAAGGCAGAGCGCTAGGCCTCTCAAATTTCTCAGCTAGCCACCTGGGAGTCGATCCCAAGCGAGAGCTATTGAAGGAGCGTGTGCGTTGCGAGCATTTTGTCGCAGCGCCAAGCGTGTCCGGTACTCCGGTAACAACAGGCGAGCTGGTCGTTTTGACGGATGGGTGTAGGCGTAAAGGCCCGCCATATTACCATTGCTGTGATGAAGGAGCTTTAACGCAGACGTACGTGAGCGGCCTGATCGGTCGGCACGGTCCAGCCATCTGGTGGCGCAGAGCCTAATCAGCCAAACAAAGAGCTAATACTGCTGTAATTAAGGGCGCCATAGCGTAAAGCTATTCCAAACAATTTCCGGGCTTTAATGATACATTAATATGCCGAACAAAACTGAATTTCTTTCTGAGTAGTCGGTCCTCCCGAAAAGAAAGCTTGAGACCAACCAGCACTGACCGCGCAGTTCGCGTCAACATGGAGCACGTTGTAACACAAGCAGACGACACTTATTGAGTGTCGAAAGTGCTTGAGTGTACTGATAAATTGTCCTTTTGCGTTCTCTTTCTGTTACTTGCTTTTTTACGGAAACAAACTAACTAATCTTCCAACTATTACGAAAAACATTTGTTCACCATAAAGTTCGAAAAGTTATCGATGACGCGCCCTGGGCAGCCGGTCGGATGGCTCGACCTACTGGCATCACATGGTCACCTGGCGTCATTTGGGCAGGGGCAGCTGAAAACTCAAGGGTGCTGCGGTCGGCAGCGATGCACATTTTTAAAATCTTATAATAAATTACACGCTCTACGCGGAGCACTTAGATGTGTCAAATGACGATCTGAAGGACCTAACCTAACGACGCAGTGCGTTTGCACAAAACCTTCAATATCGTTTCAGGGTCCCTGTAAAGTTCACCCACATCGAAATACAGGGGCACTTTTGCGCGCCGCACCCACAGCGGCGGTGGCGTCCTTCAATCGATCCCACTTGCTCGTGTCACCATCAGAAGGCCGAATCCACTTAGCCACAGCGGAGGGTATACGGATAAAGTTAAAAACCTAAGTTACGTAGAAGCTGCAGTTGAATGAAAACGATGATCCGTATAGAGCCGATCGAATGGGCTTTTCAAGAGCAATGAAAAACTTCCATCGAAGCTAAAAGAAGAAGAAATTATCCGGAGCCGCAGGACCGATTTCTTCGAGGAGTGCGGTTGCCCTAGGTGCTTCCTCAAGAACAACTCGGTTTCCCGACCGGTGCCCGCCTTTCGTGATTTCTCGAGAAGCCCATTCGGTCGCGCAGCGCGGTTGCTTCAAAGAACCGCGCTTCCCACTCGAGCAGCGGGTACGAGAACAGAGTGCGCTCAATTGATCTAGTCAATGGCCAGGCGTGCGTTTTGTGTGTGTGTGAGCGGGAGGGGGGCGAGGGGGGTGGGCGAGGGAGGAGGGACTAGAAAAACGAAACGCGGGCAGCATACGTGGACGCAATAAAAGTCACAACGCTGTTAGGAAGTCTCGCTTGGAGACTGTCGTCGTTGCGAGAAAGAAAGACGGCGTGGAGAGAAAACGCCCAATTAACTTAACGACTGCCGTCCTAATTGCTGGCTGCGTAGAGAAGAACAGAACAGAAGAGAGCGACTCGCGTATGAAGCAAGCCTGAGCACTGCGCTGCTGTTGATGGGATTCTAAAGGCACAGTTTTGCGAGAAAGAAGACGGAGCATCGGAGGGAGTACGTAGTAAAAGAGAGAGGGAGAAGGGAGGCGGGTGAGAGGGCGTGAGCCAGAACATGGAAGGTTAAAGCGAAGCGAAGTGATCAAGCCACAAGCCAGTAAGGTTTCTCGCTTCCCGTTTTTCCAAGTGTGAAAGTTAAATGCACGCTCCTGTCTGCGCATGCGTGACTAATGCGACCGACACACGCCTACGATTGAAGAACAAAGCGCAAAAATTAAAGTCAGGGCGATTCGGGGGCAATTAACAGACGCCGTATGGTGTCGGGAATGCCAAATTAAGTTGGCTTGTTTATTTTTGCTTTGTTTTTTCTTCATTTTTTTTTTTTAACGGTGGGCGAGGTCGCAAGCAATGACTGGTCCACTGTTTTTACGTCCACAGAGTGGAGTCGGTATTCGTGTTTGTCGCCTAAAAGAAACCAAAACAAGTAGGAGCGAGCTCAGAAAGTGTAGGCGTAGAGTGGGCACACATGTAGTATGGTTTTCCTTGTTGTTATTTTCATATTCTTTGCCCCAACGTCTGTGCTAATCCTGACCCTTCTAACGAAGCTTCCCAGCACACGGACCTGGTTAGGCTAATGTAGCTAATTTATATTCATTGAAGTGACATCGTGCTTAGATATTAGCGCCCTTTTTGGAGTAGTATAGCTAGCCTGTTGCTTCATATTTATGTTTTACTACACTCTTAGTCAAGGACAAAGCTTTCTTTTTTTTGTTATGTGCTGGATATCGTTCACCGGCTGCCTTCGCCAATAACATGCTCAATTTTATAATTAGTTGCTGATTGTGGCTACGAACACCTGTAGAAAACGCAGACCGCTTCGTAAATAAGGATCCAGATACGCCGCCTAATTTCGTTTATGATATGTGCCTCGTTTCTAGTGGGGGTCGCTATTTTCGAACGAAAGTTTGTGAACAGCGCTTTCATCTCTCGAGCCGCTTGAGCTAGACCCATTTCACAGCAGGTTCTATTGCGGTGAAAACTACAGCTAGAATTAGTTGGGTCCTCCAACATAATTTTACCCGCTCAAGTTTTTTCTACTTCTATGCAGCACGCTATCTCACGAGAACCTACACCTAGAGTGGCTGCCTTCCTATAGTTTTCTTGTTTTAACTTGATAGTCAGCCCTACCCTGGCTTTTCGTGTAATTTGTTCTTCCGACTGCTTACTTTAGTGAGCTCGGTACGTGCAAATGATTACAAAATGTTGAACAGCGCCAGCCCTTGAACCATTTGGTTATTTCGGCTTGAAATTAATCACTGAACGTTGCGCAGGTGCACACAGGCTGGCGCTTACGGAACTGTGAAGACGTCTGAACACTGTTCGAGTGCATTTCGCTAAACCGCAATCTTAACGCATTGCCCTGCGCGCAAGCTATTACACTGTTATTTCTTTGCCTTTCGTTGCCTCTTTGCTTCTTGTTATTTGCACGTGCTGTTATCGCCACTAAGATGTCATCAGCCCCGGTATTTTGTTCCCTTGAAGTAAAATAAGAACAGACTCAGCAAAACCGAGTCACTGGCTCTCTTATGCAGATAGACTGCAATGTGCACCTGCTTCCTCGTCACTTTAACTCCCCCTCCCTTCTCTCCCCAGCGTATGCTAGCAAACCGGATCTTCCGCTCTGATTAACGTCCCTGCCTATCCCCTTTATTCTGGCTCTCTCTTCGCAGGACTTAACCCATCAAGTCATTCAAAAGAACATGATACCGTTCTGCAGGAACGTTTTCACGCTTTTTTTAATGCCAACTGGTCCGATTCTTTAAGTCCACTGCAGGAAGGGGAGGACGAAAAGGTGTTGCTTGCTGCATGTGAAGCAAGCCTTGCAAAAGTTGCCGGCAACTGCTCAGCCTGAACGTCACCTGTCAACCGCGACACGGTTTCAAGCACTTCGCAGTGCAATTAACAACTGGCATCAAAAGATATTGGCACGGAGTCCAATTCGTTGCGCGTTTTCCGAACCTCGACGACCCACACGGCTCACCATTCACTTCCCAACACCGTATCGCGGAGGAACTATACGTCCGATGTCCTCGCAGGAACAAAATATCATTTGCATTTGGGCGTGGTACCGCTTCACGCTCGAGCTCCTCTATTAATTTATTGCGCCCCGCTTAAAATTCGGGACGCTTTAGTATGTAATGCTCAGTGTCAACACTAAAGTTATTACGATGTCACCTGAACTTTAAGCTCGTCATTTACTGAAAGAATGTACAGAGACGCTTGCGTAAATAACGCAGGTGCGCGTACCGCTCTGAGGAAAGCGGTGAGGTTTTCGGGTCGCACGTCAATAATCATGCTGTAGATCCCGCGGCTCTTGATGTCCATCAGCGTCGCTGTGAAGTTCTCTGCCCTTCGAAAGAGGTACTGCACGTTCTTGGGTGGAAACGGCCGCACCAGCTCCTGGAGGCTGATGAGTGCTGCGAATTCAGGCGAGAGAGAAATAGAGAGTAGCAGTTATATTCCCAGCAGCCACAGACGACAATGATTAGAGACGCACTTGCAGTGTTTGCTACTAGCTGAAGGTGCAGACAAAAGCGTACAATACACGCGACGAGAGGTTATATTTGTCACTCGACTTAGGGCCTGTCAATGTATCCTAGTAAAGTATAATAAAAAATTTGACCAATTTGCTTGGTTTTTCTTTATTTACTGTTTCGTTCGTTCGCTCGCTCGTCCATTTGCTAGCTCGTTCGTTAGCTCGTTCACAAATATGTGCAATGCAGTTGGTAGTATTCGCCTAGCAAGGAGAAGGCAAGAAAATTGCATTACGTCTCACGATTGGGCGCTAGATGTAACGTGACCTTATTTTGTGTGAATTATATTTGCCTTTTCATAATATTTCAAAAATATTTATAGACTGTTAGATGCGTTATGTTCTTTCCCATTGTAGGTAAATGAAGGTGCGCAGTTTTTTTTTAGAAGAGAGAAGTGTCTAGATTACTTGTCCCGGGAATGAGCAAGAGCAAATTCACAAAAATATGACAGTCGGTGGAGTTAATCATTTCAGAACAAGCATATGAAAGGTCAAGCAGATTCAAGTGGTCCCATGTGATTGTCGTAACTAAATCTAAAATGTTGCGGCTCGTACTGCAGTAAGCAAATCTGAAGCAACCGTTTTACCAACAAGCGAGATGCTCCGTGCAAACCACCACATGTGGTAGATTGAAGAGGTGGAAACCCCGCTGTTCGTGATCATTACATCTTTGGTGCACATAGGCTCCCGCCGTCAACCATGCAGCACTGCAAGTCTCACTTACCACTCTGGCGCTACCGACAACAGCCGAAATGAAAGCGAAGTAAAAGAAAAGGCCGTGGATGAACGAAAGAGGTAGGAAGGAGCACTGCCCCACACAGTTGAAGCCAAGAGAGTCGGCCCAACACGTGATCATGTCGTGAATATTTTTAGTGTCTTCCACCGCCGCGCCAGCCAAGCACAGTGGGTACTCTTCTGAAAAGGCAACGCGGACGACAGCAACGTGCGGCTGCCGCATTTGCACGTCGCAACGAAGATGATAAATGCATGTGCTGCAATCGACGAGCGAAGTTGCTCAATCATATCGGGACAAAACGTGCACAGAGCGGTTGGCAAGGGGCCCAAGCAATTTTGCGTCAATTAAAACCAGCGGTGAAGCAAGCATAATGGGCCGAGTCCACCGAGCTGTGTCACGTGTTGGATCGACATTTGGAGAGAGAAAAAAAAAACGAAGCGGATGACTTCATGGAGAGCCTGCTTTCGATGGCCGGCTTCATGATGTAATTCCATCTCCTAGATTATTACCATCCACAGTAACGGCACTCGCAATACAAAAGATAAGACAATATGATGAAGGCCAAAGCTTGGCGATTGTTTCTAGGTTCTGACCCGTTCGAGCGTAATGCATGCCCGCTCGTCGCATTACGATAGCTGCAGTTTAATATTTGCAGATCTCGGCACATTGAGTTTTCTACAATGATAACTACAAGAAACTCGGGCGCTGTGATCGTTCAGCCATCATGGGATTGATGGGAAGTACATGAATTTGTCTGATCTTCGTGCTTTGCGGCTTGAAATAGTCTTGCGACTTCGTTTATTACGCTTTATTTGCCTTCATTGAGCTGAATTTAAGAGCAATCAATAATTTTATAAGTGCAAAATACTCTGAGAACACACACAGTCACTTATAATCGCACCGGCTCAGCCTGTCGAGGTGGACAAATCGAAACTCCCCAAACGTCTCCACGCACTGACTTGCGCACAATAAATTCATAAGGGTGTTCGATGGCTCTTCTCGGGGCATGCGTCCGTAGCGTAATGGTTTCAATACCGTGCTTCTCTGCTAGAAAGGTCCTGTGTTTGAATCCTACCGTCGGTCCATTTTAATTATGTGCCTTTAATTATTTACTACACAGCACTGTGTTCACAATTGCGAGTTTACAAAGTCAGCAAGCCGTTTGAAGCCACAAGGACGAAGTTTAGGCAAATTCATGTATTTCCCATGATTCCTCATTGTTGGCTGAACCGCCCCGACTTCAGCTCCCGTAGACACTAGCGCCAGAGTTCCCTCTAGTTATTATTGTATGAAACTACGCTCGGGAAGTCTTTCCTCGAGACAAGCGATCGGAAGCACCTCGTGAATGCGTATTGCACCTTTCCAATTGTCACCAGTTCATCCTGCTCCTCGCAGCATGCATGCTTTCTTTGTTTTTCGAGCTCCTATAAGGTGAAAAGCCATCCTTTGCATTTCTTGAATCAATCAATCAATCAATTTGCGGCCGCCCTTAAAAGTAAATGACCTACGACATGTAATATACATTCCGGTTATCGCAGCAGTGGTGTAACTATCGATCATCCGCTCACTAGCCTCTTAGTCCGGCCGCTGCCGTCAGCGGGAAAGTTTCAGCGCAAGGTGATTATCAGGTTTTATAACTCCCCTTCTGTGGTACGGAAGCTTAAACATTCGTGGAGTGTTTGCACCGCCGGCGCCACTGCGGTTGTACTGTCACAATATCGAGATGGCGCATGCGCGGCCTACGTGTATAAGGAGGTCTCCAGAGACGCGAAGCGTGTTTGGCTGCGAAAACGACGAAGCCAGGGGGGAGGTGGGGGGGGGGGGACGCACGCTCACGCTTCATCTCAATAGACCGTGCAGCGAAGTCAGGGGCAGCTTGCACGAGCGTCGTGCTAACACACATCTGCACTCCTGTTCTAGACATCGGCAAGGTAGCGCGCGTGATATGAGAAGGTGCTCGCGTGTTTCGACTCACAGATGTCGTCCTGGTAGAGGACCGCGATGCGTGTCCAGTTGAGGTACTGGACCAGGTCTCGCATCGACTTGCCGGTGATCTGAGGGTCCGGGTGCAGGTTCACGGAGCAGTCCTTGACGTCAGGCTCGAGGTCCAGTCGGCTTTCAATGTGTGGGATGTCCAGCGAGTCCGAGAGGGACTGGATGTGCGCGCCAATCATCGGATCGTTGGGCCCGAACATGGCCACCACGCCCGAGCTGATCAGGTTGCAGGCTGCGCAGAATGCAACGAACGCACGGTGAGAGCAGTGAGCTGTGTATGGTGGGCAGTTCAGTTTCGCTAGGACTAACCCAACGACACGTTATCCAGGCAGTTTACTCAACAAATTACTCCACAGATGCGGAAAGTGTCACGGAGCCGACAGAACAAGCTCTAATTTATTTTTTCTTGCTGTCGTATCCTCGCTGTTCAATACGCTGTTCCTTCCACCTCTTCGAGTATGCATCTATGCGAACGTATGCGAATATGCATGTATGCGAGTATGCAGTTAACGTATGTAAAAACTATATTTCTCTTTTTTTTTTCTTAAAGCGTTTTCTTATTCCCCCTGTGGGTCAACTGTCGTGCTTTCCGATGCTAGAATGTGAATATCATTATAAAGCGCCAACTAGTTGCTATATTAGTGAATAACTTAATATGTCGCAATCACTCATTGTCATTTAGTATATTTGTGATTTGTGATTTGTGATTTCAATTTACCAGCTACCCGAAATATGTACGGTCAAAGACTAATTCAGTATCATGGTACAAAAATATGGAACGCCTGACCAATAGAAGTGAACAGTGCCAGTAACTTTTTGTTTTCCATAAACAGATTATATCTCTCAAAAATTAGTTAAGAATGTTGCTCTGTCTTTGTGGTGATATTTTTTCAGTAATACTATTGTATTGTTGCACTGATGTATGTTTTTTTCCCTCTTGTTTCTCATCCTGTACAATTATGTATAATCAATACGCATTTGTTCATCACTGTCCTGATCGCCGCAGCACATACGCATGTATACCACATAGGCCCACACTAGCCTTGGCTATGGGCCCAACAGTTGTTTGCTTATGTTGATATACAAATTTATAATGAAATAAATAATGTCTAATGTCTAATATATTGTTTTCCTATGGGTTTCTTAGAAACCCCATTTCTTATTTATATATTCCTTCGTGCATATGAAATATATCGACTGTATACTGACTCATGTAACTGAAAAGTTTTTTTAGATAATTGCTTTAGACCCGTAAGCTGTCGTATTTCTAATTAATTGGAGGCACTTTGCAGGCAATAACAAAAAAAAGTGTACAGCCATTAGGCTTCTTATCTGTAGATGCCTTGTAGACTTCAATAATTAATACCCATGTATTTAATTTTTGTAAGGCATCACTAACAACAGCGGATTTTCTTTTAAAGACCCATTTTGCAAAAGTTGCCAAAATTGGCTGATAAGCCTCACCTTATGAGGGAGAGGTGGTGGAAGGATAAAGGCTACAATTTTAGGACGAGGACAATGCTAGCAACTGTACAGCAAATGTCGAATACTTCGTTTCTCCACCGGAGCTGGAAAAGAAGTGACTTTGCCATTTCAAAAGGGCTACACTTCTATTTAGTAAAGTGGTGACTGAGACCGGTTTCCTTGATGGCTGCACTGTGTTGACAACTACCGGTGTGTCTGGTTGCATAGTAAAGGAGAACACTTTCAATAGAAGGTATGCACCTTCCAAGAAAGAGCACAGTGCAAAACAAACCCATCACATCCACTTAGTCTTAGTTGTCGGGGCAAGTCACGACACCTGAACAAGTGTCGTAGCTTACGAAGACAACTTTTACACATGTGACGAGAAATATTGGCCGTAATATTTGTGTAATGTACATTTGTATAATGTATATTTGTATAGTATAATAAGCGTAGGAACTAAGAATGAAAGGAAAGGACATTACCGAATTCTCTTTTCCTTCTGTTGAAAACAGCGACGGTGATATGTTTTTTTTTTCTTCTTGTCCCCATCATTGTTATGTGCAAATTGAGCAGCTAAGAAATTAAAAAAAGCTAGACAACTTAAGTTCAACCTTACACAAGGCTGGTTTAAAGAAGCGAAGAGTGAAGAGCAGGAAATGGAGACGTACACGATGGCCAGGCTGGCTGAAGACACTAAGCCATGAAAGCCATCTGAACTGCTTGCAGGGAGTAGGGGGCCTTAAGGTCTTTTGAAAATGGCCTTACAATCCTCAGTGCTAACATAGACTTGGCGCATTCAAAAGAATACATAACAAAGCGAATTGAGCCTTCGAAGAGAGCCATCGGCGTCCTATTTGCCGCGCTTGATGCATGCGACGCCAGCGTTCCTTCGTATCCAATGATTCGCCATGTGCGTTCTTTCAAAATACACATGGTCGTGCTAGAAACACACACACCCACACGCACACAGTAAAGAAGTAAAACAATTTATTCGAGTCTGACGGTAAGCAGCAGAGAATGATGTGATGAACATAAAGGATTACGTTAGGGAATCTGAAGGGCCAACAGAATGCGCCAGCAGCCGCTATCTCCTTAGTTGCCGACGTGAACGGCAAACTGAACTGATCCAATTCTTCGGAGGAAAGCGGTGAGGATTACGTTCCTTTCTCATTTGAAGGAGGCGGCCTGACTAACTGGCCCACATTTCCCTCCACTGGCAAGTTCCTTTCTTTTTTTTTTCTTCTTTTTTTCCCTTTGGCCTTAGCTATGGCCGCGTTTTTATACATTTTCTGGTGTCACGGCATTTCAAAGACAAGCAAATATTTCACTGCCGATTTTGTAAACATATTGCAGCGAAGCTGTTAAGGCGCTACTTTCACCACTATCGTGTCCGCGTGTGTAGAATAAATCCCTATGATAGCGCAATGCCGGGCCGACCCACGATGGAGGTGACGAAGGCGATAACCACTCCCCGTACGTGGGCCGATCCCGAAGATAGGGAATTGCCGAGCCGACCCGTGGCGGAGGTGCAGTTAGCCGTTAAGGGGCCCACATACGCAGGTTCGCTGGCCATCCTTCTTCACAGGGTGGAAGGGCACAGAGTTTTTTTTTTTTTCCTATACCAGCTGATCTGTTTCCACGCTCGCTCGCGTGGTTGTAGGAAAGCTTCAAATGTCTTCAAGTAAATTCATATTGTAAGAAAAAAAAGCAAGAGATGCGACAGCTCGTACAGTGTGCAAGAATCATGTAGTACGTATCTTACTCATCCCAAGTCAGTGCTAATTAGACCTAGTAATAAATTTAACGCAGTGGTTGGCCAAACGCTGTCAACCAAAGGGCCGCGTCAGAGAGAGGACAACGAAAAGCAATAACCTTTGGAATGACTCTTCAAAAAGGTCATCTGAGAAACGTACAAAGTCACGAAGAGGCATATAACAAAGATTACCATCGGCTACGCAAACCACCCTTGTGGTGAAGACAGCCACATAAGAAAAGAAAGAAAAAGAAAATCTCGCGTCCGCTACATCACTACATGCAAGCCAAAATACGTACCTTGCACGATGCGTTTGGAATAGTTTGTGCAAGGCCTTGGCGGTTTACTACGCACCTCCGGCAGCGAAATATATGTTCACTATGGAGAGCTGTGTCTAGCGGGCGCGAAGTGTTCTGCAGGTTGCCTCTTCTTAACGACACGAGAGTGCCGAAAAGCAGTCGCACGATATGACTAGATGTCTCTTGCCGCTGTTTCATAGCTCGTTTGAGCGCGGAACGTCAAAGCAGATTGAAATTCACAACAGATGCGATCAGTGATTAGATATTTACACTGGGAATATCGCTCTAACCAGCGATCAGCAAGGAGCAAGAAATCACCGTTCGTCTTCCTTCCTCGTTCAAGTCAGCGAGGGCTAGCCTAAGCGGGATGCAGCGAGATGTAGAGAAATTCAACTTCATTTAGGCGATTAGAGCCTCTACTGCGGGCCTCCGACGTGGCGAGACAGCAAACTGGCAGGCCACTGACCCTTCGGCGAGTTTCAGAAAGATGGGAGTTCGGACGACAAAGAGTGTTAAAGCGCGAATGCGGCCTTGTTTGCAATGTGTTCAATGGCTGCAATCAAGTCGCCTGGTTGTGCCACGTTCATCCGGCAGGCGCCGTTGTGGTCTTCGAAGGTCGTTAGAACGTTGATTGAGCCGAACACCAGAGATTCGCTTTGTCACGACTTCACAGCCAAAAGTAAGCAATTACAAAAAAAAAAGAACAGCAACACTCACACTCTGTTACCTTCTCGTCGCGACTAAACCTTTATATAAATCCGTATGCATCTCTCCATTTATTTTCTTGGTGGGGGGGTGCCATGGAAGGAAGTAACAGCAACATCGTGCATTCAAAATTGGATTTTTTTTCTTTTTTAGTTGTGCATCTCGAAATGTTTCGTCGCTTTAGACTACGATATGGAACCGAAACAAAGAAATCAAAAATCGTTAAAGAGCCTTGTAGGAGATCTCACGAAGTCAGTTTTCAAAGGTCAAACTACCGGTTGCGCGAGTGCAACGTTATTTATGTGAGAGCGACGCGACGCCCGTCGAAGAAGCACAAAGAGCCCCCGTAGCCTGAAAATGGCCACGACGTTCATGGCCACGCGCGCATAGTGCGAAGCTACAAATCTGCGCAGCCTCTAAAAACATGCACTTATGCCTTTCGCAACAACGGCCGCTCTTTCTTGATTCCGAAATCCGCTACCCTTTGCGTCTCGTTTCGCAACGTCTCTGCGTAAGTGCTAGAAGTGACGGTTGCACGATTTTCGATTTTCTTTTTCTTCTGGAACTCCATACGGTAGCAGAAGCGAGCCTTTAAGCTCCCTCCTCAATCTTCGCTCGAAACCCTTTCGGTTGTCAAAGGAGCGACCAAATCCTCGGCGAGGGTGAAAAAAAATATGAACACTTTTGGTTGCGTCACAACTCCGCAAGTCTCGAAAGAAGTAAAACGAACAAACAAACAAAAAAGAAATAAAGAAGGGAGGGCGTACACTCTCTTTTCAGCGTTGCACGCATCAGCGGATTTCGATTGTGCACCGAGTCGTCCGTCGCAGCCCGCGGCGTCGAGTGTCTCACGGCCGGTTCGCACCGAGCTGCTCTTACAAGATTCGAGAGGCGTTCCTCTCGATGTTGAGGCGCACTTCGTGATTTGCATGCAGAACCTCGAGTGCGCCCCCCCCCCCCCCTCCTTGCTGGCTTGTTACCTTTTCGCAAGAGTCAGCACCCCGAGCACCTGATTGCTGTCCGAAGGACGCCTGTACAACCGGGAGGATTTTTTTTTTCCCGTCGCGAGTAACACGCAAGTGCCCAAGACTCATCCTAATCCGATGCCTTATCCGAACACCGAGGAGAAAGCCGAAGCTTCAAATCTCATACCCTCCTTTTTTTTATATTTAAGATAATAATAAACAGAGGAGTTGTCGCCGCTTGCTGGCAACGGCTACCCCTTTTCGCTTGATCGATAATACAAGATAAAAATTTAAAAAGAAGTAGAGAGAGAGAGAGAGAGGTAAGAATACAGGAAGGCAGGGATGTTAACCAGTCAATAGTCTGGTTGGCTACCCTACGCTGGGGGAAGGGAGAAGGGGAAGAGAAAGAAGGGAGAGAGAAGGTGTAGGTACGTGTACGGATAGCACTTCAGTTAAAGTCGCTCGAGCAAACCAGAAGTTCTGAGAAAACACAAAAGTGCCTTCACTGCCTTCTGAGCCGATGATCGGTCGGGACGGTGCTCTAATATTGTCTGTTCACTCAGAGGACGATCGTCTAGTTTCCTCAATGTGTCGGACAAATACTGTCTTTGTGCTTGAAATTGAGGACAATGGCACAATATGTGGTCAATGTTCTCCTCGCATGCGCAAACATCACATGCAGGACTATCAGCCATTCCAATTAGTGCTGAGTAGGCATTTGTGAAGGCCACTCCAAGCCATAACCGACACAGAAGAGACGCTTCACGCCGGTGCACACCGGCTGGAGGTCTGAGTTGAAGTGACGGGTTGAGTCGGTGCAGTCTTGTGCGCCTTGTATGTACGGTATTCCACTCTGCTAAGGAGATAGTGTTTGCCAGAATGCCAAGTTGTCTCGCGGCGTCGGTCCTTGAGAGCGGAATCGGGACGCAGCGGTCTTCTTGGTTTGACGTCCGAGCTGCCTTATCGGCGTCATCATTACCAATGATACCGCAATGACCTGGTATCCACTGAAAAGAGATATCATGGCCTTTTTCTCTTAAGTGATGGACAAGTTCCGCGATTTCGCACGTGAGCTGATCGTGAGTTCCATGTCGGAGAAATGAATGCACACATTGCAAGGCCGGCCTTGAATCGCAGAAGACTGCCCATTTTCTAGGACTTTCAGTATTTATCAATTGAAGCGCGTCGCGGAGAGCCGCGAGCTCTGCAGCTGTAGACGTAGTGACATGGGAAGTCCTGAACCGCTTGGTTATTCCCATTGCTGGTATAACTACAGCGCCGCCGGAACTGGTTGATGTAGTTGATCCATCAGTGTAGACGTGTGTGCAGTCGCTGTATTTCTCGTACAAGAGAAGTAAAGTTAGTTGCTTGAGCGCTGATGATGGCAAGTCCGACTTTTTCTGAAGTCCTGGGACTGTAAGGTTCACTTGAGTACGGCGCATGCACCATGGAGGAATAGAAGGCCTTGCCGCAGGTGTGTAACCTGACCTGAAAGAGGCACGGTGCGCGAAGACAGTCGCACTGAATGTCGTGTGGGGCCTATCTACTGGGAGACTTGCTAGGTGGTGGGTAGGGGTCCGGGCGAAGTGTCTTATGTGCACACGCATTGTTTCAATGCTAATGTGCGTTCTAATAGCGAAATCTTGAGCGACTGCAATAACTTCAGTCGTTGACGCACTCCGCGGTAGACCGAGACATATCTTGAGTGCTTGAGCTTGGATGCTTTGGATTGTGTTCAGGTTAGTTCTGCAGGTGTTGGACATGACCGGTAGGCTGTACCGCAGGAATCCAATGAAGAGGACCCTGTACAGTTGCAGCATAGAGTGTATTGGCACTCCCCAGGTCTTTCCTGCAAGGAACTTAAACATATGGCAAATTCCTGTCAGGCGTTTTTTCACATAATTCACATGAGGGGTCCAGGAGAGATTTTTGTCAAGGACCACCCCCAAAAATCTGTGGCTCGTGCTGTACGAGATCATGTGTCTGTCCACGGATATCACGTATGGTGACATTGATTTCCTGGTAAATGCCACCGCTGCGCACTTCTCGTATGATATACGAAGTCCTTATTCTCTAAGGTAGGATGATGTTAAAGTAGCTGACTTTTGAAGCCGCGCGCGAAGCTGCAGTCGCGTCACAGCCGACGTCCAAATGCAAATGTCGTCGGCATAGATGGAGAGCCTAACGGTGCCTGGCAGGATGTCGGCGAGTCCAATGAGTGTTAGACTGAAGAGCGTTGGGCTGAGTACTCCGCCCTGAGGCACCCCACGGTTACTGTAATGCTGGGAGGTCGGGCCATCCTCGGTAAGTACGAAAAAGGATCTCTTATGTAGGTAGCTACTTATCCAAAAATATACTTTGCCGCCAAGTCCTACTGCCTCTAACGCGTTGAAAATCGCTTCTTGCGTTACGTTATCGTACGCTCCTTTAACATCCAGAAACAGAGCAGCAGATAATCTTTTGGAGGACTTCTGGTGCTCGACGTACGTCACCAAGTCGATAACGTTGTCTATGGAAGAACGGCCACGCCTGAAACCGGCCACTGCATCTGGATATACCTGGTAATGTTCGAGGTACCATTCTAGCCGTGCTAGAACCATCCTCTCCATTAGTTTTCCGATGCAACTGGCAAGCGCAATTGGTCGGTATGATGCAATGTCTACAGGCGACTTGCCAGGCTTGAGCAGTGGAATTAGGCGACTGGTCTTCCATTCTTGGGGAACCGTACCTGTCTGCCAGGAGCTGTTGAACAGGAGCAGGAGCACTTTTCGAGCCTCATCGCCAAGATTACACAGGGCACGGTAGGTTATACCGTCGGGTCCTGGTGAAGATGAACGCTTGCACAAGGCCAGTGCAGCTTCGAGCTCGTCCATGGAGAAAGGACTATCCATGCGGGAGTCGCGTGAAATTGGTGAGTGGCGGCGCGTCGATGTTCCAGCGCAGCTACTTTCGCCAGCAATCCTCCTGCAGAAAGCTTCCGCTACGTCAATCTCGCTGCATTGTTGGTGAAGGGCCAAAGACTTAAAAGGGTGGCGCTGCTGAGGGGTTCCACGGAGACCACGAACAGTTCTCCATATGTGAGACAATGGTTTTCGTGGATCCAAAGATTCGCAGAATGATTTCCATCTTTGTGATGCAAGTTTGTCCATGCGACGCTGAATTTTCTTTTGAGTTCTTCTGGCCAACCTCAAGTCATGTACAGACTTCGTGCGCCTGTATCTTCGCTCTGCCCGACGACGAATTGCACGAAGCTTCTCTAGCTCAACGTCGTATTCGGTGCGTGTAGACGTTCTCAGAAGCGAATGTTTCGCAGCCTCTAGGGCACCTTTTATGATGTCCTCTAGGCTAGTGGACAAGTCATCACGACAGCCGTCTTCGACAATTGACTTGAACATTGGCCAGTCGATACATTGTGTGACGGCGGCTAACCTGGAGTCCGTCAACCCTTCAACCCTAAGATAAGTGGGTAGGTGGTCACTTCCCCGCGTTTCAATATCCGGAAACCACCTGACCTTTCTAGTGAAGGAGCGTGAAACAAAGGTCAGGTCCAGGCAGCTACAGTAGGCAGTTCCACGTAGAAAGGTGGGGCTTCCATCATTTAACAAGCACAGTTCTTGTTTGGAGGCAAATGACACTAATCTTCTGCCTCTCGAGTTTATCTTAGAACTTCCCCAGAGATGGTGGTGGGCATTAAAATCTCCAGTAATCACCAAAGGCTGCGGAGTCGCTGTGGTGATTTGCCGTAATCTCTCGCAGTCCAACCGACTTGAGGGCGATATGTAGGCTCCAATTAATGTGAAAGTGAGCTTGCCTTTCTTCACTGTCAGACAGACGTATTGGTTTTCTTGGTCTGGCGACACTGGGTGATGGACATACGTAAGATCACGTCGCATGAATACGATGATCTTGCTGCATTCTCCGTGGGTGGCGGACATGAAACACTCATACCCGGACAGTCTGATGTTATCTGATAGGGGCTCGCAGATGACGATGACCGGGAACTTATTTGTGAACACAAACTGTCGAAAGTCCGACATGCGTGACTTCAGTCCTCTGGCGTTCCACTGAAATATCGACGCGTTTCGGACTTCGTCACGAAACGACGGCTTCTGGAGAGCCATGATTTTAACCAAGAGCTGCAAGTACTGGACTCAAAGTGTCCAACACCTGTAGTGCGCTTTGCGCAGACGAAGACTTCATGTTGGTAAGTATAACGCGAATGGCACTCATGAGCGACCGCAGAATGTTGATGACCTGGAGATCATCAGCCAGCGTCGCTTCAACAGTCGCAGAAGGCGTTGCAGTCGGTGCGTTTTGAGGTAACTTAGTAGGGAGTCGTGCCCTCGGTAGCTCAGGCCATTCTTCAGGGCGGGCGAGCCTCTCCTCTTTGTTCGCTTTCCTTGTATCTGTCTTGGTGGCGCAGTGGGGAGATGCGGCAGCCCTTCTGACTGTAGCTGGCGTGTACCTATCTGCAGTTGCGGAATTTCTTGAACGTTTTCGGTGTCGATGCCGACGTCGCCGAACAGCGGTAGCAGCCTCTCGATGCGTTGAATTGTCTCGCACCATGCGTTTTAGAATCGTGAATTCCTTCCGCATCCGCGGGCAATCCTTTGATGAGGCCTTGTGAGGACCACTGCAGTTAGGGCACTTTAGAACATGTGCGCTGCAGGCGTCTTCTGAATGGGACTCGGAGCACCGCGGGCACACTACGCTGTTCACGCAGACACCCTTCACGTGGCCAATCTTGCAACACTTGAAACACTGGAGGGGCTTCGGCACGAATGGTCGTACTGGATGGCGGACATGTCCTACTTTGACGTGGGAAGGAAGGCTGTCTCCTTCAAACAAAATCTTCACACAGCGTGTGTTTCCCAATCTGGAAATCCTTGTAATGAAATTGCCTTCTGTCGTTGGCTTTATCAGCGTTGGCAAGTCGTCATTAGGAATGGCAACGTCGACGTCATAAATGACGCCCGCAGTACCATCGCCGCCTGTAGGGATCATTGATCGCCCCTTTACCTTGTCGATATCAGTTATATTACGTAGGTGTTGTAGGGCACTGCGATGTAGCACATCAACTGCCAGGACATTTTTCCGCGAGTTTATTCGCACGTCTTTAATCTCATTTGGTGCGATTCTCTCGAGTAAGGAAGAGAGGACCTGCCTGTTGAGGAGCCGCAAATTGGTCGCTGGGTCCACGGGCATAAAGAGCACAGTGTGCGGCCAGCGCAGCGGTGCACTCTTCCCGGTAGAAGCACTTGGCGACGAAGATGCCTGCAGTAGTCTTCTTTTCGCTGATCTACTCATCACGACCTGGAAGTCATCGTCCGATGAGTCGTAGCTGTCCGAACATATCTCAGTGGCCTCGCTGTCTGTATCGCTTGACGCACTTCCACGTTTCCTGGACGCTAGCCGACCTGACGGCTGCACATCAGGAAAGTCCTCGGAGATTTCTTCATCCATTGCCGCAAGGAGGGAGCGGCAGCTCCCAGAAATGCAGGGAAACAAAGCGAAAAAGCGGAGACAAAAGCACAAGCGTTCTATCAAAGAATCACTTCGTCTTCCTTCCCCTAAAAAGAAGTAAAAAGTAAAAAGTAAAAAGAAGTAAAAAAAGAGAGAGAGAGAGAGACCTCTTACACACTAAGAGTGAAAGTGTCTCTCTAGAAGTTTTCATTTGCAGCGACGTCCATGGATGTCTGGTGTACACATGTTTTAAATGCACGAATGAGCCAATTATTGACGACGCAGTAGTCAATGATCGCCAGAAATACCGGCGTCTTAAAAGAAGCGTTGGAGTGCTTTCATAGGTGTTTGATACGCATATGAAGGCCATGCGCCTAACACCTTGGCAACTGAGAAAGGTTGATGAGAGTCAATTAAAGGCAGCTGTTGTTCAAGGTGCTGTCTATCTGTGGTGTGCTCGGGACAATCGAGTAGTAGTTGGCATACATCCTCGTCGTCGTCACCGCACGAACACATTGAAGAGATCACAAGCTTAAAACGGAATAAGAAGTGCTTGGTGTAAGCAGTTCCGAGGTGGAGACGATGCAAGAAGGTGTCGAAGCGTCGTGGAAACTGAGGGTCTAGCTGGTACTCGGAATGTAGGTGAACTGCATATATGGTCCGTTCTTTTGTGCTCTCTGTGGACCAGTTGAACACACAGTTTTCGTTTGAGATCTCGTAAGATGCGCCGGGTGTCGAGCTGGCATATGAGAATAAAGCGTCTTTCCGAATTTTCGTGAGCTACTTCTGCCAACACATCCGCCATTGCATTCCCTTTGATTCCGCAGTCCCTTGGAACCCACTGGAATACCACATCTTGTTTCAACGCTGTAGCTTTAGTAAGTTTTTTTAGTAGAGTGTACGGTTGCACGTGCGTCTATTTGTCCCGAAGTAGGCATTTTCAACTCATGTAAGAGCCCCCAAGGAATCAGTGATGACGCCGTCAGTTCTTGGTGCCTTTGACATTTTGGTGAAGCCCATGGCTGTTAAAATGGGTACAAGTTCCAACTTCGTTGAAGAAGAAACATGACCCAATCAACAAGCACATTATTTGTGCAGCTCTGGAGTGATCAATGCTGATGATGAACTTTCTGTTATAATGGAGACATCAGTGTACAGATGAACGAAGTCTTGGTAACTTTCAAAGAGATTATGTGAAGCCAGCTGCATCGCTGCAACGGCTGGTACTTCATTTCCAGCGCGAAGACTTTCTGTTGGTGTTTCAGTTTTTTGTAGGTCCAGAAGGCCAGGGAGGGTAGTTAAAATTTGGTGCCAGAAAGCCGATGTTTGAAGTTGCGAAACGGGATGTTCGAACACACCATGCATCTGCGTTCCGCTGCGACTCTCAATACGAGGGAGGAGCGCGTGCGACGAGTACTGGATGGCCACAGTCGAAAAAGATGGCGCCACGTCTTTACGGTCCGGATCGCATTAAAAGAAGGTTCTCTTGGCTATGCTAGTGTCAGTGAACTTGATGTTGCTTGTGGAGCTCCAACTCCCAGACCTGCGCGCAGGTTGCGTGCTTGTAGCATATGTAGCCCCGTCTTCACTGTATCTCTATTTGCCCCGGCCCATCGATTTCTTAGATTTGCTTTTGGTTCTGTGGTAACGAAGAAAAAAAAACATGGGCGGTATAATGCAATGGCTCCATTCTAACTTTTCTTCCTCTTCGTGGCTGGACAAGCCACGGTAGCTTAGTGGCTATGGCGTTGCGCCGCTTAGCTCGAGGGCTCGGGTTTGGCCCCGGACACGGCGGCCGCATTTCGATAGGGGCGAAATGGAAGAACGCCGGCATTCTTCAAGTTAGGTTAACGTTAAAGAACCCCAGGTGCTTATAATCAATCAGGAGTCCCCCATACTGTGTGCTTCATTACGAGATTGTGGTTTTAGCACAATAAAGCCTCAGAAGTTCATTTTTTCTTGGTTTGTTAGTGGTCCGAGCGGTGCTCCGCTATACTTTATGATCACATTCGGCCGGTTGCGTGGGGCATGGATGACAACAATAGAATAGAATCGGGCAAGACGAACCGCTGAAATATACCGGCCCATTGCCCGCCATTTCACCTTCTTGCGCAAAATATTTTTTAAACTCCGTCCTAAAATTAATTAAATTATGGGGCTTTACGTGCTAAAGCTACAATCTGATTGTGAGGTACACCGTAGTGGGGCACTCCGTATCGATTTAGACCTCCTACCATCCTTTTTCTTACCGTGCACCCAATGCATGGTGCAGGAGCGCTTTTGGATTCCGCCCCCATAGAAACGCGGCCGTCGCTACAGGGATCGGTCCCGCGACCTCGCGGTCAGCATGTCCGGCGCCACAGCCACTGAGCTGGCACGGCGGGTGTTCAACTCTGTCTTCGTCATCTTGCGCTTTCGATGACTGCTTGAAATTTGTTATTACTTGGCGCGGCACAGTGTGGCCACAGCCACAGGGTAATTTGCAATGATATAAATAAGTCTACATAGGCATCGGACAGGTTACGTTGCTAAAGTCTCTGCCGCCACTTCTGTCACATGCATTTTTTTTTGTCTTCTTATTGCGATAGCGACTATAAAGATGCTCCTGGCGCGTCCAGCATGACGACATTGTCGTCGTCGCGCTGTCACGGTATTGACGCGCATACGCGGACCGCGCGTGCAGGGTTAGAAGGTCTCCAGAGACGCGAAGTGGGTTTGGCTGCAAAAGTGACGAAGCCAAGTTGCCGCCAACGTCGTTACGCTCCGCTTAATCAGCTCTGCCGGAGTAAGGGCAGCGTTCTGGCTTCCGCTGCTGTCATGAGTTCTTTACGCATGCGCATAAGCATTCCCACTAAACAGCTGTGTGCGAACCACACAGTGGTGCATAGACTGATCTCAGGGGAACAGACACTGAAACGTCAAGGTAAATATCGCTAGTCCTTCGTTTTCGGCGCTGACGATAGCCGGTAGTTTGCCTTCGGTCTCATCTCCTTAAAAGATTAAGTGCTTGAGTTTCACGTGCCAAGAATACGAAATTACTGTGAGGCACGCGTAACGGGGGACTCCGGATTAATTTTGACCACGTGGGGTTCTTGAACGTACACATCAATCTATGTACGTGGTCGTTCTCGCATTTTCCCCCTATTTTGATTCCACGACTTCGTGCTTAGCCACACAACACCAAAGCCACTAAGCAACCATGGCGGGTCAATATTAAAGTTTCTTTTTTTGTGCGTGTGCGCACAGTTTCAAGCCCGAAGGTTGACGCGCTTGTTTACAACAATGGTCTCAAAATTTATTTCACTAGAAGCGATGTCAATTTTCGCAGTTTCATGCGGCGCCTTCACCATGACTACATCTTTGAAGTTTACCGGTCATCTTCCTTTCATTGTGCAATTTATTCCTACGAAGTTACACCTTGAGGCGCCCTGTGGTCTTCGACTTGCGATTCACAAACGTTTTAGTACTTGCGGAAGTGACGAGAAACATTCTCAGCACAAAATTTTTAATTTGCTGCGTCATACCAAAAGGACTTAGAACTTAGAAATTCGTCAAGCATGTTCCTCCTAAAATGCGCATTATGTGTGCCAAGTTTCAGCTTGCTACGTGCGCCCAATCTTTCTGAAACACAAAACTTGAGAAATCGCTTAGAGAAATGGCCTCGGAAGGCTAGCACAGGGTAGACATCCTGTCTGAGAACTGGCTAACCTCCCAGTCATTCCGTCTATTCGTGCTTCATTCCTCCTTCCTCGTCAGCCGTTGAATATTTTATTGCACGAACTCTATTGATTAGAGGGTTGTGGAAGTAAGGGACCTCAATTTGGTGAACCCTATCAGCCAGCTGTACAAAAGAACGCTGAAGGAGCACAAAAGTGCGCAAATGGGATTTATGTGTGTGTACTTTCTGCTCCTTCACTGAAGCTTTATCGACCTTTGGAGCGGACATTGTGCAGCGCATGTACTTGCAACAACAACTTGACTATTACCCGCCGTGGTTGCTCAGTGGCTATGGTGTTGGGCAGCTGAGCTGAAGTCGCGGGATCGAATCCCAGCCACGGCGGCCGCATTTCTATGGGGGCGAAATGCGAAAACACCCGTGTATTTAGATTTAGGTGCACGTTAAAGAACCCCAGGTGGCCGAAATTTCCGGAGTCCTCCACTACGGCGTGCCTCATAATCAGAAAGTGGTTGTGGCACGTAAAAGCCCATAATTTTTTAACTTGAATGTGAAAGACTGAAATTGTAAAGGAAAACCAAGCATATGCGGTAACAGAAAGTTTAAGCTTCGCGTGATACGTTACCAGGATACGTGATACGACAAGCCCTCTCCACATGCGCCGTTTCCCCGGGAAACCACAGTAGACATACCAAGAGAAGGTGTTTTAGCATACTGCCATCACGTGCCACGCTAGACGGTGCAATCAAGTCACTGATGCAGCGAATAATTGGGGTTTACAGCGAAGCTGTCAAGGGCCACTTTCTCGACCATCATGTCCGCGTTTAGAAAAAAATCCCGAAGATAGTGAGATGCCGGGCCGACCCGAGGCGGAGGTGAAGCAGGCGTTAATCACTCCCCATACGTGGGCCGATCCCGAAGATAGTACAATGCCGGGCCGACACGCGGCGGAGGTGCAGTTCGCCATTAAGGGGCCTACATACACAGCTTTGCTGGCCATCCTTCTTCACAGAGTGGAAGGGCACTGAGCTTTTTTCGAGCATAGTACATCGCCAAGTACGTTCATGCTGCGGTACCGTCTGCTAGGTGGAAATAAAAGCACTTTCCTGGCATGGAGCTGTCTCTCTAGGATTAGTAGCATAAGAAAAAAAGAAATGAACAGCCGATCTCAATAAGGTGACTGAAACATCGCTAATTCTCGGACGTGAACGTGGGATGGGACTAAGCAATAGCTGATTTCACTTCTTTTCATTTTTTCTTTTTTTTTTTTGCTGCTGCGTGGGCAGCAAGTAGCAAGGGCGAATCCAGTTCAAAGGTAGTGAACCTGGACTGGTCTGGGCACTGTCATTTCTTACACGATCCCGGTAAACTGCGCGGTAGGCAGGGGTGTAAGATGCGCATGCATAGTGAACCTAACGTATAACGGCAACCTACCACGTATCACGCAAAGCTAGAACTGGTAATATCAGGCAGAAATCATTCAGCAACCTACCAAACATACGAGATTTCTACAAAAACCAATATAGTGTTTGCGTTAACTCCATCAACTTGGGCAACTGTGCCTATTATCTGGTATGTGCTTAAGTGAGCGAACACTATTTTTTCACTTACATTCGGGTGTTGCATTCACCGATGCATACTAATCCTTGATATGAATGTACGATAGCACCGCATACAATGACTAGTGGCGAAGAAACTAGAACAACTTCTATGCTGCTTCCGGTCCGTCGAAAATTAAAGGCTCGCACTTCGTATCGCTCCAAATAAGTTAGACGGAAGCCCGTACTCGTTGGACAAGGTCTTGGTACCATGGTCTCGTATATCACAGCTGCAGAAAGCCACAAAAGCACTGCTGCGATTCCTGAAGGCGACCGAACTGATCAATCATCTGTGACGCGCCGCAATAATTTCCATTATGCTGGCAACCGCAGTGTAGTTCACTTGGTGATTTTCTCTCCTTCTCTTGGCCTTTTCCTCCCTTTCCCCCCCCCCCCCCCTGCAGGATAGCCAAGAGGACTCAGTCCTAGTTAAACATCCTGCCTTTCACTTATCTTTTCGCTCTCTCTCTCTCTATCTCTCTATCTACAAAAGCTTTTCGACAATGACAACAGCTGAGTACAAACCACGCTGTCCACACAACAGCAACAAGCCAAACATTCAACCCAACGACTGCCGGAACGACCCGGCTCCGCGATCGTTGCATTTCTAGCGGCATTGGCACGATGCTTTGCAACTACGAACACACCGCTTGCCAGACGTTCCACTGCGGCACCTGGCAGATAGGGCAGACGCGCTCATACGGGCACGGAAAGGCCAGAAAACGTAAACAGAAAAACAAAGAAATGAAAAGAGCGGCCGACTTCCATGGAATGCCGGTCACAGTGGAAACGCACCCTCTCGCTTCCCGACGCGCCCAGAACTGACTGTACTTTTCAGGCGCCTCAAAGAAAACGCGCTCAAGCCAGGCGGGGATTGTCGAGCGATGCGTCGGGAGAGCCGCGGCGTCTTCAATCATCCATAATGGAAATTTCTCACCCCCTCACCGCGAAAAAGAAAAGGGTGACGGTGCAGGACTTATGCTCCGGGGGGGGGGGGGGGGGGGGGTGTTAAATAATAATAAAGGAACACAACAGCGCAATAACAGCGATAAAAAAGACGGTAAACAAAATAATGGTGCACAATAAAGCGCCCAGATCTCGGTAATGCGGAAGGAATGAACTGGGGTGAGCATCAGGCGAAAAAAACAAAAAAAGAAAGAAAATGACGGGGAATAGCAGGGAACTTCTTGCGCGAGAAGTCGGAGCGTGCCTAGTTGTTCGGCGTGATAGCTGGCGGAAGCTATAGCCTGCTTTTCATGGCGATGCCAACTCTGCCCAAGAAGTCCTGCCCTTCTTAAATCATGCACTTAACTCGCATTCCCTTCTCTAACCATCTCTCTTTCACTCGCCCCCCTTTGCTTTCCCTTGTTTTCTTTTCGTTCATGACGCCGGCTTCTTATGCTTCAATCACTCGACAATTTAAGGAACAACCTCGGCTCCACGGAACCAAGGTGGTAGAGTAAGCCAGCGAGTGCTCCCCTTTGTGGCCGGGCTGTCCTGGCTGTATACAATTCGGCGTCTCTAGATTCCACTACCATCCATATAGTGGAAAGACAGACAGAAATTAATGAAGTTTCTTGGGAATCCATATATCAGCCAGAATGCACACACTAAAGTTCGCAACCCGACTTCGGAAGTTCATTTCTCGTAATGAGTCGCGATTAATTTCGCGTAAGTCCTCGTTTCTGCCATTTTTAATTTGCACCAGATGGCAATGCTGGCGACGAACATGGTAAGACAGTATGCGTTGCGCTCTACAATGTGTACTCATTCATGTTCTACATAACCGGTAGCGCCGAATGCAATGCGTGCGCTGACGAAAAAACTGCAGAATGCTTTCTGTGCTCCTGCCCCGTTTTTCGGGAAAGAAAAGCTCGCCATCCTAACGCTATAAACCAGCTAGACAGAAAACGTTTCACGTTGGACGTGTTTCTGGGGTCATTGCCTCGCATATCACAGCTGCAGAAGGCCAACGCTCAGGATATTTATTACGCCGGCGGCTCCAGTGCCACATTACCTATTGACTTTCTCTCCTTCTCTCATAATTTTGTTTCATGTTCCCCGAGCGCAGGTTATAGACAACCTATATAGCCCTCTATAACCTCCCTACCTTTCAAACACACTTGTTTTAATATATATATATATATATATATATATATATATATATATATATATATATATATATATATATTGCTCTAACGAGTGTAAATCCACTTCTTGTAAGCGTGGGCTTACGTAAAGGCAAGGGAGGGTAATAACCTTCGCTTACAGGACATAATAACTGCCATGTTGCTCTTCAGCTTCTTGTGTTTTAACTCTATTACTCCAAAGAATCTAGCCTGTCTTTGGGCCATGTTTATCCACAACTCTTTTCATCAACTACTCCGAATTTAACCTACATCCGGGTAGGCTTCTCGAGAACCATTTTCATCGACTGCACCAAATTTAGAACAAGACAGATATCTTACGGGAGAAATAACCGATGATAGTGGACAAGGAGGAGGCGACAGAGAAAAAAAAAACAATACCTGCATTGAAACGCCCAGCTAGGGACATCAATCACATTGAACGAAGCTAATGAAGGCGGAAACGGTGTTCCACCTTTGTTTACGAGCCTTTTCTTTAAACCTTGCATAACTGCTTCAATAGTAAGATGAAAGAAAAAACAAGGCCTGGGTAGCACCGTTACAAGACGTTCAAAATGGAAAACGGAAGCTCCGTCTTGTGCATAGCACCTGTCAACTACACGCTCCTTTTACCTAACATCAGGAACTAGCGGAGCTCATTTCGTCGACATACTTCTCTTCTATTAAGGAAGGTTCAAAATGAAAACACGGCGTGCGCTGAAAGGGAGATTGAGCGGGGTGAAAAAATTAGTTCTTCGTAGGACAACGGCGCGCTCCGCTTTTGGCCGGCGGACAAGCAAGTCATGGCTTAGGCTCACGGGAGCTCGGACTTTTGTACACTGAAAGTTTACTCGCGTACCTGCGAAGACCGTTGAAACGCTTACTTCGCAGCAGCTTGGGGTTTCCTTTATGCGCACGTCAAGAGCAGCACGAGAGGTACACGTGAAAGAAAAAAAAGAGGCCAAGACGCTCTAGGCAGGACGCGACGCAACGTACAACGCTCCACACAGACGATAATTAATCGGCGTAAATTGATGAATCTGCGCGCGTAATAGAAGAAAACAATTACTCTATAGCAGGCGGTCGCTGTGCGCAGTACATTTTCTTCCTTTTTTTGAAACTTTCTTATGTTCCACGTTTCGTATGATCGAGGTGCTAAGGCTGCACCATTTCGCCTTTTCGAGCGTTTGCACTGTTTGCAGCATTGCGCGGATGTTTTCTGGCTTCTCTACACTATTACAGCCTAAAAAAATTTAGCCGGTCGAAGCTGCTTACGAAGCGATTCCGAGATTGCTGCAAAGGTACCTTGATGACAGGAGCACTGGCTAAAAGCTTTAACCTAACGAGAACACGTGAATAAGCTCCTTCAAGAGCTTCCAGGCGCACTGGACGTCAGCCCCGCGGTATCTAGATCCAGCTTTTGTCGTAAGGCTGAACTGAAACCGTGGAGACAAAAGAATTGAAACAGAAGACAAAGCCCGGGCTAGCAAAAAAAGAAAGAAAAGGGAAGAAAAGGGAAGTGAACAACGCGCCCGTTTATACGCCACTCCGGAGGACTCACCGTGCCATCCTATAGCGGGGAAAGAATGGCAATTTAATTTAATTTCAAGACGGGCCGGATATCTCCATTGGTGGATCGTACATCACAATCAAGAACCAGCGGTGCGCCCATCTCCGGAGTCAGCGGGCCGAGCCCGACCGAGGGGCGGAGATAGATGTTCTCTCTCTTTTTCCGGGTGGATGTGTCTCCTTCCATCTGCTTGGGTAAGCAACGTAACCCGAAGGAAGCGACGCAAAAGAATACAAAAGTACAGTACGTGCACACGCACCACGTTATAGACGAAAAAGAAAGCGAAAAGGTACCTTCACACGGAGTTAAGGAATTGCGGCGGAAAACAATTGCAGACTCGGAGCAACGCGACAAAGGAAAAAATAACATTGGAGAAGAGGCGAGATCCACCCGTCTGCCCCAACAGGAAGAAGAATGCACATCCAGAAAGCAGCCGGCGAAACAAGGATTTATACGCGGGCACCACTAAACCGTGGAAAAAATACGTACCGGTGAGAATCTGACGGTTCGCGCTTGGCTTAAGCGTGACTTGCGAGGAACTAACAAAGAAAAAGAAGAACACTTACGGACAGTTGAAGCGTGTGTTAACGTTTCGCTGTTCGTGCGCAACGCCAAGATTTGGCAAATCGCTACATTTATCTTGCATTAAATAAATTCGACTATCTATAACGCACTGTTGCATTACACCTCCTATAGCACGACGATGGCCGCGCTCTTGATCTCGCACTCCCCCCCCCCCCCCCCCCCCCCTCCCGCCACCCTCGCCATTGTGGATAAGGCGGCTCTAAATAAATCGCTTAGCGCTAGCCACAAGGGCTCACTTCCGTTCGTATACAGCAACGTAATAAACGATTCCATTCCGTCAGCGTGGTTGCCTTGCCGTGAACACGACAGGTACCGTGGAACGCTACGCCACCTTGCATTTTACCGCTGAAGCATTTCCAAGCTCCTATAACATGCTCGCTTTCCGGTTGTGCGCACATTTCACTCCCACCGTCTACACAACATAGCAGAACCTATAGAGTTGGAGCCAAACCGATAAAGGCATATTTCACTGCCTGATAGCTCCTTGCCATGAGGCGGGCTGCACAAGGTGTGTGTGTGTGTTTGAACTCTGAAATTTCATCATGAATATCTCGAATTAGGTACGAGGTTCAAGGTCTTTGAAAGGTGGGCATGCACGAAAATGTTACTGCCTCCAAATGTGCCTTTTAGACAACTGTCCCCAAGACACTTATAAAATAATTAATGCATTTTTGGTAATTAGTCTTCTGAAGATCGCGTTATTAGCCGCAATGTATGACCGCCTCGCTTAGAGACTCGTCTGCCAGAACGCCAAGTTTGATGCGCTCATTACCTTTTTGCAAAAAAAAAAAGAAAAATACAGTATTGTCTAAAAAAGCACACCCTGTATACGAATACCCTAGCCAGAATAATTATTTAAACCGACTCACCTTTTTATTTTCACGGTTACCTTTTCTTGTGTCCTCTCCCCAGTGATCTAATTCTTTTACAACTGTTTTATGTATAGCTCCTTCCTTGTTATTTTTTGTTCTTTCACAGAAGCAGCTAAATGAAGCTATAAACGTTGACACCTGAAAATGAGTCCCTCCCCCCCCCCCCCCTTCCTTCGTACGAACTCTATTATACTCGATAGTTCTGTTGTTGGATGTGCTAAGTCGTGTCAACGTCCCGCAGAAAAAGACCTGGACGGGTTACTATGCGGACCGAATGGAGGGAGGTGTGGGCGTGAGACGGAGAGCCGTACAACTGGATCCGCCGAAATGCTGCGTTATACCGCCTTCCGGAAGCCACGTAAGACTACCTGTGCGCCCGGCCACAACGCTGTCGGCGCAGCGTTACGGCGCAGTGAGGCTCGAAAACGCACGACGAGAGGTGACAGCTCGATATTCGGTTCCCTTCCCCCCCTCAAGCTCCCTTTACACGCTCCAGTTCCAGTCCGCTTCGCCAAAACTGTGCAGTTATATCGGAGCTGCCGCCTCCAACGCATTTTCAAAGATGGACTTTGGAAAGTCTCTGGCAAGTCTAGCTCCTTTTTTTGTTTTTATTGATGTGATATATGAAGATGTTGACGCACAATTTAATGCGCCGGCTACTCCTTAGCTCTTGAATGTTTCTATCTTACGACATACAGGGTTCAAGGATGCATATCAAATAACCTTTTCACACAAGCACCAGGAGTTGTCACGAAACGTTTTCACAGTAACACTACGACGTAAGAAATACATGGTACATACAATATACAAGTTAAATTTCTCCACACCTATGTAGAAAAAAGTCTAAAAAATACAAACGATGCTGTCGCCTAATAAAGTCTTTAGTGAGAGGGTGGTACAGACATCGTGTAAATGCATTATCACATATAGTCACAACAGAACAGTCAACATAACATAATCCACAAACACATACATATATACAGCGACATTGAACTGAAAGGAACACTAAAAACGTTAATAACGGCTCCTTCGATTGGTCAGAGCTCTGGGTCTACCCATTACCCAACCATGCGTATATCCAACCTCTGGGCGTCTGTTTTGTTTTGTCGTTATACGTCGGCTGCTCTGGAGAGATTCAGGCACGCCAGTGCTTCGCGCACGTCATTGATCTGTGTTTACGGCAAGATATAAAGAAATAAATTATTAATACGACAGAAATATTAAATAATCAGAAAACCTAGATGTAAATATGAATAATGAATGCAATGTAGCAGCGGTGGTTAAGCCTGACGTCTAAGCCCGCCGCTACCCACATGCTTTCTACACTTTGGCATCGGTCGGTGCAAGTTGTACGCAAGTAGATTATTTCGAACACATGTACCACGGTAACGTTTACAAACGTGGTAGTGTGAATCAGGGAGCGAGCGCAGGTATAGGTGACGTCCGAGTTGCTGAGTAGGGCATGCAATGTGATAGAGAGATAACGGGGGTGCGTTAGGATAAGACAATGCGACAGAATGTCGAGTCGAGTTGAGTCGAGGGCGGTCGAATCGAGTAATGAGACGCGGCCGTGTGTGGTAGTAGTCTAGATGAAGTGACCAGGACATTTTGGAGCCAGTGGATGAATTCAGCTCACAAAGTTCAGATATAATTGCATATTTCTAAGGTAGATATGTCTTGGACTAGAAGTGATTTAAGTTAGGCTGGTGAGAATAGTGAAGATGACGATGGATTCTTCGAATAAATGCTTCCATACAATAATAACCGATATTTGACGTCTCTGTGTGCTGTATTCTTGTTTCCACAACTTCCTGGCGTTAAGTACTAAGTAAGCATGACATCAAATTTAAAGGTATCTTTAGTCCGGCATAAATGTTGAACTATTGTATCTAACTTCTTGCTTTGTGTGCGCGTGTGCGCGCGTGTGCGTGTGTGTGCGCGCGTGTGCATGTGTGTGCGCGCGTGTGCGTGTGTGTGTGAGAGAGAGAGATAGAAAGTGTAACGTTACGCTTTTAGCAACGACTACCGTGGTAACAGTGAATCAAGCTAATGTGCACACCGTCTCACATATGTTTGCATATGTAGGCTGATTTTGCCATTTACACCGTTAGCAATCTGTCATGTACATTTTTCCTCCGTAATGTGTGATGTTCTGCTGTCATTTCTTTTCTTATGTCGTCCATATGTAAGCATGAAAATAAATAAATAAATAAATAAATAAATAAATAAATAAATAAATCACCCATACCCATCACTTACTCAAGCTCCCTCTGAAGAATCTGGAAGATGTTAGAAATAAGTAAACATATGTACACAAAAAAAAGATAACAGGAGCAGCAGGCCTGATGGTTACGTTCCTGGCTAGTTAACGTCAGCACTACAGTGTAAAGTAACTTACGCTCTTAAACATGAATAAGTGTGCAAACTGGCCTAGAATTAACGCATTTACAACCAAGAAGGGTGCAAGGGTGTGAGTTTTAAGGGCGTACCTCATTCTACAGTTATATAACTTTGAAAGCGCTGCACTCTTTTAACGAGGCGCAGCCCGAAAAGCCGCCTCCTTCGCCCTTCACTGGCGCCGCGAGCAGTGGTGACGGCGCCTGGCTTCCCGATTCCCTCGTCGACCGCGAAGCGGGAATCGAGGACAAAAGCTCTCGGCTTTTTCCCTCTCGAGGAAGCACGCCGTCGTCCGGGACGTCTCCTCCAGCAGGCTTCCCTAAGAAGCCGCAGAAGGTATCGAGGAAAGGGGAATATCGAGAAAAGGGGAACGTACGGGGAAACCGAGTCCAGCAGACGGGGTTTGGGTGGCCGGGGCACATCGAGGGAAGCGACGAAAGGGAAAAGCACTGCGAAATGGAAGAGTTCGGGAGGGCGGGACGCGGCGCGAGGCAGCTCGACCGAACAGTCATTATCTTCAGAGCTGCGGTCTCGGAGCGTTGCGGTAAAGCCGGATGGGGAAACGTTTCGAGCCGGATCAAAGACGTTCGCGACTGTGCCGCCACTCGCGATCGAGTCTATGAGACCGTCTATTTTCGCGTTGTTGTTATTTTTTTCGCTGCTTTTGTTCTGTCACTTCCTCTCGTAGTGTTAAAGTCGCCACGTTAACATTCGACATGCGGCATTCGTGTTTTTGTTGTACTCTATAAACGTATGCCACTTCGTAACCAGCTCCACATTCTTTTTAGAATATTATGTTGTTTTCTAAGGGCTTTCTTTTTCGTTGTTACAGCGTTGGGCACATATAATATCACGAACAAGAGCACGACGAATTGCGTTTTCTTTTATATGAGAGACTACCCGTATGACCTCTAACTTGATGCCGCTCCAACATTATCCCTATTATGGCTTCTTCAATTCTAGCTCTAGCATTCATTTTGTCTTGAAGAAACGAAGTGAGAACCGCACTACGGGTAATTCTCAGGAGCTACTGCAAATCACGAAGGAACCAAACATACTAAGCAAGCGTTAAACGAAATACTCGGCCGGGGTAATTGAAGGGACCGGTTTAATGAAAGTTGGTGTGGAAGTTGGCGGGAGTTGGAAGAGAAATACGCTAAGCACAATTTAAGAAAGAGCAAATATAGTGGCGGCATTCCATTGATATGCCAGACAAGTGCGCGGTTTATACGGCAACAGTGTTAATTCGAAGGGAACGAGCAGGTGCGGAGCTGCTACGCCTGAAGGGTCCTCCGCCAATCATACCGCACGCTTTAAGAGTGATTCGAACAAAGGCGATGTTATTCCCGAACGGAATGGAAAACAATTAGCGAAGAAACAGCGCCACCACATCCGAGCAAACTTTTCATCATCGCTGACGGGCTCCATGGATACATTCAATGATCAATTCGTTACTTTATTTTAAGCTGTACCTTTTTCCTCCGGCAATATCTTCGGGAAAATGGTGTTCTCTTTGATCTGAGAGCCCGCGTACGTGCTTGTATGCAGTCTTATACCAATAAGGATGATCGGGCTGCTTCATTGTGCCGGAGATCGTCTTTTCCTCGTGCTTCGAGCGCGGTGCTACTTCTACTTCATGCGCGTCTTGTGCGGAACTGGTTCGCGCAATAATACTCCGGCGCCTAAAAATTCTAGTCGCGTATTCATAATCTGTTAGGCCACTCTTGGTTATTTTTTCAATGATTTTAATTCTGCCTTTTTCTGTCTTCACTTGTGCGAACTTCGGCAATAGGGTGACATAGGGTACGTAGCAGTATCTCTAGACAATTACTGCATCTCCTTCTGTTCAGTGTAGTAGACTGTATATTGATACATGCTAGACACACAGAAGCTGACGAGGGAAGTCTATTCAAAGCATGATTTAAAGAAGAAGCTTGTTGAGGGAGAGAGAAGGTAGCAGAGGAGGTGATGTACTAGCATACCATACCTAGAGGACTCTGCGACTGTTCTCGTGTTTTGTGATTAACTTTTCCCCTGGATTACATTGAATCACAATAAGTACTCAAAAAAGACTAATAACCCTACTGCTTCAGGAAAGCCTCGAGTAAAAAACACAAAAGCGTCTACAATTAGCAAGATAAGGGTGAGAGGTTCTCGTTGTGGGAGATTCGACAACATCGTGAGGGAAACAAAAAAAGAGTTCAGCGCCTACTGCATATACGACGCAGAAACACTAAGCTATTGTTGCGACAGAGCTGAGCGGAAGCTGCGCTTGAGAACATGATTACATGGCCGTATTTACACAGCTAAAGAAAACATACGACAGGTGTGTATAGTGGAGATGACCGAAGGGAGCTTTCGTGGAGCCCCCCACATCGAGGATACACGAAGGAAAAGAAAAGAAAACACCGCGAACCCGCATACTAATTTCCTGTAATGTAGACCAAGGCCATCTATATCCCATTTTCACAGCGCTAGTCCAACTTCGGCTTAGGTAAGGGAGTGCGCTTGCACTCAAGAACAGCGGTTATTATTTCCGCCGCTTCCAGTCATCATCTCGATTGTACAAGATAAACGGAGCAAGCATAACTCCCCAGAGAGAAAACAAGAAAATAAAGAGACAGAAAAAAATAAATCCGTCACAATCCCTTTCTCACGCGGCACAAAAGAAAAGAAAGAAATCTCCACATGATCAGGTTATTCTAATCAGAGCCGGAGCGTTATTCCGTTGCCTAGTGGAGATAAACGAAAGAAACCTTTGTGGAACTCGAACATTGAGTACACATAAGGGAAAGGGAAAGAAAACAGAAACATGAGCCGCACGTTAAGAAGCTACACGTTAAGGTGGAGGACGAGAGCGCGACTCCCACTAAGGCCAGCGAAGCAGAGGCACGCCGGCGGAGCGATTACTTTCGGCGGTCGTAAAGCATTTCCGGCACGAAATTAAACGGACGCGTCGCCACAAAGCGCGTCGCAATTACGCGCCAGCGCATCGAATCTCCCACACGGCGGCACAATACCGAAGCAGATTGCCCACGTACACGCACGCCTACAGTTCGCAGTAAACACAACAAAACGCGCAGCAGCGAAGGAACACAGTAACACCAAAACAACGCAGCTTCGCACCGGCCAGCACAAGTATCAAAACAAGGAAGAGGACGCAGCGCACGCAAGCGTCTCCGGTCCGGGTACAGGTACTCTCTTTCTTTACAGCTGCCCAGCCGCGAAAGTAAAGGAACCACGGTGGAGAAGACGAATCAGGGAACGACCTAGTCGTTAACGCCAGAATAGTTTTAGGGGGGGAAGCGAGGGCGGTGTCGCCGGTTCCTGCGTTGTTTGCTTGTTCCTCTCTTCCCACCTTCTGTAGCGAAGACCTGGCTTACAGCGGTGTTATACCTCGACGCCCAGCCAGCCTCTCCACACGTATAGTACCTCTATGCCGCTCACACCGCAGCTTCTCTGCACGTCGCGACAAAAGCGGGAGAGATCCTGAACACACACACACACACACACACACACACACAAAAGAGATATTGCTTGCGCAAGGCGGAAGCCTAAAGGAAGCGGAAAGGAGCCAGGAAAGTGGTCTTTATTTCCTGCCACCCTTCTGAGCACTCTATAAAAACCTACCCGCGGAAACAGTGGCGGCCCACCGCGGAACCCACGCCTATATACGTCGCCATGCCTTCAGTATTGTGGCGTGTGGCGCTTCTTAGCGGAGACAAAAAGGAGGGAAAAGTTACGAGAAAAAAAAAAAAAGAGAGAATGAAGGCCGAAGAAAGTGGAAATGAAGCGTGGGACTAAAGTGAGCCGGTGGTGCGAGCTTTAACACACGTGGCTGGCCACCATGGTGCTGGACATGTACAGGTTTCACGTAAAAAGAAAAAAAAAAGACAGAACGAAATAACGGCTGACGCGACAGTATGCCACTGGACGGTGGTGTTTGTTATACGACGAAAGACGACGCGAAACGGCTCGGAACACGGTTCGGGAAGCGTGAGCACCTTAGTGGGCCTTTTCTTCGGGCGATGTCTCGTAAAGAGCGTCGCGTTTTCTCTATGCGAGGGGTGTAATAACGGGCCCGCTCCCCCCTTCGCAACCTGACACCTTCTTTACTGACCCCCCGACCTCGCGCCTCTGACCTCGGAGGGACGCTACAACTTGTCTTCTCAGGTCAGCCGCCCGGAGGAGCGCACGTACTAAAGAAAGAGACACGTGAGGGGTGATGTCCACTTCGGTTTCGCTGGAGCTGCCTAGGGGGCGACTGAGATAGCCCACAGAATTTTTTGGAGTGATTCCTGTTTTGCTTCGCTCCTCTCTTTTATGCCCGAACTCCTTCGCTTTTCCCAGGCGAGGAAGTGTCTCCTGACCCGCGCTGAAGTGGAAAGCGATTGCTCGCGTTCTTTACGAGCTGCGTTACTCTGTTACACACTCCGCCCGAGCTGCTCAGGATCCGGCCTGCGATCGGGCAGTATACATAATGTGTGGGGGCGGTAAAACGGCTTTAAAACGAACGCTGCTCGTTCTTTGGCGCGTGAAGCCGCTTACGAGAGCTCGTAATCTCCGCGCTGTAACTCTGGCGCAGCCCAGCGCTTTCACTTCGAACACTTCCTTCCTTGCATCTTGCGCGGTTTCCGCCGTCTTCGCTTCCCACTGTCCGTCTAAACAAAATTTACGCGTTCAACCTTTGCGTTGATTGCCGTTCGTATCCTTGCCAAGCATAGTGACCCCGCCAAAGTGACCAGAGACCTGCTGCCCCAGGGGCCCAGTGAAAAACATCGAAATCAGTGCCGCATTCCTCTCGAGAAAGTGAAACTAAATTCTTTCCTCCGATTTCTATCCCGCAGACATGGAACGGAAAAAGGCGCCATGCGCTCATGTATTTCAGTGGGCTTACATACAAGTATGGCAGGTATAGGCTCCCTAATACATTCCAGGCACGGAGACCTAGACTAGGTAACGACTAGTACCACGCCAGAAAACAGACAAACCGGCGCGCCAGATATGCTGTGTAGTACAGGTATGATTAAGTGGGTGATCAGGTGGAGAGGTTGGAAGCGCAATCTTGCCGCTACCCCATTTCACTGCCTCGTGTGAGCGTGATGTGTGGTTGTTAGGACTCAATACAGACTTACCGGGAGTTCTTCGAAGCAGCTTATTTCCCAGAGGTCTCGTTTCAATCCGCCATCGCGCCGTCTTTTTATCCTCTTAAAGGAAGTCTGCCCATCGGCATAATAAGCTATGATCGGCATTACGACCACTCCTGGCGACCCACGTAGAATCGCACCGTGACTCAACTGTCCTTACGCAAGAAGGAACAAGCCACTCTTAATTCACAGAGTAAGAGGAAGTCATCTTCATTTTGCATTTAGCCCGTTAGTTTCCTATCTACCGTTGTGGGATAGTGTTTCCCGCCGAAGTTGGATGCGCTTAATTAGCTTTCTTGAGCCTCTGAGTAGATTTTTTCAAGGATCTTTCGAGCCTGAAAATGGTAATCGTAGATCTTTCTTTCTTTGGTGGCCTAACGGATTTGTGAACTAGGATCAAATCGTGAAATTTATGAAGTTGTACAAGATTTCAGTCACGAACTTTTAGTAGCTTAAAGTGTTTTAATCCTACCTTAAGTGCACCCGAATCTCTCATATCTGAGTGCACTTCTCTTGCGTAAGCTTTACTGACAGCCTAAACAAGTGCGCGGCAAATGTTAGAAAAATAAATATTTCGTCTGCAGTTTCTAGTCGTTCTGACTTGAAGTACCATGAACGTCCATGGCAGTCTGTAAGTAGTAAACAATTTTAAAGAATTGGTTGCTTTTTCAGAAATGCTATAAGCTGTAAAAAAAATTGAAATGTTCAGCGCTGCAAGGGCTACAAGAACATCATCTCTTGATGCAATATAACTACTTGCCTTTATTAGAAAACTGTTTATTAAAGCAAGGCATGGCAAGGGCAACTTAATTACGTTTTCTGCACAGCCACATGGGTGAGCTGTTACATAAGAACTCTCTCAGAGTGCACTTCAAGTGCGAGTGACGATGTAAATATAATAATTCGCCCATTACAAGGACTCGCACATGCGTGCATACACACATATAAAAGAGGAAGAAGAAGTGGACCGAATTACGGTGCTGCACATTAGCCAACCTTTCTCATACCAACAAGAATATCTTTGAGCCGAGGGCCTCGATTATTTTTAGTACATGAAGCCAGCCGCCAATAACACCAAAGAACGCACATAAACTGACTCTGAAGTCAGTGAACTGAAATGCGGAATTATTCGGAAAAACGGATATGAATTTGAGACGACGTCGCCTCCGTTGGGATCAACCAATTGAGCTACGACTGTGATCGTTCCTCGCGTGCATTTACTGTCTTTCTTTCCTTCCTTCTTTCTTTCTTTCTTTCTTTCTTTCTTTCTTTCTTTCTTTCTTTCTTTCTTTTTGTATTTGTGTAAGCTTACCAGATGAAGCGTCAGTTTTCACGTTAGTTACCCCAGCAACAAGGCATATGTATGCCTAAAGTCATACTTAATTTGTTTTCATGACCATATCCTAAAGCCCAAGCACATTCATTTCTTTGGATAATTGTGCTATATGCCGGGGAAAATTTTGAAGTTTTTGTAAACTTGATGGTTAGACTAAGCGGAGTCTATCAGTTAGATTCGACTGTAACATGAACGGGAATATGAAGATGTTAAGTTGTTGCACTCGTCATCGTAGTTATCGCTGCGTTTGTATTACTTTAAGTAGTAGTTTAGTTATAGTGTTAGTAGTTGTAATAGTATTACAACTAGTAGTAACAGTTGTAGTGGCTGTTGCTATTGTAGTGTAATAAACGGCGTACCTGAGTATATTTACGGTTATGCGCAAAACTCGAGTCATGCCCCAACTCCAAGCGCACCTATTTCTTCGATATTTTCGTTAATCATTGACATCCCTTGTTTTCTGTTTTCATAGATCTAATAGCTATACCGATACAAGTCTATCGCCTCTCTTGTACTCCTCCACGAAATGCAACTCGAACGAAAAGGTATAGGGGACAGACAGTATTGGCACGACTTGCGCAATCAGGTTAGCACACGTGTGTGATGAAAAAAAAAAGAAAAAAAGAAACTGCACCGAGAAAGAAAATCACGCGATCCCCCAGAAAAGCGACACAGCCAGCGCACACCAGATGCCCTCATTAGAGCCGTGCGCAGAGGTCTGATACGCTGACAATGCCAGGAATTCGTCCTGTCAGGGAGCGCCGCCCCGTCGAGGTGGAATGTCGCACGTTAATCTCTCGACCCCGTGCGAATACTGCGCAACCCCTCCCCCCCACCCCCTTTCCGAGTCCCTCGTTTCGCGCCGAGGGCGTCAGCTTGGGAAGCATGCCCGCTGTATACGACCACGTGCTATAACCGCGACAGCTCTCTCCGTCTCCGTACACCCTCCTCTCACCCGTCTTTCGCCGTGTGCCTCGAGAACCAGTCCAGCCGTGTGACAGGTATATAACTGCTACGAGGATGTCAAGCGGAGCAGGGAAACGCCGCGCAGAAGACAGAGGCCGGAGTCGAAACGCGGCACCCGCCACACACGCGATGCCATCTAGACGCCCTCTATATGCGAGTGCAGGGAAAAGGAGGCGGCGGCAGGAGAATGGCGCGCCAGAGTTGCACGTTGCGCACTCTTGCAGCACACTACGCGCGAAAAGTCCGAGCTTAGCGTCGTGAGAGGGAGTGAGAGCGTTTGTTGCGCAACCAAGTTAGTCGGTGAACGCACTTGGGTTACGTGCGCCGGTAACGTCCCGGCAAAGTGGCGGTGCTGGTCGACCGCCCCCCTCGTTCCTAGCGGCTGCAGTTTATCTGTGGCCTGGTGCAGCTAAAATTTCCTCGCTACACGAAGGACGTATTCGTGCAGATGGACACTCGGGATAACGTATAGTGGTATGTTTGACGTCACGTGACTGCGTATAAACACGCGTACAGTGACTATGTTTTGTTGCTGTGTTTTTGATCTTAGTCGTGTGAATCTGAACCTTATGAACTAAGTATCTGTGTTTTGCCCAGGATAACGCCTTCACTTTGCTTGTATTGAGCGCTATATTCGTACATGTATGCCTGAATTCGGCATAAGTGAATCGGAAGGTTCATGAAAGCATGCTGCGTCTGATCCCTCTATCTGGTCCACACTCAAGTACTACTCTATCTTCATCTCGGAAGTTGCTCTCACCTTCCATTATATGTAACAGTGAAAAGAAGACAAGGATTTAATTTTTTTTGCCCTTTCTTTAGTTTCCTTGCCTTTCGGATTCTTAACATCTTCATAAAATCATATTCCTCGGTTGCCCTTATTCTTCACTTTGTTAGGCAGTCACGCCTGACAGAAGCACGATGAAAGAGGTGCCGGTCAATTTTGCGCGGACATCTATGCGTATGTCTCCTTGTTGGCCGGGGCTAGCTAAGCTGCCTCAAGAACACGGAACGCGGATTCTCATAGGGGTACACTACAGCTGAAATTTTGAAGATTGAAAGCAGTAATTATTATTCCGCGTCCATCTAACACAATTAATGGCAATGCTAGGTGGCCTCATCTAAGGTCGCTGTCGTAGTCATCACATAATTATTAATTAATATTAATCAGTAAGGAACTGCAAACACAGCAGTATACAGTTAGCAACCCCCCTTTACCACCACCACCCAGGTGCAGAACACTATAGAAAGATGGGAGAATGTTTATTAGACTGAATGGCTGGCTTGTAGCTGCATGTGACATTTACACCTTCGTTCGTGTGTGTGTAAATGGTCACTGTATGTAAATATAAGTGCATTTTTATCACATTGTATACACTTCTAAAGATTAAAGAACAAATTGCGGTTTGAACTCATATGCTGAATAGACTGGATTTATACTCATTGCACTGCCTAATGAGATGTAAAGTGGGCGTGCGACACTGTGCATGTGTATGTACAGTGCCACTGAGTAACGCGATAACTAGTCGGCTCCTATCATTAGCGTTGCCAACGCAGCCTCTCTTAAGTCTCGGCGAAGCACATTTCCAAAACATTTCGCCGTAGCTACTCATAAGTTTAGCTGTACATTCCTTCTGACGACGCAAAAGAACCAATCCTTTCGGAAACAGGTTCTTTTGACCCTATACTCCACAGCGTTTCCGGCAACAACGTCGATACCGGGCATCAAAGCTGGTCTCGGTAACTCTCGACGAAGCAAGCGCGCTTCTGAGCGACTCACCCATCTTGGCCGCTCGGAAGCTGTTTCCCTTGGGAATGTGCTGGATGTCGAAGTTGAGCGTGATGTTGGGCAGCAGAGTGCGGTCTTTGTTGATGCGGATCACGGCGTACTTGAAGGCCAGCTCCATCGCCGATGAGCGCTGGTCGTCGGTGAAGAGTGCCCCTGCAGGACAAGGACAAATACATGGCGTTTGTACCTGCGACCTCCTAGCGCCACAGGCCGGGAGTATCCAGTATATACACAACCGAAAAGCAGAGAGCTTCCTATCACAGATGCAGAGATTAGATAGATAGATAGATAGATAGATAGATAGATAGATAGATAGATAGATAGATAGATAGATAGATAGATAGATAGATAGATAGATAGATAGATAGATAGATAGATAGATAGATAGATAGATAGATAGATAGATAGATAGATAGATAGATAGATAGATAGATAGATAGATAGATAGATAGATAGATAGATAGATAGATAGATAGATAGATAGATAGATAGATAGATAGATAGATAGATAGATAGATAGATAGATAGATAGATAGATAGATAGATAGATAGATAGATAGATAGATAGATAGATAGATAGATAGATAGATAGATAGATAGATAGATAGATAGATAGATAGATAGATAGATAGATAGATAGATAGATAGATAGATAGATAGATAGATAGATAGATAGATAGATAGATAGATAGATAGATAGATAGATAGATAGATAGATAGATAGATAGATAGATAGATAGATAGATAGATAGATAGATAGATAGATAGATAGATAGATAGATAGATATTGGAAAGCGTGTTAAGTATTCTAAAAACTCCAATTGCATTAAAAACCTCACAACAACAATTAAACGATGCAATTATAATAACACTTAAAGGATTATACCGATGTAATTCAGGATGGCAGCGCGCAGATTGTTAGAATAGTAGCGTGTTCGAGATATCACATTCGCAATTATTACATCGACATATCTCAGACCCCGTCAATTCACAATCACTAGAGAAGACCGCAAAGCTCGGGCAATAAGAACAGTTGTATCACACTAGGATAATGCCGCGAGAAAGTGCACTTTAATGATGGCAATAGAGATAGATAAAATTACATCCTTCGAGATATAGCTTCAAGAAAAATCCACGCAATAGCATTTCTGACAGCAACGTTCCATGCGCACAACGTCATATAGAGAGGCAACCACATCGAAAGCGCTAACGATGTTTTACTGTCGTAGAAAATTAAACTACAAGAAATTAAATTTTCTTGACCGTAGTAAGCAGACGTACACACGCAAGCACACAGACAGACACATGCACGCACGCACGTACGCGCGCACACACACCGCAAAAGGAAACAGGTTGACGGGAGCCAGGCGTTACTCTGAACTTGTCCTTCCACAATCGCTATCATCTTTGATCCCTGAGATCAGGTGGTGCACGGTACTGGTCACCAGGTGTCACAACCAGTGCTTTAATTTTTTTTTTTACTTCGGTCGCAAGTCGGCGAGCAAATTCAGCTGGCCTAGCTAGCGAAAAGGGAATGGGGAAATAGGGAAATTGTTGGTGACAAGAGGAGAGAACAACTGAAGGCTCCAAGTGCATATGCGGTCAAGTTGGTTGATCATGGCGGTTGTATCTGCGCTGGATACAAAAGCACAACAAGCACCTTGCCATTTCTTGTAGAGCTTATCGATGCCACGTATGTCCGACATGAGTAACGGTTATAGAATCACAGTTGGACAAGCGTACAAGACACATAATACCATGGCAAGGCGTTATAAAACATATACAGCGAGCCTGTCAGCGTATGTAATTCGAAAAAAAAAATACACGGAGTGGCGAATGAATCCATGTAAACGGAAGGCCCTTGTTCAGCTTCCTGCAAGACCTGTTGTTTAGTGAGAAACTTCACATGAAGCGAGATTTTGCTCGATCCCAAATGGCACCGCTATGATTGACTTGGAACCTGATTTCATGGCGCAAGCGCAACGTGTAGTACAAGTGGCACACCTGAATCTATGGCAAACAAGCTGACTAGAAAGGCGCAACCCAAAGCAACGTAACATGGAAGCCACTCACATCGCTGCCGTCAGAGGAATGGGATTCTTCCGAAACAACGCGCCTCAGGCGTTAAAGACGCGGCGAGACCAAAGGGAAGCTTAGCCGGAAAGCCCTTCAGAAAATTTTCGATGATGTAATAACACTCGACAAAGCGCTTCAGCTCCTGCTAAAACAGCTCGAGACTCTCTCAAAACTCAACGGAGCGTGGCATTTTGGTGTCGTCGTCGTCATCGGAGGTTATCGCAGGCGTGCGCTTGGGGACAAGCCATCGTCCGAAGCAAGTACAAGGCAGCCACCATCCTCCGCCATCGCCACGAAATAAAAATCGCCCCGGGCACCAAGCGGGGCGTGTGCAACGCGTAGCTGACAGGAAAGACGAACAGCTAAGAAATCGGCTGAAGAAAAGAAAGAAAGAAAGACCAAAGTGCCTACGCTCTCTTGGCGAGATCGTCGCGACAAGAATTCGCTCGCACATCGCAAGAAGCGGCGGACGTCAAGACACCGCTCCCCCTTTCTGCTACACGGTATTTGTGATTGCGTCGTTGGACCGTGAAAAACGTGTATTCGAACGGAGTTTCTTTGCTTTCCGACTACTTCTGAGCTTGTTTCCGTGTTCGTGCTTTTCTTCAACTTTTTTTTCTATATTATTCAGAGGCTTTACTCACGTGCCTTTGTGTTCCTAGAGTGGAAAGGCTAGAAAAAAAAGCGTTTTTTTTTCTCGCAACGTTGCTCGAACTGTCCTATATACGGTTTTTCATGCATTCTGTTCATTTTCGCTTATTTTTCTTCGTTATTCTCTCGGTACCCCTTCCACTGTCTCTCTCTTTGATTTTAACGATGAATTTCTCTCCGCGGATCTCCCAAGAAAACCAGAAGCAGGTAGGGAAAACATTCAGCGCGGCTGGGAATAGGGGCTGCTACTGTGTCATGCTTCCCATCGTTAATTTAGGGGCTTAGAATATTGAAAGCCGATTGGGTTAGTGTTAGTGTGCGAAGTAACAATAAGGCTGAGGTGCGCTGCGGAGCGTCGAGCATACGCGTTTTACAACAGTGGAAAGATAAACTCAAATGCGAACGCTTACGGCACCATGTAGAAGTAGACTCCATGTACAAGCAAAACTAATGTAAACCGACTGTAACTCCTTCACTATGTCGAAGCTAATTCAATACTGTATCCCCATCACTTAGCGAGTGCGTCGCTATGTCAAGCAAGTTGAACTCCACAGTGAGTCCTTTAGTCTGAGTCCCAACGCCGTGTATTAATGCATGCGCATGTATGAAGCGCTCTAACGCAAAGTGCTGAATTGAATGCTACAAGTGCATTGCATTATTCGCGCGGCTTTTGATTTACGCCTCTTCCTTGCTTACGTAAGCACGCAACACTTGAGCGGGACTATGATCGCCATCTGACTACAAAGAGTTTTACAAGAAAAGCGTAACCTTGTTACCTGACATTCCGATTTCATGAAAGGATTTTAACGACACGTTCAGCCCCCGGTACACAGCGACAAATACGTATGCGAGTAGCTGCAATGTTCATTGCAGCGGTGCGAACGTTCTCGCAGCACCATCATCATTGCATATACGTGTTAACACTTATTTCTCGTTTCATTTTTACAAAGAAGAGTTCTGCAACGTGAGAACTGTTATGACGCGTCATCGCGCGCAACTTCGCAAGGTGTCAACGTCGGTGTTTGTGAGTATAAATTAAGAGATTGAGCTTGTTTAAATATATATATACATATATATAGGAAGCTTCATTGCCAGAGAGTTTGGAGAATGCTTGAATTCGGCCTCCACCCTACACGGACATCCTTGTATCTATCTATCTATCTATCTATCTATCTATCTATCTATCTATCTATCTATCTATCTATCTATCTATCTATCTATCTATCTATCTATCTATCTATCTATCTATCTATCTATCTATCTATCTATCTATCTATCTATCTATCTATCTATCTATCTATCTATCTATCTATCTATCTATCTATCTATCTATCTATCTATCTATCTATCTATCCATCTATCTATCCATCTATCCATCTATCCATCTATCTATCTATCTATCTATCTATCTATCTATCTATCTATCTATCTATCTATCTATCTATCTATCTATCTATCTATCTATCTATCTATCTATCTATCTATCTATCTATCTATCTAAACCAAATTTGACGTATGTACAACTACACCTTTCTGTGTTTTGGAACAAGACGGGTTAAACCACCGTCGTACCTCTTCGAAGTAGGCGAAGCAAAAGACGACATTCGCGCTCTATACTCGCAGTTCAGCCGCATCAGTGTTACGAATGAGGCCACATACGAGGCAGGGCCGCTGAGTCATCGCTCTTCGTACAAGCATTACAGAGAGACAAACTGCGAGCTGTCCCGCCATGTATTAGGCAGTCTCACCGCGCGTAGAAAAGCAAAACGCCAAGCGCCTATAGCCTCGTGCTCCGCTTGTCTCATTCTTAACCGCTCATGAGGGTGCTATCAGCAGCCGACAGTGTAGTAAGGCACCCGAGCAGACGCGACGCTAACAAATTGATGATCCAGGCCGGCCCCATCTTTTCATATCATTCGCCCCGGTGAGGCACAGTGGCGCAGCTGTGTCTTCGTGTCGTTCAGCGTGGGTATACGGGAGAATCCCGCGACAGATTCATACGTCGCCGTCGCCATCGCTGTCGTTGCCGCAGACACGGACGTTACGAGTCTCTGGAATAAGAAGAGAGCGACGTGGTCGGCTTCGACTGTGGCGTCAGACACGACGTTGCCGTGAAACATCTCCGCCGCGACGCCATCAATCGTGAGTCGTTCACTGGACACGGTCGGCTTGCTGCATTCGAGGAGCGTCGACGTGGGGGCGACTCGTGCCATCAGAACGTCGGTGGTGATGGGCTTCAAGAGCCCGCATGGTATAGGCCCGAGTTGGCTTCCGAAGTTTTCCCGGGTGCCGCCTTTCTGGCACCCTCGGAAGAGAGGACGTGGCAATATATCGGCCAGTTCCCCTTTCCGTATTGGCGTGTTTAATAAGTGCGGAACGTCTACAAATGGGACGTTCGTAACTGCATCCGGCGATTTCTCCTCAATGTGAAATCCGTGGGCTCGCCAACTCACGCGCGAACAACGTCTAAAATATATGGCAATGTAGGAAGAAACTTCGTGCTCAGAGGCGTTACGCTAGCGGATACATGGTTTTCTTATAAATGTTTATTGCTTGTAAAATCAAACAGAGCGCCCAAAGCTTTTTGAACAGTACTGCTCAAAAGGCCAAGTCTCAATTACCAACGTGTTGCTGTCGGTTTCGGCCAAACGAAGCAAAGTGTAAGCGCTCTTGTTTAAAAAAAAAAGCAAGAACTGATTCAAAGCGGGCGTACCATGTTCACGGCATTTGCATGTCAGTATGGCTTTAGAGAAAATGGATCGCGTTGGCGTTGCTTACGACAGCGCGGTACATAACCACACAACGATGACGGAGATGAATTATCTTAAGGGCCTAGCTGCAGCCACTGTAACCCATGTCCCTTTTGACGAGAAATGCTTTTAAAATCGGTCAAAGGTGGTCGCTGGCTAAAAACGCATGCAACGAAATCGTATTATCGTGTTATTGCTTTTATCTTTGTAACCATGCTACACAAGCTTTCTACTTTGATATCACGGTGTAAAAGAAAAAGAAAATTGGTTACTCGATCATGTGTGCGTTGCGTGCACAGATGACGTCATTATTGTCGCGCCACGCAAGATGCATTCGCAGCTAAACATAGCCTCGCGCGCGGCGTTAAAAGAGGCGTAGTTCGGCAGTACGTTTGTCCATCCAAGCTGGAATCGTCGCGTTTGAGAGAACGCGACGATTCTTCAAACTCAAGCTGGTCCTCACCAAGGGTTATAAGACCTACAAGTGTGTAATTTGTTGCAGGAATTTCACGCTTGCTCCACTATGGCCCCTCTGAGTGATACGTAGGGTCCAGAAATGGCCTGAAGAGACTCGGAAAGCAAGACGGAGGGATACCCAAACCCTTGGTCCATAGTGGTCACGTGTCCGTCTCCACGGGGAGCGCAAATACAGGAGATTGAGGCAAACGCAGGAGCCCCGACCATCTACGAGTGAAGTGGGCTTGAGGGGCGCAGGGCAGCCTCGGGTGCCACAGGGAGTGAGCACGATTGCATTACAAATAGCACTACAAGTACGGAGCGAGCATTATTGTAAAATTATGCCGTAATACTCCCACTAGCTGTACACTGTAATATAAGTTAGGCATGCAAGCCTTCTGATGCATGAATAAATGTAACTTGTGCATTTGGTTCCGTCCATTTATGTACCTTAGTGCCCGCACACCGCCTGCAGGAAGCACAATATGTTTTACGCTAGCCATTATGGCTGCGTCTCTAATACAACCTACCAGATTTTTTGTTACTGCAGAGGGCTGGCGCGTATGTTCACCCACCTTGCCTTCTAAGAAAAGCATCAGACAGTAAGCTTAAAAAGCAGTAGGTATGCAAGTGTAATTCGTGTGGAAAGTAATCACCCGCCTTGAGAGAAACCTTGCGCACGTATTAGTGAGGGTGACGCTCCAATGTCAAGCAGTGGCCAGTGCCAAACAGCCAGATGAATCTAGCCGCATAATGTCATGTGTAAAATAAGCTCGAAGCCTCTCTACTCGCTCGTACGAGTCTCTCGGAGCTCCACCAGTAATCAAATCAAAGAGTCCACACTCAATTATTTCGTTCTGTTTCCAGACCATGTACCCAGCGTTCATTAATTCATCATCATCGTCATCTTACCATCATCACCACCACCATGATCATTGTCATAGTCACATTTTAGGTACTCTGCAGGTTGAAGGGCCTAAATTACTCTTCGTTTGTGCCAGCCGGCCCGAAACCTTACGCCAGCAAATTTCCTAATACCATGCCACAACCTGATTCTCCGCCGTGCTAGACTGTTTTTCTGCACTAAGCAGCCATTCCATTACGCTAATGTATCACCGGTTTCATGAGTTATATGACCTACGTTACTGAGCTCCCTTTAACCTAAACTAAACGAGGGACAGCCATTCCCTTTTTAATCTATACTTAGCTCTAATTGGAAGTCAGAAGTCGCGTGGAACGAGACAACCAACCAGCTGCACGAATAGACGTCCGAAAACCCTACGACTACGCAGCGTAACGCAGCGCATAGGAAAACATCACGCACCTCGCCAGAAAACGGACCGCATGCAGCTCTTTGTCTAACGTTCCGAATCCACCTCTTTCTCTCGGCAAACCCCCCTCCCCATCTACCCTTTTCCCCCTTTCCCCATTTTCATCCTAATTTTGATCCTCTCCATCATAAAAAGGCATCAGCGAAGCCATCCGCAGTTGATCTCTCCAAACATTCGCCAGCCCTCGCTCCTCTGCAAATACCGAGTGGGCAAACGCGTTTGCGCCTCTCAAAGCGCCGCGCGACCGATAAATAATGGAAACGAGGCTTTCATCGCCATTTATTCATTTATTTATTTATTTCTTCTGGTCCCCTTCTTCCGCTACACCACGAGTGCTGTCGCGAATTCGCGCCCGCGGCGGAAACAAGCCTCGTGTACATATATCTACGCCACGAGCATTGTTTGCCCCGCATCCACCGAATCCACTGTATAACGCATCCTGCGCAACACCGAACGGTTCGCGGAGCCCAGACGCGACGCCGTCGGGACAGAAACACAGAGAAATGGCAAACAAACAAAGAAACAACCAACCAAACAAACAAAACGAACAGCAAGATGCGACTGAAGCCTCGAATGGATGATGGAAGCGGCTGCGCGGCTTCGATAGGGAACGGCGCCTGCGCCTGGTTCTCGGCCATTTGTTTTGCAGATAGGGATGAAGAGTGCCTCTCACCTCGACCGACGAGTCCCTGGCTCGCGGTTCGCCGAGCGGTCGTTCGCTCGTCCGCCGGGCCAACAGCTTTCTGTCCGCGACCCCGTTGCCCCCTACGCATTCATCCCGATTTGGGCCCCCTCCTTCGGCGGAAAACACTCGACCTCTCTCTCGGGCGATGCATGCGCCGGAGGAGCCATTTGCGCCCATTCAATGGCCCCCGCCGCTGTTTCGCGGGCGCCGGTGATGTATTCATGAGGCGGGCCTGGAAGAAGAGAACGGGTGGCGGAGGCATTCGTAATGTCGTGGAAAGTTCGAGCAGCTCGGCTGTTGGCAGGTAGCTTCGGAGCTTCTTTCGTTGAGATGAAAATGATTTCGGGTACTTTGTAGCCGCGCAGGGCAGAAATATTATTATTATTATTATTATTAATTATTATTATTATTATTATTATTATTATTATTATTATTATTATTATTATTATTATTATTATTATTATTATTATTATTATTATTATTATTATTATTGGCGTCCCCTTCAAAATGGGGCGTTGAAAAATATACACCTAGCCTGATTCAGCTAATCGGCACAACATGCACGCACGTACGTTTTTCACTTTGCATACGTCTGACCCTTTCTCTCTTCATTAAGACCTTTATCTCTACATTGTATAGTTACCTATATGCCATGTAACGACTACGGTGCATACGAGACACCAGCACCTGTAGTGGCAATGAGCTGGGGAAAGTAAATTGTGGGATTTAACATTCCGAAGCTGCGCGGTAGATTATGAGAGATACGGTAGTTGAACGCTATAACGTCAAGTGCGCTGTTTGTTTAAGGACTCCCTGGACGCATTTACCGTTGATCGTGGAAATGCAATATCTGCACAACGGGCAAGTCGCTTTCCATTGGTGTTGTGGAAGGTTAGACAGGACGTAGGGCGCACGAGCGATATTGAAACACATAACTGCGCACTCATAAGCGATCCCAAATGAGGGTAACTAAATAACGTTTTAAATAGTTGTTTAAACCTCGTCATATCAACGCCCAGCTTCGTGCTTATGAGGAGTGCCGCAACGTGGGCACGGTACTTACTCGGCACGGACTACGGCACAGCGATCGTGCCGATAAGAAACGTCTTATCAGCAAATCCTCTCAAATTGGGTTCGATGCAAAGTGGGTCTTTTCCCTAAGAGCCCTCTGAAGTAGAAGCTCATTTGGATGGCCGGGTGCCCGCTCATGGAGTGAATTTTAAGGCGCGAGAGACTCTGCAAGCACACCGACGAGGTTGTGAAAATGACTAAAGATAGGAGCAAAGTGCGTGCAACGTACTGCGCCCCGATGAGGCTATTTCAAGCGGATCGTTTTACAGGCTATCCTATAGGCCTCATTTAGTGGGGAGTTCAGAGTCTTTACCAATAGCACAAAGAATGTGCAAAACACTTATAGTAAGGCACGTAGGGCTTTTAGATTAGCCGGCTCCAGGAATTTGTAGGAACAAATATAAGCATTTGGGTAAAAAGAAAGAAAGAAAGAAAGAAAGAAAGAAAGAAAGAAAGAAAGACTCATTCCGTGCACGCAAATAGCCGATGCTGCCACTCGGGTTCACGCTATCTCGCCTTCTTGCCTTTCACTTTGCGCAAATTGTTTCTCTTGCAAAGAGTTTGAGCACATACGCTTAGAGGCACGAAAGGGGACCGGTCCCATGGTGCTTGAGCTCCGCCGCCTGCTATGGACATCCGGACATCTCGCCGAAAGGTGGCATGAGAAACATGTCATTAAGAGGCAAGTAGAAGCAAGACTGTGATGATGCCGCAATAAGAAACAACAAACCTAAAAACAAACGAGGGGAAGTCCGAGCATGGGGGGGCTGTAATACGAATGAGCAAATTCTCGACAAATTCCTTCTTCGGCGAACTCCTTAATTTATTTGCGCTCGACCGCTTTCAGTATCGCCGGCTTAGCCAGGTTCTTCTCGCTTTTTTTTTTTGTTGCTGTTGCGATTTTCTTTTCTCCAACATACGACCACCCCGGCTCTCTGGACGATTTGCGAATTGCCGGGGTCTTCGGAAGAAATCGTTTGGTTCTCTACGCGGTTGGGCAAAGAGCCTTGACGTAAGTGCCGTATGTGGGCGATGATAGTAGCCAAATTCCACGACTCGCTTTGTGTGTGGCCGGTGATATCGGCGGCGTTAACGATGTCGCCGTTAAGTTTTTTTGTTTTATTCCTTTTCTTCTGTGAGCACGTCATGAGCACGTCGTGGCGCTACAAGTCATCATACGCACGCGTTTTAGGCTGCAATGTAGATGCAATTTAGCAGTGGGCCTCAGCATTCCTTTCCTGTGCGTTGTACGCGCGCCCATGTGTGCCGTAATATGAAGTTGATACGATGATGCTGTCGTTTATTCTCCCTAGGAAGCTCTTTGCTTTACCGCGTTTTTTTTTCAATGGACTTTTTCTCTGTTACCAGCTGAAGCGGCCCTGGGGAGAGCAAGCTCAGCATCGAACAAGGAGTAAAGAAATTTCTATAGTGGATGCGGCAGGTAAACTGCTGCGTTTTGTTAGGTTCCTCTCTTCTTCAAGTGCACGAGAAAAAAAGTAATGCAGTTGTTGCACAACCTCTTCACCGATTCGAGTGGAATTACTTTTGCTTGAAAGAAAATAATTGAATTCAAGTAACCAATGGAAACAAACTTGAACCTCTGGTTTTATAACGAGATTGCTGAAAGTCGGCCAATGAAAAAAGAAATGAAGCGCCAAATTAAGTTCTCATCAGAAAGGTCTTTAAGCTCACCCTCGACTTACTTGTAAGCACCCACACCAAAAATCTGTTCAAGCATCAGAGTCCACAACACGCTCGAAGAAATAATCGAGGCGCAAGAGCGCTCACAGCTGCTCCGGCTATCCGGCACCCCGGCGGGCCGCAAGATACTCGACGAGATGGGCCTCAACTCTGTCGACCAGTGCCCCGACGCCGTGCGGATTACCAGCGACATCAGGTCTCAACTGCACATCGCGCCCGTTCCCCATAATAAGCACGCCGCACACAACGTCGGCAGACGTCGGGCCAGGGCTAGAGCTCTACTCGAGGATGTCCGTAACAGCCACACTGAGGCAAGCTTCGTGGACGCCGCGGCATATGTCCAACAAGAGGCATTCCTCATCTCCATCGTCGACTAATTCCAGGGTCACTTGCTGCGCTACGGTACGCAATTCGAAGCCCGTCGTAGCCGAACAGGTTGCAATCGCGCTGGCAGTGCTCGGTGATCGCAGAGAGGCAATATATAGCGATTCCAAGGCGGCCATTAAGGCCTACCAAACAGCGATGGTCTCCTCTCAGGCCCTCCACATTCTCCAACGCCTCAAAAGTATCTCTCCCCATTCTCTCACTTGGTTTCCCACTCACCTGGGGTCGACTGAGGGCTGCCCCTCTAACCCTAACGAGGGCGCGCACGAGGCCGCGCGAGGACTCACTGACCGCGCCGCCTCCGCAGTCCCCCTGCCCGGCGGGAAACCCTTGCTCACGTTCAATGAGATCACCAAACACTGCTACCTGTCAAGACGGGTGCAAAGGACCCTGCCTCATGCAGGGCGCGAGATGTGACCCTTCGACTTTTACAAGCCCGTGCGTATCCTAACATTGCGGTCCTTCATGCTATATACCCTGAAAGGTATGCCAATGCGGACTGCCCTGCCTGTGGACTAAGGGCAACGTTGGACCATGTGCTGTGGGAATGTGAAGCCATCGGCTCCGCCTTGAGCGAGGATAGGTGGGCTGCGCTCTTTGGCAGCCCTGGATTCAACGACCAAACCCTGGCCGTCCAGAGTAACCGCGATCGGACCGGGTCGGGGGACTAGCCGGGTGCCGCGGGGTCGCCCCTGCGTCTTCTCTGGAGCGAAATAAAGTTCTTTCGCTCACTCACTCACCGAATTAAACTTTTTTTTCTAATGCGCACTAAATACTGTTAGCATTGAGGGAGGAACATCTCCTACACCTGATGAACTAGACAAAGGCAATCAGCAACTCGGCAGTTGCGGCAGAAAGCCTATTTTGTTTACGCGAAGTTTCAAATGCCCCATCGACAAGTCATCCGCCTATTGCCGAGCAGTGGTGAGGAGGAGGAGGAGGAAAAAACTTTATTGAATTTCGCAAAATGGTCCCCCCCCCCTCCACTACAAGGGGAGGGGGGACTCAGCCTAGACGTCGGACATGACCCCGTGGTCCCTGGCGGTGTCTTCAGCCTGCCGGATTAAGCATGCCTGTTTTTGTGGGTCGGAGCTGAGGAGAGCGGTCTCCCCACCCCCGCCAGTCCGGGAATGTGACCCTCATGGGGCAGCCGGGCAGGCCCAGAGCATGTGGCTGAGGTCCGCCTTGGTAATACAGAATTTACATTTGTCTGAATAAATTTTGCGGTGCGTAGTGATTAATTGTTACTGGACTTGGGAACGTTTGCGTCTGAAGGAGGTGTGCTGATGCAATAAATTTTTTTAAGGCGAAAGCCTGAAGTGGCTCATACCATCGATGGTTTGGAAAGAGCGGTGCGCGGTACAGAAAGTCATGTGAGCTCGCCTCGCACGGACAAGCGCTGGTGCCACTGCTCGCATGTTCGTCGTCGTCATTTTCCGCAGCTGGCTCCAATGGCGCTCGTCATGCCAAAAAAAAAAACGCAAAGTTAATTAACATGTAGTTAATTCAGCCACTCTAACCCACGACCATCGGTGGAAGCCGAACCCTCGAACTTATGGGGAAGTGAACTTACGACGTTTGGTGTTGAGGCGAAGTTAATTAAGGTACTGTTAAATGAATACAGTTAATTAGGGTGCTCGAATCCACGACGTTTAGTATTGCCCACGACTTGCAGCATTGCCGAAACGAGCGCAGAGCCAGGAAAGGCACAGAAAAAATGAAAATTCTAAAGGGTTGAGAACGTTTTAGTGCGGAGTGGAAGAGGATGCAGATATATACATCCTGCGTTGGGGTCTAGGTAATTCTGTGCCAATCTATTTACGCTAGCAGGCAGTGCATGATACGCTACGAAAGATTCCACGTGGAGCAAGGAACAACTTCCCAGTCTCCACGGCGTTTAGACGTGAAAATCTGTGCTCATTGAAAGTCAAGATTGCAAAGCTGAAAAAGGAAGTAAAGAAAAGAAAGAAAGAAATACGCCGTGCATAATCCTGGTACCTATCGAGGAAAAAGATAAGGTTGATTTTTCTTTCAAGGAATCGGTAGAACACCAAAGTTAAACTTGTATAGCCGCAGAAGCTGTTGCGTGTTGTTTGCTTCATTAAGTCATGGTCCGCTGCAGACAAAGGCGCTCGATTTGTGGGTAGGCGACCGTGTTGCAGGTTTGCTTGGCGCGCGGCGTCCTGCTGCCGAATCGCTTCGGTGAAGGAACGAGCATTTTGGTCCGGCTGTCTAGTGTCTTGGGCAGCCAGTCATGCAGGGACGTGCTCCGCTTCAGGAATGCGAGTGGCAGAGCTCGCAGCGCGCGCCGCGGACAGGCGAAGGTGTTCTGCTTCGGGCTGGCGTGTCTCCCGCCGGACCAAAGCGAGATTCGCCCGTCGACGTTGTTGCCCTTCTGCGCCACTTAGCGCAGCAGATTTCTTAGTTGGCGCCAATCGTAAGCGAAGCAATAGGCGGCCTGCAAGCGCGCAGAGTTTCATACAATAATTACCAGAGGGAACTCTGGCGCTGCGATCGCTCAGCCACTGTGGAAATGATGGGAAGTACACAGATTTGTCTGACCATCGTATTTGTGGATTCAGGCGTTCTTCTGGCTTTGTGTATTTACGCTTTATCTGTTGTCACTGTCCTAGATTTCAAAGCGATTTGTACTTTTCTAAGCGCAGAATACTTTGCGAACTTGCACAATCGCTACTAATTGCAGCTGGTAGACCTGCCTAGGTGGCCAAATCGAAACGGGCCAAGCCCAATACGCTGGTTTGCCCGCAAGAAATTCTTATAGACCTTCTAGGCCGCTGGTCGATGCATGCGTTCGTGGCGTAATGGTTTCAATATCGGGCCTCCATGCTACAGGTCCTGCGCTCGAATCCTGCCATCTGAGAATTTTAATGTCTATTTCGTTATCTCCTGCACAGCTACTATGTTCAAAATAACAAATTTACAAAGTAGCGGACCCAATGGAAGCCAGAAGGACGAAGTTTAGGCAAATCCATGCGCTTCCCGTAATCCCTACGCTGGTTGAACCACCCCGTTTGCAGCTCCCGTAGACACTAGCGCCGGAGTTCTCTCAAGTGATTATTGTATGAAGCTCTCTGTGTAAACACTGCCGATGCATGCTGAAGCGGCACTCCGTAGGTGACGAGACGTCACAGGCTAATGGGACGCGAAAGACAAACCATGAGTGGAAACTGCACTGTCGCCTAAGCAGAACGCTTACACCGTCTACACCAGGCTACACCGCGTTGGAGCCTGCGCTGCGGTGAGACTGCCGAAGCGCTCACTGTCGGCGCTCGCTAGTGTCGCGATGCAGCACCTCGCTTACCCGCTCCCAGATGGCGGTGCCATCCCTGTCAAGAGAGACCATGCTTTACGCGCTCGCACTGACGTCACATACGTTACAGGAAGTTGATGGTCGACCCCGGCATAAAACAAGCCCCTTCGTGTTAATATATCATACTCTAAAAGGCTCCGCGAATGGTGCGGGGGAATACATTGACAGTACTTGCACATCGCCCGAATCAACAACGTGTTTCGCTCTGTTACAGAAATGCATGTAACTGCTACGTCTACGGAATACGCATTGCTTGTCATGAAACGACTACAAAGTCACAAATACAGTAGAAATATCAATCGTTGCATTCGTCGACATCGCTGGAAATGCATTGAGCTGCGTCCTTAATTGCTCCCTATCCTCTTCCTTCGGATGTTACCATATCGCACTCAAATACAGTGCTTCAATTCTAGCATAGCCGCGCCGTGAATATCGCAAGGAAGGCAGCACAGTTTACGGAAAACATTATTGTCAGACAGATATTAAAGCCTCGAGCAAATTAGGCGGCTGAAGAGATAAGCTCTCGCGGAAACTCATGACAGGGGCGGCACTGTGTCAGCCATTTTTGCCTGGAAGGGACCATTACGGACGAAACAAGATATTACAGTGCGTCGCTAATGGTTGATTTCTACTTACACGGAACAATCACGGCCTTCCATTCAGAGATAGCCTTGCAATCAGGCACGTTTTTCCTTTACCACGCCATGCACTTTCGGAACTAAAAACGGTAGGACTAATGATTGTTCGTTTCCCGCACTGTGCATGAATATTTTTTCGGATGCTCAGAGCGATTTGATTATGCCGCGGAGACTCGATAACTGAGAAATTCAATACTAGTCGACCGCCGAAGCAATGAAATTTATTCTACATCGATTTTTATTGAATATTCTGAGTTCACTTCGTCTGAATGACCGACGTATCAACTGGACCGTCGAACATTTTTTTTCGTTCTGGCCACGCGAACGCACTTTTATTCTGCAGCTTGCAGATATACATAAAAGTAATGGCCATTTATTCTCTATCGTAGAATAAATACGCGAACTACTCTTAACACTACATCAATGCAGTGCTATATGGCTATGTGCTCACTGAATTTCCGATAATCATATAGGGAAAACACGGGGAATGCGGGAGATTAAAGTTCAATGCGATATGATGCAAGTACTATATTATTTGTACTGTATGGAGATGAGCAAAACGAGAAAAAGTTGAAAGCAGGAGCCAACGTTACGACAAGTGAACATGTCTTTTCCAAGGCAACAGCAAAAGACAAGTCCACTTTTCCAAACGTTGGCTCCTGCTTTCATCTTGTTCTAGTTTTGCTCATCTCCATACAGTACTAATCCTATAGTACTTGCTCATCATATAGTAATTTCCGTATCTAGCCCACACTCCGAAAATACAAATGTATTTGCCCAAACATAAGTATACTATCAGTGAGACCAATGTTATAGAAACAGCGCGTTTCAAGATTGCGTCATTACTCTTTTCATTTTCTTTTCTTCCCTTTCTCATTCTGTGTTCAAAGACCCAAATGCATGACGCATGTTGTGCATTCTTCAGTAATTAATGCCGGCTGGCTATACTCTTCCTGATTTATGAGCATGCAAGAAAAAGGTTACTTATATTGCATGATTTTTAGCGTTACAGCGCAAGCGTGTTTAGCGTTACAGCATGTTCTTCGTTCCTACTCTGCTTTTCACTGCGGTATATTCGAGATGTTCCTGCTATCCTCAACACTAGTGGCACTAGTTCTCAGCTCTGTCTCACCCCTTGTTTCTTTTTTATCCTCCTTATCTTAAACTCATAGCTCTTAGCATTATAGACAACTTCGGTTTCTCTCTCATTTGTTTTTCTATTATAAAGCTTTATAAAAAAATGCTCTACGTCAAGGCACGAACTGAAACTTTTGATGTTATTTAAAAAAATTAAATTACGTGCCAAAACCACTTTCTGATTATGAGGCACGCCGTAGTGGAGGACTCCGGAAATTGCGACCTCCTGGGGTTCTTTAACGTGCACCTAAAGCTAAGCACACGGGTGTTTTCGCATTTCGCCCCATCGAAATGCGGCCACCGTGACCGGTCATAACTACCTCTGGTTAACCTCCCTGCCTTTCTCTGCATTATTTTATCTCTCTCTCTATTATTTGCCGCACATTATTCTCGCTTTCTCCTTCCTTTGGCCATGATCTTCGGCATTATTCTAGTTATACTTTACCTGCTGAGTAGTGATCGTCTGTGCCATTACGTCACGTCCTTCGACCTAAGATGCTCATTCTACAAACACTCCCCCCTAATCCGAAGGCGCTGGCATCACCGATGAGCGCAGGGCATTGTCAACATAACACGAACTTCAACACAAAGAATGCTTGGGTTCGATTTATCTCTCGCTCACAGGTGAATAATATTTCGGGTTCCGGTTTTCCTTGCTTTGCTACGTGAGCACAGCAGACGGATTCGATTTACAAGACATTGCGACGTTGGCGAAATCGTCAAACCCTTGAGAAGAAACTGCAAGAGCATTGCGAAATCTTTAAAACATAGTTATTGTCACGTGTAAGTCACTGCTAGTCGTTTCACGCCTCCTCAGTTATGCTAACTTGCTGTAAGTGTCATTGAGAAACATTAAACAAGGCACGTGATGCTCAGCGCGCAACAGAAATACAAATACCGGTCTTGCCAGTCTGCGAAAACGATTCTAAAACTTGTTTCATGTTGTTTCCAAGCCAAAGAGAGAAATAACACCCTCTGAATTAATGCACATTAACGGTATACAATGTCTTGAACAACGAAGAAAAAATTTACGTTTGCAATTTCTTTTCTTGCTTTGGAATCAAGATCTAGCTATTAACCCTTCTCCATACCTGTCGCTTTCAACGTCAAGGCATACACGCCACCATCATCCTAATTCCCTGACACCATATTTTGCGCGAACAGATTTATTCAAGTTTTCATTTTTCCCTCGCACGATAACCGACTGGAATGATTCCTTATTGCCTTTCGCCACACTTTGATGTTTTTTTTTAGCTTTGTTATTATTGTTTATTGTTTTGTTGTCATTTGACCCACCCTGCTTGGACCTGTACAAGGTTTGCAGTATTGAATAAAGAAAAGAAAAGAAAGAAACTTGTATTGCGAGCGACGTTTGCACAAGGCCCAAACGGCATCGTTGACGAATGGCAAGCGTCCGACGTATACGCCCTTCCTTCCTTCCTTCCTCTGCAGCGCAAATAGGGCTATTGAGACTGAGTTAGGGTGCTGTGTTGTCTGTGCGTGTATATGTCTGTGAGGGAACGGGTGGCACGGAGTCGCCAAAGCATACATCGGCATTGGGAAAGGGTTGCCGGCGGTGTTAGCCCGCTAATTCGCGCGATCACCGTGCGCCGATCGACCCCTCTCTCTACCGTAATCGACGGAGGGACGCAGGGTAGTGCAGCGGCAACGCGCAGAAAAGACAGGAAGAGAAATCGGGCGCGTGCCGCGGATCGTCGACACGCTTGACCCAGAAGCGCGATTCCGGTCGGCAAATATTGCCCGAGCACTCGAGCGAGCGAGGTACGCTTCCCGCTTCGGAGGACTCGGCAAAAGCGCTCCCGATTGCGCGCGCGCGCGTGTACCCTAGCCTCCTTGCCCAAAACCTTTTGCATTATCCTTCTTCATTCGACGCCTCTCCCACTCGCCTCTTAGAGCTTGAGGCAGTGGCTCCCTATTTCCTCTCGTCTTCGCTTCCCTCTCCACCATGACGATCCCGTTCGCACTGCTCTTCGTCGGTGCATGGCTTGTGTGTGTGTGTAAGCCCCCGCTTCCATCACTTAGGCGGCTCGCGCTCGAGATCACTTAGCGCAGGTGGGCCTGCCCCGTACATGTCAGTGCCCGGTTAAGAGCCTGTCGACAGAGCCCTTCTCTAACGCCGGCTGCTGGCGCTGCAAATATTTTCGCAAGTAAGTATCTGAGCATTCAAACGTAAGCATGTGTTCGTATACTGCCTATGCCGTCAAACGGCGCTGTACGTCTCCGCTTCTAAGCGGGAGTTACCCAAGATTTTTCCAACGACAACGTTGTTGGCTGCATTCTATTTCGACATACCACGGGCACGGGAATGGAACGTACAGCCGGTGTCAACCTATCAAGATCGCGTTCATGCGAGCGCACGCCTCCCGGCGCCGTGTGTCCTAACGCGAAAGCGCGCCGTCTGCTCGGTCTCGAGCACGGTCTGGAGCGCCACCTAAGCCACCAGATTAATGCTGACAGCTGGACGCACTGGCCGGCGCCATCATGAAACATAATCACACCGCTGATGAAGACGCAACACTAACACTACCATAATAGCCATGGTTGCAAAAAGCTATAAGTAGCCGCGACGAATACAAGCTCGCTTGTCCGACAGTATCGCCCGACAGTATACCAGTCCCTCTACTGTTTCGCGACATTCCGCCCCGGGGGTGAGAGCACCGGCTCGGCGCTTGTCGGGACAAAACAGAAGGGGGCCGCGACGTACGGCTGAAGTCTCGGGACGCGTACGATAGCGGAGGTCGGTCGGGTGTACCGCGCTGAATCAACGACTGGTTCAATTTCGTAAGTAACGTCGGTCAGTTGGCGTAACGCTCTCTTGGGATCATTGTAGTGGTGTAAGAGCTTTTCAGGGAGAACTATACGGTTGGACGGAGCCCGCAGCTGTGCAGGAGAACCTGCAAAGCAACATGCATTCCTATGGAGGCCATCATACAGAGCCTTTCTTGGGAAGGTTGGGACACTGCAAGCCGTTCACGAGCTATGTGATGATCTGCGTCGGTTCGCGCTACGGCATGGCAAGCGTAGGCAGTGGACGTATTTATAGCAGCGGGAAAAAAGTAACGAAGGATAAAGAAGATAAAACAATCAATATCCGGTGGTGTCGGACCGGACAAGTTGTGGGCGAGAGTAAAGGAATGCAAGAAAGCGGCCCAGTCGCGATGCTCGGTGGAAACTTAGCTTGACAACTTAATGTGGAAATTGTTGCCATCCCATATACTTCCTGCACGACCTTCAGCACACGTTCCCGAGCTTGGGATCAATGTTACAATCGGGGAAAGCTCTTGGAGTGCTTACGTCCGACTGTTGGACGGAGGCACTGGCCGTAGCTGCTCGGGTAGACTACGGCCTTCGGGGGCTTGCGAACATCAAGGAAATCTGCGGCTGCGTGTGGCGATGTGCCACGTTTATGCATGACGTCCTCTAGCATACGATGGCGCACCTACTCAAGACTCGCGACATATGTCACAAGTAGAATACGGGTAAGGAAACGGTGTTTTTAAAGCGAAACTTTCTTTGCCTGTACCTTCGACTTTCCCGCTGCTGCTGATGCTGCCTGGCACATAGCGTCGGGGGGGGGGGGGGGGGGGGAGGGTTCAGAGCTAGCATATACACGACAGGAGCGTGGCAGAGAAGAAAGGCTAAGCGAGAAGCTCGTTTGGACCTTTTCACCGCGTCAAATATAAGCAATGCCTTCTGGAGCCCCTTGGGCACCGCCACATTAGTCTCTTGACAGCTGTAATTATTTATGTTGGCCAAACCTGGATTTTTAAAATTATTAATGGCTGAGAATACCTCTAAAATAGACAGGGGCCACTGGAAGAAACAGCTCTTAAAATGAGGTAAGGTGTAGCTTGCTGGCAGTTGTGTCCCCCTACCTTTTCCCCTGCGCAGAGAAGCAGGCCAGACCATATACTAGCTCCGGGCTACCTTTCTAAGACTCCTTTAATAAATTATCTCTTGCGAGTTGCGCAAACAGCCAGACGGGATCGGCTCGTGGGGAGAGGAAAATTTGACGGCAGCTCCATTTTACGCTTTACGCCACACCCTGAAGTCACAGATGAGTTTGAAGGGGACTCACGCGTCACGGTGCCACGTTCGTAATCAGGAAAATTCCACGCGTAATTAATAAACTTTAATTAGTTTATTAGTGAATGGATTGCTTTGGTTTTTCTTGCAAATGAAATCAGCCTGAGAAGGTGACTGTTCAGTAATGACCTGGTTCGAGCAAATCTTGTAGGCTTTCCTACTTTTAAATGTGCCCGAAGTGAAATAGAAGAGAGAGGGAAATAAAATTGGAGGTGAAAAGCGGAGAGGTGATCCACATTAACTGTACACACTGTATACGACAGAGAGTTCCAGTCTATGGCTTTTAAGCACAGAGTTTGTCGCAGTTTCGCAAGTCTCAATGTCCTGAGCTTTTAGTTGCCAAAGGGGAAAAAATGTAGGGTTTCTACTTCTGATGACACTCTCTTATTTCGTATGGGCAATGACGTTATTCTCTCGGGGCACGTTGCACACTGGTCACTGTTATGTTGTTTAGACTTACATATTCAACTCTTGCAAGTATTCACTTCAACTAACAGACTTCGCACACTGACGTCTGACCACAGCTATGCGGACATTGGCGCTGTTAAAGAACAAACCGCGCGCATCGAGAACATGTTTTACGCGACTCTCAACGAATCCAGATATTCCTAACTGTAACAGCACGGTGACACAACTCAAATCATGAGCCGTCGTCATTTTCTTTTATCCGTTCCTAAGTTGCCAGTTTGTTTCCCTCATCAAGATTCTGCATCCACAAAACGATGACGTTGCCGCGTGCCACTGATCCTTTCCAGCGGATCATGTTCCCTCTCACTGCGCGAGAAAATTCTGGAGGATTACGAGCTCGTTCCTCTCCCGGCAGGATTTTCGCTCCGCAGATCTGATCGAGGGCTGAAACAGTGCAGCCCGTTGATGACCTCAGCCAGCTGACCTGCGGCCACATCGCCGCCGCTACGGAATTTTCACGCATCTCAACATACGCGCTTCATTCGTGGGGGAAGCAAGAAGCGGGAAACGAAGGCACAGACGAATTCGCCGAAAGTCTACGGAACTCTTTTCATCGTATGGCCTTGGAAGGCGAGTGACAGTAAGGTCCAAATCCTCCTCCGCCAACGTAGAGATCTCACGTTTCACATTTGCCATCTGCCTCCGAGACCATCATTTCTCCTACTCACCCTTTCTACCATGCTCGTCATTCGCAGCGAATGAATGACATGTTTTACTCATTCTTTCATAGAGTGGACGTCGATGGGCTTCGGAAAAGAAACTAAAAGCGACAGAAACGAAAGGATGTCCTGGAACTCCTTTTGGCACGCCCGCAGGAGCATGGAGGAAGGGAGAAAGGGAACAGAAAGAAGTAGAAATGGAGGGATCGTCACTTGGTCTGTTAAGACAGGCAGCCACCGTGCCCTTCTATTCCGTGTCTATGCTTTCGGCGTGACCACTCAAGCCCTAAGCAGGCTACCAAACACCATCCATCCTAACGGCTGCGAATGCGACACCAGTGAAAGACGGACCCCTGTGCTTAGCGCGACTGTAACAGGACACGAGACGACGAGGCCCCGGTGGACGGAAAAGCCAACAACGCCAAAGCTCCAGCGTAAATACAGAGGCACGTAGTAGAAGACGATAAACGAAAAGTAAACATTGGGCCTTCCTGGGAGGAAGCCTCGGTGCGCAGGGCTTAAGGCGGTCAGTGGATCCTTGAGCAGACTAATTCCGCTTGCTTTTTTTCTCTCTCCCTTTGCTTCTTGCCCCTAGCTGTAGCAGCACGCGTCTCATATGCTCAAAAGAGAATTCTTCGAGGGATCCTGCCTGAGGTTTGTTGACTGTGCTGAAAAAGAAGGCCACAGTACAGCGCGATATCTATGCCCTGATCCACCCATAGAGGACCGCCGAAACACGCCAGTATAGTGTGGCAGAGTGATTACGTGCTACGTGGCCGTAGAAAAGAGGAGTAGTTAGCGTTCTCTGTTACTCACGTCGCAAAGCAGAATAAAACATTCAGGCTTCCACTAAAAGAATATTATACTGGCACTACGCTCTCACTCCGACATAGTTGAAAACTGAGCATTGGGGGAGGGAGGGGCGGGGAAACTATTAGCTCAGCTTTCCTTCCGGCCATCAAGCAGCAAAGCACTTGCGCTAAGCCTAGTCGTGTTATATAGAATAACATTGTTTTCAGTTCCTCGCACAGTGTAGCCACTAAATGCGCGATCGCCATCTTTAATGTGTGGCTTCTAATTTAAGGGACCACAGCTCGCAGACTAACAAAACAAATTGAATATGTACTGATGAATGGACGCAGAAAAAGCTACAGAAAGAAAGATAGAAGGAAAGAAGGAAAACGCACGTTTAAAGGTGAGAGAAAACTAAGAGAGCTGAGTGTATTAGAGAGGAAACGCAAGTAAGATGAGATTCTTGCATTGGGACATAATAAATATTAGGTAACAAAACCTGTGCCAAAGAAAGGGTAATGCAGCGGAGTAAGGCCGAGAATAATAGACTATAGATCAAACATTTTTCGGGCAAGAACGCGGCGGCTTCGCTTTGCGCATGACAAGGATAACTGGAGATATATGAGAGGGGCTTCGCCTTGCAACCGCGCCTTAATATACAGGCTAATGAAGCTAATGTTGGTAATGTTAAAGCTGTGATCTTTCAGCTGGTCCACTCCACCCCTCCCTCCCCCCCCCCCCCAAAAAAAAAGAACAAGAAAAAGGGAAGAAAGAAAAGGTCCGCTGCTGCTGTTCCGGAAACTTCATGACGAGGCGAAACGTATGAAAACACCAGACTCACAGGGAGGATTACATGCGGTGTATAGGAGACAGGCTGCGTCTGCTTCCGGTGAGGAGGAGGCCCACTAAATGTGGAAAGCCAGTACGCGGGATGTAAAGAAAGGAAGTTGAAGACGCGCCCCCTTCTCCCAGCGGAATGCCAATGAGCGCTGGCTGGCTGCGGACACCTCCGGATGCCCCGTAAACAGTTCAGCAGGCACAGGCACAGGTTCGGTGTTCCGGTTGAGCCTTTAATGGGAAGCAGCGACAGGACACAAGTAGGCGCGGGCCCAATCGCGGCTAGCGGTGCGCTGCGTGAGCGTGTGGACGGTGGTACGTGGGACATGGGGAGAGCCTTCCTGCGCGATACTATAGTGGAACAGTCGATAACGATGTCTCGACGCGTTATCGCTTTTTCCGTTACTTCGCTTATTGCGTGCAACTCGGCCCGGGCGCGCCCGGTCTTCCTGGCCAGAGTTCTCTAAAGACATTAAGCCTATGATTCCTAACTTACGGTAGCATTTGCTGCGCTAAGTTTGGTGATTCAAGACGGTGTAAGCTCTGGTACTTAGCGTTTTCAACCACCCACAGCTGAAAATTCGCTGTAGCCTATCGAAAACGCAACCATAGGCTTTGCGTTAAGTGTTCCGCGCGAAAATCCCCGTTAATCAAACTCAGCGACTAATTATAGTAGTTAATTAAATAAATAAATAGATACCTAATTAATCAATAGTTATAATAATCATTTGATTTCGGCAAAGACATGATTTAACTGTTGATGCTTTGTGTGTGTGTGTGTGTGTGTGCGTGTGCGTGTGCGTGTGTGTGTGTGTGTGCGCGTGTGTGTGCGCGTGTGTGTGTGCGTGTGCGTGTGCGTGTGCGTGTGCGTGTGCGCGTGCGTGTGCGTGTGCGTGCGTGCGTGCGTGCGTGCGTGCGTGCGTGTGTGCGTGCGTGCGTGCGTGCGTGCGTGCGTGCGTGCGTGCGTGCGTGCGTGCGTGCGTGCGTGCGTGCAGAAAATTTCCTCCTCATGGCCATGGATAAACGTTAACAACTTGTTCTAATTTTCATTTGTGCGGAACTGTGTTTCGGCATTACAGGGCTGCTTGTCAGCGCTGAGTGAAGAAGCGTTTTACTCGAGCACGGTATGAAGATCTCGTAGGATTTTGTTGTTATTGAACTCGATGAGTTTCGGTTCACCTTGTCCGAGTGCTAGAGTGCAGCCCCCTGTCAAATTTGGCTCCTTGGGCTTGTTTTTTTGCAAGCGGCATTTTGTGCCCCACGACTGTTTCTATAGTTCTCTACTAACGAACTACGGGCAGCAATGAAGTGCAAAGCCAGAGCAGAACGAACATTCGCTCAAACCCAGCTCTGTGATTCAAACTGAAGTTCCTGTGGCATGCCCGATTGCGTATTACGCGCTAGACACAGCGCCACGCGCAACATTTAATCTTGATAATCTGTACAGGGCGTCGCCGGCCACATAGGCTCACTGATAACGGCGATGTCTGTGCATTCATTTCGGAGACTATAACAGGTAACGTAACCGTTTCGGACGAGGACGGCGACGTTTGAACTGTAAAGAAACTGTTGAGAAGATAACGGCACTTACATAAAGCTCCTATCAAAATAATCTTGAATCTCTATTGAATTTGCATTGTCTATTATAGAATTCATACTGAGATACAATTGAATACCATGCAAGCTTTTATTGGGGGGTGTCCTCGTGGGTGTCAGCCGTCGCAGTAAGCGAGTTTAGCGCTAGAGAAATCGCTAAAGTGTGCTTATTTATTCCGGGTGACAAGCCATAGAGTGCTTCAGACTTGTAACCCATGAATTAATATATTCCCGCGTTAATTATATTTTTTGTTCATTTGTTATTGTTTGTTTGCTTGTTTTCCTGTCTTCTAGAGTGGTCATGCTTCGATGCCAATCCTCTAGCGCACACCAATCATTTGCCGAACAATGGGATTTTACATGCAAACAGCTTGTACATTTATCCTTGTTAAATTGTTGTTTTCCAACTCGTAATTCCGGACGTCACTAAGGAGCTCCAGATCAGACACAACTTACAGTCTGCCCTGTTCACGAAGCAACAAAGTTGAGGAGGAAAAAGAAACACGCTTTCTTTGCGGCTTAGGAGCGTTCATGTCCGCTTAATCCTTCCTCATTCAAGCGCGAGCTCCCTCTGAACTAATCCTACGTAAGCCCCTGTCAAAATTAATTGGAACCGTTGCGCCTCCACTTTCTCTGCTGCCTAAAGAAGGAGCAATGAAGTCGCGATAACAGCGTGAAAAAAAAAGAAACGATAAAAACTAGAAATAACGCAGAGCCCGGCACAAAGACTTTGCACTGTCACAGTACCGTGTTAAATTCGTCGGTAATCGGCGTTTCTGTCATGTTATACTTCGATGCGCTTATGCGTTGCATGTGAATCGTGTGAGTTTTGTCGAAGGTAATTTAGATGGAAAATTCTTTGAGCTAACACCGCTTGCTGCGTTTTTGTGAATTTCAGCACATCAAAGCGTCCGTGCGTGCGTGCGTGAGTGAGTGAGTGAGTGAGTGAGTGAGTGAGTGAGTGAGTGAGTGAGTGAGTGAGTGAGTGAGTGAGTGAGTGAGTGAGTGAGTGAGTGAGTGAGTGAGTGAGTGAGTGAGTGAGTGAGTGAGTGAGTGAGTGAGTGAGTGAGTGCACGCTGAGATCCGTAACTTTATCTTTTAAAATCATCCACCAGTAACGCCATTAGTATGCAAAACGCCTATTAAATTTTTCTTAGGCTTACGAGGTCTGGCCATTTTGAGCTGACAAGTGCAGAGCATACATTGCGCGGTAACGATCGCGTCTGCAAAGTATTACATCGCTACGCGCCACGGAAAGACGTGAAATTTCAATGCGAACGCTGTTTACCCTTTCCCTCGCGGCCACCGCGCTCCAAGCCGGACGGTTACGTACTCGTTTCCTTGCGCTTACGCACTCGCGTCCCCAGTATGACGTCGCTTGTGGCGACACGTGACATTGAGAATTATACATGGCAACATCTGTTATTTGTGTAACAGGCTGCTTGAATAGACAAATTAAAGCTCAGAGAAATAATAAAACACGCAAACGGAACGCCTGCGTGTCTTCTGTTACGTTTCACACCGAAGCAAGAGAGATGTACTTCCGTTTCGTCTGCTTCTTCCCGCGTCGTGCAGTCGCGCGCGCAGACAGCGAAACTATGTCGTTTTCTACCGTGTTCCCGCGCAGGATCATGCTCTGTGATCCACTTGTGTCTGCCTCAGTATTCGTGTAGCACTGACGTATACCGCCAGTCAGGTGTCCTCGTGCACTGCGCCCAAAATCGTGCCCTGCGCGAAACGTGACAATCACAACAGCTCGTGCGCAACACCTACAGCGTAAGTGCGCTGCGCCACAAAGAAAAAAAGAAAAAAGCGCCCAGAAAATAAATGAAGGCAGGGCCCGTGACGTATGCGTCACGCGATCCTCGAGGCCCGGTATGGGAAAACGCAGGTAAGGAATTTCGCTTGCGGAGGCTAGACGGGGTGAGTGGAGAGAACGTCTTGTTATGCAGTGGAGCTCGCCTCCTGAAATCATGGGTTCGCGGCACTGAAATATTTCTATTTCGTCTATTAATGAGCCGATTAGAAAAATTTTTGTGGCAGAACGCTCCCTAGAGGACACGTAACAACTGCCAGCGTATAACGAAAATTTTCTGTGGGGCCTAGTGAGGGGCTTTTTATAAGCTTAGATTTTGCATTAGGTGGGAAGGATTTTGGACACCTGTATTACACCTCTGTTTCCATATTGATATCCATTAAGGCTCACTTATGCCAGAATTGCTGAGTTAATAGAAAAGTTATGTTACCAATGTAAGTAAAAACTTCACTGTTATACCTTTCTGAAAACTACATGCGTATGCTTGCCTTCTAGTGAATAGGCGACCTGGGTTATTTGTTTTGCTAAGTAAATGTGCTTTGTATTATACATCTGCGGAGCAGATTCTGGTCATCCCTATAGCGGTCGCTTTTATTTATAAACCATTCGCAATTAAATTAAAGAAATAAGGTCACCTATACTAACTATCCAAACGGGAAGTAAACCTCGCAGATTATTCAGCGCGTGTATGATGTATTAATCTAGCAAAACAAATATGTCTCCGGGCACGTGTACGCACATTAGAATCGGCTGAAAAGAAAACATCCAAACGGCTAGAAAGACGTTGAGCTAGGACATGTAGTGTTTCTGTGTGTTTACATTTCTGTCCTTCTGATGCTTCATGAGTCTTTGAAGCGGGACTTTCCAGCGCGCCGCCGGCAAACATACCATCCCTCGATAACGAAGTAATTATTAAAGCACTTCCTTTCGCAGTCGGCTGAAGAAAAAAAAAAGTGATCCTTTTTATCACAAAATGCTTTGATCATTACCCCCCTCTTGCTGATTGGCTGTTGTTTTGTAAGTCTTCCCGAAAATAAAACAAAAAGTATTAAAAAGAAATTGCAGCGACGGAGGGGATGCGGTGTTATCAGGAGCAAATGTAAAAAAAAAAAGAAAAGAGAGCGCGTTCGCGGAATTCCCGGTTTGGTGCGAGTACGGTTTAAGTGAAGGTATATAATTTTGGAGCAATTTTTTTTTATTGATCGCGAACGTAAATTATGCGCAAGTGATCCTGTCTTGATTGGTGACTTTGCGCCACCGCTTGCCTCAGATGAAAGCAGAGAAGAACAAAAAGAAAAAAAGTAATTTTTTTTCGTTATGGCTTCAACTAACCTGTCACTCCGAGCGGCGCAGGTGTTTGTTTTGTTGTTTCGTGCTCACGATGGAATAATTTAAACGCCGCAAAAATATTTCACCGACGTCCCTGCCTTGGAAGTTTAGTGGCGAACTTTATCTTCGCTGATCCTTAGCGTTCGGCCATGTATTCCCGGGAGTATCGACATCGTCGCTTCTCTCGCGAGTATCAGCTATCAAGCTTACAGTGCAATACCCGAGGAGCGATAAGCGCTCGCGCTGTGCGAGCCACTTAATAATCTTCGTGCTTCCGGCGTCCGTGGATTGCGCGTCTACGTTAGTCGTTAAACGAGGTACCTCGTCACACCGGCTGGAATAATCGAGCGGAAGAATGAATAAAGATGGCGTTACTTTTGTACAAATAAAGTTCGAGACGCTGTATTCTCGCGTTGCTGCCCGCCTATAGCTCCTTATTTGTGTTTATTTCAAAGAAAAATTTAATTCTCTGGTTTTACGTGCAAGAACCATGATCTGGTTATGAGGCTAAAGTTCGGATAAATTTTCACCACCTGGAGTTTCTTTAACGTGCAGCCAGTGCACGGGAGACGGACGTTTCCGAATTTCGCCCCCCATCAGAATGCGGCCGCCGCGGCCGGCATTTGATGCCGCGACCCCATGCTTGGCAGCGCGACTCCAAAGCCACTGAGCAATAATGGCGGGTTTTCATAAAAGCAGTCGCTTGTACAGTGTCTCCTTTAAAATGATGTGTTTTTAACGCACCGCGAACGCGAGGTTACGACTTCTCACGCTCCGTCAATGTACGTTACCACCACGCCTCATTCACGAAGAACAATCTCCACGGAGCTCGAAAGACAGTTAGTAAATAGAGCCGAAAGGCTGAACAATAAAAGAATATTCAGGGGGCACTTAGTCATGCGCACAACGCAAGGTCGTGGGTTCGAGTGTCTTAAATAACTCTAGCTAAATTAACTTTGCTTCAATTAACATCAAACGTCGAGGGTTCATAGCCCTATCAACACCAAAGGTGGAGGGTTCACAGCCTCTTTGGGCCATCTTGTGGTCACGCTGACAACGCGGGACTTTTCGCCTCATGAGCCATGTAATGATTTCACATTAATAAGGTACTCAATTCTGCAATAAGGGTGCACAAACTAACTATGAATCAATAAATCCTGCTTTTTTTTTTTTACGTACCAATACCACGATTTGATTATGAGGCATGCCGCAGTGAGGGACTCCGGATTCATTTTGACCACGAGAGTGTCTCTAACGGATACCTCCAACGCACGGACCACAGGCGTTTTTGCATTCCTCCCCTATGGAAATGCGGCCGCCGAGACCAGGATTTGGTCCCGCGACCTCGTGCTCAGCAGGGCAACACCATAGGCGCTAAGCCACCGCGGCGGGTTACAAGTTCACTACGTTAAGTACACGTAGCGCTGCTTTATATACGTTGATAATCGGACTATTTATTCTCTATAACGCAACAGCTGCCTACTTGGTAAACAGAATCGTGAACGACTTGTCCATTCGTTCTTTTCGACTAACGATCATTCGCGCTCGTTTAGTTTAGCGGCCATTGCATTTTGCCCCTGAGCGCTAGGCCGCGGCTTCTACTCCCGTTCGCTGCTACCAACTCTGAGCGTTCAAAACGGCCACGCACAGATGCATAATGAAAGTTAAAGTACTGCAGCTCATAAAACCATTATTAAGTGCCATCCACTTCGAACGACAGAAAGCTGAGCTAGTTGGCTAGGATTCATAATGCGAAAAAGGGTAAGGCGTGCAAACACGGACACAAAGAAGAGAAGTGGACAACACGAACGCCGTGAAGGAAGTACTGAGGCGAATAAAGAAAGACACCATATTCATCTGCGCATGCTCTGGAATGGTAGCACAACGTGTCAATCGCGTACACATGCCAGTCTACGTGAGAGTTAAGACAAGTGATCTCTTCCTTATGTAAGATAATCGAAGGCTGACTCACTCACGCACGTACTTCCACCATTATTGATATGCCATGCCTCGACCATGAGACGCTTGTCTTCATTTCTATGCCTGGACAATATCGCGCATTCATCCACTTCGGCGTCCCCGAAAGCTTGGCAATGGCACATAACTTCTTTAAGCAAACCAATGCAACCTGCCAACAAATCGGCCCTGTCCTTTCTCGGAGTTCGCATGTTTTGAAGAAAAGAAATTCGCTACTGCATTCCAGCATTGAGAAATCTTGATGAGCACGCACTCTTGCGTTGTTGTACATTGTTGTTTCTACAAGTTTCTGACACGTGGCATGCCCAATCCATGCTTTATCTGTACGTGTATTTTTTTCTCGTTCCAACTACCGTTATGCCAACGTGTGTGTAGGCCGTCCAGGTCCTCTCAGGCTGTTTGATCAGCTTCCTTTTCCTGGTCTGTCGCAACATTGTTGCAAATAAACTCAAATGTATTCAATTCAATTCCACTCGTGTGATCTCCCGTACCCGACCTTTCCTTGGCATGTTATTTCTCTCGGGTTTCTATATGTCAATTTATTCAGTTGTACAATGTTTTAACATTTTTATATACTTGTGCATAGTATTTTATTGCAATGGCTATATACTGAGGCTGTATTTAGCTTTGTGCATCACTAATAAGCAATGCACCGCGTAGTAACGAACACATACCCCGTGGCGTACTTCATGAAAGCTTGCAAAAAGCTTCATCATCACAATCCGTGTCAAAAGCGATTTGTTCAACTAGCTCATTAACATGCTCACGTAGAAACCCTGACATGAAATCCGGAGTCAGGACAACGAAAAACGACGAAGCTTCTTCATAAACACTGTCAAATAAACCAATACAGAAAAATTTTGCGGAGCCTTTGGAGCGTGATTGTTAAAGTCTAGTGCTCATTAGTACTATTGGTTAAAGCTATCAGACGTATGGGTGCTTTGACGTTGCACTGCCTCCGAGATAGGCCCGCGTTGCGAACCACATTAAAGCTCTTGCGAATACACATATCCTGCACTGGTATCAGGATCGGCCCACCAAGTCACCAGCTTTGATCACATTGTCTCCGCGACTGGCCCATTTTATTCTGCCAGACACGCAAGTTACGGAGAAGAATCGAAGAAAGCTTCGCTTTAAATATTTGCGCGAGAGCCCATTTCCGCTAGAGCCCAGTATTGCTACGTAATGCTCCCTCCTAGTTTTTGCCTTTTTCCATGGCCACAAGGAATGTGGACGCATGTATTGATAACTCTCCGTGTAGGGAGAGCACTGGAATGAAGACTCCGCGGAAGGCTGATCATTATCATCACCCCACACTACCGTCACGTATAGCACCACCATCACCACCACCACCATCATCATCATCATCCTTATCGCCATTATCATCACCATGAGACAGAATTTTGGTGCCCCTGAGCATAGCATAAAGGCCAGAAACCCAGATTCGGTGAAGTGTGTAGGGGTTCCTAGAAAAAAATGTGCTCTTATTGAATACGCGGCATCCGAAGCCAGCGAACCGTTCTCAAACAATGAGCGACAGTATCTTGAAAAATATAAAAGTAAGAAGTAAGAAAACACTGAAGGCTAAAAAAGAAAGATAATGACAACAAAGCTATTTTGCTCCGCAGCTTTTCTGAACAGCCATTCTCTCTAAGGCTCCCACGTTGAACAAGGCCGCAGAGTGTAGAGCCTAATTGCTTCCACAGATCTTGGCGCTTCCTAGAGCGGCATCCAAAATTAGCAACATGTTCGCGTTTGCTCTAGCCGTGCTGCGTGCCTACGTCACGAGGTGCGCGTCACTTACTTGTACCACCGAGTTCCAAACATGGAACATTGACTGGGCGGGGCGTGTAAATCGCGGAGAGGGAGGAACACCCTGCTTTGTCCGCTTGACTTGGCTTGGCTATATAGTCGAGGGTGTGCAACGAAGCGCACTCCGCCTAGATGTCGAGAACAAGAACGCCGGACACATGCGCCTCTTTAGTAGCTGCGCACTGATCAACAAGCCTCTGTATGAACAGGCCTGTGTAAAAAAATATAGGATGCAAAAAGTTCTTTTTACATAGAAATTGCTTACACAGATGTTCACTTACAACGAAGACCCTTAGGACGAATAAATCGAAAGAAAATTAACAGCGTCAGCTGTTTAAGTAAACAGCCGCTCCGCTGCCTCCGCGACGAAAGCTTTCACAAATTCCTATAATCCAGACACTGTTCGTGATGACAACGCAGATTTGACGAAAGTGAAACGAAATTTCGGCGAGCGCTCTTCCGAAGCCGTAGACCGATGATCGCTACTGTACTGACGCATAAGATGGTACAACGATCTTACGTCACACCACAAATGCACCCACAGCGATCTCGAAACGTTGAAAATGAAGACGTAAAATTAAGATGGTGCGGCAGTCTCCGCTAAGATTGTTGTAGTAATAAATTAAGTGGCTATGGACAGATTACGTTAGCGCCGACAACTAGAATTGACGGTGACGAATTGAGCTCAGTTGCTTTGTCAGCACTTCCTGCAGCAGTAACGCTCCGATAATCGTGCTTCGCAGGTGTGATTTAAATTGTATATTAACGAAAAAGCTCGAGCAATACAGAAAGAAATCAAGCAAAATCTATCTTGCTGGCAATTATAAGTATACAACCTGCGCCGCACGAAGGTGCACTAAGTGACAAAGAAAGCACAGCTTGCGCGACGTGCCAGCATTTCAGACAAGACACAGCATAGGTGTGAATAATCAAAAAGACAGCATGAACGCCTGAAGATATCTGGCTCGCTTCAAGCTACACCACAATAAGGAAAGCTCGTGCAGGAAAGTCTGTACAAAAGGATGACAGTCTACTTTCTCCGTTTCCAAAGACAGCATATGCTGCTCACGCAATACGGGGATACCATGAAGAATATATTTAAAAAAGTGCAAAATTTGCGAACGTCAACCCCATTCCTTTGGCACCATAAACTATTGCAAGAACCACAAAATGAGTTGCCGTGGTTCATTGGTCGCAACAAGTTGCAGCCGAATCCACAGACAGCGTCCGATCAAAGAAAAGCAAAAGAAAACGAGCGTTTTTCGCAGCGCACGTGCAATAGGGGTCTTTAGGGGCCCCACCCACGGTCCCATTTCCACGACGGCTCAATCGATACATCACGCAAAAATGATACACCCCAACGAGAAGAGTTGGCCCCGAATGTCGTCAACAGCGTTCCTTGGCCACCATAAGGCTGTCGCTGGCGCACGAGAACGTGTCGGCAAAGTCCTTCGAGTGCAGTAGCGGCGCGTTTCCAGACACCGCGTCCACTTCGGAGTCGTAGTGCTTGTTGCAGAACGCGTTGGCAAACACAATGTAGAAGAACTGGCCGTGCGACATGCGCCTCGTCTTCCCGGCCGTCTTGCCGACGCACCAGTCGCTCGCGTCCTTGACGGCCGCGCGGATGCTCCTCAGCGCCAGCGCCGCCGGCGGGGTCGACTCGTACATGATAGGTGGCGCCTCGTTCCATTCGTTCGGGTAGCCATTTTCGTTGCGGCTCCAAACGCCTCGGGACGTGCACGCCTTGAAGGAGCGGATCTTCTCGGTGGTGGTCGCGCTCCAGTTCGGGTGCTCGAGCAGCAGCGCCCAGAGGCTGGCGGCGAGCCGGTACCCCGACACCGGCAGGTTCTGAAGGGCGCCTGGCTTGTGCGAGACGTCCAACAACCTGTTCGCGCGAGATAAAACGACCGGACGATGCGAGAGTTCTCGCGTGGGCTGTATAACAACGTTCCGCGATGGGAAGTTCACCTTTTTTGTTTAAATGTATCCGAGTGTTAAGCTTGATGATGAGGAATATGCTGTTTTGTGGCGCAAGGGCCAAGTATGACCAAAGAGCGCCAGTGTTAAGCTAACGGCGAATATGAAAGGTAATTGCTCGTCGTGTTCCAGTGTTTAACAGGGAATGCCACTGGAGCTAAAATTTCGACAAGCGGACTTATTGACAAGGAGACGTAGACAAATCCCCCTCGTCGAAATGCTGCCTTTCGCGACATGCCTATTTCGACCGCTGTCAATCACTTCGAGTCTCCATCTTTCTGTGAATCTGTCTTGCTTGGATCATGATCTTTCAGGAAATCTTGAAAATTTCTGACAAAATTTGCCAAGCAGCGTTGATAAAGAATCTCACGTTGACGAAGAATCTAATACCTTTCTTTCCTTTATGAAATGCTGTTACATGTCTTGTCAAATAGCTAGGGGAGATAAAAAAACTGGGCTCGTTAGGAGGATTCACTGCTGATGGAAGAATGTAGTGCAGATTCATAACAAAGGAAACACCACAACTACGTTGAAGGGCACTTTGGTTTTAGCCCACCTCTATTCCACAGGCCCTTATGATCATGCAGGCTCCCTCACCGCAGTATATTCGGGAAGATGAATGAGAGCATGGCGTGTGAAGCTACCGTCACGATCAGTAGTCAATCCCGTGATTGGAGAGGTGGAACGCCTTCGTACGACATGTTCATGAGCATCCTGTAGAACTTGGTCTCGGCTGTAGTCACAACACTATTAGCATGCTGCTCGGCCGCGGCGCTATAAACAGAACTGAACAGTGTTCTTTATGAACGTAGTTCTCACATGCCACATCGACATGAAAGGCATTTCAGTTGCGGCTACAGTGAAAGCACTGTTTTACATGAAATGAATGTGTCACCGCTACGCTGAAAACTTGTGACGTCACTATTGAATCCTCCCTAACCACTTAAGCAGTTCCTAAATCATCTATATTTAATACTCTCGCCATGGGATTCAGAGCGACTTCGTCAGAAAATTGTCATATTCCGTAGAAATATTACGGAACGCATGTGACACTACTAGTGAGCGCACGGAAACACTCTACTTTGGCACGTGGAATGCAGAACACCTGCCTGAAGCCGGTTATACGGAGGCAATCGTACTCCCCTGATCAGGGATCGCCAGGGCAACCTTCACGCACCCTTGCTTTACACCTGCGCCCTATCTTTAAATTATCGTAGTAACATTACGTGACCTCTAAATTTCGCGGTCCTTGCAGTATACCTATAAAAGTCGGTGTCGATCGACAGGTACTTCTCGGTGACCCAGACGGGCGGATAGTCGTCGGTGTATCCCCTGCGGGCCTGCTCCATCTTGACGCGATACTCGAACTCGCTGACAGACAGGTAGTTCGTGATGAAAAGCTCGCGGGCGTCGGGAACGTGGCAGTCGGAAACGTATCGCTCGCGAGGCAGCACCAATTTCACGCCGTCGAGCAGACGGTCGGCCATGACTTGGTCGCCAAGAGCCACGATATCACACGAGCGAACCTGGGTCGTTGATACCGGAGAGGTCACGTGTTTACCGCGTGTTCCGAAACTCTGGAGCCCATCAGGCCGTAAATGTGAGCTGCTGGCATGAATGTAAGCTGCTGGTGACACTACGGAAGCGATAAATGACAAGCCTCAAGCTACGCACTCTGGCAAATGTCACGGTCTTAGAGGACGCTATACTCTGAAATCGGGCAAGCATTTGTGATAATAGGGCTACTAGAACACCTCGTAAGCTTCTGCAAGGACAACAGTGAACATCAACTCAGACAAGCGGGGGCGAAGAAAGAGAATGAGCTGATCAACCTAGTGCCTTTGCCCAACCAATGTAATACAGTTCGCTTGCATCAGCTGAGATGCCAAGGCTAGGACAACACACTGACCTGCGCTCGCACGGCCTCCCGGGCTTCGGCGAATGACGAGCGCAGAAAACGGTCTTTGGTTTCGTCCGTGAGGATTACCGCATACGCAATGTTCCAGAGCGCCCGGTGTGCCATCACATGGTCGTGGCAGCGCATACGGATAAACTTATCCCTCCAGGGTCCCGTGATGGTTGAGCCTATGTAGAAACGATTGAACGTCTCCGCTGACACGTACACGACCAGGTGAGCCAGCGATGTTGGCTGGTGCACGGGAGAGAGCAAGTACGCGACTACGTCCAAAATGGCCTCGTCCTCGATGTATGACAGCGTCATTGCGTCGTCTACGTCAAGGACGGTGTCGAAGAAGGCCTCTCTCAGCGAGCTCTCGTTGAGGAACGGAAGCCGCGCGTACAGCTCTTCGATGGTAACTACTTTCATGGGTTGCTCCGGCCACTTCGTCGTAGTCGACAATGGCATTGGGAGCATTAAGGGGGGGACGGCGCCGGGGATTCCTCCGTCAAATTCGAAGAGCCCCTTCAGCGACACGTTAGTCGATGCGTACTCGTTGTAGAGGCGAAGACTGTCGGCGAAGCAAGTTTGACAGGAGGCGTTCAGTTGTGCCAGGATCACGTTGTGCCGGTACATCTCGAAATGCCTGCGCTCCTCGCTCGAATTTGAATCTGGGCGCAACAGCCGCGCGCTCGGTCGAGGCACTCGGAATCTGAACACGTAGGGCATGCCGCGTTTGACGCCCATGTCAAAAAGAAGCATGAACATCTCCGCCGGCGACTTCGTCGCGCGCATTTCCCCGAACCGCAGCAGCTCTTCGGTGATTTGTAAGAGGAAATTCCGCGGCCGTGAGCAGTCCTTGAGGCAGGTCTGGTAGAAGATGCTGAAAAACTTGGTGGAGGGCTGGTTGTGTACGCTCGTGCTACGGGTCAGTGACTTTACGATTGCGCCCTGTAGAGAGAGAAAGAAAAAAAAAATAGAGAGTACAACATACTTGATTTTCGAACAAATGTCGACGAACGCAGGCTCTGCAGCCGTTATGAGCACCATCAGCTCAATACAGGTGATTTCCCATTAGCAGCTGCGTTTTGCTCAGCGATAGAAGACTAGCCGCGCTGCCCCCTGCCGGGGGTAGCTGTGAACGTCAGACTCTCCACAGCCATGAAAGCATGACATCAACTAGTTTTTGCCTTTTTTAGCTCTTTGGTTCTCCTTCTATAACAAGAGTGTTAACTTGTCTTGTGGGCGTGTCCTACTTTTCCATGCGCATAAAAATATCCGACTGTTAGTTTCCTTTTCTAAAACCTATGAAAGCAGGAGAACCCAGATAAAATAAAGGGGAGGCAATATTACATATGATGATATTTCAAGGAGACTTATACATAACTTACATGTTTGCAAGGAAGGACTGCATTAAGACATGTTTAGTGCATGTGATATTGCGCTGGTAAGCACCTTGCTTAAAAACCAAAGAATCAGGAGTGGTGCTTCAGTGGTTACGTCCAAGACTACGAGGCAGACTTCACCGTAGAGGTCCGATTCATTAAAGACAGTTGAGGGATCCTTAAAGGGACACTAAAGGCAAATACGAAGTCCACGTGGACTGTTAAAATACCATTCCAGAAACATCGCAGCGCTTGTTTCCTGCCAAGAAATGACTTAGTTTACGAGGAAATTGCGTCTGAAGGGTCCGCATACCTTTAGTGCAATTAAAATCGCCCGCAGCAGAGCGAGGGCGGGAAGTAAAACGTCGGGGAGTAAAACGGCGACCGACAGACGGCGCTATGGTTTTCTGCGCAAAAGCAATAACGAGCTGCCATGATGAAGCCGAGCCAAGACAGAGCGTTGGATTCACAGCCGCAGCTGTCCTTGGTCAAGTGGCATGGACCATTCGGGAATCTCACGACATGACATGGAAGTAGCATTGTCTGCTACTTTCAGTTTGTGTGAGTTTAGCGAGCCGATAAAACCAGCCCAGCACTGCGTGATAACGAAACTACTGAAATGAGAACGCGCGGGCGCAGAAAACGAAGCTTATCAATCACCTGCGCCATTGCCAAAGGTAACGTCAATGAGATCTTCTTGCTAAACATCAAAGAAAACTGGAGAAGTAGCATTTTCTTTCGTCTTACAGTGCAATACAATGATCTTTATATTACGAGTGGTGGACTACTAGTGAGAGAATTACAATGAGGAATGCTTTCTTCATCGAGCTAGTACTTGAATGTCCCTAAGGAGTCTAATCGTGGCCGGCACTTACCTGAAATTCTCGAATACTAAAGCTCTGTTCGCGATAATATTGACCCCTTAGACGTTCGAAAGTACAAATGTATCTCTTCAGCTTGACTTATTATTTGCTAATAGTGCCCCTTTATTATGGCCTGAAAGTAATGCACATGTTTTGTTTATGCATTTCACTTCTGTTGTACATTGTATATTGCTTTCTCTATATTGCTTTTTTGGTCACGTGCCGCCAGGCAGTACTCAACCCTTTTTCCTCGTAAAACAATGTGAAGTGCTTATACGCGCTCTCATACGACGTTGCTCTTGCGCTCGTTCCGTGTTCACATCGGTGTCATGTGTATTGCGCGCCGTTTTACCACTATTCGTTACCTGGTTCCCTGGATATGAGCAGGAGTTCGTCGTCGTCATCATCATCATCATCATCATCATCATCATCATCAGCCTGGCTACGCCCACAGCAGAGCAAAGGCCTCTCCCATACCTCTCCAACTACCCCGCTCATGTGCCAATTGTGGCCATGTTGTCCCTGCAAACTTCTTAATCTCCTCCGCCCACCTAACTTTCTGCCACCCCCTGCTACGCTTCCCTTCTCTTGGAATTTAGTCCGTAACCCTTAATGACCATCGTTTATCTTCCCTCCTCATTACATACCCTGCCCATGCCCATTTCTTTTTGTTGATTTCAACTAAGATGCCATTAACTCGCGTTTGTCCCCTCACCCAATCTGCTCTCTTCTTATCTCTTAACGTTACACCCATCATTGTTCTTTCCATAACTCGTTGCATCGTCTTCAATTTATCTAGAACCCTTTTTGTAAGCCTCCAGGTTTCTACCCCGTAGGTGAGTACTGGTAAGACATAGCTGTTATACACGCTTCTCTTGAGGGATAATGGCAACCTGCTGTTCATGATCTGAGAATGCCTGCCAAACGCACCCCAGCCCATTCTTATTCTTCTCATTATTTCAGTCTCATGATCCGGATCTGCGGTCGTTACCTGCCCTAAGTAGATGTATTTCGTTACCACTTCCAATGCCTCGCTACCAATCGTAAACTGCTGTTCTCTTCCGAGACTGTTAAACATTAGTTTTCCGCAGATAAATTTTTAGACCCACCCTTCTGCTGAGCAGGAGTACAGCGATGCAAATTCGAGAAACAACGAAGAGCGGACTGTCTGTTCTCTACAGCTTTAGGAGCGTACCGACTGCGAGTAGATGTTGTTGTACCCCAGCTCGATGCCCGTGCCGCAGACATACTCGAAGAAGTCGTGGCACGGGTCGAGGGACTCGTTCATGAAAGCCAACAGGACGGGAACCTCCTCAGGACAGCAGAAGGGTGCCGCGCTTGTCCCGGTTGGAGGTGGTTTGGTCAGGGCACGGCTCAGCAGCCACGCGACCGGGCCGCAAACTCCGGCAGTAGCGATTAAGCAGATCGCCACGGCCGTACCGTGTCCGCGTTGACGCACAGTCCCCGGAGGCGAGGCAATGGAAGGCTGTTTCGGAAACGGCTCTTGTTGGCGAGTTCCCGCCATCCGATCGCTTTCGACGGTGAACCTCGTGGTGTTCTGCTCAAGAGCCATAGACTTTCGCAGGTGGTGTCCACCTAATGGAGCTTCTTCTTTGACTTCTTCTTCTTCCGAGTTGAGCGCCACGTGATCTTACTAATGCCTTCGAGAAAGGATGCTTACTCAACGCGAGGAACTAGCTCAATCCCCCACTGTGGGTATGTGCCACGGCCACATAGGACAACAACAACAACAACTAGCTCATTATCAACGTCTTCTCTATTCTTTCTTTCTTTACCTTTTCTTCTTCCCCCAACGCCGAGTAGCAGGTCAGAACATTGATTCAGGCTGACCTCTCAGCTTTTCGATCACAATAAATACCTCTCTCTAGCCAAAAAGGAAGAAGTTCATGTTCATTTCTTTTCCACATGGAACAGACTCACAAGGGGGATCGGCCACACAAATGAAAAATAAACCGAACATCTATAAATAACAAAATTTTAAAAAAAGCAATAAAAGCAACAATTATTGGATGGGAAAATACAGCGAAAAGAATTTCCTTTTTTTCGTTCTTGTCTTTCGTGTTTTCCATCTTTCGCCCCTTGGACAAGGCGCAGACTTACTGCAAACGCTTCCAGCTTAACACATCACGCGTAAGTTAGCTCGAGGTGATAGGCGAAAGTGATGTCTTTATGCTTAAACCAAATTTACTGGTTGAGAACTCTTAACTCTTCGACTCCGTACGCCTGACTGCTTTTTTGTGATACAGATTTCTTTTTTCTCAAAAATGCCATTTCTATTGTTAACTTATGCAGAAAATGTAATTAATAAATATGTTCTAGCTTATTTCTGGCTCTCTGACAACGCGCGTTCCACAATACCATTGTGTTTAAAGCCGGACAGTCAGTTAATATTGGTAGCCGTTATTTCTTTGTCGGCTTATTCGTCGAAAGAAATTCACGGTATCACCTTCGCCAAGCAAAAGGAAAAGAAAAAAGGCTTGTTTTTATTCCTACTTGCATTTCGAGCACTCATTCGTTAGTACACCGTCGTTTTCATGTACATGTAGTTTTCATGCGAGTTAATGGTCCATGCCCAATGTGTGCGATTGGCAAAGAACTAGGCAGTTCAGAATAAAATATTTGTTCCTTTTCGTTTTGAAATTTCTTGACGAAATCTCCACGTGGCCATAAACAGCCGACTCCATCTCGACATCCGACGAAGCATAAGCAACGAAAAAGAAAGCCCATCAAGCCCGCGCACTCACGTGAATTTCATGAGCGTGGCCGCCCATTCTCACACGTAACAGTCGGGCTTCGAACATACGAACCGGTCCTTGTGAACAAGATGGACGCCGTCGTCAATCAGATGGACGTGCAGGAGACCTGCGCAGCCCCGAACGCCGACGTCACGGGCAACAACCACCCCCACGCAGATGCCGTCGCAAAGGCTGGCAGCAGTGACAAGGTCGCAAGCAAGGCAGAGGAAGACTTAAGTCCCACCGACCTCAAGATGGCCGCTGTAGACGCGAGCAAGTCTGTTTTCCTGATAGGCACATCCGTCACCCTACTCGTGGTCATCGTGCTCTCCATGATGTTTGTGTTTCTAGACAGAACGCGCGTAATCCCGGTGCAGGAGAAGAGCACGTTCTGCTGCGACGCGGAGGCTCGCCAAGTCATCGCCACCCTAAACACAAGCCTGAACCCCTGCGAGGACTTTTATCAGCACGTCTGCATGAGGGCAGGGGACATCGAGTCCACCTACGTGTCGCCCATGTTCAAGGTGGCCGTCTACTGGAAGGAGGTCGAGATGATGGGACCCGGAGGCACGCCTGCTGGTCTTCTCATTTCGGCTATCAGGCCCACAGCGCCACCGGGACAGCTGATGGAGCAAACGGACGTGGGCAACTTCACGAAAGCCATACTGAGCGTGTTCGGACGTGAACTGAAGCCTGCACGCAGCGCACCCGCCATGGTCGAGTTTCTGGCCGAGCTGAGCGTCGTCTACCGGGTACCCGCCGTGGTGTCTCTCGGCTTTTCGGCCAGGGAGTCCGAAGTCTCCGGAACAGTTCTCGTGCTCGAGCGCCAGACCAGTTGCTTCCCGGAGAGTGGCCCAGGACCCTCGGCTCGAAAGGCGCTGCGTCTCTTCAACGCCGCGCTTGAAACGGAAGTAACGTTCGAGCAGCTCGTGGCATTCGCGAAGACAGTTGCAGCGATACGTTCCAAGAAGCAAACAGAGTCCATACGCGACGTCAGACATGTCGAGAGTGCGCCGTTTAAAGGTATCTCTCAGCACCAGTGGGCCGACATCCTCAAGCGGTTTGTCTTCCCCGTGCACCCCGAAGTGAATTACTTAATCACAAGGCCAGAGGAAGCTTTGTCGGAGATTGTGGGCGAGTTGTCCAAGCAGGACAACCAGCCCGCAAGCTTGGCGTATGCAGTGATATGCGCTGCCAGGAGGGCGTCCATGGACGTCACAGACGCCATCTTCGACTACCACAACAGGCTCTCCCTGTGTCTCCCCAACAAGCTGCAGCTGTGCGCGCTCGAAGACATCGTGAAAGCCCAGATTGTCTCGAACGCCAATGACGACGCCCTCCTTCGCGAAATGATGGCTCGCGTGCGCGACGCCGTCTTGAGGGACGCGCTCTTGTCCCACATATTCCGCGGCAAGGACCAAGAGCTGGTGATCGCTGAACTGTGGAGGCTGAAGCTGATGCTCCCCAAGGAGACCACGGGGGCCGCTAACGTGCCTATGCCGGGGACAGTGAAATCGAAGAGCCTGGCATTGACCGTACTGCGGGCTCGCTCGTACATCTTCGACATCGCGCGAACCAAGGTGCAGCAGAACATTCCGAGCCGCGATTTTCTGTCTGAAGTGCGTGTGAAGAGGCGAGACGACGTGCTGTACGTGCCGACCAACCTCTACGTACAGCTAAGGTTTCTCTCGCAAGAAAAGCGCTTCCTGGCCCTGCCCATTGTGGGAGTGAGCATGGCCTCCGAGATGTGGTCTTTCCTCCTCGAAAGCACGGCCTGGTCCAACGACACGCAGGGAAACATCGCGTCCTTCTACGCCTGCTTTCGGAACTCGTACTTCGGCAGCAGGGACGACGGTGGCATGTCCACTGACATGGCTCATACAGCGCTGGGACTGGTGTCAGCGCAGAACTCGGCAGACAAATTGGAATGGGACTCTCTGCATAGAATTGACTCTACAAGCATCACGCAGCAGCAGCTCTTTTACTACCTCTTCGTTTACAATCAGTGTTCGCTGGTGCCGATGGAGAAGCCCGGACCCGCGCTTAATGTGGCTCTGAGAAATGACCCCGAGTTTAGGCACGCATTCAGATGCGAAGCAAGGTCTGGCATGTCACAACGCGTGGCTTGCATGACTTAGTGGAGTCGCTTGTCTCCACTGACCCAGTTAGCCGTGCCACTCGCGACTTTCAGCTGTGTTTTAGGCCACTTTACGAGTGCCCGCTAAAATAAAAATGGGCATCATCACCACGTGTTGTAACTGTAGCTCTCGCGTTTACTATACGACGTGCTCTTTTGCTCATTTCCATATTAATTTAGGTGTTGCGCGGCTAAGCACGAGGTCGCGGGATCGAATCCCGGCCACGGCGGACAGATTTCGATGGGGGTGAGATGCGAAAACACCCGCGTATTTAGATTTAGGTGCACGGTAAAGAACCCCAGGTGGTCAAAATTTCCGGAGACCCCCACTTCGGCGTGCCTCACAATCAGAAAGTGGTTTTGGCACGTAAAACCCCACAATTTAATTTTAATTTTGAATTGGAGCTCATAAGGTTCAGAACTCATCGTAATCGTGGTTGCGTTTTATCCCAGTTTAAAACAAAAAAGCAACAGTTACTTCAGAACATCTACACACGTGCGGTTTCCATGAAGCCCCATTTTGTTCTACTCGGAAAGAAGGGTAACAGAAGTGTTTAAGGAATGATGAACAATGAGAACTTCAGGCTTCAATACCCAAAATCAACCTTAGCTGTCTGTGCAACGCTATGTAAAATGCCGTCACATTTGGGGGACAGTAGACTGAAAAGTAGTGCCCCTTGGATTGCATTAATTATTTGAATCGCGCGCTTCCTGAAGCAGTGTTAGCACCACGAGTGAAAGGAACGTGCTTTCTTGGAGAAGCTCGTCAAATTAGCGCAGGTTCCCCTCCAACCCTTGATTCCCAAAACCGGCGCATTCCAATGCTACGCCCCACGTAGTCTCAGTACAGCGTTTCTAGCTTTAGTGCGTGATCATACTATTTGATCCGTTCTTCCCTAGTACCATTTTATTCGCCTTTGCTCTCCCACGTACGCCATATTGTTCACAAGAATTGCTTGTAAAGAAGTCTAATTTGATTCAGTTTAGTCTACAAAGCTTCCAGGGTGTTCTCTCAAGAGTGGCTTCGCCCAAATTTGAGGACCTTTCTTCACCAGAACCAGAACCATTTTGTTTGAAGGAAGCGTAGTCCTGGCAAAATAGGCCTAACATGGCGCTTGACATCAAAACGATTGTAGCGAGATGCCAGCCGTCTAGCCATTCTCCTTGGTGATTCGCAATTTCTTCATAACGCTGAACCACCGAGAGTATTGCGCGTCAGCCTTCATCTTTTACGGTAAAAGAAGAAGAATAGACAGAGGTAGCAGTTGGTTCCACGCACATTGACCCGAATGCGCTCTTCGTGAGGGACCTGAACTTGCCACGGGAGCCCTTTAAAAGCTCCAGAGGCCAGCGAGCATCGGTGAGCGGCGTAACCTTCGCCAAGGAGGTCGGAGCTCAATCGGCGCTTTCTTGAGCGAACCCCAAAGGTGCTGTAAAAGGTGAGACGTAAAAGAAAACGCGCACCTCGGCTTCCACCCGCCGTTTCTCCGCAACGCCCCGACGGGGCCTCCAGCGAGGCGTAAAAGAAAGTGGCCCTCGTTTACCATCTCTGCTTTCTTGATTGTTTGTTTGCTCGTTTGTCCGTATTGTTTGTTCATTGGGATGTTTACTTGTTTGCTTGTCTGTTCTCGCGTGGACCTCCTCTCCGTCTTGCTCCAGTGTTTGGAGAGTTTCGACGCGCAGACGCTGTTTCTGCCTCGGTCGTAGCAACTAGACCAGGACGCCCGTTTATCGGAATGCCTTTCCACGCGCTCGAAGGATCCGTCTCGAAAGAGCCGCGCATGGTAGACCAAGCGGAACCGTTAGAGTGAGCCGTGCTTGGCACCAGTAACGCATATATCTTAAAACCATGAAAGCGTTTATTCGGTAACATTCCGCTCTCCGTTTTCATATATGGCCACTGGAGGCGCGCCGCTGCTTATCCTGTGGTCTTCGATTCCCCTCGTATTGGTGGCCACACTGCTTCTACAACGTACGCGCGCGGGCCCCGATTTGCACCGTACGAGGGAGGCCGAGATATTTATGCGCCGTAAAGTTCCGTTCCTCGCTACCGATCTATCTACCTCACCACCCTTCCGAATCTCTTCTCGGCTGTAACGTGTGTATGTAGGTCTGAATTCGCGGGAAAAATAAAAGTCCACAAATAAGCGGTTTTATGAGCTCACTTTTCCGACAGTGATCGGCGCTTTACGTCCAAACGCGCGCAGTTTCACCGGGCTTAGCTCGTTCTACCTATGCCCCGCTATGCTCGGTCGCATTGCGACGAAGCACCGCTCGAGTTGTGCACTGAAATTCGTGACTTTCGCATATCTTTGAAACTCTATGAAATAAAAATATAATATGTGTCACGTTTAAAGATTTACAAGGCGCTCCCCTTCTTTAGGATGCACATCCCTTTCTTGTGCATCGCTGCCGCATCGCTGGCAGTTTGCAAATGAAGGAGAGCTCGCGCTTTATTCGAAGCACTATGAGTACAAACGAATACCCACAGCGTAGCCCATGTCATTTTTGTTTACTTGTAGAGTGAAAAATCCAAATCTTTATGCGCACGGAATAAGCCTGCTTAGTGCAAAATATTTCAAAAGAAGCTGCAGCAGTGTCCCGTATATCAAAAGGTGTTCGTTTTCGCCGCAGTAGCACCGTTTCTATAGTCGCACAAGTCTTCACATAAGCTCTCCCGTGCATGAAAATGTTTAACTAGCTCATGTTGTTGATTGTTTCAAGAACAGTGCTTCAATATTAACACGTACAAGTGACGAGCGGAGTGAAAATGTGGTTTGCCTTCAGTGGGCATCAGCGAAACCAATAATGACTTAGTGTGGGAAACAAGACACAGCGCACACACGAATAAAGGGAGGCGGAGGCAGGGACCACACCCCAACCTTGTGATCTCTGCCTCCGTCCACGTCTTCCTGTGTGCAGTCTTTTTTTTCTTTCTTTTTTTTGCTTTGTCAAAAGTGCATCAACAATACCAGCGAAAACAGAAGGAAGGCAGGAGATGGAAATTTAAGATGATGAGCAAAACGAGAACAAGGTGAAAGCGGGAGCCAACGTTTCGACAAGTAGACTTGTCTTCTTCAAGGCAAGTATAAGTAGGCAAGAAGTAGGCAAGAAGACAAGTCCACTTGTCGAAACGTCGGCTCCGAAGGATTTTTGTTCCTTGTTCCGATCCTTGTTCTCGTTTTGCTCATCGTCACCAACAAAACCAAGTCTCTTCTGGAGTAAGAGGAAGGTGGGTTCCCGTACGCTGCACTTGGGCTTCATCTGCGCTCGCAAGGTGCCAGTGGTGGCTCTCCGCTAATCCGCCAACGTTTGTTTCCGTCTCCTTTCATAGCATAAATCTAGCTGTCGCCCTTTATTTTCTGCTGCTGTTTGGTGATATATACGGCCCGTGCATCACGGTAAATCATTTGGCATGTTATAGATGATTACGTATAGGAGCACGTTGTCGTTGTGTCTGCTTCACACTTTCATTAGAACATCGAGTTTGTTTACAGCGAAGTTGGTTATGGCTAGGCTTCCGTGGAATTATCATGTGTGCGAGCAAAAACTATCATCATCAGCAATGGATCGTGCCACTGCTCGCGCGTTTGTCTCCGTCGTCGTCTTCTTCCACAGCTGGCTCCGTTGCCGCTCGTTAGGCCAGCGTTTCCATAAATGCCCCTCCATCTGCGAAGGCACTGACGGTACTGGCCCACTGCCAGTCGGTGCAGTGATTTCGGTCTCGTATTCTTTGCCTCAATATACCGCGAAATGAAAACACGGATTTATATAACGGATGTGTGTAACGAATGTATCAAACGAATTAACGCGAATGTACAAAAATAAATGTGCGTGCGTGCTTTTCGTCGCGGTGACCACCGATCAAGACAATAAATGTGCTCGTACCTTCGTTCGAAACTCCGTGTCACCTCTTCGTCGTGTGCTAAACACCTTCGCCGGTGATCGACCTTCACGGAGTGAAATGGTTCATGATGTTTCTTTTCTTTTCAGCCGAGAAGCAACATTGCGTATATGTTTTTTTAAACGTACACCAACATAGAACATCCAGCTACCTCTTCTTTACATTTCCTAGGTGTCCAACCGTGTTATCACTCGATACAGGCGACTATGAGCGTGAGCAATACATCAGTTTCCTTTCTCTATTATTTTTAGTCAAAGGAAAAACAGACAGTGACAACGTCATGAATAAGTGTGCCTAGAGAGGACATCGAAACAACTGATGTTAAAGACAGAGTGAGATGCAATATTTCCCCAAAATGTCCGCGACATCGCTCTTCAAAGTCAGACCGTGGTTTTATTCCACTGACGGCGTCGAAGTAGGTAAGAGCCAACCAAGCATGCAGCCTCGTTTCGCGCCTTTGGAGAACGCGACGCCAGAGTACATTTTGGACGCCTGGGTGGGTTCGAACCAACCGATGAGAGAGAGAGAGAGAGAGAGAGAGAGAGAGAGAGAGAGAGCTTTAAACTTTCTGACGCCTATGGCCGAGCGGTGAAGTTCGCGAAGAAATCTAGGCGTGGGTCATGCTTCACTGAGCAACGTTGCTTCAGGGCATAGATAGCCCGATAAGAAAATAAAAAGAAGTGCTGAAGTTGTTCGAGAATAAACTACAAGCAGGGAATGAAAAAAAAGACGAAAAAGAAGAACATTATTAGATAATTTTCACGCGGTCGTCTTTCTTGACTGAACAGATTAGTATTGGCTTCTTGTTTAAATAACCGATCGAATCTTATGTCGTCTCCTGTATGCATAATACATCAAATGCGTGGCCGCTGATTATGTTAGGCGCGCAAAACTTGACCGTTATCATTACTTTAGTGCGAGAAAGAAAAAGTAGGCGGCAAATTATCCACTTTTAGTTGATACCGGGAGAAATTATCAAGTAAATAAAGCGATATAAAGGTGACCCTTTTCAGCCGTAAAGTTAGTATGATGATGTTAATCCGACTACCAGTGGAATGCGCAAAAGCAGAAGACCGAAATAAGGAAATGAATCATGACGGCAAAGCGTTGCTTACTTTATTCAACATCCTCCACTGGAAAAACCTATACTGCGTGGGTGACATTTAATTGTTTCTTTTTTATTTCTGGTTGGAATGGCCATATAAATCGAATGCTTTATGAGTGTCTATTTTAGCATTGTTCGCTACATATGTTACATGGTCTGTTTAGAGTATACAGGATTTACGTATGTCACATATCAACGTTGGGAATTAAATTACCGCGTGCAACACCTCAGAGCGACCCGCAGGGTATAATTGACGCGGGGTATAATTGATAATTGTGTATGAGGTGGGGTTGGCGAGTTTGCTTGGGTTAATTTTGACCCTACGGTGTGCTTGAGTGTTCCTCTAAAATCAGGTACACACGCATTTTTTGCATTCCGCACCCCATATCAGGTTTACCGCAGGGCCACTGAGCACGTGACTAGGTGAGCTTCGGGCCGTCTGGTAATTGTGACGCATCCTAGCTAGAGCTCCGGCGTTAGGGAGAATGAAGACATACATTTTGCGCACCCTCCGTAGTTCTTGTGCTTCGACGGATACAGAACGGACAGCAGCTAACGGCTGCATGCGAGCCCTGGTAACGTGCGTCCAAAACTTTTTGAGCAGTGGCATATATACCACACCCGCGATAAACGAGCATTATCGAAAAAGGCGCTCAGACATCAATAAAAAAAAGTTACGAACCGTTCCCTTACCGGAAAAGGGGGGTAAGCGAAGCTTGTCCTGCGGGCGCCTGACCTTCGTCACGGTTAAGTAACCCACAGGTAACGGTGCCAGATTGCTTCGTCCTCCCGCTCCCTTAGCTCTGGATCTTCTTGTTGCTGTCGGATTGTCTGGGATCGGGCGGCTCCAAAGGTGCGTTTGTAGTCCGACGTTATCAGCTCGCAGGCAAGCATCGTTAGACGACGGGCACGTCGGAGTGCTTTGGTCGCGTCCGGTTACGTTGGCGGCGCCAGTGCGTCGAACCCTGTTGTTCTCGCCATCGTGACGTAACGTGTGCGCGCGCTCACGCTACGTCGGACTCTATTTAAGCCTCAACGGCTGTATTGGCGCGCCGACGGCGAGCCCTTTCACGGGCTAGTTCTCGCCGCCGCTCATCGAACGCTGTCAGTTCTTCGGGGGAACGCGCAACGCGTGGCCGTCCCATCCGTTTTCCCAGAATTAACTGAACGGATGCGAAGCCGGCGCAGCGCGCGTGATACCCTTTCCTGCTCTTCCATCCCCGGCGGAAGCGAAACGGCTCTGATTGGTTGCGGAATCCTTGATAATGGCTCATGCTCCGGCACCCGAGCAGCTATCAACTCATGAAACCGCCCTTTCCCGCAGCTGCTCTACTCGGTTTTATGCGTCACCACGACAACGCCACTTGTGTGCCAATATAAGCTTCGCGTGAAAAAAGACAGCTGACTTCAATGATTCCTTTGGGTCTGAACTCGTTTACGACAGCAAGATTCTCCCTCAGTGAAGACCGCCTTGTTGTTTTCACTTGCTTCCTTGTTCCTCAAAGCATCGCGCTCACCTACTATACAGGCGAATGGTTAAAAAGCTACTAGCTCACTCACTCACTCAAACAAAGAAACAAACAAACAAAAGATCGGAAAGGTCATGACAAACACTTTTGCTGATATTTCTCCCACTAATCACACGTGCCACAGCTTATCTATGTGTTACTTAACGTTGCCCCACTGGAGAAGCGTCGCATGACCCGAACGTTCCGCATTGTGATTAACGTATTTACTCTGAGAGGTAACTTGCAAGGAAGTCGAATGAACGATTCAACCCATAAATTAGTAAAGGCAAGGCGCAGAAGACCAGGACTCAAGAAGAATAACACAAACGACAGGACCGGCGCCTGTCGTTTGTGTTCTTCTTCTTGAGTCCTGGTCTTGCGCCTTGCCCTTGCGCCTTGTTTTGCGCCTTGCCTTTACTAATTCAAGCATGAACCAACTAGCCCAAGCAAGAGTTTTACTCAACCCATAAAAGGAGGCGTGTTCATTGCTGAGCGAGGTACATGTAAGTGGTGCGAATTCTTTAGAAAAAGAAACAAAAAAAGAACGTTCTTGGGTGGCCTGTGGTGAGGCTACTACTTTGTGTCACATGCTCTGGGAGTGCGGATCGTTGGGCCCGAAGTTCACCAAGGAAGAGTGGGACGCGCTCCTGAGAAGTCCCGTCTTTCAAGATCAAATCCTGGCCGTCCAGCGCGCCTGCGATCGGGCCGGCAGGCTAGACCTGTCAGAGCCGTCGTGGGATCAGCCGGCTGCGCGTTTTACCACGTTTTGCTGGACCCAATAAATGTTCACTCACTCACTCACTCACTCACTCACTCACTCACTCACTCACTCACTCACTCACTCACTCACTCACTCACTCACTCACTCACTCACTCACTCACTCACTCACTCAAAGAAGAACGTTGCAGACATTCACACACACGTATCGTCTCATGCCTTAGCTAGTCCGCCTGACAGACAGGTGCACTCCTTGTCACCTACTAATTCTCTCGCTCACCGTTTTGGAATACTAGTTTTGCACGAACGAGAACGAGGACACGACACGTGCACGTGAACACTCAGACACGACTTCCAAGTTCCAAGCATGAAACCTTCCCGTCTTGTTTACACTACACCAGTATTCCAACATTGCGTATCAACAAGCCTGCATCGCAAACCTAGTCCAGCACGAACTCATGCTCGCAGCCATAGCCACACATTCACACGCGTGCTTGCACATACGCGCCCACATAATACACGCAGCCCTTATTTACGAAAATGCAGAGAGAGATCGCTGGGAAAGCACCTACCAAGCCGAAAAGAGAAAGACGTGTTGCAGGCAAATTTGCTTCAGCTTTTACGTAATAGCGTTCTAGACGCGTTTGCAACTCCACGCTATCGCTGAAAAAAAAAAAAAGAGACAACTAACAATAAATGCGATAAGCAAGGGGAAAAAAAGCTAGTAACCGGATTTGAAAGGACGAATATGAGAAGGCTTGAGTAACCCGTCTCGCTAGGTGGCGTTGAACGCCTGTCGAGGGCGTTACTAGTGGGAAAGCGGCCGCGGGCTGGCGGAACACACCTTCTTATCGGCGTGGCACAGCCCGCGAAATTAGGGCGTGCTTCGAAAGCGAGGTGGGGGACCCCTTTCCGCTCTTTTATTTCTACGGCTCTCGAAACACGCGATCGCTGCGCCGGTGTTTGCGCTGTGCCTGCGTAATCGAGTGGTGAAAAGCCCTTCCCGAGTTTCTTTTATCCTTCGCGCCGCGGGTGCGTCGCGAGAGTGCGAGAAGCGGAGTTTTGTTGTGCAATGTGTTTGTAAATGATTATTTGGGTGGTTGTAACGTCGTGCTCTCGTTTCTTTTTTCTTCTGAAGCAGCGACCAACTTTCTTCATTTTGTTCGATTCGGCAGCAAGCAAGTTTTTTATTAAATGATGAGGAGGCGTTACCAAATTCGCAATAAAAGAAAATAGCTCAGATAAGATGTAGCGCGCCAGTCCGGAGCATGTGGAAACTTCGTTTTCACAGCCGAGTATCGTCTGCACATTCGCTTCGCGGTTGAATTTGTGATGCTAGTAGAATGGGCCTTTTGTCGCGAGACCTGACGGCTGCGGATATGGTGACGAAAAACGGCTACCTGGATTCGACACACTGTTACCGGGTGGACAGCGGTCTTTATTTCGAGCGGAAACAGCGCGATACCATGTACGCCGTAGCTCAACAGCGAACTCTACAGTTCTCTATAATGGCGGCCAAGTAGGACTGATCGTCTTAGTGGGTGGGTGAATATTCGAAGTTTCGAATACGAATCGAATGTTACACTCAAACCAGTTGTATTCGCATACGAGAGGAAAACATTCGATATGTTCTTATAACCGAAAGTAACCAATTATTTAAAACTACTAACTGTTAATATCTGGTTACTACGTGCTCCGACTGGTAAAGAAGACATCGCAAAATTATCAGAAGTGAAACAACGACAGAAATTTTCGAAGTAAGGCAGGAACAATATTAAGTTATACAGATTAGATTATATTAAATTCTCGGGTTTTTACTTGCCGAAACCACGATCTGATTAGGAGGCACGCGCGTTAGTGGGAGACTTTGTAAAAACTTTGACCACCTCGAGTTCCTTAAGGTGCACCTAAATCTAAGTTCGTGAGAATTTTTCGCATTTCGCCCCCATCGAAATGCCACCGCCACGGACGGGATCAAAAACATGACCTTAAGCTAAGTAGAGCAACGCCATCATCACTGGCCTAATGCGCCGGGTGTATGACTCATCAAAATTCAGTTTCGCGGGGGAAGCGTATACATCGCAACCTGGGAGGCATGCTTGTAGTCTGTCATTTAGTGTTTTTGGCAGTGTAGTCATATAGCGTTTTTATATATAACACTACCACAAGTAATGTTTTTACAGAGAAGCTGTATATGGCTACCGGATCCCTCGGTCCGTTTATCCGTCCATCTATCTGTCGGTCACTTGTGCGCCAAAAACTCCTCCGGTACAACCCCATGCGCATGCGCGAAAATAAAGAGAGAGAAAAAGAGGCGCGTGATTAGCCAACACCACCTAGGCAGCGCAAGGATTTTTTACTCCGATCCATGGCGTCACACAACCTGGCCCGAAATTTCCATTGACAAGGCTGGAGTGATGAAGCGGTGACGTCTAAATCACTGTTGCCTACTCGGGAGCATCGCCATTAGATTCTGTGTCATTCGGGCCAGGTAACATGACGTCATGGGTCGGAATTGAAAGGCTTTTTGCTATCTAGATGGTGTTGGATTAGCTGGCCCAGTATTGACGTCGTTGCTCTACGTCGCAGCCGAGTGCGCGCGCCGCAGTTTCTCACCGGCTCCGAAATATGTAGGTCACGCGCCATACGTACTACTGAGCAGCAGGCAGCTTTCGATCAGCAACGCCGCGAGCAGAACGGGGAAGGAGCTCGTTTACTCTGCGCCGATGCTGCAGCCCGGACACAAGAACAGGCTCATGCAGCCAAGCGCAAGCAGCAACTTCGTACCGAGGATCGGGCAGCCTACTAAGCCGTCGTTTAATGAACTGTAGGGATTAGCCCATTGATAAACACCGGGGCCGCACGTTTCAGCTTCGCTGGTTAACCATCTGTACAGAGTGCGTTGGTGGCGATTTTTTTATTATTATTGAAATGGGCCCTTGTACATGTATCTAAGGAAGATATGTAATTTTTTAACAGGTTTGTTTTTTGTTTTTCCGAGAACTACTGATATTTTTGGGCGAACATTTATTTACCATTATTTAACGCTTTTATTTACCATTTGTTAGCCATACAGCAATCATTCATTCTGAAACTTTGTTTGTAACCGGACTCTGCATATTTTGAGACTATTCTTGCCGTTTTCTAATGATAATTTGCGATCTTGTAATGAAAACTGATCGTTTGTCATCGGCAGTTAGCTGTTCTAATTTTTCTTTCCCTATTAAGTAGAGGGAGAGTACCCAACTATACGGAAATAAATATTTCTCCTGCAGACATATGCGCCTGCGTTTGACTATTCGGTATTCGATTCGATGTTCGAAACTTGCTATCTGTGCTCGATCCGTATCCAAGAAAGTTGGTACTCGTCCCCCTCCGATCGTCTTAGAAAAATAAGATATTATGGTAGGTACAGGCAAAGGCCAGATATTAAACTAACTTCAACCAATTGTTTTCGACCACCTCAAACGTTAGAATTACTTCCGTCGAGTTTGCTGTACAAGTGTTATGCCGGAATAAGAGCAAGTGGGCGCCATTATTCCGCGAACTCCTCAAGAACCACGCCAGCGAGACCCTGGACTAGGGGAATCGGGAACCCGCCCATTCCGTAACAGTTTTTAATAATGTACTAACCACTTATGCTAGGGAAGATGTGTATAAGCGCTTTCTGGCACCCATTCAAATTGCCGAGGGTATGCCTTGAAACAATATTAGGAAAAAATATTTTCACCGTGCATCTTTCTTATGTTGCTAACACTGCTCTTTTCTACCACATCTTGTTACTAACTAAAAGAAGGGAATCTTATCTTACCTGTCTTATCGGCGAGAAGCGTAGCCTCGAAACAGAGCGCCACGCCGCTCTATCGCTCGCGCAGGTTATACGCGGATTGCCGTTTCCCTCAGCGGCAGCTTGGAACGATGGCGGCTGTCATTGCGAATTGGCGCGATTCGGAACGTGTTCCGTATTTGATTGCTGCGATGTCAGATAAACCAAGGCCAGAGCGCTGCCCCTGTTCTGTATTCGACAGCAAAATTATCTTTCAGAAGCTAATGTTAAGTGCGTTTTCAGCCGCGGCGACTCCCTGAACTCCGCCGCTGTGGTTGCGGACAATCTTCAGCATTCTATCAGCAGTGCAAACAGAATGTACTTGATGCAATCAGCTAGGTCGCGTGTATGTTCAGAAGATTTTGTTTTTCAGTGAGCGCACGGCGACTAACTGGAATGTGAACTGAAACTGGAATATTTATTTATATGCGATGCTGCCAGTCAGACAGTTTTATGAACGAAAGGTGCGTATTGGAGTCGGTCAACGAGTGCCTATGGGCTAACTATTTCTCCCTGCACGCACATCGAAGTTATTATGTTCAAATTTGTTCCAAGAGCTTTTTTTTTTTTAAAAAACTTACGTCTTTTTCAGTGATAAACAATGACAAAACAAGGTTTTCGACTACAGATGACATCAGTCATGCACTTATTTTACAAAGCGCTCACACTGTCAGCGTTGAAGAATAAACAGTGAGTAGACGAGTTCACAATACAGGCTGTTTTCTAATTTCATGTGTATTTTTGTTAAACGGGAACACAGGATACGAGTGGCAGTGCATTTTTTTAAATATAAAACCCCACAGAGCTTGCTGCTGATTATGCTAAGAAAGTAAGTAGTTTCTTTTAAACTCAACAACATTCTATGATAAATTATGCATTTGAATCATCACATCAGTCAATCCAGTTTCATATGACTTTTCATATTACTGCGTCACTACAGTCCCAAGCAAAAAGCGCTGTGCCAAAATGCTTAGTTCTATCTATAACGCCGGCGTATTAGGCACATTTGTATCGCTTGAAGAAATCACCTGCTTCTACAATAATGTCAAAGCCGTCAACGACAGGAGTCCGAGCAGTTAAACGCCTTCCTAAATGCAGATGAGCTCCTTAGCACTCCTTCAACATATAGGCCTCCAGATCGGCTGTTCCAAAAGTAGCACTGCTTGTACGCCCACGTCAAGTAGAACATCTTCGCCGCCGACAAGGACATCGACGCCACTTCGTAAGAAAGAAACCACGACGACGTTTTCGCCATTTCGGCCACTGTGTGGAGCCCGAGCGCGATGCCTGCTAGCCTCGTCGAAGCCGCGCTGTTCGAATCATTCTCTTCGGAGCGAAGAGCGCCTTCAAGACACGAAAGTCTCATCTTCAGGCTGCTGAGAAACGCGTTGGACCATCCTCCGCGGTCCAGGAGGAACTGCCACAACTGTGCCGCCATTTCGAATCCCAGAGTCGCTAGACTGGGTCCGGCGTTCTCTGACGAATGAAGCTGAGTCGCGAGCAGATAGAGGCCCCCGGGAATGAACAGCTGGTAACCCCTCACCAAGACAGCGTCGTCCGGGAGTGTGGTCAGAGGAGGTATCCGTCGCTCTGCCTTCGCCCGAAGAACCCTGAACTTGTACGAGTGCGCCGCGAACAGGGCCGAGGCGAACGAGGTTGACGGCCCGATTTCGGGAACGCTGACGTCCGAGACCGCGACGTGGCTGGGGAGCAGCAGTCTCACTTTGCGAAGAGCGTGCCGGAGAGCGGGAACGCTGCCCACACCCGCGGTGCTAGCCCAGGAGGACACCTCGGCGAGCATATGGTCGCGCACGCCGAGGAAGAGGCTGTGAACGCGCGCGTCGTTTTCGGGCGAGGACACGACGTCCGCCATGAACGCTTCTTCCAGTTCGCAGACGTCCAGCACGCTGCAAGCGAAGCCCAGCTGAGTGAAACCGGGTTCCTCAACGGTGCTCTTCACGGAAGTCTCCACGTTGACCGCGGTGCACAGCGTGGTGTACGCGACGGCCAGGGGCTGATTCGCAGCCGCAACGAGACCGTCGAAGAGGGCGCTCAGCTGCTCCTCGGCCGAGAGAAACAGGGTCCTCGTGGTCGGCGCTATCGCGAGGATGTATTCCGCGACCAACTTGGTCCACTCGCTCTGCGAAAGGGCCGAAAAAGGGGAGTGCTCGATGGAAATGCTTTCCGCGTTTCTTTTTCCCGGAAGATGGGGCTCAGTGACGAGCTTGTCGAAGCCGAAGAGCGAGGCGACCGGCAGCGACACATTGAAGGCCGCGTTGAAGACCTTCAGCGCCGCCGCGATCTGCTCCTGCGAGGCCGAGAAGAAACAGTCCGTGCGCCTCTCCAGCGTCAGGAACCACTCCGCCGCCGATTCCCCTGCCGTCGGCGAGACTTGCACGAAGATCACGGGCGGCGCGGAGTACTTGACGCTCATCTCGAACAGGAAGCGCGCCATCTTCGCCGGGCTCATGAAGGCGGACACGGCGCCCGTCTCCACGATGGCCGACACGTACCGGGCCACGCTCCACGCGTGCTGGAGCTCCCTCTGGTAGCTTTCCAGGAGCCTCGTTCGGAAACGGCCCGCGGGGCTACGAAGCAAGGCCCTGTGGAGCCGCTCGGTGTATTTCCAGCCCAGCGCGGCGCTCCAGAAAAATCCTGACGCATGGCGCGAATCGCCGGACCTGGCGCATACGTACTCGTAAAAGTCCTGGCACGGATCCACGCTCCTGTTGAGCAGTGGTATGATGGTTTCGGCTTCGACTCGGCAACAAAAGCCCGGCCGCGCTCGCACGATGGGCGGTGGGTGCCTCCATACGAAGAAGTAGATCATGGGAACGACCGCCGTCAAACCAGCGGCGGCCAAGGTCAAGGCGCAGCAGGTTCGGCCATTTACAACAGCATTGGTCGGGTTGGTCGGCGACGTGGGCCTGATCGCTTCTTCTACGACGACGCTGCCTTGCACCTGGACAGTGGATGAGCTCTGTACTACTGAACTCATGAATATATCGATACAAAGCTGTGTTGCCGCGTGATATCGTAGCTCGGTCAGTCGTGGGTGCTTAAGAGCGACCACTATCTTCTTCGTAAACTTCTCCTTCTTCTTCTCCTTAACCTCCAACGTTTACGACGCATGACGTCAGCGTGCGGAATATCGAAGAAGTTACCTTCAGTGTCGACGAGAAATTTCAGGGCGAACAATAGGAATGCAGTTATTTTAGCGTAAAATTATATAAAATATAACCACGAACTTCCTAGCATATTGGAATGATAAACACAGCTAGCAGCAGCGAGACAAATATCTTGACAGATACGCACAAACCGACGCATCGTATCAAGTACTAGCAGGTCCAGTAATGCGCATACATTTTGACTGCAGGACAACCTTCAAGTCATAGTGGATAATGTTCGTAGATAGTCTTATATTTATTCATCATTATAACTTGAAATGATTCATCCATTTCTTCATCCAATCCTCCATAGTGGGTAGGAGCCCGTTGATTGACGGCAAACAACGGCTATTGGACCTTCACCATCATACCTAAGCACCGGCGTAAGGGTGGCTAAACTAGCAGCGGAAGGGTGTTGGCTGCAGGTAGATCTAGCGTTGCAGAAATTGCCGACAATTGCTTTTTCCCATCACCATGGTTCAGCGGAGTTAAATTAAAATGATGACACGCCGGTAACGAGAACATAGTGGCGGTGCAATAGGTCAGCCGGCATGCGCATTCATCATCTTCTTGTTCTTTGTACTTCTCTCCTATAGCGTGTTGCGCCGCCACATATGGTACAAAACTTAGCTTGTTTCGCACTCGTAGGTTTTTGGCACTATAGCGAATATTGACTTCCGGGTCAATTCTTCATGACCACAACGCCGACGACACACCAACACAGGCAATGTTGGTGACAATCAGCAGTACTCGCGCTGCTGCATGTCACCACCAGCCCTATAACGTAAAACCATTCCCATGGGTTTTTATTACAATCTCCTGACGTCTGATTTACGCAACCACCGACGCAAGTATCGGGCGGAAACCCGCAGCGTTGTATGAAAAGCCCAATGAAACGCGCTCTTCCTTTATAGGAGGTCACTTTTTCTGCTTTCAAAGCGAATAGCACTGCCTACATTGAACAGATTTCCTCATCTAATTGGCTGACAAGAGGCGAGGAGCATGCTCGAGTGAAGAGGGGTTCCATTGGGTCGAGCCATAACAGTAAAAGTGGATAACCAGCTGAAGAAGGTGGTGCCGGCGTCTATGATGGATCCGCTTCGCCTTACTTAGCTTGCGGCGGATGGTCGAAAATCGCGGCGGCGTGCAACGGAACGTTAAAAATGCCGCCAGAACGGATCCTAAGCAAGGAATAGTTGGCAAAATTGTGTCTCATACTTGCCGAAAGAGCTCGATAACGTTATAGTGCCACGGAAAAATATCCTAGTATTTAGTGCCAGAGCAATCGATGTGCAGCGATCTTCTATTCCTTTTGGAACGGGGCAGCCTCCTCCTATTCAGAAAGAAATTGAGTATTGTGCGGCATATTAATGCTTCTTTAACGCATACACGCCACTTTAACGCTGAGTTTTCGCGGTTTTGTGACGTCGCGTGACAGACAGGCGAAGTGGGCGCAGCCCGAAAACGTTTGATCAATGGCAGAGTATTATGGCGAAAAAAAGCATCGAATGAGAAATAATTACTTTTATTTTGTTTGGTTTAATCATGCATAATCATTGTGCACGCATCGTATCAGATGGAGCGTTTTTGCGGTTTTCTTGACATAGCGTGAGAGACAGGCGAAGTGCGGGGGTGGCCCGGAAATTTTTCGACCAATCATGGAGGGCAGATTGCAGAATTGGAATAGCAAAGTCTGGAATAGCTTTACGTTATAGCGCCCTGTAAAGGCTCGCTCACCCTAGACCAACATGACACCGATATCGGTCTGCCGACTGTCGGCGACAGCGTTTTCCCTTTGTGTCGGCGCCTTTGCGACACTGTACCGACGCCGAACAATGTGCCGACCATCGGCAGATGGTTCAGCGTCGGTACAATTTGACAGATGCGCCGACACGAAGGAAAAAACGCTGTCGCCGACAGTTAGCAGACAGATATCGGTGTCGGATCGGCCTAGCATGAGTGAGCCTTTATAGTAGCGATCGACCGGTGCAAATGTAAAGCTTTTTGAGCTGAAAACATACATGATAAAGTAGAAAAGAACGCAAGAAGTCCTATATGTAGGAACCAGGTTGCGTATAACGCGCAGTGACAAACTGTTTTATTGGGCATGAATAACGAGCAGGAATTGTTTGAATTCTAGAACTCAGTTTACTGAACTTTAGGCGAAATGTTTAACCAACCAGACAGTTGATCCAAGCACTAGCAGTCACTAATGATACACTAATAATTTCCGGGATTCACCATTTAGAGATTGATGCGGATAAATTTTAGCAGCGGATGCGATTCATATTACTCACTTTTATTACTTTTATCATGCTTTGCTTTCGTCAAAAGAAGCTCACGTTGACACATCCAAGTTGTCTGAATTGATCGTTCTCTCGCCTCTTTTCTCTCGCTTCCTAACGCGACATAAGACGTCCAGCACGCTAACCACCACGACCCTTTCACCCAGCAATTCCCAGATGGCCAAAAGCCCCTCAGGGCTTGCGTGCCAGAGAACTTCGGAAAAGTAGCACAAGCTGTAGCAGCAGCGGCAGCCACAAACGCAAATTAGCACTTCTGCAACACAGGCAGAATAAAAAAAATTACGCCACTGACACTTCGCTTCCCTTCCCTTCAAGCAGAGAGGGGTAGCAGGAAGAGCATCTGTTGCCTTTCCCAGCCAAATCACGCCGGGTTACCCACGCAACACCCTGCTCGCGTCAGGCCCTCCAGTGGAAGACAAACAAACAAACAAACAAACATACAAGGAGAGAGACACACGGTGGGGCCATTTTTCGCCACGGTGGCGTTTGCATAATAACCGCCGCCGAGGAAACCGCAAGCATCCCAGTGCGAACCGCGCGCGTAAACGGAACACGGGGTTGGGAAGAATGCCGTGCCACGGTTCGAATCACGCCCATCAGAGGCAGAAACGGCTTTTCACCTGCACGCACGTTCGCGTCGCTGGCTCGTTTCGCGCTGCGGACTGCGGCGATCGAAGGCGCTGGCTGCTGCCGCCGCCGCAGCACCATTTCCACGGTTCGACGCGTTGCCCGACCCTAATGAATTGTAACGCGGTTATGCCCGCTTCCACTTTCGTTCCGATCCCTTTGAGTGCGAAGTCGCGGCTACACCAGCAGCTCGAGCGGCCGCCTGATGTGGCGTGCGATAGCCACGAACTGATGTTTGTTGTTTGTATGATGTTTGTATGTTGTATATGTGTGAACGGAAGTTGTATAGCTGTCTGTGTGAGACAGTGGTACGAGCGGAGATTTTTTCGCGAGCCCCCAGGTTTGGTTGCGTGCGCCCCGATGCACAAGCCGTGCGCGGAATCGGAAAAGAAAGCCCGAGTCTCAGCACTGTCCGAATTCGGACAGGCAGGAACGGTTATGCAGGACAGATGGTTTTAACGATTTTTGTTGGTGCTTTTACTGTTAACACTTGCCGGACGTGCTGCATCTCTGTATTGGTGTTCTATTTATGCGCGTGATGGCAAAGCGCGTGTATGAGTTACTGCTGAACGGGCTTGTTTCAATGCACGTCATGTTTTCATTCGTGCCGCAATGTATAGTTTTGGAGAGGGGGGGGCTACGTATTTTTTTCATACATATAAAATTTCGTTTCAGTAATGCAATAAACCACGAGGGAGAGAGAGAGAGAGAATTCAATATCGGGAAAGAAGAGGGCTCAGCCTGAGCTAGTATGTTCCGTCCTGTTACTGTGAACAGGGGAAGGTGGAAAGAGAACAAATAATGACGATAAAAACAATGATGATGCGAAGAGGAAGAAGGGATGGATATATATAGTAATCACGTACCACAGTGGTTTTCTCAAAGGCTGCGGAATTAATTAAAGAAGCACCCGGCAAAATAGGCATGACAATGAACAAAGCACAAATAAAGAAAAAGACGCAAATACGCGCGGAGCTGTTCGTTTGTAATATCAAAAGTATGATATCATCTAAGGTAGTGCAGTAAATTGCACAGGTGAGTCTTGGCATCTTTCGTAGGTGCAAAATTTAGCAATGTTATCATAAAGTTGCGGTAATTCGAGTAGGTAAACATTTATGAAGTGATCGGAAACTAAAACATCGTATAAACATTAGAGTCCCATCTCGCTCTTACAGCAAATTGTTACGAAACCTGGAAGACGACTGTGGCTTATTCTGTGGCCTAACGTGACGCAGACAATGTGGATACTGTTTGCAGTATTTTTAGTTCATAATGTCAGATAGCATTAGGAGCCTGGGCGGAGCCGATAACGTAACATCGATCCGTCTAAAATCGGAAGGGAGACCAGTCTCTTCAAAAGATCGATCTGCATGAAGAACCTGGAGCACGTGCAAATCTACTTTTACAAGAAAACTGAAAGTTCAGTTTCTCCCTCCTAAATCCTTTACTGCGGTAAAAATACAACGATTATCAGATAGAAACGACGGCGAGATTCATTCTTACGTTTTTCAGTTGTCTATAAATAAAGTGACCTTAAATATGTTCAAGCTACTGCATAGTGCTAGTAGTGGCATTGATCTAGTCGTGTGTTACCATGTATGCCTCCTTTAGCACTGAATTCCGTCCGGCAGCATCAACAGGAGCATCACATTACCCTTCAATTTTAGGTACGCGTCCCCATAAAACTCTGCGCAGTTGAAAACCCACATCTTCCTACGCCCAACCATAGCACTCCTTTCCGGTGTCGTTTAATTCGTACTGCTCGCCTTCATCTGCCTTTAATTCATACTTTAAAACCGCCTGATTGTTTTGGACGCATCTAAATTATCGCCTACGTGCTTCAGGCAACATTATTACCAGCTACCGCAGAAGCTTATGGTCACTGCGTACAGAAGTAATGGCTTCGATTTCCCTTGTTATTTCTTTCATGCCGCTGGCTATTCAACCAACGTGCGCCGCAATTATTGCCATCATTTGGCACGCCGGCAAGCTACATGCTGCGCTTGCTGCTGCCGTAATAACCATCTGGTTTACACCTAGAACTTCTGATGTGAAGGCAAAACGGGGGAAACCTGCAGAAGTAGGTTTCTCCGCAGAAACACTCTTATTGCGGGGAAGCGAGGGTCGTTAACTAGTCAATGGTAGTCTTCTGGGCGCGCCTGAACTGCCGTATCAGCACAAATCGAACCGTTTATTTTTCTAAATGCCCACAACGAATACAGTTCTGGAGCGCTGTCATATTCGAGCTAAATGGAACGCTGCTTAGATTGATTGATTATTATTTTTTTCCACAGTGAGAAAGAGAGGCGCTTTTGGTACCGGGCTGCTCAGATTTCTGAAAGTGCTCCAACGTGAACGGCCTACTACTTGTGGGATATTGCATCACATACACATCGAATCAAGTATGCCATAGCGCCTATGTTGTTTTCTCGCGAGCGTTGACCGTGTAAAGATACGTTTCTCCGCCCGCTGCCAAGCGCATACACCTAGCGGGTGACTGACGACGACAACGACGAAATCGATGGAGCCAGTATTTCCGTGCCTCCACTATTGCAGACCGTCTTCCCAGAATTTTCATTGGCCACGACTCATTAACGGAGCGCTCTGCAATCATCTCAGCCTCCGCAGATCCCCGTGCCCCCTCCCCCACCCTCCTCCTCCCTCCCTTCCCTCGCACCGATATCTTCACGCCCGGAAAGCACCTTCGCAAGCGCGTCCCCGCGACCCACGTCCTGCGCGCCTGTACGAACGAGCCTTTTAAAAACTTCGCTTCATTTGTAACGGCACTGCAGATCGCGCGGCTCGCCAGAGCTGACACGGTCTTTACGTACTCCCCCCCCCCCCCCCCCCCCCCCCCCCCCCCTGAGATTACCTTTCCTCAATCTATTCGCTCCCTGATTTCGCAGGTTCTTTAACGCGCGAGCGACGCCGACGCGGTGCCGCGCGCGGGCGCAAATGATGCGCGAGATTGCCTCATTTTCTCGGGCTGGACGCCGCCTAAAGACTTTTCCCGGCCGGGCAGCCGATCAGCCAGCTGCCGCAGCCTGGGCGATGGAAATTCGGCGGCGACGGCGAACGGGCGCACACGTTCATCCCGCTAGCTTTTCGAGACATCGAGTAAATGGGCGCGCGCGGCCAAGCCGGCTTGTGCCACCCAACTCTGTCTTATATAGCTCGTACGAGCAACCTGTCGGAAGGACGGTAGCGATGCCTTTGTTCTCTTTAATTAATGAAGTGTCCTAGCTTAATGGCAGGTTTCAGGAAAGTGTTACACGGGAACGCCAACTCTTTGCCGCATAGACTCGTGTAATAGCTGCACTCCGAGATTCGAACGCACGTACCTTAGGGGATTTAAAAAAAAATACATTTTAGAGGTGTTCGGAGCCACACCCATAACGTCGAAAAGTAAAAAGAACCATCAGCAAAGTAACACACATTGCTTCTTTTTAGCTGTGCCGTGGCCCCAGCACTAGGTCTGTGTAGTATGTTGCGGTTACTCTAAACGTGTCGATCCTAAGACTCAAACGTACGTTTATTATGGCTTTATTTTGTGAAGACAAACCTGCGAGCTCTCGCAGTCAAACTTCCTGCTGAAAAGACCGCACTTTATTCTCGTAATGACGGCACTCTGTTCGGTTGCACAAAATTAACACAGACAAAGAAACTGCCTAGCGCAGGGTAGTAGACGGCATATTTACTACAAAACCCACTCCACGTGTTTCTGACGCATATGCATTCTAAGAAGGGCATAGTTAAATACGGGCTACAGTTTACCATCAGGTAACCGTATAGACAAAACAACTCGCTTAGCTTTAGGGAAGGTGGAAAGCTTGTGTTTGTTTCTTTATTCGCAAAATAAATTGCCGGTGGAAAGTGGCTGGTTGCTCTACGCTTTGGTATACGCCATCACGCACGATACGTATCTTTCACAGTCCGTTTCACACATTGCAGTCACAAAGGGCCTTCCGTAGTATAATGTAAAAACTGTATCAGTTGCGGCAAAACAAAGAAGGCCCAACAATTTTTCCGCAGCCCATTTTACACAGAATCTAGCGCTTCGCCTGGTCAGTAAGTTTTCGCCGATTAGATTTACGATGCATAGCTCGTGCTCTATTTCGGGACAACCTGCTCGCTCAAGCACATTTCAAACTCTACGCCCGCTGGTTCAAATTCCCGTCGACTGAAATCAGCATTCGCTCATTTTTTATTTATTTTTTAGTCCTATTACAACCAATCTGGTGAAAGTACTTCAACGACCATTTTCTCGCGGTGACGGTGAAAGCTGAAGGGGGTGTGCTGGGTAATAAATATAAATCACAGAATATTCAGCAACGTAACCTGCGTAGGAAATCCCGAATTTCCGCTTTGAAGTGTAATTATAAATTATTATAAAATAAAGATCGCCTCACGTATACCTAACTTGAATAGACAACTTCTTTTTGCGCGGCTTGTTTCTATGTCAGTAATGCTTAATTCTCGTGTCTGTCGTCGTGTTTTACCGGTTCCACGTATAAAGCCAGCCAGGAGTTTGTATGGCCGCGGCGGTGACAGCTGATGGCATGGTCCAGCAGCGCAGCTTGCGTGGAATCATTGAAGCGGCTGTCTGAACACAGTGTCGGAGATTAATCATCACTAAGAACAGCCAGCAAATAGACCGCTAGTACATCCGAAGTGCGTGAGAACTCGCTTAAACAGCTTCACTATCTTTGATGTTTGAGTTGCTCCGATTCACGTTCATCTGTGAAGGCTTGTTTTTCTCACTAGCACAAACTTCGTTCCTCGATAGCACGGACGAATTTTCCCTTGAGTTCTCTCATTTGCATGTACAGCTCCTATTCACCCCGTTGAAACCTACGCTCGTGGAGGATCTCATTACGTATAATATATGATTGTCGTTGCAAATAAGACATTCGCGTTATACATCGAACATAGGCTTCTCGGAACGTGCGCAAATTTCGCGAGCGTATTCTCCACCTGTACAGTCAATATGTGATTAAAACGCGACCACGTAGCATTATCTATATGCTGCGCCATGTGAGGCTCTGCTGAAAAATTTTTCTCTCAGCTTGATCCTGCCGACTCCCTCGCATCTCTTTTCGCGTGCAGAGGCAACTATCATCGGCGAATCTTAGATCTTTACTCTCTCTGATGACGCAATCCTACGTCGCATTGAGCTTAGATCAGGCCTACCCATTTGTCAGGTCTGTGGTCCGCATCCTAAGCGGTACACGCGTCCCCATCCCCCTCCCCACGTGTTGGTAACAAACCGGATTCAGTCTGGTTAACCTCCCTGCCTTTCCTTCCTCCCTTTTCTCTCTCTCTCTCTCTCTCTGGGAATGCACCCGCACCCTCTGTTTACGCCACATTATCACGCGCGCCGGAATACTCCCGTTTATGCCGTACACCTGGGCGAACTGGGTCGCGCCACCCGAAGACCTGCGCCGGACTCTGTAACTGCTCCTGATACACCCCCGTCCGCCATATTCAGGGGACGATCGCGGCCATCGCGTATTCAGCACCGGGGAATGCCAGCTCCGCAAGAGGAGACGTCTCGGACTACAGTCGTCACATAATGAAGTTTTTCTTCAGCCGGTCAACCAGACAGTTGCGAAGGCGCGCGCAATACTGCCGTACTTTCTTCCACGTCTCGACGCTCCAATGTATTCCTCCTACGCGGGGAGCGCAACACATCAGCCAACGGCATTTTCATATCTGGTTCAGTGCTGACGGCGGCACGATAAATATACTCCACAAATGCGAAGGTACGTCGCACAAAGAGAGAGCAAGAAAGAGAGAAAAGAAAGAGAGAAAAGAAAGAAAATAAAGGGGTAGAAGAGTAAAAGAAAGGAAATGCTGCTGCTACGACAGAGCGCATGAAATCCGCGTAATGACACCGCGGCGATCAACGCCAGCAGATGCGCTAGTTTTCACACCTCGCTTTGCGGCAGCGCGGCTAGGACGAACCACCGTGGCGGGGGCAGCTTTCTCGGCCCGCAATCAAGCGCCAATCTGCGGATCAATGCGAGGGTCATCGCGGTAATGGCGGGCAAACGTCGGATCGAGCGTGACCTTCTTCCCATAGGTGGCGCGCCTGTCTGATGATCGCACCAGCGCGCGAGAATGTAAGCGGGATGCTTGCATGGCTGCCGTTTTAGGGGGCGTTCGATGGTGCTATGCAGCTTCGACAGGCGTCCGCGGAAGTGTCAAGTGTATTTTTGTTACGGGAAGCTGTCGTTGCTATCGCAGATAATAGAAACCGCCCACTGTTTATAGGCAAAAAAAAAATGCTTGATAAGAACGAATGACTATGTTAATACATACGTATGCCTGAAGTATTGAAATCTCCGCCGTTCCGCAGTTCCTGTACATCCTTAAATAAAGGAAAACATACTTCATCTTTCTCTTAAGCTTGTAAGGCAGTGATACCGCTCCTGCACGCACAGACCCCTTCGTTACTCCAAAGGACTGTGCTAGCCCACATAACGAATGTATTATCACGCTGCACATGTAGGGGGATCCTGTATATGAACAAGCAATCCATTTATCGCCCCCCACTCCCCCCTCTAACCCTTCAATCTGGAAACCCCTGCAGTTGCTATAGTTAATATATTGCCATAACGTCTCACGTCAGCAGTTCAGCATTTGAAATTCAGAGAAATTCAGCATTTGAATTGAATTTATGTTGATTCTGTGCTTTGAGATAGCGGCGGAGTATATATATGTGCTGACTGAAAGAATAAAGACACTTGGTTGTTAGTCAGCGCTGTTGTCTGTGTCCCTCTCCTTGTCCTGCTGTTTAGCGCTGTTTTACTGCTCGTAAGCAGTTATTAAATTCGTGGACAGTGCAACTCTCCGATTAATGAAAAGAAAGGTCGCACGCAGCAAAGCTCCCGGCACCTTGCCCCCACAAAGAAGATGGCGTGTTCTTCGGTAGAACATCTTTCTGCATGTTTCCCTGGAATATATTCGCGTAGAAGAATTATCTCGGAAGAGTACAAGACCAGGAACACCGTTATAGTCTTTCAGTCTGCTGTGAATCTGCGTAGCCACGTCTCAAAAGCCTAAAAATTGGCGCGGTTGTCTAGGTATCATGTATGCTACAAACCGTCGTTTCTTTTAGCTGTGTCCTGGGCATGCACAGACTGGCGCGAAAATTTCATATGACACAAATATTTTCACCGGCGCAAGCTAGATAGATTATGGGGTTTTACGTGCCAAAACCACTTTCTGATTATGAGGCACGCCGTAGTGGGGGACTCCGGAAATTTCGACCACCTGGGGTTCTTTAACGTGCACTAAATCTAAGTACACGAGTGTTTTCGCATTTCGCCCCCATCGAAATGCGGCCGCCGTGGCCGGGATTCGATCCCGCGACCTCGTGCTCAGCAGCCTAACACCATAGCCACTGAGCAACCACGGCGGGTCCGGCGCAAGCTAGCTCGTCACTCTTTGTTAAATATAACATACATTGGAGTTATAGCGTACTGAATACTAACGAGGAACGCTTTGTTAGGGGAGCCATGAAACAAACAAAATTAACTCGAAGTCATTGTATACGTGATAGAGCTGAAAATTATACATAATGTGTCTTTAAGCGTGGGCCGACCGCATTGTATCTTTATTTTAGGGTCCGTGCCCGTGACGAAAGGAAACATTTCTTCCGTGTCCCGTAACCCGAAATGTTTCGCGGTTGTCAGTGCAGGGTCGAAAATTTGCATGAATCGTTTAGTAGGAAGAAACAGACCTCATAAGGGCAAGGTGTGCCTGCTGAACGTGTGTCGTTAGCAGGACAATCACGCTGCAGCCGAAACTGCAAATACACTAGGTTGTTTGGTTTTCAGACAGTGTTTTTCTTTTTTTTTTTCGCAAACGTCCTTTAAGTCTGTTAAGCGTCCAACCCGGAATGAAAGTATAAACGTAACAGATACCTAACTGCAAGGATTTCGTCAGAATCAAACCATCAAGTCCTACTTAAGTGATTTACGCTAGAACCTAGCGGTACATCTGTCGCCAGTCAAATATGCAGAACATAATTTTTTTCGTTAATATGACTTCAAGAAGTTGTCCGTTTTTCGTCATGAGTATACAGCGTGTGCAACCTCGACAAAGTTAAGCTTTTGCCGGGTTAGCGCTTTCGCTCGGACGAAGCCGATCCGATCCGAGTCCTTATCTCGCTCCCTGTTCGAGGTCCGATCTCTTCCGGTCGCGAACGGGGAAATAACTTCCGGCTTCCTAGCAAGGAAACACGCCGCAGCCGCCGCCACCACGGCCGCCATAACTCAAGGCTGCACCGAGAACGCCCCCTAAGGTTGCTTCCGCTGAGACGCCACTTCCGCCACCGCCTCCGGAGATGGCGCTGAACAAACGTGAAGTAAGAACGCCAGCAGAAGTGGGGGCGTGCGGTACGAACGGGGAGAAGGTCCCAAAGAATGAACGGAAGCCAGCGCGGAGACCGGAAGTAGACTTGAACTGCTCAGCGCTATACGGGAGCACTTCCCCGTAAAACACGGCGCAGCTGCTTCCCCCAACAATGCCCAACTTGCGTTGTTTCCTGTGCCGAGATGTCGTTTTCGATACGTTCCTACGTCTCTCTTTTCTAGCGTGTTCGCTCATTTGTAGCCACCAACGAAACTGGGGCGAGTCAAGGACGCGTGTCATCCCCTTCCACACACGCAGTTTTAAATGTTACGCGTCCTACGACTGACGACAACCGAGATCTAGCGGCTTGCGCTTCTAAACCACGCGAGGTTGTTTCTGGAGATCGTAACCTATAAGTAAACAAGATCGCAGAGAGAACCAGCAATTCGTTAATGGGGATTTCTGTGTGGTTGTTTCGATATAGTTATTTTCGTTCGTTGTTAAACAGCGCCTTCTGCTTTCCTCTCCCGAAAATAGAAATTAAGAAGATAATAGGAAACGCACAAGGATCCTCAAATTATCCAGTGTAGCTCAGAAAATCTCGTTGTTTGACACGAATATGTCGTATTTCACATTAAGAGGCAGGAGTTTGTTTAAAAAAAACACACACAGAAGTGATTGGTAACTGAGCCTACGACGCAATAAGTAAGTGATGACGCTGCGTACAGCGCTCACGGATTGAAGTAACCGGATAGTGCTAGAAGTTACCCTCGGGTTACCTTTATATATAGATAAGCAATTGCCTACAGCTCCTCGCTATGAGAGCGATAAGCGCTGTGCGCGCCGAACATGGCATACTGCCGTAGCATGACTACACATCAATCGTCAAGTACGTCTTTGCAAGAGTCTATGACCGTAATGGCAAAGCAGTCAATGACGCTGCGGACAGAGTAGCTCGCACATTGAGAACAGAATGCGCATTAACGCGCATTCTGTTCTCACTATAGCTTGCAAGCTTTCATTAAAGTTGTTCGAGGTTCCGTACATTCTACCGAGCGGAAGAAATTCTTTCTGTTGTAAGCGTGCTTCCTCTGTAATGCTTCTCAAGAAGGCTCCAAAACAAGCCGAACACTAAATACTCGCCTACACCTTGTTAGCACAAGCAAGGCCTGCGTACAGACAACGACATTTTCCTACTGCGCAGAATATAGCACACTGGACTCACCCGCGCAAAGCCGGACCGAGAGCACACGATATAACAGCAAGACATCCTTCACGGTCACCTAAATCTCGTAAATTAACATTCTTTACTCATTGGCTGCACTATTAGGAGTATGGCCATGTACTGAGCTTTTTTTTGTGTTGTACCTTATAGCCATGAAAGTTTCCATATCTATGGTGGGAATATGATATATGGAATACGGAGTCTTAACATATGTAACTGTCCCGTGTACCACTTATAAAACAGACGTTCTTGCTTTCCCTCTTTGTTTGCTTTTTAATATTACACAAACTTGAAAAAACTATGGACGATCATAGGTCATGGTAAAAGATAGGGGAAAGAAAACACAAAATAGCAGAGCAGATGTACAGACATTCAAGTTGCCTTAATCTATAACGCCATCCGCTTCCCGCTTGACCGCTCGTCGAACAAATCGAGGGTCCGATCAGAGCGAGGTTAATGGGCCGCCCGCGCCATTCCCGAACGACGCCGCGCAGAAAGAATTTATCGGGGCCACTGCGAGGCCAGGCACGAGGGGGCACGTAAATCTTTCGAACGAATCAATACGAACCAATCAGGCAAATGAACACGCAGCCACGACCAGCGAGGCTACAGTAGCATCCGCTTTTCGCCGGGAAAAAACAAGAAAGCTAGTAAGGAAGGGTAAAATATAGAAAATAAATCATAGTTAGAGGACATACCGAGAAGCTAAAAGTCAAACACGAAGTCGAAGATGCCTGAGCTTCGCTGGGCCATGGCAGCGATGGCCGTGATTCCCCCGGGGACGATGCATGCGCGCAGAACGCGATGCTAAGGCATGAAGCGCGTGGAAGCGACTATACCACGGAGATACGTGCAACACGTGCTGCATACGGCAGCGTCTTCCCCGCGTACCCTCCGCCACATCGGAACCCACTTCTCCTCAGAGGCGCACGGGCCTGTCTCAACGCCAAGCGAGAGTTTGTTCGGAGCCCTATCTAACCCACTGCATAAACACACGGGCACGCCAGAAAGAAACAGGCGCGCTCTCTCGCTGATGGTTCCGCGGTTTTTTTTTCCCTGTCATAGATTGAGCCTCGCGTGTCTTTCTTGTTCGTATTTCCACGAGAATCTCAGCGCGCCCAGAGTCGCAGCCCCGGCGCCCAAGAACGCTCTCTGCTCTTTCTCGTCCGGGCTGGTATCGTATATCGCCGCGAGCGTGCTGCTGCGAGGGAGAAGCTCTGGCGATAAGAACGCCTCTGGCTGGTCGGTCTCGCTATACTCGCAGGCCCCGTGTTTGCATCACAGAGAAACACGTGATTCAATAAGAAGACGCCGCGAGTGCCACGAGAGATTCTTGACGGCCAAGGATGCCATCGCGCTGATGTTTCGACGGGCAACGCCACCGATAGCGTTCTCAGTCATCCAGTTTCCTTACTGCATAGAGAGAGAGAGAGATAAATGGGGTGGGAAAGAGGTTAAACCGAAAAGAGTCCGGTTTGCTAACCTGCACTGGGGGAAGGGTAAGGTGAAATGAGAGCTTCACCGCAATGTCTAGGTTGTGTTCGCGTTCTCCCTTGTTTTGCGCGTGCTCGTCAGATGGTTCTTGGCGCGCTCACAGATATACATTTTTTTCCTTACTACGGTGCCTGTCACGCACTCCTGTGTTGCAGGATCTTGAAGATCTAGGAAAACCAATCACGGAAGACAATGAACGAGGTGATTGGCGTGAGCAACGAAATAGTGCATCCTACGTTATCCGCCTGTACTGACAGACAAATGAGATTCTTACGAAGGCAAGGTCGTTAAATTACCAACAGAATGCAAGCATTACACGTAAGGCATTCAGTTTGTGTAACACCTTTGTTATTTGTTGTTTACTTATGTGATGTGACAAGACGCTTTTGAGTCACAGTTAGTTATACTTTTTCTCCGCTTCATTCGCCGCCTTTCTTAGTCGGCATACTCACGACGCCATAATAAGGTATATGAGATACAGTATGTTAGCCAGATATGTTCTGCGAAAGTGCGCAGATATATTCATGAAAGCAGAATGTATCGTCCATCTTAATGTTAAAGCCGGCATAAAAGGAACATGAGATGGGATTGCTCGGAAATAGAGCTTCTCAGTCTACGCTGCGCATTTCCGTGGAACTTATTTGGTTAGCCGGTGCTCTTACCTTTCTAGTCGCAGATTAATTCTGCAGTCTCAAGCCGGGCCATCTCTTGACCATGTTGCTTCACCTAATCTTGTGTAGAAGAGCCAGTGTCGTGGCATCTACTCATATCTACACAGCATCTACACAGTACGATAGTACTGTGTTACCAGTAGACTCTATCTGCCCTGTAGGACAACTCAACTGAATCTTTGAACTGCCGAAAAACAACGCTTTTCTTGGCATAAAGTTTTCTCTCTCTCTCTCTTGCCCTCTCAGCAGGTAACCAAGATTTAAAGCATGTACTGCATACTTTGATGTCCAGCAAACCCAGTTCACTCAGTCACCTGTCAATTCTAAGCTATACTTCCTAGGCAGCGCCGAACTTCAGTTCTTTCGCGGTTTTCGAGTTATCGAAAGTTATGGGAGCAGGCTGCAGATGGAAACCCTACATCTTGTTCGTTACTGTTGTTGCCGTCGCTTCCCACCCTCTCCTTCTGTACGCCATTCTCTTCGTCGGTGCGCTCGGGATCTGGCTTGAACTCGGTCATGCAGGCAAACCGTTAGGCCCTTCGCTCCCAAGGAAAACCTTCCCTCTCTCGTGCCCTGACGGGATTCACTCGTCACACTCTTTGTCAGCCCGTCGTGACGCCTCAAACAGCGAACAGGCGCCGCGAGGCGTGTCGCCAGCGTTCGAGCGAGGACAGGCACCGTGGCAGGAATCAAAGAGAGATTAATTGCCCTACGTGCCAGACGGCGGCACTGGGCCAGCCACTTTTCACCCGTGCGAGTATCGATCGCCGGACTTGGCGAGAAACGAGCGGGTTGGGAACGAAGGACGGGCAGAAGGGAAGGGCTGCAGTAGATGCAGTGACGAGTTGGACCGTGAAATATGCGACGCAGCTGCGGCGTTGCGCATTCGCTGTGTCAAAAGCTGAGAAAGGCCCATTGCAACACCTGATCGCGTTCCGGCACTCGCTTTCGCGGCGTGTTACATCATACATGCGTAGTTTGGTTTGTAATTTAGAGTGTGAAAATGGCAGAGCACAGACATTAGGAAATACGTACGCCAGCAATACTGGGTGATGGAGATAAGGTGGACCGTGCTTCTAATGCTATTGTCATTCGTTGGGAACTTCACCCAGTTTATACGGCACGTCTCTATGTATCTATGCATGTATGTCCGCACCTATAGACTCGCCTCTTTCCTGCCAACTTTGTCCACTGGAGTGTCCACGGTCAAATGAGTAGAGCATTCGGCTGTTGTGCTGAGGGAACCGGGTTCAAAACGAAACTGTCGGTTCCCACAGTGCGTGGATCCGGATGTCATTGCGGCCTTTTTCGCCCCTTGTCCTTGACCAGCGCCATTTTGACACAGATTGACCAGCTTTACACAGCTGATCAATGTTCACGTGTCAGCTGCGCGCTAGGAAATTACAGGGCCGTTAGCGGACTTTCCTACGCTCTCTCTCTCTTATAGCGACAGTAATTAGACATTTTTAGTATAGCGTATAGCAGCAAACGCAAGGAGTTGGCGTGAGTGTAAGTGTTGCGTGCTCCACACTGTTCATGCGTTGTACGTAAACGGTGTTCGATTCTCTTACGTACGTACGCGATCTTCGGGATTCGGACGTACGGCAATTTGACGCCAGTCGAAGCGAGACCAGGGAAGGCATTCTGTAAAAGTCCACCAAGTGGACATGTCCACTATAGGTGGACTCTTATACCTCCCCTGGTCTCGCTTCGGATCTATCGAGCCGTCGGCCTGCACTGTTCGACTCATTCGTTCCTCACTAATGCTCGTATTTGCTTTAGATTTGTGGGATGATGCTTTGACAGCGGCGTACTGGTGACAAATGGGCGTTGTTTTCGAGCTAGCTTCTCAATTAGCGGCGCAGTAGGCTTAACTAGATAGCTTGCTCACGTTTGCTGTAGCCGCATAGAGATGGCGCTAATTACAGTCTTTCGCTAGAGTCTTTCGCCCATTCGCCTGACTTAGGATGTGTTCCGATTCTGGCCAGCATCGGAGACAGTCTACGTAAACGGCTAATGAGACAGCCGAGACAGCTTCGATGCCACGTAATGGAGCGCGTTTCGAGCTGTCTGGAAGACGCATCGAAGAGGCTTCTGCGACGTGATACCACCTCCCGGCGACAAGAAAAAGTTGAGAAAAGCACACATTATTTATTTATTTTAACTCTTTGCGCCTGCGAACTTATGAAAAGCACCATGTGACTGACATTAAGGGGCATAGGAAAGCGTCTCTACGTTTTCTTGTGAGCAGACGACCTTCCCGTCAAGTTTCCAAGCGTCCAGCTCAGCTGCCGTCTTGTTTGAACAGGAAAGAAGCTTGCATCGTTTTTGACTTCGATGTTGTCTTCGCGGAGCTGTCTACTTTGACGTCTTCGTGAGAATTGGAACGAGACTTAAGGTGGCCGCTGTCCACTTAGCCGTCTATTTTGCCATCTATGGTGAGTATTGGAATGCAGCATTAGCGAGGCTCTTGCGGATTCGGCACTGGATTAGCTCTCCATTTCGTATGGATTCGGCTTGCCAACATCCTCCGTGTTTTTACATCTAGGTGGCTCCGTATATGGTTGCACTAGCGTTAGCTTCTTGCTCCGTTCCGTTACTCTAATGGTATCTTCGACTGGTTGCCCATACCCCGAAGCAGAGTCGTGCAGATCCGGCGTTTCCGGAACTCGGAGGTAGAGGACAGGCGCGCAAGCCGGACCTGTGACTCGCTGTCGGAGGAGAAAATGGCAGATGCGAAACCACGTGACTACTGCCAAGGTCCGATGTTTCCCCTATCCAAAGATTCCGGCGCTGCAGGGAAAACCGGTGGACGTGCCGTGGAACGAGCGTTCGTCGAGGCGCCAGCATGCAGTGCCCTAGGTTGCCTAGGTTACGGTGAACCGTTGCCAGCAGTATCGACGCTGTGCTGTGATGACATTGCGAGAAACGCTTCAATCTCCACGACTGCTCCGGAGACAGGGCTCGGACAAAGGCTTTGGCTCGGAGCGCCTCACAGCGCTCGAAGATAGAGGAGGGCGATCGAGAAGAACCAGCCGAAGGCAGAGAGGCGCCCTCTTTCAACCAGCCGAAGACAACGCCGCCTGCGAGACCGCTCTGGAGCACTCAGAAACGACCATCCGAAGATGCCATAGACGACTATAGTTTGTGCCGCGCAATGGAGACTTTCATAGCGTTAGCGTTGCGTCGCACGCGTAACGCAAGCGTTTTACGCTATAAACTGTCTATTAGGGCTATTTTTTTTACCTACACTTCTTGCAGGCTCGTGTAGACGAGTGTAGTGCCAGGCAGAGGCTATGACTTCGTGTGCTGCACTTGACTGGCAGGGCTGTAGCCAATCAGAGTCGACTTCTGCGTCAGCGGACGAAAAGCGCCTAACTCCTCACTTCGCACTTACTGGCTGCACCCTTGCCAGAGACTAAACACCAATGTGCGAGTTTCCGTACATCAACAAATCTAGACAAACTCCAGCGAACTACATCGCGAACATGCAGTGCACGAAGACAACTTCTCGCTGCGTATGATACAGCGTGGAGTCTGAAACAGACCGCACCATCCTTGAGTAAGATAACTTTATCTTCTTGGAAGATTAAGTCACCTTCCTCTGTCACACATGGACACGCCAGCGCTTCGCTACCGTCCTCGCAGCGAATATTTTTACCGTCGTCGCTATATCAGCGCCGACAGCATAAACAAAATGTCGTCACGCGCTTGCAACGCCAGCCTTGCTTGTTTGTCATCTGCAGCCTACACTCATTGAAGCTTCAGTGTAGAAAGTGTAGTTTTCATGCTACACTGCAGCTATAAAAAGCTGCTTCGTGTAGGTGGGCGGAGCTACACTTTTCTACACCAAGTAAAAAAAAAGGCAACTTCCTACGCTAGCTACACTCGTGTAGCCAGCGTAAGTAAAACAAAAGTTGCAGTTCTGCCCGAAAGGCGAAGCACGCTTTGCTATAGCAAATTAGTAGATCTACGAAGTAAGGATAGTAGTTTTATCGGCCGTATAAACTTGCAAATATTCGCTTACTAACCAAATCACAGAATATGTAAGCGTGACTGAATGAAGACGTAGACAGAAACAGACACAGAGACAGCGCTGTCTTTGTGTGTCTACTTCTTTCTACGTCCTTGTTCAGTCGCGTTTACACATTCTATCATAATTCAAACGAACAAGCCCGTCAACGTGTTTCAACTAAGTTAACCGGCACGGTATCTGACACGGCACGGTATCTGACACGGTACGGTAAACGGCACGGTAAACGTGAACACATCTCGCTCGGTGACAGCGATGAGCGATTTCACTCTATAGCTCTCATTGTGTATGCAACGCCTATGGTCTCCTGTCAGAACAGGAGCTCATGCTCGAGCAATCACCGTAGGTAAAACGCCTATTGAGGCAAGAATACCGCATATACACTGGAGTGCCAAGTTTTAGGACTGGCAAGGCGTCTACCAGAGGCGCTGCACGCAACTTTGGAGCTGTGGACAACCAAATGTACAACATACAGTCGAACGACGCGAGCGTACGGTGTTCGGCGCCGCGTCGATTTGTCCGGGCCGCTTGTGACCGACCAACTGACAAACCGAGAAGCCATCACCAGCGCTGGCGTCAAGGTTCTTCACCACGGGCGCTGTCCAGCACCAATGCACCGTGAAAAAGCGACCAGCGTTCGCCTTCACGTCGTCGGCTTCCTCTGGACCGGCTTAGAGGCCCATACATATTTTTTTTTTCTCCATCTATGAAAATCTGCTCAGGCCCAGGGCAGCGCTCCTTCACGGCGAATTTCGTTTATTGCGGTATTATTATTTCTTCGACGCCAATGAAATGCCGACAGACAACACTTCAGTTCAGATGTCGCTTTCCATTTGAAAACTTTTTTCGCCCCCCTCAAGGCCCTTCTTCCTCCGCCTCCGATGTCAGACTTCGCGAAGTAGATGCAATATAAAGGGGCCCTGCTACAGTGGCTCCACTTCAGGAGCTTCTTTTTCCCACACCAACGTCTCAAGCAGAACTAAAATTAAAAGAAAAGAATAATAACCGCCAAGTTACTTTTTGTATACTTACTGCTTTAAGGTCCAACGCACGCGCCTTCTTCATTGTCGTTTCTTTCCTGTCTTCCACGCTTTGTGTTCGCTGATCCTATCGAGCCTGTGCAAGGCGCATTACAATTCTGGACTCGCCCGAATTCGACCTGTATTGGCTGTTGTCTACCACCTTCGAAATCTTTATTTTTTCTGCCGCCCTGACATAAACAGCAATGAAAGACAAAATTATTTAGACATTTAAGAGTAGAGGATACTCAGAACGCTTTTTTTTTCTCCTATATACTTTTGCTTCATTCACTCGCCATTTCGTTCGCCAGAAAAGGGACAGCAGTCGTCAAAACACCATTAGCGCCTGAATTTTTTTCGTATAAAAAGAAAAAAAAAGAAAATCCGTTTTGTAGCTGTCTGTATGCCCCTTTCTGTGCTCTCTCATTGAATTCGTTATTTAGTGTTCTGTGAGACTTTTTTGCTGTTTCCCTTATATTGATCCTCTTTCTTTCTTAGTTTCTGATGCAAAAATAAAACAAATTTATCTCGTACTAAACGCAACTCTCACTAACATAAATGCAATACAAATCACACACTCACGCACGCACATTCACACACAGACACACATAAGCATACAGATCAACTTAGGGAAACTTCGCACGGTTACAGAACGCTTTTGGTGTATTTGGCCGTGATTTCCACAGTTTCACCGTGCATTTGTTCTTGCACAATGACACAATTGACTAGCTGTAGTGTCCTATGGCTCTATAGCAGGAATGAAGCAACGTTTCTTCATGTAAACTGTACTCTCTCTTGCTATATTCGCTCGGTCGTTTCATAGTTCTTTCCGCAGGTCTGAGTCGCAGGACGCAAATTTTGTATTACTATTCAACAGCCACCATAATCGTTCTCGCTTCCTCATTGGTCATTCCTTCTGTCGCCTGCGGTCACGTGCACTCGTGAAAACGCTGCGTCGATTAAAGCAAATGCTTGCTGCTGTGCTTCGCGCGGCGTTGGCTTAAGCTACACAGCACGAAACAAAGTGCGGCTTCCGTCGTTAAGGCCGCTGATGGAATGACCCCAGCCACGAAATGTGGAGGTTGCAACGATAAGGCAAGCATATAGGACTACTCTCGATTGGCCGAGTTTGCAGCTGTCTCGCTCTCACTTAAGAACCTGTAATGGACGAGACATTAAAATTTATATGTTCTCGCTGCGACTGCGGTTAAAACTCACGTTTACGAACCCTATATTCCCCCCTCTTTTGACCGTGTGTTTGATAGAGATGACCAATGAGGTAGAAATGTCACCTAGAAAGCTTCAGGATAATTATGTAATGGTGACTGCTGTTGAGTGTTCGCGTACATTACAAAAGCAAATGAGACATCAGACGTTCTCATCCTAGCGAGAGCGCAACAACATTACTACATTACATTTGGAAAATGTTCTAGCAAGCCTCCAAAGACCTCTTTTTATGTTGAGCAGAACCCACTGGGACTGAAGCCTTTGTGCCATAAAAGCACCTAGAGTTCGTAAACAACGAAAGACAGCAGCACGGATCCAACCTTTCGGCGAGACGAGCTACGCTGGTTTACTCCCAAAGGAGGCAGGCTGTTTCGCGTACTCACCTGCGAAGGAGAGAAAAGAAACAAATGTGTTATTAGCACTGCGAACGTATGGGCCGCACAAAAGCACACGAGGCATATTGAAAAAGAACACCTGGCCGGTAACCCTCAAGCAAACAACACTTGAAAATAACCGATCACGGGCAAAAAACAACAAAATGAACACTGCACTCACCGTCGAAGCAAAAGCATATCACATACCGAGAAAGTACGAACATAGTTCATCCGTAGAAAAGGACCCCATTAAGTTTTTTTCAACATTACACAGCAGGCAAACACTGATACTCGCATAAAACAAGCTAGGAACTGGACGTGAAAAGCGATATCGCATAGGCAGAGGTTGCATGGTGCAGAAAATGTTACAAATATTTTTTATGGACGTGTAAGTGGGCAGGCAACAACGAGAAGCCGTCGAAAGGAAACAAAGTTCATTTAATGTTATCCACGTTATTCTTTGTTTCTTCAGTGGTATCCGGTGTGGTTAATAATATTTTTGCTGCGTTATGTGACCTCAGTTCTTTCTTTTTGTTTTGCTTCATCTTCTTTGGCATGCTTGTTTTGCTAAGTGCAGGGTTTTCAGGCCGCACCCTAATGCATCTTATTTGAAATCCCGATTTTCATATCTGAATAAGTGATATGCAGGAAGGACAAAGGTTAATATACACAACAAGACACTAGCTCTAGCATTCGCAGGAAGGCGGACGCCTGCATTTACTCATGCTGTGTCCTTCTCCAACTGCACTAAAATTTTACTGCAAGATTGTTTCCATTTTGCCCAAGTGATTGAGCGACAAAATGAAAGTCAATGAATGAATTAGCAAATGCGTAAACGAATCGTTAGTTAGTTAGCTAGTTAGTTAATTAGTTAGTTAATTAGTTAGTTAGCTAATTAGTTAATTAGTTAATTAGTTAGTTAGTTAGTTAGTTAGTTAGTTAGTTAGTTAGTTAGTTAGTTAGTTAGTTAGTTAGTTAGTTAGTTAGTTAGTTAGTTAGTTAGTTAGTTAGTTAGTTAGTTAGTTAGTTAGTTAGTTAGTTAGTTAGTTAGTTAGTGAGTGAGTGAGTGAGTGAACGAGCGAACGAGCGAACGAACGAACGAACGAACGAACGAACGAACGAACGAACGAATGCATCTTCGAGCGAGAAAAACAAAATCCTTTTCGGCACGAGCTGACAAGCTAGAGCTTGATATTGATTGCTTGATACAAACTGCGCACGGGACAAGCTGTAAAATGCGAGCGCAAAGAATTGGGAAGTGCAGCTTTCTTAAAATTCCCGAGTCCCAGCGGCCTGGCTAATGCAGGCCTCACCGCCCCGCAGATTTCGTTCAATGAGACAATCAGAGTTCGCTCATGCGAAACCGGTTCCAAGAACTCTGGTGCGAGAAATGAAGGAATTCGTACACTTGCCGGAACAGAGATCGAAACACGAAAAGAGAGAATTAGGAATAACGGAGCTCTCCTGACACGCAGAAAGGACTGAATAAAAACACGAAAAACGGGCACTGGAAAGGGAGCCCCCAAGACAAATGTGCCTGATTTCGATGAGGCCAATCACGCATACGCTATCCGAGCAATTCTAAGACGCTCTCGAAAAATGTCCGCTTTCTACTCTTGGTATTTTTCTTTAAGCTTTCCCTTGCCCAAACAGAGAGAATCTGCCTTAGCGCGCTTGTGTATTCACGTTGCTTAAGATTTTGATCTGCTTCTCATAAATAAAAGACACCACAGCAACATCTCTGAAGCACAACACAATTATGTTCACGTCGTCCGAGTTCCTTTATTCCATTATTTTTTCCGACCCTCTATCTCGGCTATTCGGTGCATTCTACAGCTATTCACACTGTACGTAATGCTATACCGCCCTCTTGAATTGCAATCTAATCAAACAATCTTTGTTTGAAGTTTATTGCCCTGTCAGGTCGTTTTTCTTTATCCTGTCTATACGGCCTAAGACACATGTACGGCCAATCCTTATACTCTCCGTCGATATAAAGTGGCACTGTAATTGAGGTCAAAGACTGCGGAATCCAATAAGGACACAAAGTAATGAAGTCCACTTTGCAAATGGCAATTTGTTCAGGCTGTCGTTGCCAGTAACTGTGTTGCTTTTGAAAGTGGGAAATTTTCTGGATATGCTTCACTAGGAGTCGTCAGAGCGTGGGCTGGAGTGTCAAGCCTTACCCGAAGCTAATGAGGAGCACAATCATGTGGAAGCATGGAACCCTACGTTACGTGTCCTTCCGCGCCAGTGCATCGCACGCCTAGCTTCAAGCAGAGGCCCTCGCAGCCCTTCAGAGTCACAATAAGACTTCTACTCCGATGCACAGCATAATTTCGAAGACGTGTAGCCCGCAAGCCAAACCTATAGGTGAAAGGCTAGGCTTCTGCGCAAGCTGGTTGGTAGACTTACCATTCGCATCAGGGCGACGGTCCCTTACAAAATCATGGTGTGCCACCACACTCAGAGCTGATAATCGCACTGATAATGATTATACCTATTAGTTTTATGACTCGCTCTACTCGATACATGATCACGTTCAGTTGACCACTCTTCTGAGCATGTATGTCTTTGACGTGCGTCTCCCAAGTTGAACTTAACGTTCTTGTTACAAGGACCACGAGCGTCACATATTCGTTCATTCTTTTTGTTTTTTTTTTACATTTACGTTACTAGTATTTTTGACGCTACTGCTATGAGTAAAGGAGTCAGACTGTCCACGTCCAGGTGCCCCCGTCACTTTTATTACTTATGCAGGAAAACTCGACAAAATCAAGGCTGAAGAAAGGTTAATGAGAGGAAGGACGGTGAGACTCGATGAAGCAGCATGCCTGTAGCCTTCTACTCCAAAAGAACAAACCTCCAGCTCAAGATAAGGGAAATAAATTAGCCACCACCTCACAAAAATGCTAGGCCCTTCCGCAAGAGCAAACCGAAATTGCGCTGTGGCAGTTACGAGCAGCTTGCTAAAGCCTAACTTATTCACTTTACTTAGCTCGACGTTAACCTGCTCGTCAAATTATTCTGACCAGCAACTTGCACGACCGCCGCACGCGAGCAATACACACGCCGCCAGAGAGTAGTCCTCAGAGAAGTAGAAGAAAACAATAATAATATGCATGTTTCTTCATTACTTAAGCAGCCAGTGACAGAGGACGAACAAACAAACGAACAAACTTAAGCAGTCATTTGGCACTTGGTGCGCACGCCTTGACTTAGAGTCCGTTCAGCCGTCCCGGGCATACGAGGACACCTTTATGGCGACTTGCCGCACTGTCACCTTATTTCCTTCACGTCTTTGCCAACGAGCTCCGAGGCTGCAGATTCGTTCGTGGGACATTTGCCCTCGGCGAAGCACGCCCTGCCAGCGACCAAGGGAGGCGGGAAAAGGCGACGGTCTTGAGGGATAAAGTGGAGACAGCGGCGACGGAGAAATTTAGTGACGCGGCGCTCGAATGCGAATGGCCATCCTGCATTGTGCGGCTAATGCCAGCGCGGTATGGTCAAGGCTGTCTCGCAGCTATAATGGGACGGGTCGTGGGAGAGAGGAAAGGCTGCGACGAACGACCTCCTCCCACCGCCACGAGCACGCGCGGTCAAGACCGTCGACGGTGTCGAATGCGTCGCGGAAAGAGGAGCCGAGGTGACGGGATTCCGAGTGAATGCGGTGGCTATGTAGCGATCGTGAGTGCATCAAATCTTGTAATCGGTTGTACACATTCGGCCGAAGTGCTACTACAAGTCTTTCCAATTTGTTCAGCCAGTCAAATACAGTGGCAGATCGAACGGCGAATTTCGATGAGCTACTTACCACTGAATTTTATAACGGTGGCAGAAGCTTAACCTTTGAACTGTGTTTACAGTCGCTGTTGTTTAATGTAAACCCTCGTGGATGTAGCACTTGGGTACCTGTTCTCTGCTTGCCTTTGCATTAACGGATTGCAAACATTTGTAAGCGCTGAAAAACGCGTCTGTGCGCGTCTTCACTGAAGGTGCAGGCAGGAAAGAAATCCTTGTCCACACCGTGGGGATTTGCACTCACCTCTGCTCAACCCTTTATATCCAGCGAAAATTACCTCGCTCCACGTCATCAAGGACATCTCTATCAAGGTCGTGACAAAGCGTACGCATAGGTGGCCGCTGTTATGCGGTATTCTTTGTGCCTGTAGAATAATCGCCATTGAACTGTGACAATAAAGTCTTCATAACGATTGATTACCACTGCCTTCTTCAAAATAAAGGCATAGTGAGACACATTGCATTACAGCTACCCTACATTGCATTAAAACGCGTATAATGAGCCTTGTAGCAACCACCTCGCGCACTGTCTTATCATCCCCGCAGACAATGTCCGAAAATAACGCCTAATGAGACTCCCTTCTGGCTCGCTCCCCGGTGTATATACAAAGCAGGCCTGCGAGGTTGGGCGTCTTGGTCACGTCTTTCTCAAGCGGAACGTTATGACGTCGCACTAAACCAGCCAGCCGCTAACTTTTGCTTCACCACCATATTTCCTTGTTCATTAAGCTCGCACTGTGGGCGCAGTCATTCACTCGATCACAGGTTCACTGAAGAGCAAAGTCGCTTAGGCCCGCAGCCACGCTTTCCCTGCAAGCAAATTAGAAACGCTAACGAAGCAATCCCCGATTAGCAGTCATAACACACGGGAGTCGGGCAAGTTGGATAAAGCCGACACAACTGCCACAATGCAGGCTTTTTTCCTGATTATCAGCGGTGCACCTAGCGTCAGGCCATCGCCGTAAACGGAGCCGAGATTAGGCAAACGAGGACTGCAGCATCATAACGGCACTGCGACGCGCTCTGCAGAAGCGCTGTAGCTCGGCGCTAAGCGGGGGGTCGCACGTCACAACGTAATGTGTGCAAGAAGAGAGAGATAGGGACTGTGAACCACGACGGGTTTCTCCCCGCAGTTCTCTCTCCCCCGCAAAACTCAAAGCGTGCTACGTCGACTCCGTCGCGGCGAATAGACCCGCCGCCTTTTTTGCCCCCCGACAAAGACGCCGGTCGCCCATTTGCAGCTCGCGAATTACTGCGCGACAGACAAACTATACTTTCGCGCCATTACGGCGCGCCGACGCGCTGCGACCATCGAGGACTGCGAAGACGCTCGCGACTAACTCTATCACTCGTTCACTCACTCTCTCCCTCTATCTCTCCGTCTCTCTCTAACGCTGGGTGCCGAGCCTTCTCACCCTAACGTCGCGAGTCGCGCAAAGCGCCGGAGCATCCACTTTCTGCGCTGCCAAACCTACTCGCCTTCGAAATGAGGGTCCGCCTGATGCGACGCCACGGTTGTGCATCAAGCTCGCGCACCTGCAAACAAGCCTTTTTTACGCTTGCGGGAGTGAAGCTTAACGGGGAGCCGCACTGAATGGTCACACCCTTCGCATGAGCGCTTTATTTCGTTTGAAACGCGACAGGAAAACGGCGAGACGGTTAATGAGCCTAATTCTGATGAAGTATAGAAAGAAAAAAGAAAGAACCGTGCACAACCGGATTTCATGGGGAACAAACTATCCGGTAATGGTTAAGCGCTCCCAGACACAATGAAATGAGGTGACTCATTGAGTTTAGCACGTGAGAGCTGCGCCTAACCCCTAAGGGACGCCCTAATCAAGAACGACGGATGAATTTCGAGCTCGTCAGCTTCCTTAATGGGTACGGAAATCTAGGCACACTGGAGTTTATTCGCACTGCTTCTGCCAGAATGCAGTCGCATCAGCCAAGAGACAGCGAAGTCATTCAGCTACGGAATGCTGTAGCCGGTGAGCGATGGAGTGTTCGTAGCGATACCTATATTGCATCATTCTGAACAACTGGTGTCAGTGCACGCCAAGCATGATGCCTAATCGCTGATTGTAAGAGGGCGATCGGGATGGAGGCATGCGTATGCATGTTAGACGAGAATGCGTCTTTTCGTGAACCATGTCGGTAAATAAAAGGTATGACCTCACCCGAAACAGTTAACGCTATTATATGGCACCTTCGATTCTTCATGCCGCGTTCCGCTTTGGAACAGTATGAGTTGTTGCGGTGCTTCTTGACACTGCTTCTGAAGTCTTCCCAGTAGTGCTGCTATCTTCTTACACCTGAAGTAATTGAGTTCACAAACGTGTCCTCAGCAGTAATTCACACAGTACACACAGTTATGGGAAGCCAGCATAACACCATTATCAAAACAATACCTTTATGTGCCTATAATGTTACGAATAGGCAAAGCGTTGTGGCAAAGCGTTGCATGGCTACGGTGACTCTCTTGTGCAGAGTGTAACTAGGAGAAGCATAAAGCAACATGCTCGCTAATGTAGGCCCAAAGCTAAGAAACGCGTTCGAAGACTCACGAACAAGAACAACCTGTGAATTTCACACACGAATTCAAACTGAAACAGGTATGATCGAGCTATATTAGTAAAAACTTTACAAATGGGAAAGTTGAAATACATCAACTTGAATATACACATTCAGGCAAGAAACATTCGCAAATATTTACTGATGTATGCATTGCTCCTTCGAAAATCAATCGCTATCACTCAGCACCACTGATTTCGCCTGCTTGGCAACGCCATACTGGAACAACAACCTCGCGTGTGACTGTCTTTCGCCCGCCTAACAGCGTTGCTTCAAACCTGAAATCAGTCGTGCAAAAGTCGACACAGAGCCAGTAACGCAGCTGTCCATCTATGCGCGTACACTCTCTGCGTTGTCTCCCAACGACCACACATTACCATTCCGCCACGAGAAGTAAAACCAAGAATGTAACCAGGGTGTGTAAGCTGAATATTCGCAGAAACAAACCCGTTCAATTCTATCAGGGCCTTCCTTTCAGCATTTCAGTTCCAGTTTCTCGTTCCCGCGACATCTGCGCGCAGCTCTTTAATGCGCTTGTCACCACGTGGGCTCTCTCCTTATCTGTCAGCGAACTTAATGAAAGCAGCCGTATAGCTACCAAAGAAGACGTGCTCTTTCCTTCGTCGGGAATGTGTCTTCTCCGCGTCGGCAAGAGCAGGAAAGAAGCAGCGCACCGGCCGAACATTGGGGCTCGGAATATTTGACGATGAATCAAAGCACTGATCGCTTTCTTCCAGCTCCTTCCTTTCCCCATCTCCCTTTTCTTCCCACTCCTTGTTCCTTCCCTGGAAGACGAGTCCCCGCAGTGACAGGATGATGACGGCCGTTCGATATGAACAATAGCAAGCTCCGTCACTCGCTCTTTATTTCTTGCATTATTATTTCTTTCTCCCAACTTTACGCCCTCGCGGTGTTTTTTTTTTTTTTTTTTTTTTTGTAAATTCGTTTACTTCGCCCGAGACGACGACCGCGACCTCAATACACTCCGTTGAGGCGGCAGCCGAAGCGATGTTCTGTGGAAAAAAGGGCGGCGATAGTTTTCGTGTGTGAGAGAAGGAAGGGGGAGTGGGGGGAGTGAAAGGGTGAGGGGCGTCAGAAGGGGCACCAACCATTGTCTTAGGAATCGATTCTCCGGGGCAAGGCAGCTGTTCGCGGTTGCCCTTTATGGGGCAATTCCCGGCCACGCTCAATAGTAAACGAGCCACCCGCTTCGCTGCTTCGTCGTATAGTCGATACAGAGCCGCTTGGCTTTCGTGTTCCCGCCAAGTCCAAGGCGTCTTTCTCGGCCGGAACTTTTCCGCTGGGCCTCCGATATGCGGTTTGAACTTTAAGAAGAAAGGAAGCAGGGGGAAACAAGTGGGTCTGTAATCGTACGACGGGTCGTAGCCGCCGCTCCTGAATGTAAATGCGTATTTTCGTGAGATTTATTATTCGTTTTCTCAAGGCGACTGGCGGCGGCTTGACCCGACCTCGCTCGGCCTTTGCGAACTTTCCTTTCGGAGGGATCCTTCGCTGACTTCCCGTTGCTCGACTGCATGTGTTGAGTGTGCAAGTTACGCATTAGTGCTGAGTGTCATGGTGTATTTTCTGGGTGTCTAGCTCGTGCGTTCTCTGAGTTTGTTGGTGTTCTTTCAGCTTGGGCATGCCGACAGCTACTGAAGAGCAAATTTACGCAGCCAACCGCAAGATACATCAGAAGTTCCCTTTCATTTTGTTTTCGAGAAACGTTTCTCTCGTTTTCAGCCAGGTGTTGTAAGATGTGGTAGGGAAAACCTGGCGACAAAAAAAAAGAAGACAGCTGAGTCCATCTTGGTGAAAGATACAACATTGCATAGCTATGTTCGTTTCCTTTGATCCCACCTGTGGAAGTGGCACATTGTAGCACTCGAAAGTTTCACTATGCATTTGCCACTCTTTGCTTGACTAATAAATTTTAAAGTTAACTAAACTATGTTCAAAATGGAGCTTACCCCACTTCGTTATTGTCGTTTTCTTTTTCGCTTCGGTGCCAGTTCGAACAACTGGAACTACTCTACAAGAATAGGTAAGAGGTACACAATATGAACACAAAACCACAAAACGCATGTATTATCGTACAAGTCGTTTATCCATGTAATTAAAAATAGAGCTTTGGCTTTCTTGGTGTATACTGGGCTCGATTTCAATTAGGAAAGTCTTCCTTGTAGCATCAGACGCGTCGATGTCTATTCGCGGCCGCGCTAGATCGCTGGCACCGTAGTGCCGGCGTTTCAGTGGGGACGCGTGCTCTTTGTTTGATCATGGACGCCTGAGTGCGGTGGGTCTTGCGGAGACACAGGGGCCTGGGAAGCCCCAATTTCCTGTCAAAATGAAGTTTTTCTCCTCCTCTTCCTCATCGCCCTCTATTGTATGGTCGACAGCGTTCCTTCCACCGTGCGACAACAGCGTGCCAGGAATGCTGCTTCTTGCAGAAACGGATGCGTCTTTTGCTCGGCACCGACTCTCGTAGACACCGATGCGTCTCCTTCGCGACATGTGTCGGAATCTGGCGAGAGCTATTATAACCGCGAAAGTGGAGAACCGCGAACACCGAGTTGTATTAATGCGACAGCGCTAAGGACCCCGCGTCCAACGTCGGCCGTTGTTCCAACAGAAATAATTTCGAACCACTCATACCCACCACGCAGCCCTTCCATGTAGCGCAAGGAACTTACTGAACCAATTGAATTTCTCAAGGTGAAGTACATAAGAAAAATCGTAAATTACGACTATCAAACAATCTACAAATATGATAGCGTCGCATTGTAATTTTAATGTACGAGAAAACATAATTATGTTACGCGGAAACTCAATATACGAACACCTTCTCCTGCGTTTATGCCATTCATAAAGTGGTCATGGCCTCCGAGATCTCAAAGGCAACGAAATGGGGCGCCCGGTTCCTTGCAACACCTCCAGATGGTGCTCCCCTCCACTGCATCGCCGCCCACGCAAGAGGCCGCGTTTCTACCAGAAAGCTCGCCTTCGCGCATAGCGTTCGCCCTCAGCGTTTCCGGTTAAACATTACGGTTACATAAGCTACAGTTGCCGGCAAGCGTGAGAAGCAGTCAGAGATCTTTGAATGCTATCGCTTTCCACTTTAGAGGTGAAGCTCAAGTGTCCTCCAAATTTTTTTTCGCATTGAATTTATGAAATGGCTTGTTTCCTTTACGTGGGACTTCTAATTGCGCAGTTCCTGTTTGGTCCGTGAAAAAATACGATTGTTTGCTTCATTAAGAGTACTTCCTACGCTTTCTTTTGCTAATAAGCTATGGTATCGTTTGCTGTAGGACATTACTGCAGTGCACTGTGTGCGTCTACACACGTAGTTGAATGGCGTGCGGCTAAGCGTACAATCAGAGGGGACCTTGTAGTAATGTTTTTCCCCGAAGAGCTCCACTATCAATTCCAGCTATTTGTTTCCGCAGCGTCATTTATAGGTTATATCAGTATTTATGTTAACTTTTGACGTAGATTACACGTCTCTGATTTGCCTTAGGACAATTTCCATGATAGTATTTATGCACCGAGAGGGCTCAGATGAAAACACCAAACAAAAAATAAAAAAATAAAGAAACGCCAAGACGTCGAACGCCCTAGTAAAACCGAAACTGACATCGCTTTTTTTTTTTTTTAATTATGGGGTTTTACGTGCCAAAACCACTTTCTGATTATGAGGCACGCCGTAGTGGGGGACTCCGGAAATTTCGACCACCTGGGGCTCTTTAACGTGCACCTAAATCTAAGTACACGGGTGTTTTCGCATTTCGCCCCCATCGAAATGCGGCCGCCGTGGCCGGGATTCGATCCCACGACCTCATGCTCAGCGGCCCAACACCATAGCCACTGAGCAACCACGGCGGGTACTGACATCGCTAACAAGACTTTTAGACTACTTGGCGCATTAACAACACCACAGAAGCTCCACTCACGCAGCCTTGGCTGTGCTGCTGAGTGGTGCCAGCGGACGCTGGGAGGGGTCGACACTGCGCCGTAAATGCGTCCGCCACCATGGCCTTCGAGATTGCACGCGCAGGAAGGTTAACCTGCCAGCGGGGCAAATCTCAGAGGTCATTCTGCCACACGAATGGTAGGCGTAAACTACACAAGCGTCGTCGTCGTCGGCGTCGTGAAACTAAAATAGGCAAATTCAATGCAAGAGCCAGTCTGTTTTGCCGTTTTGGCATCGCGAGTCACGCATTCCTTTTCTCAAGACTTGATTTCTGCTTGCCTTACCCCGTATTCAGAAATGCATCTTAACATGAAGCCCAGGCTTGATTTGATCTAAATGACGCCTGTCATGAACGCACCAAAAGAAACCCAATGAGCGTTTTGGGGGCGTTCGCACCAGGCGTCATTTATATCAAGTCAAGCACGAGCTTCACGTTAAGATACGTTTCTGAATAAGGGGGTTAGTCTTTAAATAAAACATTGCTTTGATTATTGAATCCCAAGAACGGAATCTTCTGTGCATGAACATGACATGGCAAGTTTCCAGCGCATTTGAAAGCGAAGCTTTTCTTTGAGAACCTCGCCAGGTTTCGTCACTGTGGAAGCTGCGGCCTGGCTGTTCCCTTGCCGACTAGGCCAACCAATCATAACGGAGCATGCGCGCCGTCCGCGCCGCTGGGTTCCTTCTAGCATCATCAGAGTGCACTCGTCTCCGCGCGTCCGCGGCAGTGGCGCGGCACGAGGCACGCGGGGGAAAGACAAGAAAGAACCAGAAAGCTCGCCTTCGCTCCTCCGCGGCTGCACGGTAATGAGGAAGTAGCGCTTCTTGCGGATAGAATGAACTCGAATTGCGCTACGTACGTAGTGTATGCTGCCTCTGAAACCATGATGCGTTCAAGGCGGTGTGTGTGCGTGTGCGTGCGTGCGTGTGCGTGCGTGCGTGCGTGTGTGCATGCGTGCGCGTGTGTGCATGTGTGCATGTGCGTGTGCGTGTTTGAACTCTTAAAACGGCCGGACAGTGAAGATACGCAACAGCATTGAAACGTTTACAGGTGCAACCATCCTGGTATATATTTCTGTATACCTACGCATTTGTTATGTCTACTGAACAAACTTTACTCGCGTTTCTGCGTACGTGTGTTAATTGGAACGATAAATATAATTATCGAATGCCTGCGCATTCAGAACCATATTTATAATTCCTGCACAACAGAATACAGAGTCAATAAAATAAATATATAAAAGACGCTAAAGCGTCCGCGTACGTACAGACGCGTTTAAGAAAATTGAAACTTCATTTTGATGCGTTCTTTTCTAAGGTACACGTATCGTTGCGATAGAAAAAAAAAATATTTGGGACGTTTTGTTATGTCTCTCTCTCCTTCTCCTCCTTCTTCTTCCTCTCATATTACGTCTATTCGCGAGGCACGTGCAATAGGTACACAAGGAAGCTAAAGAAACAAAAATGTTCGGATTCACATAACTCTTGCTTCAACCGTACGCCGACCGCAAATCCTGCCGTATTTTGTTGTTGTTGTTTTCTATCACGTGGTCTTGATATTTTCCTCAACGATTCTCTTCTGCCGTTGCCAGCCGCGCCGTTTGCAGCACGAGCAAAACGCGGTTCCGAGCCGACTTATTTATGCGCTGCGCTCGGAGAGAACGCAGCAGCGAACCTGGTTTTACGAGTCGCGTTGTAAAAACGCTAAGGGTTCTTTTCGAGAACAAGAATGCGGGCCCAGGTGGTTTCGATGTTGCTTTAGACGCAGGGCTTGCATTCCGTGCCGTATCTCAGGGATTCAGCGCTCCTGTGGCCTAACGGATAAGGCGTCGGTCTCCGGAACCGAAGATTGTGGGTTCGAGTCCCACCAGGGGCGGTTGCATTACTTATGTCAATATTTACATTTTCTTTTTATCCAGGAATACTTCAACACGGTTTTGCAGGGCCTGTTGTGCACGTATAACTCAATTTTGCGTCTTTTTCGAAAAAAACGTATATCGGCACTGCAAGCAAGGAGCATCAGTGCCGAGTCGCGAATATTTGTTCATATTTTGTATTTTTAGCATATCCTTTGATTATTGTGGCACCGACAGATATATTCACAATGCCTTGCTACAGCGTCCCAGTTTTCGAGGTTATCCGACCACCTCGGCCCATTAGTATTGGCATTCTGCTGCTGAGATCGATGACGCATGTTCAACTCCCGGCCTATACGCGGCGGCATTTCCGCGGCGGCAAAATTGCAATGACGCTCGAGTACGTAGAGCTGGGTGCACGTTGGGGGGTTAAAATTAATCCGAATCTCGCCACCAGAGGCTTCCTTGGTAGACCCGCGCTGCTTTGGGACGTCAAACCTCGTGAATCAGTTATTCCTTGAGGGTAAGTTTTCTTCCGTAATCACTTCGCACGTGATCGTTAAGTTCACGGTACCGATGCGAATGCTCTTCCTTATCTTTCTTTTTCGGTTCGTTCTCTTTATTCCTATAGCGTTGTGCGGGAGGTTAACCCGTCCTCTTTATTAATAATTTGGACGCAAAATAAAGCGCGCAAATTAGGGAAGCAGCGCATCCGAAAAGTATGGCTATAGACCGATCCTGATGCCAGTGCATAACACTGTATGTGTTCTTGCAAGGCTTACTGCGATCTGTAGGGCGAGGCGACTTCGGAAGGATTTGTAATCCAAGGCGTAATAGGGAACGAAGGTCGATCCTCCTAATGCTGTCACATTATAATTGCTTATGTGTGGCCTAGGGCCAGTGAGTGATTTGTTTGTTTGTTTGTTTTTCATTATCCCGACCTTGAGTCAGTGGCCGCAACTTGTAAGAGTACTTGGAATGGATAATTGCGGTTATGCGAGTGTCATTAGGGAGTGTACTGAATAAATGAAAAGTGCGACATCAAGATAACTGGAGACGGCCCAGTTTCTACATCATCAGGGAACAAAACTTCAAAGAAGATGGCACACACAAACGTTGAGCTCAATGAAAGACCCCACGCACAAACCTTGAGCCAGATCGAGTGCTTCGAAAACGATTCGCTTCGCCGAGATACCCGCTTCACAGAAAACAGAGAACCGGTGAACTTTGCTTTCTCGGCGGACGAGCACCGCGTCTTCCTTATTTTTTTTTTCTCGCTCTTCATTATACGTCCCTCCACCGCGCTTTTGTTTCATGTCTCGACTTAGACGCGCTCTACTCGTTTACGCTTTCTGTATCTTTCGTTGGCGCATCAAAACAAACCACCGCTGCTTTGTACCTAGCCGGTGTGTTAAAGAAACGACGTCGAAAGCAGCCTGCTGCCGCCGGGCCGGAAAGATAGCGCTGGCAAATGTGTTGCGAATCGCGCACAACACTTGCGTGCGAGCTTTGTTTGCGCGTGTTTATACGTGCTTCTTTCTTTCGCGTGCGTGTACGTGTCAGTAGGCTCGCCTGTGCATGTGTGTGCGTGTTGTGTGTGTGTGTGTGTGCGCGAGTTCCCATTCTCTGGCATATGAAAATAAATGAAGGAAGCAAACAAGACAGTTACAGCAGTGCGTACTCTGGCTGCAGAAAATTAAAGAAACCGAGATTGTGGCGTACAGGTGCATTTCATAATAACTCTTGAAAGAACCACGTTCCCTTTCTTTTTTCTTTTTTCAAGGAATATACGTGCAGTACTGCTGCTTCCATGCGCAGCCAGAGTAGGCACAGAAGTAGAACAAGCAAATTAAACTTGACACTTAGAAACAAATAAAAGCGGTGTACGTAAGCGAACAGCAGCCGAGAAACACGTTGGGAATAGGAGGCGCCACTCCGTGCCGCCGCAGTAGTCCGAGTTCGTTATTATCAGGTCGCGTTGCAAAGCACGAAGAGAAACTCCGGACGCTAGCTACACACACGCGCTCGGCGTATCGGCTCCTCTCTCTGAGACTGCGCAACATAAGTTTCCTCTGGTGACAGACAGCACAAAGATAATGTAAGACAAAAAAAGGAGTAACGAGAGGTAAACAAAACACAAAATATCCTCAACGCTGAGACAGTGCAGCTTATTGAGATAGGCGAAGAGAATGGAATGGATACGACAGAAAAAAAGAAGAAAGGGAAAAAAAGAGAGAGAGAAACGAAGAAACCCATACAGTGCGCGTCGACGTTGGCTTCCCGCACACGCTCTGAGAACAAACCCATGGCCCAGAGCTAGAGGCTGGTGTCAGAGGGTGTTGTAGGGAGCGACTCCCGGGGCTCTGTAGCACAAGGCATGAGAAATGGCCGCGCTGGAAACTGAAGGGAGAGTGAACGCTCGGCACAAACAGGGAGAAAGAGGAAAAAGTATACAAAGCGCAGGCAGGCGGAGACGCAAAGTTGGGAGGGTAGGGTGGAAGGGGGGGCGGAGAGGGAGGAAGGGGGCTGTCCCAAGGCAAGGTGCGTATACTACTAGCACCATTACAATCGTCGAGGTAATACCGCCGGCGTTCTCCGTGCCTCAGACGGCATTCGCTCGAGAGGCTCTCGCTTCTGCAAGGCAGCCGGCCCGCCTCGACTTCTGTAATAAGAAGTGGCCCCGAGTCGTACCGCCGTGGAAGGCTCGTAAATCAAGCAAGTGGCCGATATGAATCACCTTCCACTCCGTTCTGATACTCTTTCTCTTTCCTCCTGCACCCTCTCAACCACCCCAACAGTGCGCGTGTCTTAGGAGGCGCGCTCGCCTTCGTGCTCGAGGCGTTTTTCGAGGCCCAGTAAGCTGCTTCGCCGGAGATATCTCCTGCAAAAAAAATGTGCCGCTCGCATTCCCCGTTTGTTGTAAGTGCCAGCTCACTTGCTTCGCTTTCTTCCTTATCAGTCTTTTTTTATTTCGCGCTCCCTCTCTCTCTCTCTTGGTTGTTGCTTATGCTCATATTCGTTGTCTCGTTTCTGCGCATCCAGCAAACGAAATTACCGTTATGAGAAATAAAAAAAAAGATAAGGCTACTCAGAGGCGATTCAACGGCGCCGATTTTACGATTACCTCACGTCGCGTTCGAAGTGCGCTCACCACTTACGACGGCTACGTCGTAGGTGCGGTACATGGCTAAAATCTTGATGTTGGCAATAAAAATGTGGTCGTTCATCGATGTATGCCTTCCTTTTCTTTTCTTTTACATTGCGGAACTCGGGAAAAGCAGTGGCATATTATTTCTTGTGCCCACTTATTTTGCTCTAATGTCGTGTCCTGACGATGATTATATCTTGATCAAGCGAAATAAATTTTTGGTGTGGGATTGTAAAGCAACTCGATATTTTTATGATAATACCAAGAAGCGGAGACTTTCAGAATCTTAGAGAGCCAGGAATAAGTGACTTTTTCGTGGACATACCTTCAAAGAGAAAGAAAAGAGAGCATTGCAGGGAGTACGGCACCCATCAAAGAGAAGTAATCTGCGCTCATTTTCTGCGCTTCACCGGAAAAGCTTGGCCGACAAATCACGTATGTGGCGGCACACGGAGCCTATAAAATCTACTTTCATCGAGGTTCGAGGTTAGGGCAAAATGATATTTCCGCAAAGGTAAGCAAGAAATTGGCAAGAGCTATGACGTAAGCAGCAGTAGTTAAGGTAACGGCTAGCCGTTTGGAAGTCCACGTTTCCCGCAAGTTAGATGAAACTAGCCGCATACAACGCAGTGCTTTTTAGCGTCTACAATTTTGTTCCCCTTATTTAATAATAATTTCCGCAGTATATAAGTTGTTAGTCTCAAAACCATTATTGGATAGAAGTGAGCTGTTAGCTCGTTCATTCTTCGATTACTGTAAGAGGCACCGATGTTAAATCAAAGGGAGTGCTGGTGAGCATTAAAGAGCACTAAACTAAAACAAACTGCAAGCTCTACCTCAAATGTCAACGACGACAGTGTTACCTACCGAAAAGATACAAATGTGGCGCGCCTATGTTTTAGGAGAGTGTCAACTGCTCGTTTATACGAAGTGCACTACCGTCGCAGGTCCCAAGCTATGCGTTGTAACTTCGCGCAGGATGCTATACGACACTAAGCAAAGGTCCGAAGCAATGGCCGAAAAAAAAATTCACTATTAATGAAAGGAACGAAATTCCAACTGTTCATTACTTCTTTGTGACGATGCTTTGGGACGCAGAGGAACACAGGCCTCTGAAACACCTGCAACATATGGCTTGCTAGCGCTCCTGATTTTCAATTCCACCTTCCGCTTCTGCGCCACGTTGTGAATCAAAGTACAAGCTGATAGAGCTCATGACAACGACCACTGGCTCAGCGCGCATCCATTGCGTATCTTACTCCCAACGCATTCTCCGAGTACAGGTGGCTGTTCACTTGTAAGTTTTCGTTCTTATTCATTTCATTCCCTTTGTGTTGCTCGCGTGCTGCCTCGTTCGTTAATTCTGTGCACGTGCACGGCCTACGAAATCGCGCCACTGCCTTTGCGATAGCGAAGGACGCGGCCTCTGTGCGTAGTTTCCTACAAAAATCACTAGAAGGAAACCTGGTGCTAGCGTGTACGTTAGCTGCAAATATGGCGATTATACCAGCGAACGTGTCACGAGTAGTAATGGATTTGCATAAACTTCGCTTATCTGGCTTTAAACGACACAGCGACTTCACCAATTGATCATTTTCAATAAATCTTGGGTTGTAAATGCAACCATATGCAGGCATTATGCTTGTGTACAGAGTCTCCATTACGTCTACGAGTTTAGAAAACTACTATTGCTTCGAAATATAGAGATACAAATATAGCCAGGAGAACGCATGAAGCCGCAAGAAAGAATATTAGACAAGTTAAGGTGCTACCTGGCATTCTCATGGTAGCTGAAAGATCGCAGCGCTGCATTCCCTCCCCCTCCCCCTTCAGTAATTTTAGCATAAAAACGAAGCATACTCAACAAACTGGAAGTACGGAGGACTTAATGAAACCTCCATTAGTTGAGTAAGATCAACTGCTTCCCACCTTGACCTCCACAACGGAACGCCGGAAGAGGCGCTAATGAAAATTTCGATAGAGATCGCAACAGGGCTGTCTCTGCAACAAGCAACAGTTGTCTCAAGCCACTCCATTGTTGCAGCTTCTCCGCGAAATGAGCAGCGTAGGTGCGACCAGGAACAAAACCACAAGACGTACCAAACGGCACGCATAAACATGCTTGGTTTATTGTGCCTGCAAAGCCGGGCAGACGTGCACAGGACAAAACCACGTTAGCCTAAACGCATCATTGCCGCAACATCCGCAATAAAAATGATAATAATAAAGAAAGCAGAAGAAAGAAAACAGAGAAAAAGGCCGAGGACAAATCATCATTCTAGAAATATTTGGCAGTTAGGCGAAATAGTGCAGCCAAGAAAAGCACATCAAAAGAACCACACGAAAGTTATGTTCACGTAACTTGCATAAGAAAAAAATATGCGACGAGTTTCATGAACATCCCGGAATCACGTGCACCAAACGGTATTTCAGTAAACGCGATTGGCTTACAATAAGCAGGTTACAATAAGACCAGCGAATGCCCAAAACTCCAATTTTATTTTTCTATCTCTCTTCTTTTGCTTTGAGACACTGCTTCTTTAGAGACACATTCTCCTAGCCGAGAACACATTCTTGTCTCCGGCAAAGACGCGGCAGCAAGGGGGACAAGCCTGCTACATGCAACACCGGCTGGTTTCCCAAAGTTAGCTTGCGAGCTCGGCTAAGCCAGATCTCTACAGGGAATACAAGTCTGCGTGTTTGGATGACCCTCGAGCAACCTCTCCTCAACCTCCTTTCTTGGCAACTCCACCTTCAACAGTTTCTGAGCCGCTCGCGGCGTTCCTTCGCCACGCTAGCTCTTCCCACCACGCGCACAACTTGTACACAGCCCGAACCGAGGAAAGTGAGGCCGCCAGGAAGTGAAGTTGGAAAAGACCTCCTTCCCACCACAATGCCGACAGTCGCTTCCAGTGGCAGCCAGCAAAAAACGTAAGGCGTAGTTTTCATCGAAGAGGAAAGGGATGCGGATGAGCATGAGCGTGAGGTTGATCTTGGAAAAGGAGGTAAGAGAAAGTGGTTTTTTATGCCTTTTTCATTTATTTACCCATAGGAGAAGGAGTGAAAGTCGAGATGTGGGTGAAGCTGGAGTGTTAGGAAACGAGGAGTAAGAAGGCGCCGGGTTTCCCGAGTGTCATTTCTCAAGCCACGAGGCGAACCAAAGCCGACGTAATCTCTTCGCCAGAAACCGATCCCGGAGAGATTGGGGCTCGCAGCCAGGTTCTGCACTCTCGCGAGCAGGCCCGAGACCTGCGTGGCGTTGGTGTTTGCTGTTCTCTTGCTGGAATTCGCATGTCTCGGAAAACCCAAGGAGATGGAGATGGAGGGCGGTTTGTGAGAGGGATACAGAAAGGGCTGTCGTACCCGAGGTAACAAACGCACAATCCCGATGCCCACAGACGGTGTCCTCTTAAAGGAAGGTATACAATGCAGCGAAGAGGCACGAACGTAAGCACAGATACAAAGGAGAAACAGACAGAAAAAGAAAACATAAAAGATCAGCACGAAACCGACCTGATAGCCCGCTACCCCAGAGAGTGTAACGCCACTAGCAAATTCATTCCGGGGGAAACAGAATAAAGAAATAAAACCCGCTGGTACGCGAAGTGTACCATACAAACACAGCCAACGAAGAGGCTAAAGACGCGGAAGAACAAAATGTCAACAAAAAATACTAAGCGCACGTTTTAAAGAATGGAAAACAGTTCGGGTTCCGTTGTTTGGCAACACGAAGAGAGCCTAAAGAGAAAATTGTCCCAGAAATGATGTCTGAAGGCTGTTCGTGAGACCTCGGTAGCATTCCTAGGTTACAGCACATACTAAGACAACTCGGAAGTGTGAAAATGTTTACTGTGACTAGATCTACGATGGTGAGCGTGCTCTGGTGCTGAGTATTCGCCCGTGGGAGCGAGTACATATAGGTGAAAATGTACGGTTAAAAGTAATACTTACAGTGGAGTCTCACTTGCGTGAACTTCAAGGGAACCAAGGAAATAGTTCACTTAACTGAAAGTTCACTAAACTAAATAGTAGCTAGAATATGGAACAGCATAGGGCGCAGCGCACATGGAATCAAAAGTGTGAAACGCAGTTAGTGGAGTTATGTAAATCAATATATAAAAAGTGCATAACAGTTACGTTGCTGTCTATCTATTATTTCTTTAAATTTAATTTTCAGTTGCACTGGTGCTCTTAAAGCGTAAGAAGTAACAAAGCTGTCCAGAGAATGTATGTTTTTGTGCACTTCCCCTGGCACAGCTCAATGCTGAGAATCGAAGTCTCGTAGCTTTTTAAGGCACCCTGCAGCCTCGGCAAGAGTTATAGGATTTAAATCTGTCTCTGCCAAAAATGGGCCCAGGTGCACTGATTAAGTTCGTTGAACTGTAATATTCGCTATTCAGAAATGCGTTTAACACAAAGATTTTTGCATAGAATACGTAAGAAAAGCGCCGGGCATTTTCTAAAAGTGCATTATTCTGAAATTTTCAATTAACCGCGTTCGTAGAGTTTTACTGAGAATTCACTGTATTCTCTAGGTTAATACCTTTGTGTCTCTTTAAATAGGAGTAAAATTCTGCCTCTGATTCTTAGAGCGGGTATTAAGTTGGAGGCTTAGCTTACATCACGAAAGGAGCGTGACGGTGCCTATAATGGGACCTGGTAAAACCATCATCTTGTGAATTGGCTTATTACACAATTTTCATACTGTTTTAAAGGCGATGCAATGGAGTCGTGGAATATTGGTATAGCCACGGTATTCAGACTTAGGGTTATCTATCTATCTATCTATCTATCTATCTATCTATCTATCTATCTATCTATCTATCTATCTATCTATCTATCTATCTATCTATCTATCTATCTATCTATCTATCTATCTATCTTTCTATCTATCTATCTATCTTTCTATCTATCTATCTATCTATCTATCTATCTATCTATCTATCTATCTATCTATCTATCTATGCGGGTCCAGCGGACTTATCGAGCTGAGATTTATATCTGCCTGCTGCGCTCATGTAAACGCTAGCCGGTTGTGTTGAGCGAACGCCGCGTCGGTCTCAGGCAAATTGACCGCACGTTGTAAGTCGTAGGTCGACCTATAGCCCTACTCATCTGAAGCGCACAGGTAAACGCGGTCGAGTCGAGTCGGTGGTTCGCAGCCAGCAGCGATCGGACGGATACGTCGTCTTACATCTTACCTCGACGCGAGCTGCAGCAGCAATCTTAATGTAAACACTGTTGAGTTCGTCTGTCAGAGCCCGACTTCTGATTCGATACGCGAGGGTTGGATTCCTGTAAACTTAGCCATATCATGTCAAAACGCTAGCTGCCACAAGGTAAGGATAAACGAAACTGGTGCGGTCTCTTTTTATTGCGATAGCAATTGTATGCACACTCCAGGCGCATTTCTGCCGTCGGCGCCGGCGTCGCCGTGAGGTTCTGTATAAAGTCCAAGGGCGATAAAACCATCTCCGCGCGCCGCATGCTGTTTGTGCGAGTGAAAGCTTGCGAGGGTGAGCCGGCGAACACGGCTCAATCTCGCGTGCGCGACAGAGGAACCGGGACCGGAAGCGTGCCCTCTCCTATCACGCGCAAGGCAAGGAATCAGGTGAAAGAGGAGGGGCGTCCTTCTCCGGCGGCTGCTATGGGGCCTCGTTGTCCTCCTCGCCCGGTGCTCCGCACAGAGTGGAGACAACCGCGACGTCTCCTACCAACACCCTCTCATAATATTGAGAGGGTGTTGCTCCTACGGCGTTGGGCCCCTCGTTGTCCTCCTCGCCCGCTGCTCCGCACAGAGTGGAGACAACCGCGACGTCTCCTACCAACACCCTCTCAGAATGTTGAGATGGTGTTGCTCCTACGGCGTTGGGCGCGCGAATGGCGAACGCCGTCGTAGGCGCCTTTGGCGGACGCCGTAGGGATGCGTTGCAGGCGCTCGCGTAACTTGAAAGCGATCTGCGACGTGGCCTCATCTTCAAAGCGATGTGCGACGTTTGCAAATTGCGCGTAGCGCCGGTAGCTTCGTATGCGCAGTGCTTTGGACGTTTCGTTCGCGTTGAAGCGAGAGATGCACGAAGGTCAATTCGCTTGCTGCTGCCGCTATTCTTCACTCCAGCGTTTTGACAGCGAGTTTCCGCGCCCATTGAGCGAGATGTGTTCATGTTTACCTGCGCGCGCGTGACACCTTTTTCTTTAATTTAGTTAAAACACGTTGGTGGGCTACTTGGTTTGAATACATGACGGAATGTGTAAGCGCGACAGAGTAAGGACGTTGAAAGAAGCAGACACACAAAGGCAACGCTGTCTCTGTGTGTCTGTTTCTTCCTACGTCCTCGTTCAATCACGCTTACACATTCTATCATTGTTAATTTAGTTAGTAAGCGAATGTTTACAAGTTTATACGGCCGCTAAAACTACCATCCTTACTTCGTGCAGCTATCCAATAATTTGCTGTCGCAATCGGTGCTTCGCCTTTCAAGCGAAACTGCGCCTTTTTTAACACAGTAAACTATTGCTCTGCGACGCGGCGCTCATGCCAAGCATCTCGAAACGCTAGCTTGCACGATGTAAAGAATGTTAAGGGTGCTTATCTTTCTCGCGCAACGCAGGTTTCAGTGGCCTAATGGGTAGAGCATCAAGGCTGGTATGCTGGAGCACCCTTGTTCAAATACAATCATTGGACACGTGATCTGAAATCGACCAGCGGTGTGTCGAGCGTCGCCTTCCCTACTGTCCATGTCAGTGTTTTCAGCTGTAAACTTTCAGCCCAATGTAAACCAACGAGCACAGGCAAGCGTCATTCTCATTGATCTATGCACCCTCATATATAATCTCTCTCTCTCTCCAGCTCACTTATTCTGCAAGAGTATTTGTTTCCCATCTTTCCTTACCTTCTCTTTTTTTTTCTTGTTTAGAAAATGTATGTGCTTCCCACCGTACATTCTTCTACGTAAGATGCTGCCAAGAAGGGCAAAAATACGAAATTAAATTTGCGGGAAGTTCGACAGAACCGCCTTGACCTCAATGCGCCCCACTTTCTTCCACTGCGGGAAGCAAAACAATTAGATACTCTAGGAGATGCTCCCCAACGTCTTCGTTCTGCACAAAGACAGGCATTACTGGCGGTAAGTCTTTTTTTTTTTTTCAGTCATGGAAAACATAATAAACATATCCTCGCGAAGATAAGTCGCTTCTTTGGCGGCATCACCGCCTTTTATTGCTAGCGAAAGAGACATGCATTCCGGCTCCCGATCTCGGCCCTTTGCATTTTCACTCATACCACAACATTCTTTACTGCAAAACCAAGAAAGGGAAAAGAAACGAAGAGACAGCGTGCTACGTCAAAAATTCTGTGCAGCGATCCTCGTGTTAACACTCAGGCAGGTTTACTGTACTGGCAGGAATCGCTGTTAAGTTTGGGTTTGTTGTACTAATTGAAACTGTGCACCACTCTCAAAATTGCGCGCCAACCTTCTGCGTCAGTCTCCCACCACCTTTCGCTTTATAAAACAAATGTTGGCCCGAACTTGCATTGGCGAGTGGAGTTCAAGTTGACTCTGGTTAAACTACTCCTCTAGTGAGATGACATCGATACAAACGGCCATCCAGTGTCTCCTGGAATTATTTAGGACAGCTTGCAGTTGTACAACCTTACCCTGCTTATCTGGTTAAACCTTTTTTTGGTTAATCTATTAATCTATTGCGATTACACAGAAACCATAGACACACTGACATACCCTTGTCGTTCAGACCGTTGCCATCAAGTGTCTTCTGGAATCAACATGTTTCTAGTCCAAGAAGCTCGCCTTATCCTTTCCAACCCTGTCCTTTGATTCCTCCGTTTGTGAAAGAATAAAGACAAAAATGAGCCTTATCCTACCCGGCTCATTGAGAAAGCAGTCTAATGGCGTGGAAGGTATACCGCCACGACGCGCGCCCTGGCTACAGTTGCGGCCATCACCACTTTGTCAGGACGTTCAATACAGAGTTACGTATTTTAAAGCGGAACCGACGGCCGCTCGACAAGGGACACCTGACGCGACGCTGAGAACAGTGGTGGGTGGCATACGTTTTCATGTTCTTAGATAGCCGCCATCACCTTGAAAGAGAGCAGCCCCTGATATATCATTGATATGCAGAAGTTTGACAAACCCACCGCTCCTCCGCCCCTCCCCACATTCTAATGCGATTAATACCTGCGCGACTGAGCTGCCCGATTTGATATGAAGCAAACTACTACTGCTTGTTTCGCACGGTCTCACGCGATGCGGAATTTGTCAGGCAAAACGCACAGGAAGCCGAACAACAGGAACAAGTTCCAGGTAAACTTGCTCGCACTTATCACTTTAGTTCTCCTAAAAATTGGGCCCGATCGACGAAGAAGTCACATCAGCAACGCACTCCTCTAAACGCGAGATCTCGGCGTTTTGCGCGCTGCGCGCACTTTGTCGTGCCCAAGTCGCCGGTCACGAAGTTGGGAGCGGGTTTGTCGAAAGAAAAGCCAGGGACAGGGAAGAAACACGGGGAAAGTGACAAATACGAGTGTGCCGCTCCAAGGAGAAATAAAGAAGCCAGGCCTTAAAAAAGGGACGAGCAAAGATGGCCAGAAAAAATGAAGAGCGGCCAGCAGAGAGGAGACGGGGAAGAGAGAGAGAGATATAGAAAGTCCTCACTCGTTTCTTTGTGGGAAGCAACTCGAGCGTGGATGACGTAACAAACGGCCGTCCGACGGCATGTTGTCGTGGGCAAAGAATGGCCGAGGATGTTCCGTCGTGTGTGACGGCAAACCACAAGAAGCGCGGAGCAAGCGCTCGATAAGCGCGGAATAAGATAAAGAACAACATTATAAAGCAAGGGAGGCGGAGAATGAAACATAAGTCGGAGAAAGATGCGATGGCCCTAAACTGTTTCTCTACTTCTTTCCCGACTACCCTAGTTATACCTTTGGAACGGAGCCACGAGACGCTGCGGTTAATATTTTTCCTTCCTCAACCAAATTCATCCACCACCACCACCGCCATTCTCCTTTTTTTTCTTTTTCTCACACTTCTAAGCAGCGCCCTGCCTGCCTGCACTTACGCCGAGTAGTCGCCGTATTTCATCTACTCCTGACTAACATCATGGCGCTACGCACTGCCGAGCAGACATATTTTCTTTATTTTTTTCATGTTCTCTCTCCCTTTCTCCTTTGCTCCTTCGACGATTTGTTTTTGGTTAGCGAGCATAAGCAGAGCCTACGAAGCGAGGTAGAGCAGGGGCCATACACCTACAACACCCAACCCTCCCTCCCTGCCTCCCTCCAACTCTCTCTCTCTCTCTCTCTCTCTCTCTCTCTCTCTCTCTCTCTCTGTCTGCCTGGTCCTTCGGGAAATGGCGGAAGCAAACACACAGCGGAGTGACGCGCTGGCAAAGGCAGTGGCGTCGTCAGGACTGTCGTTGTTCCCTCGCTCGCAACCAACTTCGCTGTGCTCTATTTAGATACGGTGATTTTTTTTTTCAGGCTCTTCCTTTGTCTTCTCGCCATCCATTGTTCTCGTGCGTTTCCCGGTGAGCTTCATGTGCTAACACACACAAAAAAAGAAACAAAGCTAAAAGATTCGGAAAGTGTGGAAGCGCTCCCGCGTCCTCCAACCATAGGCGCACCTCGCATACATCGTTAGCCAGGGTCCACTGCGTTAGTTAGTGCGCGTTGTTTACGGCAGGTTTAGCAGGCAGCGCGTTGCTTACGTCGCTCGCGCTTTGTCTCATCTCACTCTCGCTCCATCCTTTTGCTCTTCGTCCAAGGCCATCCCGCCGTCGTGTTCTCATTTCTTTTCATCCTGTGCGTCCCCCGGAAATTTGCGTGCCCTGGAATCGCAGGGATGAATTTTTCCAGCTTCTTTTGTTTCCTGTTACGTCCGTCGTTTAACCTCGCCAAGACAACGTAGTATACCTTTATTTTTTTATTTCGCTCGCAATTATTCATGTAGCCCTCTAATTGCACGCCGCAGCTGCCCTGAAGCGTCTTTCATTGCCGGTTGTATATTCAAGCTCGGCATTCGAATGTCCACTTAGCGCAACTTTTCTGCAATCTGGCTACCTGCACGGGACTTCGCGTTCTGTTTGCTCCACAGCTCTGCTTCCTTAGTTCCCTCGTTTCGGAAAAGGGGTAATTCTTTTTCGCCTCCGCTTGTCGCTTCGTTCTCCACACTCCCACTGTAGCGAATAGCAAGATGCTCTAGCTACAACAACTACTCCACCAATCACACACACTACGCTCCGACCTCTTGATGCGGAGAAAAAAAGAAGGCAGACCATTAAGCTGGCGCAACGGGATGAAAGCTACGTAAAGGACAGCTCGTACATTGGCATAGTACGACGTTGGGTGGCGGAGATGTTTCCAGGGCCCAGACGAGCGGCATCGCGCATTTCCGCCCCCTCCGTCCCGTTAATTTACTTCTTCAGCCCCACAACAGAAACTCTCGAACTCACTAATCTAAGATAGAAAAATACAGCCTTCCGTGTCTCCCTCGCGCGCTTTTAAGTACAGGCCATTGAGTGGTAGGCGCTGGGGCGTGATGCTTTTCAAGCGAGAATAAGCGCATGTTGTTCCACGTGCGTATCGAGCGAGGAAAGGACAGGACACGAGGCAAGTAAAGCGAGAAAGAAGGGAATCAAACACGTTGTGAAGGCGCCGTAATGCGTAAATGCGATTTGCGTGCGTCTCCCAAAGGCTTTCTTTTTATACATCCTGTCTCTTCTAGCCCGCTTAAACAAGCTAAAGCATAGAGAAGCCCAATGTTTCGAATGAAGAGTCCAAGTGACGACGTCTGTTCTTTTATTATTATTGAATGAATTTAAGGAGAGGTTGGCACCTACGTGTGGCATCGTCGGAAAGTTGTCAACAATCACAAAAGTGGACTGACAAACACATGAACGAACGTTCACGTACTAAGTCTCAGTACTGCAATATAAATAAATGTTAGAGCAATGGAAGAGCTCCCATAGCATAAATACACACAAAATCGAAGTGTTCACACGCAACATATCAGTTCACACAGCATATATGTTCACAAAGATGTTGGGCACCTGAATGCCGCACTCTAAATACAACAAATACCGATGCTACATGAATACGAAGACACAATAAGCATGTAATTTAGGGCGTCTGTTAATAATAACAATGCGAGCAATAACTGTTGTACGACTTCGTATTTTTGTGGTATTTTTGATTCCTCCGAAATTTGTACTAAGGCGCACGCAGCGATGTTTTGAAGTTTTTCTGTTGGCCATGGACCTAACATTTTTTCCTAAGGATAGTGCCCGTCCATTCAAGCCATGTAGTTTTTTCCGAAAGGTTCTTGCGGGGAGCATCATGATTTTTTTACAGTGTAGAAGAAGGCGTTCTATGTCTTCTTCAGCCTCTTAACATGAGCATGTAGCACTGTTACTTTTTTCTTATCCTATACAGGAAGCTTTTAGTATAGGCAGTGCCTGACTGAAGCCTATGAACTGTTACTTCAACAGATCGACTAATCGTTAAACTGAACATTAAAGTCTATTTCAGGATCTATATTATAATTGAGAGTTCTGCGCATAATTAATGAACCAAATTTCCTTAGACAATCTACCGCATAGTTTATTCAATAGGCATCGCGCATCACTCGTCGATAGAGGAAGCAGTGATAATTCATTTTCTTGATGTTCTGCACATGCCATGTGATCAGCTGTTACATTTCCTATGATTTCACAGTGACTTGGAATCCACTGGAAAGTTATGTCGTGTTGTAGATCTTTCGCTAGGACGTATGTGTTCTGTATTTCGTATGTCAGTGTGCTGTTTGCTTTTCTTCAGCTGATTTAATTTAAGCACAGAAATGAGGCTGGCGAGTCACTCAGAATTACCCAGCGAAGGGTATTCTGACTGCTAACACATATAGCGTAAAGCAGAAATTATTGCGCATAGTACTGCTATTGTGGATATTGTAAATAGGCAAAGCTAGCTCTTCTTTCTTGGTATGCAGGTATATAAAACGCAGATATAGAGTTTTCTTCCAGCTTGATTCATCTGTATACATGTGAATGCAATCTACATACTTAGTGTAAAGTTGTGATAAAGTCAATTGCTTTATAGCAACAACGGACAAATACTATTTGCGACCTACTCCAGGAAGTGAAGTGGCTCATGCGCTAGAATGACAGGAGCAGTTAGAGGTGCTTAGACATCGCGGAATATTATTAGAATACGAGGAAGGTATGGACTCGATTAACTGCGTTGACGGCAGTTCGTGTCCGGTTTCAATGTCACTTGAAGAGAGCAACGCAGATGCAGCTTTCAGGGCACCAAAGTACCTCATTTTTCAGCACTATGCGACTACGTACTAATCAAGCAGTCAATCAATCAATCCGTTCATCAATCCGTCGATCGATCAATCGGATCAGTCCATTTTTACCTCAGCTCCAGTCAGCAGAAGGGTACAGGAGAAAAAGCCTAGCTTGGCGAGCTACTCAGCACTACCCCATTCGACAGCGATGGGATCAAGAGAGGCATACGAAAACTGAACACAATCAAAGTTACATACAAGTTTGCGACAACCATGCATAACAAAATCCCTTAGTAGATGTACAAATTGTCTTAACTGAAAAGCAATAAGAAAGGTAAGATATTGACTAGAAACATGCCCATTTCACGCAATGTTGTCTATACGTGATGTCGATTTCAGCACTCTCTTCTTAGGTTTGTCACTGTCTGAAATGCGATGAACGTACAGTTAATCAATCAAGTAACATTTACCTCCGTTCCAATTAGGTTTGCTTCAAGCAATTCACGCATGGTTGTCTAAACGAGATATTTATTTCAGCGCTCTTCTAATGTTTGTGTCTGTCTAAAATGCGATGACTGTACAGTTAATCAATCAATGAATCAATCAGTCCAATCAATGAATCAATCAGTCAATCAATTGAGTGAGTGAGTGAGTGAGTGAGTGAGTGAGTGAGTGAGTGAGTGAGTGAGTGAGTGAGTGAGTGAGTGAGTGAGTGAGTGAGTGAGTGAGTGAGTGAGTGAGTGAGTGAGTGAGTGAGTGAGTGAGTGAGTGAGTGAGTGAGTGAGTGAGTGAGTGAGTGAGTGAGTGTATTTCAATACTGTGAGCAATCTTGTAAGCACGCCGCATTCAACAAAATCCTTTATAAGAAACCCATGTTCACGCTTAAAAAGCTCGAACATAGGCTAAAACCCAGGTCAGTTAGCGCAGGCAAATATTAATTGCAAAGATTAATAGAGAAAAAAACGAGGGAAAGCAATAGTGAACTCTCTGCACGAACAATAGGGAAAGTCTAGACGGCTATGAAGGGACCAAACTTAACGACATTGCTGAATTGTGGGGTAGCGGCGCTTAGCAGCGGCGTAAAACGGGGGGAAAGCACTCGCGAGGGGCCCATAATTATTGATCTGCTTATTGCGTCATTAGTCAAATCGGCGATTTAGTAGCAAGAACAAAAATCAAACACAAGTACGTCATCTTTGTCCATAGGCAATTCTAGTTGCCCCAGCTGTCACTGCTGCACTAAATCTTAACGAGTTTTCCCCTAATGGCACCCGCACAAATCGAGCCTGCAAATCTTATCGTGTTCTCCACATACGGGCATTCGCCCCACTAATCCCATAGTTAGGAAAACGAACAGAGTAGCTACAGCAGAGTGCCATAGCAACACGCCGCTCGTTTACTCCGCATACAACGTCACAAAAGAAGGGTTAAATGAACCGTTGTTAACATAACGGAGATTGTGTATTCATTTATGATCTCGCCTTAGGAAACAGTCGAATTCCAAACAACCTAGCGTCAAGCGCAGCGCGCAAGTTTCAACAAAGCCCAAAACACTGCTCTGGTTGTGCGTTGATACTATCCGAACGCAATGTTCGGAGAACACGCTCCATAAACCACTTTCATTTTTTTTTCTGTATCTAATGACGCGAACTTGAAGCGAGTTGTAGCGGCGCAGTTCATTGATTTGCTTTGCTCCAGGCACCGAACTACCTTTTCGTCCTTTTTTGTTGCTACGTTTTCTTCTTAACACGACATAAAAGCTGCGTCAGAAAAGGCAGTTACTCCTGTAAAAGGCATTTCTTTTTTCGAGCTATACTCTGGCAGATAAAGATGCACTAAAGCACCGCGAAGCAGATTCGATCAAAACTCAATTGATTGGAGGAGGCGTAGGAAATAGACGGCGATTCGCACTGTATTTTTATGAAATCTACGTTAGAAAGTGTTACCGAACGGGGTTTAATGTGCCACATTAATCACTGGTACTCTAGAACAAAAGTCAGGAGCCGTTTGCTCTATTTAGCATATCTCTCTTCGGCTATCTATCTTCCTCAATATTATTTTTGCCCCTCTCTCTCTCTCTTTATATATATATATATATATGTATGTATGTATGTTTAACGAAGAAGAAGAATACGACGCGCGTGCAATAAGCACAGTAAATTTGACTGACGTTCCGGCTGGTGGACCAGCCTTTGTCAAAGGCTGGCTGGTCCACCAGCCGGAACGTCAGTCAAATTTACTGTGCTTATTGAACGTGCGTCGTACCCTTCTTCTTCATTTTACTACAGGGCCAGTGTGATTTCCTCAGCCATATATATATATATATATATATATATATATATATATATATATATATATATATATATATATATATATATATATATATATATATATATATATATATATATATATATATATATATATATATATATATATATATATATATACATATACATATATATATTTGTGACCCTCTCCTGCTCAGGTTCATACACCCACAGCCATAGACGTCGGAGAATTTGGATACGCGGCAGCCTTTCACAGGCATTCAGGCTGGCTTTGATAAATGTAGTCTACGTCGTGTGTCCAGGGAGAAAAGAAAACATTAGGTACCTACCCACGTGTCTCTTATCCCCAAACGCAAGCAGGTGAAGGTAACACATCTTGAGAATACACCAACCGCTATTTCGAACACTTTCCTGAAATATTACTTGAAAAAACAGAGAACGCCAAGAACGATGTACGACGTCTATTGTTTTCTCTTTTTTTTTTTTCTTAACTACATGATTGTTATATATTGACGCCTTTAAACTGTCCTGCGTACACATTTTTTTCCACAGAAAGAATATATTCTGAAACTCAAATAACGAGCCGGCTCTGAACATAAGAAAGTTGAAGTCAGGAGCAATAAATGCCCTAAAAACAGCTCACAACCGATATTATACATAAAGCACACTCGAGCGCAAATTCGTCTCCCATAAATGCAGAAAGGACAACTGAACAAAGAGGTCGCACAAGACGCACTAGAATGCAAAGTCAAGCCACAAAAATACAATAAAGACAATCATCATTCCCCCAACTTCCAACTCGAGCAAAATGTTTCCATGCACAGTACTTGCGTCTCGATATTTCCTCATAGAACAAACTAGCACTTTCATTGCGCTCGCGTGGATGTCTAGAGTTTTAAGTACTCCGCGGAACTCGCTCTCCAAATCTTCAGACTTTTCTAACCTTCAGCGTAAAGTGGGGAGACGTAGCACCATCATTTTTCTGCTCATTGCGCGAGAAACGAGGGAGCCGTGGCGGTGACAAGGGTGCCACCAGGAGGCACCAGTGCGTACCCAGACATAAAGCCGCGGGATATTTTGTTCCAACATTTGGCTCCCTGTAGCGGACAAAATGAACAGCGTACCAAAGGACACACACACACACGAAAAGAAAGATGAGGCCATTTTATATATTTACCAAAAATAAGAGTGTTGATGCGAATAACTGAACAATGAAAAAGAAAGAAAACCTATTTAACAGACCTAACGTTGTGCAGCAATAAAAAAAAACATGATAAAACTGGGTCACACACTACGTGAGGCGCTTCTGACGACTTAGAAACTGAGCAGCTGCGTTTTCTGTTTACTCCACCTTCACGTAAACAAGACAAAACGAACAAAAATGGTACTTGAAAAGGTAGCATTCTTGCACAAAGCGCTGAACATAAATAAATGTATAAACTCAGGAGTACATCACATGAAAATTGGGGGTCATTTCAGCCCAAGGCGCAAACTAAGAGGACCTGAGAAGACAAGTTCTTGCTGTTTCTTGGCGAAAAAAAAATGAAAGCAGTGAAAACCGCAGCCAAACATCATCAAACAAGGAGGCGATTCTCCGGGGCGTTCTGGGGCGAAGCGCTCTTATTTATTTACACTCCCTGGGGCACCGGCTCGCATCCCAGCAACTACCGGCCACCCGTGAGCGTATACGACTCCTATTTTCCTCGGACAGACCGTGCACCTTCAGGCGCCACGCGTGTCCACACACGTACAGACACTCAGAAGCCTAAAGGCCACCTTTGTCGCACGGCACACCCCCTATACCCGCGACGCATCTCTGGTGTTATAGGGTCCGTTCGTTCGGTCTCCGCTCTGACGTCGCCGTGCACCGTTCCGCTGCCGTGTAAGTGCGTGCGTGTGCGTGTGGGGGGGGGGGGGGGTCGGGTTGGACAGCGAATGTCTCGTCTCCCGGTGTGCTTACGTGTGGCCGCCTGCTCCGGGTCTGTCCTGTTTCTCGTTATCCGTCTCTTCCACGGTTTCTTTGCGGACAACGACGTTACACCGAACGGATGGCTGCCATCAGCACCTTCATTCAGGTTGACCGGTTTTGGTCGACCGCGAGCGGAATCGGCGGTAGTAGTTTTCGTCGAGTTACTTGCTAAAGTTTTCAATCTCTCGTTACAGTTTACGGTTCACTATAGTTTTGTCTCTTCTTTTTTTACCTCTTTATTTTTATTTTACTTTTTGTTTCGAAAAGTGGCAGTTTGATGTCCAGGCATAGGTTTGTTGTTAGGAAGAACTCACATTAGCAGAGTATCAGTGAATTTTCCCCTTTGGAAGGTACGCAAGCGTCGAGCTTTGCTGTGGAAGGACCGCTGGCTCTTCTCACTCTACCGGCACAGTGCATCAACAGCGCTTGCAGATGCACCGGAAAGCGCAGCAGTTGCAAGGTGTGAACCAGCTCTCTTTAGCCAACCTGTACAATCTCTTCGGGACTCTTTATTACGGTTAGTCATCATAGTAGCCATAAATAGCACCTTCATATATATCCGTAGCTCATGTCGGAAACCAGCAAAGTAAACTAAGAGCTATCGCTATCAGCACGGCAGCGTTGCAGTCAATAAGGATATTTTTATTTCCTTTTTTTCCTCAATAGGTGTTTTGCATTCGCACACCTGGAAAAGCGTGTAAAGAATGTCACTTAGTTCATCATTCATTAAAGTAATAGTTCAAGTGAAGCAGCTTTTGCAAATAGTCCTTAAATGAAGCATTGCACTAGTTCAGGGATATTTTTAGACAGGATCCGCCATTTATTTAAGCGTATTTAAAGGTAGCTATCGGATTGTCGGCCCCATTACATCTGACCAGCCTTCCTTTCCTTCAGCCGGTAGCTGTCGCGAGATCTCGCTCTGCCAGCAAAATCCAGGGCGACAGTCGCGGCCCGAGGAACGCGCCAGCGGAAGAGAGATTGAGCGGTAGAGAAAGAGAAATGAAGGGAGCCGCCATATTGTGTCCTGTGCACCCCGCAGGTATTGCATCTTCTGTTTTCTTCTCGCCCATCGAGGCCTCCCTGTCTCGGAATACTAACACGGTTTCCTCACACGCCGTGCTCGCCGTCCTTCCTCCTGTTGCCCCTTCTGTTGCCTGTCGCGCCTGGCTCGGAAGATTTCGTGACGTTTCCTATCTTTCGTTCTGCCCGCCTCCCCTCCCCCCGTGCGGTCCCAACCGTTAGACCGTGCCTCGGCTAATGGCGGCCTAAACGATTTCGACGAGGAACGATCTGCTGGCACCCGCATCGCGATACGCTCTGCCCACGGCTACAGTCGCTGTCGTCTTTCCACGTGCCGCGCACACATGGCCGCCAGCGAAGACACCCGCCGTCGTCTGCTTCTGGAAACGAGCTAGGCCTACGCAACAGACGACGAACAACAATACGAAGTTTGAAAAACAAAAAGGAATTGCAGCACCAAAAGCGAGGCGGGCAGAAGACAACGGCAGCCATGTTTGTCCGCGCGCTCTGTCTTCGAAGTGGCGGTTCTTCCATTGGTAACCCTCTCACGGACGCGATGCGATGGCTGCTAGATCAGTTGTGGCTGTTGCTTTTTTGTTTGTATTACTTTTTTTATGTGCCTTTGCCTCCTCCTGTGCTGTTGTGGGACCACCACGTTTCGTGCCGTCCACTTCCATTTTCGCTTGTGCTGCAACGGGGGGGTTGTTTCCGGCCTGTCGTTCGGGCTCTGATTACGCCTTCTGTTTAGATTGGGCAGCAATCTACACAGAAAGCGGACCGACGCCGTCATTACATGGGTTCATTAGAGCTTTAGTGACCGGGCCATCGCTAGAGTGTTGGTAACAGACCTGCTTGTTTGGGAATTAGACGCTCGCTGCCATCTTCTGCGTCGTAGCCGTCAGGTTGCAACAAATGTAGCACTTTTGCTAAGATGGCATAAACGATTTACGTTAGTCGGCTTATTACTCCCCCCCCCCCTCCCCCCCCCCCAATCAGTTGCTTTTCCCGGAATAATTAACGACATGAATGAACGATTGCGAAACTGTTATTGCATTCCATTTTTGTTTAGCAACCATACAAGAAACACAGCGTCCCCTCTTCGTTCGGAATCAGAATTGAAAGGTGCTTTAGTTCAAATTTGTTGTTATTGCTGGTTTTTATGTTATATTTAGTGGTCAGTTGACTTATGTTGTGGTATCGTTGGCTGAATTTGGAAATACCTGCTCCACTGCCCCCAGGGCCACCTCTAATTATGAAAACGACGCTAACTGCCATCGATGCCTTTCAGCCACTCAGCATTCTTCTTTTTATGTAAGAAATAGGCAAAACTTCCACCAACAAGCAATAGTGCACACTACATGTTATCGGTAACCTTTTCATTGTAACGCCATCCCGCATACCTTCCTCAGTCTGCCTTCTTAAAGGGCAACCTGACTAATGCTACATTGTAACGCATTCTGACGTTTAAGAAAGGCAACCGATGCAAGTGAGATAAACAGTATCAAATCTACGATTAAAATATAACAACTCTACAGCAATAAGGCATTCCTGCAGTGATACGTAGCGCTGTATAAGCTCCATATCGCGAAGGGTCCGGTCAACGTTGTAAACACGCAAACGCTGTCCTATGAGTGGGACCGTGTGCACTCATGTGCACTTTCTGCTCCACATTATAGGGCATCAAGCTGGCAGGAATTGAATCCTTTGGTTTTCATAACCTTATTAGTAGCAGCAATCATTTAGGTCCACTTCTAGGATGAAGACCTTCCCGTATAAAATGAACTTAACTGAAATAATTTAAGCGATTTATCGCCCTAAAACTGCACAGTGGGCCATGAGACTCGGTGTTGCAGGGCTTCGGCGACCAGCACGCGCGCGTGCGTGCGTGTTTATGTATGTGTATGTGCGTGTGTGTGCGCGTGTGCGTACGCACGTGCGTGTGTGTGTGTGCGTGTGTGTGTGCGTGTGTGCGTGTGTACGTGCGTGCGTGCGTGCATGCGTGTGCGTGTGCGCCCGATACACTAGCCTCTTCTACATTCCGCCCCCATTCCTTAACCTCGTGCTCGGCAGTGTAACGCAAGCACCACTGAGCGTGGCTGGTAACCTGAAATTACCACAGCCTTAGACGGGCAAAAACGATTCCAATTTCGCAAATGGCTTAATCTACATCAGCGTATACCGGATCCTCTGCTGCCCCTTTTCTGCGCTCACCCTTGGCATCGCATCGCCATTTGGCTCGGTGTCACATGCAAGTGGCACCTGCCCAAGTGACCGAAAACGATGTGCTCGAACGCCATGTCCTTGTCACCTAATGTTTCCTTTCCCGCAGTTACGTGAATAGACTACCGCTGTGGGCGGAAGAGAAGGGCCTCGTGATCGGCCTTCCCGATCGATCAACTTCGCTCTTTATCACTTCCAACGAGCGCCTATTGACCAAAGCAGCGTGAGAAGAAATGCAGACGTGCGTAGGCATGCTTGTTGTTCCCGTGTTCCTCAAGTCTTGTTCCGACCAGGGACATTGACAGCTTGAGCAAAAGAGACATCGTGGCGTCAGCTAGTGGCTCTCGGAAAGATGAGGTACGACAATGCAGACTTATTGCTTAGGGCCCAAGACTGGGAGATCAATGCGAACAGAATGCTCGGTCTGTTACCCTATTGTGAGAGTTATTAGGTTGAAGTAAACGATTAGAGGACAGCAAAACATAAAAGGTGGAAGAAGCAAAAGCAAGACGATGTAAGAAGTAGTTGTAATCAAGACAGAAAGCCATCACTTGGCAGTTTCCGACGAAACAAGACCGAAACAAGTAGCAGAGAGACCAGTGAGAACACTCTGTCTGATTCACTGCCCTACGTGTGTGTGTGTGTGTGTGTGTGTATGTGTGTGTGTGTGCGTGTGCGTGTGTGCGTGTGCGCGTGCGTGTGAGCGTGTGCGTGTGAGCGTGTGCGTGTGCGTGCGTGCGTGTGAGCGTGTGCGTGCGTGCGTGCGTGCGTGCGTGCGTGCGTGCGTGCGTGCGTGCGTGCGTGCGTGCGTGCGTGCGCGCGCGCAAGCATACTACGCAGACTGTGTCGCGCAGGGCCCTGTGTCGCAGAGAATCCTGCATCGGCGTCCCTCGCCCAGCGTCGACCGTAGTTTCGGTAAAAATAATTCCGAACCACGCATACCCAACCACGCATACCTAGCTTTGCAGGCCTCCGTGTAGCGCAAAGAAGTTACTGAACTAGTTGAATTTCTTAAAGTAAGATACGTTCCTTCAGAAAAAAGGAATATGTATTGGCTCTAGTGTTGCCCCTGTGCTTTCCGAGATATTTTTAGCAAAATTTGACAGGAAACTTCAAGGCTTCCTTCTAAACAAGCGTGTATGCAAAGTTTTTAGGTATGTGGACGATTTTTTAGTACTTTTAGAGCTTTTACCAAATGACACTCTGCCCGCAGCAGTAGATGATGTATTGACTGCTTTTAAAGCTTCTTCACGCACTCTTAATTTCACTCATGAACTTCCTAGCAATCATTCCATCAGGTTCCTAGAACTGCAACTAACATTCTTTGACGACGGGCATTTGTGCTGGATGTTTTCACCTAGGGGCAAGAAAGCACTTTTACCATTTGGATCTGCACATTCAAAGATTGTAAAAAGAGGGATTGCAATCAAATGTTTCCGTAATGCACTTGAAAGAAGCTGTCACCACGCCATTAAAAGTAGCTTTGACGCACAATCCCAACGTTTAGAAGCCGCAGGGTTCCCTCCGCCTCTTTTGAAAGCGGTGGCTGAATCGCTGCTTCAGAGGCTAAAGAAGGAACGTACTAAGCTGGTAGATGGTGGGGCTACTGAACGTAGGAAATTTGAAGTTATGCCGTATGTGCATAAAGTGAGCCACAGTATCAAGAAAGTTGCCGCCAAGCAGGGAGTAAGTGTTGTGTTTTCTGCCCCTTGTAAGCTTTCGGGTCTGTGTTCGCGCATTTCTCGAGGCAGGGCAAGGAGCCATGTTTGCACTACGCAGCATGAAAACCGTTTCACGGCATGTGCTGCAGGGGTTGTTTATAAGTTTCCTCTCACGTGCGAAAGATTTTACATAGGCCAAACCGGTCGATGCATTAATGACCGCCTGCGTGAGCACCACTCCTCCCTGGGGTCAGATAACGGTGCAAACTTGCCTCGCCATTGCAATGAGTGTGGTTGTTATCCTTTGTTTAGCAATGTGACGATTCTTGGTAGGGGCAAGGGCAAAGAAGAGCGAGAAATCTTGGAAGCGTACTACATCAGTTTATTAGGTGATGACTGCGTTAGTACAACCTCGGTGCGCTTACATGAAAAAGAATTTGAATTTCTTAGTCGTTCCCGATAGAAACGTTTCTTGTCTTTTCATGCTATGTGATTAGCGATGATGCGGTTGCGCATGCTCTGCTGGCCTTGCTGGGACTACACCGATTCTAATAAACCTCAGTTGATAGTCCAGTCGTTGTGGTGTGAACCTCTCATTTTGTCCTTTGTGTTTTTGACTGGTTTTCTCGTTCAAGTATGTACCAACTGGCCCAGATTTCAACCCTTCAGTAAAATCGTAAAGTACGACTTGCACACAACCTATAGACATGATAGCATTGGAACGTAATTTGAATATAATAGAAAACATAATTCTGTAACGCGGAAACTCAAACACACACGTTTCTGCCATTCATAGACTGGCCACGGAACCTGAGATTTGCGCGCACCGGTGAGCTCAAATCTCGGAGGCCACGGTGTGGCGCACCCGGCTCCTTGAAACACATCCAGATGGCGCTGGCCTCCACCAGATCGCCGCCCACGCAAGAGGGCACGTTTGTACCAGAAAGCTCCGCTTGGTCCATAGCGTTCGCCGCCAGTGTTTCGCAGTAAACATTATAGTTACATAAGCTACAGGTGCATGGAAGCGTGAGAAGCAGTCAGGGATCTTTGAATGCTATCACGTTCCACTCTTAAAGGAGGCAGGGAAGTAATAGGGTTAAAGGTATGAAATACGAAGGATAACGATAAGGATTTGGCCCACATGCGGGTGGAGTTTATAAAATATACTAATTCAAATCACCGTGTGTAATGTGGCGATCCAGCACAATGAGCTACGAGGAACGCCGTATTGGAAGGCTCCAGATTATTTTAGCTATCCGAGGCTCTTTAAATTCCTTTCAAAACACGGCACGTTATCGTTTCTGCATTCTGCTCCCCATCATAATGGGTTCTGCGTGGCCGGGAGTCGAACCTACGACCTGGAGCATAGAAAGGCAACGCCACAGCCACCGAGTCGCCGCGGCGGCAAAGAATTAACAAACGCACTACACAGACTTGGTTATTTCAAACGCGAACCTATTTGCAGAGCAACGTCGCTCAACCACGATACGTTTCATCTCTCTCTCTCTCTCTCTCTCCTTTTCATTTCATTCGTTTCCTGGTTCCGTAACTTTGCTAGTATACTCTCAGATAAATGTAACGAAATTTGAACTCTGCATGGGCCACGTTTCCTACACCAAGCCATGCGGGACTCATTTCTGGCGAGGACAAACATGATGAATGGGCTCCATATTCGGCGAGAGAGCGTTGAGAGAAAGCGCGGCGTGGTGCAGACTTCATAATGCCTCCACTGAAAGCGTCTGAAGGTATTACGACATCTTCAAAGGGAGCGCCCCACGCACATTCGACGGGTATGAAACACGATATAGCACTCCGCTTCAAGATCTCGCCAACATTGCTAACAATTGCGCCGCGCACAGCTCCACTTTGTATTATACGAGCACAAAGGGTCCCGGTGTCAGCAGGTTTTCAATTCAAGTAGAGTTCTCGCGGATGCAACGGGAGAGCCGCGAACTGTGGACCTTCCGCATTCATCAGTTACGACTGGCAACATTCAGGACTCTTCCATTGCTGAATTTCAATGCGACTTCGGCAGGATTCGTTGCTTTTCTGCCCGGTGACGAACAAAGTCTTATAGTTAACTTGCGAAACCTTAGGAATTCTAAGAAAAAATAAAAGTAGGGTGAACGCTTGACATAACTTCGTGTAGCTGCATCGTTTCAACGACAGAGAAATCAATGTGCAGCTTGGAAACAGCCTTTGTATGGGTGGCCGTAATTGAAATTCTCATTGCCGGTTAAGAAACGCGCAGTGCTTTTGGTAAGCTTTCATTACAGGCACTTCGACTCTGAAAAAAAAAAAAGAGAAACAAAGAAGAAGGCTTCAGAAAATAAACATCACGTTACGTACTCTCCGTATCTTCAGTGACGCCAAATACATAAATATAAATGCCAGAGACATGAGCGTTTGTTTGCTATTTGTAGAAATTGTATATAGTGGAAGACTTACTTATTGCACAGACCCTTCATATTAATAAATATCTAGATTTAAAAATTTTACAGGACTTAAAGGGAAGTGATATGACAACACCGAACACAGTCTCCGCAAGGCTTCGTAGGAGCAAATGAGGGCGACGCGCGTGTGTTTTCCAATATAATTGCGCCATAATATTTTAGCTTTCTGTACTTCATAGGACCTCATTAAAGTTCTTCATCTGTCTGTCTCTCTGTATTTCGTGTCTAACTTCCTCCCTTCTTTATATCTCTTCCTAAACACACTCGTAAGGCGAGTATAGTTTAGTCACACTCGGCTTACGTATAAATAGGATATCTTTCACTTGAGTGATAACTGCAGAAAACGAAATAATCATGCGTTTTGCTCTTAAATGTCACAGCAGGGACGAAAAGCTCCGTATTGCGTCTTCCTTCAACCACTCTTGTTGCCGCCTTTCTCAAATTGCCTCCTCCGAACTTGGTTGTAATCATCATCATCATAATTATTATCTTCTTCCTCGTTTTCTTTGCTTCTTTTCTTTCATCGCCATCATTACCACCATTACCATTACCACTGTCATTCGCCATTGCAGTTTAGTATAGAATAAATTTGTCAATGCCTGAAACTTACTTTTTTCGTTGCAAACACGTACTGTTTGAGCATCCTTAATTTATTTTTACTAATATTTAAGGAAGCCGTAACGCTGTCCTCGAATTTAGCGATAGAGGTGGTGATAGAAATGCATATTCGCGTTGTGCGCCCCTAGTGTTCCGCGCAACTAACTCGTTCAACAAACAACTACAGCAACAGAAGTTTTCTTTTTTTTTTTATCTGCCAAGCCCGGTTGAAAAACATACGCCAGCAGTGAAGTCTGACGATGCCCTGCTCCTGGATCATTGCTTCACTAGCGCTCTCTTGGAGCACTCTTAAAAATCTTTTCCAACGATAATCACTGGCCATGCCGAAAGGTGGGAGGCAATAAAATGGGGCTTGAGTGCTAACAAATGCGCGCTCTTAAACAGATGCGGGTCAGGGCACCACAAGTGTTCGAGTGGCGCAAAGAAGACACGCGCTAGCGTTCTTCGCGAAGCTGCGGACTTAACAGAGAACAAGCAGCGTAATGAGCAGTCCAGCTATAGCAATCACAAACAGAACTAAATATGAGACAGAGCCTACCAAAAGGGACGTCAGACAGAAACAAAAACAAAAAGAAAACAAAACAAGAGAGAAAGCACTCAGGGCGTCAGGGCACGTGTGTCATAGGAAAGAGCCAACGTAAAGAGCGGCAAAGAAAGCAACAGGCCTAGCTCGTTCGGACGCCCTCTCCCAGCTTCAAATTAGGCAATCATCCGGGACCCTTACGCGACATGCACGGACGCACGCAGAAAGCATTTTCCCCTTGTTTACTTGTACCCCGTTCATTCTATCTTCATTTCTACATTAGCGTTCTTTCTTCTTTCTTTCTTCCGCTGCCGTGCGCAACCAGCACAAGTAAACATGACGTCCCACGCGCGGAACAAAAATTAATTCCCTCTTAGCGAACAACCGGGCAAAGCAAACAGAAACGCGTGTTAAGCACGAAAGAAAGAACGTACAGAAAAAAAAATGAGGGCGATCAAGCCAGGGGCAATGGAGTCCGGCGGCACAGATACAGCTAAGCCACACGGACGCGGGTGCCGCAATACTCTCCAGCTCTCCGTCCGCTCACATCAGCTCGCCGCTAAGGCACGGCACGTACCGCTGATCATTAGCGCGACGTGATCCTCCTCTCGCCTGATTCCCCCCCCCCCCCCCCCTCCTTCGCCCACCGTCCATTCTCGGCCGTGCAGCAGCGGGCACTGCCATTGTTTTTGGTTCAGCGACGACCATTGTTATTACACATATACACACACGCACGAACATATACACCCACATCCTGATGTACCTCCCCCCCCCCTCCTTTCCTTCCCCGGTCGGACCAATCGACCAATGCGCCGACAGCAGGGTTTCTCTCTCTTGCTCTCTCTCTCTCTCTTTCTCTCTCTCTCTCGGCTCATCATTTCGTTCTTCATTCGTCCTTGCTTCCTTCGTACCCCGTGCTTTCTTTTACTGTCGCTTCGGCGGCTCATCACGCGCCTCAGCCGGCTGCCACATGATTGGTCCGTTGCGCTTGCGCCCCAGAGCTGCTTACGCGAGCTGGATTTCGGAAACGACGCTCGCTGCGTCCCTCATCCCCAACTTGCTCCTCGCCTGCTCCTTCTTTCAAACCCAGGGTCCGCGGTAGCACCGCTCGCTGCTAAAGAACTTGCTCTCAGCTCGATGTGCCTTGGGAAGATGCTGTGCTGCATTAGCGGCAGCGTCGTCGTTCCTCGGGCTATGTTTGAGCGTCCGCGACGCCGACGTTGCCATAGCGCGCTTGTCTTTTGACTCCCCTTCGACCCCTACACCCCTCCCCCCCCGCCCCGCTTTCTTAATCCTCCAGCTGTCGCTTTCTCACAGTTTCCCAAGCTCGCTCTCCTTTCCTCCCCGCAGGTCTTACCCGCACTGCTCGTTAATGCCGTTTTCTTTTTGTTCGCCATCCATAATTCTAAAGCTGTATCATAGTCCGCCGTTCCGGCTTTATTATTTTATTTCTCCGACTTTAAAGGCTTCCTTTGTTTGCTTTTTAGTTTTTTTCATTTACTTCCACCTTATTTATTTGGGCCGCTGTCTATGTATTTTCATTGGCGTTAGGTCGGCTTAATTTGACGCGTGGGTGTCCCCGACACAGAAAGAGAGAGAGAGAGAGGCTATGCGTACGTGATAGGCCGCCGTCGTTAGCGTGCTCGCGAAGAAACGCAAGGATGGGCATTGGTTTCCTGTGCGTATTTTTTTCTCTCTTCTGTTCTTTTTTTTTTCTTTTAGCGTGTGTGCCAAAATAAGCGAAGACGGATCTCGGGTAGCCAGCCGTAATCTTGCGGTACTATGAAACGGTGGGCGGTACCTATTCGACTAATGAACCTAGTTTACGATGTTTCGTCCCAACATGCTCCTCATAATCAAGTTCATTTTTCCTCACAACGATAGAGTTGGGCGTTATTGTGATTGCTGTTTACCAACTAAACTTTACTGGTGAGAATACCATAAAGGACGCTATTCTTCAGTGGGTGAACGTATGGTAACCTAATCTAAACAGAAGGGTACGTACGACTGTTTGTCGGAACACGAGCGAAGACTACTGAGTTACTTCATTTCCTTCTATTTGATGCAGTCACAGATGGTCGCACAAACCCGTCTATTAACGCGATTTCTGTGAGACCACACGCATCAGCGAACTCGCCGCAATTTCCTTCTTTCCTTCCCTCCTCTCTCTCCCTGTGATCTTTGTTTACCCTTTCCCATTCCCCCGGTGTAGGGTAGCCAACCGGACGTTATTCTGGTTAACCTCCCTGCCTTCTACTTTTCTCTTTCCTCCTCCCCTTCTATTTGATGTATATATAAATGCATTTAAGATGCGTCTGTATAATTCGTATGTATCATTACGTATGTATAATTTACGTGTATATCATTCCCCAAGCGCCTGTCTCAATGGCTAGTTATTAACGGTAACCTTGCTTCCATTACTGCACTTAAATGCGGAGTTTGACCTGTATCATACCTGCAGCCACGTAATAAAGCTATGACTTACTCTGGCCAGCGCTGGCTCTCGCAAACGCTTACCAAGAGACACTGTCTGAGAGCATCATCATCAAAATGCTTGAGATTGTTTTCAAAAGTTATTTTCGTTATGGGGGCCGGGTGAGCGCGCATAAGTATGCGTCCTTCGCGTGCTTTCTTTGCCCGCTGCCCTTTGCCACCATATCGAGCGACCAGTGCTCAAGCTTCAACCATCTCCATCGAAGCCATCATTTCCTCCGGTTGTCTCCTGTAAGCGAACCTCACCTCACGGCGCCCTCCTCCAGCGCGAAAATAAATAGAAGGCGAAAGCTCTACTAATGGTTCGCGCGTGACACAAGATTAAAGACTACCACTTAGCAACAAAGTCCAAAGAATGCAAGGAAACACGCAAGACTAAAATCAAGGGTAGTACCGGGAAGATCGTGCGAACACCATTTTTTTTTTTTTCGGGACATTTCCTCGGCGATCTTTTCCCCTGTCCCTCTCTCTGTTTCCCCTCTCTCTCTTTCTTTACCAGCGAGAAAAGATCTCCGCATGGAGCAGAGAGGGTTAAAAATGAAAGTGGAATACGCGTGATGGGATGGGAGGGGTTGTGGGCAAGGAGAGGCAAGAAGCAAAAAGGGAGAAGCACAGATGAATTCGGCGTCCCCACCCCGCCCGGCTGCTTTCGGATGCCGCTGCCTTTTCTGCCCTCACGCTGCGAGCTCTCTCGCAGTGCGTGTCAGTGGCGCGCGCGCCCCGTCCGTGTAGTAATCAAAGATCGATCTCTGGTTTGGTCGCTGGCCGGTCGAAGGGGAAATAGATTCTCGTCCAGGATCGTTATGAGTTCCTCTCTCAACGGAGCTCACTCGATTTCTTGCTTACTCAGTACCCGTTACTTTCTTTTTTTCTTTTATATTACTATCAGCGCGCGCGTTTTTCTGATTGATTTATGCATGTGCGATCACGTGCCTCATTTCATTCCCTACGGCGAACATTACCATCAAAAAGAAAAAAAGAACACCAGACAGATAGAGCGAAACACAGAGATGCGAATGCGAAGATTTAGGAGAAGCACATGGAAATCAATTTAGGAATTTCTTGCTCTACTATCTTCATCGTTCTGTCCGTGGTGAAAAAGAAAATAAAGAGGACGAAAAAAAATGCCGTCGTGCGGTAAAGCTAGCCCTATGCTGCTGCCACTCTGGAAATTAATATTAGATTGAAGTAGCTCCATTTTTTTAGCAATCAACTGGTTTTGCAGGAAGTAAGCTCGCTACAGAAGAGATTGCGATTGGAAGCAGGCCTAAATAAAGATGGTAACGTGTAACTGCAGTTCTCTTCCACCAGGCCCCTTCATTCTTAATCACAAACTTGCAGAATTGACTCCCGAGACGCGTTATCGTGTGATCTTTACATACATATTTTACAGAAGCATCCCTCACACTGATTTGAGTCTACCGCTTCTTTTTTTTTTCTAGCTTATTCCGTTTTTATTCTGAGCACTCTGGTAACAGTAATTTCTGCGGTGACGACTTGCAATGAACATTGATGACGCAAAATAAACGGCAGTGATTGAGGCAATTAGGTGAACTGTGATACAGACCACATTGGAGAATTGTTCTAGCAGGAGCAGCAGAACACTCAAAAGTTCAAGAAATGTGGGCATAAGAAAGCTTGATCAGGTGCAAAACGCCTCGCACTTGGCAAACTTCACCACAATAATACACAATGTGAGGCAAAGCACGCTCTACAGGAAATGTCATCACGAGAGAAGAGCTACAAAAAGTTGTCGCGACAGAGAATTTAGCAACACGTGGAAACTAAGACTAGTTTCAACCCTCTATATCCGCTCTTTCATATAATAGGACTCTGTGCATGTTAGCCTGGATTTTAATCTTGGCCCTAAGGACTTGTAATTTTGCCCTATCTAATCAGTCCCGCTTAACTACGCTGCCATAACGATTGCCTATAGAATCTCTGGCATTCATAGCGACGTAGCCTCTTTTCTATCTGAACAATCTATTAGAAGTTAGAGATAGGATTACCATTGCGTGCACACAATATTCAAAGCAGTGACGCCTTGAGCACTCGGAAAGATTACAGTTTACCACATTTAGAAAAAAATATAATGAAATTCAGTGGTAGGAAGTGTAAAAGCTTGGGTAAGAAGGTTGCACTAGCTGCGTAGTGCAGTCAAAGCAAGTCGTGAATTTTCATTCTCAGCAGCCTACAAGAATTGCACAAGGCGTTGCCGTTCGCTCGTTACTTTGGTTGCGAAAAAGCGCTCTAAACTTGGCATGGGTTTTAATCGCGCTACCATGTACAGCACGGCGTGTTTGGCCTACTATATCCCTGTTATATAACAAGAGATTTCGGTAAAAAAGGACATCCGCAGATCACGTAAAGATTTTCCCTGATGCGCTTACTTTATGGACCCACCCACAATCCCTAGCGACCCTCAAAGTTTGCCTGTCAGGAATGCCTTACCATTTTTACTCCGGCATCCCGTTGGATCCGACTCCCTCCGTATCCTCCGCTCAATGTATTTGTCGCGGAAACCATGGTATTCTATAGCAGAGCCGCTATGCCCTACACAAACATTAAATGTGTCATTCCAATAATTTTCATAGTTTCCGTATAGTTCTTACGGAATGAATACGTATACTGAAAGCATAGAGTTTCTCACTATAACACCTAGAGGGTAATCTGGCGCCACCGTCTATGGGAGTTTCTTAAGGGGGCACCGTGCCGTCATGGGAATGACGGTATATGTGTCTGCGAGGCTCGTGTTGGCTCGTGTTGTAAGAGGCCTCGTCTAAAACGTGGATATGGCTACGCAAATAACGTGTTCTCAAAGTAAAATCTTCATAAAATGTTTCCATTCACGCATATTACATCTTTACTCACCCACAATGCATGACCAAGCGAAGAAAAGCAAGAACAGACGACCAACTGTTTCAAAGCGAGCGCGAACCTTGTCGTCTGTCCTCCAACTTTAGCGGCCCGCTGATACTTCTTACGTAACATGTAGTCGTACACACAATAACAAGTTCTCATAGTTAAACAAAACATGTTTTCGCGTAATAATAAAGCTAAAACAGCTTTTCAAGTGCTGTTCTAGTAGAAAATGAATCATTGTGACAGACGGAACGGTACTTGCCAAGCGCGTCTTCAAGGTTTCCTGTCTCTACGAGAACGATGCCAATCCGAATCCACAATATACCGGCATTCCCATGCATACCACAGCGCAGCAGCGCCAGATTTCCCTCTAGGTAATGTAGTGAGAAACTCTATGACTGAAAGATTCCGAAAGAATTCTGTTTAATTTCTATAAGAACAGTACGGAAACGCATGAAATCCTTGGGCTGCATACGGGACATTTCAGTAGGGTAGGGTCATAAAGGAATCGCGCTAGGCATTAAATAAAGGTATGGTTGCGACAGGAATCATATGGACAATCCAGGCGCATATTTGCCATATCCGTCGCCGTCGCCGTGATGTTCCGTATAAAGTCCAACGGCGATAACACCGTCGTCGTACGCCGTAGGCTGTATGTGCGAGTGAAATTACGCGAGTGGAGCCGGTGTTCGCGGCGCAACCTCGCGTGCGAACCGAGGGAAAGTGGGGATCCAGTGCCGCATGGAAGAGGGGCGGCTTCTACTACGCCAGCAACTGCATACTTTGCGCGTCGACGTGTCGTCACGAGCGCCGTATCTTGAAAGCGATATGCAGGCCGCTCATACGTTTGTGCGTGCTGTTTTCTCGCCACTGTTTGAGTTGAGGCGCTAGACAGCACGGAGGTCACTTCGCTCGCTACTGCTGCTGCGCTTGCTCACCGCAGCGTTTTGACAGCGACTACCCGCGGTCATCGAGTTTGATGTGTTCATGTTTGCTTGTGCGTGCTGACACCATGCTTGTCAATTCGGTTAGTAAGTGAATGTTTCCAAGTTTATAAGGCCGATAAAACTACTATCCTTAGTTCATATAACTGTTTACTGATTTGCTATCGCAATAGATGCTTCGCCTTTCGGGCGAAAGTGCGACTTTTCTATATTAAAGCACTATCAGTGATTTTATCAAAAGTCTCACTTTCTTTTTGTTGCGAAGTGTCCAAAGTAGTGCCCCCAGTTTTCTTTGAGAAACAAATTAGAGATTTCTCAGTGGGTTATTAAACAGCAGCAAGAGTGCATTAAGTTCACGTTTTAAACGCTCGATACAAAATGATAAGCCAATCGGCGATATAGTGGCGTAATTAACGGAAACCAGAATTAGCTTATATCGCCCCACTAGCACCGTCGATGCCTAAAAATGAAGCTCTCGTTGATTAAGCTCCAAGAGTCACTACCCACTACGCGCGTTTCGAATATCTGGTAGCTGAAAACCGTGCACGTATGCAATCGAAGGCTACAATGCCACCGTATTCATAGCGGCGACATGGCCATCTAACAGAGCAGTCTAGCATATCTGGCTCAGTGGCACCACGGACATAATTTTACTGTTAACAGTAAGTGCTTTATTAAAGGCGGCCATGCAAATTTAAAATAAGTAACCTGCTGCAAGCTGTCAGCCATGCGGAACAGAAACTTGGAACACTTACAGATAAATAAGGAGAAACGCTTCTTGAGTGATTAACGCGCAAGCAGACTTCATGGGGCTGCGTGCAAGATCTTTCAAAAGCACTCTCGCTCGCTGCGTCTTTGTTTTCACAATAACCCAATGTAGTAACTTCACATAGTGCACAGATAACGAAATAAGGAAGAAGACAGCGAGCTACGTTTAATAAAATTGCTAACATTCCTGCGTGTACGTGGTTTAAGGTTGTACTGAACGGCAATAGAAAGCAAACACTGTGGTGTAGTCAAAACCAACCCATACGCAGGTACGTAGGAGAAACCATGATTAATTATGCGTTGCTTTTATAACGAGTCTTTGGCGGTGTAAGCATGGCTTCAAAATAGAAACAAAGCGCGCACGCGGCCCACTGGAGGCAAATGAGATTGCTTCTCGATGCACTCCTCCTTCTCCATCTCTGGCCTTGGCTACCAGCCCGGACAAATCCTGTTCTTTGCGTCAGAGTCAATTTAAGCGACCTGGCCGGCTAAGTGAATTTCGTAGAACGTTTCGTCCAAGCTCAGTTCATTACTGTCACTACGCATTTAGCGTTGGACTTGCTGAGAACTCTTTAGAACTTGGTTATATCTTTTTTTTGTTCGTTTGTTTCTTTTCTCCATTTTCAAGGGAGATAAGCGCACGCTGGCGAGCAAACGGGAGAGTGGTTCCTTGAGGAAGCGGTTTAAAAAAGAGGGTTAGCTGAGAAGAAAGGCGAGACAGCTCTTCTCCTAACCCTTTGTTGCCTGGGGGTTATCAAAATATAACCACCATTCCATTACTTCTTTCTCCTGTTTTTTCTCCTATACATGTATACCATCAGGAGAGATAACTTTTCACTCTTATTACTCCTAATTTCAGGCCTATGTAAATGTGTAGCTCAACCCCTACGCCTGTGGTAGGAACATTTTACTAAGAAAGCAGTTAAAAGGTCGGAACTGAGTTTGTCGAGTCTGTCCATCGCTTCCATTATGTCGCTATCGTGGTGTAGTCAGGCCAGCTCCTCCTCCTCCTCAGTTTCGCCCTCGCGATGAGGCGAAGAAAAAAAAGTCTGTGCCTACCCCCGCGGATCGAATATGCGTCTCTGCGGCAATGTACACTTGGGTAGTCGGACGCGCCAGCTGCTAAATTCGTTGTCAAATTGTTGCGTATTCATGTAAAGCGTGCCGAAACAACGTCAGGCGATGCTCACCTTCCGTCTCGACCTCCTGTTAGACCACGCCCGAGGAAAGGAATACAGGCAAGAAAGTATGCAGATCCGACGCCCATTTTCGGAATCTACGTGAAGCGAAGCTTTCCTTAAGCGATTAATTAAATGCTATACACTTGCCCGTTCCACTCCTGCATCTCCAGCGTAAAAGAAACAGACACGCACGCATGGTCAGTGACGCACCCGTGCTAAGCAACGTGACAACTCCTATATCGCATATTGGAGGTTTCATTGCACAACATTTTGACGAGACACACAGAAGAGAAACACATACCTCAGAGCGCTCTGTGGGGTGTGTTTTTCTTCTGTGTGTCTTGTCAAAATGTTGCGCAATCAAACCTCTAATATGCTATACCAACACGCCCAGTCTTCAATCCTATATCGCGTTGTACTTATTTATTTTTATTTATCATTTTAAACGTACCTACCGCTTCCTTGCCAGTACCGTATTGTGGGAATGTGTCATGTTATGGAAATTATCATCATAATCACCAACACGCGGCGACAATTTCAACAAGGTGATTGGTGTTGGAACAATAGAAGGTTGCGTGCGATTGTGGCCTAATAGTTAGGAAAGTAGGAGCACAAAGGTTGCAAAGGTTTGCTTTATTCAAGGAATTGTGCTCTTGATGGCGTATATTTGCCATAATGAAGATATTTATATATTGAGGTATAACTTCCTGCATCACTGAGTAATTCCACGGAAAACAAGGTCAGCAGTCTGGACACCTGGGTAGTGTCCAGGCCGCTGCCTGGGCACTACCTAGGTAGCATCATGGGTAGCAGCCTGGGTAGTAAAGATGGCAGTGTTGTGTTGTCCTGCGTACTAGCTATGCCGCCAGACAGCAGCAACCGCCCAGCCAGCAGCCACGCTCAGGAAGGTCCGGGAGGGTTTAACAAAGAAAGTTTTGCTTTAAAAAAACCATCGCGAATTATTGAACTATTGCACGAGTCGACAAATATGAAGAGTCCTGGCGCATTTCTGATCTGAGTTATGTTTCTTATGTGTTCATCGTCACCAACCATGTTCGTTCTTCTTGTGTTCTCCTCTCCTGCGTAAGATAAAATTGAAGAAGAAAGAAAAGGCAGAGTACGTAGGACATGCTGTTGTGCTCACTTATTGCTTGGATAGGGACACAATGTACCGCGAAAAAATAAAACTACAAAGAAAGACACGTAGACACATGTCACAGCGCCTGTGACGTGCGTCTGTGATTCTTCTTTGTTTTTGTTTTTTTTTTGGTTGCGCCATTGCATTAGTTTATGTGAAGCATAGGTAGTTAGCGAAACCTACCAGTTCGATTCAAAACGCATTTACCTGGAAAGTCCCACAACCCGCAATGCTGGCATATGCGACTTTTCCTGTAACGTAAACGTTGTCCTCTGTATAATTACTGCTGCGTGGTAACGCGCGCAATTTTATGGATCCGTATGACACAGACTATTACCATGTATACGCAAATAACCAGTGAATGTAACCAAGTCTTGTGTCAAACTCAACCACTGTGCTATTTTTCTGACTTCTGTGCACATCTATATGAAACAGATTGACTACACTACTATTTACGCGAGCCGGCTCTCAAATAGTAGCAGCATTACTAAAGATCAATAAAGCGTCTAACCAAATTTCGCGTGAACAACCTTTACATTGAGATAATGCGCAAGGACTGTTCTGTAATGCAAGCTGCAGCGCTAGACAAAAGAAAATTAAACGCGTCATAAAAAATATTGGAACGAAGTTTTGTTAAGCAAAACTTGACTACCTGACTACCTGGTCCTGTTTCTATTCATCCAGGCAACCAGTCAAGCATCTTTACACGCATTACTCCCGCACTTCCTGTTTACATACAAAACCGCCACCTGCTAAGCTTAACCAGACGGAAGCAAAACAAATGTACTCTTAGGCGCTTTGTGCACGTTGTTGAAGGGGCCGCAGTTACGCTCGCCAAGTATCGGTTTATCCTTTGGGAAAATGAGCAAAAGTTCAGCAGTTAGAACGGCGACTTCAGCAAACAAAACGACCGCACGAGCTTCACGCGACCGCCCGTGACAAAGCAATAATAAAAAGGGGCGCACGTCTCCCCATTAGCCAGAGGGAGTGCCCTGGCGACCTTTTTTCACTGCACCAAAGACCTACGAAGGCGCACTGTAAGGGGGAAGCCGGACTGCAGCTATTAGCCGGTCTTTTTTTTTCTTAGGTCGATAACAAAATCAACACGAATAACGCCGTCAGACGTGGAAGCGGCGCCCAAAAACCCAAACATGCGCGCGGCCCCGGACAAACTTAGGGCGGCGGTTCTCGCGGAACTGCCTTGGGCACCGAAGTGCGCACTTGGCTTTGATGACGACGGAAGACAGACAAAAGCGACGTAAACGTGGCGGTCTCCCTTCTCGAAGAAACGTAAGGCGTTTCAACAGACAACAACGCCACGAAGTCTAACTCGTGAAAGTAAAATTTGACAAAGGAGCGAAATGGTAGGTCCCTTACCAACACAGGTGGCGCAACCCTCTCCCCCCTCTTCCCCCAACCTCTTCTTCTATAAGTGGAACACTTACAAGTGAAGGAAGGTGTCGGAGCTTGGTGACAAGAAAGAAAGAAAGAAAGAAAGAAAGAAAGAAAGAAAGAAAGAAAGAAAGAAAGAAAGAAAGAAAGAAAGAAAGTTCCTGGGATGCTCCATAAAGGAGACGGGAAACCGTGAACCTAGCAGAAACAGCGCTTTGCTCTCAGGCTGCGCAAACCATTTATTTAACGTCCGGTCTAGGAGCCAGAGCGCGCGCACACTTCGACAGCGGTATACGCTCGCGCCCTCGTGACCTCCATGTGTAGCCGTGTCCGTCCCTCAGGTCTCCGAGAGTTTCGAACGCGCCCCGCCTCTCCAAGTGCCCTCCCTCTTCTACCACTCCCAATCGGCACACAGTGTTTACTCGCAGCTCGCACTTCAGGGGCCCTCTCGTGTGTCCCCAAACGCCCTTAATCGGGGCCCCCGCTACAATCGAGACCTACTGTAGCACTCCCGCGCTTCGCAGATGTTGCAAAAAGAACACAAAAGAAAAGTTGAGCCGACGTTTCTTGCCACTTTGGGTGAATTTCTTCCTTGTCGAAGTGAAACAACGCACTTTGAGCGGGAAGAAAGAAAACTGGGAGAAAGAGAGCCAGTTTCTGCTTGCGCTGCGTAGGTTCGAATGAGGAAAAGCCACTGGAGACGCCGGCATAGTGATCGTTTTCTCTATCGCAGAAGAAGTTGGCGGCACCCCTGAATGGGTCCCCGTGGACCCGCACACATGGGAGACGTACACGGTTCCAAAAATTCCCCTGATGCATGGGCATCTAACTGGAATGCGAGCACCCTTTTTTCGTTTAGCTTTTCTCGCTACGAATAAGACAACCCCACTCTCATCTAAACTCCTTAAAACGGCTTTTGTTTCGCCCTTTCGTCTTTAAGTTGCGTATGGCCTCAAGTTAGGTCTACGTGAGTCGGACGCACTTGATAAGTAGAGGAGGCGGGAAAAGAAGCCACGGCAACGCAAGCGACTCCCTTTTCGGCGTTGAGTGCCCCACGTGGCCCCGAAATGGTGTGGAATCAAAGTTCTTCCTTTACGGCCGAATAAAACGCCTCGTGCCTCGGCCAATACAACTGTCACTGACTGCCACCAGTCCGTGCTTTGAGTTGAACAAGACGCCGGTCTAGTAGCAGGCTGTAAAACAGATAGTGCTCTTTGGGTCGCTGCGCGAGACCGTAACGTACGGCGCGCAAAAAAAAAAAGGAACGAGCTCGCAGACTTTGTAAGCGATTGACTATGGGAACATTGACCTAAAGAAAACATGGTAAATAAGAGGACCTTGCAGTGCAATTGGTTTGGTTAGCATCGATCGGTGAGCCTCGGTTAAACTAATGGTTCACCCGCACCGCTAGAATTGGACGAGAAACAATCTCTGCGGTTTTGTTACCTTTCAATAAACTGCTCCACTATGTACATTATCTAAAGGCAAACCAGAAACAGATATCGTCACGTTCTGTCTCGCTTAGGACGCTTAAAAACAGATTATACACGATGGTTGGCTGTTAGGACAAACACGTTGTTGTCATGCATTGCAATACGTATTCGGCGTTCCTGCTACTTTACGGAAGAGAAAGGAATGACTGACACGATAGGCTATACAGACATCCAATATTTCAAGGTGTTCTCGGATGCATTCTAGTGAAATTTCAGCTGCTGTGCGCCTTTGAGTATTAGTGGAGCGTTTCCCTCAAGGCCGGACGGCCCCGTTCGTCAAGTCGACACCCCCTTTCCCCAACCGCTTTTCGCCGCCACCGATGCCTTCGCTTTTCAACGGGACGAACCAAAAAATGAAAGCTCTAGGGTCTCGCTGTACAACCTACGTGCAAACCTGGAGACGAGTCAGCGTTTCTTTAAATGTTTTTTTTTTCTCCTTTTTCCTGTCTTCTAATTCATCATTTTGTACAACTGCTCGCGATACGCTATACCTGCTGTTCTGTTCAGTTGAACCCCCACCCCCTCGTTCTACGCTCCCACTTCACTGCGCTTCTTCACAGGTCTTTTCTAGCCAGTGTCGCGGCCGAAGCAAGCGCGGCAAATCCCGAAGGGACCGGGTTAAATTAACGAGTGCCTGCCCCTTTCTTTTTCCTCTTTGTTGTTCCCCTATCTTTTGCGCCGCCGTTAGTCGGTGTTTCTCGCAGCATCAGCTCACGGTCCGGAAACCTGAAGCTATGAGGGAGGGTCTCAGGAAGCGAGTTAGCACCACTGTTTCCGTTGGAACCAGGCGAGAAAGGTCTATTACCGAAGGTAATAAGAAAGATAACAATTAGAAGAGAGAAAAAAAGGAAAGAAAGCAAAGCGCCGACGAGGTCGCACAGGAAAGGACGATGATAAAACAGGGCGAGAAAGACGAGCCCAAGCGAATCACTTCCGGAGGATTCGGGACGGAGTCGCGCGTACGTTCTCTGCTGACTGGGCAAGGGCTGTCGCCTGGCGTTCCTGCGAGTCCCCGCAGAGTTCGACTAACGCTAGCGTATACGGGGGTCTCGGCGTTTGCCACAGAAGACGGCCACAAAAAAAAACGAAAGAGAACAAATAAAACAAGCCGATGAGATCGCGAAACAAGAGAGGCTCCTTTCACAGTGCCGACCGAACCGCGCTAGCCTTGCAGGCAGCGCGGTAATTCGCTTATTCTCCGTTCGGCGACGTCAGGCAGGCGGACCCAAGGCAAAGTTAGTCGGGACAGTGAGAAACGCCGGCGTCCACGCGTTAGTCGACGCTAAGTCAATTTGAATCTGCACGCGACGGCCGGCGGACAATCGCTAGGCGCGCGCTGTGCTGCGTTTTCGTGACAAGGACAGATGTTTGGGACAACGGAAGTGCGGCCACGTGAACTACGTTTCGCCTAGCGTGGGCGGGACGTCGCAGCCTAAGTGTTGTGCGTATTTGCACACTGACTGCGAGTACAACAAAGGGCTGATTAGCTTATCTCAGAGCAATCTGGTCGTTATGGTCGCACTATTTCAAGTTCGGCAGCCATTCACGCATAAAATGTAGGTCCCTGTTTGGGGCGCGTCATACACAAAACCGCAGGGATGCAGGGCACTTGCTTCAATACTTTTAACTGATCCTTTGGAGATAGTGGAGTTTGTCGAGTTCAATAGTAAGGAAAAGCACAGCTCACGTGCTTTAATAATTTTGTAGACCGCCGTTTCATCCACTTTCAAGACGTTTTACAGTCCTACTTGGTGGCGCAGAGAACGGGTACCCAAAAATGTATATAGCGCTTTTGGACCACCAAGCGTTCCAGCCTCCGAGGATCGTGCTTTCAAATATAAGCAGCTACACATACAGGGCTCAAATAGGAGCTGCACATAACTCACAGGCGAGGCGTAAAGCTCATTGAAATCTTTTGTTGTAGGTCCTGTTGTTTCTCTCTCTTCCTTGTTATTTTTAGGGAAGAGATATCTCATAGTAGTAGGTAATTGGTGACGAAGAGAGTGGAGGATGGAGGCACCAAAGAGACAAGATGCGCCGTATAAAACAAGAACTGTAAAGTAAATATGATAGCAGCGGCAGAGGTACGGCAGAAGGAAAACAAAATAAATTAAGAAGCATGGCCATGTTTCAAACTGACATTGTGGGGTACAAAATAAAGAAATCACTTAAAGCTAAACTAAGAAAATTTCAGTGATCCCGCAATAAACGGAGTGAAACACAACATAAATAAATTCAGCTAAATATGAAGGAGAGTCCACGGGAAAAGCAACAAGAAAAGCTATACATCTTTTAAGCACAGGAGTAAAGGAAAATCGCAAACCAATTGTCTAAGCCCAAACGAGACGAAGTCCAGGCAGTAAAAATAACCATTCCCTGTGAGCCTCATGTTCATTGCAAATGCGCGATACGGTAGACTCCAGGCTGTACTCCTCAAGGCGGTCTTTCTCTCATCAAATATTTAAGCTTGTTTAGGCGAACAACATGCTTCCCCAAAACACAGAAAATGGTTTAAGGGCTTTCCCAATTCTAGAAGTCTCAGTAAGACTCAGAGTAAACTAAAACTAATTATATACCTCTAAAGTGGACCGTACCAGGTCGTTCATAGAGAGGCACCATTTCCGAGTTACCGTCTTCACCGCACAGTTGAGACCGCCGGAAAACACCGCGAGCGCTTAATTTTTCATTACTCTTCCGAAGCATTATATTTGTCTAATTTCGCGTCCCGGCCAATAACCGAGGCCACTCACATTAACGCGGGCTATTTTAGGCACGAATTTCGCGAAAGACCCGGCTATCTTGGAAGCGGTGGGAAGCAGCCGAACCTTTCGGCAGGAAACAAGAAATAAACTATCCATGACGTAAACACTGCGTGGACCCGACTATCTCTCAGAGCGGGATACCGCAGCCTCGTCCAGCGTCACCGCCGCACTGGCCGTGGGGCAAGGTTTCGGCATATGAGCCCGTAATTATTCAAAGGCCATCCTGAACAGCCTCCAGGCCTGGAAACCCTTTTAGCCCTTCGGCCTCCCCCTATAGCAGGCAGGCAACGGCGTCCGCACAGCCTTTGCCCCCTGCGCAAATGAGGAGGGCGAGAGAGGAGCTGTATTCTCATCTCCCGGTCATTACTAAAGCCCGGAGGCTTCACCTCCGGTGTGCCAGCGACCGACTATTCATCATCGAGAGGCCAAGCCAAGCCAGGCCGAGCCATTGGCCGCGGCACGTGAGCCGAGGAAGCCGTGGGGGTCTGGATGAATAAGATCAGCAAGAAAGTGAAAACAAGGTAATGCGCTGGGCGATCCATTAGGATGCCATATACAACCTTGGCAGGGCACCGCTATCTCTCTCTCTCTCTCTCTCTCTCTCTCTTCGGACCCCTCCACCTCCTCACTTCTTCTTTCTTTTCCTTTTCTTTAGCTCCAGCCTTGATACTCAAGACTTTGCTATTCATCCCGGCGAACAGCGGCGGTGTAGGGAAACAAAAAATAGTGCTATGTTCTACCGCTCGTGGTTACCATGTTGTTGTAATCGACGGGCGGCTTTCAATTAACGTATGGCTCATCTCTGTTCATTTGTACTTCAACGGTATTCTTACTTCCGCAATTGTCCTTCACTGTAGCTGAGTCTAAGTAAGCCGCGTATACCAAGATTGCTTCAATGCCTGCTTGAGAAGCAGCACGTACTGAGTCAATGAAACTTCAATTGACTTTTGATCTCTTTTTGTTCATGGAAAGAGCAGATGGTGGGAGTGCGGGGAAGGTGAAAAGGGGTCATCAGTGCTTTGTGAAGTCGGTATGCCTAAGCTCCCCAAATCTCTTCAGCTTCCACTAAAACGTTTCTCGCGGCGATACTATAAACTGTATTCAGGAAAAAGATCAACTCAAAACCAAGTTCCTAATGCATCTTCGCAGAATGTGTTTGATTAACAAGTTAACACTTACACTGCAACTTTATACCGGTGTACAGCATATGCGCTTGAAATACATTCTGTAAAGGTGAACGACTGGGCCTACAATAACAAACTTTGTAGCAGCACTGCAAAAAGTGCTACCATGCGTATCAGTCACAACAAAACTGATGCGTGTCCAACCTACTTCCTCGGAGGCACCCCTATGGAGACTGTTCGGGCCCTTCCTATTATGGGTGTAACATTCAGCTCTTCTCTCGACTTTTCTGCATATATCACCAGCACTGTATCTAAGGGGAAAAAAAGAGGTGAGGCGTGCAGACAGGACACAACAGTAGAGAAGTGGACAACACGAATGCCGTGTTGTCTCTTTTTTTGCATAATGAATCCTTACCAACAAGCTCAGCTTTCTGTCGTTCTATGTATCTAAAGATCGTTGCATTCATGGGTTTGTGTCCCGTGTCTCCCTTCCCTGTGGACCTGAGGTTTTCCAAGCACTCTACACTTCTATCATTCTGCCACGGCTTGAGTACTGCTCATCAGTATAGTCCCTGCGCCAAACTCACGTCACTGACAAACTTGATTTTGTTCAGCGCCGGGCAACACGCACCCTCGACTCCCGTCTTTTCGGTCGTCGCATGTTCACGCCATCTGCTGCAGCGTACGAGGACTGCCTCAAAACCCTCAAGTAGCACAGCCTGAGCCCCATGACGCCTGCACGGCCCGACACCCCAACTCACCTGTCGACTGTGTGCGTGCGTGCGTGTGCGTGTATTTCAGACGTTCTAGCGTACAGGCATCAGCCTTCTTTTTTAATAATGCGTGCTGTCTAGAGTGCCATGTTACTGCCATATTAATATTATTATTATTATTATTTTTATTATTATTATTATTATTATTATTATTATTATTATTATTATTATTATTATTATTATTATTAGAATCATCACTACGACGACATTGAATGTGTTGGAGCTTGGTGCGCTGTCACTCTTCTAAAGAAAGCGCCAAAGATGTATGCCTTCTTGATGAAAATTGTGATGCTCTTTCGAACACTGCTGATGGCTTTGCAGAACATTTCTCTTCTGTATATGGCGTAAAAGATGCTTCAAGTGACCTTGCTTCTCACTCTGGCACGATGTGTACGCTATTCCGTCAATGAAGACCTTGTCTTCAAGTGTATGAAGTGCCTCAAACCTTCCCTTTTTTCTGGTACTGGTGGTATTTATTCCTCTCGCAGTTTAATCAAGACGTACGGAAGCATACTTATTCCCTGTTCTCACAAGCACCTTCAATAGTTCCCTAAGCTCTAGGTAAATTTGCTAACACTCGGAAGGTAGCATGGACATTGTCCATACACAAATCGGGTGCTAAACGTGCAGTTGCTAACTGCCGGCCTATATCTATTCTCTGCAGTGCGTAAAAAGTATTTGAATCAGTATTGCATTCCTTGCTTTCTGTTTGTGCTAAGAACACTTTAATAAATGAACAGCGTGGCTCTGTGTACCGACAACTTAAAGCTATTTGAGGCTATCAACAGTGCTCACCACTGCATCCGTCCTCCCAAAAAAACATTTTTTTCGCTCTCAAACTGGTGCAGAAACAATAGGTTAATGTTCAATGCTTGCAATACTGCGGACTTAAGTTATATGCGGAAAACACACCGTAGTCTGCTGTGTGCCTTCCACTACTAGGGTATGCCTCTGTTGGTGGAGGTGCAACGTGCCAACCTAATTCCGATCTCATTGAACACGCCCGGAATAAATTGATATCTATCTTCAAGCACAACATTTGCCATTCTGGCGAACATAGTTCAGCCTTCTCAAATATACCTCAACTCGCACCTCTAGACTCAAGACTTAATTAATCAGGCCTTTTGTTCCTGGAAAAGGTGTCCATGGAATTATACATTCCCCAAAGCTTCTTGATCATATGCAGTTCGTGCCGCAACAGTATACCAGCCAGCATTCTGCCTTCCTTGCCTTGCCTTGTTGCATTAAAGACTGTGCTATATATGACTCGATTTAAAAAAAAAATGTAATAAGAATTGTGCCTGTATTGACATACTTCAGATTTCATTTCCTGTGTTTTGTGCATCTGTAGATATTCGTGTAAGATTAACCTCCCTTTTACCCTTTCTCGTTTTCCTTTTCACTATTTGTTTCTCTATCTCGCATTGTTTTGTCTGCCACATTCATCTTTTCTGTACATTTTGTCTCACATATTGCTTTTTTAGTGCACGAGTACGAAGGTTCTCTAGCTGTTCCTGGACAATATAATAAACATTTGATTGATTGATTATTATAGTAGTATAACATCGGGCTTCTTAAGCATGTACTAGTATATTATTTCAGTGCAGCAGCTTTTGTGCAGTTAAAAAATAAAAGGCATGAATTAAGAAAGTGCAATAAAATGCTATGTGTCTGATCATATGCATTGTGCCGGATCTTTCCATCTGATGAACCTCCCTGCCTTTCGCCTTTCTTCAGTCTCTCTCCTCTGAGTTTTAATAACGGTTGGCTACTGTATCCAGTGTTGTGCAATAAAACAATATCACACAGCAATTATTGCGTGCCTCACAGAACAAATTGAATGTTTATCTCAGTCAAAACATCATAGTAGGCTGAAAACAATAACCTGGTATATCCTTTGTGGTGACTTGAAGTGTATAAATTATGAATAGAACCTATATATATATATATATATATATATATATATATATATATATATATATATATATATATATATATATGTGTGTGTGTGTGTGTGTGCAAATGAGCTGCCCGCATGCATTGAAATAAGTGATTCAATAGTACAACTTCGCAAAGGGCAACAAAAGACGCTTATTAAAACCCTCCGATTCTTAAGCTTGTATTAGCTGACAGTATTTCATTTCAATAATGTGGAGAAAGGCAGACTTGACATGTTGAAACCAGTTACAAAGAACATGGCATTTACACAGTGAAAATATTTTCTAGCAATGCACTCAATGTGAAAGCCTCCCGATGCGGTGTTGATGCTTCGAAACAACCTAGAATAATAAATTAGGTGCTCCACAGACAATATTTGACGAAATCAACAATTGGAAGGAGACAAGCTACGAATTACGTAAATTTTAGCTATTCTCGATGTCTTTTTGTAAGCGCTACAGCGGCTTGAATACTTCATGCTGATGTTCTCAGAACCCACTTTTGTGAGCGCTACAGGTGCTTCGATTCCTTTTGCTGATTTTCTCGGGAGCCACTTTTTCACGTTTCTTTCATGCACCAACAAGCATAATTATATTGACACGGATACTTTTTCTATCTGTATCCGGTGACAGTATTTGACGGACTAACAAATGTTAAACGTTATCGCTCCGCGTGGGACCCGCCTGCACGTATCGGAAGTTTCGCGAATGTTATTCCATAAAGTAAATAACCCAAGTGCGGAACAATGGGAGGGTCTGCTCACCAGCAGCGAGCTCGCAGCCCAACGGGCAATTGTGCAGCACGCCTGCGAGGCAGCAAGACTCAGCGGTGCCTGGAATAGGGGCGCCGATCTTGTGAAGCGGCCAGGACTCAAAACATGAAGACACCGGCCCACCGCTAATCTCTCTGAGATATAGAGAAATAAAGTTTTTCCATTCCATTCCATATCGATGGTTCTCTCGGTTGTCTGTTGTCGACGAACCTTGTATAACCTGATTACAGACGCGACACGAATTGCGTAGTAGCTTCTGGAAGCGAATACGCACCAGCGAATACGCTGGAACTTTCGACGACATATATATCAAAGCCGACGCGCTTGACCCGCAGATCAGATTTTCGATGGTCGCCGACTTTGCTCGCCGCTATCGTTGTGGCTGAGTGTTGCTTTTGCTGGGCACAAGTTCGCCTAATAAAGAATTAAATTTGTAACTCCCAGTTCTGACTCTGCATCATTTTTCACCGTCACTACTGCGTGACAATATTTCTAACAGAGATTTTCCTATTTTACTTTGCACGCTTAATTCTTACATAGTGGGCTGTGCAATGAGCTACCAAAAATGAAATCGTACGACAGCTTTTGATGTGATATGGCATGGTCGTGCAGGTGTTTGCAAAGCGATCTTGTAGACAGACGATACGCGAGCGCGAGCGCTGACTTCGATATTTTGTGCACTACTGTTACTTCAAAGGTAAAAAGAAACTGTTGCGGCAGGCGTACATTCATTAATCAAACGTGCTTTTTTTTATATTTAGAAGAGCATACAGATCACTAATTGTTTCAAGCTTAGGTTTTAGGTCAGATTTGGACGGTTGAAGACAAAATAGTCCAGCAACAGTGTGCCACAGCCGAGGAGCGATCGCCGGCGCGCGTCAGAGCTTCTGTCCAGTGGTTGCGCGCCCTTTTCCTCCAACCGACGCGAAGCGACGCGTTCAATCGCTTGACAACGCGTGCCGAAGCGTGCCGACGCATGCCAGTGGTCGGGCCTTTAGGGAATGCTCCTCAAATGGAATGCTCCTTTAGAGGTTCGCTCCTCAAATGGGGGCTTCCTTGCTCGATACATGTCCGCTTTCAGAGAAAAATGGCTACTTTTCCAATGAAGGAAGCACAACATAACGCAATATACAAAATATGAATATCCGTGAATATCACAAAATTTACCCCAATAATCGATATACATTCTCCCAATATGAACAATTGCGAAGTGGTACGAACTATTGACCCCGTGTACACGGCGAAGATTTTACACAGAACGCATTGCTATATTATCCAATTAAGAATATGTTCCTCTGCATCTGTTACTTAACGACACACAACAGCCATGTATGTGGTGAACGCACGTTGTCTTAAATAAAAGCGCCACCAACAGTCACAATGTTTTGTCTTAGTTACCAGTCACCCCCCGCTAATTGCGCTCTTAACATCTATCTATCTATCTATCTATCTATCTATCTATCTATCTATCTATCTATCTATCTATCTATCTATCTATCTATCTATCTATCTATCTATCTATCTATCTATCTATCTATCTATCTATCTATCTATCTCCCACGGGTGTACAAGTATGTCAGTTTCCTCCACCCTTCCGTTTTTTTCTTCACATGTCCCTATTTTCGCGTTCTTTCGGCGCCAAGTCTTGGAAGATTTCTGTCCTCAACGCAGAGTCAGCGCGGGGCCTAAGCTTTCCAGCCTGCGTGCCTACATGTCCGGCGGCTTGGACAGCACCCGTGGTTCGCCGGCGTAATGCGAGAACCGTGGCTCGAATAGCTTTCGCCGAGGCTCTTCCGCCCCGTTTTCCCCTCGTCGTCTCGTTTTCGCCCCGGCGACCCGCGCAGCCGAGTTCGGCGTTTCATTAAGGCTCTATTATTAATGGCTCTCTGCGCGCGGACGTACGAGCACAAATCCAGAGCGGGTGAGCGCAGAGATGGCCGGAGCGGGGGAGCAGAGAGGAATGGGAGACTCATCACCCACAGCCGGCATGGTGGCTCTGCGGCACTCGCGCGGCCACGGTATTGCGAGCGTCGTGGATTCGCACTCGGGCGTTTTCGCTCGAAACAGTGTATTTCGCTTCGGGCGAATGCACCCGTTTTAGGCTTCGCTCAATTCGCTGGGGCACGTCTAAGCTTGCAGTCTGTGGTGACCTCGAAAGTACAGCGGTATGGAGTAATCCAGACAAAAAATTTTCCAAATCTAAGCACACAGCTCGACCTTATCGGGAAAAGTTCAACGGCAAGCTTTAAGATCAAGTCGCAGAAAATTAATATACCGTCTGCAATCTGGGCTGTTGCTAGACACTGTGCTATTGTTAATCAGTCATTGACGACTTGTGAGAGCGCATTAGTTTTGGCCAGGCAGTCACGAGGAACAAAGATGTTTGTAGTAAAAGTTTAAAGACGGAGACATTAGAGGGTATTAGGTAGTATTTCTCAGTTCATGAAGAATAGCCTATCGCCGTACTTGAAAAGCATTGCGCAGGATAAATAGATTCTGCTAGCGATCGCCTAGTAAACCGACAGCTGGAAGTTAAGAAAGAAGCTTAGAAGAACGCTGCGGGACGCGCGACAAGCGAGACAGGATTTTGATATGCGTACCTTTCGAATGTAGGAATAGAATGATAATTGGAAGGTAAACAGACATGCACCCTATGGGAACGTCCGGTCTGCCACCCTAAACACTGCGAAATGGATAAAAAAATGAAATAGAGGAACGAGCGAGACAATGAGAGAGAAAGAGAGCACGAGTAGCGTGAGCTTCACGAGGTGCCTAGAGCAAAGTTCACATGAATCCCGTCAACGACCTGCGTGTTGGCCGGTCGCTTGTATTACCAGGAACACATGACTGATCCAAACACCTCGAGAAAATGCGTTACCGTTGATATTTCACATGAGTCGCACTCGGGAAACTAAGAATCGCACTACGGGCACGTTTTGCTTCAGAGGCCAAGCAGGAGTGGAAAAGTTTGATGCATATATTTTATTTCAGGGCAGGAAGTATGTCAGAGGGCACGCGCGTGTAAGTACGAAAGCAATTAACGGATGTAAGCTCGCCACTCGTCTCCTGAGCGCGGTCTCGCGTCATCGCCGCTAGCAGTACGCAGAAACCTCGCGAGGTATGCTCAACTGAGCGTGTCCTAATCGCCTTTACGCGGTCCCAGATGCCGAGCCGTAATCGATAAGGCTGCGCTACGAAAAGAACACCCTGTGATCACTACCACTAATCCTCGATATGCGTACACAGGAATGCAAGGCTCCCGATATCGAGGACGTCTGTTATGTGCAGTGCAGCGCAAACGACATCCGGCCGCGCCGCGTCGAGCAACCACCGAAAGCTGTCTGGAACAGTCAATCGCTACATCTACATCGCTACATCAACATATTGAAGTCGACTTCGAAAATGCAATACATTAAGATAACACTCTACACAGGATCGCCGCAAGGCGCGACGGTTTTTTACGTCGCTGTTACTGATCATCTAGAACCCATTTAGCCCGTATGTGAGATAGATTTCGTCTTTTACGAATGTGTTTTGTTTTATCGTATCTTGTACGCTGTAATCCAACATAATCAGAAGTATATCTTACGCTGATATTCGACACTAAACAGGAAGAACTAATTACATGAAACACTACCTTCTTACGCGCTCTTCGCAATTCCTTGGGACTATTTATTTTTTTGGTCTTCTGTATGTGAAGCAGCGGAATAACGAGTAGTGTACAACTGTCGAATATCTATATGTGAGACAATTATTTCGGCGAGTATTAGGCATACCTCTGCATGCACCTAATCCAACGATGCACCGAAGTAGTTACCGTGGTGATCAACTTCGGAATATTCCCTACGGCGTGATCAACGTACCTCACGGAAGTGCGCGCTACTCTCACACAGATCCATGCGTCGGACGGGACGAAGGTTTAATGAAGGGATGCTGCTACGCGTGGGGAGAAGACGCTCGGCGTTAGCCCAGCGTTTATTCCTTGCTGTGCTACTAATTGAAGATGACGACAGCATATCTTAACGAGGATTGAAGTCCGATTTGTTGCAGCAGAACGTTACTCAGTTGTAGCAGCATCGGCGTCGAGGAAAATGAGGAAAACGGCGACTGGCTAGGGACAGGCCATTGCTTAGGAAGTGAAGCGGGTGCGTGAATTAGATCGTGCGCAGCTGGGGCGAGGGCCAGGTATTTTATCAGCAGAGGAATGACCGTCAGCTAGGGCCTACCACTCGGTAAAAAATATGCTCCTGTTTATTATGGCTGATCGCCATTACTGATTTCGCGCGCCACACAGCAAAGAAAAATCATGAAGCACGAACAAAGAAGTGAAAGGCACTTCTTAGTGGGGTGCACGCCTCTCCGAAATACTGGGCTCCTGCTGTAAAACGAAACGAGAAATAAGGAGACCGAAGAATCCTCCATAAACTGTGCAAAATGTAAAGAACCATGTTTGCACATTCAACTTGCTTGACCTGTCCAGGGGAGCCTAGTGGCACGGTTCGCAAAGCAAGCTTTGCAGTATACGATGATGTTGCGGGAAATTTCAATCCTCATAACCACCCACCATGGTAGCTTAGTAGGTACGGCGTTGCGCTGAGGGTAGGACAATATGCAAAAATGCTCTTGTACTTAAATGCAAGTTAAAGAACCCCAAGTGGACATATCGCATGTATAACATCAAATTTAATTTTTTGGGTCCGTGTGCAATGCGCGTATATTTTTTTTTATTTTAACCATTCAAAAGTTAATAACTCGATCGAATGCTCGTGGAAACACTTTTTTCTTTTTTGAAAACAAATGCATCATATAAAGTGCCAGTGTCATGATCATCACAACCGCTCTTGTGGAACCAACGACATCTTAATGAGGAACAGCGTTCCAGACCAAGAAAAAAAAACAAATAACGTTGCCTGTCTGTGAGTTTTCCTAGATAGCTTTCAAGGACAATTTTCCCAAAACTTTCCTCGTACCTGACCCACATCACGAGAACGCTTGATTTAGTCGCTGACCGAGATAAGAAGTTATGGCAAAACGACACTGAGAACGTGGGACCTCGACATACGTTTTAACGTGGCTCCACAAGGTCGGCCACTCTCTTATCTTTATTGTTGGCGCTGTTTTTCACCTCCATAGACTGACGACGCGAACGAGAACCTTATTTACCACAGCAAACTACTCCGCCTCAAGAGCGCACTGCTCTGGAATTGTGGAACGAATGCCGCACCAGTACTCGTCCTATCGGAGCCTCCCTGAGAAAAGAGCGAAGCCTAATCAATCCTTCGCCATCCACAACCAAGAGATCCCCCGTAGCTCGGCAAATAAGAGCAAAGCGCCCATGTTAAGCACTAGCAAGATCGTGCCCCCATGGCGTCGAAAACGGCTTGAAGACCAGGCTCAAAAAAAACAATATAAAGAGAAGAAGCATGTCTTTCTAAGCGGGACTGAAGGATCCAGGAGACGCGATCGGAGCAGCTAGACAAGAGGCAACCGCACAGGCGGGAACAACGAAAATAGGGAGATTAGGGAAGCAATGGAAAACATAAAGCACGGAGAAAGGGACCAGAGAGATGCATCGAATGCCCGACGGCCACACAATCCGCTCCCTCTGTGGGAGAACGCGTTCTATGGGCCTAATCATGCCGAACCTCCCGACTCATTCCCTTAGTTGACCGCGCCGCGAAACCCGTGAAGTAAGCGGAACGTCCATCTAGCGCTGTATCGCCGCGTTCCCTTTCTTTTCGAAGACGATTTCCGCGCCCTTCTCTTTGTTTGTTCGCGCGCGTCTCTGCGAGTGTCGGGGAAAGGAGGAAGGCGCGCAGAATAGCAGGACCAAGGAAAGGGGGAGCAAGCTGATGGGGAAATAGAGGGAAAATAGGTCGACGCGTACGAGGCGCGTGTCTGATTCGCAGAGCAAATGCCCGGCCCGCGATGTAGACAGATCGCTGACAGACAAACAGTGTTGGTTAACATAGGGGACTCGGCCGGGGGGTTCCGCTCTGATCCCTACTACGAGGAGACTCGCGGAAGGGAGAGGTTTGTCCTATGACGAGAGAGGAAAAGAAGGGTGACTGATTTGATGGAGAAGGGATGTGTTGCGTGGGGAAGAAAACGCCGTTGACTAAAAGAGAGAATGCAGCGGCGACGGGACGCTTGGTTGCCTTTCTTGCCATTTCTCTTTGTTTATCTTCCTTTTGTATCTGTCTTTTCCGTGCTTGCTTATCTATCTTTATCTCTTCGTTGTTTTCTCCCGCTGACACTCGCGGTGGTTCTCCGCTAGCATCAGGAGTTTCGGTGATGCGTAAAGCTGATCTGCGATCCGTCGGCCTGAGTTCTCGTCCAAGAGCGGCTAATGGAACTACCCGCCGGTCCCAGAAGCGGCCATAGCTGGCTGCCAGTATCGCTACTGTCCCGCGTTGGGCCTTGGAGCAGCGCGCTTTGCCTATACAGCCTCGTCCATAGCATGGCGGTAGGCTCGGCTTCCGAAGCGCGAATCTTCTCGATGGAGCGCGTGGTGGCGCTGCAGTCGCCCCTCATCAGCGTGCTGTGTGGTTAATGATCTTGAGCCAACCTCTATTTGGGTTCAAAGGAACGCCGGCCGTTCGAGACGTGTTCTTTACGCCTGCAGTTGCTACTGTCTTTTCCTTTCCTCTGTGTACTATAGACGTCTTCGAGTAGTCATTTACTTTTTTGTTGTCGAAATTTTCCCCGCTCGCTTTCGTTTCGTCCTCTATCTTTCTTTCTTTCTTTCTTTCTTTCTTTCTTTCTTTCTTTCTTTCTTTCTTTTCCTTCCTTTCTTTCTTTCTTTGTCTATCTCTTACGAAAGGCTAGTCTTAGTGGTGCTGAAAAAAGCTGCCTGTTTTAATCTTCAACTTCGAAAACAACTTTTTCAGAAGGCTAACCACGCTATAATGTGCCTGTTGAGCGCCGTGAAGTCATCTAAAGAATGCAGATAAGCGTCTTCATGTTTGTATCGAAATTACGCTATTTTCCCTGCGTTCGGCTTTGTAATGTGCTGCAGACATTACTGGTGTGTTTTTTGTTGCTCCTGCATTCGGCTCTTTCTGTGATATAATTTAGAACTAAACATTTAAATATTCTATGGCTAACTCCTCTTTTAATTTGATTACTTCAGGAAACATATTTCAGGCGTAATAATTATTTGAATAAATGAATAAGGCGCGTCCACTTAGTATCAAGGGTGACACGCATGAAGAGCCGACATGCCTGGAACCTTCGCTTGCACTTCAGTACTAAAAATAAGATACGCCTGCAAAAGGAATGCTAAGATAAGGTTAATTGGTGAATGCTGGTTACCTGAAGACCTAGTCAATGAGCGTAACACAATTTCCGATACTTGTCCGCCTGAGTGATGTTTATCAGCACAGAAAAAAAAACTCTAAATGTGTCCTGCACTTATTACGGCAGATATTGCTGTCGATTTAATAGTGCACATGTTAAAGAGTTATTTGTAGTCTGCTTTCGAACACACAACGTTTATGGGGCTTTTTAAAAGAGCTGCATGTTTTTTCACCCGTAAATATGGTGAAAAATACGAATCAAGATTCAACGTGTCGCCTAGACGTCGTCATTTTTCCCCTTTCCCTGGCTTGACAAGACCGTGACATAGCGCTCGACTTCGCTTACTTTGTGGACATAACTGCATGAAAATCACGCAAAGTTTACACGCAATGTTTTCTGAAGTTCTCGTTGAATCCTCTTTTAGGCCCAATTCCTTGATTATGTTGCCTTTCCTTCAACCTTTGTCACCTCTCGTAAAGCACACAGTGAGCGAAAGACGCTAGCGAACTAGCACCTAACGCAATACGAGTGGACAGCCAAACGCAGATAACACGCCTGAAGCATACGCCAGAAGGACTACTGACGGGCTATGGTTAGAGGTCTCATAATAAACTTAATTCGATCGAGAAACTGCGCCCGCGGACCGCTCATCGGAACAAAGTGACTTTAGCGCCACGTGCAAAACTCTCTTGTACTTCTTCTGCTCTCTCTTTCTTTTTTTTTTTTCACACAAGTTTCCGTAGCTTAAGCAAACTCGGAAAAAAAGAAGACAGGGAACTAAGACATACAACGGCCTTTCAGCATTATTTGCTCAGCAAAACGACGGCGAAGGGTGGCTCTTGGTGCATCAATGATTAAATTATACGCCACGAGCGTTCTTATTTGCTTTCGTTTTTCTGGTATCCGCCTTAGGGCTGCCTTCGCCTCGTAGGTCCTGCCGCGGACGAGGGGCCGAAATCCCCCAACCCCCCCCGATTTGAAAAACGAAAGCCGCTTACGCTCACATCTCCCATGCTCGTTTCTCGCGAAACGAAGAGACCCCGTCATGATATAAAAGATTGGATAGAAGGTGAGAGAGAAAGAAAACATCCGGGAAAAAGAAATATATATATGGACTCCTCCATCTGCTCTTTGGCTTTGCTTCGGCTCGACTTGATTCGACAGAGAGGAAGGCCGTGGCACAGTCGGAGGAAAAGACGGTTGAAAGTCAACACGGCGGAGAGCCTGGCCCACGAATAAAAAGTGAGAACGGGATTCCGTTCGCTCTACATGGAAAACAATGATGAGCGTTCGCCAGGAGAAAGGAAAAAACGTGAGAGTGCGGGAAAATGCGGTTGTCGAGGAAGCTGTGAGGTAGAGAAGCAGAGGACGGAAAGCGAGGAAGAATACTGCGCTAGACAAGCTCAGCATTAGCGGCAACGTCAACCGCGGAAATGCGAGGGCGCAGGCGCTGTAGAGATTGGGACGCGAATGCATAGCGCGCCGTCTTCGTGGCGTTCTTTATTTGCAGCGAAAATTTTGTTCCTTCATTTGTCTCCTTTATTATTATTCTCTCTCCTGTTTCTCTACCTTTAACTGTTTTGTTCGTCGTAAACCGCTCGAGAAAACGGGAGATTTTAGAGGAATGAGAAGTGGAGGCAAAAAAAGAAAGGGGGGGGGGGGGGGGGATTGAGACGAAGCCGGAGACGATTCGCCGAAGCACAGTGTTCTCTTTTTTATTTAACTCTCACAGTTTTTTCGTTTTTTCTGTCAATTAAAATACGCCGCAAACCTTCCGGTAATTGTTCGAGTGTGCGTGAAATCTTGAATATTCTGGCTGCTGAAAAGTGTTTTCTTTTTTTTTTTTTGTATTCGCTGATATGATCGTCGTTTGATTTACGGCTACGTCTGCTTAATTATGTTCTCGTTATGCCTGTTCTTCTGCGGTCATTTGTTAGTTTGCAAACACAAAGAGAGAGAGAGAGAGAGAGAGAGAGCTACAGTCCTTGTTTAAAATGACATTTCTACCGCTGTTACACGCTTTTTCTGCCTTTGTGAATACCTGTGCCGGAATGGTTCGAATGCCTTTGTTGTTCCGTCTTCATGTGGTCTTGTTGCCAGCGCCTTTCTTTTCTCTCTCTCTCTCTTTTATCGTTTTCTTTTTTCGAAATGTTACTCAAGCAAGCAGCTCAACTTTGCGCTATTCTGCATTCTATGCCATTGCAAGGCATATCTTCTTTGTCTGCAAAAGGCATCGTAACGCCCTCGCACGTGCTTCATTTTAAGTTACCACGCTATGCATACGCCGACTTTTTTTTTTCTATCGCTCACTAAACCAAGCTCGCAACTAATGTTTAAACGCCAGCCTGTAGTAGTGAATTTCTTATGAATACCTGCTTTTAAGTGCGGCGCAATACATCTTGTCATAATCAATAAAGACTAGCTAAGTAGACCAGAGAAAGGTACCCAGAAAAATATGAACCGAACAATATCAATATGCATTCGCACTGTAGAACGCTGCTTATGAGAACGAGAGAAAAATATGTGCTGATCGCTAAATGTTTCCAGAAGCGGTCCTGGCCGAAATTTGAAATTTTTCCTTGACCATGTCACTTTCGACATGTTCGTGTCAGTGTTAAGCCGAAGGTTTCTTTGCATCTTCTCCCGACTTTCCGGGCGCTGTGACGGTCTTGCCGGGCGTGCCGCTGTGTTTCTTGCAACACCGCCAGATGGCGCTCACCTCCACGCATCCCGATTGGAGGATTGGTGGAATAAAAGTAGGGAAACGATAAAAGACGGAGACGTACAAAAGCACAGTTCGCAATAGGGGATCATAAAATTTGGGCGTGGCAGTTCATAGTGTTTTTCTTTCTTTTTTCATTGTTTAACCTAGGTAGGACATTAGGCAGTATAATAACCAGAGCTTAGTGGCGCAACCCACCGCCCCGTTCCAAAGGCGACGCTCATAACATTCAACCATCCATCCATCCATCCGTCCATCCATCCATCCATCCATCCATCCATCCATCCATCCATCTATCCATCCATCTATCCATCCATCTATCCATCCATCGACCCATCCATCCATCCCGGCCGGCCGGCCGGCGCCGCCGTGGGCCGGGATGCGTAGTTCTTGCGTATGACACGTGCTGTGTTTGCCTTCCTAAGCGACAAAAATGCAGGTGCTGGTCTGTAGAGGTCGCGTGCTGGGCCGTGATAGTGTAAACATTACAATCGCCGATAGCCTGAAGAGAGCACTTGGAGATGGCGTCTCGACAGCATGCTGGTCACGTATGCAGAAAGAGCCCGTAAACACTCACCAAAAAAAAAGAAGAAGACTTCAAAGCGTGCAATCAGGGTCGAGGATCCCCAGACCCGAAAGAAGCGTCGCGGAGAAGCTTCTCTACGTAGCGAAACGTGGTGCAGACTGCGAATGTACGTGTGTATACAATGTATAGATACAGTTTTAAAATAATTAGTTGAATTACGCATAGCCCCATAATTCAATTGAAAGTTTACCCTTCTGCCACGATGCGATGTGCCATGTGAGGCAATGATAAGGCTAAACACTCAGATATTATGAACAAAGACGCACAGCAACGCCTCGAGCAAACACGTCTCCCTGTGTGTTCTGTGGACTACGCAAACAGCAGTGGTGCACGCAATGTAACGTTTAACATCAACTCACCACTCTGGTATTGGACTCAACGATGAAGAAATTAGACATTCGCCGCCAACACCACCGCTAATTATGGTCAATCAAAGCAATCAGCATACAAAGCTTCGCTTACGTTGATTCCCACAATGCGTGGGATCCCCAAATCGGGGGGGGGGGAGGGGGGGGGGTCCCATGCATTGTGGGAATTTGGGTGCAGGGCAGCTGATTATGCCCAGCCTGATTAACCTGCCTGCATTTCCTTTGACACTTATCTCTCTATCTGCTTTGATATGATTCGCGAACGTTAATCCTTAAAGAAAAAAAAGAACACATAACATATTAAATACCGGCACAGTGTTACGCGCAACACACCTAGAAGAGTTGAGTAAATCACCTGATACTAAGGAGCGATCTTCACCTTGTTTGTATGTCAAAGTGGTAGCTCCCTGGTGCAACACCCTTATTTTGCGTTCGGCTCCACAAAAATGCAGAAGGGCATATTGTGTGATGTGTCCCTTTAAAGCAAAACTTTCTTTGCCTCCTCCTTCGACTTCCGTCTTGCTACTGCTGCTTCTAGTCGCTGTCTTGCTAATAATTCAACAACTTGAGCACCTACCTGGGCATGTTCCACTGGGTATGCGCCCCAACAGACAACTTGATTTACTGGGCATGTGCAACTGGACATGTGCAACTAGGTATGTGCCCCAACAGACAACTTGCGTTACTGGGCATGTGCGACTGGGTGTGTGCGCCCGAATAGACAGTTTGGGCTACTTGTTATATGAAAATAGGCATAAAAACATTTTGGCCAGTGACGTATGTCACTGGCCAAAAGGTATGTGCCACTACTAATGAGATTAAATATAGAGGCAGTACAAGAGGCAAGAACAGAAGAAACCGGCAACAGAAAATTGAAAGAGCCAGCCGCGGACGTGAAGAAGTCGGAAACAGACGCGGCCTTGTGTGAAAAAAGAAGTTAATCGAAAAAACAAATGCGACCAGAGCGTGCATCGAGCAAGGAGTGTTCAGGTGACTACGTCTCTTTCTTTTATTTTCATTTTAATAAAAAACAAAGGAGTGTTGAGCTAGATAGAAGTGAATATGGTACGGAAGGGAAAAAAGCTTCGCTTATAACCAATTCCCACATAGGTGTGGGATGCGCCACTTTCTTTTCGTAGTTGTATTTTTCTTTCCTCATTGGGCCATAGAGCTGTTCTAAGTGCTTTAGAATAATTGCTGGGACTCTAACGTAATGCGGAAAAAATTCCAGCACTTAAACCACTTTGTTATTTTTTTTTTCGCTTAAGTATTGGCATTTCCTTTTCCTCACACAACTGGAATTTATTTCAAGATCTCCCTTACTTTATTTTATCATAACCACATAAACAATCTTCATTGACATGCGCGCGATATGTCTCCCTGTAGAAGATACTTTACGCTTATGGATTCGTCGATATTGGTCGCCTCTCATCGATAGTCATCGGGAAAACACCAGCGTCACCAACGCCACCAAGAAAATAACGTCCCTCACTGTGTACGCTGACATACATCCTACATCGCGTTCTGCACTGCATGGGCAATTCACAAAAGGAAGCGCTTTCTGCATGCGCCGTCTCTGGCACGCACACACACACGCACACACACACAAGAAAAAGAGGAAAGAACCAAAAGAAACGGCGGCAGGCCCGAGCCGAAAATGAATAAATAAAACTCACGCACAGAACGCCCGAGACGTGGGCATACATGAGCCCCGGCGCTGCCATAACTCAATAGCCCGTCGCCTCGCGACCTCACCGACGGAAGGAAGAAAGCGCGCGGGACGGATACGCGAAGGAGGCCGGGGACGAGGCGGAGGCATTCTCGCCACGTACGCCGTTACATCGCCGGGCCGCAGTTTTCGTAGCGCCGCCTCGCGTCGCTGCTTTTCTTCGCAGGACAAAAAACCGCGCACGTGAGCCGGAGGCCACGTATAGGCTCCAGTTCCCCAGCGTTAGCGCCGGCAGAAGAAGGCCGCTTGCTGGAGACGAGCTTTCCGACGCTGTAGATGCATATTTCATTGTTTCTCCGCCCCTCCTTCATACGGCGCCCATAAAAACTTGATACGTGACGGTCCCCCCCCCCCCCCCCCTCCACCGCGCCTTTCTTCCCACGTCGGCTCACAATGCTCCGATCTAGCCGTATATGGCATCTCAAACAGTTTCGGCACCCTGTTTACGTTGGCCTCCGGAGAAGGCCTCTGCGTTCCCTGTTGTGCCGACCTGACCTATGCTTCGGCGCCGCTCATCATTTTTGTTGTCATTTGTCGGAGCGCCGATGTTATCTTCCCCGGATGTCTATTGGCGCCCCATGTGCGCCCATCGGAAGATAAGCAAGAGCGGAGAGCCGTTATTACCCTGGTTTGACCTGGTGCTAGAAGGAGCGTCGGAGACTGGGCAGTGCCCCTGTCAATATCAAAACACAGAAGAGTCTGACGGGTCAGCGAGCAGTGAAATGTAGCGCCTGGTGTCGGGTCCGCAGCGACGTCCAATGCCTATATATATACACGTTGGCCGATGGTGAAATAACGTAACGGAGTTCTAGGATAAAAAAGCAAAACAGAAATAAAGAAGCATATATATATATATATATATATATATATATATATATATATATATATATATATATATATATATATATATATATATATATTGACACGTGCACTTTGCTATCTTTATCGGGCGGCCACGTTTCGCCGCCTAACAAATGTTATCGCACAGCGCGGGACGCGCCTGCATGTATCGGAAGTTTCTGGAATGTTATCGATGCTTCAATCCGCTGTCTGTTGTCGCAGAGCCTTGTGTTATCTGATTTCATCGCGTGCAGCGAATGGTGTAGAACTTTGTATAAGACACGCGGGTCCCAGCGATTAGTCTGGAACGTTCGACGACTGCTGTATAAAAGCCGACGCGCTTGACCCGCTGATCAGATTTTCGACGATCGCCGAGTGTGTTCGCCGCTACCGTTGTTCTTTTTAGTGTAGCGTGCTTTTGAGGGCACAAGTTCTCCAAATAAAACGCTACTTTCTATAATCACGGTTTTGCTGCCTTCTTCACCGTCACTGCTACGTGACAATATACACATATATATTAGGAACTTGCGAAGGCACTGATAGCGGTAGGTATAGCGCATTGCGATACGTCTAGAGAGATTTGCTCTGTTTGGCGCCGTATCAATTCCATCACGTCATTCCCTTCTGTATTCAAGAATCTTTTCCTTCCCTTGGCACCCACTCGATAATTCTAACTTATAGACTATCGGTTGTCTGCTGTAGGCATCACAAGAGCTGACCAACTCCGCTTCTTGCTCTTAATATCGACCAGTGAGAGAGAGAGAGGAATGACAAGGAGGTTAACCAGATGCACGTCCGGTTTGCTAGCCTGCATTGTGTGTGTGTCGGGGGGGGGGGGGAGGGAGGAAGAGGAGATATAAGGACGAAAACAGAGATAAGAGGAGAGAGAGTACTAGCTGAGCGCACTCGTGAAGACTCACAGCAAGTCTATATACTGTCGCAGAGAGTCATTGAATCGAGATTTTAGGTTGAAGTTTGAGGTAGCATCGACTAGAATATCAGCTAAAGCCGTTTGCTCTCTAATTCATACAGCAGCTATCGTGTTTCCTAAGGTTACTGCAATCATTGCTATTTTTTTTTTATTGTGGCCCTTTGCGTCATCTCAAGCTTCATTGCTCTCTTCCAGTTAAGCTTATGCAAGAGTGAAGTTTCTTTCAAAGATACACACACCGGCAAGTTTAAAGCAAAAAAAATAAAGTTGACTTCCGGGGGCTGGTAACTGACTCCTTCGATTGCTTCGCGCTTCCAGGTTACCTGACACTCGTTTTTGACTATGGCTGAAGGCTTCCTATAAAGGCTTCATACAACGCTTGTTTTTTATATGTGTGGGAAGAATAATAAGACAGCAGATAATTGGGTGGTGTGATGAAATTAAAAACGTAGCAGACATAAGATGCATTAGCTGGCATAAACCATGGGTAAATGGAAATCTCTGAAAAAAGCCTTCGTCCTGCAGTGGACATGATGATGAGGATGATGATGAGGATGATGGTAATGATAATGATGATGATGACTATTCTGTGAACACGGTATGGTTCGACTCTAGGAGTTTCTTGACCACGTGATCTTCCCTTCACTTCGTGCAAAAAACAAACACATACATGCTGCATACAATACTAAGCATTAGCGCTGAGATTATCAAACAAGAATAGTACAGCTAATAAAAACCCGTCATAGCGGCAAATTATTAGCAGCAAGGCGTTTCTTGAACAGGTGCTTCAAACCGAGTTTGTTCAATGAATGAACGGAAAGCGCATCGCTTTGCTCCTACCAAAATAACGCAAGCCAACATAAGCCTGCACTACTTAGCCGATCTGGGCGCTCAAGAACACCTACGTGCACTCTCCGCGCGCGCACCCTCAGCAACGCGAGACGACCTATAAACCGGAGATGATGCCCACTCCCGTCGTCTGCCGACCGACCCTCTTCGTAAATCCGCGCTCGGCCGCAGAAGCAGCAGAAGCGCGAGACGGCAGCGGTCAGAGACGGGCCAACATCAAGACGCAAAGCAAGGAAGAGAGGCTCTCCGGCCGTCCGCTGCTGGAGGAGCCTCTCCACACAACGCCCGCACGCCGTAGAGTTCCGCCCACGTAAGGGCAATAACTCTTATTAGGGCTGCCGCTCTACGAGCACGGCGTAAGCAAAGGGCTCTCCGAAGGCGTAGTAGTAATAGTCGCTGCCGCCGCAACACCACCACGCGGCCGACGCGCGCAACTGGCGAGATATCACGAGTCGCACAGAATAGAGCAGACAGTGGGGAAGAGTGGAAGGGGAGGAGGAAGAGAGGGGGATGCGTATTAATAAAGAATCCCCCTTGGGAAGGCTACGAAAAGTGTGCGCGCGTTCAACGGCAGGGGTTTCTTCCCCGTTTTCCTCTTTCACATCCGCCCACGCCCGCCGACTCCTTATGAAATATTGCGTAGCGTACTGGAGGGAGTTTGTCCGGCGCCGACGGAGCTCCGGCTCCGGCTTATTAATACGCCGACGCCTCTGACCGACCGGCCCGCGGCGGCAGCTACTCCGGGCAGAAGCATCCGCGGACATATCTTAGGAGCGCGTTAGTGCGGCGGCGAGTGACTAGCGAAGCCCGCCTCTTCGTCACACGCAAACTACTTACATTATTTATTTACAACACTGCCAGTCCCGTGGCTAAACTGTAGGATATGGTAGCAGCAGTTGCGATGGCTAGAAAGTAAAAAAGAAAAAGAAAAGAGAAAGCGAGTGCCCGTAGCTAATATGTAACAGAGAATATCACACTCGCGATGTGCACACGTGAAATGTGTGAGCCCTAGATGTTCCCATGGGCGGGTTGTCAACATAGCTCTCAAACCCCATAAGCGTGGCCAGCATAATGATCCTTCTCTTTCTAGCCTGAGTAGGTAAACGAGAATTTTGCTGGTAGAAAGATCAGGTGCATGGTTACGCGTGCAACATAATGTTAAGCTATATTAAATTACGGTCAGCATAACTACGCAGGCGCAATATTTGTTATGCGCAGTGCAAGTCGGACAGCCAGGTAAAATCTCGATTCACCACCCTGTAGCCTGAACAGATGTTTATATTGCTGCAAGTGCTGCTGTGCTGTGCGGTTACCGCATGCGGGGACAGTGACCGACTGTGATTTTATGTCTGTTCTCCTTTCTTTCTTTATCTCTGCTCTGTTATCACTTTACCCCCTCCCCTCTCTCCCCAGCGTAGGGTAGCAAACCGGATCTTCCCCTCTGGTTAACCTCCCTGCCTTTCCCATTTCCTCTGTCTCTCTCTCTCTCCATCCAGCACCAGAACCCTGGCACTGAACATAAAACGCAAAAAGCTCGTCACGCCGGTTCATAGCTCCAGCACCGGTTCCTGTGTACTGTCACGCATAAAGCTCGTTCCAGGCCCAGCATTCTGGCAAACCCTATCTACTGCCTGATAAATCAAGGCCACGGCAAAACTGACCAATCTCACCGGAATGAGAAAGCCTGCGTAACGATCATGGCTGTTTTCTGCTGCTGATAGCGCAGAAAGCGGCTGCTTGTGTGCTATCAGAAGCCACCCTAACTATTCCCCATTAAGGAGAATTGAGAAAAACCTGCTGTCCATCGAGACATCTTCGAATCCTGGAAAGATATTTATGACAATCCGGAGCTTTTCTGCCGAAATTCGCCATAGTTCGCCTCAACGCAGTTCCTTACTCTTTAGAGCGTGTTCGTGCGACATTGCTTTGCCAGTTTCTATAGATTACGCGTTTCCGTGCATGCTTTTCGGCAACATGTGTGACCAAAGCGTCGAGGTGTATCAATATATATGGAGTACGCTTCAAACGTTCATCGTATTTATTCATCATCACCGGATCATGTGGAGAGGATGAACTCCGCTGAGTGGATCAGTCAATTTGTCTTCCTTCTAAGCGTAGATTGAACGCAGCTTTTTTCTTCGCGGCGGTTGAAAGAGAACAATAATTCACTCCACATCTACTGCCCCCACTCTCGGCACTTCGCTTGCCTAACGGCTTCTGGGAATCTCGAAGACTGTCCACAACAGCGCTTCGCCGGTGAGGGTTGCTCTATGCATTGCTTTTTCTTTTTCTTTTCTTTTCTGCTGCGTCCTCGGCCCATGATTTACGACGCTTCACTTCAACGCTGGCTTTTTGTTCGCGGTCCTCGGCATTCTTCGCGTCAGTGCGAACTTTCTCCAGCTACGCATAACTGTTTGCAGCAAAGTTGGGTTCCTTGCTACAGAGTGAAGTCACAGGAGCTTAGAAAGCAGATTTCACTCGAGGTGTGTTACGACTTCTCGCAGAATAACGCCTACTAGTGACATCTAGTGCCCGAAGGTGGCCATAAATGTTCAGAGACATAAAGAAACGTCAGAGTTTGGGGAAGAGCCGAAGAAAGCTGTCGCTTTAAACTTATTGTGGCCCATTCCATGTAAACCTATTTGCACTCATAGGGTGTAAGGGTGGGAGCTATAAACAGAGAGCACCCTTAAAGGTGTAAATTGGTTTAGAGTGTCCCTTACGCTGTTGGGTGTTTCTTTGACACAACCTAAACGCTACAAGCAATTATTTTCTTGAAAGAGGGGGGGGGGGGGGGGCACCAGGGTACTTAGGCAGGTTACAAAACGATAGGTTGAAAAGTAAAATAGCCGGAATACGAAACCTTCCTCAAGCAGAAGTACAGATATTGAAAGCTTCTACACAGTGGTATGGTTCTAAGTGCGCAAAAGAAAAAAAAAACTTAAATGCATTTGTAATATTGGTATACGCTCAATTAGGTCAATAACGATGGCTTTCACTAAACGATCTGCTCAGTGACGCGTTCCTTGATAACACATACTGCTGGAAAGAGAGAAAAAAGAATTAACAGCAGTTCTGGGGTCGAATTCAAACGTCTTTTTTATTCGCAAGCGATCTTTGCCATTGGTTTGCTTTCTTCGCCAATAAAAGGTCCAACATCAAAACTGGATAGAATTTCCTCTCAATTCCGGCGTAAGAGAGATTTTTGTGAATGCGGGGGCCTGGAACTTCCGCGAGCTCTTTCTCGCCCGCAACACGTCGCGAGTGGGTGTGACCCGTTAAATGGAGCTCCAAACGTGCGTTCGATACCGCTCGAAGCATCCGAAGCATTGACGCTTCCTCTCGTGAAACCGAGATGGCAGTGGGCTAGCTTCGATGACGTCTCGTCGAAGAGCGCTTCACAGATGCTAAGCGGCATGGATGTTGCTCTCAGTGTTCGCGCACGCCGGCAATGGGCGTCCGGTCACGAAGAGCTGGCAGATATCGGCTTATGTTAAATTCACATAAAGTGTATAGAATGACACTATCGCATGAACACAAGAAGGAACGAACAGACACGCAACGCTCAAGTCCACATCGCCACCCTCAGAGCTCATAAACTTGGCAGCCAGCGGCCGAATTCACAAAGCTTCCCTTTCGTAACTTTTTTTTTTCTCACTAGCCAATTGCCTTCGCTAATATGTTCGCTGTCACTGTTAGACAGCTTTTCTTCTTACGAATTCAACTAACGTAAGAACGTTTCGTGAATAAGGGCTCAGGACGACAACTCCTAAACTTCTATCCTTATGCGAAAAGAATACGAAAGCAACACTTTTTAAAAGAAACCTGAGGAGGCCCACTGTCGGTCGACGTCCTCGGTGATCACCATATTGCTCATGGTACGGGGATCGGTAGGGATCAGCCGTTCGTAGTACTGCCTAGTTGCGCGTCATAATGCTTGCGTACTAGCACTCGAAATCGTTGTAGTGTGTACAAGCCAGTGTTCGCAGCATATGTTAGCGAACATAGCGTCATTCCATCTTTACCCATTTGCTTACAGTATAGAAATCCATGGCTGCAGATAACTCAATACTTCCACTTTGCATTAAACACATCTATTTCCCACGGGAGTGTGATCATACCTTATGTACTATTCTATTTGTTTTCTTTTTAACGATGAAGACTTGCCTTAAGGGAGATTTTTTGTTTGTATTATATGTGTACTGCAAGTCAAAGGTTGTGGATGAATTTAAACAGCGCTTTGTGTTATCTCTTGTCATGTGCCCAGCGATATATATATATATATATATATATATCTTCTAAAGTTGAGAAGAGAGGCGAAAGAAAGCCGAAAGGCAGGATGATGGAACAGAACTGAAAATACGATTTGTTACCCTACACTGAGAGAAATCAGCAACAATCGTAAAACAAAACAATGACTTCTGAACACACATGCGTGTTTAGTGTGCATAGCCGTTCTGTCCTAGGTGTCCAGCTTTGCATACATCTCTGCGTAAACATTTCCGTCTGTGTGTAAACAAATCTCGTAACTGTGGAGACAACCCCCCTGAATTATTTCTCTTCTCTTGACCCATCGCATCTCCTCTGACGGGCACTTCCACTTATGAAAGGGACAAGGCGCAATGATTTTTCGAAGACGTCGCCATCTATATTTATATCCAGTTAAACCCTGTCTGCCCAGCCATGTGTCTTTCCTTCACGCAAACATTCTTTTTAGTTCCGAAACCACTTCATTTCGTGACAACAGCACTGACGAACAGTTCCGGCGTTTCTAATCTCATCTGAATAAATAAATCTACCACCGTAGTTTTTCTTGCGTTTTCGAAATGGTGTACCGCCACAGACACAGGTTTTGAAAAAAAAGTTCGAACACGACCTATATATATATATATATATTCGCAGTTAAGTCTACAGTTGATTTGAGGAAGCGTTTTCAAGAAAATCATGAACATAGCGGCACGGTACCGGATGTGTCAGGACGGCGTGAATGCAATCCATCACGTCGGTAGCGCAGGAGATGTGAGCGCATCTGAACTCTACGAGGAACGCAGCTTTTTTACGCGAAACGGCTTCTGTGCCTTCCTCTTCTGCCTTCACCTTCATGCTTACTGCAGTATTTTAAGTATTAAATAAGCAAAAGAAGAAGACAAGCAGTGTTTCTCACTTTCTGTTTTGTTTTTTTTTTTACTACACAACGTAAAGTATTAAAACAGAAAGAAAAGGAGAAAGAGGAAAGAGAATCAGCGTTCTTCAGCAGAGAACAGCTTTGCCGCTGAAGATGGAAACGTTGCACGGTGTATCTCACGTAAAATCACAATCACTCACCCTCTGACAAGTCACGCGATGTGCTTCAGCGTCCTTGCTCTGAACGAAACCAACAAAACTAAACGGCGAATTATCATGCGAACGCTGACACGGAATTTTATGTGGAGAAGGAACTCGGAGAGTCATTTATTAGAGATTCGCGACACGTCGACGCGTCTATAAAGTTTGAACCCGGGAATGCAAACGTCGACCTTCCACATTTTCAGCATGCAACTATCATTTGGAGCGTGTTTTCAAACCCTGCTGCCTCCTCAACCATAAGTAAATGCAGAAACACTTTAGTTTTGGGCTGAATCGGGTGCTAAGCACGTACAATAGAAACATGCGACTTCACTTGCTTATACGAATCAGCCGTAAAATTATTGATGCATATTGAATGCTGCTAAGTGTAGACTCAAGCAAACCATACGTTTCAGTGAAGAGTATGACTGCTTAATTGCAACCCGAAAAGTGGCACAAGGCGAAGAGTTTCTGGCAAATAGTTATCCATAGAGTACGGGTTAAATGCAATATTAAAATTATATCATACATTCTAAAGTCATTACTAAAAGAGACCAGCAGTGAGATCATATTAATTAGTATGTTGTGTTGCCGATTATCGTGCAAATATTTATGTATACTGCTGCTATAAAGCTTATTCCGCAAAAATTATCGCCTTGTCTCTAATACCCTATATTTCACAGTTATAATAATCTCAAACAAAACACCCGGTATAAAGACCACCGTAGCTCTGTGTTACCTCATAACATGACTGCCTCAACACAACTGCTTCCGTAATATTTAAACTCGAATGACAACTACCCACGTTAGCTGTCTGATATGCCGTGCGTTTCTGCGAAGACGCTTAGTAATTTTTGAGACAAAAAAAATATCGCAGTTTCGTTATAAAAGCGAACCAATGATTGTGATAGCAACACGTTAGAATATTACACGAAGAGAGAGAGAGAACTAAGTGATAAATGAAAGGCAGGCAGCTTAACCACGGACTGAGCCCGGTTGGCTACCCTACACTGGGGGAGGGAGAAGGGGAGGGAAAGATAAGGAGAAGAAAAGAATGTCCACTGTGGATATCGCCGACGTGGTAACAGTGTTCTGCTGCATACCAGTGGCAGTCACTCAATCCGGTAGCTTTAAAAAATCGCAGCAGCGCTGTTGTGGTCTTTCGCAGACGCGATCTACAAGGCCATGGTCCCAAGATCTTGTTCAAGGTGAATGGTTTTCTGTCTAACTGATGTAAAGCAGTGCAAAGGTCATTCCTGTCATTTTCAAAAGATGTGCAGCAGCACAGTATAGGTGTTCTACCCCTTTTCCATTCCCCCGGAGTAGGGTAGCCAACCGGACGTTATTCTGGTTAACCTCCCTGCCTTCTACTTTTCTCTTTCCTCCTCTTTCCTCCTCCCTTCGACACCGCACGCACTGCACTTGGAGCTGTCACCCATCCATTGAAACACGTATATTCGTTGGTGAACGCAACGCCCAAGCGTGAGCGATACAGCATTGTTGCTTCATTTCGCGGACGCCCAGGTAACAGCCGCAGTTGCATAGATGGGTTCGTTTGCTCCTTCGTGTGCTTTCCTAGCAGCTTCGTCAACGAGGTCGTTGCCGGAGATACCGCAATAACTGAATGTAAGACTGGTAACTGTAGTGGCAGTATGAATTGAAGTAAACGTAAGTTTACTTAATGAGCTGCAGGGCTAGGGATCCTTTGCATTTGGCCAAGTTCATTTATGCTGGTCAATTAAAGCCAACGTCTTTCTTAGCGACTTTAGCACCACTTTTCCTTGTCGAGTTTGTTTAAAAGCTTCTTCCTGGGCCGATCCCGGTGGTAGCGCACAGCCACGCCAATAAAATTACATCAATTACAGGTTTGAGCTCTGTTATTGTTACGTACCTTGTATACTTAAGTCAGAGAACGTTTAATATAAAGATCATGCGCTGTCGGTGTTTTCTTTCGTGACATTCACCAAACCTGAGAAATGATTTTGTCAAAACTTTAACTGGTATGAGCAACTTTAGTGATATAATGGTGTGGCAACATAAGCCCCATATACCAGCCGCTTGTCATATAGCATTACATGGCATATAGTAAGCACATACCTAAGATTGTCCATATAATTGTTATCGCAACAAAATCACCTGCGGCAGATAGAACAATTTTTATCCTTGCGCAGGATTGTTCAAGCAGGTGGACATTATCTGCATGAGAAATGAAGAAACGTTATTAAGCCTTAACAAAAATTCACATATAATTACTTACTACTTTACGGCACATATTGCAATTTACAAATTGTAGCCAGGTAGTTCGCAATGTGGATCCAAGATTGAATTCTCAGTTTCGATATATTAATTCCCAAAATTTGCGAATACAGTGGTGTTCGAGTTACTTTTGTGATTCAATCCATCAAATGGCGTTTTGCAACAAAAAGTAAATCGAACGTCAGTGCATTTTTACCGTAAGTTTGATGGTGCATATCTCGAAAAAAAATGTAATCCACAGATTTATCTTCATGTTGATGGGCCTTGCAGGCTCACCGGCTACAATATTTATATTGAAGTATGTGCAGTAAGGCAATTACTTAAAATCTTAATTAGTTACTTTCCCTTAATTAGTCGATTATGCATTCTGATTTTTCTCACGGAAGTAAGGCCCACTTTTTTAATAAACCAGGTCAAGGACTACAATTTTGCTACCGGTCATAAACTGTTTTTACGAACACCTGGCATACTACCAAGTACCTACCTATTACCATTCCAACGTCCTCTGCCTAGGTTTTGCTTTGACGCCATGACGTTGGTATAATTTAGGTTTAAAAACCCTTTTGCGACGATGGCACTTACTTTGCCAGTATACGATCATTCCCACCGGAAGATAGCATATCGCTACAGAAACAGCGCCCTAAGAACGTGCAATATAAAGAAGGGGAAAAAATAGATACAGGATTGAACGGCGTGTCGGGACACGCGCGTGTCAGTAACGCCTGCGGTGAGGTGTCCTGGAGCTCCATTGTCCTTCGCTGCCTGTGCGCAGACGGGCGCTTTTGCGGAGACGAGCGAGGCATAGAGGCTGCAAAGGCGGGGTTAGAGCTCCTCGCGCTGGTAGAGAGTCGGTTGACGTCTCCGCGGATTCACCACGCAGAGCGAGCGCGCGGCGCGTCGTTCAAAAGTCGTCCGCCGCCGGCGGAGCCCCGAGAGAAAAAAAAAAAACACTTCGTCCGCGTAATTTGACGCAAATGAAAGTCGCAATTAGCGACCCGTCCTACTCGCTCCTGCTCATCCTCGTAGCCACTTTTCTTCAGGATTCGCTGGACCTTGTATCTGCGTGAGATCACCGCCTCCACCCTCCCGTTCTCGCAGGCCGGCACACCCCGGGAGTCGCCAAGCGCGGCCACAAAAGCCAGCGTGACGGGGGACGATATTTCTCGACCACCAGATAGAAAAAGAAAGAGGAAAGAAAAGAAAGGAAAAAGAGAGAGAGAGGTGGAAAATTGAACAGGACCAGAAAATCATGTTTGCTACCCTATACATATGAAAACGGGAAAGCGGAGGTGGAAAGAAATCAAGTAGAGATAGAAGGCACAGACACATGATCACAGCTGTACCGACCACTGCAGAGTTGTCACCACACACGAACACGTGCAGCACAACGAAATGCCAATTCAGGCGAAAGCCGTTAATGCAGGAGAGCTGTTGTGCTCAGAGGAGTGCAACGATGGCTTCGTCGCATTCTGCTACGATGACTTATGATGAGGTCGGCATTCTAGGAGGGTTAGCTTTGATAATGGTCTGCTGTCGACGCGAGCTATAACGCACGAGGACGTACGCGTGCGTGCTAGCTGCCACCTTCAACAGCTGGGAGGTTCGTGCGACGCGTCATTTGCTGCCGACGAGAGCGAGCTCTGTCTGTTATAAGGAACTCAAATGACGAAGATTGTTTCATCACTCCCATCTGGAGTAGCACGCTGTGCGTGCCACAGAAAAAGCCTTTCCTGGATTCATTAAAGAATGAATCCCTCGCCCACGTTGCCCTCTTCGGTTCATGCGCGAGGCCAAGCCACTGGGCGTTGCCTCGACTCATGTCTCCATGGAGGGCCGACCTAATGTACGGCATTCCCTGTCTGCATATGAAAGTATGAAAGTCCATTCATGGACAGCATAATTTTGCATATGTCTACGACTAGATACATTTTCTTTCGTAAATATATGGGCCATGACGTGTTCTTGTCCATCCAACGACACGCAGAAGCGAGTTGTTATATATATATATATATATATATATATATATTTATGCTCATATCCTAAGACGCCAACAAACACTGACACCAAGGACAACATAGGGGAAGTTACTTGTGCTTAGTAAATGAAATAAAGCCCCTCGGTTAAGCCCCTTTCTTCTCGTTCATTATATATATATATATATATATATATATATATATATATATATATATATATATATATATATATATATATATTCAACGTCGACACTTTTCTGGGCGCACGACTCCTAGGTGTTGATTACTAGCACCCAGCGAAAAGAAGCACACAGACGAAGGGCTGGTTTAGCAGGGAAGCGGGTGCTCGGTTTAATCACTTCGAATCCAGAGCAGGTCCTATAGGCCTAATTACAGCTGCGTAATGTGCCGAACTCCTACGGCATCGTTTTCCTCCGCTGCAAGCCCGCGCACACGGTCCCGTACGCGGCTCTTGCGAAGTAGTTAACGCGACGCCGATTAACCGACCCGGGAACAATCCGGCGCTTGCTTCCCTAGAACGAAATGCTAGCAGTGCGCTCTGAAAGCAGTCCACGAGAATGCGTCTATACATGAGCAAGAAAACGGGCGCTGATGAAAGCATCGAGCAACCAAAGATAAAAAAGGTTTCGCCAATGGGGATTCCTATCCCTCCAGTACTGCGCGTTGTGAAAATTAACTTGTGCGCTTCTGGAGAACTTAACCTCATCCGTTCAAAGCACGCGAGTGAGAAAATCCGGTTCTTCTTCACATTTCGTGAAAATCCAATTGGCAAAGTCAAGCCTGTTTTCAAAATCTCGTTCTTCAAGATTTTGATGAAGGCGTACACGGTACGGGTGCATACGACCTGTTTTTTTTTTTAATCCTCCACACTGATGACCTTGCGGTTCCAGCCTCCGCACTGACGTTGCGGGCACTACCGTGAGGCCTAGCAGCAAAGAATGCCAAAACATCTGTTTCCGCTTCTTGAACTACCGTCGCAGTCCTGTGTAGCTTTCTTGTGAAGCTACCCGTCTCGCAAAGTACTTCGTACGTTCTACGTATTTTTGACGGACTAGGGCGTCCTCCACAATGACACATCCGGAATAGCTTGGCTGCCTTCCTCTTGTCGCCGTGCGCCGCCCCCAGAGCCAGGATCATTTTAGCCTTCTGATCCCCAATGAAGGCCATGACTGTCTTCTTGAGGAGCAGGTCAATGGCGTGGCACCGTTGAGTTCTCCCGTTATTAGACAGTTTTAGTTGAGCGTTTGCAACCGAACGTAAAAGCATTACGTACATAAAAAAATAGGGTCGTCCTCACTGTGCATGCTCCGGACGTTATTGGGTTTCTGTGGTTTACGCGCACTATGATAAGGTACGTTATTTGGTTAGTTTAACGTCCGTAATGTTTACGGACGCTAAGAAATAGCGTTGTCCGACATGGCGGCACCCATGGCTCCCGCTTCAGCGTGAATCTCGTGATGGCCACGCTCTCACTCGCGTTGATCGCCAGTAACTATTGTAATTAGCTTTCGCCTTCTCTAAACTCACCTGAACGGTTAGTTATGAGTGCATAGCACGTCTATTTTCTGAGATCGCTCGGTGATTCTGGCGCCCATACTCCTAACGAGAGGCATTCACATAGCAACAGCAGGATGGTTGCTAATGGGCCGTCTTGGCTTGGATACGTTTGGCACGAAGCACCAGATGGCGCCCTGTTTTATAACATTTTCTTTACGTTTGTGTTTCCGTAAGGTAAACTAAAAGACTTGAAAGGACACGCACCGTAACGTTCCGCAAAGGTGATTACATTTAACGTACGTAAGGCGACAAACGCTATTCTAAAACTGTCTATTATTTACGCACAGGCTCGTCAAGAAAAAAATTACTTACGTAATCGACAACAGCATATGTTGGTCGTAGAGATCCGCCAAAACGCATTAGATCGACATAGCATGCGCAAGGTTTCTGTTGCTAAAGCGAACAAAAGGAAAATAGGTTCCGGGCGCGCCTATCTACAGGACAAGATGAGTTTGCAAAATTAAAGTCCCAAATGCGCCGTCATGGTTTCCCGGCTTCGATCAAACACTGTGTCTGCATGGCCAAGTGCTGTGGCTCAGCGATGATCCTTGTTAGCGTAGCTTCAACCTATCTACGACAACCCGACTGGCCCACGGCAGTTCTTTCCAGCAATTACATGGCTCTTGGGGGTTGCAAAAATAGCGACATGCATTCGGACCCAGCATTCAAGCACAAAAACGAGACGCTCAAGAAATGCAATACGTCCTAATCTTTGTCACACTTGAGCATGTTGCGGGGTAAACGACAAGGAGAGAAAGTACGCCTGTTCCGCCGACACGAAGTTCCTCTTCTCTCGTTGACAGTCCAGCCCGGGGGCATCATGAAGACATCATCTATATTGGCCATCGCAAAATATTGATGATATCCTTATGATGAACCCAAGCGGAAATCGTAGACGAACGCAGTCGCATCCGCACAGCCGTTGTGCCACACGCACAGTTGCGTAGCGCCACTTGGGTTGTGCTTTGGATCGTAAACCGGCAGGTTTACGTCCCACGGCTCCAGGAAGAATTTTTTCTTTCTTGTAGGATGTGCGCAGAAAGCTCGCCGGGCTTTCATTCGCGCCCACAAAAGGAATACAACTACCTGGCTCCGAATGTCAATGAGTATTCGATCACGATGATTCCCGCATGCAGCACCTAGTCGCGACAAGAAATAATAGGAACCTTTTAAGGCCTCAAACTTACGTTGGAGCTATGAGATATATTTTGATAGAGGGTTTACGGCTATTTGTTTTGTTTTTGGGCAGTCGACGTCCTCTAATGTGTAACTGAATTTAATTATAAGGCTTATCTTTGTCGTCGTTATCGTGTCGTCGTGCAGGTGTTTAATTCGAAGCAAAGACAAGCCATGTACGAGCATTTGCAAGACATTTGCAAACGTTAGTCGTTGTGCAGTGGCAGTCGATACGGTGTGGTCTTATTAAAAGAGAGAAAGAAACGAAAAGGGAGAGGTAGGGATTTATTCAGTGACGTGCCCGGTTGGCTACCCTACACTCTGGGAGGGAGAAAGGGGAAGAATAGATAAGAATGAGAGAGAGAAAAATAATAAACAGTCAGTCATTCGGGGAGTCGGTCGCAGAGGAATTTCCGCTGTCACAAGCGCGTCTACAGTACAGTAGCCTTCAAGAAGTGCAGAAGGGCTTTCGCATGCAAGAATCCATAGGCCATGTTCCCGGGATCTTTCCTTCCGAGAGCACTGTATTTATCTAACAAGCCTTATTGAAGGCGTCACCATAACTACGACGTCGTTTCTTCGCACGACCAACAGCAATTGACGCTTAGTACCAACAGTAAACGCTAAGACATCGTGGAATAAAACTTATTTATTGTGGTTCCTGTTTTCGCAGACGTAGTCCGACAACTTGATGGTGCCTAAGCGATCATTATAACCAGTTTGTGTGAGTACACCTAGCTACAACAAGCTATGTAAGATGAAAGATATTAAAGTCACTCCTACGATGGCATCACCTGCAACCGCAAAGTAACGTTATAAGCAGTATCCCCTTCGTTTTCCTTTCTTTTTTAATGAGGGCCACTGCGGCTATTATTCAGAAAAATGTGCAAGGTAACAAAACTAAACGCAGACTTTAACAAATAGGTAAATGGTGATTGGCCAGCGATGACCGACAGTAAGATCTTGAGACGATGAGGGCAGTTGAATTAGGAGGTAAGGACAATGGTTGAGGCCGTTTAACTATCATTACAAATATACATACATGCAGATGAAAGTAGGTAGCGTTGCAGTAACCGAAAATAGAAAGCTTCACAAGATAAACCGCGAAATAGAGCTAGTAATAAAGTATGTGACGCTGCGCGGGTTGAGCAAACAAAATAATTTAACACCGACAAGAGACGGCAGTAAACAAAAACGCGAGACAACACACTGAGGCCAAAGCGACCAGGGAGCAATTTTCATGCGTCACGCGTCCCACGACGCGAAACTGTCGGCTTGTCTACATCGCCTGCCTTGCCAAGCGTAGAAACAAGCAGCTGGAGAGGAAGCCCTTCTTCTGCACTCCATCTTTTGTCTTTTTTTAGGTCCGGTCTCACAGCTTCGAAACACCCTCAAGAAAGCAAAAGCCCTGCGCAGCGATCCCTGTGACACCAACGCCCTGCAACCCTGATGGCGGAGCTAGGTCGCGAGTCGTCGCTTTCGAAAAGCAGACAGCTTCGCTAGGAAGAGGGGGAGAGAGAGTGTGTGGTGCAGTTGTTTTGCACACGAATGGGGACGCAAACAAACACTCGTGCAAGCGCTGGAAACAACAACAGCTACTACAACTGCTACAACGTGCGGGCAACGTTTGTAGACCAGCCGGCTGGCCTCGCGGGTGGCCTGAGGCAAAAAACACTTTCCGAGCGCATCACACACACGCAGGCTTTCACGCGCAGTATCAAACTAAATATAGAAAGGAGAGAGAGAGAGAGATGGGGGAGAAGGAAAAGAAAAAGTTTCAGGGATCCCGCGAAGCGCTCGAGAAGCACTTTGAATGAAAGCTGGAACGCGACGCCCCGGCGCTTGTCGACGCACGCTCTCTCCCTCACCCTCTCGCCCGGTGGCGCGCGAAGCCGTGACATCGGCGGCGATGCCACGCTCGGAAACAACGTCGAGGTTCCTCGTCGCGCTTCTAAAAGCACCCCGTGTCAGAGTACTGTTGACTTTTTTTCTACAGTACTTTTGCTACCTTTATTCCTTGCATCTCCATGCAATGTCCCTTTCCGTGCAGCTCGGCCTCTGGCTTTGTTCGAGGAGTGCGAACACCGGAGGCGTAAAGTGGGTAACACGAGCTGTGTGCATCGGTTGGCTTTCCAACGAGCTTCGGGAGAGAATGGTGGGACAGCGAGGAACAAAGGGGATGGAAACGGTGAACTGGAAGAAAAATAAGATTGCCCGACTGCAGCTCCAGAGGAAAGAGGAAGCGATAGAAAGGAACAAATAGCTCGGCGTATGCGGTACACCTGGCCTTCAGGGCTTCGCCGTTGGGTACACGAATGCATGGCGAAGATGTTGGAAACAAAAGCACGCTTGTCACACAAGAGCCACGTAAAGACACAAACCCACAGCGTCTCTTGCACCAGACCGTGGGTTAGACGGAGCAGGTTGTCCCCCGGCGGGCCTTCACCTTAGCAAAAACAAAGTTTAAGAAGAAAGATTGCTGGCTCACCCGTAATCGGGAGTAGATGTAAGCATGAAATGGCAGCTGGGAAAGGAGATTGGTTGGAGATGATACTAGCCACAATATTAAAATTGGTGTAGTGCATGTTCGCAACGCACACCCCACCACACCACACCGCACCACGCCATACTGTGCGCTGGTGGACATATGGACGCTACCCAGCTAGAACAAGAAAAGCGCCTGAAGAAAGCGTCACGCAGCGCGGCGCCATCTCTGGAGGCGACGCGAAACCCGCGCAGCGAAACTCATGGACCACTGGCTTTCAAAAGAGCAGAGGCAACCCTGTATCAGCGTCAAAAGATGGACAATGAAGTGTATGGTGCCCTGCGCCTGCCTTTTGGACGTCGCTATTGCAAATGACAAATACAACTTTGGCGTAGTAAAAATTGCAGCTTGAGTGATATTGTGAACAAAGATTAGGAAGAACTCGGAAGCATTCTTTCCTGTGACTTTTTTGGGCAGGAACTAGTGCATATAATGCGGTCCTGTAAAAAGTGTCAGGGGCCAAAGACCGCATTTTCTTTAGTTTTGACAGGTTGCCCAGATGATCCCGTTTTGTTCTCGGACCTTGCACGGATAACGGCTCTGCGTTTGGGCACAACGTCACCAGGAGGTCGCAGACAATGGGAGCACAAGGATTTCATGTTAAAATTCACCGATCATTACCATAATCCCTAAAGGGAAATATTAGCGCAGCTCTATAAGTGTTTTCATTTCGCGATTTATTGGCTGGCGTGGACAATTTGCCTCGTGCGGCACATTGCAAACGTAGCGAAGCACTGCAAAATAAGTAACGCTCAAGAACAGCGATAGCGGTGAGCAGAGTCGGTCGTCGTCGGAAATCTGATCAGCGGGTCAAGAACGTCGGCTTTTATGCATGACTCGTCGAATGTTCCAGAGTAATCGCTGGCGCTGGCGTGGCTTCCAAAAAGTATTACATAATTCGCCTCGCGCATACAATCGGATTACAAAATACTTTGGTGACAACAGCCAACGGATAGAACTATCGATAACATTCGAGAAACTTCTGATGCATGTGGGCGCGTTGTGCATCGAGGGATAACGCTTAACATTTGTTAGCCGATGAAAAGGAGTGACCCAAGAAAGATAAAGAAGTGAACGGACGACGCGGGGTACTCTGGCGCCTAAAGCCCCTTAAACTTCGTAAAGTAGTGGCACTCTCCTCCTCCGCCTTCACTCTTCCTCGTTTCTCCTCTTTCACGCTCCCTCCTCGACCGTGGCGCCGCCTACACCACTCGAGCGTAGCAACGGCGGCTACATGCGCTCCTCGCCACTCCGTAGACGCTTCTCGAGCGAAAATGGCTCTGATGCACGGCGCGAGGGCCCACGTGATGCCATTAGGCCAATAGCGACCTGGCATCCGCCTCGGCCAGAGCGCGCGAGGAGGAGGCGGCATTCTTCAAAGTGTGCCGCTACTTTACGAAGTTTAAGGGGCTTTACTGGCGCCATCACTCTGGCGCCACCTCGTAGCGATCGTCGCAGAAAACATCGTGCGCGGCACAAGGGAGTGCGACACCTGGCGGCCTCTACGCTTTTCTCTTTCATCCTTCGCTGTTGTGCTCATTCTCTCGGTTAGGCTACCGCCGCCGCCGACGACGACGCTCGCCGCCAAAATGGGCCATTAAGACCTATTTCAGATATCAAATCGGCAATAATTTCACCTAAATTGGTTTTCTAAATTCTTTGTTGGCAGTACTTTCTCCTTGATTGTAGCCCCTTTTAACGTTCACCATTCAGTTAGTCTGACTGCTTGCTCGCATACTATTCTAGTCATTGCAACATCTCTATTTTTTGTCTTTCTTTTACTTCGCGTTTATCGTTTTCAAATAAAACTTTCCTTTAGTTACCTCCTGCCACCCGATTCTTGGCCTATCCCCCTTACTGGGTGCGAGCCATGGCAGAAGTTCATGATCATCATTGTCATTAAGAGCTGCGCTGTAAAAATGCGTGTTGTCGCTGCGGCATGCCTAAACTCTGGAGCGGAGGATAGAAGAAACAAGTAACATGCGACGAGCACAACACCACAAAGACCGCATGTTTGGAAAGACGAAAGAAGGTTGAAAAGGGAAGTGATCTTTGAAGTGCGGCAGGCGTTCAGAGAAACTGTGTTTCGGAAATAAAGTGTTTCCAAGAGTGAGTGCTAACCAACTTATTTTAAATGTTTTCACTCACTATCGCTTTAATTTTAGCCTTAGGACACATGTTGCAATTGCACAATAGTTAAGGGAGTGTTTACAGCCAACAGACCCTTTCAAGAGCAATGGCTTTACCAACGCACACGTGGTCAGAAACGTTGCTGTGGCAGCATCTTGGGATAAAATATGTACTTTTACCATGTACTTGTGCTACCGGTGCATTCCCCGCTATGAAAACGCTTTCAACTTTTCCGCGAGATACAGGTCGCAACGAGGTAGCATAATTCTGTATATAGTGTTATGTATCTTATACGTGTGTGTTAAGCGTCTTATGTCACTATGTGTATTAGTTCGTTTATCATCGCAATCGACAGTGGTAGAATGGTAGGCGTGCCACAAGGCCAGCCTCTCCATTACTCATTAAAGCGTCTCCATCTCGCTCTCTCTCTCACTTATACATATACGTAGATAATGAAATACCTTTTCAGAGTTTACGTGAGCATTGCTGATCCAATAAGTCGACTCCCATTCCGACCAGAAGTTCCGCCCGACCATGCCGCCGTGCCCCCTAGGCCAGCTTCCCACCTTGCAGAAGTTTAAGTCGATGCCACTTGGCAAAAGGTGAAATGAAAGATAGGAAAAATACCAGGGCGCACAAAATTTGGCGCATTTTATGCACTGACAACGACTTGTCTGCGTGTTGCTAAACTGTGGTATTCTTTTTTTAGTGGTACGACCTTCTAGCGGCCTTCAAGAAAAGCACAGCTAATGTCACCTTCAAGCTGGTGAACTTGCATGAGCCCCTAGTTTCATATCGAAAAGCATCACAGATATCGACAAAGAAAAGAAACAAAAGAAATAACTTTCTTGGCGCTGCGCACCATGCATCAGCCAACAGTTCACTTCATATGGCGTCAATCACAGCACACGCTTGGTGCCTCACGGTAAACCATATCGAAACGAGAAGCCGACTGGTTTCGGAATATGCAACGACAGCATAAAGGCGCCAAGCGAGAACAGAACGCGCAAAAGGATAAGAGAACTTGAAGCCTAACTCCATATTGCTGCAGTCGAAGCAAGAGTAAAGGCAATAAAATGATTCACATCGAGCAAGATGTCACCGGTGGACTTACCTCCCAGGAACTTTCGGGAACTCCGAGCGGTGTAACTTTTTTGCGTAATATTCTGCTTTCCGATCCCCAAGCCGATACAAGCAGAAACACACAGAAAAGAAAAAAAAAGTTAGATACCAAAGGAGAGATCAGGAAATTATTCCGGCTATCGTTCTACTTCTCCCAAACTTGCTCTTTCCCCTTCTTCCGGAATATCCGGAAATACCGGCCGGGGCTTTTGGCATCGAAGGTTCCACTTCTGATCCGAATTTCAAATCAAACTGCCTATCCCGTCAAAGCAGCCCGACTGTCTCGTTTTTCCTCCTCTCGTTTTGCTTTTCTGCGGGGATGTTTCTATCTTGCCCAAATTCCTGCGGCCGAAACAAAGAACGGGCGGTGTACGACGTTGCTGAACTAACGGGAAATAGATATATACGAGAAGAAACGCGTGGTACATATCCCGAACAAAGAAACTAGAAGAAAAAAAAAACTGCCCAGTAAAGACGGCTGATGCGATCTAGTTCAGGCTGCGGGCTTTTGGGACCAGGTTAGCTGTTAGGCGGCTGGATGGCACATGCCTTTTTTTTCTTCTTTATTATTATTATTATTGCTGGACAAAGAGTAATTCAGCCTCGAAATTCCTAGCTTCAAAGATTCGCATTACGGGACGAAGGAAGCTTCTCTGCGCTCGCCATATTTCTTTTTCGCACAGCTATCTCTGGATTGCTCGCGGCTCGAAACAATGGCACGACTTATAATGGGTTGCCATATATTCTCGCTCATGCGGTTGGAGTATCTAAGGGACATCAACGGTTTTGCGGGCAAGGAAGACACCTTGCTTAAAGTATAGCGAATGAATGGTACCACTCCGCCATACATTACGGCGCAGCTCGTTTATCTGTGGGTTTCACAGCATATGTAAATTACTTTACTCGTGAAAGAACGACGCCCGGGTGCCGCGCCTAAAAGCGTTGCCAATTTGCAGGACTCCTAACAATGTAGTACGTGTTGGCTTTTCCTCCTCAATGATAGACCAGGCGCCGTGCCCCCTCCCCTCCTCTTTCCTTACCTCCCTTACCCCCTCCCCCCACATACACTTTCACTTTCTCGCCTGGAGTAGACTGTTATACGGTAGCCTATAACAAGTGGTGAACGCTGACACGCTCTAGTACTGCTGTTCTGACCATGTAAAACCACATATACAGAAACAAGCTGCTTTCTCGCCTTTGCTGGATGAAAGAAAACATTTTTTGTTACTTGGGTTGCCACGCGACATAACGTCATAATGGAGCTAAATATAAGCATGTAGATCCGTTTCATATACATATTGCAACAGTGACTTAAAGAATATGTTGTATATAATTCATCGAGCGTTCGTATAGTCTTCATCTTGATCAGTGACCCGCCGTGGTTGCTTAGTGGCTATGGTGTTACGCTGCTAAGCACGAGGTCGCGGGATCGAATCCCGGCCACGGCGGCCGCATTTCGATGGGGGCGAAATGCGAAAACACCCGTGTACTCAGATTTGGTTGCACGTTAAAGAACCCCAGGTGGCCCAAATTTCCGGAGTCCCCCCCCCTACGGCATGCCTCACAATCAGATCGTGGTTTTGGCACGTAAAACGCCATAATTTAGGACTTGGTCAGTGTTCAATTTCACACCTTTAAGAACACTTTCGCGAATTGTCTTTGTCCCAGGCCACGTCGAAAGTAGATGGCGGGCATCCGCTGCAGACGTAGGAGCGGAGCACTTCGGACATTGGACAATGTCTTCGTATGGTTGACCCCAAACGCAAGCGATGGCTGTTGTAAAGACTGCCCTGGCCCGAAGTCCCCGGAGAGAGACTTCCTCCACCACAGAAAGGTTGTGGGAGAGGGAGCAGACACGCGGGTCATGAGGACACGTGACACGAGGGCACGTGCGTGTCACGGTGGAGGATGGATTTTCCAGCAATGAAAATAGAGCGAATGTCAGAGGGAAGGGAAAGAGGAGGAGTTACGTGTGTCGAGGAAGAGAGAGCAATGTGGTCCACAAGATCATTGTTGTGGTCATGGTCATGTACCAGCACCCAGTAGACAGTATTGTTCCCACGGACACAATTGCGAATTTTATGAATCTGCTGACAAACAAAATTTGGAAGACGCCTAAGTTCAGCGTTTAAGAGTCGAATGCTATAGCATTCAAAGTTCCCTGACGGCTTCTCGCGCTTCCCGGAGACTGCACCTTATGCAACCGTAATGTTTTCTTGGAAACGCTGGCGGCGAACGCTATGCACGAAGGCGAGTTTTCTGGTTCTTTTTTTTTTCCCGCAGCGGGCGCCGCCGCTGCCGCGTAAGGATGGATAGATGCTATGAGCGTCCCCTTTGGAACGGGGCGGTGGGTTGCGCCGCCAAGCTCTTGTTATTACATTGCCCGCCCTACCTATCTTTAAAAAAAACACGAAGCATTCCCATTATCAAACTTTCTGAACCCCTAATGAGAACATTGTTTTTGTACGCCTCCATTGTTTGTCGTTTCAACACTTTCCTTCCACCAGTCTTCCAATCGCCTCTTACTAATCTCTGTTGCGAACATGTTTGCTTTCCCCTGCTCTCGCTGAACCCAAGGGTTTCAAGGAGGCAATAAGGGCCTAAATCGACTGCTGAGCAGATATCTTCACATTCTAATAAGACATGTTCCATCGTTTCCGTAGGTTTGCCGCAGTAAGCAGATGCTTTTTCTTCCTTGCATATCTTGCTTTATAAGTCGCATATCTCGCTTCATAAGAATCCCCAACTATAAGATACTTCATACTCGGCACATGGTTTCGGTGCGTAAAACATAAGGATTTTTTTTTACATGTATAAAGGCAATGCGTTTCTAAGAGGACCTTTCTCGTCCTCACGAATTGTGATCGAGACCGTAGGAAGACAAGAGCAAATAAGCTGAAGCGGCGTCTTCTTGCTCAATGCTACGCCTTTCAAAGTCTATGACTGAAGCAACCATGCAGCACGCATCGAGCTTCAAGCCAAACGCGCTAATTTTCTTCGGAGCTTCTCTCTCGTGTGTCCCATATATCCTTTGTTCCTTATCACTTTCAAGACTGCCACTTCCGGCCGCTCAGACGCGGTGGAACCACACACGAGTGGTTTGGACTCAACGTAAACCTTCCACATATTTATCAGCAGCGCACGCGAACCGCTTTTCACGGGGATTTTCGCGGTCGTCTTTCACATCGAAAGATTCACCTCTATTCCCTCACACCACCACTCCGAACCTTTTCGGCGATAGTATCCCACAAACCTCTGGGGCCTTTTTGAATTCATCTGTGCCCATTCTTTACCGAGTCGCGGCACAGAGACACTTAGCTTTATCTTTCTGCAACCGCGGCCGTCATATTTCTAAACGCCTTAAATCGAACGGAGATACAAAGAAGTAATATAAAAGCAGAAGAAAAAGAAATTGGGTGTAAGAGTGGCAACAAGTAGCAAATGGAGGCGCAAAGCTCGTCTGGATTCCTGCTTCAACGAATGACGACACACAGCACCGGAGAAGACGTTACAAACGACATATTTAAAAAAAAGGCGGCGGAGGAAGGGAGAGGGGGGAGTCCATAGCAGTGCACACAAATACGCCACCCTCGAAAGAGATATCACAGGATTAGTCGTCAACCTTACCGGATAGAAACAACTGTGAAGAAGCGTAGAAAGCAAAACGAACGCTAAGCCTTCCCTCCGCCGATCGCTAACTTCCCGACGGTCCGCTTCTTAAAACCGAAGCGCCGCTCCCATAAACTCGCGGCCCCTCAACACCAGAGGGCGCTGCGGTCTGGCTCGCATTTCTTTCGCCAGCCATTCCCGAAAGGGGAGTTGTCTCGGCCGCCCCAAACTCGGCTCAAAAAGAAAGCCTTCGACGAAGCGTTACGTACACAACGTTCTCCCGATCGAGCGCCGTTTCTTCAGAAACCCGCTCCGAGTGGCGCCGCGTAAGCCGCGCTTCAAAGTCCGTCGCCATGTGCCGAAGGCCATTATTTCGACGTCCCCCTTCCTCCGCACGGTGTATCACCTCACTCAACCTCCTCTCCCTCCTTCCTGCGCTCGCGTTCCAGGGGTGTCTTTGACGAGGACGCCTGTTAGGAGCAGCAGCAGCACCCCAGATCCAGATAAGTCTCCGAGCCGGCACGGCGTAAAAACGGTGTCTAAATCGTCCGCAAGGGGCTTACGCTTTATCTCGTCGTCGGAGGGGAAACGGGTCGTGCAAGATGGCAGCACCATCGCGCCCCCGGATAATATATAATGCGTGCTTGTCTGCGCTCCGCTAGCGCGGCGCTGGTCGCGCTGTCCTCCATTTTTTTATATTTATTTTCTTCTCTTTTTCTTTTCTGAATCTGCTCACACAGTCTTTAAAACCGTTTGTCTCGAAGCGCTTCGAGATGCCACGCTAGCGGCTGGAGCTTTCTGGCTGTTAAAATTCTTTCAACTTTAACCCACCGCCCTCGTCTTCTGTATTCCGTGTCGCGTCCACGTACAGATTGTAAGTCCTGGTTTTATTGCAGGCTGTCATTATCTATGCTAAGATTAACTGTTCAGTCGTGTTTAGCCAAAAGCTGTTTCAACGTTTATCTTTGGAACATTTGCGCAAGAAGCTACGTGGATTTAAAAAAAAAAAAGCGAAGCTTGCATAAAAGAAAATGCACCCGTAAATCGCCGCTGTGTTTGTGTTTGACGGTCCGTTCCCTGTGCCGGTGCGAACAAACAATAACCGACCACTCCACAAATTTCCTAAATGTTTCGTGGACTCGTTTGGCCCATGCAGTGGATAGGGCTTACTTGGCGGAGAGCCAAAGTGCTTATGTGTGTACATGCGTAAATAATGGATTTGGTTTAACCTAATTAGCACTGAGTGCCGGTTAACTTCGGTATGGGCACGTGCTGACCGCACATCTGTTTCATAAACCGTACTTAAGTCTAGAAGCGTCAACACTACCACGTTGAGTTAGCATGCGCGCCTGCATTGATTGGTGAGGATTGTCTTTATCGACGTGAATAACTTAGGAGATGTTGGAGAGAACAGATGGTACCGGCTCCTCATTTTCACGTGGATGACAGAGAAATGAATCACACAATATCACAAAAATCTAAAAGATGTATTAAAAACTAAATTCCGCGCTTTTACGTGCCATAACCTAAGAAGGCACGCCGCAGTGCCTGACTCCGGAATTATTTCGACCCCCAGGGTTCTTTAACGTGCACCTAAGTCTAAGCTCAAATCTAACATGCACCTAAATGCAATTTAAAGCGAGCGTTTCTACATTTCGCTATCGTTGAAATTTGGCCGCCGCTCCCAGAATCGAACCAGCGACCTCCATCTTAGCAGTGCGACACCATGGCCACTGCGCTACCGAGACGTGTAAAAAAAGAATGACATTCTAAAATCACGCATCATAATTTTGACAAACGCTACAGATACAGCGCGGATGCAGAAACTGTCATAAGAGAGAAAACTTCGTGATAAAATTAGACAGTATAAATGTCGCAAACGCTACAAGTACAATAGGGATACGCAGAATATTACACGAGCGAAAAGTGCGTACAATATCTGCACGTACGATATATTGCACATACATACAATGTTATTTGTTTCACCAGGCAAACCTTGCACGCATTTGTAATCCTAGTATTTTTAGGCAATGCGAATGACTTCCAAAAGCTCTTTGAGAGCTTCCAACGCACGTTTCTCATTATGCGAAAGCAACACACGCGTTATGGGGGAGGCTGCAGTAGGGGTTCTGGATAAATTTCGGCCAGCTGGGGTTCTTCAAACTTGCACCTACATCTATGTTCACGAGCGATTTGCCGTCGCGGGAATGTTCCGGGGTGTCAAACCCGCGACCTCGAGGCTCATCTGCACAATGCCTCAACCATCGCTGCGGGATTGCGTGTGTGCTTATGCGTTAATCCGCCACACCGTAGTAAACCTAATTCTCGCTGCCACACTTGCATGAGCATAACTACACATTCTTCCCGCAACCGGTACGATACAGGTTTTCTTCGACGGTACCTTATTTTTCTTTTCTTGCGACAGCAATTATATGGACACTCCAAGCGCATTTTTGAAGTCTGTGCCGCCGTCGCCGTCGCCGAGATGTTCCGTATAAAGTGCAAGGGCAACAACAGCGACGCCGCGCGTCGTATGCTGTATGTGCGAGTGAAAGTACGTCAGGGAAGCCGACGAACGCGGCTCAATCTGGTGCGCGCGAATGAAGAAAGCAGAGAACAAACGCACCGTCATCCGTCGCACGAAAGGCCGTGGGAGGATGGGAAAGAGGGAGGGAAGGGGGGTGGCTTTATGCTAATGCAGCAACTGCACATTTCGCGACCGGGCGCAAGGGTAACTGATGATCGCGGCTCAATCTAGCGCGCCACACATGGAGGCAAGCGGGAAGGCAGCGCGGGAAGGATGGGATGGGGGGGAGCGGGGGGGGGGGGGGGGGGGGGCTTGGACTCCGCTAGCAAGTGTGCACTTTGTCTTGAAAATGATCTGCAGACGGCTCATACCTTTGTGCGCGCTGCGTGCTCGCCCCTCTTGCGTCGAAGCGATAGCCCGCACGAAGGTCACTTCGCTCGCTGCTGCTGCCGCGTTGCTAACACCAGCGTTTTGACAGCGAGCGTCCGCGCTCATCGAGTGCGATGTGTTCATGTTTGCTCGTGCGCGCTAACACCATATGCTTGTTAATTCAGTTAGCAAGCAAAGGTTTCCAACTCCATACGGTCGCTAAACCTACTATCCTTACTTCGTACACCCGTGCACTAATTTGCTATCGCAATCGATGCTTCTCCTTGCGGGCGAAACTGCGACTTATCTTTTTCGATGTTCACTCAATGAACATGAATGTCGATGTTCACTCAATGAACACGTTTCCGCTCTTAACAATGTTCTCGCCTCAACTGCAGCAATCAGCGTCTTCCTTTACGCTGTATTCGAGCAGTGGCTACGCTCCCGATAAAGCTTGTAATGAGTAGCGCACCCCATGGGAAGATATGGATAATTACTGTAAGATGTAATCCTAGTTCGGTAGCCGCGCTTTCGTTCAGATTGCAGCGGATAATTGGGCTAATTACCGGAACGACAGAGCCTAAACACGCACAAGCACTGTAGGCTTCACGAAAAGTAAAGAATCAATATAATCACTGAAATTTCCCTCCTGTCGCGTTCAAGGTGTCCTACATAATATTCTCGCAAAAAGGTACACACAAACGAGAGAAAGAAGAAGAGAGAAAGATTAGACGTACTTTCGAAGAAGCGGCCGCCTAATTCTCCGAACTAGCCTCTTTTCCAGTTGAAGCGAATGCGTTCTCCTTGTCCCATCAGGCGTTATTTCGGCGCTGTCATCTTTATTTCCTACTTTTTCTTGTGTGTGTACTTCCTTCGCAAGCTCTTTTCATTATTCGCGTTATACGCACCAGATCCGGTAAAAGGCCGTAACGAAAACCACCAACTTTCCGCGCTTCCTAATGACTTGAGCCGTTCTTTCTCGAAAAAGAAAAGAAAAAAAAGGAGACGTTCAGAGAGATAAGGAAAGAGGGCTTCATCCTCAAAAACACTTCTTGTGCGATTAAGTATAATTATAAATCAATTAGTGGACAATCTTGGTCCGCTTCCTGTCCCAGGCAGTGGCCTGTGAGAGGAAACCGACCGCTTCTTTTTTTTTATTATTATTTCTGTGGTTTTTACTTCGAGCGAGATTAGGCAGAATCCATCGTCACGCCAAGCGCCTTTATCTTTGTGTCGTCTGTTCCTCCTTTCTTAAGGAACAGACGACAGACGGCGGCAGTGGGGCGTGAATTTAGTTGCCGAGCAAAGATTCCGGGATGGTGAATCATTATGCTGCGTCGTCTTTGAGCGAAACTTGCAGGAGCCGAAATTGTGTCAGCGCTCAGGCCCATGCCATTACTCACTCGTTCATTCCGAGGATTCTGGTTAAGAGTCAGACCGCTACGGCCAGATGCCCCTTCGAAACCTTTTTGGAGAGTCGGAGGAGGTGGCATGGACGCGTTGTAGTTAAGACGTCTTTGTAGTTAAGACGGTGAAGTTCTCCGTGGTATCTTATGAATTGTTCATTTAGCCAGCTCAAGAAGAAACCGCACCTTGTGGTCTTGCAGTTTACCGCCTCTGTGCTTTCGTTTTGGAAATGGTTTCGCAATGAGGTGATAATGTAGTAAATGCTTTCTTTCTTTACTAATTTCCTTATATATATATATATATATATATATATATATATATATATATATATATATATATATATATATATATATATATATATATATATGTATATATCTATATATATAGTTCCTTCTGACTGCTGTTCGGCAGGTGTCAAACGTACTTGTACGCGTGGTCGCATTGGTTGTTTGAAATTTTTCAGTTATAACAACCGATTGGCTCTCACGGAAGGTGCGTTCGCTTTTATTATCCGGCTGACCCGCTGAAGCCAACGGACACCTTCACTCACGTGAGCCTGGTGGTCGACAACTATTCGCAACGAAGTACCGAGCTCCTCACCTATAAAATATTTGCGCGGGAATTCGCCGAAGCGCATGTGTCTTCGTTTAAGACACATTTTCACGAAAAAGACTTGCGTTCGCGTATCTCGAAGACAAACGGGAGCGCAGTTGCCGCAAAGGTTGAAACATTGGTCGCAGGCAGAACATCACGCCGCTTTGCTCGTCCGTTATGCCGTAACGTTGCCACTGTAAATAAACGTCGAGCTTCTGGTATAGCTCCAACAATTTATCTTCTAATTGCATGTCTAAGATTTCATCGAGGTCCAGCAAGGCAATGTGCTGACAAGTGCTATCGAAGTTTTCTTGTCCATTTCGGACGCGGTCGAGGCGCGGTCTCCCGGCTTTGAAACAGTACAAACAGTTTGTGCTTTTTTCAGTGCCAAGCATGCAGTTTTTAGACCTCTTGTTCTCGGGTGTACACGTTTGCAGGTTCACAAGCCCTTATTCTTCGCGCATCTGCGTTCCGCTGTAATGATTAATGACTCTCCGCTCATGCTCCACTATTAGGTAAACAGCAGCAGCATGTTCTGAGCAGAGGATCGCGGAACGTAGGCACTGGAGAAGCTAGCCCGTACCGTGAACCGAAAATACAAATTTTAACAACCTTCCAGCGCCATTTGAATTCTGCTGGGAACCACGCTCTAAGTTCGCGAAACAAATATCGCCAGTAAACGACAACACCAAGAACTGGCGAGATTAGGTGGAAGTGTGCGCACTTGTTTACTTCTTGTTTACTATTTGTTCCTGTTGCTTTCGCTTAATTGAAGTATCCGAATACTAGACCACATAAGTATCTGTTTAGAAATTGTGACGGATATAGAGAACAAGGAAAACGAAAAAATATTGATGCAGTTCCACCCAACGCGAAAGCTGTCGGAAGTGCGGAGCAGGGATTCGCCGGTGTTTTATTTGGCCGTGGCCAATATGGAATCAAAGGTCATCCCGATCGATGTTCAAAAGATGGTCCAGTGCCTAGCGCGCAACATTGCCGACAGTGTAGCGGTAGACGTGGAGATGTAGTCAAAATCTGCTCATCTATTGCACAAAGAAATACTAGTGGTGGTCTAGTATAATTTGCAAATCCATGTTCGAATCTAGGACTTTCGCCCCCCGCGGGTTGAATGCGGTTGAGCCTTGACTGCTGCCTGACGAAGCCGGGGATTTTCCTCTCTTCGTTGACGCTTGGCTTCTGCTTCACGTTGTCGCACAGACGAAACGGCCCTCTAGCGTCGCCTTCTCTCGCGAACAAGCGCCCGTTGTCGCTCGATCCATGCCTACTATTTTGCGTCCATGGCGGGAAAGACCGGCTCTGTGTTCGCAGGGTCTGTTCAGAGAGGCTGTGACGCCCTCTCCTGACTAGTTTCGGTATGACCCTGGGTGCCTGATGTCCAACGACACTGGACGGACGACATCTCGGGCCCCTAAAGTGCTCCGCACTTAAAATAGGACGGATAGTCTGTCGACAAAGCTTCCTGTCGACTTCTTTCTCCCGATGACCGTCGTCGTAGCAATGCTCGCAGTATCGTGACAATATGAATGCACAACCATATACGTGGACAACTGTGTCAATCAAGGCCTCTATTTGTGTGTGCGCAGATAACTGGATAACAACATTCGTGTCGGGTCGTCTTCCTTGCCTCATCATTTACATTCCGTGCTGAAGTTTACAATACATGTAAACTCTCGTGAAGTCCGCTAGTACAATTTACAGTGGAAAGTTTCATATCAGCTTCGCACGCATGTAAACCAACTAAGAGTTTCTTTGCATGTAGTTTACATATTTTTGCATGTCGCACACGTTTGCACAAGGTTCGGTTATGTTAAGCATTAACAGCAAACTTGACTCAATTTGACTGCACCTGGAATTAGCCATTAGCCCCGAAGACAACAACAAAAGCACAGCAGAGACTAGGATGGGGGGTCTCGGTAGTAGCTCGCTCAGAGCACGTTGTACCTTCTGCATCCCGTTGCTCTATAGCTACGCTCTTGCGATCAGGGTGCGAGTGGCAGCCGAGCCAGCAAAGGGGAGACGCCGTTCCTCATTAAGCTAGGCGTCAGAAGCGACGCCGTTCCCGACAGGAAAGGGAACAAAAGGACGGAAAGAAAACAGGCGGGGATAACAAAACGGTACTACCCTGCACTACGCTATCGTTGGCTGCTTGTCACGCTGACTGCTGCAAGTTGCGAAACGGAACCTGTATGGCCACGCCGGAAGGAAGAAAGGAAGACAGGAAACGGGATCGGTGCGTGGGAGAGGAGCGTTTGAGAAAGGGCGGAGGATTGGAGGTACGGGCGATGCTATAGAGAGAGTAGTGTGTGTTTCGCTGGCGGCAAGAGCGTAGAGCTTTCCCGCCGTTGAGCGGGAAAACATTTCTGCAGACGCAAGCTCGCCAGTACGAAAAACGACACGCCGCGCCGTAGCTGGACACACGCCTGTCCTTCCTTCAACACCCTCCCTCCCCCTCTTCACCGCTTTCAGCCAATCTGACCTCTTTGCTTCTCCCTTCTCCTCCCTAGTTAACGTTTGTCGGATCGAGAGTACCCAACCTTTGCCTCACTCCTGGCCTGCCTTCCAGAAGCAACTCTACTCTCGCCGCGAGCGATCCGCTCACTCCACCGGAGATTGTTAATGTTCGATGTCAATATCTTGAGCAAATGTAATATACCTTTTCGGTGAAATACATCGCACACTGTCTAATACAAAGTAGCTGTGATTACGACTGGCACGCGCAAAGCAAAGCGCCCTCCCCGTGTGCACACACTCTTGCGCGCGTCGCATATTAAATGCAATACATTTAGCAACAGGAGAACCATTGAAATCATTTCGCAGAGATTTATGCTCGCATACTCAACAACTTCCTTGTCCAGCTCTCAAATTTTATTGTCGTCTTTTAAGGTTGTGCCCCACAGGTGAGTACTAGGAAAGAATAGCTGTTCTAGACGTGAGCAACCATGGCACGCGCACTTTTGCTATTGCCCGTGCACAGTGTTCCAAGTTCAGCAGAGAAACGGGCGGCAAGGCCAACGGTGCGGGAGACGAAGTTGGGAGAGCGCAGTAAGTGGCCGGGTAGATCGTCTATCTTAATTTGTGCTAGCCTAACGATAAACCCGTGGACAGCAGAAAGCACTCAAGTCTGCTGGCTAAAAATATTAAAGCAGAAAGAAAATATATATTTAAAAAAAGCTAGGTGCGGACGTGCTATACTTAGTACTAGTCGTTTTAATCTGTACATTCCCTCTCCTCTCTACGTTACTCCATCATTTGTTTTACTTTGCTGTTTTCGTTCTTAACCTTGCTGCTTACGAGAAAGTGAGAGTAATCAACGAACTTTGGCCGTCAATTTTGCTGTACGGTCGGTACGGAGGCGTGCGGAACGTTTTCCGGCAGTTAATGAAGCATTAAGTGGAGTTCCACATTACACGTGGTCTCCGAGGTCGCGGCTCTGGTTTCGGCTCTCACTCTGTCGCACGTTGTCCCAGCTACAGAGAGCACGAAACATTAGCTTCGCACGTGTGTTGCGAGCTCACAGAACGCGCTAAATTGTGCAGAACGCAAGAGGGACTTCGAAGTTTCTCTGTTCATGTTCAGAGCTGGACTAACAGAGTCAGACCGAATGTCAGTAACGTGTGTGCGCAATAAATTGCCCAGTATTTCCTCAAAAGCTCACGCGACGAAAGCTATTTAGTTAGTTATGGAGGACTTTATCGTGTCAAAGCTACTGAGCATAATTCCAAGGCTTCCTCCTGCGCGGGCGTTTGGTCAAGTAACAAAAGGTTTTTCCCGTCTCATGATTGATTGATTGATTGATTCATTCATTCATTCATTCATTCATTCATTCATTCATTCATTGATTGATTGATTGATTGATTGATTGATTGATTGATTGATTGATTGATTGATTGATTGATTGATTGATTGATTGATTGATTGATTGGTTGATTGATTGATTGATTGATTGATGCCCGTTCTAACGCATCGCCTGCAGTATGTCAGACGTGGAGCATTGGCAAGCGGTGTAGAATAGCGTCACCGTGGTTTCTTCTCTTCCCACCAGAGTGACGTAGGGTGAAAATTTACTACATATATTTCGCTTATATCAAAGTAGGCGTAGCTTTTCTTTTTCTATATTATTGATTCAGTATGTCCATCCCCTCTCTCTTTTTATCTATCTATCTATCTATCTATCTATCTATCTATCTATCTATCTATCTATCTATCTATCTATCTATCTATCTATCTATCTATCTATCTATCTATCTATCTATCTATCTATCTATCTATCTATCTATCTATCTATCTATCTATCTATCCGTCCGTCTGTCTGTCTATACAGTTCATTGATTCTTCATCTTGCTATATTGCGAGTTTTTAGGTGCGCAAGCATAGAGAAATAAATCAATAAAAAACACAAAAACGCATGCAAGTAGTCGTCGAATATAGCTTTACGCAGCGTTGTGCTGCCCTCCAAGTTTTGCTGTCGTGACACACCTCATTTGTAACCTTCTTTTTTTTTTTTTTTTTTTCGTGCATTCCTCGTCATATTTTATTGCAGCCGCATTGTCCTGAACATACTAGCACCCTTTATCCAAACCGCGGCTCACACTCTGTATTGTTGACTGACGCAGCTCAGCCCTTTATGTGCCCTCCCGCCTTAAAAAAACTGTTCGCGACAATACGCAAGAAAAAAACGTGGTACGGAAAACGCCAACGCAACTGAGTACACCCAAACTAAAGGAAAGCAAGAAAAAAAAAACATGTTTGAAAGCTAGGAAAGAAAGCGTTGCGAATGGGAGATACAATGTTTGGTAGGATTTTTGTTTTAATTTTATTCCGCATTGTTTTTTTTCTCGCTGCGAAGAAACAAGAAAAAAAGAGAAGATAGCGGGAAGAAGCGGTCTGTTCAAATTGGTCCCCACACTTCTGTGCGACCAGTGGACCTCGCGACGTCTTCGTGTGGGTCTGTAAAACTATATAGCCCCGAGCGGCGCGTTGTGAATGATTCAAGATTGCTCGAAAATAAAATGCTGTGGACTTTTTTGAGCAAGCTTTCTTATTTTATCTCTCCTTCTTACTCTGTGCTAGCACAGATGCTTCCTCTCCCACTGATGGCAAGATGTGGTTTGTTGGCGGTGACGGTATTAGACTTGAAAGTCATGTTCCAAATGTGTTTGTGTTTGTGTGAGAGGAAAAAGAGGCATTATGCTCTAATGAAAGAGAGGGGGTCGACAGTGCGTCCAAAATATTCTTCCTCAGCGCGGACTGCTGGTCACTCTTCAATACATTCGGACGTGTTGGGAATCCTAAAGATTCCAGAGCGCTTCTGAGTCACTTGTCTACACTTCTTCGCTTCTTCTAGGCTTCTTATTCTTACGTTGGTCTCTAGCTTGGAATGCGTTTCTTTAAACTTGTTTCGACACTCCATGCATTGCTTGTTTATTCGCCATTTCGAAACACTTACCGTGGCGCTGGTAAAACGTCCTCTTTCCTTCTTTTCTTTCAGTGTAACTGCCGCCCTCTGAAAGACAACTGCAGTTGACATACGTCTTCAGGTGTGTAGTTTGGGCGTTTGCTCATATTTACACGTGATCTACATACGTTTTGCACCAATTAAGGTGAACAGGGGGTTCAAGTTCATTTTCCAAAGTTCGACGATGCGAAAGAGACCCGACTTTATTGAGGTAGAAAAAGCTCACAGAGCCTGCTTCGTGTCATAAAGCACCACAGTTTACACCCACAGACACGGCTGCTTTGCATATGTTTACGCACACGGCGGCCCAGCAACTGCGCTCGGCCCTTCCCAGGGCGCGCGTTATTGCGAATTGCGACGAGCACTGAACTTGCACGAATTCTTGCATAGGTAATGAGGACATGAGCAGGTGGCTGCGTTCCTTTCAATAAGAAAACGAAGCAATCAAAAGTGGAAAGAAATATATTTCGATTCGATGCCTGTCTAAACGGGGGTGAAGGCTGCTTGCTCCTTCTGTTGGCTGCCGCTCCATTACGTTCCTTTCCGAGCCGAAATCTTTATTTTCTCGCTCGCTTTATTGCCTCCTGCTTCTTAAAGGTCCCGAAAATGTAGGCGTCAGCTAACCGTGATATTTACCAGCTGTCCGCGCTCTCCAAACTGCCCCCCAAAAAATTTTGTGCTTTCCTGTAGCCTCTGTTTTTCGGATGAAACTGAGGCGACGTGGTCGTTCTGGACGCTCCTTCGCTTATCACCCGCACCTGAGGAAGCGTAAGAACACTTGTACATCGCCGGTCGTTTCGAACGAATATTACATCGTGCTGTTTGGACGCGACTGAGAGCTGTTTTCTCGTATAGGGCTCCGAAAGCAAACGCAACCGGGAACGATTCCGAGTTGATAGCTTGAGGTGGTCACCGAGCGGGATTCGCGCAGTCATGGTCGCCGAAATGGTGATTACTGTCGCGCCCCCAAGCTTTGGGCTTCTTATACCATATTTCGCAATAATGTACGACCGGACTGGCAAGCTACGCACGGCGTCAACAAATCAAGTGTGAGATATGCAGGCCTCACTTCCACGTGCACCATTTGTCGTTGTACTTTCCCAGCGCCGCCCGTCGGGTTTTAACTGCATACTCGAGCATGCACTCTTGGGACTCAGCACGTAGGAAATTTAGCGTCCGCGCCATTGCCAAATTATTGTAGAAGAAGAAGGAAACATATTATTTAGAGCGAAAAAAAGAGAAGTCGGGAGGTCAGCTCGACGCGTTAAGTTCTGAACTGCCACTTGACAGTTGGGTGGCGCTAAATGGGAAAGAAGGAGAAGCAGAAGGATGATGACGGCAGTACAGCAGAATGCGACTGTATAAATTGCACGAGCTAGGAGCTAAAGCGCTCTCTACAGCTTCCTACCCATTCCCGTTTAAAGAAGTGCACTATAAACCTTAAAACTTCAGAAGCACATTACCACTTCATGCTACGGGGCCAAAATAACACGTTCTGATGTTTCCATTGGAGCGGTGCAACAAATAGTTTACTGCCGAGCGAACTTTCCTGGCGTACTCAAGGGAGCAAGAGTAATAGTAAAGTGCTGGTCCAGAGTAGGTACAAATAAATTAAAAATAAAATAAGTTAACAGTATAAATTGAAAGCGCTGCACTGCTTTTTTTATGAATTAGAATCTTTTTAATTGCAAGAGCTTTTCAGAGGAGGCAGAGATTGAAGGCAGTGAGTGCCTGACAGCAATTCCTCCCCCCCCTCCCCACACACACGAACAGTTGTACAGCGTGTAACGTACAACGCGAAATTCTTATAACGCAACAAATCTTTGGTTAAAATTACTTAAAGGGAAAAAAAAACTAGATATTTACTGTATAAGTTCAAAGCATGAATAAGTGAACAAAAAGCACATACAGGTACAAAACCAGGGGCGCTATAACGCAAAACTATTTCAAACTTTTTTATTCCAGTTCTGCAATCAGCCCTCTGCGATTGGTCAAAAACGTTTTTGGACCACCCCCACTTCACCTGTCTATCACGCGACGTCACGAAAACCGCGATAGCTCCCCATCTGATATGACATGTACACACTGATTATGCAAAATTTGACTGAACAAAAGAAAGATAGTTATTTCTCATTGGACGCCTTTTCGCCATTAACTCGCTGCTATTGGTCAAAAGGTTTCAGGCTGCACCCACTTCACCTGCCTCTCACGCGACGTCACAAAACCGCAAAAACTCACCGCGTCAAAGTGACGTGCACAGGTTAAAGATGCATTAATATGCCGAACAAAACTGAATTTTCTTCTGAATAGCCGCAGGCTGCCCCGCTCCGAAAGGAATAAAAGATGACTGCCGCCGATCGCTCAGGCACTGGCTACTCGCACCTACCGGAGAGCATGGGTTTATTTGCGTGTAATAAAACTTGTTGCGTGGCCGTGTAACGTTTTGGAGAACTTCCGGCACGTTTACAACCTCGTTCTGCCAACTCTTCTTTGCTGAAGATCCGTTTTAGAGTCATTCTTAAGCTTCCGTTGCATGCCACCGCGATTGTGGACGAGCCACCGCAAGCTAAGTAAGGAAAAGCGGACCAATCGCAGACGCCGGCAACACCCTCTTCATCCGTTTATCGATATTCAGTGCAGTAGATCGGCCCCATCGAATCCCTCTCCATTTAAGTGTGCTCCTCGCCTCTTGTGAGCCAATTAGATAAGACAAGCCGCTCAGTGTAGACAATGTTATTCGTTTTTCAAGCAAACAAAAGTGACCTCCTATCAGCGAGGAGACCGTTTGATTGGTTAGTTCAGACAACCCTGCGGGTGACCACCCGATGCTTGGTTCGGCGGTTACGTAAATTTGACGTCAGGAGATTGGAATAAAAACATATTGGAATAGTTTTACGTTATACGGCCCCAGAAACAGTACTTGCGCAAAAAAAAAAAATTGCAGCAGCGCAAGGAACATGACTTAAGGAGAGAAATGACAACGACGCTAACAACAGCGCCGTTGTTCGCGTTTTTGTTAAGCCCCAATCTCTGTAATCTTCTTTTTTTCTCTGGTGCGCTTCTGCAGTAAAATCAGTACGCTATACAACCGCCGTGTGCCCTTTTTCCTTCGCTGTCTCGTTTACTCTAAACAACCGATGAATTTGAAGGCGCCAGCTTATCACTTTTTTGTAAGCGAGGCGCAACATCAAGCAACAAAAAAAAAAGAGAAGTAAAACACGTAGGGAGGGGACGGGATCGCAACAACCAAGATTGCTTGCGCAAGGTTACTAAATAGCGTAGCCAGGCGGCGTCAAAGTAACTCCCGCTTATTCTCCTCGCTTTCTCTCTCTCTCTCTCTCTCTCTCTCTCTCCCTTCCTTCCTATTCGAGCCCGAAATGTGTGAGCAAACTCTTTTGTCAATGGCGTCAGCGCACCCTCTGCGTCGACGAGATTAGTAGTTGCACTGTGGTTTTGGTCTGGCCCACGCAACACAATGGCAATGACCCGTCGCTTTTCGCCAAACTGACGGCGCTGTCGCGCGCACCGTTTCACTCTTTCCCTCTTCCTTTGTGTGCCCAGTTGGCAAACACGACGCGGTGGTCGTCGGAAGGGAAGCAGGGAGACCCGAATTTCGTAGCCTGGCCCGTCGCCGACGCCCTTGCTTGCCGCCTCCTCCCCCTTTTTATCAGTTTCACTCCCCCTTTGTTTTAGAACGCCGGTTCGTTGTAGTAGCCTCAGTGATTTCACTTGCTTGCGCGTAATGCTCTCGCTTTGTTCTTCTCGCCTCTCGAGACTGCAGTACAGAAAGCCACAAGACCGTTGCTGCGTTTCTTGAAGTACGCCGGCCTGTGCTACAGCTTGTGCCTGTGTGATGAACTGTAGAGCACGTGCGAGACCGCGTTCACGCTGTCTATTTTAGTTTTACCTGCTTTGATCATCTTCTTTCTTTTCCTTTTTTTTTTTGTTTTCTGTATTGATACACGCTACAGGGACTTTTAACTACGCCTTCTTTTGCGTCGCCTTACGTTGGTCGTTCTATCACCTTCATGATAGTTATCGCCGCTGTCGTCGTCAAAGTCTGCGATAAAAGAGAAAGCATTTTCGAGAACGGCGCCGCATAAATGGGGCGAAAGGAGGAGTGGGCATTCACACACACGAGAAAATTAATGGAAGATCGGAAAGACGAGGGCATGTCAGTCGGTGTCGAATCGGAAACGTTCAGTTCCTAAACCTGACGCTCCCACCCACTCTAGCACGAGGTCAAACTTTAGACGCGAAAGGCAGCGTTGTCTCAAGAGCCAGTGGCTGCCCCGCTACGGCGCATGACCAGCGTCGCGGTGAACGTAGTTAACCGAAGCCTCATGCACGACACGTGAAACAAACACATATAATTCATCGAAGTGCGACAGCGATAGCTGTGGGATGTTCGCACCGTCCTGGCGTCATTGCAGCTTCGGCAACGCTCTTCTGGCGTCGTCCCCAGTCGCGGCGGCAGCTTATCTGTTGCATTGTGCGAGTGTTAAGATGGCGCGTAGCTTGTCGAAGAGTACGAGAATATTGCTTGAAAATTAGGTTCAGATTTGTGGAACGACAGTTGCTCGTGGAAAGTGGACTTGTCAGCGCACTGTTTCTGTATAAAGTGCAGTAAAGTTGTTGTTTTTTCTCGCCTATTTTCACTTTCTCTATTACGCGCGCGCTTTACACAAAACAGGAAGCAAAACTTTGGGGCGAATGAGATGCTGTTTATGAAACAGCACATGCGTGCCTTGTTGATATCTGCTCAATAAAGCACTCAAATCTTGTGAGAAATAAAGATCGATGACTTCGTTGAGAAGTGCGCCATAGACTAGCAGGTATCGCAAACCCGCCGTTCATTCCCATTTAACCCCCCCCCCCCCTCCATGCCTGCGTTTTCTATCTCATTCTTTTCTCTCACTCCCTCACTCTATATCCCTGCTAAGCTTGTTCAATATAGCGATGAATGCCAGAAAACAGTGTACAAAGCGGTAATCTTTCCTCGTATCCCTTAAGGATATTCGCAACTAAGAATGAGGCTTATGTTGTAACTTCTTTCTTTATTACTAGAAAAAAATCACAGCCGCGAGAAAGTAAGCCACTTATCCACCAAAGCATGTTAATGAAGTAAACACAAATTTCTGTGATCGCTAAAGAAACATGTACCTGCTGAACATTGTAATCTTTCTTAATATTACGTGCGCAGTAGCGATATTGCATTAATTCTGAAACTACAAAGTTTAAGGCATGTATCTTTATGAAGCAATTCTTTTTTCGTTCTGAAAGAAATAAGAAACTTTCATTTATCTTGCTTATCCGCGAAAACAAAAGAAACAACGAGCATGAAAAAACTGATTCGTTCAGGCGTCTCGCACCTGCAAACGCTCTTAGCAAAAAAGAAAAAAAATACTTTTGCATTTGGTGTTTGTTGTGTTCTCTTCACTGTCAGCCGCGCTAGAACAAGCGCACTTATCTCATTAAGGTGGGCACTTTGCTTCAGTTTTCGGGCACCCTGCGAAGCCTTTCGTCTCACCGAGAAAGCCGAGCAGGCTGAACTTTTCGGAGAAGGTTTACTGCCGACGTAAATGAATACAAATCTCTTCCAAAAATTGTAGTAACACTGCGACTATCGGTGACAGCATCATCAAATATTAAGAAGTGGCCTGGATACACACGTCAAAATTGTTTTTAAATATAGAAAAATAATTACCAAGGTCCAACACACATGTTGGAATTTATGTGAATTGAAGCTTTCGTGAAGGGGTTAAGAAAATGCTGCGCAACTAAAGGTGTTGTGTACAATTCCTCCTGTACAGCTTGTTATCTCGTTCAGCGTTTATCCACAACAAAGGTAAGTGCTCTATTGCAGTGCAATTTTCGTTAATTTAATACATTGGCTCACAACCTATGCCGAAATGTAAACATAAAATCAGGCAGATGTACGCATCAGCAACGAAAGCTCTAAAGCTCTAAACGACGGGCAGTGCTAAGAGGCTTAAGAAAATCATCTTTCACTTCATGTTGAATACTATTGTTCGCACCTAAATGGTGAAAATCCAAGCGAAAGTCAATATTTTACACCGATAACTGTCACATGCACTTTCGAGTTCCACTATAGGCGTCCATGAGTGCCATCGTACAGACCGTTGTTCTGATACCTGCCAGGTGATGATCGGGGTCATATTACCATGCCAGTGGTTAGCTTGCGATACACATTCAAGCAGGAACAGCGATAAAGATGACGGCCTGGTTGCGAGAAGGCGCAGGGCCAGTTGTATCACAGCGCAGATCACCGTGTACGTACGTGCCTGCACTACGGCCTCGTCTTCAACGACGTTCCGACTTGAAAACACTAAAACAAGGTCTTTACAATACTCGGTGGGTACTAGGTATTTGACTCAAGGTCAAATTTTGGACCCCCGTTTCTAAAATTTGTCAGTTTCACGCTGCAGCAATGAGCTCAACCAGAACATCAACGAAAGGGAAGAGTCATGATCAGCATCACGTCCATGAAGCAGTGTTCGCGCTTGCACGCTTGCAGAGTTCATAACCATATTTATACCAGCCACGCGGGAAGCGAGCTCGAGCGAGGTGAGTGGCGAGAAGCGAGAAATAGCATAATGAACAGGAGTAAACGAAAGCCGTGATAGTCCAACTAAAGCTAAGGCTACTTCGAAGTTTGGGGGAAGCCACTACTCTTTTGCTGTCATGTACAAAACGCACACACACAAAAAAAAAAGCGGTGCCAAAACTTAGTCCCGCTAACTCTTTAAGTGCGCGATAGGATACTTAGATTGTGACTTCTTGACAACGGCGCGCGCCTGTGCAACGGGTGACCTGGCACACTCACTTGTTAAAGTGGCGTTTCTTTACCTCGCATCCTTTTTTTTTTTCTTGGCGATTTCGTGCACACTGTGACGCGTTCGCGTACGCTCAATCAGTCTTCTGTCAGATACCTCCATAGCGGGTGAAGCCCACGCCACTACAATACTATAGACAAATGCGTGACCACGACAATGGCATCGAACCTCTGCCTTCCAGAACAACAGCGCAATGCTCTGACCACCGGGCCAGGATCCCACGCACGCTCCTCTCGCACCAAGGCAGCGCTTTGAAACCTGTGGCGCGAGCGCCACGTGCCACTCCCTCGCCTTATTCCCTGGTCACAGCTAGCACTTTGAGACGCTGTGTTATACTGAGCAACCTTCAGGATGGGCCTGCTCTTTTTTTCTTTTTTTGTCAGATGGATACTTATATACAACGGTTCGCCTATAATGCTATCGCATCAACAAATCTCCGCGATTCTTCGTAACGTGAATGCAAATATGACTGCAGTTACAGAGAAAGCGCACCTGAATACGTTCTTTTTTATAGCATGTATTAAACGCTCACGGGTCTTCGTACTGCACGTAAGCGACTGTAATGCTATAATTCTATAATTCTATAATCCTATAGTAATATAACCCTATAATATAATCCTATAATTTTATAAACCTATAATTCCATGATTATCCATCCCCATTAGAGTGAATTTTTTCCTCCTCCTATGGTCGCCCATGACCTATTATGACGCTGTGGTTCAGCCTACCGATATTGCCAACCAGTCCGTTACACACTTTATCTAGCGACGCTGCCTACCTGCCTGTTACGACCATATGGCCTGCTCACTCTGTCTGCTTTTGATTCATCCTCTATATATGTTTCTACCATAGTGGATATTACTTTCTAGTGTCAGTATACGCTACTAGTAGCACAACAACAAGGCTGCTGCATGACACGCAGATCGTGTTGATAAAGCCTACTTTTACTTTGTGATTCTTTTTTTGTATGCGTGTGTGTTTGTGCCGCATTATAATATATACAAGGGCACATGTCAGGAACTGTTGTCAGGATAGATGTCAGGATACACGCCCTTGATTACGATGCCTCCGTGATCGATTAAGTTGGCAGTTTTGCGTCGACATCGCCAACAAGGGATAAGGACTGTGCTATAAAATGTCATCGTACTAAAACACCATTATGCCAAATCTGCTTCCTTACAGAACGAACCGAGCGAAGCTAACGTGGTTACACAACTCGCGCGAAAATCAGGGCGCACTCAAAGGGCATTACCTCAAGAAATCAGGCTAATATATTTTGCAAGAACGAAACAAAGAATTCGAAAAGAAATACTAAACCACCAAAGCAAGTCGAGAAGCGTTAGACACGCGACGACATTGACCAAGAAGCTTAGGTTAATGTGATTCTCCAATCTCCTTAAAACCGCGAGTTGGGAGAGCCTTTGAATGACGATGGACGAGCCGCTTTCGTCAGCCGCTCTGGAAACAACAATAAGGCGCTCGGCGAAAGCCTGCGACTGCGCGATGTCGACACGCTGCAGCTTCTTTGGTTCGCATCAGTGACCCGAGACATGGTGGCAGAAGCCGCTTCACGACCGGCGCCGTGCTGACGGTCTCTGAGAAGCTGTGCCACTCTATATCCTTGATAGCGTAAATGATTTGAGCTCGAGTCTGCGTTTGCAGACTGGATAAAAAACAAAATGAAACGTGAATACTTGAAAAGCGTGGCAGCGGGCGACAAAGCTTATGGAAATCGTTGGCCCCGCATAGACGGCTTATAGAAAGCTTTAGAAAGATCACGGTTAATTAAGTAGTAGGGGAAGAACATGCAGTAAGGGGCGCGATTAGAGGGTGGTGACCGATAAGGACCTGTGGGTTGCCTAAGAAGTCATCGGGCAAAGACTTCGTATACTATAGTTACTCTGTGTTTTACTACATGTATACTTGTAGCAAAGTCGTAATCAGTTCAGCGCAGAGTTTGTGCAGCAAATAATAAAGTGTATGCGTAGCTCAATATCCCATTTGAAAGCCGAGCGCAGCGAGAAAGTTACGCTGAACAGATTATGTATGGATTTTGAGTGACATTTATTTATTATATGGATGTAGGCGAAGCAGGGAGATGGATCCTCGGCACGTCGCAGAACAATCGCAAGAGTTATAAGGTCGACTAGTTGGTTTGCGTTCAACATGCCGGAAAGTGCAAACGACAAGACGGGAGACAAACGAACCGCAGGGTTGTGCTAAAGTGGGCTGGTTCGTGAATGTAAAGAGGGGATCGAGCCGCGCAATTGGGCAGGGCGATGACAACAGACGCGGCGCTGTTTCTTGTGTCTGTCGTCCACACTTCGTCGGCCCGCCTTTCCTGCGCTGTTCGATGGACTCCGAGACAAACGAACAGCTCACTCAGCGCACCGGTCCTCTTCGCGCACCTGTTGTCCCATCGTCTGCGCTGCTAACCACGCAAAACGATCACATCGTTCACGTACACGCAAATGCACAGCTACGCGGCGAAAAAAATCATAGAATCAAAATACAAATAAGTGTAAGCTGGATTACATGTTTTGACCAGGGAAGTGCGACAGAAACCAACTTTGAAGAAGCTGCTTCAGCGAGAACGACATAAGTTAAAGAATGAGAGCATGTGTCTTTACGCACTGTCATTCGTTCACTATGAATCAGAACCAAACTAGCCCATCGACAAGCAATAACGGCGGAGCGCCACCACTTAATGTGTATTGACGCTATCAAAATATAACTATAGTACACAGCTGTCAAAGTTCGCTTTATTACTCGTTCTATCAATCACTTCTCCAGGGAATCCACTCTTGGAGGTCCGGGATGTAACAAGAAACTCCATTCATTCATTCATTCATTCATTCATTCATTCATTCATTCATTCATTCATTCAACGGCGAGTTATTTGCGGCCGACTAACCTGAGTGATGGTCTCCCCCCCAAAAATATTTTAAGAAACAATAAGTGCATGAACAAGGTTTGCTGGGTGCTGCAACTAATATAACTGCGACCGTTCCGCAGAGACCAAGGCAAGAAACGTGCAATAAACGAAAAAATGAATAAACAAAGCAGTCGCAAAATGTTGCCCGCGCAGACTGACGGGCTGCGTGAAACAAAAGACTTGTGGGTCGGCAGGCGCGTACAGTTTGCGTAACAAAAGGGGACGAAGGGCAAGAATGCGCGAGAGTACGCGAACCCTGCCGCTCCAGAACAGGCGCCACTGCGCAGAGCAAAAGAAGAGAGGAAGAAAGATAAGCACACTTAACAGCGCTGTGGAGGACAAAGCAAACAAACGCAGTCTCACATGCAGGCAAGATGGGCGTCCGCTTGGGGTCATTCATTCTCATCTGGGAAATGCACTTAACAGAGTAACTCCCTGCGGCATCTTTTAGGGAGCTCGGGACACCCCGACGAGCGGCGCAAGGGACTTTCACGCGCGCCCGCCGCATGCGTAGGGTCTAGCAGGCACCGCACCGCACAGCCTTAGCCTCCCACAGGAGCACGGCGCGCCGACATCGAAGCCATCCTACGTCTACCAAAAAGAAGAGAGAACGGGCGAGCTCGCGAAACATACAAAACGAAACGTGCTCGCGCGGGACTCGGAGTAAGAGCTCGGAGGCAACGCGATAAACAGGCGCTCGTCCCTCCCGCGCAACCAGCCAGCCACCTGCTATGGGGAAGCGCAGACGAAAGAGCCACGTATCGGGACAGCGCGGGCCTAAACAGCTATGCACAAACGCAAAGCAGACGAAGAAGCTAAGGTCACGCAACAAAAGCCAGTCGAAGCAGTGTGAAAATAGCACAGCGAATAGGGAATCGGGAGAACAGTCTGAAAGGAGAGAAGGGAAGAGGGGGGAGACAACGCGGGCTTAACAGCTATGCACAAACGCGAACCAGATGAAGAAGCTAAGGACAAGCAACAAAAACTGTTCAAGCAGTGTGAAAATAACACAGCGAATAGGGAATCGGGAGAGCAGTCTGAAAAGAGAGAAGGGAGGGGTCAGTTTTGGGAAGAAAATTTGCCAGCGGTGAGGAAAAGGAAGGGGGTGAGAGTTAGGTGCTGCGTAAGGGAAAACGAAGTGGGGCCGAAGGCGGAGGTAGCCACATAGATACAGAGTCACTAGTCCCAAAGAAGAGAGGGAGAGAAGAATAGATAAAAAGTGGCGGCGTACTTTGTCCCTGTACGCCCCCGAATGAGAGCGAGCGCCGGTGCCAGGAGTGAGAAGTAGAGATGCTAGAGGACAGGGTGAATGTGAAAGAAGAGCTGCTTCAGCCAGGACCATTGATTCCCCTTTGGTTTGGCGACACAAAGGTTTGGCCAAAAGGAAAGAAGAGGGCGAAAGGAAGTAGGGGAGTGTCTGGAGGTAGAAGAGGAGCTGCACGTAGCTCCCCTCGGGGAATGCCCAGATTGTGAGAGCGCACAAACAACCGGCCAAGGAACAATGTACTAAGCTAGATGGCAAGGAAGCATCGGACGCGGCCGGAGAAATGTGTAAAGAAACGCGGAGGCAAAAGTCTACCGCGCAACTAGTGGAGCAATCGGAAACTACATAAACAACGCCAAATGAGGCAACAAGGAGAGGGGTGTAGGAGAGAGGGAAGTGGCGAGCACAATGGGGGGAACACGAAAATACTGCGGGGCTCAGGCAAATTTAGACAAAGGCCCTCGATGAATCCTCTAGACGTGACTCTCGGTCGAAGAGAGTCCCTGCCTCCCCCCCCCCTCCCCCCTCTGGTGTTCGTGCCTCTGCGCCGTGGAATCCTCTTGCGCGAAAGGCTTGAGGGTAAGAATTGTTACTTCAATGAGGGAGAAAGTGTTGCCGCGTTTTTATCTCTTCCTTAAGTTTTTTTTCTTTTTTTTAATCAAGCTCAGACACTAAAGTAAGAGAGCACTCAACGTATCTTCAAACTATGTCACCTCCTTCAAAGCCTGTATACGTTGAAGAGATCTTTTCTTGTGCCGTCGACATCCGGGTTCTCGTCGACTTTAGTAGAGACTAGGCACAAAGTTAAAAACAGCCGCGATTCCTAACTTATGCTTTATAGAAGGCACATTTCTTTCACCCACGTGAAAGGATCATAATGTTTGACGAACAGGCAAAATATATCTCGGCTATTATCTTCGACTTGAACCCAGTAGCATACAGCTTCATCTCATCCTTGCAGTCAAGAAGGCCGCTAAAAATACAGAATATCAGCTCCGAGTGATGCTTACAGAAATTCACGCCTGATTCGCTTCTAGTTGACTGCAACGTTCTATGAAACGGCCCCTTCAGGCGCCGACGAAAGCATCCTGAAGAATATCGCATTATACGGCAAGACCTGCCAGCGAAGAGAGCTTCCTGAGAACGGCCTTTGGTGGTTACTTTTCAAGATCTCCGTGAGATTCACTCCATCTGCAAGAAGACGGTGCGGCGCTTTCAAAAGTGTCTCAGGCAGCGGGTAATGCGATTGCTACGAGAATTTTCCGAAGGGCGTCCCTCTCTGGAAGCGACACTAAATCTGGAGCTCTTCTCGCAGTATTGGATATATGACAGACGCTTGACGGGATTCAACACCTAGAAAAAGAAAGCAGAAAAAAAACGTTACAGCCTCTTGCACCATCCGCTGAAATATCTTCGTAATTTTTAAGTCGTTTTGCCACTTCAACTGATTCCTAACACGTCATTCCCCGTTCAAAGCTACTCTAGCAGCTCCATTACTGAAATCTGGATTGGCAAGACCCTCGCCTATATTCGTTGTGTGTAGTTGTGAGAGCAAATTTATGGGTAGGTTATGTCTAGATCGAGGTATCGTGAAACGCACCGCGTGAATGGGTTTTTGTTGTGGTGTACATACAACGCATTGCATTGGCACACGTACGTACCCGCACGGACACATCCACAGGTTGGTCGTTCAGCTTTCGTACTGTAGAATTGGTGCTAGTAAACTAGCAGCAGGATTGAGAGAGTTTCACCTGGCCGAGTTCCGCATTGCATTTCTCCAACTCCTACGCCCAGCCGAGGATACCACTGTCCTCTAAAAACATTGACTGCATGCATGCACCAAAGGCACGTGCAGGAATAGTGAGATACGTTTCCCTATTTACGAACTTGCTGCGGGACGTTCTACAACAACACCTTGAAGAGGAATGGCAATGCCTCCAGAAAAAAATCGTGAAGAACTCCTGGCTGTGATTCCTGATATCGAAGACTGTCTTCCCAACGCGCTATGCCGAGGGGCATATTTTGTTTGCAAACGAAGCCGAAGGAGGACACACCATGACATACATCGTTACCTTATGGAAGCGACGACAGCAATGCTATGGTCGCGAGCGCACGCAAGCACCTCCGCAAGTGAAATGCTATGCATGCGCAACGAAGTACCTACAGGTGTGCATAAGCTCGTGTGAGAATGCGCAGAACTAAACACACTCCAACAAAAAGACGCCTTAAGGCCACGACGTCGTTCGAAGGCTTGGTCCGGTAACGGCCGTACGTTAAAGAGACACGTAACTCGTTATGGAGCTTTGCGTGAGATAGATAGAAAAGTTTATAGATATGAAAGGTAGAAAAGTCCGCGTGAGGTAGGGTCCTCTAGCCAGCTACTCTGCGCTGGGTGGTTGCGAAAAGAAAAAGAAAAAGGGAAAGAAAAAGGAGCATGATGGTTGACAATGGCGACAAAAAGAAGATGCAAAACCAATGACAGGCATGTCTAATCCTAACCTAGAGATCCATACTAGAGACCCAGACCCATACTTTTAAAAAGTCAAGTAAGGCCTGAATGACCTGGAAATTAGATTTGCAGTCACCCTAACAGCCCAATATAACGTCCCCTGACAGCGGTTGGCTGTCGAGGGGGGCAAGATCATCAAGTAATCTCTATCTCTCTTCCGCGTACTTAGGAGAATCACATAGGTGGCATAGCACATGCTTTATACACTCATGAACAGGGCATAACTCACAGTCCGGGAATCAGTCCTTTGCGTGTGAAGCTTTCATAGCGGCGCACACTTCGACCGGCCTCACTTCCTTTTACTTACTTCTCGAAATACTCCCCAATCTACCATTTAAACACTTTATTCTCTCTCTCTTTCTCTCTCTCTTTCTCTCCATCTCTCTCTCTTCCTGTGAACATCGAAAGAACAGCATATATCGTCGTTGATCATGGGCATGCTCCAACTTCCCAGGTTCAGCACCAAGTTTTGTGGCTCGCACATGAAAGATGGACAATCACTCCAGCGTGCTACAACTTACACGGCGTTTCAAACAGTGTCTTGTGACGTTCGTGCATTTCGAACACATAAACGTCAATTTCCACTTGCACCAAGCTCCAGACGCCGTACCAAACGGAAGGCTTATATCGTTCTTGTGGGCAAGATGTGCAGTGGTACATGTCACCAACAGCGTTCGGCTAGTTTTTCTGGTGAGAGACAAGTACACAACATTTGCGACAATCTATTCAATACCTGTTCGAAGGTAGTACACGCGCGTGCGCCTCATTGAACAGCAGTGTCAAAAGTGGCTTCGCCTCTACAACACTCTACATGCGACAAAGCCCGCTTTCTCAATTTCTTTGATTTTTCAGTCAACGTGCTTCTTATTTGAAACACTTATGCTTGTTTGGAACAGACAAAATAAACATGGCTATCATGAGCTCGCTATGCGCTGCACGGAGAGAGTGCTGAACACCCATGATGACCTTAGCGCCCAGCAGCGGGACAGTGGTGCAACAAATGGGGCGTATTTGTTGCATTGCGGCTGAGACGAGCTCATGTGTGGCAGCGCTGAGGCAAGTGTGATGGTTGCAGGTGGCACGAAGGCGAATATGAACGAGACACAATTCAAGCTAATCGGTCCGACATACTGGGAAACTGAGTAGCGCTACAACAGCAAATACGGAAAAAAGGTGCAACACAGATTTACAGTGTGGTGATGTACATGCTGTCCATCCTGCTCCTTTTAACGCTAATTAGTTACCAAGTTTGACAAATATGAAATGCATCCAAGCACCTCGAAAGCTGCAAAAGATAATCCGAAGATATTTAAATTCAAGTAGAAGCGTGCGGAAGATATCTGCAGGGGACGTTGCAGGTGGCAAGAAGCAAGACGTCCTTAAACAAAAAGAACGACGTTTCTCAATCTTGGATAAACAAAACGTAGTAACATGAACACCCGACCTTCTAACACATATTTCTCAGCAAATTACATGGTCAGTATGTTTTACCCTATCAAACATACTGAAAGGCTTAGAGGTGCGTGTACAATTTGCGTTCGTGTACCATTGAACAAAGCCGGCGAGCCTAACGACGACGCAAAATGTGTGAGCTCGAATTATCAGACTTCGTTCGTCGCTAATTCACTTCAGACGTTACGAACAGTAAAATCAACAGATTAGTCTGTCACGGTACCTTATAACACAGTTTTTTTCTTATCTCGTAATTCTTGCAGAAATCGCAGTAAATTCGCACATAACTTTCGTGGAACGGCAATGACACAAACGAGCGAAGCATGCTGAATATCCGCATTGGCGGCCCCGGAGAAATAGCATCGTATTCAGAGTTTCGTGTGTTGAAACATTTGTTCTTCGATTTTCATTTCTTTTGCGAAATTTCAGCACGCAGCTTGCGCTTTCACCCAAAGCTGACGTTCTATTTCGCTAACTAACCCTAACACTGTCGCAAAGACAGCAGCCCATACTGTCGCACAACCTGTAATCCTCCCGTAGTTTTCGTTTTCGTTTCTTCTTATTTTATTATCTTATTTTTTTTACTTTCGAGTTCGTAAGAACCGAACGCTACATACAAAAAGCGACAAAAAGTTCAACTATAGTTTCGACTGTCTCATCGGCTCCGGAAATTAGAAAGGAGCGAGAAATTGGGATTTCAACTCGAACTGCCTTTTGGTTTGTTTGCCTTTTCTCTCCCACTTCCTACTAAACCTCCTGTTTCTTGTTAGAGCCTTGAGTTCTCTGCACCTCTTTTTGCGGAGTGCTTTCATGTCTCATTCAAGGTTCCCTTCATGCTCGCATTCCATTGATTTATATACATTACACGTTTGTCAGAAGCACAGGTTACTTTGAAAAGCACTTTGTGTTTTAGTTTGTAGCAAGGCGTGACAAGTGTAAGAAGTAAAGAAGAAAGACGGTAGTTGCAATCAGTTGGAAAGAAAAAAAGTGGAGACGTACAAAAATTCAAAGAAAATGAAACGGCTTGCACATTCGCCGTTGAATAAATGTATATATTTTAATAACCTGCCCCCTTGGGTCGTGAGAAAGATAGCGAAGAAACTATGAAGAAAAATAATCCTTTCACACCTCAAATTTCGAGATATTTCTCTAGAAAACATGTTAAACTACGCAGGTATCACTATGCAAGAAGTTTCTTGAATTCGCGCTTATCGCTAAAGAGTTACACTCAGTATCGGCAGAAGCTCTTGTTATCTCCACTCCCTCAATTTCCGCGCGAAGGATACCCAGCAGTTCCCGGTCTCATATATCCCGCCGCTGCCTAAATTAAGTTTTCATCGGCAGCCGCTCTTAAGTTTTCTTTATATTAAAGGCAAAAGAGGAAGTTGGCGAACTGAATCAAAAAAGAAACGTAAGAAAGCAGTACCATACGAGTTTACGTTTGAGGGAACAGGTGTTTTGGAAGCCTAATACGAAGCGTAATCATACTCGAGACACGTAATTCAAAGCGAACTTCTTTATTATTATTATTACTATTATTACCTTCACTTTCGGTTCCAATTTCCAATACCGTCGATCTACCCTCGAGAGCGAGCGAAAAGAGAAATGAATATAAAGTTACGTTTAAGACTCGTTGTAGGAGAAACGTAGCTCTGCCCCGGACCCCGCATGACTTGAGAGTGCTGAGATAACTGCATAGTTAATCTTAAGTCTAAGTGACCATTATTAAAGCAGACAAACCAAGAACCTTGTGTACATGGGGTAGATGGTCTTACGTGTACATGGTAGCCCTCTCTCCTCTCCCCGCTCTCTCTCTCTCGCTGTGTGTGTGTGGTTGCATGCGTATGTGTGCGTGCGTGCGTGCGCGTGTGTGTGCGCGGTAGAAATTACGAAATGTGAATGAACTACATAAGCCTTAAGGGTACATAAGCAATCAAGCCCACAGTCTTGCGAAGACTGAAGCTGTCATGACTAACAGTGATAAAACAAGGAATGTCGCTTAAGCCACTGTTTTAACAAGGGGACGCTTTATTCGGCAGGGCAGGCCCCCTTGTCGAAATGTTGACTTCCGAAACATTCCTTGTTCGGCCACTATTCATCGCTTCAAGCCTCCATCTTTCTGTGAACCGCTCCCCTGTTTTGCAGCTGGCATAGTGCTTCAACTTTCATACTGCTTCAACAGCTAGACATCACCAAGGCGTAGAAATTATCATGTTCTTCAACGAATAAGTGCCACTGACAATTCCATTATTCAGGAAACCCTTAGGTGCCAACGCATCTCCGACAGTAAAGAGTGGACCTAAATTCAATCTGTACATTCCGATATCTCGCGGGTATATTTTTTCTTTTTCTTTTTAACTTGCTCTGGTACGATTTTTATGCTTTCATGAACCCCTGACAAGCGGTGAACCAAAAATATAGCAATATTAGTTAGAAAATTTAAGGCACGCAAACGCACATGCAAAGCGTTCAGGCACAGCTGAGTCCTTCCGCGCTAAACGTAAAAAAAAATAATGCTTCTGCATACCGTACATGTGGATTAGTTCGCAATTCCTCGAATATTAGCAACGATGCAGGCAAGCGCTTTTCTTATTTCCCTATATTTTCAGCACCGCAAAAAGCTGCACCATGTCGTTAAGAGATCATCCTAAAACGCGTATTTTAAGTGGCGCGTGTCGAGACTAGGAACTTCTCTCGCTATATGGAACTTTTCTTTATTTTGTTTGACATGTTTCTACGAACCCCAAAGTCGTTGGTTGTAACCGAAACAGACCTGCGCACCATTCCAAACATTACGACTGCATGGCAGAATTTACAGCACAGCGGCGATAACACTAATAAAGGTAAACTTTCCCCGAATCCCCTCGCTGCAATTTCCCGCTCAGCCTTTTTGATGTTCTACCGCATCCCACGTTCTTAAAATGAACGACTACGCTCTAATTGCCATAGCCACTGAGAGATTAAAACTCCAAAGCTTCCTTTTCACTGCCGTCAAAAGTAACGTAAAAAAAGGAAAAAGAAAAAATGAGGTGGATTAAAACCGCGCGTGACGAATTACCCTAATATCGAGGGGCAAAGCCGTACAAATGGTTCCTGCTCCCGCAGGCCTATGTGAAGAGATTAAGACCCGGAGAGCAGCGCCCGCTCAGTTCTAGTCGGTTTATTCCAGAGCTGGGCATAAAACCGAGTCGACATTGGCTCGTGGTTTGTTTCTGTATGTCGTAATTTGCTTGCTGTTTAGAAGCTCATCTTTCACGTGTGTCAGTTACTTTGTTCCTGCAAGTTTCGAATCAAATACGATAGGTAAACAGAAAGAGATATAACCTTTGATTGACTGGACCGCCGTAACTACACGTCGAAAATTTTTGTTTCATTTCTGTAAGCGTTTCCGTCTCGATATTTCGTCTTGGTACTGAGCATTGTTTATATTTTTTTTATTGTTTGCTGCACGCTTCGAAACTGCCACTGCAGTTTAATCGCAAGGTTTTGTGCATGCATAGTTCTTGTACGTTTTGAAAAGCTGCGTTTCGGTTTCTTATGATCCCATGTTCCTGGGCCATTTTGTACCCGCTTACAGAAACGTCCACCTCAGGACGTACTCTGGAATATTCGCTTTAGGCAAATGCATAGTTCCTAGAGGAACAGTATACTTTTGCTCTGTTTTCTTACAAGAAAAACGTTTTATACTGACACCCACCACTCACATCGAAAAAGAAGAAGGCCTGCTTTGCTATATTCCACATAAAAGCGTTCCTTATCAAAAACAGCAACAACCTTAACAGCCAGATTTTTCCCGCAATATTGTTTCAAGTATTCCCACGTTTGGCAATATGGGTACAGCTGAATCACGAAATATATGCATGGCGTCACGTACATTTCGTATTACGGATAAACTACAAAACACGTGCTTCTTCTGATTTCCCCGTTATCGCTGGGAGAAAAGAGAGCGAGGAAAAAATCAAAAGAAAACGAATGCCCCACGGGACGACATCGTTCCCTAATCTCTCTTCGTATCGGCGTTGTTTTCCAGGACGTGAAGGAGGCAGCTAAAAAACAGCACCATCATGCATGAGACAGCCCCACCGAGCCCTCACGACGGGACCGACAAATCGATGAAGCCGCGTCGGCCGCCGTGATACTGTCGCTGCAACGCAGTCGGGAGTCCAGGAATCGCGCGAGAAGTTCTGCTGGGTCGTGAGAACACGACTTAGGGAAGCACGAGGGGGCAGCAGCGCAGGAACGGCGGCCGTCAGCAGTGGAGGGGAAATGGAAAGGCATGCGGGGGTATTAAGGACGGCCGGATAACGGAATAAGAAGAGAGGAAAGAATGGCACAGAAAAGACGCAGGCGATAGGAAGAAGCGGAACAACAATGGGCAGCGGGAGAAAGCGGATAGAAGGGCAGCCAGCGAAGGAAACAATACGGGATCACGCATCGAAGTACGGGGCGTACCGCGACTCCTTGGGAGTGGGACGGGGAAAGGGGGGGGGGGGGGGGGGTGTTCGGCGAGGTGCATGAAAGATGGCTTTCTAATGCCTTGCAGCCAGCGCGGCAGCTACTCTCTATTACACATGCAGCAACAACAGGCCACCATCGATTTACCTCCTCCCTGCCTCCCCCTAACCCCCTACAGTGTTTCTACGAGACCTCCTCGCATTCACTACCCGCATTCTCCGGGGCTAGCGGGCGCTCGCTTTGATCCCAGCACGAGATTTGGTCTCGGCGAAGCACGCGAACACACACACACGCACATGCGGGCGCGCGAGGCCAATAGCACACCGCAACGCCATCGCACCTACGCGAAACTTTTGCGGTTCGCGCCTCCTGATCATGCGTGCGAGACTACTCAAAGCCAAGCCCTGTGGTGGAGACGGGATGAAAGCCGGAGCCATAAATAACGTTCCTGCAGGCTTCTTCCTACTTTCGTTTCGTTCTCTCTTTCTCGTGCATCTATTCTGGGTCTATTTTCTTGCAGCTGTAGCGCAAAAAAGCAACGACGAGATAGAGTAGCCGTGCATCAGACTTTTGCATATCCGACTCGATGACGCCACTAAAGCCACAGCGGGTTTCTCAAAAAAAGAAAAAAAAGAGAAGCAAGCTCGCTCGCGAGCAATAGCTTCTGGCGGGGAGCGAATCGCTGCGTGAAAAAGGTACTGTTTCGAGAGAAGACGAAACCCGTGGCCAGCGTAAGAACAAGGTATGAGCAATGTATGTTCGTAAGCGAAAGGTATGACAACTATTTCATTAATGTACGTCATGGGAAGCAAACACAAAGTGATATCGTTGAAATAAACCATAGAACCAGCTCATCCACAAAGAATAGCCCGCGGTTTGCGTCGTGGACTGGTTGTCGAATAATTTAGGTTGATATTACAGCGTTTCTTTTTTTTCTGCCGATCAAGTTATCTGTCGTAATTGTGCTTCGACAAAATCAAACCAAGTTCAGTAGAAGAACTGCTCTACGGTAAGCAACATTTATCACTTCCACACTAATCAGATAAGCTGTACACAAAAATATTTGAGTTTTTCGAAATGATTTCGTTGCACTGTTTTGCAAACGTATGACCAGAATCGGTTTCACTGACGCAGCACGGTAAGTGAACCAGCCTGAGGCGTTTCTAAGTTAATGGCACGCATAGTGCACCTGGAAGGCGCTGCATCGTAAACACTGTTGCTACAGCAAAAAATAAACACTAGCACTCCACCACCCAAAGAGTTGAGTGATACTTTTCATAACCACTTGAAAAGCCTAACCATTCATGAAGTAGTTCTGCTAATTCCTTCAGCAAATGCGTAGCTGGGCTTCAGATAACCCAGGCATGAAGCCTGCAGTTCCTGGCTGGAGAAAATTCAAACGGCTGGCTCAACAGCACCCAGTTTAATTTTCAGGAAATCGCGCAGTGGAAGTTTGACGTCGCTATCCAAACACTCAATGGTTTACCGATCGTTCTATACAACTGCGCGGGAAGGCCACCTGTGTCTGCATGAAATCACACCTCCGCAGATACCACTGTGCTACCTGCCCCGGTTGGACACTGGCAATGGCGTTGCACTGCTGAGAACGAGACCGCTGATTTGATCCCGGCCGCTGCGGACGCATTTCGACAAGGGCAAAACGCAAAAACACTCGTGTACTTAGATTTAGGTGCACCTTAAAGAACCCTCTGGACGCCAAAACGAATCGGTATCCCCCACTACGGCGTGCCTCCCAGCCGGGTCGTGGGTTTGGCACGTAAGACTCCAGAATTTAGTTACATTGAGGTACTCCGTTACTTTGAAAGGTTCGCCGTGTCTAATATGTGCCCCCGTTACTGTACACCAGTGCGCGTGCTGTTGACTGAATCTTGTGAAATAAGGAGTATAATCGGGGGCAAGTCAAACCTCGGAACGTGTTGTATATGTATCACTTTATTTCTATAAATATAGTCAGACCAGACAGTCAAACTACTGTTAGTGATCTTGACCGACGGCGCTGTTTACACCCTCTTATTATCAAGGTCCTGTCAGCCACAACCATTCGGCATTGCGGCCTTGTACTTTTTATTTTCTTTTATCCACACACACAAAAAAGAAAAGTTGAGAGCTGTGCGTTCATAACAATACGCCTTCTGCTACAGACAGACGACCCTCAACGCCAGGGTCGTAGCGGCGCCGGAGATAAATGTTGGGGCGTGCAGCTTGAGGAGCGACCGCAGCGCCCCTTCCGGGCAGGCTGGTGAGGAGGGTAGCGGAGCGTTACTGAGATGCACCGACAGGGGTTCCAAGGTGACCAAGATGCATAGGCCCGAGCGTTTTATTCTCGTTTGCCCTCTTCTTTATTTAGTTTTTATTTCGTCAGCAACCCCATATTTCTAAGGGGCCTTCTTTGTCTCTTCGAGGATCAAGCGAAGCGAAGCTTGTCCTCTTTTTTTTTTTTTTTTGCGATGAGAAACGGTTTTCCCGATAGCTCAGTTCTTGCGGAAGGATGCTAAATGTCCTTTCCCGGTGATAACAATAATAAAGAAAGAGAGAAGGAATATTGTTCTTCCCGTAAAGAAAACAAATCCAGGGACCCATCCGAAACTAAACTCACTCAGGCGTGCCTCTACGTAGCGCAGCAAAGCGGAACACAAAACGGAAGATCGATAGCTGACACGATTCGCTAATGGTGCTGGGATAGCAGAATCAATTGCCGAGAATATCGGCTTGCATCCACGGGAGAGCAGTGTATCTTTGGTGTGCTAAGTGTATCTCCTTCGCTCAAACTAGTGCACCGTGCTTCCCTGGAAGGTTACGAGTTAAGCGCGGTTGCTTTGTTTCTTTTTTTGTTGGCTTTTTTAGCAGACAGGTAGTTAATTAAACAAGTAGGAAAACGGAAACGGGCCCTTCAAAAATCGGGATGACGGTCGCCGCACATTCGCGCGAGCTGGCAAGGCAAAAAGTTACATATTTTCTGCAGCGAATGCTGTTAAATCATCTTTAAGCAATGTTCAACTGCATATTACTAGGATGACAGTAATTCGACAACATCGTTACGCTCATCTTCTATCCTCAGGACGTTTAGAGGGGATTCACGCTGAAACCAACACTTATGTTTGCCGATTCAGGTCTTTAATGGTTTAGCCTAGCTAATCTCTACCGTTTCCAGGACAACGTCATCTTTAGATTGCTGGTTGCCGAGATATTTATTTCCCGCTAATTCTTGCTAATAATATTTCACATTCCTGCATTCTGACTACTTATCGATGAGATGGAGGGTAGAATGTACGGAGAAACCGTTTCTCACAGCGGACAGCCTTATTGACTGATGTATTTCGAAGTCACCAGTTTGTTCGTGATCAACGCAAAAGCCTATCTGTGGGTTTGTGGGCCTTATCGTTGCTACCGCTGCTGTCAGAACAATTCCTGGCGACATCAAAGTACAGCGACTCCCTTGCGAAGTTATCACTTTTATAATTCCAGTGCCTAAAAGTAATTCTTCACCCTAAATTACTGAAGGCTATTAAAAGCCAAAATATGAAGTTTTACTAGCTTTTTTTCTTGTTTCTTCACGAGTAACGCCTTCGAGATGAGCGTTGTGGAACTCTCAGGGTGCAATCCAGGGCATGTGTGACGAGAAATGCATATATTTAAGACATCGCTGTGCGGTGAAACTTGCACGATGAAAACTGTTATGATGCACGTGCTTTAAAAAGTACATAAAGACAAAAGTATTTAACGTTTATTGTTCTTTCCTGGTTTTTTTTTTAAAGCACAGCTCTTGGGCGCCCGTTCCAGAGGCGAGCGTCGGCGTAACCGAGCGAACAAGCACAGCGGAGTGTTAAAGACGCGAGGAGGAAAGCGGAGGAGGAGGGTATGGCGAAAGCGTGAGAAGAAAAGCGTAGTAGAAAAGCTTATATGTAAGTTCGTTAGTTTTTTTCGATACTAAATCGTATTTAAAAAAACGATGACCTAAATAAATATATATTTCCTCCTTCCTGCTTCCGACAGGTCTTCACGTTTTTCTTTTACATATGCAACATACCTCATCAAATTCGACGCAAAGGATGACGAGCGAGAAGGATACTCAGTTAACACGTATTTTGTTAGGAACTTCTGAAATAAAGCTTGCTTTGAAAATTCAGTGGGTAGGCATGAGCAGGCATTGAGAAGTCACGGCGTTAGCCAAAGGTTAGGCAATGCGCCACACGGAAGTAACAACCATCACGTTGCAGGTCAAGATTCTCAGAAGGGCTCACACAGGAGCAACTATAATTTATTTTGCCAAAATTAGGAGCCTATTACTGTGTCGTTTAGAACATGGCATCGGAATAACGTTTCCAAGCTGCACTAAATGCATTACCCGCCAGCGAGGCTTTTATGACTCACTCGTTTCACGTTCGAAGGAGGGCGAGGGAAACATCCCAACGCTCTTAACGATTACCCGTTTTCTCCAAAGCTGTCTAATTTACTACCATCGCTGCTGAACTGGTATGTTGTGAAACGCGTTCTGCGTACGCTAATAGAATCCGGGACATTTTAGCTGCAATGATATAAATCCCAGCTGATAAAATATGAAGATAACACCGCTGCGCGTTGCACAACCTCGGAGAACCACTGCGACTCTAATGGGACTGCATATTTATATAGATTACGGAACAGTCAGAAACCCTCCCACCCCCCCATTTTTTTCCCCTCATGAGTTACGCCCACGCGACGAGAGACAGTGGACGACACAAAGCATAGTATACGGTTTCCAAGCTGTTGTCGTTGTTGGAACAGTCAGAACGTCAACCCAAACTGAACTCTACGCATTATAGTAGCGCCGAGGATGTCCCAACTCTCGCGGCGTCAACAACGCAGTGAAAGGGTGAGACCAACAAGTTGCAAGCGCGGGTGCACGAGCAGGAACAATCCGATCTCCTCGCCCTCCTTCATATTGCAAGCAAGCACACGCGCACGCACGCACAACACAAATAAGCGTGCGTGCGCACACACGCAACGTGTTGGAGACACACGCGCAACAAAGCAAAGAACTTCGAACCAACGTTACTGCATGCACGACGGCGGTCGGAACACGGCGACAAACTCAAAGTGCGAAGTCTGATACCGCGCGGCACCGAGGGCGACCTTCGAGCGGAAGCCGCCTGCCGGCGCCCTTTCCCTCCTACGATCAACTCGCTGTAACCAAAGGACGGACTCGGATGTTGGGGGAGGGTTTGCGAGAGAGGGCGGGCTGTCGTATTCCGAGGTGGCTCGTACGTTATTCAGGACGGACACAGAAGACCTTTCAGGGAGCGAGTGCGGGACAATCCGCTGCTAGAGGCAGCAAGTTCGCGACGTGCTGCGCTTCCTAGAACGGTGCATCATTGAAACAAATGACTCGAGCAGCGCGCGCGCCGCTCTCCGGGAGGCGATGCATTCGGCCTTCTCTGTGGCTCAACCACCTGCCGAGCCCCAGCCAGCCTCTCGCCTCCTTTGGCACACTATCGCTTTTTTTTCTCCCTCCCAGCCGGTATGAGGCAGTATGAGACAGAACGTGGCACGACAACGGCGGCGGAAACAAATAAAAAGCCTCGTATTATTTATGCGCCAGCTTCATAACTGTAGTCGCACTCTCTCGCTGTTTCGGCCTGCGTGCGCGCAAAACCTGGGCAATGCCCAGGAAAAGTTTTTCATCTCGCGTCAGAAATAGAAGCTCGAGCTGCATGTGCCAGTGCTGGCTGGCTGGCTGGCTGGCTGGAAAGCTGGCGTGCGTGCGGGCGGGCGTGAGAAGCGAGAGTGAGTGAGTGAGTGAGTGAGTGAGTGAGTGAGTGAGTGAGTGAGTGAGTGAGTGAGTGAGTGAGTGAGTGAGTGAGTGAGTGAGTGAGTGAGTGAGCGAGCGAGTGAGTGAGTGAGTGAGTGAGTGAGTGAGTGAGTGAGTGTGAGTGAGTGAGTGAGTGACTGAGTGAGTAAGTGAGTGAGTGAGTGAGTGATTGAGTGAGTGAGTGAGCGAGCGAGCGAGCGAGTGAGTGATTGAGTGAGTGAGTGAGTGAGTGAGTGAGTGAGTGAGTGAGTGAGTGAGTGAGTGAGTGAGTGAGTGAGTGAGTGAGTGAGTGAGTGAGTGAGTGAGTGAGTGAGTGAGTGAGTGAGTGAGTGAGTGAGTGAGTGAGTGAGTGAGCGAGCGAGCGAGCGAGTGAGTGAGTGAGTGAGTGAGTGAGTGAGTGAGTGAGTGAGTGAGTGAGCGAGCGAGCGAGTGACTGAGTGAGTGAGTGAGTGAGTGAGTGAGTGAGTGAGTGAGTGAGTGAGTGAGTGAGTGAGTGAGTGAGTGAGTGAGTGAGTGAGTGAGTGAGTGAGTGAGTGAGTGAGTGAGTGAGAGGCATTACAGAAGCCACTGGGACTGAAGCATTCCCGGCCTAAAGAAAAGCGCCGAGAGTTCGTAAGCAACTAAAGATAACCATTGCGAATCCAACCTTTTAACGAGATGAGATGCGTTGGTTTAGTCCCAAAGGAGGCAGGCTGTTTCGTGTACTCACCTGCGAAAGAGAGAAAAAACAGATGTGTTATTATTAGTGCTAACGTGCGGGCCGCACACATGACAACTTAAAGAATAACATGTGTCAGATAACCTCATGGCAACAACACTGACAAATTACCGAACAATGGGATAAAATCAACGTAGCACTCAGGCGCAGCAACAAGAACACATCACGTTCTGACACGGTATGAACACAGACCACGGCTAGAAAACGAACGTCCACAGTGAGTCAACACAGGGAATCGTATAACACAATAACAAAATCCAATCAAGAAAGTGATTCGGTAGGCAAAAGGTGAACGCAGCAGCAAATGTCACAAAGTCTTTTATCAAAGTGGAAGTCACCAGGCAGTTACGAGAGGTCATCGAAAGGAAACAAATTTTTTAATGTCATCATTTTTTTACTTTGTTCCGTCATATGCGTCATGGTCATTAATATTGTTAAGGAAGGATAAAAGAAGAGAAAGTACGAACCAGATCGCGAGACGCTGGCTGCTGCGCGTTTTGCTGGTCAGCTATCTTAGACCACATTGGTTCTGCTTATATTATATATATATATATATATATATATATATATATATATATATATATATTACTCTAAATAAATAGTCTGCCTATACCCCCAACATCCCCGTAACAATATTCTTTCTCTTTCTTCTAGCGGCGGTTACCTTCCTTTATTCAATGCCTCAGCATTACAATGGGCGCGTGAATGAAAGCCCGTCTGTCGTCTTGTGTACGGCGAAAAAAAGGGGAGAGAAGTGGAGCAGGCCGACACAGGTGCAATGGAAAGAACTCGGTGGAGTCGACGCGCGCAGGGTCCGGGAATGCGGCTTCACACAGTTGGCGCTGAGCTAGTTCCAGTGCATTTGCAGCGCTTCGCTCCCAGGCAAGTCCGGACATGTGTCGCACAATCTGGTAGCCGCTTTAGTGGCTGTGTTTGTGTCCTGTGTGCTGTATAGTTAAAAGCAATGATGCGAAGCCGTGCCTTCTAAGGGGAAGAACTAATTCTAACGCATTGTTGTCGCATGAGTCCCATTGGTCGTCTTCGCTTCTTCCCCTTCTCCAGCGTGATTGTTTTGCTAAGCACAGTGTATTGTGACCACAGCAGCGGACCTGCTACGAAAAGTCGCAGCTTCGCCCGATTAGCGAAGCATCGATGGTGATATCAAATTATTAGACACCTACACAAAGTAATGATAGTAGTTTTATCCGTCATATAAACTTGTAAACATTCGCTTACTGTCTAAATTAACAATTATGGTGCCACGCGCGCACAGGCAAACATGAACACCTCTTACTCGATAACCGCGGACGCTCGCTGTCAGAACGCTGGCGTCAGGAAGCACGGTAACAGCAGCGAGCGAATTTACCTTCGTGCTGCGTCTCGCTTCAACGGGAACTAAGCGGTGAGAACACAGCGCACACGAAGCTATCACCACTCGGCCAACCTAAACTCTGTCCCCCATCGCAAATCGCTTTCAATATAGCTAAGGCTCGCGCGACCGTGCTCAGTCGCGCCAAACGCAGCCACCACGGGAGTAGAACGCCCCCTTTGTGCCTTGTGCATGATGGAAAACAGCCAACGTCCTCCCTGCCTTCCTGACTAGCGACGTCATGCCACCATTCTCGACTTAACCTCGTTCTCACACACAGAGCCTACAACGCGTGGCTACGATAATGTCGCACTTCGACTTAGTGCGGAACATCACAGCGACGACGATGACGACGACGGAAATGCACCTGGCACGTCGATATCATTCCTATCAGTTTAATATCCCCGTTTGCTTTAAAAGCTTGAGATTTAGTTTTACGAACTAAAGTACATTGCCTACAAACAACAACACACGTAAAAGTGATACTAGCTCGAACGTTCACAATAAGGCAGGCGCTTTGATTTACACATATTATGAATGACCCACAAGATGATTCAGTGAGCGACAAGAAAGTACGTAAATGAGTGAGTGAGTGAGCGTTATTGTGTGCATGCGGGAATCTCGGTCCATGCAACTCTATAAAAGGGTTTATTACGATAGCAGCCGCCATATATTTAGTATAAATCGTGTTATGCAACTCTTCGAATTAAAAAAGAAGGCATTAGGTTATCAGACACACCCAGTGAGCAAAATCATTCATAGTTGCTGCTGTTGCCTTACGGGTCTCGTAAACCTTAGGAAACATTTAACTCAAAACCAACGCAAAGACCATAGAAACTAGGGAAGCTTTGTTAGACTGTGTGCCGTAAGATCTAAAGGAAGCGCGAGTATGAAAGAAATAAGCGGAAAGAAGTCAAATAAGGCGTAATATTGGGGCCCTATAACATAAAACTCTTCCAATCTGTTTTTAATGCGTAGCATTCTTTGGCTAGGTGCCCGGGGAAATTTTCTGCTCCGTTCCGTTCGTCCTTCCGGTTTAGTGTCCCAAAATATCCCTAGCGCCATCTACGTTTGAGCAGGTAAACACACAAACTTCTGTACGCTTATCACCACCTGAATGTGGGCCGATGAACCTTCGACGTGGTATGTTGTCAGTAAGCCGCTAGGTGCCGATGCACAGCCGCCCAAAGCCCCAACTATAGAGTTTCATACAATAATTACTAGACGGAACTCTGACGCTATCGTGTCTACGGGAGCATGAAGCGGAGTGGTTCAGACAGCGTGGCAATGATGGTTAGCACATGCATTTGCCTCATGGAGGAAGGAAAGCGTAGGAGAGGCACCGGCCAGGACGGTCGAGTTGTAGAAAGTGTGGCGGAAGTCACGTGCTGTTTTCCGCAAAGGAGCACGGGGACTGGTACCCCAAACGTCAACGTTGCCATAGCGGCCGCGCTCCTGAAGCCCTCGCCGCGGCTAAGTTTCGGCTTCTGAAAAGTGAGATAAGTTTTCTTTCGGCCCATGTCTTTTTCGCAGCACATTCTGCTCGTGAGACAAGCCGACTTTGGAGCATGGTGCGTATGCCTTAAAATTGTGTTTAGGGTATATGAGTGTGAGTGTCAGCCAGGCAAGTACTTACGTGTGTACTTACGTAAGTACACACGAGTACTTACGGCACCGGTCTTCGTCGTCTTATTCAACGTGCCACGGAAAAGCACTGGCGCTCGTCTACTTCACTAAAACTCTCATAGATGTTTCGTGGGCTTTGTTCTGACGCACGTCTGCAGCACATACTTTGCTGCCGGAAACACAAGCCGGAAATGCACACACTGCATTTCCGGCTTGAAACGTGACGTCGGGGCCCAAATTAATTAAAATAAATTGAGGGGTCTTACTTGCCAAAACCACTTTCTGATTATGAGGCACGCCGTAGTGGAGTACTCCGGAAATTTCGACCACCTGGGGATCTTTAACATGCACCTAAATCTAAGTACACGGGCGCTTGCGCATTTCACCCCCATCGAAATGCGGCCGCCGTGGCCGGGATTCGATCCCGCGATCTCGTGCTCAGCAGCCCAACACCAGACGTTAGGTCCTCCCCTATTTTGTTTATTTCCTATATGATTTGGCAAAAACTTCGTCCTTCTGGCTTCAAACTGTTTCGTGAATTCGTAAACTCATCATTTTGAACGAAGTACTCTGTTCCGAATAATTAAATAAACACCACGAGTACAAACAAATACACGCAAACACAGCCAGCGAATACATATAAAGTGTCTCGATCGGCCAGTCGGTGGACAGATTTGCGTGTATTCGCGGGCTTCTTTCACGCTCGGAAAAACACTTTTATGTAGCACGCACTGAGCAACCGAAAGCAGTATTGGGAGTTTCTCATGTTGCTCTACATTTTTTCGCATTGAGACATCTCATTTAATTATAGCAATTTAGGAGTTGATTAATTAGTTAGGACTGAGGATTAGTTAGTCTTGAGGCGCAATGGCAAAAAATAATCTCAATGTCTTCAAGCGGCGGCAAACAACATAACCTTGGTTCGGTCCAGCTACGCGGCATTTGCATATTTTTAAAGTTTGGCTCAGGTTACGTTAAACACCCCTTTATCATGCGCTTGATCTCCAGCCTTCGCTTCGCAACCGCATGCTATTTCGACGTACACACCACGCTCACGTCGAGTTGCTACGTATTCAGATCATGCCTGCTTTAACAAGCGACACGACGAAAGCAAACTCAGCAATCACGTTAAAGCAAGCAGGCGGCATGTGCTTGAAGTGTACAATCTAGCCAGTGCAGTCGCCTGCTACGAAGCGCGCGATAAGCCGAGAACAGGAGCGAGAACGCGGGGAGGCCGACTCTTCGGCGATGTGACGTTGAAGCGGCGAGATGGCCGCAGTAGCAACGTCTCCGAGTCAACGCTCCTCCGGGACCTGTCGCCGAAGAAACTAAGTTTTTCCTGATTACTCGCAAAGTCCCAGCGGCAAGCTCGAGACCGTCTTCCTTTTCCTATCTCCTGCTTATCCCGGCACACATCGTTCCCACGATACTTTGAGTCCCTTCTTCTTCTTCTTCTTCTTCTCATTGCTACTCTCACTAATTTTGTTCTCTTTCAACCCTCGTCTTCGCTCTCCTCCTTGCAGACTCGTTTCGAAATTCGCGCACACTAATTACGCGAGACCGCGGTGGCGAGCTGCCGTTGCTTGTGTTTCCCCAGACGACGTCGGAGAACCGCCATCTGCGAGAGTCGGTGCCGAGAAAAAACTTTTCCGAAGGCGTCACCACATTTCCGTCTTTTCTTTCTTTCTTTCTGTCTTCGCTTCTGCGTTCGTATGCATACATATCTCTCTAGCCATCTGACGTTCGGTTGTTAACCGCAGCCACGTGCTCCCGTCGGCGGCATTCATTAATCGCAATTTCGGGACCCCGATATGGCAATGAAGTGGCGACATATTGCCACTGTGTTTACAGTTTCTTTTCCTTCTTTCGTTCCTTCGTTTACCGTAATTCGCAGTTCCCCGCGCTTAGCGGCAAGTCTCAATTCCCAGTGGACGGTCCTAAGGATTCCAGCAAGCAACGCCTGGTGCTTGCTCTGCGTTTCGCATTAAATCGTCATTCTCGCCACGTCTTTATCAGCATTTTCCAAATTTCGTTATCCGTAACTAATTGGTAGGGTAAGAAGCATAAAAATATTGTATTGAGCCCTGATTTTGTTTTTGTTTTCTTGCTCCCTGAAGAAAACTTTGGATAAGGTTGTCGCGCTAAAACAACACTATTATTTCTGACTAATTGCCGTTGCAGAAAAGTAATGATGGAAGACGACCGGATTGACAACACCAACAAATTAGTATTCGATGCCACACTGTCACAAAACGAATGGGCCAAGCTCGAGACTGATCTAGTTCGTTTGTTTTTTGTTTGTTTTTTTCCTTTATGTGCTCACAAACAACTGGGGTTTACGGTGGCTTCATTTCGTTTCAGTGAAACCATCTTGGCTTTCATGATTTTTAACTTCATATTCGTCATAGCTCAGAATATCCTGTTACTCTTTCCTCGCTCTCAAACGCTAATTTCGCGTTTTTAGATTTTTTTTAGTAGGCATTCGAATCAGCTGCCTGTAGGTGTTTTAATGTTTCTGAAATGCAGCAAACAGAGTAGTTTGCTAAAGACTTTCTGCGTTGTTGTGGGTCCGTGCTTGCGCGTGCGTATGTTTATGAAAATTGGAGGGGGAGGGAACGGGAGGGTAAATAATAAAGTTTATCTAAATGCAAGAGATAATTTTCAGACAAGGCAAAGAGGTTAGATACCGAAAGAGTGCGGTCTGTATATGTATACCAGTGCCGTCATTTCTTAGTACAGCACAGCCACAAGACGTGCAGCATGTCGTCGCCATTTCTACGCATCGTTCTCGAACCTTACGTGTCCAATTAATATAACTATCTACACCTACCAGACTCGCACAAGCAAAAACATTTTTTTTTTCACTCTCTGCAATAATTAGTCGTTCCGATGTTTGATAGCAACGTAAGGCGGTGCCGGTTAATGTTTCTTCTCTGCCTGGTTCCTTTACTTTCAAATTACATCCGGGACTCAGGAATCTTTGACATAAAAAAAAAAAAACGTCCTGCGCAAGACCTAGGGCTGAGCACCCAAAGAACCAAACCACAAACAGGAATCAGAAGTATTGGGCTCGTACGTATCAATTAAATAGGCGGCTAGGGAATACTACGCGACGAAGATTAGCGGTGCCGAGAAAGGAAAAAAAAAAGAAAGCAAGAGACGACGCGAAGTGAGTTTGTCCGTCCCAGGAGGACGCCAGCTGAAATGCACCAGAGTGCGAGGCTAATTATAAAGATTAATGAACTTGGTCCCGCGCAAATCTCATTGGCCACTTCCCAAGTCCCCGAATCCCAGTCGCAGCCTCCGTCATCTGCTTCTTTCCATTCCGGTCACTTTGCTGCGGAAGTACGCTTCTCGGCAATGCTCCTCTTTGCTTATTACTTTATGTGTGTGTGTATGTGCGTTTGTGCATGCATGCGCTTTGTACCAGCGCACAGAGGAAATTTGTCGCACGGACACGCGTAGCGCAACCTCTTTGTGCGAGGTGGAAGGAAGTTTGACAGCGTGGGTTGGAGAATGTACTGCCGCTGGTGTCCCTCACGATACTACCGAAAATAACCTCAGTCCCCAAACAGGCACCTTAAGGGCACTATAGGTTAGAGTTCATTTGTAGGTTAGTGGGTGAGGCACTGAAATAGCGGCGACGCAGAAGTGACACGGCGCGGTTCAAAAAGATAATCACACAAATCCATTGCGTTCCTCTTCGGTTCTGACAGGCACCATATTTTAGAACATACAGAAAAGTACACAGACGACGACTTTCTAGACTTTAGTAGCTGTTTCTCCCCGGTTTTATTTCTCCTATATATGCATGTAGTTTACATATAAGTTGGTAGAAATTACGGCCGGCGCCGGTTGTTTACGCTCAAGTCAGATATTACGGCAATTTTGATCAGCCATTTGCCCTGTCTGGCGTAAACCCAGCGATGAAACTTTATCTGAAATTTCTTGAAATTTTATTTTGCGGTGCAAACTTTTATTGAGCTCCAAGTACAGTAAATACTGCCACGTAGTGAAAATGAAGAACAGAGTGACAAAACTGGGAATCAGGAAACTGACCCTTTATTGGGCGAGCCTGTGCCCAGAAAAACAAGTAACAGTCAAGGAACGGGATGGCGGCGAGCACCGTCGGCGATCGTCGAAAATCTGATTAGCGGGTCGAGCGCGTCGGCTTTTATGCATGACTCGTCGAAGGTTCGAGCGTCATCGTTGGTGCCCAGCTGTCTTCCAGAAAGTACTACACAGATCGCGTCGCGCATACAATCAGATTACACAAGGTTCGGTGACAACCGACAACGGATAGAACCATCAATAACGTTCGCGAAACTTCGATACATGCAGGCGCGTCCTCCACCGAGTGATGACATTTGACATTTGGTAGCCGGTGAAAAGCGGCCACCGGAGAAAGATAAATAAGTACGCGTCTTAATCTCTGCTCATTGCTGAATGTATCGATAACGTAGATTGTTCAACTTCATAAGTTTTGAAATTAGGGGGAAGAAATGTTCTGACGTTTCATGGTTTTCTTACTCAGTTTGCAAATTTCTTACGCAGACATTCCAGAAAGACATATGCAAAATATATTTCAAATGCCAATAAACTTGAGTGTAAGTTGCACAGAAGCTGTTTCAGACAGTTCATCGATTAAGGCTAGGCACTGCCTACACAAAGCATTTCTTACATAGAATTGGCCGAGCGGAAACCCCCGAATGTGATTGTGGATTTGTAGATGAAGATATATATCACCTCCTTCTAGATAGCCCACATCACGACACACCAAGATGCCGACTTAAATCAGCGCTAAGTAAATTAGACCGCAGACCTTTCAGTTTAAGGAAACTTTTGGGCCCTTGGCCAACAACGGCCTTGCAGAAGAGCGCTTTAAAAGCACTAAAGACTTTTTTTGAAGACAGCGGCATCGCTGGACGTTATTAGTGCCTTCATTGTTCTGTTCATTTCAATGTGACTCTATATATCCCTCTGTTTGGGAATTATATTATGTTGACTGCTTTGTTGTGACTGTATGTGCTAATATATTTACACGATGTATATACCACCCGACTTTCGACTACATAAGTGTGGAGACATTTGCCATGTATATTGTATGTACCCGCTGACCCGCTGACAAGAAAATGTGTTATTAGGTGACAGTATCGTTTCTACTTTTGAGACTTTCGACTACATAGATGTGGAGACATTTGCCATAGTCTTCCTGTGGAAACGTTGCTTTATAAGTCCTGGTGCTTGTGTGAAATGATTATTTGATATGTAACCGTGAACCCTGAATGATGTATGACGGAACCACCCAAGAGATAAGGAGTAGCCGGCGCCTTAAATTGCGCGCCAACATCTCCTTATATCATACCAATAAAAAAAAAAAAGGCGGCTCCCAAGAAATTCCGGCCACCTCAGATTCCTCATAAGTTGTAAGGAATACCAGGGGACCACACTTCTAATAAGCTATAACAAGCATAGAGAACTCCTACCTCCCCTTGGTATGCGGTTGCTGCAACCAGGAAACCAAACTGGAGACCTACTACTCAGATGATCCGGGGGCAGAATCCGCAAAGCTTTTTCTTTCATTAGGGCTACTTGCAAGTGGCCAGTCGCCTTCCCTAATAGCATGACCGGTATAGGCTTGGCTAAAACTTTTTGCATCCGAACAATTCTAACGTAAGGTGCTTTTCTTTTCTTTCTTTTCTTTTTTTGTAAATACGGGAGCAGTTTCGTGATTACGCAGTCAAGGTGACCCGCTCTGAGGAAGCAAGCCAGTGACATAACCTGCTGTGTATACAAGCATATATACGCCATCAGCCTCACTTGAGTGAAACTGCTCACTTGTATACTCAAGCGCTAACAGCACACTGAAATTCAAACGAAGACCTCTGAAGCAATCCTCCTTCTTAGATATGTGCCTGCGTCATGAAAACGGACACGTTATTTCCATAATATATTATGACAATATGTGTATAAGAAATCTTGAAGTTGTCTTGGCTTTGAGGCCAGTTACGCATTTTCCCTAAGCGCCGCCGATGCCTAAGTGGGCGAAATAATCAGCAAAAATTGAAACACGTCTGCTTTTAGTGCGGATGAGTCACACTTGTCGTACAAACTGATTTCTTACAAGGCAGAATCGAACTGAAAATTGCACGCCTCCAAAGCTATATTTCTGTATTACACATCCACACATCCATACATTTACACATCCACATATACTTCATGGAATGCTATGTCCTTCCCGATTGTCTTCATCTGTGTCATCCTTTTTGTCCCCTTGGTGTCTGCAGTCCGCAGCGAGTGCGATTCGAGGGATTAAAGTGCACTCGGGCGGTGCAATAGAGCGGTGTAAAAGCGTGTGAATGCCCTCCCCCCTCCCCTTCCCCACATCTGGCAGAGGCTTCGCTTGACTGAGACTGCGGAGCAGACATTGGCAAACCTTCGTCAGAGCAGCCGACGCAATCTGCCTCGCACCAGGAAAGAGTGTCTGTCCGACAAGATCATCGTCTCCGTGCTATACTCTCTGTGTCGGTTTTAGTATTCTTTCTGCTTCTTCGCCCTCTCCTTAGACAATGGTAACGAAGCATAAAGTAGCTTTAGCAGGACTTTCGACCATGCACACTTTAGCTTGATCTATATTCCTTTCTTTCTTTCGAGGGCATCCTTCAGTCTGCAAACTGACGTCTCAAACCCGCTTGAGTTCTGCTCTTCAGCTGCCCAGCCACATTTCACTCCCGGTGTGCGGTTCGAAACGCGCGTTGATCGTAAAATCATACGGAGAACTCAAACGCTGCAACACATCTTCTCTCCCTACCCTCCCCGGTCAAACGAAGTACAGCCTCTCCCAGCGTAGCGCACTCACGCCTATCTGCGAAAGAGAAACACTTGACAGAGTGAGAAATAATGCCTCTCGTCTCAGCGGTGCTCTTGTTTCGGTTTGTATTTTCCGTCAATATCGAGGGCTTTCTGTGCTCTGCCATAGATCCTAGCGACGAGAGTAATTTTCACGCTCACGCCCTCAGCTGCGATCGGTGAGGCTCAAATCGTTAATTTCGCACAAGCTCCGTGATTTGGAGGCCACATTCCTCTCTTGACCAGGCCACAATTTGTGCTTTCACCGATTGCCACTTTCATTACGGCGGTGAAGCCGTAGCGCTTACGCACGCGCCTAGCGCCAGCGACATTCCAATGTTCTTTTCGAGCATTTTCATCGCCTGTCGCTTCACTCTATGCTATAAACAAAAAGAAAGAAAGGAAAGGAAATAAAGGAAAGAAAGAAAGGAAAGAAGAAAAGAAAGGAAAGCCCAAGAGTTAACAAGCGTGGGATATATATATATATATATATATATATATATATATATATATATATATATAAGCACCTCAAGCAGTTACGAAAAAGCTTGTAAACGTCTAAATAAGGAAACGTTTCACGCTGATTCTGCACAAGCCCCCTCAGATCGTTCGTGTTTCGGGGAATAAAGAAGAGGAATGAAGAAAAAACAAGATGCGAGGACGACGTTTCAAGCACGCTACACTAAGCGGCACTAGCTGCGAGCTAGCCGCCTAATTAATGCCTACAGGCGACGCGGGCCGGCTTGATTAAAATTCCCTCGTTTCTTCCGCAAATTAAGGCGAATGAGATAGGAGGCCACCGGATTTATCTCACGCGTGCCTTGCATTTTCGTCGTCTCTTAATTTCTAGCTGTCTCAACTTTTCCTGCCGGTTTTTACTTGGCACTCCTCAGTTCCCCTGCCAAGGCTGACGAAAAACTTTCTTTCATTTGAAATTTGCGTACACAGTGTCGTTTCTTTCCTTTTTTAAAGCGATAGCTTCTGAAGCTACTTCACCAACTTTATATTCAGGATGGAAGATCTAACAAGGAAAAAAAGAAGATTGCCAGTTTCGCATGAAAGGCGAAGCATTCATAGCGATATAAATGTTCTGTGGTGCCCTAAGGCTCGTTGGCCGGCGTTCTAACGATATACGGGAGGCGACATGTTGGTGCGGGACAGAACCTGAGGCAATGAACTGCTCTTGCGCATTAGTAATACCACACTGGCTACGTCTTGCGTCTTGCGCGGCCTGCGTCCTAATATGCCTGCTAATGTGACCGTGAGGCTGCTCGTGAATCATGAAATGGCATGGAGACAAGAATCATGGCCTTTAGAAGGATATCGCTTACTTAGACATTCATCTTCGATAAGTTCTACAATTTTTTCCGACCATCTTTACTTGCAGCCTCTGACGAATGCTCAGTCTGACAGCCTTATTAAAGTTCAGAGGAGAGGAGGTGCTTTCTTACTTCATTTTTTTTCTTTTTTTTTTTTGTCGTCACAAACTCAAAAGCTGACAAGTTCTAGTATGACTCGTTTGGAAGCCTTCTCGGGGTATTTGTTTTGCACAGCCAGATGAAACAGCACAGCAGAAGCCAAAACGGGTTATGATGATAACGTCTCTTAACAGTACATTCAACCAAACAAAAAGAAGTAAAATAAACATGGCAGTACCCGTGCAGCATGAACCACCAAGCTTTCACAAATTTCAGGAAATGTTCTTACCAGTGCCACAGTGTATAGATGATGTTTTTATTTTTCCTTCTTTTTTCTTTGTCAAAGCAACAAAATTTATAGGCTTTCCCTGGAGATTCCGGAAGACATGTTTTTTCTCTAGTAGTCCGCTGTCACAACGTGAGTCATGCCCTTATGTGAGCCTTGAAGCACAGTGATAGAGAGATAGAGGGGGATAGTAGCTTTAATGGAAGCTTGAGAGGTCAACCTGACCACGGTACTTACGTGCTTCACCGTATATGTAATAGTGGTCGAATGATGGCGAAACGAACCATCCATGAACACAGAATTACAACACACGAAAGTACACTCACATGCTCAAACCTATTTACAGAGCCTCATTGAGTCGTGCGGAGAAGCGGAACGTTTCAGAGCTCTTAAATTTGGTGTTCTTTATAAAGTCCTGAATTATAGCCACTATAAATTCTTTTAACCACTGTAGGATAGTTCTTGCCGGTTGCTTTTCTATTATGTAAAGCATTCACCAAAATAAACATTTCTCTTTTGTTGCCATTACTGCGTGTGGTAGAAAGCATGGATATCAGCTGCTTGTGAACAATGTAAGCTGAAATTTCTGCGCTCTGAATTCGAGCAAAATCCACAGGCTTGTCTTTTTACTGCAAGGAAAGATCTCACAAAAGGTACCAGTCAGAGAACTTGGCGTCTGTGGATGAAAGAGAGGTAACAGCGTCCACTCTTCTGTTCAGGCTTAGAAATACGTTTTCTTTTCCTTGTCTGCTGTTGTCGTGGCACACTTACAGGGAAGTAGGGCTCTGTACTGAATACTCTCTATATACCACGAGCAACTTGTGCATTAAGGTGCTATCAGATGCTAAGGTGTTTGCTCGCTACTTGCTGATAAACTGCTCACTTTCATTACTCATATCGCAAAACACTGTGCTTTAGGATGGCCTCCTGGAGTTGTATTTGCCTTTTTTTCTATTGGTGTTGTTATTATTCTACATTATGCATATAACCAGCGCAGAGGTAGCAGGAGCTGTTTCCATATTCACGTCACTTTTACTCCAAGATTTCATTTATTTTATCACAAGTGCCTAAATTTCTGTGCCTATGCAAACGTGTTGGAGTTACCAGCCAAACTGCAGGCACCTGCTGCGTTCTTAATACGTAGTGTTCTCTCACTGTCTCCTTTTTTCTCCAAGCATTAAAAGAAAAACGGGAATTACGCTGCCTTATAAAGGATAATATTCAAGCTAAGCTCCCCATAATTATATCGGTATAATTTTAACCTGACAGTGCTCTTAAAACAGCGCTATGGAAGATCACGAAAAGTACACAGACGACGTGGCGGGCGTTGAACTCGCGTTCATTTCAATTGTCCGCCTATTTTATCGACACTCTGCATCAGACACACATTAGAGGAAAGAGTGTACAAATCAGTCGACTCACCTGTCCAGATACCTGGAAAGAAATGGCACTTCTTTTTCATGCAGTGCCAAAGATTGACAGCTGACATTCATCTGCTTGCCTTATATAATACGCTACAACTATTTCACGTGTTCAACCTAACCCATTCTGTTAGCCAACACGGATATACATGGAAACTTGTTGCAGTGTCCAGTCATGTGGCTTTCATATCCTTTTTGAACGTCATTATTGGGCAGTCTTGCTTTGTCGTTGAGGCACTGGCCTCTTTATCCTATATAAACGCGTCTGCAACCTAATGAGTATTGCACACACAAATTTGCCTTTCTTCGCAAAGTTCGGGAATTAATATCTCGAAATTGCTGTCATCCTGAGAATTCGTTCCAAGTAGATCCGCCTTGCGAACTCCACGGCTAGAATTGGTAAATTGCAACAGGGGCCACAATGTAGTTAGTTATCAACTTCATTATTAATTTTTTATTAATTACTTGATTGTGCATTTCAATTTTTGCTCAAGTAATGTCCCCCTCTTCGAGTAGACCAGCTCATGAACTAGAGTTGCGCTACCTGCCACAGGCAACCTTTAAAAGATTTTTGAAAGTGTTCGCTAAAACACCCTGTATAAGGAAAGCAGGCGATAAGTGTGTCAGATTTCGATCTTTGGCACAACATGAATGAAGCGACATTTCTTTCCAGGTATCTGGACACGTGAGTAGAGTGAGTGAGTGAATAAACTTTATTGTAGGTCCGGCGAGGACGCGAACTCGTCGCGCACCCGGCTAGTCCCACGTCGGGACCGGCAGGTCTAGCCCACCGGCCCGGTCGCGGGCACGCTGGACGGCCAGGATTTGCTTTTCTAGAGCGGGGCTACGCAAAAGCGAGACCCACTCCTCCTTGATGAACTTGGGGTATGTCGACCGACACGTGAGTAGAATGACTTTCGCAACCTTTTGTATGATAATGTGTGCCTTATGCGCAGTGTCTACAAAATAGCTGGTCAATTGAAATAAACGCTAGTTGGAAGTTCAGCACCTCGTCTGTCGTCTGTCGTCTGTCCACTTTTCTTCATCATCCATAGCGCTGTTTTAAGAACACTGTCAAGACAAACCAACTCCAAAAACTCAAGGTATTTTAACTCTAACCCCATCTTGTGTTTATGTCATTTTTACAATACAAACGAATCACCAGAAAGAAAGAAAAAGCTTGCGTCGGACAGCTGATGCTGTCCATGGAGCTTTCGTCTTTAGAAAGAAAGCTTCATAAAAATTAAGTTAACGCTTCCTGCAGGAGTAGGCTATGGCTACCTGCCTTCAAAATTTATCTGACAGCTTACTTAAATTTTCCTATTTCTCTTGTTCTTTCTTCCCATTTTCATTTTAAGTTATTCCTGCCACTCTTAATATCTTGATCTTCCTTAAAAAAATATTTGTCGTAAGGAGGCCTCTGCAGCTACTTTCTTTATCCGGAATAATCAGAGGTTCAAAATTTGTTTTTATAGCTTTTCCAGAAGTCCCCGCATTACTGGCGTTGTTCTACACGTGTCCCTAGTAGAACAGGGGACAAAAAAAAAAGAAAAACAAGATCAGCGCATAACACAGTGACGCAGTGTCGTGGCTCTAGGAAACGTTAAAAACGCCCGGCCATTTATTCTTGTTCCATCATACTTTGCCGTTCTTTAACGTTCCTTCCCGGCATGGGGGCACGACGGAAGGAGAAGAAGGGGGAGCCGAGAGTTATAACGATAAACGACGGCAAAAGGCAAAAAAATACAGATAGGCGCCGCCAACAGAGATTTAATTAAATTTTCGCAGACCGCAGCCAAGCAGCGCGTCAGGAACAAGGCTCGACGAAGGTTTAGGCCCGGAGGAGCACAGGCAGGTAATTGAGAATTCGGAACTACACCGGGCAAGCGAGCGACGGCTAAAAGCCCCAGGACGAAATGGCTCGAGCGAGAGAACCGGCGGCTCGGCGCGGCAACTGGCCACGCTGAGGCGGCCGCCCTCGGCGGCTTGAGCGGTTAGGCCTAAACCGCTGCATTAACGACGTGCTCGGCGAGAAAGGAATCGTTTCTAACAGAGACCTCTCGGCGTCCTCCTTGATCAGCAGTTCAGCTTCAAAATCTATCTATCTATCTATCTATCTATCTATCTATCTATCTATCTATCTATCTATCTATCTATCTATCTATCTATGTGCATCTGTTCTCTATCCCTTTCGGTTTGCATTTCTCTCTCTCTTTCTCTCTCTCTCTCTCTCTCTCTCTCTCTCTATATATATATATATATATATATATATATATATATATATATATATATATATAAGAAGCCAACAAACACTGACACCAAGGACAACATAGGGGAAATTACTTGTGCTTAATCAATGAAATGAAGAAACGATAAATAAATGGAAATTAAAGTGGATGAAAAAGAATGCGAAGGTTGTGGGTTCGGTTCCCACCTGCGGCAAGTTGTATTTTCATCCATTTTAATTTCCATTAATTTATCGTTTCTTCATTTCATGTAAGCACAAGTAATTTCCCCTATGTTGTCCTCGGTGTCAGTGTTTGTTGGCTTCTTATGATACGACTAATAAAACTCGGGCCCCTCGGTTAACCCTCTTTCTTCTCGTTTATATATATATATATATATATATATATATATATATATATATATATATATATATATATATCTGTGTACTCTCTCTTTCTATCTGTGTACATCTACTCCCTCTCGAATTATTAACCGGACAGACCATTTAGATTACCCAGGTACACGGCAAATTTTCGCACACGTAGTGGGGATAAAGCCGATCGGGATAGACAGTGTCAGTAAATAGAAGTAAGGGTGGCCCGCTTCCGCTCAAACAAATGTATGCGAAAGCAAGCGGCGATTTTTCTTTTTTGAACAGTGTCAAAGTTCATCATTAGCATAACGCGAACCCTACTTTTTAAGCCGCGATGTCAAACGCACCCTTGGGATTAGGCCCAACCGAAAAAGAGTTGAACGAGACTTTGTTAGCTACAGCTGAAACCTCATTACGGGGAAGAAAGGCATGAATGGCGCAGCACTGGTCCCCTAAAGCTGCAGAGGTTTGAGGGCTTCGACAATAAAATCCTTGGAACTCTGTTTCCACAAATCTAAAGATGTGGCGTCTCTAAAGATGCTGCGTTACCGCAAGAGAAATAGGATGTTATCATTCGTAAGCCTCGCCACAAAGAAATTGCCCAAGATTAAAATGAGTTCTGTTTTGGTTGACCCGTGAACTCTATGGCATCTACGTCCCTGTAACACTGCCAGATTCGTATTTTGTAACGATAACTTCCTTGTGATCTTATTCATTTTTTATGACGCGTCGCCCTGAGCAGCCGGTCCCGGCAATGGCGGGGCCGCCATTTCTTGTGAGCCATTGACAAAGAAGAAAAAAACAAAGGGGTGAAGGGGGGAATGGTACGTGAAAGGAATTGCAATAAAATACTGGCACAAGTTTCAATAAAGGTACGATCTTTCCATTCTACGAAGTCCGGTACCCTGCTCCGTCTACTGAGATCTGAACTTTCCCCGCATGATTCGATTTCGAACAAGCCGATCCACCAAAACCCCTTCATAGGGACCTAAATCAGAACTTACTTCGTACGGATCCGTTACACAAAAGAAAAATGAAAAAAATAAACTACTAAAGCCTGGATCTCGCTCAACTCGGCCCGCACGAAGTCAGCTCTAAGCGAAGCTGCAGGCATGTGCTACGGCGACGGTAAGCCAAGCGTTGCCTCGGTCATCGCTTATGGCTTGCCGTGCGCGCGCGCTGGGGACGACAAGGCGGGCGCGGCCCGTCGGTCCGGCTCCGCGATCCGTCTCCATCCTTCTTCGGCGAACGTCATTCTGTCCGGTTGCGTCTGTGTCGTGGCTAAATTGCGATTCCGCACCGGCGAGCGCTTCCTGCCGCGTGTACTCCCTTCCATTCCCCCCTCTCCATCTGTCGTTCGCTGGTTCTCTCCCCCTTGTTTCACGTTATGCGCAGACACTGTGAGGGGGGAGGGGTGGTATGAACTGGGCGTCTGGTCGCCTTTGCCGCTATTTCCCGCGTTTTGCGGAATCCCAGGAAATTGCATGCAGCGCGAGTAGTTCTTTTGTTTTACACTGCCTTTCGGCATCACTTGCATTTCGCGTGAGATTAGGGCACGCGTTTCGAGAGAGCGCTCGCGCTGCCTCGGTTCAGAGAGCATTGCAGCGAAACTATGCGTCACGTTCTTCTTCCTTATTTTGTGTCTGGACAAAAGAAAGAAGGTGAAGTGGGCGCAGCTACTCCAGTGGAGATAGTACAGTACTCTCATCGCTTACTGCAAGTGTGGTACGACGTGCATCTTCTGCCTCACTTTTTTTTTCTTTTTACTCATACGATCAGAAGTTATTAAGGGACTCTGGAACGACTAATTTTCTCGTCTTGAATCGCCAAATGGAATTCAGGGAACTCTTCCGCCACACGCAATGCACAAGTTTGAAGAGCGATCGTATTGGTTGGTCTTTCTCAAGAAGGACGATATGTTCTGGCGCCTTTGCGATCATTGCCGAAGTGTTCATCTCCAGCAGGGAAATAAAATTATGTACTTTTCCCCGCTAATGAACTGTGGTTATGCTATGCACGATGCACCCCGCCTACAACGCTATGCGTGAACTTGGAAGTGTTTACTGCAGTGGTGGCCAGAATCCTATCGCGCGTTCCGTGAGCAGTTAAACTACGCGCACAGTGCCCGTGTCAAACAGAGTGCATTTTCCGCTCCAGTTTCTTGAAAATGCTGTATTGGAGCATTGTTATTACTTTCTGATGGGGCTCATTATCCCAAAGCTACATCTCAGTTAGAAAAAATGACGGAGTCGAGGACTTCGCAATCGTGTCGGCCTAGCAAGGCTATACAAAGTACATCAATTATCTCCCCAGCCTAGGGTAGCAAACCGGATCTTCCCCTCTGTTTAACCTCCCTTCCTTTCCCCCTTCCTCTGTCTCTTTCTCTTTCTCCGGAAAAAAAATTTTATGTTCTAACTTGCATCAAGAGTGCTGCCCATGTCCAGCAACTGAACTCCTCACCTCGTAATCATGAGGAGAACAGCTCAGCCCCTGAGTCACGCGGCTGGTTAAATAGTAGAGTTCAGGAAAAGTGACGAGATTTTATTCGGCAAAGTTTAGACCTGTTGCATCGCGCCTTCCGTGCCTGGTGCACCAGTTTCGGAAAACTACTGACGTTAAAATGAAGCTTTAGCTCAGGCTCAACTCCGCCGCGGCCTATTCAAATACATGTAAAACGCAGAAACGCTTTTCTGAGGTAACCCCTGGATCAATTTTAATGAAATTTATTGCATTTGAGAGAAAAAGGTAAATTCTAGTGACTGCTCAAAGCGGAATTTCGATTTAGAGCCTGAACTTTGTAAAAATTATTTTCAGAAATATGAAAGTGCGATAAACATAGAAGCACAAAGTTTACACATTAATAGCTCTGCATCAAGAACAAATATCGCGGTTCTGCAAACGGCCTCTGATAGACCATTCAAAGCGGAAAAATTCGGTATGTCAATTTATGTCTTATCGGATCAGTTACGTTAAGTACAAAGGTTCTGCAAAAGCTGCATTTCCATACTACAATTTTCTCAAGATTCATGTGTAACATATCAATTTCATACGTTTCAGATGTATTATTAGATTCGATTCCCATAATTGTGATATAATTTTTCATTGCTGAGTTAGAGTTGTAAACTGGATAGTTTCGTTTTCTGAAAATTTGCTATCTTTGCCAATTTTTAATAAGATATTGACAATCTAAATCGAAAATTCGAAACCACAGGCACTATATTTTAAGTTTTTCTTTTAAATGCAACAAACCTCGTCAAACTTGGTGTAGTGATTGCCGAGAAAAACTAATTCTCCTTTTACATGTATTTAGATAGGAGTACCCGAGCAAAAGCGTCCTCTTAAACCCCTCTTTTACTCTTTGGACATTCTCTCGGCATCCTCCCCCTTCCACTTCCCCCCCCCCCCTCGATAAAGTTTATCACCATCACCACCGTAAAACTTCGTCGCAATCAATTTAGGTCTACCTTAAACTTACTACGAAGTGGGAATAGCACGACTTGATTGTTCTCTCTGCCAGTCACCAAGACACAAGGACGATGTATGCAGACTAATTTTCTGCTCAGTGGTTGCCGCTCATGCCAGTCTCTGCGTCTCTCTCACTCCCTCCCCCTCTATCTCTCTCGATATATATATATATATATATATATATATATATGTGTGTGTGTGTGTGTGTGTGTGTGTGTGTGTGTGTGTGTGTGTATATATTATAGCAACAGCAAACCGCCGGCGACTCGATTTACTGTAAAGCGTGCTCCGCCACAATAAGATACACGTTGTAAGAAAGCCTTTTTTGTTGGTACCAAATAACAAAGGATATGGTTGCTAAGATGGCGGGATGCAAGCGTAAAAAAATATCAGTGAAACAAAGTCGGACGAATGCAGTTGAGAATAGAAAACGCCAAACTGAAGCCGCAGTAGTACCAAATGCTTGTTACTAAGATAAAGTTGGTTGGGCTTGCGAACGTTCATCCAGTTACAACGTAAACCTTCGTGTCATTGTACATACAATGCCTTCTGAATAATAAAAAGGCTTCCATCGCAAAGTTCTCTCTCTCTCTCTCTGAGCGGCATGCGCAACATGTTGTAGTGAATTAAAGGTCATCTACTGTCCTCTAGTAATACACGACTGCCCGCCATATGTTGGTGGCACACCCGCCGTGGTGACATAGGAGCTATGACGTTTCACTGCTAAGCACAAGGTCGCTCGTTCGATTCCCTACCGATGCGCACGCATTTCTATCTGGGCGAAATATAGAAACGCTCGTGTACCTTACACTGGGTGCGCGTTAAAAAATCTCAGGTGTTCAGAATTAATCTGAAGTTCACCAGTGTGTGCGCCTACATAATCAGATCATGGTTTTGGCTCGTAAAGTACGGAATAAAATGCGTAACGGGCATGGGCTAGCCTCATTTTAGGGCGCAGCTCCTAGACGCGCGTTCCAGCAGCGAGCGTCGGTGTAACCGAGCGAACGAGCCCAGCGAAGGATGAAAGAGCGAACGCGCAACGCCGCGCGGAATGAAAGACGCAAGGAGGAAAGCGAAGAGGAGGGTGCAGCGGAACCGTGAGGCGGAAAGTGGAGGAGGGTAGGGCGAAAGTGTTAGAAGAAAACCTTAGTGCGGCGACGATGGCTGCTAGATGGCGCCAGAGTAGCGCGCGTCGTCTGAGAGCTCTGTCGGCAGCGGCTGCTGTGAATCGCGCCCATGCGTCCCCCATGCGCTGGCTCTCGCGATCTCCAGATTAGCGAGCCAGTGTCGCCACTCTCCGCTCCATTTGCAGCGTGCCGCACGAGACAGATTGCCCGCGAAAGCTAATAATATATCACGAAATGAAAATACGTGTAGAGCTGTGGTCACAATTTCTCGCATTAGGGAGTATCGTAATCGTCGGTGATTTTTATGTTCTTTTTGTTTCAGCAAAGTGTTTCTCACTTAACCCTTTCCATACGGCGCCAGTTGGGCATCGTTAGCCCGCTAACGACCGTGCGAAAAGCCGCTTTTGAAACCTTCCGCGGCGCTCACGGACACACTGCGCCATTGGACGTGAAAGAGGAGATCTATAATTTTGTTTTCTAAGCAGTTCGATTTTTTCCCGCCAGGCGGTAATTTTTGAACGCGCTCCGAAGTTTCGCGATCGTCAATATAGAAAGCAACAATGGCCGCCTCCGGTAGAGGTGCGCGCGCTCAGAAAGATTTTATATCTAGTGATTTTCCTGTGTCCGCGACTGATTTATCGATGGATCGAGCAGCTGCAAGTCTAAGGATGCTTCCTTTTCGTCGGACTTTTGAGAGCGACAACGGCGCAACCCAGCCCGGAACATCGGCCACCGCAGTGCGACACGCCTAACTGTAGCCCTTGCAGTTAAATTATTGTAGTGGAATACCTGTTCAATGAAAAGAGCTTGATTTCTATAGATAGTGCCGATTAGAAGGCAATACGTTTTGTATATTTTATAATATTTTGCATATTTTTCTTAGTAGATACAAGCATGTCTTTACAAACTTTGTTCAATTTTATCCCACAATCTTGATTCTGGCAATTTATGCCTATTTTATGAAATAAATCTCGTTAATAAAACCTTTATGAATAAAAAGTGCATTCATTCTGCTTTTTGGTTATGTATTGCATAAAATATTCAGTGCAGTATTTCCTTCAGAAAAGAAACACCTATTTTCCCCATGGTAGGGAAACACTTAAATTAACCTAAGCAGCCTATGACAATTTTTTTGAAAAAGCGTTGACTGGCTCTTCGCATCACCACCTAAGATGGTCTAGTGGCAAGAAGCAGTGCAAGGAAGTTGCACTGTGGTAGGAATAAATAATGGAGAAATTATGAGCAGGTGCTTACGTAACAGATGAGAACAAACGCCGGCGAGTAAAGACAATTTGGAATTCCTATGTCAGCCGTAAGACATTTGGTTCAGGCATGGAGAAGGCTGTTTTCGCTGTACATGCTAGTCTACACCAAAGTCACCCTAATTCCACAGTATGATATTGCCTACAACGCCAAAATTAGAAAAAGGAAACTAAGCTGTCATGCCACTTTCCGAATGCATCGAAGCTAAACATAAAAATCTATTCGTGCTAACCCACGGTGCTGTTTTACGAAAACATATGCTACAACTGCAACATCACAAACACATCTCTGCACAGCTCTTTCTACATAGAATGCGACTCTCCCTCCTTCTTTCTTTTTTGTTACGTCAGTATTCCTGCAACTAAAGAATGACAATTTTGACGGGTAATCAGCGTAAACAACGTGAGAAGAAAATTTCAGCTCTTGTTTCATCATTAGGAAAAACTATCGGGTTTTTACGTGCCTAAGCCATAATCTATTTCATGAAGTGCGCCGTAGTGGAGGACTCCATAAAAATTTCCACCACTTGGGTGTACTCAATGCACGGCACGCGACCTAGTTTGCATTTCGCCCCAATCGAAATGTGGCCGCCGAGGCCGGAATTGAAACCGCGACCTCCTGCTCGGCAGCGCAACGACATAGCCACCAAGTTACCACCTCGAGTGCGGCTCCACCACAGAACGCGAGGGCGGCAAACATTTGGATTCAATGTCTCAAACCGCTCCAAAGCCAGCGAGACGGTTGGCCGAGAGTGCCTCGCCGTTTAAGTACTCGAAAAGACCGGCTCCCTCACGCTTGGCTGGACGACGGTAGGTGGGGGACACATTGATCGCGCGCCTCGAGGCCGTGCCATTGTGCTGCGTCTACTTTCGTCGACTTGAGGCATCGGGAGAAAGTATCTCGGGCCGGTGTCGGGGAAATTCGATCCGACACGTGTTCCTGTCACCGGAGAGCGCCGCCTTGTCAACGGAGGCGACAGCGGTCGTCCTCGCAAAACTGTTTACGCGTTACCGTTCTCCACGTCTGTCGGAGCGGAAGATGTTCGTGTCGGAGGAGTTTGCGAAATTGATTCGGTTGACCAAGCATAAGGTTGACACCCAACGTTCCTTTTTGTTTTTCTTTGAAACGTATTGCCATCCGCGTATACCTTTGTGCTTCCTTATCGTAAGAATCCAACAAACAAAAACAACAAGGACAGCATAGGGGAAATTAGTTGTGGCTATTATTTGAACTAAAGAAATAATAACCTAATGGAAATAAATGTGAATGAAAAAACAGTGGCTGCAGGTGGGGCACGAATCCACGTATTCGCATTACGCGTGCGATGCTCTTAACTATTGAGCTAGCGCGGCACCGTGTTCTCATCCACTTTCTGGGGTATTTATGTTTGTCTACTAGAACTAAACCTAGGAGTGTTAGCCAGTGGTGGCGCCGGAAACATGGACCACCTGGGGCTGTTCAGCGAGCACCTAAATCTAAATACACGGAAGTTTTCGCATTTCGCTCCCATCGAAATGCGGCCGCCGTGGCCGGGATTGCGTGTTCCTGTTCTTTTTCAAGTTCGTCCTCAATGATTACGCCTAATTCTGGTTAGGGCGCCAAACATTGGTATACGTTCCTTATCTTTGAGAAACCGTGATGAAATTCAAGTTTGAAAACGAGTAAGAAGAATATGGGAACCGAAGGGCTCGAATACAAGTTTGGAAATGTTGCCTTTCAAAACTCTATTGAACGTTAAATCTGCTTAGCATTAAAAAACAAGAACCCTGAGAACACTGACCAAGACACCTGTATGAAGAAGATAGATGTTAGTATAATCGGGGATGATTGCGAAGACGTTCTTTTATTGCCAGTACAGGCGCACATACAAGGCAATGAGCGCTTACTGAAAGAAAGAGATCGTTTATCGATAGTTTGCCTCTATGTCTAAAGGATTTGAGTGCAGCCATGGAGCCGTTGCACAAGAAAAGAAAATGCGCGATCGTTAGTGCGAGTTTTCATTTTTTTTATATGTATATAAACAGGATTTAAAGAAAGGCGGGTAAGGAGGGAGGGATGCATCAAAGACTAACTCAAGCTCGCCCACACTGGTGTAAGCCAGCGCGTGCGTAAATTTAGCGAACAGCGACAGTCCACGAAGCAAAGCGGCAAGCAACAGTGACGCAGCTAGGCAAAGAGCAAACCAGAAAAGAAAGACGTCGCCTCGATTTATTCGCCTTTCGTTTGTCTGTTTCCAATGCCGCGTTCCGAAGATCGGGGGGTTACATGGTTCCGCCACAATGTTCAGTGCGATTCGATCAACTACAAACACACAAAGCGTAGAAGACAATAAGAAGGAAGTGGGGGAATGATGGCGACAAAAACATACAAGTCGAACTGCATTCGAAGTTATCGTTCAAAAAAAAGAAAAGAAGTAGCGAACAAATGGAAAAGCGGAGGACCAGGCTTTCTCAGCTCATTTCCTGCAACAACGGTCTTCGATAATGATGCTGCGGGGATCATAAAAAATTGGCTCTGGGCCGAGCGTAGCCAGGGATCATAAAGGCCACGCTAGTTCCTCGCCCAGGACAGAAACGTCGTTCGGAAAGAAAGAAAGAGAAGAGAAAAGGGAATGCGGAGAAATGTATGCAGTTGGAAGTCTGAACCCAGAACTCCGTCCATATGGAAAGCTTCGCAGAGATACCCGTTTCCACGGGAATTGGGACACAGAAATGAAGCGTTTCGTATTGCAACGCGCACGGTGTTGTCTATACTTTGATAGCGTGAAAATCGTACACCCCTTCACTTCGAACTTATCTGCTTCGAAATATGTGACCACAGTAACGCCCACATTTCTCTAACCCCAGTATTGAGAGGCGAGCTCGACCCGGGCCTGTTCATCGACTCTGCCGAGCGGATGGCAGCGCCACCACTCTGCCGAAGTAGGCATCGCGCTTGGGTAAGCCTTTCGGCAAATGTTGAGCTTGAGCTATAATTACGTGATAGAGCACTTTCAGCGTCTACTGGGAACACGTGGAGCGGAGGGGCGTTTCTCAAACAACATTTCATCGAAGTAGTCACTGAGGTGCATTATAGAGGCGGAGTAACTGTGTCAATGAAGGAAAGATGCTGCCTTCTGCTCCGTGGAATCGAAGCGTGTTTTTGTGGAGGGGGTAAGAAATCTTCACATCAAGCAACTTTAGCGTGAAACAATGTTCGTGATGCGTCGTTCAGACAGATCTTGTTACCTTGTTCAGGTTCAGGTTCAGACAAAGTGGGAACGCAAGAATGGCGCCTGTTTATGCTGTCATAAATAGGAAACAGAGTTGATTGATTGATTGATTGATTGATTGATTGATTGATTGATTGATTGATTGATTGATTGATTGATTGATTGATTGATTGATTGATTGATTGATTGATTGATTGATTGATTGATTGATTGAGTGAGTGAGTGAGTGAGTGAGTGAGTGAGTGAGTGAGTGAGTGAGTGAGTGAGTGAGTGAGTGAGTGAGTGAGTGAGTGAGTGAGTGAGTGAGTGAGTGAGTGAGTGAGTGAGTGAGTGAGTGAGTGAGTGTGATTTTAGCAGGGCAAAGATGACCCAGCAGACATTTGATTCCACTGTATAAAATTGGCCGGGAGCTCGGACACCAGCTGTCACGCTCAGTGAAATATAAAGCAGTACACACTAAACCAATTACGCAAGATGAAACCAAAAAATAAAATCTACATAAGACAAAAATAAAGAGCGAAGAAAAGGGGACAAGAACAGTCAGTTTATTACAACAACTTACATTACGTTAATATGACATCTACGCTAGCGCGGAACATTCCCTGGATGACAGGACACAGCTTGTCCGGGCAAACGCGTTGCCTGAATAAACATAATGCTTCTCCCAACTTGCGATTGTTTTCTATTTAACCGCAAACCGTGAAACGAGAATCCTGATTTGCGACGCTGCGACGATCCTATGAACAGCACCATTTAATTTCCTATATTGCCACTGCAGCTTCAACATCAGCGACGCACGTTGTCTTCAAGTAGATCTCTTCGTGGCATGTATATAGACGTTGCTTTCGAAGGAGTACATGCTATATTGTCTGCAAAGAAAGCACAAGTAAGTTAAACCACTGTCAGTTTTCGCTTGTGGCGGCTCTCTTTAATGCCGATCGAGGTGCCACCGGGCTAAATTTGTTAACCGTCGTCAATTCTAGTGCGTTCCAAAAGTTTCAAGCTGTCCGATTCCACTTGAGGGATTGTGCAACGGCGTGACGTCGCGACGCAGAAGTTACGTTGACATCTGTATGAGAACAGGACATGAGCCTTGGATCATTAGTTGGCCTCTCATTTCTCCACTGTGCGCGCGTGTGTACAAAATAACATACTCTTAATGCCAGAGCATCACTTGACTCATTGTGCGACTCCGCCGTCATCACAAAGCCGTGGCAGAAAAACAGCACAAAATTACGTCATCGTCATCTGACCACTAAATAAAGAAATGCGGCCAGCGGCCACGATAAGATCCTCTGCCCCAGCACCACTCCTACAGCTCCGTATCCAAACGAGCTAACCACTACGCCACCATTGCATTACGCCACCGTTGCAACAGGCGACAGCGACCTTCAAGAACGTGCTCGTGGTTTGTCTCTGCTTGGCGGACGATTCACGAGATGGCGCACGGCGCAGTGCAAGCACATGGCTGATCAAACAGCATGTCTCGCCGCATACCTGAAGGTGCGTTCCCTACCGAAACACATGAATGACGTAGCGCATGACGTGAACGTCAACAGAGGCGACATATTTTGCCTCATGGAGACACGGATGTGGCCGGATGACAAAGAGACAGATCACGGGATACCCTTTCGCGTGCGCCGCTCAGCGAGCCGTCAGCGTTGCCGCCGGCGTCGCCACGTACGTCAAGCCAGGACTCTAACTACGATCCGTCCAGCTCGGAGACTGCTTCGGTGCGGACAGAGAGATGTGCGCTGTCCAGTTCGTTGGAACGAAACTCGTGATTGCGTGCGCGTGTGCAATCAGCGCTGAAACTTCGCGGACCAACAGCAGCGCCGCAACACACAGCCTATAGCGAGCGGTGGACAGTTTACAGCGACACATGCTGCGACGATTTTGCAATTTCACTGCTCATCTCGAAGCACATGTGTCCAGCTTTTGACCAGGTGGGCTATAACGACGAGCTAGAACGTAGAAGCGCATATGCGCACCTGGCAACCCGTATGGCCATGCATAGAACTTGGCTGTGCGCATCGGCCTAAGCAAACGTTAGGTGCAGGCGCACGTCTGTTACCGTCAAATATGCCGCGCAATCTTCGTGGCCTCCCTACCGGACAGCGTCAGCATGTTTTAGTTACACACTCAAGCTGCCGTAGCGCTTCCTAGCCAGCGCTCGTTTTCCATACGTGGCGCCAAATCTGTCTTAACAGACGTGGAAGCGTTCGTGTACAGAAATCAGCCTTCGGCTCTACGCTGCGGCACATCCATGCCCGTCATAGAAGACTTCAATCGGGATGCACTTTCAAGGCAGCAGCACTAAGTGTCATAACTCGGCGGCGCACTCAGCGACAAGTAGTGCTCTCGCATTTGAACATTATAACTGCTTAGGCGCCCCCGTAGTTCATTTTTGCATGCGTTCTACTTTAGATGAGGCGCTCGTACTAGTTCTTCTTCGTATGTTTTACGTAGAATTACGCATGATAGCGAACTTGCAGTTATCTGCTGTTCCTTTAACCAAACGTGCGGACGTTATATTCCTGACCATTACGGGAGCAGGTCTTTCATCGTGACTCTAAATGACACCTAATTCTTACTGGCGACGATCCTGAAATATTCGTTCTTCACTTCCTCGCATTTGAGTGCCATTTTAGCTATATAGGTAGCCATTTAGAGAAAGCCCTGAGGAGCCGTTTCAACGGAAATAGAGAACTTACGTAACTGCACATATATATCCGTACAAATGTACTTGACGGCCATTCCGTGCGCTCTTTTTTGCTCGTCGACTCAATAAAGGTCGATCTGGCTTCGTGCTAGGAGCTGTCGTGGTAGCATCGGCGAGAATCTCCCCAGTGCGTCATCGCAGTCGTTTTCAAACTTTAATGTTTCACGTCGGAGGGATAATCGCATTTCGTAACTCGTTTCTCTTTTATTGTTTTTGCCTTCCGCGACTACCCGGCGTCATAAAACGCTGTCCATGAAAATTTATACCCCAAGTCCTCTATAGTTCGCTCTCAGTTTAGTTTTTCATTCCGCCCAGCTTCTACTCTCTTTTTTCTTCTGTGTTGCTTCTGTGTTGTCTTTCTGATGCAGTAGGTAGATAACAAGTAGGATTACTCGCATTACTTGCGCAAGTCGTCGTAATGGGACTGCATCGCCGTCGCGTTCCGTTTTACGCAATAATTGCAGTCCTCGCGTTAAAAGCTGCGAATTAAAGAGCCATATTTGCGTTTTTTTTTTCTTTTTCTCGACTGTGAGACATATGAACAGCCGTGGGACAAGTTCAACGTAGCTTGCACAAAAGAAGCGAAATTGAGGAGGTCCTGTTTCGGTGTCGCGTTATGAAACAAAGCTCTTGCTGTTCAGTATCAACGACCAGTTCAGGAGGAATATCGCCATCACTGGGTTACTCAGTAGGAGGTTCGTCTTTTGTCGTTAGCCGACACATTGGGTGTTCGTTTCTTTATATGAATAGCATTCTTGGCAATGTCAGATCAGTTTTCTTTCTGGCCATTTAGCTATACCACCAAGCATGTGGGCCGATACCGAAGATAGTGCGGTCTATATAAAGATGTAGGCCATTCGCGCGGCCATGCGCCACTGAGTATGTTCCACTAGGTACATGTGCTGCTCTACAATTAACCTCTCCAACGCCAACTTGGGTCACTCTGCACGTGCCACTGTGTATGCGCGTAGTTCGTGGCGGTGCCGTCAGAGCGCGCAGCGTGTCCATAGGGAAGCGCTACAGGAGAGCCCACCTGCGGCACATGCCTTATGCATGACATGTCTTGCCTGTTCACATACTTGGATAGTCACCATAGATAAATTCAACCGTAGCTTCTTTTTTTTTTAGGTAGCAGCATCTTAGAGAAAAGCCCTCTGCGCCCTCTTACGAGGAAATTCCGCGCCAGGTGGCGTCGTTGATGCTCTACAGCTGCAATTTTCCGCTGCTGCGCCGAGTGGACACGAAGTTTCCTTCCTCGCTCTGCGTCGCTTGGTGATAACTCAATAACTCGGTCATATCGCCCTAAGACACACGATGTCTATCGTGAAGTGCACCTAGTGATAATCTTCCTTTTGCAAGTACAACTGGGAAGTTGAATGCGCTCGCTTTCGTACGTGATGAGTATGCTGCCGCGACCACTTGTCCGACGTGATTCAACTCAGCGCTGTGCGCGTACTAGGTATCGTCGTTTCCTGTCGCACATCTGCCGGTCTCGTCGGACGGAGCCTAAAGAAACAAACAAATCTATTGCTCTTTCTGAGGGCAACGTCCGGAGTTCAGCTTCCGGTTGTGATAGGCGCATCCCGATGTGGACAGAATGCCGAAGTGTCCATGTGCTGAATTCGCAGTGCCCGTCAAAAGCCCCCGAGCAATGAAAAATAATAATAAACGCCGTAATATGGCGTCTGTCACAGCCAACAGCCATTTTCGCCAAGTACATTACTGCTTCAACAAAATTAATAGAAACTTAGGACTTGGTTTGAAGTTATCTCTACGGGATAAAAGAACGGATGTAACCGATAGGCTTGCGGACCAGAAATAGAACTTGGAGAATCCAAACTAATGAATGCCCCAAGTGCCCCCCAAAACGACAGCAGATAGCCAGATGGTGTCGACGATGACAGTGACAACAGCACGAGGACAACGCCAATGACGAGAGCGATGGTGGCACGACGGCATCGGCAAGACGGCTTGCGTGTGAAAAACTAGGACTGAATGGTAGATGGAGGAAGCTGTGATGATAAGCACCATGAAAATACTTACGAAAGGCGGTCGCTAAAGCGCGGAGAAGTACCCTATTACTGCTATCTAGGAAGGGGAAGAAAAATGTGCGCTAGCGAAGCCATTCCTTAGATCCGGATTTTGCTCTAACAACTCGTCCGCTGTACAGCACTGAGCACTTAGATGATAGCGTGAACACAACGGCACCGAAATGTACGTTCGCTGCGAAACGCCCAGACACGAAAGCAAGGGCCGGAAGAAGCAATCCTGAGAATGTGATTGCAGCGAGAGCAGATATCTGTTGCAAGGAATATACTAGCTTGAGGATAGTATACGTAAACGTAACTGCGCCAATAAAGCGTTTCTCTTTCGTCGAAGCTTCGCAACGTTCCACATGTTTTCTTTTTTCTTCTTCTTCTTTTGGTATTTAAACTCTACTTCGCGCAATTTCAGTTGTACAAGACAGTCAATTCTTCATGAAAGTACGTACTCGATAAAAAAAAAAGGAAGCTTCTCTCTCTGTCAATTCTCTGCTATTTCAATTCCTAAACTTCCTATATCATTAAATTCTCAGCAATAGTTTTGCCGTTAGTGCGCTTCTAGAAACATCAAAGAAAGATACAACAAAGCTATGCAATCGGTGCGTCTATACAAAGAGAAACGTAATGATAAAAGCAAAAAGATAAAAGAAACATAGCCAAAGGTGTCGAAACCATAAAAATAAGGTCGTCATACAGTTTCAATTCCATAGTTTCAAGCTGCCTTATATAGAGTTTCACCGAGTTATTCTAGAACATAAGTAATCATACATTTAACAATGCTACACTGTTGCCTACAATTTTGGACACTTTTGCTCGCTCTTTCATGACAGTTGTACAGTCAACTTTTCATGCTTATTCTACAGCAAAGGCAAAATAGCGCTCTTCTTTTCTTTTCTTTTCTTTTCTTTTCTTTTCTTTTCTTTTCTTTTTGTCCGTATATCAATTATGCCTCTCCTTATTTCGGTGAATATCGCACGTGATAACCTGTGCAGAGAATCCCTTAATAGTATTCGATGTTCTATCTCTCCAGTGTGAATGACTTTATTAACTAAACGCGGATAAAGGAGCAAAAAGCAAATCAAATACATTCAAATATTCCAAAGCGCTTTTACTAATTTTTTAGCTAAAGTACTTTTGCAATCAAGTCATAGGTCCGTAGTCCGCAGTGTGCTTACATAAATTTTTCGCAAATGTTCCATGGACTCTGCAACAAAATGCAACCAATGTCTATAAGTGTTAAATATGAACAAGATTTTAAGGAAAAGCCGATAGCCATTTCACAAACTTTCTTTTCAATTTCAACGCCTCTTCGTACTACGACATTAATTTATTCCTTGTTTCTCTCTGACTGTTCTCACAGTAAAAAATTTTATCGGTCGTACGCGGTCAGATAGTATACCGATAGCTTCAAGCGTAATTTCGCGTCGCTTTACTTCTTACTTTCTTTATTTTCTTTATAGTGGGAAAGTGGAAGTGTGATATCCCAAATTCAGAAAAAAAGTGGGGGTCGTTGAAGCCAATACGCAGCGAGTGATTAGCTGAAGCAAAGAGTGAGAAAAAAGTGGGGGTCGTTGAAGCCAATACGCAGCGAGTGATTAGCTGAAGCAAAGAGAGCATCTAAAATGCAGCGTCATCATTAAAAACTGTGGTAAACGACTCAGGGACGCGGAAATGAAGCGCCTGTAATTGGACGAAAAGATAAGAGCATTTCGTTTAGCTGACGTAGCGGTGTTCTCAAAAAGCACCGCGTACCAGCGAACGACTCTGAGTTACGAGGACCACTCTGTCGCCACTCTCACAGTTCCCTCCCGCCACCCTCTTTTCTACTTCGTTCTTAACGAAGTGCCAATCCCAGTGCCCCGTCACGCGGGCCCCATGATTTCTGTTCATCCGTCTTTCATTTTCCTGGCCTATGTTTTTTCTGTCGCCAAAAAATGGGGGAGAGAAAGGATAAGAATGGAAAGAAAAGCCAGCACTACTCACGACGCCAAAACTCTCCTAGACCCAGATATAATAAAACAAAAAAAAAAGAAATAAAGACGCCCCGCACCCTCTCGTCCCGTGTTTATTTCTTTCTTTATCGCCTCTCTTTCAAGGATCGGCCCTTTGTTCTGGATTCGACGGAGCAAACCACTGAGGAGAAGTCGCCTGCCGCCGGTGCAATTTTCGGACAAATCCCAGATAGAGACGCGATCGAGAGAGGAGGCGAAAAGGAAAGCAGCGAGGACGCGAGACAACAACTCGGACTCCACTACCTCCGCATCGTCATCCTCCGGGTCTAAGAGCGACCGACGCCGCTCTGAGAGGACCGAAGGAAGAGGGGTCACCCAAGACAAAGTGGCGGCGAGGCGACTTCGAAAATCAATTGGCCCGGCGACGCTCGCTTCCTCGACGTTTCCAAGTCCCCCTTTCCCTCTCTCTCTCGCGCTCTCATTCTCTTCTAACCTTCACCCATGTCTCTGGCTAGCCCCTCGCCGTGACCGTTGCAGTGCGTGGGCCAGGGAGGCAGTTAGAGCAAGGACGCCGACCGGAGCCACGACACGGCGTCGCGTCCTCTTTCGGCGACCTCCCCCCCTCCCCCCTCAACCCCATCCAACCCACTTTCCTTACCCGCACTTACTCTTTCGGACTGGTCCGCTCGCCAGCCAGTCTATTGTGCGAGTGCGCCGAGACACCGCTTCGGTGGGACGCCGCCATTGGAGAGGCGCCATCGTGAACGTTTGGCGGACAACAGATGATCGCCGAGTCAAGAGCACGCGAGAGAGTTTCGTTTTACAGAGAAACTGTTGCTGTGACTATCGATGGCGGTGCGGAATGTCCGCGACCACCGACGAACAACATAAAGAAACTTGACTCACTATGGAACTTCACTTCTGAAGCTTTCATAGCTAGCAACACTTGGCTCTCTTCCCCTTACCCACTTCCCCCAAGTAGACCTACAGCCATCATTTAAATGTATTATTCTTTCTCGCCGTCCGCGGACCTTCCATCTATCTCCGAGAATGATCGCTTCAGCGGCCGAATTCGCAAAGCTTATCTTTTTTTTTTTTTTTTGTACACACATATTGTCATTGACCAGCCGCCTTTGCTAACATATGGTATTTACGCCTACGAACGGTTGGGGCATGAGAGCTTTTTGTGAACATTGGCCGAGATATCGATCGAAATACATTAACATTGCCACGAAAGCTAGTGCAATGAAAATCGGGCGAAGTTGAGAACTCTTGGTCTAGTCAAGGTGATCTTTGAGCGATGCTATAGAAGTGTGTGTGGCCATTATACATGCTGTGGGAAATCACTAAACTTACGTTATCAGGACATAAGGGCGACATACGCTCAATTTAACATTGCCTCGTCTCCGAAATGTTAGATAAAATCAAGATGACATGCAATAAGAATGATGTGTTTCCTGGGAGAAACAAACTGAGACGATTTCAAATTTATAGGTGCACACAGGGGCCTCCATGTAGGAAGTTTCCGAACTGGCGCTACAGTGCGTAGAAGACACCTTCCAGCAGCGAAATAAGTTTTCAAATTGTCTCCATAAGCAAATGTATATATAGGTCAACACTCTTGCTTGAGACTTTTCACACGTATACGAAAAACCGTCTTTGCTCACAGTCAAATGCTGAATATGCCTAAGTTCACAAGCGTAATTTGAAACCGTTCACTGTAAACAATCACATGCTCAGCGCCGCATGTGCAACGGCGGCGTCGTGCCGTGAGGTTATAGTTAGGAAACTTCACAAAGGTTGCCACGAATTCCATAAAAACCGTAAACGACTCTTTGTAAGCAGCCTGCCGGGCACAATGGCTCAATCTTCTCGAACTCTGGTTATCTCTAACTTCATTTGTTGGTAAAATGAAACGAGGCAACAAAGCTCTAAGGTTGTTAGGCACCGCTTATAGGTTTTACATTAAAACAGCTTTCAGTTGTCCTTGCGTGCCTTGAGAGTTAGATCCTAGATCACACTTACCTTTGGCGCACCTTTTAGCCCTCATCGCTCCCCCCCAAAAAAAGTAAGAAAGAAAGAAAAAAAAATGGTCACAATTTGGCCAGAAAGGCCAAATTGTGACCATTTGCGATAACAATGATTGCGACCAATGATTGCGATAACAAATCATTGGACAGCTATACGAAGTAAAGGTTTGTCATTTGATCAGCTGCATAAACTGTTCTAAACGTTCACTTACTAACTAAATTAACAAGCACGTTGTCACTGCCGCACAGGCACACACGAACACATCTCACTCGACTACCGCGGACACTCGCTGTCAAGACGCTGGCGTGATAAAAAGGCGGCTGCAGCGGCAAGTGAATCCCCCTTCGTGCTGCCTCTCGCTTAAATGAGAACTAAGCGCGCGAGAGCACGGAGCACACGAAGCTATCAGCTGTATCGGGTCGGTAAGCCTTCGAACCCAGCGCAGGTTGCCTCCAGGATAGTACGCACGCGGTCGCGCTCAGCCGCCGCCACTGCCCTGCCCTGCCCCCTCCGCCCCCCCCCCCCCCCCCCCTTCGTAGCGAGAGCACATCTCGTCGCACTCCCCCCTTGCGCGCTCGAGAAGAGGACGCGCATCCTCCCCACCTTCCTCCCTTGCAAGCGCGAAAAGACACTGCCGCATCAAGCCGCCATACTCGTCGGCTCACCCTAACAAGCTTTCGCTCGCACCTACAGCTTACGGCTCTACGGCCGCGGTGTTATCGTGCTTGTACTTTATGCTGAACATCATGGTGACGCCGACGGCGAGGCCGGAAATTTTCATGGAGTGTCCATAAAATTGTTGTCGCAATGAAAAGGAAAGACAAAAATTCAGAGCAATTCCACTGTGTGAAGGGAGATGACCAGCGGAGCTGTATGTATGGTGATAAATATGTTGATAATAAATATGCTGCTTGAAAATAAAAGTCTTGTACCACAATAAATTTCACAATAATTTTTTGTTGTTTTATTAAATTGCGTATTCAATGCTTTCTTTATTTTTAGCTTTCTTTCGTTTGCTTTTTTGGGTTTATTATTTGGTCACCAAGGTGGCTATCGCTTTATGATCGCTATGATATACGGCCCGTAGCTTTGTGGCGACACTGCAAAGGTTCTTGGCCAATGCGAGGTCTATACACGACCGATGACGCATCGTTGGCCCACTGATGTTTGTGCAACACTGAATGTCGAACCTTTTCCAGAGAAACGCCACGAGCCACTTTCCGTCTGGCCGAGACACGTCTATGTTGAAATCACCGACAATTACGATGGGAGTGGAGTCGGTAGGGGTGGATGCAACCAAAGGTGCATACGCTTGGCGCTTGCGGCAGGGTCTTCGTCCGTATTACCTGCCGCCCGCCGTCGCCGCCCACTTTCGCGCTTCTGTTCACGACGGTGTTCTTCGTAGGCGCGCTGTTCTTCCGCAGTCCTCACCGCACGTGGCCTACCCATTGCACGGGTGGAAAGGAACTGAGACAAGGTTTGGTGGTTCGCCTATAGAGCCCGTGACGTCAAACTGCATTCCATACTAAACAGTGTCTATTCCGGCTTTACTTTTTTTTTATTACGATATTCTTTTTTATCACAATACGTTTGACACTTCTCAGGATTAAGCGCAGCTGGGGCATAGCCGACGATACGCTTTTGCTTTACGTTTTAGCTCCTTAAGCTCCTTAAAGTCTGGCGTGGCCGCCATCTTTTTTTTTTTTTTTTTTTTTTTTGCCTACGCTCACGAACTGCCGTAACCTATCGAATAACAGGGCTGCTGTAGAAAGAAACTGCATGGAGCTACACTCATTTAGCTCTGTTAACCCAACAGCAGTGAGCTTCGAGTCGCTTTCGACTGTTCATACGGGAGACAAACTCAGTGGCCTTTGGTGCACACGAAAGGTGAGAAAGATGAGAAAGTACTCCACGCAGCTATAAAAGACAGCAAATCGGACATCAGACCACGGTGTATCGAACCGAGCGAGGAGGTTTCGAGCGGCCGAGGGCGAAAAGAAGGGAGCACCACTTTCACTGCGAAGTCGATCCGTGCGCAGGGGAACGACAGTCGTCGACGCGTGGCATCTCCCGCGAATAAAACATTCCCGTGCTCCTTTCTCCGTGCAGAGGTCGCAACAAAGCGCGCTGGATGAGCCGACGCGTCGGAGAACGTTCCCCGTCGGTGCATTGTTCGCGTCCGGTCAGCGGCAACACGGCGTCGCCGGCCAGTCTGCCGCCGGGAGGCACCCGCGCTGTCCCTGCGCTGTCAGCCCACCGGTGGCGGGGATGTCGCCACTTCGACGCCACTAAAGCGCTTTGTGTATATACAGAAACACCAGTAGGAGACTAATGGACGTCACCAAGAAGGCGCGACGTCATCGAGCGGTGGCTTCCTTTTTTGTCTCTCTCTCGTTCTTCTTTGTGAGTTTCCTTCTTTGGAGAGCCAGCTTTCTTGTACTGGACGCGCATTCCTGGCTACTTTTTCAGCCACGTCTGCTTCCGCGTCTGCGGTGTTCGACGTGGTGCTCATGGTGGCGCTATTGTTCGGTGATGACAGCTCAATACTACAGACGTTACGAGAGATAGCAGATCTGCACTATTGGAATGCCTCTGGCAAAAGTTTAGTGGAAGCCACACCGGACGCATTTGGGCCATGTTACACATCGGCACTTCTGTTCCACCAAAGCAGAAATACCCTCGCTGCGATCAAGTCTGACTCGCGCTCCCCTATGACTGCAAACCAGAGTCTCATTCAATTTTTGCTTAGATCAGCAATAGCAGAAACTTTTGCTTCACTTGCGACTGGCGCTTGTTCGTTTGAACACGTCTTTCTTTACTTCGTCTTTTAAAGGGTGTTGCCACTCTGGACTATTCGTCCATTTTCTCCACTGGGAGGAAATGAGAAGCATGGTGTCAGGGTAGGGCGCCTAGGTCCTAGGTGGTATCATAAGAAGTCATATCTTATGATATGACTAATAAATATCGGGCCCTTTGGTTAACCCCCTTTAGCCTCGTTTATACTCTAGGTGGGTGACTCAAGTGCTTCGCTTCGCCGCTGTTTCCCTATTGGTGACGGCCGTATTACCACTCGAAATCCCAGAAGGATACCCACACGAAAATTATGACTCTTGACCCAACTTAGAAGGGGCGGCCATGTCGCCGTGGGTTTCTGGAGAACTTCCACCCGTTCTAAGTGTGTGGCCGATTTCCCACTATGACGCAACATTACTGTGCCGCCGCTGCTTAGGGGCGGCTTTTTCAAAAGACTACTCATTCCTCATCGAAATGCCAGACAAACCCACCTGTGACTCGCGCAACTTTGAAGAGACAATCGAACACTTGTGTTTTGGGGATCGTTATAACAGCAAACGCAACTTTCTTAGGGGTTTGCTAAACCAACCAGATCGCACACCGTTTTCAGAAACAAAATGTTCTTGGACCATAGACCAGCGTGTTGCAGCCTTACAAAGCGACGCGGGCATTATTGTGACTTATGAGATCGACTCAGTGACCGATCGTATAGGCGCGATAGACAGCTCCACGTATTCGTGCTGCTACTGCCTCTCTCCCTCCCCTTTCTTTCTTTTCAACCCTTTATCACCTTCTTTCTATGAAGGGTAGCAAACAAGGCGCGCACCTGGTTGACCTTCGGCGACGTATGGTGATGGTGCTGGAAAGAAGAAAAAAACGCTTGTGTACCGATGTAATTGTGCGCGCTAAATAGCATCGGGTGTTCATCGCGCCTGAAGTCAATCCCTCCAGATGCTCTGTACGCAATTGTATAAGCTCAGGTGGCGCATCCAAAGAAACAACAATGATGAAAATAAGGATGTCTAAAACTTGTCGCATCCATCGTGAAAGAGTTCTGATTGGACATTTGTCGCAAATTAGAATAATATGTGCAAAGTGTTCCAGTGAGAAGAGTTGGAAGGTAAGACGTGTGGGTGTTTGCTCTGTGTTCCTTCACATAGCGGGTTAATTTCCTTCGTTGTTTCTGGCAAAGCTTTACGTCAGGCATGTACTTCAACTAAAAGCTCAAACCGCACAAGCATACGAGGACGGTGAAAGAAGACGAGTGACGCACAAGCGCTAACATGCAACAATTTGTTGAGAATCGCAAAGCGGAATATAAAGGCATGTCATGGCCGTACGTCATGTAGGCGCAGCCGGCAAAACAATCAGTGGCGACGTAAGTAGCGCAATTCCTTCGAATATGGAGCAATCGGCAGCTTGGACACGCAGTTTTCTCCTAAACAATCAATCCTCTCTGACCCGACGATTTCGCGCGTCAGTTGGCACCCGGTTCTCGTGACCATGGTGCATTTTTGATAGGTTCGCACGGAGCTCGATTTCACGCAGGGATCTGCACTTTGGCCGGAACTGGGAACAGCACTACGATCATCAATAGATTCACGCTTCCTACAGTGAACATCAAGGAACATCACATCAGGCGATCATTTACACACTTCCCACGTTGGCCAATATTTGTCTTACCGCAATAAATCCTTGAAGGTTCCTTGATGTCGTATCATATCATGTCTCACCAACAGGCCCAAACAGCCACATTAATGTACTTCAAGCGGCCGCACGGGTGCTTTCCGAGTAATGTGCACATGTAATTGTTGATGTTCTCTTACCTGACGTTGCCGTAAGAGGTTCCTCGCATGGAGTCCACATTTTGTTAAATTTACAAAATTCACCGAAGTAAAACCGGAAATTATTCATCCTGCTTTCCTGTCTTGCTGTAATCTGTCCAGCTGCAGTGCCTTCAACGACTGTTAAGGTGCGTGAAACTTGGTTAAACAAGATTTTCTACGCGCAGGATTATTTGGCGCTCTGAAAAACATATTATGCACCACCACCGCGTCTCATAGCTGTGTGTTGCTGCATGATCTTAAACAACGTCAATCAACCGAGCTTCCGCAGAGCATCTCACAGCGTAGGCATCGGTAAATAAATGGAACTCAAATGGCTTCCATTTCTCTTTCTTCGCCCGGCAAAAAAGGCCCCGGCATGTTGGCTTAGCTCAGTGTCGTGCTCGCGACGCTAAGCTCGTCTCTACAGAAAGCTCTAAGCCTACGAGCTCGTCTCCGGCGCCAGAGCCCATACGCGCGCTTGTGAGACGGTAGAGCCCTCAGTAAAGGTAAGAAAAAAAGAAAATCGGAGAGAAGCAAACAAGCTTGCTTGTCGGGCACGGCACGGCGCGGTACAAAGAGAATCCACGACGACCATTTTGCAGACCCCACTCTTCTCAGTTCTTCGCCTACAAAACATACTTCTTTTGGTATGGTATGGTATTCTTTATGCGATGTTTTCAGCTCGTTCTTCTTCTTTCTTTGGGAAGAGCCTGGACGCAAATTAGATTGCGCACCGGTGAAGGATATGGCGGGCCGCTTCCTACAAGGTCTGTCGTTTCTCTGTGTTAATAAAGTTTTCGTTTTTCTTTCCTTTGCCTGTTCTCAATTCAACCCTCTGTGTCTTATACGTGCGTATTTGTTCAGTCCCCTGTCATCGAAAGGCTCAGGAAGAAAGGAGGCTTACAACGTCAAACTCGGGTACGTGGAAAAAGTAGAAAGACGAGCATGGCACTTTATGGTTTCTGTAGTGCGCGCTGCTGAGTGAGTCACAAGAAATAACAAAAGGATGCGCAACGAAGGAACTTGTCAAACTTTTGTGTGAAGTTGCAAAATCAACAAGAGCAGCAATCACACATAGCAAAGCGATAGAATCCACAGTCTAATTGAGGTGGAGTTTCGGGTAAAGTAAGCCAAGCTCGAAAAATAATATAGCTCGCAGGTTTGTGCCACCCCGCCCCCTCCTTCGGCTCTAAAGTTACTCAATTCCTTACTACGTCGCTGCTCAGATGAAGAGTTCCCCGAAATGGTGAATTTTGGGAAGGCGGGAACGCCTAAATCGGGACGTAATGTGGTGACAAGTTCTCACTTCTCTTCCCTATCTCTCGTTCTCTATCTCTCTCTCTCTCTCTTTATGACGACGTAAACACCCACGTACGAAACTGACAGATGAGAGGGGAGCATGCAGCTACTCCAAATATTGTGCAATGAAAGCTCCTGAAGATACGTAATGCTCTAAAGCGAAAGCAACAAAGTAATTATCAAGCGTCAAAAAAAAAGCCGGTTTATATGCACAAGACTATGCTTGCTGTGAAAAAACAAAGTGACATGCGGAGATTGAGGGCCTACCAGAATATGAAAACTGTTCTACAAAAAGTGTTGTAATCCTGCTTGGCTGTTTTTTGCTCGTAGTTCTTGATATGGCAGCATGGTTTGTCTTTTTTCTTAAGGAGGAGCGACAATGTCGTCAGTGTATGGCGCCTTTTCGTTAGACGTAACGTAGCTGTGCCCTCTCCAAAACTTGAGAACGTGGCTGTGCACACAATATCGACCCGTATAAGTAAGTACATTGGCAACGTTGTTCACTATATTTATTCAGGTGCCCTAAAGGCCGCGTAGGGCATTACATGCGGATCATCCTTGGAAAATCTCCCAGAATGGGTACGTGCAGCTGGGTAGAGAGAGAGAGAAAGAAGAAAGGGGAAAGGGAGTTAGGTAGACCCGGTTTGCTTCCCTACGCTGGGGAGAGAGGGGAGGGGAGGTAAAGTGATAGGTGTGTCTCTTGATAAGCAGAACAAAATGCAAGAAGTGGGGAAATAGAGAAGTCGGCCGCTCGAAATTTAAGAAGCCAGCTACCGAGAAATTAAGGAGCTGGCAACAGAAGGAACCGAATGTGGAGGAAGAAGCAAAGCGGACAGGATGGGAACAGAACGTGCATTGAACGAGGAGCGTTCGTACACATCTGGTAAATAAAGAGAAGTGATATGAAGGCATTTCAGTAAGCATCAAAAGAGCGCTTATCTTTTAACCAATTCCCCACATTTGCATGGGACTCCACAATTCCCTTTCAAGTTAAACATTTATGTTTCAATTCCAAAGAAATGCGAAGATCACTATATAGAAGCAGCCATTCCATGAAATCCGAGCTAGCGAGTCCGCGACATGCCTTACTAAATTTATTCACTCTACGAAGAGAAAAAAAAGGAATGCATTTTCTAATTATATGAGATTTCAAAGACGGCCGACGTATCGCATCTGGATCGCATCTGGCCCAAAACTTATCGCACCCCCCGCCCCCCGCTCACCCCCCAAGTTACGTAACAAGGAACGGATGACAGCCGCTAGCGGACATTAACACCTTCGCGAAGGGCATTGCCAAATGGAACACGGGAAAAAATCAGGCGTAGATTTTAGTCTCTAATCTGGAAAATGACACCGAAACACGAAGACAGCCGAGAGGTGCCGGAGCGCGGTATTGTGACAGATACCTCATTTCCGGGGAACACCCATTCCGGTGTCCTACACTGTCGAGGCGCGTCGTCAGGCTTAACGCGAGCCTCGTTTTCAGAGCGATACGACGTCATGTTTTCCGAACGTTGCGTAATACGCAAAGAACACCGTGTCGTAGTCATCGCGACACATTTTCGTCGTCCTATTAGTTTCGCAAATAGCGGTTCTAGCTCACGAGCTATGAATACATTTCCCCGCGAATCAGAGTAGCTGTAGCGTATTTTTTTTTTCACTCGTTTTCCCCGCCGTCTAAAACTAAGTACGCCATTATTTCATAAATGAACCATGGTGTGTCTCGCTAAGACAATGTGTCACTAGGGAATCAGAGCGGAAAGTCGAGGATTAACAGTGAGTGGCTCGACGTAATAAATTATACTTTTAGTGTTATTAGAAATTCGAAACAATGAAAAAGGCTGGCGACAGCGAGAACCCGAATGCACTGCTTAGAAAACACGAAGGAAAAGTGTCTAGAAGACTCATTCGGGTTATTGAGGATAAAACACAGAAGGGCGGTACACCATTCAAAGGTCCCGTGACACGGTTTGATCATTCGAAACAAAGATGCTTGGTGCGTGGACAGCACTGCGACGTTCGCGTCTGCGACACATTACGCTCAACACGCGCCGCGAAAAGGGCTTAAGATTCAAATGAAAGACCTCGTCAAGCCAGTTTCCTCCTCGCCGGCAAATACGACGTCCCTGTTATCGCCTCCACGTCCACGCGTCCCGCCTTCAGTGCACCAATATAGTAGCCAGCAGCAACTCGTCCCCGACTTGCGTTGAGAAGCCCAAAAAAACAACTTCGAGCTCCTTTTCTGAAACTGCGTAAGGACGCAGGGAAACGTGCGCAAATTGTCGACTAATTTACCGGGCCAATTCTATCAACAAATTACTTCGGCTTTCCGATCGTGCAAACTCTCCAACTTAAATCGAAGCATGCTGTACAATTCTGAGCAACGAACTCGTACCTATAGCTGCGAATGACGGCCGCACGTGTACGCATATTTACATACGCACTACGTCTCACCTTGTTATACTGCTCCCGCCAGTTTCACTCCTTCGGTTGTTGTTTTTTTTTCTCTCTCTCTCTTTCTCTCTCGAAACGTCTCAGTGCTCTCGGCTTCAACCTCACCCAGTCGCGGAGCAGTCGGCGGCGGCGGCGGCGGCGCCCAGAAATGTCAATCGCTGTTCTTTACTTTGTGATCTCTCTCCCGAATCAAACCTGTCTCCGTTTTGCCGCTCGCAATGCCAAACGCAACACGTCTAGCCATGTCAAAACCGCGAGACGGCGGCGTACGTTTCTCGCAAACAACACGGCCGCCTCCGTCTGAGCCGCGCTGAGCCGACGCGCATAAGCAGTGTGTCTCGCGCTCGCGAGTATGCACATGCATAAGCAGTCGAATTCACATAGGAAAACCGACTTTACTGGGAGAGTCGGAAAGGTTTGGTGGACGCCCACCCTGCTGTCGTGCTTTGCGTCGTGCCTTTATGCAGTCGGCGCCTAAGGACCGTCCTCGACTGAAGTCTAGGTATGCCGAGCCCTTGTCATTTCACGGGAGCTCACATTCAAAAATATCTTGATTATATTTTTCGTCCTTATAGTACAGCGCTCTAAATCTCTTATAAGGGCTTATTCATAACGAGCTGTAGCCTTGATTACGCGCAATACACGCAAAAAGCACAAAGAACTGCACAAAAAAAATCAATACTTTCAGCTTTTATCACCACACCAAGAAGCATTTCCAAATGCTGGTAGTGTTATAGTCAAGAATCTCTTCCAATTAACCTCCTTGCTTTTCCCACCCCGTCTCTCTCTCTCTCGCTCTCTCACGTGTTCAGCACCTATATCGCTTCCGCTTTCAGCTTCAGTATTACTTTCGCGATTCCATTTTTTACTTACTACGCTTAATATAAATCGGCAAAGACAGCATATCGTAGTCAAATCAACAAATCAGTACCCGATCACTTACGCCAGGTGGCAGACTAGATGCTTTCCGCGTTTCATTGCATGACAAGCAAAATTACGTGGCCTCGTGCATCTGCGATGTGCAAAGCCACAGGAGCACTGCTGCGTTTCTAGAGATTCACCAGACTGCTGCCCATTTGTGAGGGACGAAATGATGAACGCTTCATTGTGTAGATGTCCATGCAAAGCGTGAAGTTATTTTCTCGTTATCACCTTTCACTATCCTTTCTGTCTTTCCTGGCGCAGGGTAGCCAACCGGGCTCAGCCTGGTTAATCTCCCTGCATTTCCCTTAACATGTTCTCTGTCTTTCTCTCTTTGCGACGCATCTCTGACGATTATCATTAGGGCACGGAGGATGCGTGCTCATCTACCACTTCACGCGTTCTCCATATCTACTTTGTCTGTAATAACACATATTGTGGAGAAAAGCTTCATTGCCTGCATGTTCAAACAATCTATGTGCACGTGTAAACTGAAAAGATACCATTGCAGCTGCAGGTCATTGTTAGTATAATAGCTCTTTATGAATAATGAATCCTTTACTAAGCAAGGGTAACCCACTGACTGCGATACGTAGGCCGACTCGGGTCACACGCACGCGTTCAACCAGCTTACTTTCGAGGCGCTTAGTGTTGCCGGCAGACGTAGGCGTGCGAAAGAAATCCATGACTACGGTCACTTCGTGCCGTGACGTTGTCTGTAGCTCTCAAGTGCACTAGCTAAGAGGCGCGTATAACAACCAACAACTTGCCAAGACGAACATAATTTTTTTATGTGTTCCAGGACATGTGAGTTGATATGAATGAAACGCATTTGACAAGTAATGTCGCTGAATCCTGATTCATTCCTGTTAGTTCCTTCGAAAAAAAATTCCCTAATATATACTATTGCACAATCATAAATATGTCACGTCGTAGTTCGGCTGCGCTCCACGCTCATTACGTTAATCTATTTTCGGGAAAAGAGCACGTTCGCGGTGCATAAATCTAGAAGTGCATAATTCATGAAATCGCACCGCCCTTATCGGAATACACGTACTCTGAAAAAAGAAAGTAAACTTTACTATCTCTCAACTTTATTTTTCTACCTATTCACGTTAAATAGCTTTTTCTGCAATTTTTTTTTTTTTTCTAAACATAATTCATCACTTATTGCATTTTTGCTCGCTCGCTTCAGTCACGGCAAAGCTTGTTTAATCTAACCTGAGGAAGGTACCCAGAGTGTAGCCAAGAGGGGGAGGTACACCAGGCACGTGTCCCTCCCCCCCCCCCAGCCTTGAAATTTCCGTGTACCATGATACCGCCTGCCCAGACCACTCGACCCCCTACACCCCGCCCCGACTCCCCCCGTATGAAGGCTCCACCTGCCTTAACGAGATAAGACGGAAGTTCAACATCAATCATTTAGGTACCTGAGGACGCGTATTTAGCGGCCCTTTTAGTTGTAATGAATGAGGTAAAATTCTCTTTTTGATTTCAAACTGCTTTATCGAGATTTGTCGAGATGGAAAACGGCGTCCCACGCTTACTGATTCGCGGAAAGTTTTCGCAGACTCTGAGATTTCCGATCGCACTTCCATCGTGCTGCATGTTTTGCTCGGTTGAAATAAATATTAAAGGTTCGTACTTACTACACGTGTGTCACGATCTCCAATCTTTTCGACGTGTTACTATAACAACGTTGCAATTGAAATGTTCGCACAGTTTCCTTACAGGCGTTTTGTGCAGCTCACGTCTTGGGGTCGTCGTTGAAAAAAAAACGGTCGCATAAAGAAAACGTGCGGTCAAACCAAACAATTTAGGCACCGCGGAATCTCGAAAAACGTTACATTTCCGAGCAGCATATAACAATAGCCAGTAAAACCGCAGATCACAGTGTTGTTCGCATATACTAGCAGAGGCTGCATATGCGATTTCCGGGCTGCGTCGTGAGGCAGCGCTGGTATGCCGCTTTTCTTTTTTTTTCAGACCCCGCGGACCGTAAAATTTTGCGGTTAACTTTGCATAGCCCGGCTGACACTCGCATCTGCACTCAACACAGCCTACTATACGGGCATCACTGTATAGCACTGTGTAACAAGAAGCCAAAGCAACAACTCCCAAGCAGTGCTGACCCCCACGAGGAGAAAGTGTTGTCTCGGGTACGCTTCCCATGTTGTTCATTCATCGCATGGCTATCCTCCCCCCTTATTCTCAAACAATCCTCGACTCGAAGCTGTTCCTGCACTGCGCCTCTCAAGCTGTTCATCTCAACTGCAGACGACACTACGCTTCTCAAGAATTGCCATGGACGGCCAATAAAGCGCAATGGCCACTTTCGTTGACAGGCGGCACGGCCATCTACTTTCTCGAGTCGACCGTGGAGTGGAGGACCATGCTATAACACGGGGTGAATCACTTCGGGCACCGTGTGAACAATTGTGCACGCCAGGGTACTACATCGAAAGCAACCACTGCACTCACGAAAACAGTCAGCTATATATATATATATATATATATATATATATATATATATATATATATATATATATATATATATATATATATATATATATATATTAGGCGTTTTTTTATCAGCTGGTTGGGCGGGTGCGTAACAAGTGTGCTAAGCATGAAAGAGCTGATGTTCCCACCATATCTTACGCTCCTGTAGAGGGTTGTCGCTAGGCGTCCGCACTCTGAACTTGACAAAAGTCACCGAAGAACTCAAAATTATTATTCGTTCTGAACCTGTGCGCTCGTCGTGGTTTTGAATAGGTGAGAATTATGGTCACCATAAATTTTAATGGACGGGATTATTTGGCACCTGAAGAGAATGGTCATCCCCGAATGGCCATCAGGGCACCATCACCGCAAATTTTCATCAGTTGATTTCTGTATAGAGATTTCTATGTCTGAAAAGATGGATCGCACTAGTTTGTACATACATGTAAGTCGGCAGACTGTAGCGCATTGTTCGTAACTTGCACTGTGCATTACGGTGGATCAGCGTTTCGTCGTCATGCTTGAGCCCTGAAGAAGCAAATTACCAACTCCTGGATGCTGAAAAAGCGACCAATTGTGTGTCATATACCGTGACCTGCCAGCTCACTTAGCACCACGTTATAGGCTGCGTCCTTTAAACAGAATTTGTCATCGTCTTTCCCCTCATGTTCGATGTTACGGATCTGTAGTAGGTGATAAACTTGAGGTGCTAAATATAACCTATAAAAGAGTGACAGAAAAACGGAAAATGGTAAATGAAGGGCAGGAAGGTTAACCAGGACCTAGCCCGGTTGGCTATCCTGCATAGTTGGAAGGGAAAAGGGGAGGGAACGATTAAGAGAAGAAAAAGTCCGCTGTGGATATTGCCGACGTAGTATCAGTTGCCTTCTTTACATCACTGACGGTTACTCAGTCCGGATCACGGAGGGTCACTCAATCAGGTAGCATTCAAAAAATCGCAGCAGCGCTTTTGTGACCTTCTATAGCCGAGATATGCCAGGCCATGGTAACAAGACCTTGTTTAAGGTCAACTCTTTTCTATCCAACTGATTTAAAACTGTGCAGAGGTCATGTCTTTCATTTTCAAAAGCTGGGCAGTAGCACAGTATATGTTCTATGGTTTCCTTGACACCGCAGGCATTGTACTCGGCGCTATGAGCCCGTCGAACATGTATACGCATTGGTGAATGCAACGCCCAGGCGTAAGCGGCACATCATTGTTTCCTCACTTGGTTGTGTTGTTGTTATCTGCGTTAGTTGAATTATCGTTCTTTTACGAGCGTAATTATGTTAGTACAATTTTTTTTTTTGCTGTACAGTATAGAAAAATGTAGTATACAAAATATCCTAGGTTTCAATCCCTTCCCAGCAGCCTTTGTATAACAGAAGAAAACAGCGTCCCACCTTTGCGTGGCTTATTCGAGCTAGCGATGCCTTCCGTCTATAGCACAGCCTAACTTGACGAATTTGAACACGCTTCCGAAAAACTACTTACTTTTTAGGATTACATGCCAAGTACCGCCTCACATCCTCGTTCTCCAGATTCCGTTTTTCATGGTCACCGGCACCGTAGAAAATTTCAAGGCGCATGATGAGTTTCTCTCTCTCTCTTTCTCTCTCCCTCCCTGTTTGTCTTTATCGCGCAACTCCGAAGAGTTCGGGCCAACGATCTCGATACGCAGGCACGCGACAGATGAAAAATAGACGAACGCACCGCCCGTCATGCATGTCCGTATTTCGACATTTTCCAAGGGCCCAGGATGCAGCAAATGCGGGGCATTTCAGGAGAAGAGGAGGACGATAGGGTGTTGGTTGGGAACAGAACGTTTGAACGGCTGAGCCGCGTCAAAGCAGAGGACGAGAGGCGGGTGAAAAACAAAAACAGAAAATTGGCAGTGCGGGGGCGGGGGTGCGCTGTACAGTCGATGCACGCAAACGGAAAGATGTACCCACCGGCGAGCAGTCACAGCTCGCCGGGCCCGATAGCGCTAGAGCTTCTTAGGAAAGGCCATTAATTCAATCCGAAATAACCCCTCCTTCCAACTCATCCATCCTCTACATTTTCGGCGTGTTTCCCTTAGCTCTCTATATATGTTGTTTTCTGCATGACCCTCTCTTTCACTATACCAATTTCTTACTTATTATGTATGCTTCTGTTCTTACTTCGTTCTTGCCTTCGGCTGAGCGTTTTCAATTCGTCTCAAGAAGAAATAAAAGAAAGTGCGCTAAACATCCCCGTTCAAGCGTCCAAGTATACGGCTGGCTCTCCTCTTGGCAAGAACTGCCGAGGTTACAGAACGATCGGCGAAACGAACGCCGTTAGGTGCGGAAAACAAATGTTATCGCCCAATTCAGGGAGAATACTACGCACTAAACTTGGTCGATTCTTGGCCAAGTTTGTGTCTTCACGTATACTCTGTACCTGAAATCTCTGAAAGGAAAATGGTACGTTTCGGAGTTGTTCAACAAATCAAGCGTTCCTTCAACAATCATGCTTGAATAATAAGAACAAGGAAGTCTCGTTTCATCGAAGAGCTGCTCGGAGACCGGACTGGCAGATTTCAAGCCCTGCTATTATCTTTACTATAATTATTATTATTAGATATGGAAACATACAAGCGCACAATGGAAACAGGGAGGGAGCAAGCTGACCACTGCCACCGAGAGTGGAGCAACGCCTGCCTACTCTTTTGGGAGGAGGGAATGAAAAGAGGAGAATATGAGAAGAAGATAGGAAACTCAAGCCCTATGAAGTACCGTTCAATTAAACATTCATTCAAGTCTTTAGATGCGCAAGCTCTATAAGCAAGTCCCACTCAAGACGGCTTGACACTTTTCTGGCATGCTCGCCAGAAAACACTAACCTATTCCGCACTTCGCAAGCTTATTGCACCGCTCAAAACTAATATTTCGTTCTCAGGGTATAGTGCGACGAACAAGGCGCGACCTGGCCGACACCTCAAAGCTGAAACTTTTTTTTATCAGTCACGTGATGAAATCTGGGTCTTCTCACTTGCCCCTTATATATTTGAGGTTGTTCTTTTGTTTCTTACTTACTTCTTTTGTGTTCTCCGTCTTCACCATCGCGTCCGCTCGCGGGTCCACTTGATTCATTAAGCCTCTCTGCCCTTAAATCTTACGCAGTTGAAATTCTACGAAAAAAAAAAACGTCCGCTCTCCCATAATTGGGACGCTGTTTCCCTTTACTTATAAAAGAAACCGTTAAAAAAGATCAGCACCCAGCAGCTATATTTCGCGATCAACAAATGGTGCTAGGAGAAGGCCATTTGTAAGGAGACGCCGTTTGTCTCCATTTTAAGAAATTAAGGCAGCTCGGCCCCATCGCTCTCAACGTTTGCACTCTGCTTTTGAGGTCTTGGTTGCCGGCCGTTCGCCTGTAAATCAATTTATTTCGGGAAAACGCTTTCCCATCTGTAGTTGCGCCATGACCGCCTTCCTAGTAGGGTACCTCACGGTTCCGCGACGAATCACCAAATTTGATTGCCTGCTAGTTAACGACGAACGTCGTTTATTTGGACCTGCCACGTTTCTGCTTCATTGTTGTTGATTGTTATAGAACGCCAGTAACTGCCTCCTCCACTGATGGCCTCTTCGGCTGCTGTGGAACGAAATTGGAAACTTGTCGAACGATGCGATACTTAACTGGCAACAATGTAAAGGGAGGAAAACGAGCGACGCTACATTTAACTGGCCCCAATGTAAATGATGGGCGCTTTAGGCTAATGTACGTGAGCAAAAGTGTGTCATCTAATATTGGAAATTAAAGCAATTTTCACTGCGGCGTCTCTCATAGCCTCAGTGTTGCTTTTGGGTCGTTGAACTCTATAATTCAATCAACAAGTACACCAATCAATCAATCAATCAATCAATCAATCAATCAATCAATCAATCAATCAATCAATCGAAGTAATATTGCACGAAAAAGTTAATGCACAACTGTGGAGTTTACGTTAACGCTACATTCGCATTGGGAGCACAAGTGATTTTGGCACGTGAGCCTAGCTTACAGGTGACCTGACGCCGCACGTCACTTGTAAGAACGTCACATGATCACGAGGAGAGAGGGCAGTGTGGGGAAAGTGAGAGCAGCTGGTAGGCGATGCACACGGTGAACATCGTACAGGCTTTGTTACCGCGAACACTTGATTTCAACATTGTTTCCGGTAATAATGATTTCGGACACTAGTGTCCCGTTTGTGACCGTGTATGGTTTCACCGAGACGTCAGTCAGGGTGCCCGAACGGTGTGGCCCCGGCGTACTCACTACTGAGTTTGGGGGATGGAGACCATGTCAAATTTCATCATTTGCGCGTCGTGCCCCCATTGAATCCAAACGCACACCATTCCTTCGCTTCGATTCCAGCAAAGGCTACGTTTGCGGGCCAAATCATATGAGTTACGCAAACTTAACCTCATGAGCAAGCACTTTGACTCGTTTTACGTCTCATATACACTTGAACTACTGTGCGCCAAGTAGGGAGTAGACAGTTTAAGATGTTTCGGCCAGTATTGACACAACGGTAAGTGCACTGCCCTGAATTGTCGACGAGGACTAGGCAATCAATGTCGCCTCAAACAGTAAGCTCGTCAATAAGACGTGTCACGTAGTTAGGCGAGTCAAGAAATCTGAACTTAAAGCTTGGTGCGAGGACCTTTTCGAGGGTACCTGGAAAAAATACTACGAAACAAAAATGTGTCATGCTGTAGTCGAACGATTGCCATACGAAAGCGAGGCGTTAGTCGAGACATTCATCCGAACAGCGGCGTATGGGATCCGATTTCTGCGTGCTCTGCTACGAAGGCGTACCATCGAAGAGCTCTGTGCAACGAATAGCGGTACCTCGCAATTTCGCCGGGCGAATACAGGGTACCGCTAAGTATAGATACTGCCCGACAAGAAGACAGAAAAGAAAGAGCCCAAACATTTGAAAATAGTTTAAGTATAAATTTCTGAACGAGTTGCCGTTGTAGTGATAGCTGCACGTATGGTCGGTCTCGAGCGAGTTTCCGGGGTACTATTCTGGACATTGACGAATTACGTCATGTTGTCAAATTCTGCAATGACAGCGTTTTGAGCCAATCGGAGAGTCCGTAGCAGCCCTCTCAGCCAATCAGAGCTCACAAGATGGCGGATTCGGCAATATGGCAGAATTCGCTAATGTCCAGAATGGCAACGCTGGTCAGACACCAGACACGCTGTCAAGACTCTAGTAACACTGCTCCAGACCGCGGGTGCTATTGCGGGGATTTTCAAATTTCGCCATACTGTCAAATTTGGCAATGGCGGCATATTGAGCCATTCAGACAGGTCGTAGCAGCGCTCTCGTGCTTTCTGATTGGTTCAAAATGTCGCCATCACGGAATTTGACAATATGGCGGAACTGAACGATGCCTAGTATAGTACCATGTAGTACCACGGTGCTCCAGCGTACGACGCGCTTCACCGCGATGCACCTTCTATAGTCAGCGACTGCAGCGCCGCCGCTAACGGCGACACAGAACGCGTCAGGCGGATATGCCACGCGGTTGTGACACTCTGAAAATTTCCACCACTCTGGCCTTTCATCATCAGCGCACAAAAACTCTCGTGAAACCCCTCGTACACAGCTTCGCTGTAAAATAGCTGCGAACGTGGTGGTTACAACCACGTCAGCAGCTAAGTTTTCACTGAGCAGTACCGTGCCCGGTTCCCTACGGCGAGCCACTTTAAAGTCGAGATGTTCAATGTTCTGACGCTTGCGACGCGAAAGCCAAACGAGATATCGGTGCCAATAATGCAGGTTTCGCAGAAACGTTTCTGCGAATATACCGTAGTGAAACCGCATAAAAATTTCTTGGTAGAGCATTAGAAGCTACAAGTGCCAAACATCGGGCATTTTCACAGCGCACTGCCTGGTTAGAGCAACGTGTTTCCAAAATTTGTAAAGGAGGTTTGCGAGATAACAGGATCAGTTAGCTGACCAACATATTGCAAGTACACGCGCTGCGCGGGGCTCTTATGCATACACTGTAGTAACTGCGGTGTTACTAGTTGCTTTTCAAGCACGAGGCTTACACGTAAGTGTGCATTTCTCACCAGTATTACTGGCTGTCTGCTTTGCATACTGGCGCAGCTAGTATGGCACGCACAGCCACGCTCGCGACAACATCCCTCCGTGTTCCAAAAATAAATAAATAAATAAATAGAACAAGCAACTTCGGATAGCAAGCTGTTTGCTGTATAGGCAGACCAGCATAAGCCCATCCCATCTACCGGATAACAACGACACCGTCTTTTCTCTTGGACAAGTGTGCGACCCCACGGTCTATTGTGTGGAACGACATCAATATAAGAGCTCACTCAAAAAGGCCGCGAAGGGTGCTTGACTTAAATATACGGGCATCCCAGCGTCTACACTCGTCTAGACACCCACGGATCGTGGAACAAGCTGTCAAAAGCATCCGGTACCGTGCCAACACCACTCACTATATACTAGCCATCGGCGTGTCTGTGAAGGGGGCGCTGTGTGCGCGGCCATTCGGTAAACGACTACTCCGATGTCGAGCTGAGCACATAATGTCGCCGTCATGAAAGTATACACAAGCCAGCGAAGTCCGAAGGGAAAGGTGGCGTGTAGGGAGAGGGGGTGACGTTTCCGTGCTGAAAACTGACATCGACGTTGTTCCACGGCACCCCGTGAGCGGCGTCCGCCGTAGGGCACCGTCTCGGGGCCCCGCTGCAAAAGAAAGCGCGCGAAACGACTGGAACGAGATACGTCGTAACTTCGCCTGCAAACAGCACGGCCGACGGGCCAATTTCATCTCCGGACTTTACGGGGCTTATGAAAGTAATCTGCCTTTAACAAGAAAGGCGCGATCGATAAACCTCATAACTCAGCTCCGGCCGCTGTCTTCGGTTTCTTTTGTTCGCGCGACGGGTATTGCTGCTTGTTCAATTCGACGACCTCGTTGTTTTACTTTGTTTTCTTTCCTTCTTTTTTTCAGAGCGCAGGTCAGCTGCCTCGCGTCATTCTTTTTTCCGGGGGGCGGGGAGGGGGGGGGGTAGCGCGGGAACGTGAGATTGTCGGCAAATAAGCTGAGGCAGCGCAACCCTATAGCGGCCCCTTCCCTACCATTTTGTGTTTACCTCTGCGTCAATGCGAAACGTGAAACGCGAAAGCCGGTAGGGAATAGAAGCGCGCAGCGAAAAGACGAAGTAAACGAAACGCTTTGGTTCGAAGGCGAGTGTCCCGGGGAACAGGTACAGGCCCAATCTGTGGAGACTTTGGCTAGAAATGAAGGAAGACAAGGGCACACTTTGACATTGTGGAGCCGTATAGGCATTTCCGGCTTGCTGCCGCTGCGAACGACGACGTTTGCGTCGACGAAAAAGCTTTGCGTTGAGTGTAGCCGCGATGGGGAGAGGGGGGGGGGGGGGCTGGCGGATGAAGGGAAACTTTAAACCACGCGCTCGTTTTTCGAGCAAGGAGGGCGATAGGAATTGTTCTTTGCTGAAGCGTAAAAAAAGAATGGTGAGGAGGGGGTTAGGTAGGTGAGCAACTGATGAGGTAGCGCGAGGTCGCCAGATACGCTCATTTACGTCGACTGCTGCGGAACTAAGATAGACAAGGTCTCCTACTCCGCAAGGAAACGAGAAAAAGGAGCTATATATCTTACATATTCATCCTATCTGGCGTACCCCTATTTTATGTGTGCGTAATCATGTAGCGTGATATGTGACACATGGTTACGCATAATTAGATTATAACTTCATTGCGGTCTGTATTTTACGTGTTTAGTTTGTCAGTTCATTAGCAACGTTACTAATTCATCTATTAATAACTGTGTTTTCGTTAACGCATTCATGTTGCAACCGCAACGGACTTTTGAAATTATCTATTTGGATTTGTGGATAAGCATAATGGTGTTATTTGTTGTTGTGCCCTTGTTAAAGTGTCACTGTGTGAACTTCCTGTGTTGGTGGACTCGGATGCATAAATGTTTGCCAGCGTTAATTCTTGGACTCTGTTTCGGTCTTTACCTATAGCTTTCTTCCCCTACATCCAAGTGTGGGGAAAGTTTAGGGCACTGTAAAAGGCCGCCTAGTTCTAAATTTATTATAGTGAAAATATTCTGCGACTTCCTGGAGTATCAAAATCGTAGAACAATCACGAGAATAAGGTGTATAGCGTAAGCCACTTATAGTGTAATCACTGCCCATAGTAAAGAAACGAAACACCTAACCTCACTTTCTGCTGTTTGCTCTGTAAATCTTGTATTGGAGAATCCCGCTCGCGGAACTTTCTAAATCTCAGCGCGAGAACAAAATAAAAACTTCCCTATTTCAAACACATATTTCGTGTTTCCTTTAATGAAATAGCGCACCGTATGCCTTAGACCCTCTCCTATCGCCACCGCGCATACTTTTTAGAAAACTGTTTAAAAAAAACTGCTTTATACAGCTCCGATTACGGGCCTATACCGATGGCGAGACAAAAGCTCCCTGTTTACATATGGTGCGCTCCGCCTCAAGACGGCGACAAACAGGGAAATAACAGCCTAGGGAGGAAATCTGCTTCACAACTCCTCCGAGATTTAGAATAATGAGCCCTCGCAGGGACCGCCCGCATCACTCTACCTTCGACGCGCGACGGCTTCTCGATTCCCTGCAGCTGCTGCTCTCTCCCGATGTGAACTCCTGTGTCACATTCTCGGCGGTTCAGTACGGCGGTTCAGTCAGCAGGGGTATGATGGGTACAGTACGTGGCTTTGCTTAAATTTTGTCGTTTCGATTTCAAGCAGCATTGCAGCTCAGCAAATTGGTCCTCTTCAATAAGAACATTGCCTTATGAGCGCCACAATTCGCAGCGACCATTCGTGCTGGCAGAGCCCCATTGCCTTTTCGTGCGTGTGCGCGTGTGTGTGCATGTGTGCGTGTGTGTGCGTGCGTGTGCGCGTGTGCATGCGTGTGTGTATGTGTTCAGAAAGCACATTGTGACCTCGAAGTGAAAGAGAACGAGGGTGACCACCACTCCAAAAGACGGCGCAATACAACGCGGCCTGCAGCTCGAGCTGTCTTCTATCTTGATCGACGCCTCCGTGTTCCTCGTAAATACATCGCGTAAAACAGTTCCGTGTAACGTGTATCACCGGAACTGCACGACTGCTCGAAAATATAGAAAAAGAAAAGAAAAAGAAAACGTTGTAATCAACGCCACAAGGACGTTCGAATCCACAAGCACGGTTATTACTGGCAGATCCATAGACCCACCCAACGTTTCCTTGTTTAGTCGAACGATCGCAGCGTCAGAGTTCCCGCTACCAAGTTTACCATGGAGAACTCTACGGCTACAGCGCTCGACGAACGAGGCGTGACGAAGCGCGTTTGCCTCGTGCAGGCATCGCCGAAATGTCGCTATCGGGCGCGCATCGGATAAGTCCTAATGCGATTAATGACTCCGCTGAGCCGGACGCGCGCAGCCGAAGCGCATTGCTCGGCGCGCCGTATACACGGGCAAACAAACCCACGCAGCCGCGGCGCATGCAAGGAGCTCGCTTCCCCTCCGGAAAGCGCCGAAGCCTTTTGTCCGCCTGCTGCCAGATGTATGTGTACGGTGTGACGTTACCCCCTCCCCGGCGTAACGCGAAGCTTGAGCGCCTTCCGGAGCTTCTCCTGCAGCCGTAATTAACTTGGCCGCGAGCACGGTGGAGCTTCGAGAGCAAACTGCAGGGCGAGCGCGTAGGGCATGCGATGAAACGCTCGTGTCACGTTAATCGCGCGATCGACGAGGACATCCCGATTACCGGGCCGGGAGGAGTGCCGAGGACATTCGGCGTGCCCGTCGCCTCGTCAGTCTTCTTTCTTATTTTTTTTTCTTCCATTTTGTGGTACCCTTCTGTGACAAAAGTAAAAAAGACGAAAAGTGACGAAATGCTTCTTATTTTCTTTTCAGATCGGTCCCTTATTGCAGGTTGGACTGTTGCTAACCGGAATGATGCGTTGTTTGCTCAAATACCACGCTTAGATGTGCACAGCAGAATGTCCATGTATACGTACATACTGCATTAATAAAAAGGGGGGGGGGGAGGGAATGAGACATCTTCCCAAATGTAGCTAAGTGCTACATACTGCATGTATGCGTATATACTAGTGCGAACAGCGGGAATGCGTGGTTTTCGTGCCATCTAGTGAAAAGCAAAGGGGGCTGAGAATATGTACGACTTGATTCATTAAGCATCCTGCTTCACAAAGCGCATGAAAGAAAAAGTAACAACGTGCAAAATAGCAGTTCAGACCAGTGGCATGGCCGTACCAATGGTGTCACTAGGGCGAAGCTGTGGAGAGGCGGACTGCGACGGGTGAAGTACTATGGAGAGTGCAGCTGGGCAGTAAAGAAGGGCGGGGGCAGCGGGGAGAGCGAAAAAGAAAATAATTATAAGCGTCGCTGCGAGCCACCGCCCCGGGTGTCACTGACCTTAGTGACAGCACTGGTTGAAACATTCAATGCTTCTATCCATTATCCATGACCATGCTGTATAACGTCTTAAAGCTAGGGGCCGTTTTAACGCGATATCGTTAAGGGCCCCGTGTCGCAGAAAATCCAGTGTCAGTGTCGGCGTTGGCGGAGTTGTCCGTGAGCGAAAATTTTCTGATATACTTGGGTATATGTATATGCCACGCCTTGCAGTATGGCATGCGGTGTATGCGGGTTATATTGCCACACCGTTTGATCACTAAAGTTGCTCATACCTTGTCTTACATTCTTGACAAAATTATTCTTCGGAATGTTGAGAATGACCACCCACAAACAAATGTCATGAAACAAAGCACCACCAGCGCACACCTTTTATGTTAGATCTTCTCAGACATAAACATAAACCGACTCAATGGGAGAGGACAACCCTAACGCGGCGGTATACAACGTAGTTTGAAGGCTCACTTTCCAAGCTGCGACGAACGCAGACCCCTCGACAGGGCACTCCGAAGTATAGGAATGGGAAGACAGAATGACCAGGTTCAACGACATCACCAACCATTACAAGATGCAAAGGTGCACTTATCCACCACCCCATCCACAACTCAGTAGATCGCAAGCTGTCCAGTGGCGGCAACTACAAACCAAATCATACAAGAGTCCGATACTAATGCACGCTATTTATCCAGACATCTACACAACAGATAGCTGCAAAGTGTGTGGCACCAGACCCACGCTAGAACTCATGCTATGGGAATGCGAGAGACTAATACACGACAGTGAGAGCGAGACCTCCACCGACAGCCCCCGCACGCGATGGCATCGCGCTGCACGGCTCGAACCTGGAAGGCCAACTCTGGGCAGTCCAGCGGGCCAAGGAAGCCACCGAGAGGCAAGAACCCTTGGCCGCAACCTCGGCGGGCGCCCCAGCCCACTAAGTCGCCGGACGCGAATCGTTTTGATTCGAAATAAAGTTTTCTTATTCACTAATAAATATTAAAAGCGCGAAACAATAACAGAAACCTGAAAATGATGTAATTTTTTTTTGGCGCGGCTGTGCACTACCTAGGGTATAGGCCCACGCAAGAGGCCACATTTCTACCAGGAAGCTCGCCTTCGCGAATAACGTTCGCCAGCAGCGTTTACCGGTAAACACCACGGTTACATAAGCTGCAGTTGGCGGGAAGCGTGAGAAGCAGTCAGGAATCTTTGAACGCTATCGGGCGTTTCACTCTTAGAGGCGAAGCTTATGCGACGCCCAAGTCTTTCGGCTGCACTTAGCACTTTTGATCGAAAGGCCGTCTGGAGTTTCTTCTTTTTTCTGTTTTGTGCACGTCGCTTGCTTTTCTTCTTGTTCCCGCTTATTTTACATACTGCTCGACAAGCGATAAAGCAAGCGACTACTTGAGTTTCATGGTGCCAAATTGTGCGATACTTTCTCGTGTCTGCTGTAAAAAAGCGATGCCTATCAAAAAGTACGTGATTTTTCGTCAGTATGATTCTCCACTTGTTTCATACTGTGCCAGATTATTCCTTCTTGGATCTATTCAGAAAGCCTAAGCACAGACCTTTGCAAATATGTTACTTCTACGTATAATATGCTATTTCATTTCTTTGTATGTATTCTCCTAACAGTTCTCTTTTATTACTAGTGATTGATATTCACTATTTTCCTTTTTAATGATTTTAATTGTATATATCCACCTAACTGTATTAGGTTGTATCACTAATAACTAGATATGCGCTTGACTTTGTAGCCGCTGCTACATATATGACCATGGGCCTACACTAACCTTTGGCTACTGGCCAAACAGTTCTTTTGTACAAATTATTATCAATGAAAAATAAACTGAAGTGAGTTTAATTGAAAAATTGAAGCATGTGAGCATAAGTCTATCGAGAGAGAATGGGCAAGCCAAATAAAATTTCAAAATGGCAGCAAACTTAAATGCGCCACTTCATTGCAGCCTCGCGCGTGGTTCGCGTGTTTCTGTCTTCTTTTCTCGGCGTCGCATAAGAGCGAAAAATACGGCACCTGCAGGCGGAAAAAGAAAACGAGAGTTATCTCACGCGAATAACTTTCTGAACCGAGAAAGTTTATCTCTCGTGCAGCAATAAGCTAGAGCTAGCGGAATGCGAATGTATTCAGAGGCGAGATGATTATGATGCTAAACGGACAAAATCCAGGCAGCGAACACGTTCCAAGCGGCGCCCAGGAAAGCCACTTTTAGCCGCCCGTAAATGAAATGCAGATTAGGAGGGCGACTGCACTGGCAAGGTTTGAGGCATCCTGCGCCCGTTCTCCGAGCTCCACGCCGGGAAATTTAAAAAAACAGAGAACACACACACACAAAGTGAAACGCAAGCAAACACAACAGAACGGAAACGCGGCACTGGTGGCCGATGAAAGACGCGCTGAGAGGAATTGTCGGCGGAAGAAGCAAAACCGGAGAGAATTAAAACGTGTAAGAGAGCTCGGAAAAGGGTGTCGGAGGGGAGTTGCGGTATTCTCGTTCTCGCCTCCGAGTGGAAATGAATCAAGCGGACAATCGTCGAAACACGGCGCCGCGCGCGCAATCGCTGACAGCGTGCCGCGAATGCGAAATGCCTCCCTTTCTCGCCCACCCCGCTTTCTTTCTTTTTTTTTTTCATTTTACCTACTCCCGTATTGTCCTTTCTGGTTCTTTTTTTTTTCTTCGCAGCACATAAATGCCGCCTCACTCGCCTCGCTTCCCGCGCCTATTCTCTCGCACGCGCCGCCTTCGAAATCACGCCAGCCAATTTCATCCACGACGTTCCCGGCATTCAGGGCTACGTTGTACCGGCCGACACGCAACGACGAGTAAAAAAAGAAAAAAAAAAGAAAAAAGGAACTGCGAAGCCATGCTAGGTTATGTAATAGGGCAGAGAGAAAGTATCGGCCATTTTTGTTGATCGGGTAGGTGTGTTTGTGCTTTGTGCGAGTGCGAAGAAAAAAAAGATATAAAAGCAAGTGCCCTCCTCGCTTCCGCCTTCCATTTTAACGCATTGCATAGAACGCAGTATACGCGCCGATGCAGAGAAGCCGGGAGAGACGGGCTGTACACGGCTTATAATTTTCTGGTTCTTGTTGCTGGCGCACATTTCTTTCTTTTTTTTCGGCTGCGCTGCCCTATTGAAAAATTTGTATGAGAAATTGAACGAGATGTATGCATGTCGCACAGATTTGACGAGAAATTGAACGAGATGTGTGCATGTCGCACAGATTTGACGAGAAATGAACGAAATGAAATGCATATTGAACGAATTCATGATCGTATTCACAGGGTGGTGACACAACGTTATGTGCGCGTAATTCTATTCTTTCCCTTTTCCACCTTTCCCAACGTTCCGGTGCAGGTTAGCCAACCGAGTGCATTTCGGTTTATCAGCCGTGCCTTCCAATTGTTTGTAAGAACTGCGCAGGAGCGCATTTGGAGCTTTGCGCAGACATGACATACGAAGCCGAGAGTGCCGGGCACATGAAGCTGAATTCACAAGTGCTTTCGTTCGCAAATGCCGTTTGCGATTGGCAGGCCGGATTCGCTAATAATTCACTAACATACTAACAAAGATAGCGAATATAAATAGCAAACAGTTCTAGCGTGAGAATCGTTTCGTAAATTCGGGCCCCGGTCTGTGCACCGGCCTCTAAATAGATGGGCTGGGAACACTCGCGTGCGTATGCACGCACGTTCACGCTCTGTCGTTTGTTTTCTTCTTCGCATCCCTGCGTCCATTCCTGTTGAGTCGATCAATTAGGGAAATCACTAGTAGAAAGCATCGCTTCAATCATGCGTCTGAAGTTGATGATTAGGGCGAGGAGTCGAAAAGAGGGGATCCATCGGTGGCGTGCAATCTGTCAGCAAGCTTTTTATTCCACGTGCGTTACGAAGTTTTCTGTTATACATGTACGCCTGAAGGAAAAAAACTAGCATCCTCGCACTTAAAGTGAAGCGAGCACAGTGTCGTTCTCGTTTCTGTAAGTATCGAATGACACCAAGGTATTCCTCTTAGACTTTATCCACATCTGTTTTGACATTTGTAAAGTGTTATCGCTTTGTGAGTGGACATGTTCCCGTAGTCCATTTCAACTATAATGAAGATCTTAAAGAGTCGTCATATTTACCACGTTTACCGTGTTTGTTAAGCATGCGTTCGCATACAACGTTTTCTCGCGAAGGGTACTAGAGGAAGGGTTTCCAATATTAGACTGACGAGGAAATTTCCTATCAATGAATACCTTGAAAGGAGACAGCCGAGAACATAACACCAATGGTTATTCCGCATTTTAAGCGTGGTAAAAGATTTTTGTACGACGGCCGCATGATAACGTAAGTTACTGCGAAGTATTTATCGTGGGAAAGCACTGAAAAGAGTGTTTACGAGCTTATCAATATCTGCAGCATCTCTACCTGGAAACTTAGTTGATTCTCAGGTGAGTGTGCTGCCTGCCTCGACAGCCACTCGCCTACGCTTTGCGTAAAATTTATCGTTCTTTAAACTTGAAAACCAAAATTCAGCACCACGCAGGCAGAATCATAAAGAAGAATCTGACAAATTGTTTAGAGCGCACCGGTCTTTGCAGACGCTCTCCAGCGCTGACAAATCTGCCTAAGCTCAATATGAGCATAAGGCCCGAGTGTAACAAATCATTTCTCGGGAAAACAGCCTGAACTCTGGGGAATACTAGAGAAAGCGAGAACCGTTGTCGCAACATTCGAAGCACGCTAGGTGTCAGCGCGTATGTGTCGAGAGAAAGGGGGAAAAAAAGCAAATATTTTTTCGAACCGAACCCTCGGTTGAAAAATACGCTCAACAAAAGGGCCACAAGTGGAGCCAGAGGAGAAGTTGAGAGGCAAAATTTACTGCAACTATTGGGTTTCCGTTCGCGCATTCGGGGAGTGAGAAGGAAGGAACTTGGAATGCCCTTGTTTCACTGAGTTTTTCCGCAATCCAGTGCAGAACATGCCGCCGGCAAAGAAAAAAAGAACCGTACATATGGCCCTTGAATGCGCGAACGAGCAAGCGACAGCAGTATGAATGATATGCGGACAACAACAACAAAAACAACCGAAAGAGGACTCACTACATCCGTGTACCGAAGTCATAGTTCTACGCGCCGTCGCTGCTGCCACCCTATATGAAATATGCCGCGCCGGGTTGCGCCAAGGAAAGAGGGACGGCGGGTGAGGGGAGGAACGTGAGGAAAAAGGGGAAGGTCTATGCAGAGATTTTCGAAACCACCAGTGCGCTGTGAGACCAGAGAGCGTGCGCGAGTCGCTTTGTGTGGTGTGAATGCGGAAACGATAAAAACAAAAGGGAGACATACAAAGAAGAAAACGAGTGAGAGATCAGCGCACATTTCGAGTAAGCCGCGCTGCTGGAAGCCGGTAGACACGGGCTTTGCGCAACTCTGAAACTGAAAGGATCCGAGAAAAACGGGATTTCGTTTTCGCCAACAGTTCTTTTTTTTTTTCTTTCTGTTGAGACGTGCGAGAGTTGCCACGTTTGCGCGCATGCAATGAAAACCGTTGCGCCGAGGCGCGCACTTTCGTACGCGTGAATAAATGAACAGTAATATGTCTGGCGTGACAAGAGGCTCTCAGCTATAGCATGCATTGTCAGCGACTGCTGTCTTTACCATTAAGCAGAACAGCCTGCTGTCGTCCAAAATGAGATAATCTGATTAACAGAACTTTCATTTGGGGTTGCCTAGAATGTTTCAAAAGCGTGGCATGAAAACTTTTTTTTTCCTGATTCTATTTACCAAGAGCTTTAGCAATGTGTGTTTGCGGTTTGTTTTAGGCATCTAAGTGCATTATACATAAGTAACTCACGACACGTAAACTCAGTGCATAGTTGGAAAGTTTATTAACGCCTACTGCCGGTTAAGAATAACAATGCGCGGAGCTACACAACGTTGCACTAGTCGTGCTTAGTTTAAGCCTGACGAAAAAAATAAAAATAGGGGTATCTCCTAGCTTCCAAGTGCTAATTAGCTGTTCCCTGTCAAACTGCAAAAAAGAAGCAGAGATGCGTGCGAACGCTTGAGAAATGTAGGCGTTGTAAGATATCGTGGACTGCAAGAGTCACGAAAATTCTTCGAAGTGTGGAGTGACGAGCGTTTATCATATATAGCCGGAGAGAAAATCAAACTCAGTAGTGCTTGGGTGACTGAACGCCACTACCATAGGAGTATCCACCATCACTTTATACTGTACAAGAGGGTTGGAGGAAGGAGAGAAGCAGCGTTTTACGTAAATATCGTAAACTAGATACAGAGCGAAGTACAGACAGGACAAGTATGGAGCGTTAACGTGCTTACTACCCTCCCCCCTCAACCCTTTTCCGTAATGCGTTGCGCTTCATTTTTGGCTTAAACCAGATTCTGGAGGTCACGGCATGGTGCGTAATGTAAGGGATAACAAACGGCGAGGGATTCGGAGCAAACAAGGGAAGCTAGGATTACGTAATATATACCCTACGGCGTTATACGAGACCAGCGCCCACAAGCCTCTAAATCATTGTGAATATAAAACTAAGCACAGCTCAGGAATGATGGGGGTGAGGGGGGCAGCAGCGCTATCGCTTCTTTTATTCAATTTCTTGCATAATTCCCGTAAAATATGTATACCATTCATTCCTCGCTTTTATCCAACCTACCATTTCTTCCTTCTCGGCCTACGTACCGCGTGTATACTCTTTTAATCACTAATCCCCTTTCTCAGCAAATTCCAGCGTGTCGCGTTATGTTCAGAGTGTTACATTACGAAAGTAAGGCCGCTCCCCAGAAGAGGTATTGTATTTTCGTGGCGCAAAAACACCGCTACATGAGACTGTGGAGCTAGAGGCAGATTGTTCAAATATGCATGCGTGAAACTTGAAAAACGAGAATTAGGAGGGTGATGATTTACGTGGATAAAAAGGAACCACGTGGCCCTCACGGTGAGGAACTGAAGCCATCATTATTCCATACAGTTTTAACGAACTACCCAAACTGCGAGATAGTGAGAGCACACTACCTATGAATATTTCCTTTGATATACGTAGGACAATATTGCTCGATGGTTAGAAACAAGCAAGCGTCAAGCTTCATGCTTTCGTGAGCTCTCAAAGGCAAGCAAGTCTATTCCACCTTTCCTGTTTATAATGAATAAATAAATAAATAAATGTTCCGTCAAGCAGTTTTGGTGATCTTCACTGCCTCACAGAAGCGTTTACCTTCCTGTTAAATCTGTTGTTATTATTTTGGTTAACTTCATGTTGCCTAATAAGTAGAAAAAGTAAATTTCCCCTCCCTCATATATATTCTCTCGCTCCCTGTCTCTCAAGCAGCTAAAGCTAACGTGTTCTTGAGGCTGTTTAAAAGCAAAAGAATGTGTATCTCTCAAATGCGGCCTTTTCTTGGTAGCGCTTACAATGGATGAACCCTCGACGACATCGGACCGAACACATCACATCTCTGTGCTTATAAAATAAGATCACAGAATTATGTGTATTTTTCTCGTGCGCGGCTTTATATTGTTTTCAGATTTATTACAGGTATCACATGGTTTTCTAAGCGCACTACGTCCGCAAAAAAAAAAAACGTAACAGTGTGATTACACAAACAGCTACAAATATTGCTGCCCATGTGATGCGAGTTACGATTCCATAGCCTTCCTTTCCGGCTTCCTATACTGTGAGGTATCTGACATAGGTATACTTTGTGGCGCAAAATACATTTCTGGAAAAGGGACAGAAGAAAGGGAGACAGTGTTTGGCGCTTCACTGTCTTCCTTTCTTCTGTCCCGTTTCAAAAAATGAATTTTGCGCCACAAAGTATACCTAGGAAATCTAAGCACCAACTTGCCCAAGAAGAAATCCTTTTGGAATATCTGACATACATTCGTAGCCCGCTACACTTCCATAAATACCCGTAATGCTCCGATTAAGGTACCAGTTACGAATGCTGCTTTCTGTTACAGCGTGGTTTCACAGCGCTCGCAGCGGGCTATTGGTCCGTGGGATTCTTTTTTTATTCTAGGGCGTTTGGAAGGCTTGGCCAGAACCGTGCCTTTGGAAATTAAACGAAGAAATATCAAGCCATTCACGGCACATTACCTATTGAAAGGGCGCAGAGGCTCTCGGAGCGCAGACCACACGCGAAGTCAGTATTTGCTAGTCGGCATATATGGCCTCCAAGCACGCGATCCGGTGATACGAAAGGTGCACACTCTGCACTTGAGCGAGCGAGCGAGAGGCTAGCACTTTTGCCCTTGGAGCACGGACGCTTCTCCATTGAAAGAGGGGCAACAAGCAACCTCATAGCCGTTTTGCGTGATCAAATAATGAAAAGGGAGAGCGTTAGGTCCATTATGGCTCGTTAGCATGAGGAAACGCCGAGGTAAAACTGTTCTGCTGCGCGCTCACTCCGAGTTGGTCGACTTGGTTAAACGTGCCGCCTGTACCACTCGCCGTCGATCTAGCTCGTTATGCCAGGTTTGTTTCCCTTCGGCGTCTATCTTTAAGCACTCTATATTGTGCGTGTGCGCGTGTGTGTGCGCGTGCGTGTTGGTGCGTGTGTGTGCTTTAGGGTGCGGTCCTGCCTAGCATAATTCCAATTTTAACGCTACAGTCCGAACGTAAAAATGACGCTACATTCGGTAATATACCAACCCTTAAGCCGGCTTGCGCAAAAGTTTTTGGAGATGCCACTCTGTTTAATTGTAGAGTTTATTTTCAAAGATCTCAGGGGCCGCATTCTTGTTAGCTTGTTTAGGGCGATAGGCCCTCCTTTAACGCGATGCAACGTCCGGGCAACGACACGGAATGTGGCCAACTTGTTACATGTCCACTTGAACCTTTGCTAAGCTGAACGTCAACTGCTCCCTACACCGACTGCACAATGTTCATAAAAAACCATAACCACATCAATTTGCTATCAATGGCAGTTGAACATGTAAATGCGTTTACGTTTTGCTTTTGATTGACCGTAAGTGCGGAAAGCCGAATGTGATGCGCATGCGCAGACGTACCCGCACTTGGCCTCGCCCGTGTAGCCATAGCATTACTGCAGACAACGGGCTTCTCGTCAATATACCTGAGCGCTACTCGACGGAAAAATAACGCTCATGGTAAGTGCGATAATTCTTTCGTTACATATTAGTCAGATAGCTTAGCTCATTATTTCACTGTGTTTCAGTGTGCTCTTGGCGACAGCGATGTCTTGCTGAATAGTCAAGCTCACGCCAGATAGCAGGTGGTCGGCCATTCGTTGTGAGGGAGATCCCCTGGGAACGTCTAATTCTGACTACCCTCCTTTGCCGCAAAGTAGGTTTTAGGCCGTACTTTGTAAAAAGTTATCTCATTTTCCATTCTTCTTGTGCGTCTTGTAAACATGCACTTAATTTTCTACTCTGCTTTTCTTCTCCGACACGTCGAATCCCGCTCCAGAGAAAACGGTGCCATGACGCTGTTCGAGCCAACAACGAATCACAGTCACAATCAGAATCAGTATTATTAAATGTTCGGTCACATTACACGTGTTTAGTATACAGAGGGAGATCCCATAGTCAAAGACTGTATCGGGACCTCCTGTACAAGAACAATTATGATATTTAGTTAAAGATTAAGGTAATGTAAAATTATTTGACTTATTACAAAATACGACCCCAGTTCCTTCAGTAAGGCAGTTATGGAGCGTACTCATCAGACTTAGAATTTTTACAAGTTGGTATTGATCCATCTTGAGGGGGCGGGGAGATGCAAATTCAAGGATGCTAGTTCCAAAACCACTACATGATTATGAGGCACGCCTTAGCGGAGGACTGTGGATTAATTTTGACCGCCTGCGTTTCTTTAACGCGCACGCAATGCACAGTACGCGAGTGTTCTTGTATTTCGCCCCCATCGAAATGCGGCGCATCGGCCGGGATTTGACCCCGACTCCCTCGGGCTTAACAGCGCAACGCCAAAGCCACTACGCCACTACTACGCACGGGTGCATCTTGGGGCAAAGAAAGGCGTTATGCATAATGAACGAAGCAAATGAACATGCGTTGGCGCTGTCCCACAACATTCTTCCTCCTGTTAAAGACTTTTTTGTGTATTCCTGGGTGATGCGAACTTACAAACAATGAAGCCGCCCACTGGTAAACGTAACGTTTAGTCAACCAGTAGCTTCCTGTGCACTTAAACCTACCCATCTCACTCTGGCCCGATTCCAACAAAAGCAGCAAATTCTGAACCAAAACAATGAGTCCTTCCTAGCTACAGCAAATCGCAAATATTTAGCGCTGGCTCGTAATATTTGTTGACGTTATTTGCGGTAAAGTAAGCTGTCACTGAGTCTTCCACGGTCTCGCATTCTGCACTAATGCCTTTGCATGAGCAGGTGTAGGTCGAGCCTTCGTGCTAGATGCAAGGATGTCGAATTCTTTGGACGCTTGCTCCTATTTTGCTGACAGTATGTATGCTTTTAAATGAATGTGACGAAAGACTTACACCTGTCACAGACTCCTACAATTGCTTCCAGCGTCTTTAATACACGAAATCATGGTTTTCGAGACCTGCTTTCGCTAGTCTGGCAGATCCGCCGCCGAGTGTTGCGATTTGGACACTACGTATCGGCTTTAATCTTTTGCAATTACTTTTTTTCTTTTGGAGGGAGCAGCCTGATTCGTGACTGGAAATAATTTTAGGTACTTTTGCATGACTGCATTGTTGCTCCAGAGAGGTTGTCGTTCAAATACACTTATTTTCCAAGTTTTAAGGCTGTTTTTCCTCTCTCTCTCTTTCTACCGCCTCCATCACAAGTAGGCTCTGTGCTCAGTAAAATATTAGCTGGGAGTCAGCACTAGTATGTGTCTCTTTCTGCATTGCTTAGCTGCGCTGCCTGAGTCAAGATGCCCGCGTAACGTATCAGCGTCAGCGCAAGCCACCTCAATCCCTACCAGCACCAAAAGCAAGCCTGTCCGCAGATCGAAGTATTTATTCATTAGCGTTGGCAAGAGCTGAAAGCAAGCACTCATGAAAGCTAAGTCGCTCGCACACCTGGTTCTTCTCTAGGACACCTCAGAATATGCGCCCTAGGAAAGAAAGAACAAAAGAAGACAGCAATAACAAATGTCGCCACTCACCGATCTTGATGACGGATCTGGCCGGCGTGGCGGCTTCGGCACTTCGCAGCGCGAGTGGGTTGGTCAAGAAGAAGAGCACGGCCAGCGACTGCCAGGTGACCAGGACTATCCACAGGGGCTGCCAGAACAGGCGGCCCACTCCGCTCATCGCTCGGCCGCCACACTCCCCGCTCAGCACATCACGTCCGCAGAAGCAGCAGCAGCAGCAGCAGCGGAAGCAGAAGACTCCTGGCGCGCTTTTCTACTTGACGAAGGAGATGGCGCCGCGAAGTCGTCCGCCACTGCGAGTTCGCACTTTTTCTTGTCCTCAGATGGCTCCCGCGCGCACACGCAAAAAAACAGAACGTCAGTGGTGCATCACGTGCCCGGCTCAACAGGCGTTCGGGTTTCGACGACACCTCGCGCGGTGTGCTCTCTAGTATCGCTCGCTGCGATGACTGCGGTCGAAATAAGCCGAGTCACTGTTCTTGCTTCTTCTCTGAAGCCAGCTGCCAGGGTGGCCACTCGGTTAGCGTCTGGCTAGCTCCGTGTTCTTCACAGCGCAGCCTCATAGTTCGATATCCACGGCCACTCGCCTCGTTTTCGTTCTACCTGCTTTCGCCAATTTTGCTGGCCTACGGCTGCCACGTGCCTTTTCTCAGAGCACGGGGATCAACTGCGAATGGCTCAACAACGTTTGAGTGACCACACACCTGTGGTAATCGCTGTTCTAAAACTTAAGTACCCTATCGTCTTCAAACCGGCTCGCCGTAAGAACTTTAGGAGGACACGGCGACAACGTCGCAAGAAGGGGATACGCGGCAATCGGGCTTAAGGTTCCGGGAAAGTTAGGTTTTTTAGCAGACGGCCCCAACTTGTCGTCTGTCGCGCACTTGGCGAAGCACGAAACTGGTTAAGACGCTCACATTAGCCGCACTTAGGTGCCCACGACGTCGAACGACTTCTGAACTGTCCGATCGATGTAACGCTTGGGTATGCTTTCACCTGGGGCACGGGTTGATCTTGCGAGGTAGGGCAAAAATTGTTTGTTCCTGGAATCTGAAGCTCAGCGAAGTAGCTTGGTCGTTCTAGCGGACACGGCGAGCGGCGCAGTTTGTTGGTTTTCAAAGAGTTGTAAGTAACAAGTCCAGTTTCATGGCTGTGGCGAAGCCTGGAAAAAGAAGCCCGAGCAGCTGTTCTTTTTCTTTTCCTTATTCTTTTTCACTGGCGTGGATGGTACAAGGAGGTTAAGCTGCTTATTATTTTCTTCTTGGGTGCAGTCGGGATGGAGGAGCCTTACAACAGTCTTGCGCGGATGCGATACTGAGAAGAGCAGCTGTTTCTTCTGTCTCCAAGTTGGAGTCGGCAGTGACTGGCGTGGCCGTAGAATGAGCTCTGGAAGCAGCTCGGGTTTGCATGTGTTTCTGAAAAAAAAAGAAGTTGAGAACACAAAAACAGTCAAACTTAGTATTTCTCTTAAGGCAAGAAGCGCACTTATTTCTCGCAACGCATAGCTAACCTGAGGGTACATTCAAAGCCACTCACGTTTAGGTCGTCATTCCCCATGTTTCTGTTAATGGGTTCCTGATTCCTTGCGCAAGGCACGGATCTTTTGAGTTTAGGTTCAAAACCGCAGAAGCACACTCCCACATTTTCTTCAGTGGTCAGAGAGTAAATTTAGCGTTTCTTTCCGCACGAATTATGTTCCCCACGCAACTGCGATGTAATGAGTAGAAAATGACAAGATACTTTATTTAATATATAGACCACAGCAGAGATGACTTGAAAAGGATTTTTGAATATTCGGTCTTAACATTTCATCCTAGGAAACCTGCAGCATTCATCACAGAATTTTAACAAAATCCCAATTTTTTTTTTTTTTTACTTCAGCGCGTCCTATGTAGGAGGACGTGTGTTGTAATGCCACTCAAGGCGCAGTACAGGTACGCTGAAGTTAGGAATTTCGACATTACGTTTTAAGTGATCAAGAACAGAAGCAGTGACTTCTTGAAGCACGGGACTCGGGACTCATTTAGCCAACCAAGAGAAGCTTGCCTGCAGTAGTACAGAAAGCACGAAGTAATGAACGACGGAACAAAAGAAAGAAGGAAAGAAGGAAAGAAAGAAAGAAAGAAAGAAAGAAAGAAAGAAAGAAAGAAAGAAAGAAAGAAAGAAAGAAAGAAAGAAATGCATTTGGGCCTTGAAATAAGGGAAGGAAAATCAAAGTACTGCCGATGCCTGCAATACATTTGGCCTGGAATAAACCGCACTGTGACGAACGCATGGCCACAATCGGGGACGTTGCTCACTGGCAGGATATCCGCTTGGAATGTGTTGGCTTTCAGCCCACCTTTTTGACGTCATGGCAACGAGCTGCAAGGCTTCTCTACGAAGCGAAATGTTCAGTCCATCTGTCTTGTCCACCATACTACTACTTATCTGGCTGTCCAGCGCGTTTGTTTTAAATAGGAGGCGACGTCGACCAATAGAACTTGTCCTTCGGCTAGCCTGTTCATGCTTCCAGCGATAACCATAACGTTGCCTGCGATTATATTGTGTTGTTAAGGCTACGGTTATAATGCAGCGCCCACGATAACTATAACTGTAGCCATTCACGACTAGCCTACATCTTCACCGACCTCAAATATTCCAAGTTTTCTATTTCTCCTTCAATTATTATTATTCATTTTTTTATTTCCTGCATTTCTGATAAGAGTTTCTTGTTGGTGATATTGGAATATCTGGCTGCTCGATAGCCTTCTGCCCCATATTTTTGTCCCCTAATCTAATACAACAAATGTGCCTTGCTCTGGCTACTCCTATGGACTTCATCAATTAGACCATAGGCAGTGTCAGTCATAGTCGCTGCAAGGTTGATGACATTTATTAACAAGATTTTCTTCGGGAACTTATACCCTTTGGCCACCTAGTATGGTGAGTTAAGCAATAATAACGACTGGGATATAAGCAAGGCACGTGCACGGCACTCATAGTGCCCTGCTCTTTGCTGGAGGGCTGTATCCGTTGGCTAGTCTAAAAAGCTACCATGCGTTGGTCGGGACTGTTTGAGAGTTCCCTGCGTTCACCTCAGCAAAGAGCATTCGCAATACCAACGTCTCCATCACGAAGTACCGCCTCGATTTCGACAATCTCTGAAATGGCGGTAGTGCCCAAGCGTCACTTGATCATACGACAAGATGTCGCCAGCCGCTTCATGTAAAAACACCCACGTTATTCCTTTAAAATTTTTAACAAAGAAAATTTAGCGCTTACCGCTGCTTTGCTCTTGAACAAATGTAGCATCTGGATTGCAATTTCAGGTCCGGATCGTTCAATGTAACAGTTAACACGGCGATTTGCCCGATTTTTCAAGGAAAATAATGTGAATTTGAGTTTATCTGCGCTTGTCCTGGTGCCGATTTCACAAAGCTATTCGCTCATAAGCGCTCCTCGGGCGCGGATTCAGTATTTTCTTTTTCGAGGGGGGAAGGGGTCCAATTTTTAGGTAGTGATTGATGGTGATGAGCTTTTTGTGCCGGCGGGTTCTCTTCAATTATCATTAAACCTTTCTTCCTTTTTTCTTTGTCTCTCCTTAGCAAAAGAACAGTAACATCTGGGAAAAAAGACTTCATGAGTTTTCAGATTGAGTTTTCAGATGCCCTACGCTGGCGCTGCGAACACAAATTTGGGGATGGGGGAGGCGATGCTCAAGACATCTGGACATCCGCTCTGGATCCGCGGGTGGCGCTTCTTACCATAGCCTTGCCGTTTTCGCTTGTAATATGCATCATAATTGCGTGTAACTTGCTCCTACGAACAGATCTATCGTAAGAGCTTTCTGTAAATATTGGTCCTGATGTCCACATCACCATCCATCAGCGATTATCGAAAACTAGCCTCGAAGGACGTGCTTTGCTCAACTGCAAACGCTAGAAGTGACAAGGTAATCTCATAGCCGCCATGGTTTAGCAATCACTCACTGCAATGGGCGTATATGAACGAAAGTTCGGGTTCCCTTTGTTTTCATTCTTCTTTTTTATTACAAACCAAGCAAATAACAGCTGCAACAGTCATATCGAACGATTCGAAAAATTAACTCTGCAGAAGTAACTCTGCTCAATGCCTGACCCGGCGGCCACGCAAAAGTGGCGAGGCATCGCTACTGGCGTTGGTCACAGCGAACTGCGATGAGAATAGCAATAGGGGCTTGTTGGTACGGCATATCTTATTTTGTTATAGCGCAAGCTTGACACGGACAACAGAAGGCACATCTGACACACACAGCGCTGTGTGTGTCAGATGTGCCTTCTGTTATCCGTGTCAAGCTTGCGCTATAACAAAATAAGATATGTGAACCGCCAGCTGCCTTTTACGCGTGAAGCGCGCGAAGCCAATGCAGTAAGCAGTGGCATTGAGAGAGAGAGAGAGAGAGAGAAAGGGGGGGGGGGGGCATATAGGAAGGCAGGGATGTTAACCAGTCAAGAGTCTGGTTGGCTACCCTACGCCGGGGGAAGGAAGAAGGGGAAGAGAGAGAGATTAACGCCTGAGACCACTGGTGTCGCGTCGCGCGGAGGCGTAACTATGCGGCTGTTTTCATATTTCCCGCGTTTTCTTCATACCGTGGAAAAAAATAATTACACGAGACATGGCACACCGAGAACAACTGAGTTATTACTTTCCTGAGAAAATTGGCGCCCTCAATTCCGTATTGAAAGGGATCGTAAATAATCTCATCTAATTATCGATAGTTGAATTACGAAGAAAATGATCCTGGTGCGGTACGTCATTGCCGACCGAATACCATTGCTTGCGTCCTCGTATGATCTAGATTCTATTATTAAGAGCTTGGCCAACCTTATCTGGGACACACTGTAGATGCGTCACGCGTCTAGGATAACTATATATTAAGTACTTACGAGGTGTGTTGCGTAATTACGCATGCACATCTGTGTTCGCACACACGTCTGCATAAATGCGAACTTCTATGCGCGTTCTCGGACAATTTAGAGTGTCTTTATTTTCATTGATAGAACTGTATATATCAAAAAAGGGAAAATTAGACACATTCACGCAGTCGTAGCAACGATTGCTATGATTGGTCGGATGCCTAATTTTTTCCTTTATTAATTACTTCTCTCCACCCTGCGGGTTTCCGCAGGACTATTACGTCAAACTGTATACAAGTTCGTAGATATTTGTGCGCGTTCCCGTATTGCGTTTTGGGGCTAAATTCCTGGACTAGTGGACATAAATTTGTATGTGTTCACGCTTGACTGTATTCAGTCATGCGCATTTTGTGATTTCACTTTGTTTTACGTGTGACTGAGAGTTACCGGTCCCACCTAAAACCACCAACCAATCCTTTAATGATTTTTTCAATAAAATAAAATAATACAAAACGACTGATTTACCTTTCATTCTCGCCGATCTTTCGATCCCTCCCAAGCTTTCCCAGTGCAGAAGACCCACTAGAGCTCAGTTTCAAGAACATAACTAAATTTGCGCTTCGACGAGCGAGGATAAAAAGCACACGATGCAACGAAAAAAGAAAAAAGCCCGCTTCACACATTAACGAACTGCTACGTCTCGCAGCTATTCCAGAGCCCATAGAATGTGACTAATTAGCCTCGTAATCAGTTTAACGCCTCGTTAGCACGACTGTGCTGTTTTTCTTGCCCCCCCCCCCCCCCCGCACATGTGGCGCCTATATCAGGAACCCGAACGAAAGAATAGACGGGTCGAGCTCATCTATGTAGGCCATACAGTACCAGAACTCGAAACAATGTATCTTGCTCCTTACGCACGCTGCGTTACCTGTGTGCTTGTCTCTGCCAATTTCATTTTCTAGATTTCAGCCAAGCATCCTGTTTTCTCTCTTTGCCTAGCATTCGAAGAGAGAGAGAGAGCAAGGAGAGGAAAGGCAGGGAGGTCAATCAGACGGGCGTCCGGTTTGCTACCCCTTACTGGGTTTTAGGAAAAGAGGGAATGAAAAGAGGAAGAGAGTCAGCACTGAATGCGCGTGTGGGGGTTGCACAGGAGCTTTAGAAGCGACCTCTCAAGCCGGTGCACTTGAAGTACTGTACTAGAGCACGAATTGCTTTTTTTTTTTTTTGGCAGTGACGTATGTGATCACGGTCCGAGTATCTTTGACTCAGAGAAGGGTATCGAGACCAGTCTGTTCGCAGTTGTCCGGGGAGAGAGAGAGAGAGAGGCGTTGGGCTTGGTAGCGAAGACGGGTACACAATTAATAGGTGTTCGATGGTTTCCTCGTGCCTACAGGAGTCGCACGTCGGGCTATCGGCCATTCCTACGCGATAAACGTAAGCATGCGTAAATTGCACTCTCAGCCACCAGCAAGGCCTCCCAGTTACGTCTGTAGGAAAAACTCGGTGGCGTATATAGTCGGTTTGATGCAAACAATACCAAACTGTGAAAGCCCCTATCAGGTGTACGTAACTAATGATTTCCGGCCATAGACGTCACAGTATTTACCGCATACTACACAATTTAAATTCATGCGGGCCTTATTAAACTAAACCGCATTGGAAATATTCACTAGTGCATGGAGTTTAACGCGACAGCGCTAAGGGCCCCACGTGACCGAAAATCCGGCGTTGCCGTCTCGCGTCCGGCGTCGAACGTCTTTTCGGTAAGTATCATCCCGAACCACGCATATCCAACAACTCATCTATCATCAAAGTTGCTCATACCTTGCGTTTTATTCTTTACAAAGTTATTCCTCAGAATTTCGAGAACGGCAACCTACAAACAAATGTAATAAAAAAACGACAGCGCATAACTTTTATGTTAGATCTTCTCAGAGTGAAACATTAAAAGTGCGAAACTATAACAAGAGATTGACCCACGCAAGCGGCCGCGTTTCTACCAGAAAGCTTGCCTGCATAGCGTTCGCCGCCAGCGTTTCCCGGTAGACGTTGCGGTTACACAAGCTGCAGTTGCCGCGAAGCATGAAAAGCAGTCAGGAGCCTTTGAATTCTATCGCGTTCCACTCTCAAAGGCGAAGCTTAAGCGCACTTTAAATTTTTCTGCACTTTGGTATAGCTATGATGAGATGGGTTTTTTTTTTTTTTGCTTCAGCTGGGGTGCTGCACACTAACCGTAAAACGTTGTTTTAAAATATTTGAGCGCTTTATTATACAATTAACTCACTGTGTCATGCAACTTCCAGTGCACAAACGAATATTCACACGTCTAGGTCCACGTCTCACTACAGACAAGCTTCATGTATGTGAACAAGAAACGCATGACATCGCTGGCGCGTAGGCTCACTGTGCTTTTGATATTTCTCGTCAAGCCACATCAATTTGTGGCCGCAATAATAAATGGTCTGGCATCTTCTTTTTCTTTTCTGCACAATCATAAAGCTCTCAGGAACAATAGAATCCCGTGACTGCCAGAATCAAGAAGTCCGCGGTAGGCAAGGGGTAGATATAGCTATCTGCGTAACGACATAGCCTGGAGCAGGTTCTGTACTTAAGTGACATTTTGGCACTGTAACACTCACCTCGGGTGAATATCCTGACTTATTAAACTTTTTTTCATTCATAATGTTCTGAAAACAGTGCTACGGTAGAAACTAAGCCCAAATCAGGCTCTAAACTGCCAATGCAGCGATTCAGTTAAAGTAAGAAATCAGAAAGTTGTTCAAAGACCCAAGGGTGATGCAAACAAACCCACGCATCATAAATAATTGCCATGCCAGATTAGGAACTGTAGTGCTGGCGCGAGCACTCAATATAGTGCTAGATTTCTCAATAGCATTAGTATGTTGATGTATGTATGATGATACTGGCATTATTATGATGCGTGTTTCCTGCTAATACCTGCGTGAGACATTGGCATGGAGCATAATGACGCAGCCTTCCTTGTGGAGTACCGGAGCCTTCCTTGCTCTATGCGTTTCCTAGACGACCAATCGTACAACGCTCGCCGTGTTTCTTTTTTTTTTTTTTTTTAACACAGAGGCTCTTTCTAGCTATACGTATTCGACTAACTTCCGGTCTAAGCCCAACACAACTTATGAGACCATTGGCTTAGGTTTCTCAACCACTATGCTCTTTCAACCTCGTATACCTAATTACTGCCATGCGCTCTGAAAACACTTATCCCAGACAAAGCTCCGAGCTCTGCTCACTAAATTCGATAAATTGAAAATAAGTAGTCCCCCACAAAATTTTACCTACGTTCCTTGGCAGTAGTGGACTGAGTCAGCGCATTTTTTCTCGCGTTTACGCAAACCTCTGATGGGGCTTATTCTCCAATTGGATTAAAATATCGGAAATATTAATCATAATGCCATTTATTCACAAAAGGAGGACCAGAGATCCCTGACTAGGGAGGGGAACACAGGTTAGGGCAAATATGCACCCACTCACGGAAATTAATCACGAAATGCACTGTCACGGCTTCAACAAAGCACGGGCAAAGCAAGTCTACAGAACTGAAAGTGGTGGCAAACAGCTACTTTTTCTTTTGTACGGGCTTCCTTACTCTCTGCCAGTTGTCCTTCCTATTCCTTTCTTTTCCATTTTTTTCATTTATTTCGTTCGAGCTTAATGCGACTGAGCTGTATGTGTTGCATTACACTAATGGCATTCCATACAATGCAGGAAAAAAGAAATGCGATCTCTTCTTGCGCCACTCTTGTACTGCAGAACGCACCAGGTGAAGCCATAAACAACAACTTGGTACGTTTTCTCTTGAAACTGCTTACCGGTGTATAGGATAACACCATATTAAATTATCCTTGTTCTTTCTTGCAACACTCAGTTTGTCGCATCGAAAATATAAGGAGTGAGCATGGCGCGTATATATGAAATGAATGAGCTTTCATAACGCATGAGCGTCGTATGGTCTCACTTCTTTTCGTTAATCCATTTTTAGTAGACTGCGTACTTTCATTCGGGGTTTTCTCGGGAGCATCGAGTGGTGCAAGCATGTTGGCGTTGCACTCAACAAGTCTGAAAGCTGGGGAGGTATTCTTTAAGAGTCCACTTTGTGGATATGTCCATTTCGTCTGCTGCTGAAGTTATGATTGGTTGGGCTTGGCTGCGCGTCAACGGCAGCCCAGGTACCACAGCCAATCAGAACTTCAACGGCAGACGAAATGGACACGTCCACTAGGTGGACTCTTACAGAATAACTCCCCTAGTATTCTTTGTAAGGATTCAGCCATAAAAACAAAACAGCCAAAAGAAAAGTAGACAAGTGCTGCCTACTCGAAGGTGTCCCCGTGTTTTTCGCGCTCATTTGTTCTTCAGCTTTGGGCTCTGGGCAGACAAACTTGTAACTCTCGTTATATTTCTTGAGATAAACGTTGGAGCCATCGTTCCGGCTACCGCGCTCGCGTTGTTGACGTCGTAGGCCGGCGCTCCAGTGCCGGAAGCACCTTGTCGTCATTTCGTTTTCCAACAACAACAACAAAATATTAAGAAAAGCTATTCTAAAGTGATAGGCTCTCCGCGGCAGAAAGTAGGCTTATCTAAAAATTCACGTGCCCTTGTCAGTCCCGCTGATCCTAGACTTTTTCCGATTTCTTGAGAGCATACTTCGGGAAACACGCCAATGTTGCTTTATGATAAACAACGATCGCCAACGATAAAAGCATACTCAGTTCGTATTTTTACACGGACAGCATTGCGCAGGTCATCTTGAGCGGCGCTGTGATTACAGCAAGCGACGCTAAGGGATTGTACGCAAGGCTAGTGTGACATTGACTGAAGTCTCACTAAACGTATTACGGTGCTAGTTTATTGCTGTCATCGCAATAAATGAATTTCGTTAGGTGAAAGTGCATTTTATTTCATATTTTGAACAAGGTTTAATTTCATTTCCACATCGACTAATGCGTTGTAATGCGAAGCTTGTAACTAAAATAAACCTGTACTGACACAGACAACTAGGTAGTGTGATGGTCTTATGAGCGGTAGTCAGCTGGCGCAAGGTAGGGGTAAGTGAAGGTCGCCGACAGGGGCCTTAGCTCTGCAGTAGATATAAACGCTTAAATTGAAATTAATAAAATTCTAGGAATTTACGCACCAAAACTACGATATCATTACGAGGCATGATGGGGATGGCATAAAAAATTATGATAGCGACGATGAGGTTGACGATGATGTCGACTACTGAACATCAAGAATGAAACAGAAAGAAATGTGGAGCGCGCAATCTCAGACTTCAGCAGGAGTTCAACAAAGTTACGTTCAAACGCATGCACGCTCTCTGCATATATATTGAGACAAGGTGGCACGTAACGAAAAAAAAAATAACAATAATAAAAAAATTAAGCAGGAATCACTCATTCGATAACTTAGCACTCAAGCTACAAATTTTGAACTGGCTTCCTTTTTTTTTGGCTTGCCGGCTCCGTTACTATACGGACTACCCATTTCCCGCCCCTAATTCACTTTCGTACCACACACTTCCAGGCCGTTCGTACTTCCGCAAATTTGTTAGCTGCCACTATACGTCGTGGAGCGCCGTGTGGGCGTTATAATTTCGCACACCTGCCTCACTCCATGGCGAACTCACGCGGCTATGGCGGTGCAAACGCCGATAGCGACCATCGCTCTTGTGTATCATACGCAGCAACGCAATTTGCCGTCGCCCTTTGAGCGCTGCGCTCTTCTCTTGTGCGTAATAAATTTCGCTCTCTCTGGCGCGTTGCGTCGGTCGATAAACTTAGTCTTGATTCTGCGTTATATTTGCGCCCACCTGGAAGAAACTCGCTTCGAACCAACCGCACATTTAAGGTGGCGCCATCTTCGCCAACTGCTCCGTCAATGAGGCCCGCTTGCACCAGGTGCGTGCAGTGTTCATGGGCGACCTTGCAAGGAAGCGTTGTAAAACTGCCCGTAGTTTAGACAAACTGGGACGGAAGAAGAAATGGACGCTCCGGATGCGCCACGGAGCCCACACATTTGTCGGTTCTCTTTAGAGCGGCGTTTGAAATCTTAGCAGTGTACCTAATGGGGGCTTCCAATGCCTTCAGAACTTCGTTAACCACTTAGTTAAGCGGTGGCAGGACGCCGGTATTATGTTAATTGGATTATCTCGAACTTCACCTGTCCTGCGCTGTTTAGTCAACACTGAAGCCGTAGAACTCGCCTAGATTTCTGTTCTTGCAGGCTATTTCAAATTCATCGAAACTTTCTAACTTTAAGATTAAAAGTCAGATCTTGGGGTTTCACATGTCGGAACCGCCACCTGATTTTGAGGCACGCCGTAGTGAAACACTCCGGATCAACTTACCATGCACCCAATGCACGTTGCACAAGTGTGTTTCTCTCTCTCTCTCTCTCTCTCTCTCTCTCTCTCATTCCGCCTTCATCGGAATGCGGCCACACGGGCATGGATCGAACCCCGCTACCCCGAGCTCAGCAGCGCAATGCTTTATCCCCTGGGCTACCGCCGCTCGCCTAGCTTTCTAAGTTCGTCTAGCTCTCTTAAACGCAATCTCATTTCGCAATAGGACGCGCTGCAACATGATATTCTTGAAAGAGCCACACACCGGGCGCGTTCAGTGGACACTTGCACGCATTTCGCATTTTTCGAGTGCAAATGACATTGCGGGTCATTCTGCTTCAGATGTGTCTGGACGAACTGAGCCAGACATGCCGGCCGGCAGGCGTTCCAAAATGTGCGGCCGCTCAGAAAGAAAAAAAAAGGCGGAACACGTAGGGCTCCTGACAGCTATGGCCTCACTTCTACGGCGATGATGTAACAGTAGAGCTACAGTACGTTTTCTTGCGGTCAACAGTGGATGGACAAGCTAAGCCTCAGAACGGAGCCACCGTTTACGCTAAGGGAGATGTCGATCTGACGAAGGCAAGTCCGTTTGGGACAAAATTATTCTGTCATAAAAAAGTAGCAGCGAGCGCTGACTGCTGGTACCAGCATCTCCTCAAATACAGTTAACAGAGAAAATTGACAAGCCCGCTTGTCGCAATATTGGCGCCGGAGACATTCGTTGTTCGATCACTGTTGATCATTCCAAGTCCAAACCTTCCTTTCATAGTCTGTGTTGTTTTGAGTGCGCTTTTATCAAGTTATTGCCGCTTCATTTACGCAATCCTTTTCCGATTCTATTACAGTCCGATTATTACCGCCCTCTGTACCAGAGCGCGAGGACTATCGGTACAACTAGCCCATGTAAGTATCGGATGGTAAGAATAATCCAAATAAAGAAACTGTGCCATTGTGATCCAGGTGGTCGGAGAATACGACCTCTCTATTGCGGTGTTGCTTGTTCAAATTTTGTTGATTTAGACTATAGGCTAAGCGTTCATCAAAATAAAGAAAATAAAGCTGGCATGTGGCAGAAGAATACAAGTACCAAAAGAGGCAGCCTGAAAAATGCTACATTTACTGTACAGTGAGCTAGCGGGCTGTTGGTAATCCACACATATTTGTTTTTTACTGCGCCTACCTGAGACGTATAGAGCAAATGACATTCTAAACGCCTTCATTTCCTCTACATCTCGTTCATTGATATACTTTCCGTGAGACCTTGAGAAGGGGTTTACAATAGAATCAGGTGATATTCGCACTTGTCTTTTTTTTTCTCGTCACTTACTGCTTTATCAATTAAGCCTTAGATTTAAGGCATTCCCGTTATTATGCAACACAGGGTTATCTCTGCGACTATGTTAGTGTTATGTTAGCCTTGAGACAGTTAGCCTTGCGACGCAAACAGAGCCGCTGAAACGCAAACCACTGAAGATAACGGAGTGTACTGGCTCGTGCGGTTGGTCCCCCCTATGAACTCCTGTCAGACCACTTTAGATGCCACGCAAATAATCGTCGCAAACATAAAGTTCCCAACTTTCTTCCCCTTGGGGAAATACAAAAAGGGGTTCCGATTTTGTATATCCAATACCGCATATCTGAGAACACCAGTGCGTAAAAGTGTGGGCAGAAATCGATCGCATAGAAAACACTTTCTCAAGCCAAGATTTTAGGTAACACCACTTCGAAACGAGGTTGTGCTCACCGTTGCACGCATACGCTCTTTAGCACAGTCCTTGGAAATACTTGCCCACTTCGCAACTAAATTATGCAAAAAAAAAAACAATGCCATCCAACAAATGTCCTGCAAAAGACAGCTAGTGTGGAAATACCATAATGTTCCGAAATCTTGCAACAAGGACAGGTGTATCTGCAGGAGTGCTAGCCTATCTATGAGGGCACTTTGCCGTAGCATTTTGATAAAAGCATGCTTTCCATCTTACGTCCCGAACATCATAAAAATGAACCTTCAACAAAGGAGTTACATTGATCGGTAGAGCAGCAAATATATTTTCTACACACCACACTCTTTACGCTTTAACCACCTATTATATGTTCTTAGCACCCTTCTGCGCCCCAATTAGCGACGAGCAGTTCATGGACTATACAGACTACACACCTCGTCTGAGCAGTTTCCTTTCCTGTCAAGATAGCTGTTCATCAGTCCTTCTTACTAGGCCGTATGCCCCCTGCTTACTCAAGAGAGAGAGAGAGATGGGGAGGAAAGGCCGGGAGATAAACCAGAAGCAATATCTAGGCTGCTACCGTACACGTGGGTTGGAGGAAAAGGGAGTTAGAAAGGAGGGATGATGAGAGAGAAAAATAAAACAAGGTGTACTAAAGAAATTCGCTGAGTACTGTATATCCCAGAAAGCGCAACGATAGTTTAACAGCATTCTTATAAAATGTAGGGTCATACATGCGTTGGATAATTGTTTGTTTCGACAGAGGTTGGTCGCCGAACTTGTCGAGCACGTCAATAAGTGTGCGTCCCTGGGCACAATACTTCGGACACTCTCACAGAATATGGCTGATGCTGCCCTTTCACGCGCTGTGGTCACAGGCTCTAGTGTCGGCCATTCCTATGCGGGAGGCGTAGGCATTGGTGGGCACCACGACCGACCGCAGTCGGCAAAAGAAGGTCGCGTCCATTCGGGGCAGTCCTATGGTACCTTGAGGCTCAATTCGGGCTCCATGGAACGTAGTAGTGTGTTTCTGAAGCCGGGCTCGTTCCAATGAGATAGTGTTTGTTGGCGTGCAAATATGCGAAGCCTTCTTGTGGTATCCTCCTTGAAAGCGGGATTGATAAAATCTGGACTTCTCCATGAGGTAATCGACTCGCTTCGTCCGCACGTTCATTACCGATAATACCACAATGAGTAGGCAACCACTGAAAAATGACGCAATGGCCCCTATCGGTTAAGTTACGTATCGCTCCTGCAAATATCAAAATGCCCACTGTTCTTGTGGGCCCCGTCGCAATGCTGCCAATAAACTCTGCCGTCATCTAGTCTATCTATGGCTTGGAGTAGCATATTGAAATGCGTACTCCTTTTTTATCGGAATGGTCCACAGCCTATTTTGTGACTTCTGCGGGTGCAACGAAACAATCGCGCATCTTTGTGAGTGTCCTCGTTTCAACCCGCAAAAAGCAGACCTCTCAGCCACCCTAGACCGACTGGACAAGCACCCAATAACGGAAAGCAACATCCTTGGAAACTGGCCTATGCTAACATCAGCGCGAGCCGCTATAGAGGCGCTGCTGCGTTATTTAAAAGACACCGGACTTTGTGACAAATTGTGACTGTGCACTGTATAACATAGGATTGGACGATCACACTGTGTAACACTAGTAACGCCTTCGCACACCGAGTGACAGTGCCCACAGAAACAGTTCTCTATCGTATGTATGTGTGTGTGTGGGCGGGGGGGGGGGGGGGGGGGGGTATTCTTTGGGGCGGCAAGTTATGCAGCTTTCGATGTTTTCCAGAGAGATATGTTAAAATAGATCGTGGGAGCTTTCGTCGGGTTGACAGAACATGCGGTTAAGCTGTTCCGTAAAACCGAGCCATCGGTGGTTATGTTCGTGTACTCGCTGTACGTTTCATATACGAGGAGCATGGTAAGCTGTTTGAGAGCTGGCGATGACAAGTCTACTCGCTTCTGGATGCCAGGTGCAATCAGGTGGTGGGGTAGAATGAGACACTAAGGAGGCGTCGAAGGTTTCGCTGCAGCTGTGATGCCGGATGGCAACGACTCATTCTGATCTGATAAAGTTTTCTAGAACGAGGTACGTGGCCTCCTCGCGGGTACTTGTGCTCTTTTGTGACGTTTACGCGTAAACCCATGTCATATTACAGTATGGCCAACGGCCAAGCTATACAGTATGGGAGGACATACCTATTTTTAGGTCTCCTTATTGATAGAGACTTATTGTTGAGCCCTCACGTCTCGTGCGTGAAGATGTCATTGACAGGTATCTGTCGATCTTTTCAAGTTCTTAGCCAGAAAGAGATGGGGATATGTCTCCCAGCGCTATGCTGCAGTTATGTAGAGCGACATTTCTGGGCTTTCTGCGATGCAGCTTTCCCACCCTGACCACTGCAAATAAAATAAGTCTACGCATGGCCCAATGTATCCAGGCTCAGACTTCGAGGTCTTCCTCGACGAGCACCAGCAGCGGCAACTATCACGATCGCTCGAGATTATCTCATCATGACGCATATTTCAGTTGAAGCGCTCAGAGAACACACAAGGCATCTTGCCCGGACACTTTCTGACTTAGAGCATCGCCGTTTATGGATGTGGTGGTATGCTTGTGGTGGTTTGTTGTTGAATGGTGGTGTGTTGTAGCTGCGGGTGGGTTTAGCCTGGCGATCGAGGCCGGCAATAGCTCCACCTGAGTGTCTCTTGTGGCGTCACTGGTGTATTTACAACCTGTCGAAAGGGTCAGTGTCCCTTAGAAATCTAAGAAGGCGTAAAGCTTCCTTTCGGGCCATTACCGGATCGTTTTGGAAACACAAAGCGGTGCAGGTACGCATGTGGAAGGTCTTTCTTCTGTAGGTTCTCGAGAGTTCGTTGAGCAGCCATGGCCAGTGGAGTCCTGGAATGAGGACACCACCCACTCGACCTCAAGAGCAGCCACCTCGATGGTCCAAATAAATGTCTCTCTCTCTCTCTCTCTCTCTCTCTCTCTCTCTCTCTCGAGAAGAGCCTCTCTTTCAGCAGGGTAGCTTGGGCACGGCCAAAAAAAGCTTTCTACTCACACTTTCCAGACTGCTTCCTTTGTGGGCGTCCGCTCTTTCTACAGTAACCTTCTTTTTTTTACGCATCTTATCTCGGTAGGTAGCGCAGGCTAGCAAGCGTCTCGCTTACCGTTTCTTTTTATTAAATAAAAGAAAAAGTATGATCTTCCTAACCTGCACTCGACTCCTCTTTTAAAGGGCTGTTCTGCGACATAGTCAACCTCTGCACATACACACACACACACAAACAGAAAGAAGAAATTGAAAAGAACATTGGCAATATGGCGGTGATATAACTTCAAACTTACGTTTTCGATGGCGGCCAACGCCTTGGTGCAAATGTTCTTGTCAGTTCACTGTGAACACCGCAACCAGAACGGGGAACAACGGTTCCGAGTACAACGCAACGCAGCCCTCCGATCAGAAAGCAGCGCCGAGATTCCACAGGTGGTTGGCGCCGAACAGGGACGGGCAAAAGCAAACGCGCTCGCGTTACGTATTTCGTGGCAAATTCGGCGTGCTGGTTTTTTTTAACTCGGTGGAGAATGGACGAAACTAAAGACTGGAGCAGACGGCAAAGCTAGGGAAATGCTAGGGAAATGCTAGCGGTGAGAGAGAACCAACACGACGGAGACGCGAGAGAGTTAGAAGGATTACCTGTTTCTACTAAGCGCTTTTGTAGACGTTCTGCCTAAGACGTTCCCAATGCAGAGACCACGCCTGCGTCATAAGTGCCTTCATCGTCGCCGATTTCGAAGTTCGAAAGATCGGAGATTGAAAAGAATGTCCGGTCGACGCCGAGCGACGAGCTAGGATGAGCCATGGACGAGCGGATTTTTTTTCTAAAGTCGATTGCCTAACATATTTCTTTTCTTCACTAGAAAAAAGAAATACGCTAGCATAGAGAGCTGAAGTGAAAAGCCAAATTGAACAACTGACTTCGCAAGGCCAGGCGAGTGCCGATGGCTAATTACGGTCTCTCCGGACTCTAATCGACGTAAACTTATGGCGCTCAGTCAGAAAATGTATCGTTCCACGAAGGCGGATCGAGAGAGGGAGTGAACACGTAAACACCGGTTTCTGAGCAGCACACCGAGAACAAGAAAGAAAAGAAACTATACAAGAACAGGGCAGTTTTCGCAAGTCCGAGCCACTGCGAACAACTACGACTAACGACGAGGCAAAGGCGACGGAAGCTAACCGCTAAGCGGGCCACTATCAACCGGGAACTTCGCGCCGCAGTGAATAGGAACACCGGGTTCTCGGGCGAATACAAAGTGAAAGAGGAAATAAAAGTTACAAGAACACTTAATCGCAGCAAAACGATCAAGCTGGACGCTCGAAATGGCCAGCCGGGGTTGTGACGAAAGGGCCGAAAGGACTCCTCACGGTAGCGGCGGAAACGAAAGGAGGCGGCAGCAAGTGGGTCCCGTCACGGCGGACGCATCGGCGACGGCGGCTAACGGAGACGTTCGGACGAAGGAGCGCCGGCGGCGGCGACCAACCCTCCCTCCGCAAAGAGAGGCGCCGGAGAGTCCCTCGTGCACCCGCGGCGTCTCCCGGAAAACTCGCGGGCCGGATCAAAAGCGGGAGACGCTCGCCTCTCCCGTGGCTCGTCGGGATGAGGCTAGTTCCCGGATCTGCCGCCAGGAGCTCCTCGGTCGCTCGCCGCCAAATAGGGACGTGCCGTTAGTGGCGCCCGGAGGCCCGGAGGCATCGCTGGAGGAGAAGCGACACGTGGCCTGGTAGCGGCGCGCTCTCACGCCCGCCGCTCGACGCGCATGCGCGGAAGAGGAAGCGAGGGAGAGAGAGGAGGACGTTGGTAGCGAAGCATGGGAAACCGACGCTCCCTTTTGCTCCCGCGCCTCCACAGCCCGATCTGTGGGAGTAGCCTCGGCGAAGCTTTCTGAAAGTGTCGCTGTCTCTGTTAGGGCAGCGGGAAGAGGACAAATGTAGAATGTGCGAGGACGGCGAGCATCTCAGTCTTCTATTTTATCGTGCGGCAAATGTTTCTGTTCCTCCAGAGTAGGCTTTATTACCCAGTTGCACTAGTTCGTTTGAAGTGCGCCCTAGTTTCGAAACTTGGTTACTTCCAGAAACCCGGAGCAGCGCCTGTTAGTTCCGTGTACACTGCGCTGCCCGCAGAATTCTGAGGGTTCCACTCGCGTATAGACCGGCCGTAAGCACCCCCGACTCCTGAGCATTCATAAATGATCCACGGGCATTCACTCGTCGTCTTCCGACTATGCTTGTAAATCTAGCGTTGAATGGCACCGCCGCAGATTCGCAGTCAAGTTTTGTCAGGCGATCCTGTCAGAGTCGCGTGCGCTTCCTTGCCTTTCGTTCTTTTGTGCTTGCTTGCCTTTGTTTTTGTAGTTGTTTCTTCCTTTAAAAGGAGGAAAGAGTGGGTGTTGGTTGGCCAAACTAGTGTCAAAAGACAGGTAAGAACGCAAGTAGACTCACTCAACCGTGAACTGATTACCAGTTTTCGAGGACATTATTAGTATAGAAGATGAAAGTACCTTGAGAGAGTTGGACGGCGGGGTGTTGATGGTACTTAGCCTCGTCAATAAATAAAGACGGAAGGGGGCCAACACTCAGTCTAATGTGTACCGTCAATCCCGGGATGAGCTGCCAACGAACCGGATGGCCTCATCCAGTACGGGAACAAGGATTGGGTTCTTGTATCAAGCAAAAGAAAGTAATGTGCCCGTTGTACAGGAACAAGGACCTGCTACTTTTATCAAGAAAAATAAAATAATTTGCCCGTTGTACGACGCTAATCCCTCCGTGATCTTCTACCAGAGGAATTTCTACACAGCAATTTTCTTACGGATCCCTTTCCTGATCAGCTGACGCTGTTTGTAGCTTTCACTGTACTGCATAAAAGTCGTGAGAAGGATTACACGTGCCTTTATCGGCAATTCAAGCCTTTACCCGCCACCTATGCTGGACCGGTACGACGTCATCCCGCTCTGTGAATTAATGAGGGCTCGATTCGCAGTGTAGGCCGCATTCCAACAGGGGCGAGTTGCAAGACGACCTGCGCTTGTACAGTCCAGCGCACCTCAAAGAAACACGGGGAGGGGGGGGAGGTATTCCAAGCCCTTTAACGCAGCTTCTACGGCACCCCGCATATACGTTTCGTCCAGTTAATTGTCCACTAATAATTCTTATTACTCTATGTCTGCTCTCAGTGTCCCTTGATTCCACATATGGCATTCGGTATGCCGAGCTAAAATAAAGGACCTAACAAGTTTCACCGATTTGTGCTAGTGTGTACCACCTAAATAGTATCACTCGGAATGACTCCTCTTCATCGCGTTGTGCTTGACATGCTCTGGTTGTGTGTATTAAATGCAATACTTCGAAGATTAGCTTCCCTTTCCGAGGGAATGGAATGTCCACCGGTGGCAAAAGACAAAAATTTGCATTCATATACTGCGCAAGCAGTATATGAGCAGTACGCAGAACTTCGACGTTCTGCGTACACATAATGGTACGCCCGTCTCCTTTCAACAATTGTTTTGTTTTTTTTCTCACTGTTTCTTGCCCACTGGTTTTCGGCTGAAATTCGATTACCCCATGCCAAACACTGTTGGGTTCGATAAAGATGCCTAACTTCATCTCTTTCTTTAAATACATTTTTGTATATTTATTTAGTTACATTTCTTTTTTCGTTTCTTTTTCTAGTGTAGCTCTCCCGGAAAAAAGTAACTGCTGCTGCCGCATTCTGACGTCTTTCCGAGACAAAACATTCCGGCTTTGCGATCTGCATTGCGGTTACTTTTGGTTTTGCTTCTATTTTCTTTTTCTTCCCCAATCAATAACTGCAGCCGGAAAATTCTTACCGGTTCAACTGTGCCCTACCCGTGCCTAGCGTCGTCCTCACGAACGCCTTTCGATTATTGGGCGCGAGAAAAAAAAAAGGAAGGAGCTGCAAATAATGGCTTCAGTACGTCTGGCAATGCAAACATTTTCGCCGTGCAGACGCCGTAACGTCTATCGGCTGTCTCTGCGCACTTACGGTCCGGACTTTCTTTTTTTTTTTTTTTGCAACCTTTTGCCGCACAACGACAGACATTCTTTAGTGGGAGCTGGAGATGTTTGCCTCACCGTGAGCTGATCATGCCAATTCATAAGACATTAGTGTTTCGTGAAACGACGAACTCGTACACGGTGGGCGTGCTCACAACGCCCGCACGTAACAAGCGCAAACACACACGGTAACAAGCATCTAGGAGAGAGAGAGAGAGAGAGAGAGAAAGAGAGAGAAAGAGGAGGCAGGGAGGTTAACCAGAATAACGCCCGGTTGGCTACCCTACACCGGGGAATTGGAAAGGGGAAAACAAAGATGACAGAAAGAGAGAGGAGGGAAGGAAAGAAGGAAATTAGTGGTGAGTTCGCTGACGCGTGTGGTCTAATCGAAATTGCATTAATAGTCACAGACGTTCGCACACGCCCGTCGTCCTCAAGAAGCACAAAAGCGCCTTCACCGCTTGATGGGCCGACGAGCGATGGGGGCGGTGTTCCAGCAGAACAAGCATCTAGAGCGTCTCGTTCAAGCCATGAGAGTAAACTAAAGGCGCGCTTCATTGCGCAGTCGAAGCCGCCAATGAATTCCAGTCTATCGACCGCAAGTGGGCGTGGCGCATGTCAACTACTGGAGTTTCAGTTATTCGTGGGGGTTTAATAAGCAAGCCCAGCATACACGGCTCCTCCGCCTGACGAGTTGGTCAGTTCGCGTCGAAATTTCGCGTGTAGTTTGAATTTTGTCGCGACTTTCCGGTTACTGCTGCGCGTGGACGCTTTGCGTATACCTACTTCATCCGAGATCGATCAGAGGTGCTCTTCTGGGTCTTTTCAGAGTCTGCCATATTGCCGAATTCGCCGTATTTTAACAGCGTTTATAGTAGTGACTCACAGTGTGAGGACGACGGAATTCAAGAAACATGGGGGAATTCGAGTATCCTAAATGGTACCTCCGCCCCTCCCTCTCCTCCCCCCCCCCCCCCCCCCCCGACATACTCGTCTCGTATGGCGATGCCGGACCGGCAGTGACCAAGACTGCTGATTTACTAAGTGAAAGGAACAGTGCTGCCCTTTGTCATGGGATACCGAAACGCCTCCCCGAAGACGACGGTGCGCTCTCCTCTGTTTCATCAATTTTGCTCTTCAGTTGACAGACACCGCAATCACTTCTTTCGTTGAAAAAAAACTGCCTTTTTCCTCCGACGACAGTTTATCTTGAAAGAACCTGGACAAGGGCTGCCTCTATGCATAGTAATAAAAAAATCTCGCGCCACCAAAGTCATTTGAGTGTGAATGATCTGGTGGTTTAGCGAGGGGCCTCATAGCGGTAGACCTTGTCGTAGGATTTCGTATTGTTTCAGGTGCAGTCCTTCCGTGTCACGAGACACTGAAGGACTGCAGCTGAAAAGACCGCGTTACTGGCCTTCTAACAACATAACGCACATCATCTAATTTGCCAGGGTCTCTGAAGCAGCTTACAATGGAACTAACTAGAGAGACCATCTGCAGAATCTAGCATCAATGCATCAGTTATAATAACTTCTCTGCTACATTCGCCCATTATGTCAGTTTTTCGAATAACAATTTCTAGATATTTCTTAAAACTAGCTTAAGTATTAGAAACTGACTAAACGGATCAGAGCAAAATTCTTTGACAGTTTTTCCTGTGATATTTATTGCGTTCACAGACGTCGGTATTGTGTCTCAAGTTAATCGAAGTCAAGGTAATCCTCAACGCTCTTCGTGAAATAAAGCATAATTAACATTATTGGCCTCGTGACCAAAGACGTGTGTCGAACAGCCGTCGTGATGTCGCTACAAAGAACAAAAGAAAAGAGAATTTTAATTGGTTCCTCTTCATCATCATCATGAGCAGCAGCAGCAGCCTGGTTAGGCCCACTGCAGGGCAAAGGCCTCTCCCATACTTCTCCAACAACCCCGGTCATGTACTAATTTCCTCCTAATTTCTCTTAATTCCTCTTAATTTCTCTTAATTTCTTGAGCTTCGGAAAAATTGAAATACAGGCAGGGATTCAGTGCGCAAACCCGACGGCAAGACCGCGGTCACGCGTACAGTCTCTTCAAAACTTCCGACGAAAACTACGCTACCTCCTGAAAGCGTGGACCGGGAGATAAGTGGCGCGTTCCCTAGTATCGCGCTAGTCCATCCTCCCAGAAGAGACGTGATCACACAAGCGAGTCATACACGCGGCGAACATCGTACGCTGCATCTCATTAAGGAGCGCACAGCTGTGCCAACGAATGACCCCAGGGCGCCGCGTACGACAGAGAATAAAAGGAGCGCGAGCACGGCAGATAAAAGCATATACGTCTGCAGGCACAGAGAATATGGCAGGCGACGATCACGACGTGTCGTCTGCACTTCTGCTCGCTTTTCCTTCTTTCTTTCTTTTTTTAATCCTAGGGATGGAGGGGGTGAAGCGACATCTTGTCCCCGCACTCAATACAAGATGGGCACAACGGGCGCATAAATCTGCTCCTCGCGGCGCGACGATAGCGCGAAGACGTTCGACGATACTAGCCGTCTCCTCCCCACAACCCTGGTCGTACGTTTATGAGCCTCTTGCTGTCCGGATCGAGCAACTTATCTCCGGAGTCCGACGCCAAACCTGTCTTTTCTGGCTTGCTTTTCACGTGTTTGTTCGGTTCGCCGATGAGCACGATCTTGCCGCATCGCTCATAGGACGTTTACGACCTCTCTTCCAGGTGCTATTACAAGAGCCAGGCGATGACAGCGAAGGTAATAAATGATACGATGACAGTGTATGCTACAGAGAAGTATTCACGAAGCGTACTATAGCATAGAGCTGTATTGTCAGGCGACAGGGCATCCAACAGGAATTTGTTAGTACTGCTCCGCTTACTTGGAGACATGCTCTGGACTTCCGCGCAGGCTTCTGAGCATTCTTCAAATCCTTTTGTGTCTGATGTGCCGGGTTGAAACATCTGCTTCATTTGCTTCCAGCACCTCTTATAGTGGATTACTTGAATATGACTAACATTAGCTGCGAGACAAATCGTAACGTTTGGTTAGGTATGCAGTGAAGATTTGCTAAACCATTGTCCTATTATTCACATTGGAACACATATTGCAAATGGGTATTGAAGCTGGGCAAACAACAATGTCGCGTCTATTTGGCAGAAATTCTGAGGTATTGGTGAGAGCAATATTAACTCTTTGTTTGGCTGGTTAAGCCAACATATTGCTGGACCGTGCAGGCCGATCAGGCCGCTCACGTACGTCTACGCTAACGTTGCTTCATCAACTTGAGTTTATACCTCCACCCATCCGTCTAAACGCCCAGCTCTCCTGTGGTTACCGGAATACCAGGCACGTTCCGCGATCTGAGAAATTCTGAGGTAAAATTTTTGAGGTATCCGTGCTCAGTACGTCAAGCATATCACAAAATACATTGACGCTGCATGAGCTTAGTTTTGTCCCGCACTTCACGAAAAAGTCATTGAGAATAACATATTTATTTATTTATTTATTTATTTATTTATTTATTTATTTATTTATTTATTCAAAAGCGAAGGGTTGTTTTGCATCATTATGCGTGTGGTGCCAACTGCCCGAAACTGTTAACACGTCAAGGAAGGTCAACAGCCACCCGTGCAGTAAACTCTTGAAAGGAACACCTAATTGGCAATAAAGTAAACATACACGTAACATATCGTCACCTTTATTAAGGAAAAGCGGCCCTTATGATGCGTTAGGGTGATTATGGGACTATAAAGAAATAATATGCAGGCCTCTATGCAATATCGCGGCAGTATCCGACGAAATAACACTAATAAATTGGTTCTGATGCAGCGATAAACTGCTGCAGCGAACAATCTCCTAACCCATCTCTCAAAATTAAGCCAGGACAACTTTTTAAAAGTAAACTCCAATAAAACACACGCAGTCATCTTTAAAACAAGAGGTACGTACACTTCACTGACTCACAAGATATTTTACAACTCTGAGAATATAGAGGTTATTGACGCGGTAAAAGTTGCAATGCAATGGGACACATTACAATGGGACGCTCACGTGGATTTTAACTCCGGAAACTGAGCCGCATAACAGGTATACTACATCGAAATCGGTACCTTTTACCAACGTCAGCTAAATTGACCATTTATAATGCTCTCTTTGCCTCGCGTGTAAATTATTGCTATCTTGTATGGGGCACAACATCGGCTTCCAATCTCTCTAAAATACTACTGATGCGAAAAAAAAATTATATGCGCTATTGCAAATGTGCCGTACAACTCACACACTGAAGGTCTTTTCACCAAGCACAACACAACAAAAAGTCATCATCTCTACAAACAAACTCTCCTGCTCACCTACTACTTTCAGGTAAAAGATAGAAGCAACTTAATAACAAATATAGAAAACTTAAAAAGGAATACACCCACGTAAGACACGCAAAGCCGTGAAAAATGGCTCATACCTTTTTCAAAAACAAATTACGGCCATCAATTGGCCGCAAACAACTTGCCAAGGCTACTAAATTCTTATCTAGAAGCCGGCATTGACATCCATGCCTTGACGCCATCGGAGCTCAAATGTCTTGCGAAAACTATGATTTAAATCACCATGGTACAGTGAAACCACGTGTATTGACAGTGAAAGAAATGTCCTTACTCCCTTTAATCGATATAACCCACTGTTATTTGTTTTTCATTTCTGAAAGTGTTCTTTGCTACCGGTCTGCCAATATGCAAAGGGGGCCAAGGACCACTCAAGCTGCAAATAAGCAGCTTTTACCGTGGCCCCCTCCATTGGCTTGTAAATGGGTCCAAATAAAATGAAATGAAATTCTTCTCGAGAATTCACGATACTGCAGAGTGTTGTCCGCTCCTAGGGGCAACAGTTATTAGTAAGCATGTCTTTCCACCAAGCGAAATCTGAAGTGGAGACGTACATGTTGATATACCTGTAACATATGTTTGCGTTAGGCGCCGTATGAGTCTCGTTCTCTCCACAATACACCGTAAACATGGAGGGAACAGCATTTCTTAGTGACATAGCTAGGATACACTTGTTTTTACCCTAAGAGCAGATTGTCTTGCCCTTTGCAGCTCGTCTTTCTCCCGCCGCCACAGGCAGCTTGGCGCGACGTAGTGAAACGCCCGCATACGTTCTTCCCGTTGGAGCGTTCCCTTTTACGCCACTGGCTGGATAATGATGACGACTATGAATACCTTTAAGCTAAGGCAAATACCCACCAAGGGAAATTGACCAAGAATCGAGCATCGTAGGCAAAATGCAACATTGAATATACTTATAAAACTCACTAGATGAAACTAGGACGAGAAAAGAAAACTGAAAGTTCGACTCGGCCATTCGGACGCTGATGAAGTAATTTGCATGTTCCGCTTCCTGGGCCAAATGCCCTCTTCTTTTATTCCATTCTATTTTATACCCTCGAAAGGCTAACCACACTGCGGTGGCCGAGAGGCAGCTTTGGGAGTTCAAGCGGGTAACAATTGCGAGCTTCGATCGCAGAGCGTTACGCCTCGATGAAACATTTCAGAAGATTGTTACTATACGCGTTCTGGTATCGCACAGCCATGCAAGAAGCGAGAACGAATGAATAGACAATGCTCCATGGGCGGAAAGGCGCTCATGTTGAACAATAAGTTAAATTCAAACGCTAGAACTATCCGAACTGGCGCTATACTCTCTCGAAAACGTACTTTAGGTTCTGCGGAGAAAAATAAGTTTTTTAGTAAGGAAGGGCTTGCTTTATTTCCTCTTCCTTTTTTCTTATAATTTCGTGCCTAAACAATAACGGTTACGACGTCATTGCAATAAAAAAAAATTATCATACATTCAAGCATTTGTACCATGATTTGGCACTAAAATATCCAGATAATTCTCGGTTTCGCTGTTAGTTTTCTTTCTTTCTTTCGCTTCAAATGCAATGTGCTCTTTTTCTGTGGGCAAACAACTCTACTCGTGACATAGCTCTATGGCACAAATGCCATTAGGCGCCGCGTACGTCTGAATTTCTTTTCTTTTTTTTTTTTATGTCTGCGTACGCCATTCTTAAATGGGCCCTGAAACACTTTTTTTTTTTCGAAATCAGGAAATGCGTTTGACGTTAAACTACACTATTTCCAAAATACGTAGTAGCAAAATGTACTTCAATGCGTTCAGCAGAAGCGGAGTTATTGGCAATCAGCGTCGCCTTTGATCCCGTTCGCGGAGCTCCCGCTCCTTCTTCAATGCCTTGCACTGCGAAGGCCACGGGGGAGCGGGGCGTGTCCACAACGCTCCGCCTACTGAAAATCACCGTGGCGCACAGATGAAACTTGATTTTGGATGCTCATGTTCTGTGCAAACAGCGTCGGCTTCGTCCGCTACAGTGCAGTTTGCTATGGCCTCCGAAATAGGTGCACGGACACCACCACACTCTGAGTACGTGTGGAGAGCGAAACTTTGCACAAATGCTGGCAACATTTTAACAGCTGTCTCAGTAAACGAACAAGACAGGCAGATACGCCAGCTACGTCAGAAAAACAAAAGCATTTCTGCCTTCGGTGCATTCGCGGCTTTATTTTGCATCATTTGGTTTTCACGTCTTCCTGACCGTCCGCGGTGTTGCACACCTCTTACAGAAAATAATTCAACCCATCTATGCCGGCGCAATCAGCCAGCTTGCACAACTCTGACTATCGTTCCTCAAGACCGTTGCGTGGTGTACACGGATGCAGCGGTCATTCGACGAGGAACACGAGCCTCCTTCGCAAGCCCTTGTCATCCGGGTATTAAGCTAGTGTACACGCACTTATGCCCCCGAATCGCCGATTGTTTTGGTTACCAGAACTACAAACCATACATGATGCCATTGAGTGTGTCAGCGCGTTACCAAACGTTGCCGAGCTTGTCATTTACAGTGACTCGCTCGATGCATTGAAAGAACTGAAGAAAGTCACAAAGACATTCCAAATCTGCCAAAGAAAGCACGTGGGCTACACAAGTCCTAACACTTCAACAATACAGTGCATTTGATTCAAAGCGCCAGTGAGAGTTCCACCGAACAACTTGGCCGGCCGCTCACCAGCTTTGTCCACTCAACAACTTTGTCCACTGACCTCTCACCAACTTGGCCGACCACTCACCAGCCTAGCTCTCTTTTCGACGCCCGAGTTTTCCCCCAAGCCCTGAAATGCATTCTCCCCGACAGGACACTGGTGCACTTTGTGGGGACGTTCAACTCTCACGCGTCTCTTGATGTTTTTTTTCCCCGCATGGCGCTTGCGTCTCCTGCAATCCGGCTTCTCCGCGTAGCTTAGTCCCGGCGGAGTACGGTGTGGTTCCAACGCATAACGAGAGATGGCGCGAGTGTTGTGCTGCTAACGTCACCTAACGGTGGGGTTACTGGGGTGCGACAGGAAGTAGGCTCTTCCTCTTTGGCTCGGGTCGGCATGCGGCGCGGACGTTCTACGCGTGCGCCTATCCATGCTTCTGCGAGACCGCCTCGCGGGGCCTCGGAGCAGGACACCGGAATGGATGAACACGATCGTTCGAACGCGCCACCGTTCGCATGACCGTACACGATAACGACCAGGCGTTGGCGTCCATCATGGGGCAAACATATTCGCTCGATATCCAGTCGTGGTGATTTGTAGCGTGCCCATGGGCATGTTCTGTGGACAGCAATTTGGCTGGCATAGATTAGTGTATGAAATGGGAAAAAAATGCCCTCGTGATTGTTTGCACTACTTCGTGGTCGTTCCTTTGTCCCAAGAGCACGTGGGAGACCCCACAACTTATACCTCTGTCTGTCTGCTTCCTTCCCCTGCAAGCTTTTCATGGTGGAAGGAGCTTGTCTTCGGGCTGGCGTGGCCCTGATAACTGCTATCACCTGAGCGAGGGGATCTGCTATAGTGACAGCTCTGCAATGTGTCCCGAGTGGCCGACTCATGTGTCTACTGCGAACATTCATCATTTTTTTCTAGCTGTGCCCTGATACTCGGGATATGAGGAAAACGGCGCTCAAGGAGGCGAAAGCAAAGCCTTCGAGAGTAATATACCCGCTGGAGAACGGACAACAAACGCGCTAATTGATTGCTTCAGAACCTGCATCACGCAAGGCTGCATGCAAGTATTTGGTGCCCTTTTGTTCTCTTCTTTTACTTCCTGTGCCTTACTTTAAATCCCCAGAATAAAAAAAAACATCTGTGCTAACTCTGACTTTCGTATATATCACTGTCTCAACAAAGGGGAGGAAGCTTGCCTCCGCTAAATCAGGCAATGCGGCGTTCATCAAGCCGTTCCTACGCAAAATTCAGCTGGTGGACTCCTATTTGCACCTGTAGTTATTTGTTGTACTGGACATACATGATGTTTTTCGAAACAGCGTCCGCTGTACACTTCACATACAGTCTCCATTTGTCACAGTCTAGTGCCTCGACCCTAGTCTTGAGCTGCAGGACGTAACCGAGCCGTGAAAAAACGCTTCCTGTGCATTGCGCTCGACAAAGTCTTGTTCAACTACCTTGAAAGCCACAGGAAGGGAGGTCTCCCAGAGTGAGACTAGAAATACTTTTAAGCGTGTGTTTTAACTTTCTTTTTGTTTGTGAGCGCGACATTGAAAGACTGAACGTTTGATTATCTTTAAAATATCTTTATATTAAGTTGCAAGTGAGGACTGCGGCCAGGATAGTTCACGTTGAAGCCGTCGTCCCCTTTTTATGCACAATCTATTTTTCCTACCATCTCTCCTTTTAATGCAAACGCCAACGCAATTGCCCAATCATGAGCTGAAATATCAGGAGGCTCGGGACCGATGTACACTCTATTGTTCACATTTACGGATGTTTATACACTTATAGTTTAGACCCATGCAAGATTACAGAGTAAAGAGAAGCCAATGTACATTGCCTATAACTTACAGAATATTCTCCTAAGTGTCAGGCAGGTGCAACAGCATTTGACACGACCGCCTATTCGGCATCTGAAGATATATAGCATAATAAAAAATTTCCCATTTCGAACCTCGGTAACAAGGTGTGACATGTAAAATTTAAAACATTCTATATATTCTCACGGAATTTGAAGTTCCTATCGCATGCCTTATAGGTCGTTATAGATCGTTATAGATCGTCTTATAGGTCTGGGCAACATTTCGAATATCCGCGGTAAGACACCCTGAAACGCTTGAATAACCAACTTTATACAATAGCTGTAATGAACCTCACATAGATTAAACATGCATCGCTCGTCACTCAAAACCTGTTTCCTGCTTGAACAAAAATTCCGACCGAACCCGCCTCACAATTGATGTCAATATTAGTGCGATTAGCATTGAAGCAATGTAGCGGAACGCCATATTGCTACCGCAGAAACGCGTGATGTATCGTGTGTTTACGCATGCGCCGTACTGCGTGCGCCATACTGGCTGGAGGCGGAATCGTTGTCGCCACCGTATACGTTCATCCAAGAACGTCAGAGAGTGACCTTGAAGACTTTATGGTCGACAAGTTAGAGTGGATCCTCCTGCTGGACCCCAATCCCGTCGTCATTGTGGGTGATATCAACGTCGACGTATCCGGTCCCGACGGAAAGTGGTTCTTGGCGCTTCTATGGGAAAGGGCTTCGCTGTAAATTTGCGCTTGGTGTGTGTGTTCTTCTCTTACGTCCTCGTCTTTCTTGTTGCGCAATAATACTTGAGTCATGGATTACCAACTTGCCCGGATGCTGCTCCCATTAAGGCCTTCAATGTTACACACACGCCGTGGTTGCTTAGTGGGTATGGTGTTGGACTGCGAAGCACGAGATCGCGGGATCGAATCCCGGCCACGGCGGCCGCATTTCGATGGGGGCGAAAATACCAGTGTACTCAGATTCAGGTGCACGTTAAAGAACCCCAGGTTGTACAAATTTCCGGAGTCCCCCACTAAGGCGTGCCTCATAATCAGAAAGTGGTTTTGGCACGTAAAAACTCGAATTATTTTTTTCAATGTTACGCCAAGACCAATGTCTCCACGACGCGCCGTCGGTCGTTCATAGACCTAACATTCGTTAAGAACATCGCAAGTGTCGTCACAGAACCCATGGTCGGCTATCATAGCGACCATAAATCCATAATTACTGTGGTCACGAGATAAGGGTAAATACAAATAAACATAACAACGTGCATATTTGTTATTGTTTTGTTATTTTATTATATATATATATATATATATTTATATACAGCTCCTCTGGTCATCCACATTTACAAAGTAAAATGGCTCTTTTTTTTTTCTTTGCTAGCGTCGTCTGCTATTTGCTGGACACCTTGGCTAATAATACACCCAATGGCACGATCGACTTGCTCCTGCTCTTACAAACAGCTTTAGCGTAAGAACTATTTTGTGAATGCTGGCCCGGGTTTGCGGTGCGCTCTGGTATAGGCTACCAAAGAGTGCTGCACAGTTTTACTGACCGCAAGCAAATACTGCGAGGAAATACAGTTTTACTTAGCGAGAAACCAAGTACAGCGAAATGCAGATGCCGATAATGCCCCTAACTGGTCATCGCCGGTAAAACAAAGCCTGCCGCAACGGCACGCTGCCCTGACTAGTGAGGGTAACCGAGGAGAGGGGAACGTGAAGTGGAGAGATGCGAGGAGGAAGCGGAGTGAGGAGGGACAGATTCTTCGTACTCTCAGGGTCGACAACTTCCAAGCTCTTGGCGGTCGAAATCGATTACCCGTCGTCGGATGCGCAGAGAAAACAAGACCACCTCCTCTCCCCCCACCCAGTCTCCCCTTTCCGATGAGCAGTGACGCGGAGGGCAAATGTTTCCAGCGAGCGACGGCAGCGTGTACGATACGGCCAACGTTTTGCCGCGGTTCCACGGTCGATTGAGTGACGCGCTGTGCCACGCCGGACCCCGAACAAGTCGACAACCTCCCCTCCACGCCATCCCGCCTTCACCAACCGCTTGCCCGAGTTCATAGGAGGACCAAGTTCAGCGGCATTCCGTGCCCTGCGCGTGTGAAGGAAGGCTGCGGAGTCTGGTGGCGCCAGGGAAGTTTGCACAGCCTTGTATGCGAGCATCCTTCCGCGAGCTCTTCAGTCACGACGGCGACGCAGCGGTGTTGCAACGTACGATGTTATGCGGCGATCATGTACTTGTTCTCTTGGGTGCGACTCCGGCTTTGACCCGAGAGCATCATGCGCCTTCTCTCACACCCCCCCCCCCCCCCCCCGTCCCTCATATTTGCTGACTGTCGCGGCAAATAAGAGGTAGCGCCGAGACAACGTGGGAGTTAGACGAAGCGAAAAACGGCGAAGCGGAGGGATTACCGAGAGCCTGACACGAGTAACCCTCAGAGAAAACGTCGCACAAGGGATGTTTTATATATTTTATTTAAAAAAATATCGGCACTTCGTTCGCCAACAGGGAGCCACTCATCGATACGATGTTCTGTTGTGGAAACTGCTGTCCGAGTTACTGCTGTCCTGTACAGTTGTCTTGCTGCAGCAGTCCAGCTATGGTTGTACTGGGCCGAAAACTCCTGTCCCCGTTACCGTTGCCCTGACTGTTATCCTGCTAAGGTTTTCCAAATACTGTTTCCTGGACAGGAACCTGGCTGTCTTTGCTGCCATTGTCCTGCTATCGTTGTCATATTACAATTCTCAGGCTACTGTCGTCCTAGACTGGAAACTGGTCTGCATGCTTTTGTTGTCCACTACTGTTTCCTTGCTACTGTCATACTGCTACATTTCTCCAGACACTGCTGTAGTGGAGTAAAAACTGCTTTCCGTTATACCGCTATCTTGCTACAGTTACCCAGCTACTGTTGTCCTGGAATGGAAAATGCTGTCCCTGCCACCGCTATCCTGGACAGTTGTCCTGCTACAGTTGTCGTTCTACAGTTGTTCATTTACTACTGCCCTGGATTGGAAACTGTCCTTGCTAATGAAGCTGTCCCTTTGATACTTTTTACTTGAAGACGTGATCCCTCCATCATGGTGCGCCAAGGCAGCTATTGGCAGATCGTGGTCATTACTTCCTGTCTCAAATTGTCGAAGACATACTTCATTCCTGCTCCACCGAACACAAGCTCGCTACCATATATCACCCACAAACGAACTAACTGACTGTACGGCTGAATCGCACCCTTAGAGAGATATTGTCTATGTACGTTTCAGCAGACCATCGCAATTGGGACAGCACTTTGCCATACGTGACATTTGCGTACAATTCGTCACGTCATGATACCACTGGTTCCTCGCCTTTCTACCTATTGTTTGGTCGCCATCCCGCTCTTTCTTTTGACACCTTGCTACCTGCGGTGTCACGACATACCACGAAATACGCCCCTGACGCCGTTGGTCGGGCTCGTATAGCTCGCCAGATTGCCTGTGTTCGACTTACAGCGCCCCAGGCGTTACAAAAGACGCGCTACGACAGTCGCCATCCGAACCTTAGTTTTCTCCCGGAAATCTCGTTCTTCTGTAGACTCCAAGTCGCCACGTCGGCCAGTCCGAAAAACTGCTGTCACGCTGTACCGGGCCCTACCGGGTATTGCGACGATTCGGTCACTTAAATTACGAAATGGCCCCCGCTGCAGACACCCGTCCTCGTTCCAGCTACGAACTAACGCCGTCCACGTGTCCCGTTTAAAACCGTACTGTTTATCTAGTTCGCTACCATTATAGCAAGCGCCGGGACGGTGCTCCAGCCCCCAGGGGTTATATTACGGTACATTTAGACAGGACCGTGCGTGCTACAGGAAGACGAAGAGGAAGTGGTAGACTGTCTCCTGGAGCTGTGATCTTTGCACCAGCCTGCGCCATTACCACTAACTTTTCCCCATGTAAATAGTTGCACGTACATTTGTGCATCGGGCTTCCTCTTCATAACATTATATTAAGTAGACACAGATTTAAGTAAACATTTTGGAAGAGGCGCATGAGCTCTGGTGGAACCCACAAATTTAAAGCGTGCGACTCCAGCACCCGCCGCTCGCATCACTCGATAGTGTTAGCGTCGCAATTTCGCTTGTTAAAGAAGACACTATATCGGAGTCTGCGTGTAATTAACTATCGATAGCTATCAGGATTTGAAGCTCTCTCTCTCTCTCTTTCTCTCTGAAGCAACCGTAACGTTAGGCTTAAGCACATCTGTGTATTCAGGAGCCCCAAACTGCTGATCCTACACATCAGCACCTGGGACGCGGTGCGAGAAACATGGACAAAAGGAGAGACGTACGGACACGCACGCACAAGCGCTGTTTGTGTATGTGTCTTTCGCATTCATTTGACGATTACTAACGCTGTAATACTAAAACACAGTTTGAAAGCAAGTTAACTCGCAAACGCTTGTTCGTCTTTAATTCTGGCCGCGAAGAGTACGTTTATAGAAGAAGCAATAGTATTTTATTTGAGTCGAAACATACTTAGTATTGCAATTATCAATGAGTAATTAGTTTTCTGAGCACTACCCAGCTGGAACTTCACTCCAGCAGGCTGAAAGCGCAACTACGCACTTAGCGTTGTATCACGCGCTTAAATCAGCATTTTTAAGCATGAAACTCAACGTAGCATATAATGATTCATTAGGTACTACAGGGTCAATGTCGTACCGACATGCCCAAGCTTGCATTCTGGTCGGAATGAACCAATGTGGCGCCCGCTGTCTAAATTTTTTTTATTTATTTAATTTGAGCTGTCGGCGTTCGAATCGGCGTCGAGGCGAGGTTCTGAAAAGCTGCGGGGTAGAATGCTAATTTGTTATGGGATAACAAGAACAGCTGAAAGACGGACACATGAGAGGCTCTTTCAGTGGTGAAAGCGCAACCGGCATTTGCAAACGACTGTAGTGTTAGCAAGTGGTTAGTTGCCATGCCAGAGGTAATATTTTTTTACATTCTCAGAATGCATGGGCTGTTGACATTTCGCGTTTTTCACTCGTATTTTCTACTAATGTTTTGTTTGCTTAAAACCTAACCACCTTATATTGCGTTTTACGGGCGCAGCAATTCCACGTGGTTTAGTGGGCGCGAGGCACGGCACAGTAAACCGGCGTGGATAATGTATCCATTTGGGTAAAACGATGATCAGCACGACTGCACGAGAACTATTCTAAAGCAGATTGTTTTTTCACGGCAGAACAGCAAATTGCCTTTCCCAAAACATTTCGTAGCACGTTCCAAATGTCCAATTAGTATGACACTGCTTGTGCGACCGACACCGAGTGCATTAGACAACTCTGGCATCCGATGATCACAAAACTTGCACTCCACGGCCGAGCCTAGAAAAAAACTGCTTCAAGGCATGGTGACCGCAAACACAGAGCCAAACAAAAATAGAAGAATCTGACAAAATATGTATGTAAAATAATGGTAATACCGGCTTGATTTGCGATGGATAACGGCACCAATGCACGCTAAGGTGTCCAACATAAGAGCGCAAATAGGAAATACGATAAAATGAACAATGTCTGCCAAACTTAGGGGCACACGAGAGCTTAACGTGCCCGTTAGGCCTCGACAAGTAAAACGCTGTAGCAGTACTACGAACAATGGAAGTCTTTAATGTTACAAAGGGGAGCACATTCCGGCGGGAGGGATGGTGCTACCGCTTTCGCACTATCAGCTGTAACCAGAACTAAGCTCGTTAGTAACTAACAGAACTTACATGAATCGTGCACGCTGATAAAGTGCGCCTGAGCTCATACCACACGAGTCGAACCTCTCCGTAATCTTTGGCGGCACGCAAATATTGAAAGTTTGCTTAAAACTCTTACCTTTAACTTTTCGCTACCACTTGAGAGAGAGAGAGAGAGAGAAAGAGGGAGAGATGAAGAGAAGAGGCAGGCAGAGAGGTTAACCAGAGGTTAACCTGCTCTACACTGGGGTTGGGAGAAAGGGGTTAGAAAGAGGACAGAGAGGAGAGGGTTAAAAGAAAGTGCACACACAGAATAACACACGCGAATGGCGTTTCAGTTAGAGACGTTCACAAAGGCCGTTAGTTCGCGAGAAGCGCATCAGCGCTTGCACGGCCTTCTTCCGTGACGTTAGGTCCCGCCCATAGCGAAGAATTCCTTCCTTCCTATAGTGATCGATCGTCCAGCTGGTTGAGTTCGTGACGAAGGGGTTCCCCCTGTGCACTGTACTACGAGCAGTCACACAAAATATGGCCAATCGATTCTTCATAGCCGCAGTGGTCATAGGTTGCGGTGTCGGCCATCCCTATGCGAAACGCATAGGCTTTGGTAAAAGCAACGACCAACCACAATCTATACAAAAGCGTGGCGTATCCACGGCGAAGCTTTGATGTGACTCGAAGGCTTAACATGCGATCAAGGGAGTATAGTCGGGAATACCGGAAATGGGGCTCATTCCATCGGGACGGTGGGCACTGGCGAGCAAGCAGGCGGAGCTTTCGTGCTGCGTGTGTTCTAGAAAGTGGTATTGGTACGTGGTGGTCCTCAGTATGTGCAGCACGGGTAGCTTGGTCGGCCCGTTCATTGCCGATAATCCCGCAGTGACTTGGAAGCCATCGGAAAGTTATTTCATGGCCTGCATCACTTATATGGTGTATCGTCTCTGTAATCTGAAATACTAGTTGTTCGTGCAGTCTGCGTCTTAAAGGCGACAGTGGAGACTGCAGTACCGCCATTCAATCGCAGAAGATCGTCCATTTGTGTGGTTGTTCATCACCAATGTAATTAGGGGCGGTAAGGAGAGCTGCGAGCTGTGCTGCCGTCGATGATGTCGCGTGAGTCATCTTAAGTTTGATGGCTGTAACTTTCGCTGGTATCACGATTGCCGCACCGGAGCTGTTCGGGAGGACAGATTCATCAGTGCAGATATGCGTAGCGTCGCGGTAGTTGTCGTAAAAAAGTAGTAACGTGAGCTGTTTAAAGACTGGTGATGATAGATTAGTTTTTTTTTGTGATGCCAGGTGTTAGGTTCATTTTTGGCTGAGCGAGGAATCTAAAGTCTCGCAGCAGGAGTGAAACAAGTTGGCAATGACTCACCATGTGCGGTTATGGTTTAACGGAAAAGTCTGTCCGCTGGTAGAAAGGCTAGGTGGTGGTGAGGAATTCCTGGCAAGATGCCCTATATTGGTCCTCAGCGCTTCAATTCCAGTGTGGGTCTTGACAAGGTGGTCTCAAGCTATTGCTATATTCGCCACTGTTTAAACAAACAACAAAGATCCGGAGCGCTTGAGCCTTAACACTGTATTGTGCGTAGATTCGTTTTGCCTCCGTTGGTTATGGCTGACAAGCTGTGCCGCAGAAAGCCGAGAAAAAGCACCCTGCGTAGTTGCAGTATAGCTACCACTAAATCTTGCCGAAACTAAGGTACCTGGGAAGTACGCGAGAATGCGAAATGCGGATGACCTGAAATCTGCGCACTGCTTTGAGAATCTTGAAGTCTACACGGGATCTTTCGTCAAGGAACTTCAATTGCCTATCCGAAGCTTAATGCATCGTCACGAGCATGGCAGTCCTCTAAATGCTTCGTCACGTGTTCAAATACTGCGCATTGAGTATACGCGCTCACACACTACCAAGCCAGTGATTCTTGAGGCGTCCCGCCGCGGTGGCTTAGCGTATACGGTGTTGCGCTGCTAAGCCCGAGGTCCCGGGAACAAATCCCGGGCGCGGCGACCACATTTCGATGGGGGCGAAATGCAAAAACACCAGTGTCCCGTGCATTGGGGTCACGTACGTTAAATCTACACTGGAGGTCAAAATCCGTCCGGAGTCCACCACCACACAAATTTAAGCTGGTGTCCAGTATAATTGATTGATTGGTTAATTCTCGTGTGTGCGTGTGCGTGTGCGTGCGTGTGCGGTTGTGTTCGTGCGTGTGCGTGCGTGTGCGTGTGTGTTATGTGCTAAAAATGAATGTGAACATGGCATGCAGACGAACTCAAATGAAAGTCAACAAAAATGGCAATAACACCATACCACAACGTAAACTTGTTAAAAAACTTATGCTAGAGGTATGTGAATCATAACAGTCTCCTGGAAACAATTCCCAAGTGACCGAAGAGAATTCTGCATATTGCTCTAATTAGGATGCAGTAACAAGTACCAATTCTGCTCCCACTCGGTACGCTAGTGGATCCAGCAATGAAATAAAAAATAAAGTCGTAATACTGCCACCATACACACTAGCTGTTCTTCAGAAACCTAATATCATTGCACCAGGCTCGTCTAAGGTCTATTACAAGACAGGCAAGAAAAGAACAGAGCCAGTGATTGAGCAGGATTCAGGACAAAAGAAAACAGGACGAAAGTGACGTAGACATGCAATAAAGAAGCATACGGTGACGGAGGCAGATGTTGCGGCCACGCCGTGGGGTTGTAAGCCCGCGGTGGAGATACGGCTGTTGCTACACCGAAAATCTGAGCCCAAAGTACGCCGATGCGCAGTGACAAAAAAGAGCAAATTGTGCAGTCCTCTACCGAGTAAAAAACACGTGTCGAAAGCAAGGAATGAGGCTACGCTGGGGGCGCCAGATGGAAAACAATTTCCTGCCACGGCGAACCGGATTCCTCTTATTCCCTTTGGCGGGACCCTTTGTTCCCGACATTTGCTTCTTCCCGAACCGGTGCGGCTGGAATTTGCCGCAATATATTTTTTTGCCACCGAGTAGACAAGAAGTGTAGCAGAAAATGTAACCAGCGCCGACTGAATTGCGAGAAAAGAGAAGAAAGCAGCCATAAGGTAGCCGGGCACACTGAAACATATATGCTCCAAAGCAGAGTGCTTTCTTGTTTTTCACCCTCGGGTGAGAACTGTAAGCTAAATATGGTAAGGCGTGCACAGCCACCTGAGACAGGCTGAACTGTTTCCATTCGGTTTCGATGGCTTTGAAGTTGGAAACGGTTTTACGTTGCTTTCGAAATTGGCTAAGAATTTTTTTTATGGAATGAAGAAAGACACCGTCCCGTCAGCTCATGCGCGGAGTGTTACCAGACAACTTTGGCTATAACTGTTGATCTACCGAATTTCCACGGCTGACCAACGTTCACCAACGGCAAAACTTGCTTCAATTCAAAGTTCAACACCACTTTCCTTTTTTTTTCTTTTCCTCTGTGTTATTTTTCTTTGTTCTTTGTGTATTTGTTTTTCACCTTTTTTCTTCATGTTACTTCTCCTCCTTTATTTTCTTTTTCATTTATTCTTCTTCTCTTCTTATTTCTTCTTGTTCCTCCCTCGCCTTAAGAGCATATTTAATTTTTTCCGCTGTCTTTTTCTTCTTATTTTTTTATGTAAGCCACTCCCGATTTTCTTGATTTTTTTTATTCTTAATCTTCTTTGAACTCCTTATGAGCTGCTTTTCTTCCTTACTGCTCCCTTACTACTTTCCGAAAACGGAGCAGTGCTCAACACAAAAGATAGCGCTGAGCTATTTAACAAATGCTTCTCTGCAGTTTTTACTAACGAACTGCCACTTGATAACACTCACATACTTGAACAACCATCTATTCGATTCCCTTTTTCATCCATCATAATAACGGAACATGGTGTTTCTCGTGCCATTGACAGGCTTCCTCATAAAACCAGCCCAGGTCCTGACGGTATAAGTGCTAAACTTCTAAAATTAACCTCGCACTACTCTTCAGTTTTGTTATCTCTAATATTTCAGCAATCACTCGATACAGGGTGCCTACCGGAAGATTGGAAAACAGCATTAGTGATACCGGTATTTAAATCTGGTAATAGAGCAGACCCTAATAATTACAGACCTATATCACTGACATCTATCTGCTGCAAATTACTGGAACACATCCTATACTCTCACATTATAGCCTATCTTAAGGATAATAACCTGCTCCTCAAAAACCGACATGGCTTTCGCCAAAATCGCTCATGTCAGACGCAACTTTATGAACTTGTAGCAGATATTCACATTTCTTTGCACAGATTGATTAGTACAGACGCCATTTTTATTGACTTTTCTAAAGCTTTCGACCGAGTACCTCATAATCGACTAAAACTGAAAGTTAGAAACCTACAGCTTAACAACAACACGACGCGATGGATTGAGGAGTTCCTAACGAACCGATTTCAAGTAATCAGTCTCAATAACTGCTTTTCTAACCGCACTCACGTCACTTCGGGAGTTCCTCAAGGATCCGTCCTTGGGCCACTGCTATATTTAATATACATAAATGACATCGCAACTAATATTACCTCACAAATACGTCTCTTCGCAGATGACTGCGTCTTATATAATGAAATAAGCTGCCCTGCCGACATCTCTGTGTTGCAGTCTGATTTAACAAAACTAACTGACTGGTGTGACACATGGCAGATGGAAATTAACATAGCCAAAACTAAACACGTAAAATTTGCTTCGATACCTCGACCTACCTCTGACCAATATGCAATACGCGGTATTACTGTTGACTCAGTATCTTCAATCAAGTACTTCGGTGTCCTGTTTACCTCCAATTTAAGCTGGAATGCTCACATTGAACACATCACCACAAAAGCATGCAAAAAACTTGGTTACCTGAAACGTCACTTACACCTTGCTAACACAGATACCAGACTTCGAGCATACAGTTCTCTTATCAGGCCTTCTTTAGAATATGCGTCAATAATTTGGCACCCCCATCAGTCTAATCTCACGAACCTACTCGAATCAGTTCAAAATAAAGCTGCGCGGTTCATCTTAACTTCATACTCGCGATATCAAAGTGTGTCCCCCTTAAAGAAATTACTTAATCTCCCTTCACTTGACATGCGCAGGAAATTATCACGGTTGACCTTCTTCCATAGCCTTTACCACAGCAACACTGCATTCGCTCGAGCCCATATTCTTCCCGCTCCCCACATCTCTACCCGCACAGACCATGTTCATAAAGTAAAACCTATATTTGCCAGGACTAACGCATATCAAAATTCGCCTCTAGTTTTATCTATTGCCGAATGGAACTCGCTACCTGCAAACATTGTCTCGCTTACGGAATCATCATCATTTCATGCAGCACTGCTAACCTTTTTAGAGTGTGTCAACCTGTCAGAACCCACATTTTCTTGAATATTTACTTAAACAGCGTTTTCAAGTGCTTGGCATTGTGTAAAATTCATTCCGTTTCATCTGCTATGTATCTGTGTAGGCTGTTTACCTAAATGTTTATTTGATTTGAGTACCCATCGTGTTCCGATGGGTACTGATTGTTTGCATCACATTTTAGGTTCTTATGCGTGTTTCACACTACTAAACATTGTATAAATTTCGTTACCCTTTTCTTTCTTTCTTTCTTTCGTTCTTTTTTTATTTGCTTCAGCTAGATGTTTTTTATGGTTTCTAATGCCTTCATATATTTACATTGTACAGATTTCACTCATGCTTGAACTTTTTCGTCCCCCCCTATGTAATGCCCTAATGGGCCCTTAGGGTACTCAAATAAATAAAATAAATAAATAATTTCACCTATTATTTGACAGCCTACGCTCCGACAGATTAACTGCATCAACATATCTTAAACGGTCAATACCTCGCTATCTCTCCTCAAGTCAACCTCGTTGTCCTTGCGACGAGAATCGACTGTCACTGCTTACCCAGCAATACGGGTCTCGTCGTGTCTCATTACTTCTCCAAAACATGACCTTCGCCAAAGTGATCTGCGTGATAGACCACATCGGTATGGATGGTGATAAGGATCTCGGACCTAGCGCGGTGACACTACAAAGCGATAGGATATGGTTGATTAGACAAACGCACCATCGATGCAAGAAAGGTGGTTTGGACAAAGCATCGCAACAAATCCGTCCGTCCGTCCGTCCGTCTGTCCGTCTGTACCTCCGTCTGTACCTCCGTCTGTACCTCCGTCTGTACCTCCGTCCGTCCGTCCGTCCGTCCGTCCGTCCGTCTGTCTGTCTGTCTGTCTGTCTGTCTGTCTGTCCGTCCGTCTGTCTTGAAGCAAGCGCACGAGCCCATTGAACGAGGCACGAGGTGGGCGGTGTCTCGGTCACAGATGAGCGTAAGTTTAGAAAGCAGGAAAAGGAGGACGGAAAGCAGGAAGCGGAAAGCAGGAAAAGGAGGACGGGTTGGGCAGGTCGGACGTGTTAGTTCGAGTGGCCAAGGGCTGTTCATGGGACCCGGTCTAACGCCAACGCCACGAGTTCAGTCGCGCAACATACTGCGAGAGCCGGCCATCCCTCGTCCAACAACTCCTGGAACGACGCAGTCACGCTATCTTGTACGATAACGCTGTGCCGCAGCCGTGATTCGACGTGGAAAGAAGGGGCCCATATAAGTTGTTTGTGTCCGTTTTGCGAAGCCGTTATCGTAAGAGTGCGACGCTGTGCTTCGCCGCCTCCGTGCCACAAGCCTTTCCCCAGGGCCCCCTCCCTATCTAATACAGTGGATTCGCGAACCCTACTACGATTTTCTATTAGATTTCCTGCGCGAAGCAGTCATGTCCATGTACGTGTAAACGTATCTTTGTATTGTGCCAAAAGGTAGGTTTCCGAAGTAAAAGAAAAAGAAGAGGCAGTGATAGTCGCAAAATTTAACAGTACCTTCTGAAGTACCTTCTTAGGTTTGTATGCCTTTCTGGAGATTTGCCTGCGTGTCATTTTCGCTTTAATGCGATTAGCATTCCTGAGCCACTTCCCGCAGTTTTCAGTTCTTTCTCTGCGAAAATCTGGACAGCTAACTGTTTTCCCTGACCTCGTCAATTAAAAAAAAAATAGACGACCTTCGACATTTGTCCCGTGCTGGAAGAAATCGAAACCACGTCGCACGGTTTCCTCGAGCATAGCCGCCCGACGCTTTAGTCAGCTGCGCCTCGAATGCACTGCGTATGTGCCACATTGCAGTGAACCTTTTTTGACGACGACTTGGGTCGCTGGGCACGTGCAACGAGGTATGCGGGAAGCGAAGAAACAATTATCTCCATTTGCATGTACTGGCTCGCCACGCGTGGACATCTTGACAGCGCCGCGAGATGACGCGGCAAGTCCAAGGGGAAGCGCGATAGAGGATCCCGGCTGCAGTGCACGCATCATATGTGACGCGTTTCTTAGAGTTCGCGCGTATCAGCGCACCATGCATTTCGAAGGCCACGTGAAGGCTTCGCGCAAACGCCGCTAGATGGCACAGCGTGTCCATACGAAAGCGCGAGTGAGGAGCCCGGCTGCAATACACAGGTCACAGGCACCGGTGCGGCACCAGTGCAACTTATCTCGGAGGCCACGCAAAAGACTTCGCGGCGATGCCACGAGATGGCGCAGGGTATCCAGAGGGACGCACGAGAGAGGAGTCTCGCTGCGGCGCACGCTTCATACGTGACGCGTTTCGGCGGTGACAATACGTTGTGTCGCTACATTGTTTCAGTGCTTGTTCGCATTATAGTCGAGAGTCGTCGTGAGATGGGTACTGCAAGAATTTTTTTCTCCTTGTTACCCTCCGAGACGTCTCTGCCTCGTATCGCAAAGCCTCCTCCCCGAATTGATATTTTCACACGATCCCAGTCTTCCCTCTTCAACCGCTGCAGCACTGTCTGCGAGAATTTCACCATCCCGCGGAAGTAATCTTGCGAACCTCTCCTTTCCTTGCCACCTCCAAACGGCGGTTCCTGGAGCGAGTGAAAGTAAATGTGATGCTTCTTTAAACACCAATGATCAGTGTGAGCTTTACAACGCGAGAACTAGGATATGGTGCGTTCAAGAATCCCCATAATTCCTTTAGAAAAAGGCAGGTCTCCAACTACTTCGCCGTTGTTCATCTTCTTTATCTGAGCCCCTGTTGCTTCACAACCTTCCCTATACTGAGGAGTTTCGTCCGGGTTGCTAAGACTTATGCAAAGACTCAAACCTGTTGACCCGCGGGCGTAGGTGAGGTATACTAGCTGATGGTTTAGGCCATGGGGATGTTGGAGGTAAATAGAGAGAGGGAGAGAAATGGCATTGAAAGGGCAGGAAGGCTAACCGAAAGAGCTCCTAGTTTTCTACCCTGCCCTGTGGAAAGGGTAAGGGGGAAATTGAAAATAGAAAGAATAGAGGAGAGATAAAGCAAAGGCGCGAAAGAGAAAGGGAAAAGAAGGGGTAACGTCTAGCAAATACAAAGTACGTAGAAGCAAAGGGTAAAATAACTTTAATCCTTGTCTTGCATACAATGAGACCAACTTTGTTTTCTCACGCTATAATAAGGTTACTTACGCTACACTCCCAGCACCCACCTAGATTTCAGAAGATATGTGTATCTACAGCCGCGACGTCATATAAGTAGGCTATTGTCCACATTGCCAATCACGACAATGCATCAGCTATAGTTTGTCCCCATTTCGATTTGATTGGATATGCGCCCGCCTTTTTGGCGTCATGGCTCAACTAAAACAAAGTTTGTACCATGGAGGTGGCTCGAAGACATCCCGATCCCGCAGGGCATTTCAGTCAGGATGCGTCAGTGGAAACCAGGAGTGTTCTTACAAAAATTGCTACGTTAAAATCTTTGTCTCCGGGGCAGTGCGAGAATTGTGGGCTGCAATACATGTATATGCCAAATCTTCGCTATTCTAGCTTGTAGCGATTTCCTGAATTTGCAGAATGGTCATATTCAGCAAAATATCGCGTTGTATAAATATAACAACTAGCAATAATTACGCATGTGGACAAAGCTTTAGCGCCATCACGCATTTCGAAGAATATCATTTCTTGAAAAATTTAGAAAGACAATACATATTTAATAACGACAGGACCACGCCTGAAGCCACAAGAACGAGAAGTAGACAAATGCATCATTTCGATGTTTGCTGGATAATTTTTTAGTAGATAACTACGGAGAAAGCATATCGTTTTCATGCGGTTTGTGGCACTTTGCACCGGAAGAAAGAAAGGAAGCAGACACGTTTTTTTTTTTTTCCAAATTTATGGCTCAGGGGGGCCATGTCTTGTGATCTCTCTGCGTTAAATAGTGGAACTTTCCCTACTACGACAAAACATTTCTAAGAAAAAGAAAGGTTCGGATGTTTCCTCCTTTCTTCTTTTGTTTTTTATGTCTACGCAGCAGAGTTATGTGCTCTTTCATTGTATAAACGACTGTATCTTGGAATTTCGAAACGTTGATTATCTCGCACTTACTTTTTCGAAAGCATTCTACTACAAGTACACTGTTTGATGTCAACGTATCTGCCTTTCGAAGCGAAGGATTGCCCTACATTCGACTGGCTACCTCTTCTACAGTTTTCCGTTCTTTATTTACTTTCTCTTGCTACTTTTTCACAGGAATGCGGAGTACCGTTTCTAAAGGTGAACATATGTTCCGTTTATTTATTTCTTCTTCTATTTCGTCGCGCATGCTATTCCGAAGAGAATGTCGAGTGTTTAAGCCGTTAGTGCCAATCTTTCGTTTGTTTTAGCGGCGCTCGCTTTTACGGCCAGGCGTCAGAGGGACGTAATATGCGGGCGACGCTTAACAAGCGTTGACCCCGGCTAAATAACAGAGTTGCCTAGCCCGCACTCTCTTCTTCAGGCTAATATCAAACAACTAAGATAGCGCCAACAAAAAAAAACAAGAAGAAGAAGAAGAAACTGATCGCACGTACAAAATACGGTTGCCACTGCAGTGCGACCAACGCAAATCGTAACATCGTCATCCAGCACTAACGGCCTTAGAAAATCCCTCTTAGCGTACAACGCGAAGCTAACTCGAAGCTTAATCGCTTTTGCGCGCAAACAAGCCGACGCGTGGGGACAAAAGTGTCGGCGGCGCGTCAATGAGATAAGAGAAGGGAGGGGAACAAAAAACCAAACTTAGTTTTTCCTTTCTTATATATATATACGTATGCGAGTCGCATAAAATTACTAAATAGGCCGAGAAGAAAATGAACGCGAGTAGCGAGGCGTTTCGGATTGCGTTAGGACGCAGCAGCATGCGTCCATTCGTATCGCGGCAGCAGCCCGTACGGTATACGCGAGGCGGGGGGGTGTAAAGCTGAACTGCTTTCCAATCAGATGCCAGAGGAAGCGGTCGTGCAGAGAATGGAGTTTACAAGATGAGAATGCCGGTCGCTGGCTGTGTCGCTTGACGGAGCTCGCGACTCGCGCCAGAATATATATATATATATATATATATATATATATATATATATATATATATATATATATATATATATATATATATATAAAAGAAATGCACCGCGTTTGGCATTCGGCTCATCCTCGCCAAGGCTCCCGATAGCTTCCGCTTTGGCTTCGTGCGCCTTCCTTGTTACAGGCGTAGTTTTAAATCTGCCTCTCTCCATTTTTTTTTTAAACTTAGGCGACGCTTTACGGTGGAGTGCTTCCTCCCTTGTCGCGCGAGCTGGAATAGGCGTGCGCGAGATTGCGCGCGCCCCGGCACCGTGTTTTCCACAGGGAGTCTGGGAAGCTTTCTTTCTTTCTTTCTTCTTTCTTTTTTCGGGGGGGGGGGGGGGGGCGTATCCTGCTTTTTTTTATCTAGCGGCAGCTGTTAGGCGTAATTACGTACCTTACTAGCCACCTGTCGCAAATATCGTCGTCGTGAAATTTACCTTCGAAAAGGCGACAGTCCTTGACAAGGCCCGCTCTCCCGTAAAAATAAGCATCACACTAAACGCGTGGCAGAACGGCACACACTTATTATATGAAGGGCACATGAACATGTATGATATATAAAACCAGCAGATAAATACAGAATGCTGGATTCATTCATTCACAAAACTTTATTAAGGTCCTGAAGCCCGGTCTTTTCAGACCGAGGCGGGCCGCGTCCACGTCGGCACCGTCAGGCCGAGCCTTATGGCGCCATCGTGGCCCTCTGGACAGCCCGTAGTTGATCGTGATATGAAGAGCTTGAAGAAAAATGGCTTTACTGGCACAAGAATGCTGCATACGAGAACGTATTTTGCGACATGTAGAACAAATATTTTGATGACTTATATATACCTCTTGTAGGTTCGTTCACTCCTACGTGAACCTGTGAAAGGTTTGCAGTATATATTAAATAAATAAACACGCATATGTCCAATATGTCCAATAGTATATTACAGAATACTGTATCAGCTATAAATTCACGGATACAGATCATTTGAATGGGAAATAAACAAGTTCACTAAGGGAACATTCGATATTTATGTGAGAAAATAACTCCGTTTACAAGTTTGTTACCATTTCGGCGGCATTTGCTTCCCTTTCCAATCGTTTATCAGTTACTCTAGGTGTTTATTATTGTTTATGATATGTTTATCACCATTTAATTTTTCCCAGCAGAAGTCGCCCGCAAAAAAAAAATTGCTTGTCGAATGACCTTGTACACGTAGAAGGGAGGTACTGCTAAATACTTTTTTTCGCGCAATAGGCACTGTCCAAAACATGGCTGCCGTGACGTGTTTCTGTCTGCTGCATTCCTTTCGGACACATACAACCCGCAAAATTATAGCCTTCGAGATTTGTTTCTGAAATGTGGCCGCCTCAACCGAGATCGAACCTGCGACCTCGCGCTGAAGAACACAACGCCACAACCACTGAGTTACCACCATGGGTGAAGTCATGTAGATATTGTGGTGTCAACGCACGCACGCTGGCACATCCGTTTAATGGTATAATTTCTTCATTACATTCTTTTTACAGCGAAACTGTATATGGCTAGGTTTGCATGCACTTTTGTTCTCCGTGAACAAAAACTATCATCAATGGCTCATGTCCCCGTAAGTCTTCATGTTCCCGTAAGCAAGCAAAAAATGGAATGGCTCATAGACCCGTAAGGCAGAGGCTACAAGCACTCAGCAAAGTGAAGCGAACAGTGCTTAAATAATTTCTAATCACGCACACAACATACAGAACAGCATGACGAAAACTGTCATCATCAGTGGCTCATACCCCCGTGAGCAATGGCTCATACCCCCGTAAGCAAGCAAAAAATGCAATGGTTCATAGTCCCGTAAGGTTCATGGCCACTCACTTTGCGTGAATTAGCTGCGATGACACTACCCCTGTTGTCGTTGTCAGTAATTTCAATGTGGATGTGTCGGAACCGAAAAGGTAGTGGTTTGCGCGTTCTGTTTTGGAGACATATCCCTTGCGCTGCCAAGCCGATCCGGCCCTACCGACCACCCAGCGGCGTACATGATTTGACATTATCAAAGAATGTGACTGCAGCTGCGGGTGAAATAATGACCACCGATCAAGACAATAAATGAGTTTGTACCTTTGTTCAAAATTATGTGTCACCTCTGTGTCGTGTGCTAAACAGCTTCGCCGGTCAACCACCTTCACAGAGCGGAATGGCTCATGATTTAGTAACAGAAATTAGCGAGAAAGTAGCCATGTTGTGTTGTTGGAGTTACATGGTAAGAGAAATATTACTGCTGCAGGAGGTCTCAGAAATAAATAGGGAGACCTCCTATGATTGCATAAGTAGGGTAATCATGCAAAGAGAGGAAGCAGTAATAAAAGTGCGGGCATGGGAGAAATATAATATAAATAATGTAATTTAATTAAGCTGGCCATATCTAAGAAAATAATTAAGTACATACGATAATAGCAATACTATAATTAATCAAAGAAGAAACACGAAAATAAGCAGATAAACGAGGAACCGTAACATGCGTGATCAATTTGACCTAACAAACACAACTCAATTCATTGTCTAAAGTATGAATTAGCTATACAGAAAAATACAGTCACAAATGACATTATGGTATCGGAACCATACTCTACCAACTAGCCCACCTATCCATCCTCTTAAAAATGACATACTGACGGTTAATTATGAAATTCGAATGAGTCGCTTAATTCCCCAACGATACGTTTCTTGGTGTGCGCGGAAAATATAATTAAAATTGTGTGATCATTTTATTTCTAGGTATAATGAATTCCATGTTATAGCAGCTCATCTTTCCTTTTCACATCTGTTCGGGCTTTCTTCCTCGCACGAGCCTGTACCGATTTGACAAGTTTTCAGTTCTGATAAAGCGTCGGGAGGACACGAGAACTGCGTAAGAGAAACAATGCGTCAGCATGCGGAATGACGACACGCTGGATAGCCGGCCGTGCTTTAGACGCTACTGGGAGGTTGCCTCCATACCGCCAAACCAGATCACACAGCTTCTTTCAGCGCCTTGGTAATGCAAATTCTGGCGCCGCGTATTGCAGCAGATGCCACGTGCTGTAGTGAAATGCGCTAGGTTGTTCCAACACCTGTCTCGTTCTCTGTCGCCCTGTCTTTTTTTTTTCCTTTCTCAGATTTCTTGCGTGATTTATTTGTTTGGTTACTGGTTTATTTGTTTGTTCGTTTGTTCCTTTCTTCCTTTCTTTCTTTCTTTCTTTCTTTCTTTTCGTCTCGTTTCGTCTTCCTTTTTTTCGTTTTCTGCCGCTCTCGTCGCACATTTTCTTGTTCCATTATGCGCTCGTTGAAGCGAAACTCGGTCGTCTCTCTCAGACTTTTTAGTCGTATTTCACTCCTTTACGCGTTCTGCATGCATACCTTCTTTCGCCTTCGCCTGCCTGCTCCGTCTATTCTGCATCGTCGCGCAAAAACGCGCCATCTGACGCTGAACAACAGAAAGCTGGATGATTTGGTGAGGATTCGCGTTTCGAAAAAAAAATATAGGCATAGAAAACAGGGGCGCAAGACCAACAACAAATGGCAACACAAACAGCCTAGCTTCGTGTAGATCTACCTGCCTCTCCGCCTATCATCTTGATCGCTTGTTCCCATATTTGACGGCAGTTAACTAGCGACTTTCGAACGTCGCGTTGTTTTCCCGGATGACGAAGTTAAGTGAATAATTAACTCAGCCAAATTTTCAGGCCCTTTTATGTGGGCTCAAATATACAGACACGACTGTCCATGCTTACTTCATATTCGGCGTAATCTCCATCCTACAAGCTACCCTTTTATTTTATTTCAGTGAAATTAAAGGAGAGGATGTCAACACTATTGGCACCGTATACTCAATTTCGCAGGGCAAGCAAAAGTAAAAGCAGAAGAAAAGATTATGAGCACTGGCGACAGTCACGTAGCATGAACATTTCGAAATTTCTCTACCTTCTTACAATCCCGCTTATTTGTGTGCAGGAAGGCCGCACACAATTTTCAATCGTATAATAGCTGCCAAGCGAACCTCGTTACCATCGAACTACATGCCTGCAGCAAGACCATCCTCACCTTGTGGTCCCTGCAGAAACCTCAAATACGTCTCACCATCTCAGGAATAGCGAAGAAACATAACATGCCATCGTTTGACCCGAAACAGGCCACATTATGATTTTTGCAAGAACTGCACACTGACTACGTACATGTTTACATAAATGGCTCAGTCACACGTACAAGTTCAGCTGCCACGGAGGCGATTCCCGCAAGATCTGTCAAAATACAGCTAAAAACGTCACATGTATTATCGACGATAGGCGCTGAACTGGTAGCACTCCGCGCGGCTCTTCATTTCATTCAGGAGGGTCAATCTTACGTGATTCAAAGGCAGCCCTCCAGAGGTTACTCTCAGCACTGCGCCATGGATCGCATAAACAGCTCATCGCGGAGCTCAGGCAAGTCCACCATCGAGTAGTTGACGAAGGAGACGATATTATATATCAATGGTTGCCTATTCACTGTGGCATACATGGCAATTATAAAGCGGAAGTAGCTGCCCGATCTGTCCACGACGGCGTCAGCTGCATTCCTCTTTCGAGGGCCGACGTAGGGAAAAAAAGATTTCGCGCTTGCGCGTAATCTAACATTGGTTCAACGAAATTCATCCGACTTCACAAGGGCACGCCTCCATACCCTAGACCCTAACTTGCAGTTCAGTATTCCATCGGGCCTTCCACGACATGACTGCACCCTTCTAGTCCGTCTATGAATTGAAGTAACACTTTTAAATGCGTACTTTTTTCTGATCGAAATGGCCAATAGCCTACTTTGTGACTTCTGCGGGTGCAGCGAAACGACCACGCACCTTATTTTCGAGTGCCCTCGCTTCAACCCGCAAAAGAGCAGTCCTCTCCGCCCCGCTAGATCAACTAGACAAGCGCCCACTCATGGAAAACAACATTCCTGAAAACTAGACTACATGAACATCAGTGCTAGCCGTTTTGAAGGCACTGCAGCGTTATTTAAAAGGCACCGGTCTTTGTGACAACTTGTGACAAGTTGTGACTGTGCACCGTTGCGACGTAGAATGCATTAGTGGAACGATGACACTGTGTAACACTATGTAACGCCTTAGCAGACTATGTGACAGCCTCCACAGAAACAGTTCTGTATTGTGTGTGGGTCTTATTCTTTTTTTTTTTACAGCGAAGCTGTATAGGGCCAGGTTGTGGAAAAAACTGCGTGCGTCTATCGAGCCGTGTAGATCGAGAATGTGTGCCGATGCTGAAGATAGTGCAATACCGAGCCGACCTGCGGCGGAGTTGAAGCAGGATCTAAGCACTACGCCAACTTGCAAAAATAAGTTTGATATCTTAGGTCCAAGTACCACCCGTGTCAGTTATTAGGCTGATAAGAACAGATACTACACTTTGCCCTGCGTCGGCCATTTCTACGTTCGCACCGCCCTCTCTTTGTTGGCGTTCCAAGCGCCTGCGTAGCTTCTTTCCTTTCCCTCCGCTCTCCCGTGGTGGCGGTCCCATAAGGGTTCTGCCCGCCAAGATCGCGAGGCGGAAAGAAATGCGAACCATGCATGTGGCCCCGATCCCGCAATCTAGGAACGTTTCACCGGAACAATGGCCGACTTTGAGAGGGTGTTTGTGGGGAACCAATTTTCTGTGGTCTGTGTTGTGTGTGACCGCTTGTGGTTTTCGAGTGACCTCACAAGCATTACTGCACTGCGGGACGCCGACCAACACACGATCGCCTTGGCTACGGTGAAGCAGTGTTTGCCCTCGGAATGCAGTGAGGCGCGTGTCCGTTCTACGCGCCGGGATTCGTTAGTAAAAGGTGTCGTGCCACGTTTTGCAACAATAAATGAGTATGTATTACCCCCGGTGCCTCATAATCTTCCGAGGCTCAACATCGTGGAGGAGCGACTAGTCGCACCTCGCCTTCTGTTTGTGTTCATACGGCGTTTGACGCACAGCAATGGACAGTTTACCATTGAGGGGCTCACATAAACAGCTTCGCTGGTCATGCACCTTCACAGAGTGAAATGGCACTGCACGTTTTTTTCTTTTTGTATTATTGGTACAGGGTAGCCAACTGGAGATATTCTTGGGTTAACCTCCTTGCTTTCATTTGCCTCTTAGGACACTAAGAGACATTCGCAGCGCCGTAAAGGAATAAAATTATACAATAACATTCGAAAACACGTAAATAACTTCAGTTCACATCTACACAAGCAGACACATAACAACATATACCAAAGTCAGACGTGCAACATACTGCACAAGTTGCGTTATTCAAAGAATATTTAATAGCGGAATCAATCCCGATACTTTAGTAAGAACCTAATATATTTGTTCCTTTCCAAAAGTACTCATCGCTGAAAACGCTGCAGCTGATGGGATAGCCGCACTTGAATACGTGCCTTCTTCGCGACGACATGAACTTTCTCGGATAATGGTGAATGACACTGCAGGTGCTCAGCTAGATACTTTAGAGGCAGGCAAGGACGCCCTCACTGCCCCGCGGTGGAAGGTGCCGCTGAGTACTATCTCGCTGAGTGCCCACAACATGAGTAACAGCGAGAGACCTTTCACACTCATCTCATCACTCCTTTGGTATGAGTCCTTTCTCTGTGCGAAAAAGGGCGTTGACCCTGGTCGTGCCAAACTAGCAGAGATTAACCCTGAAGCCTGCACGAGATTTTCTTTTAGACAGCGAATTCTTAAATTCTTTGTTAACAGTAGCTACAGCGCATTTTCATTTTCCTCTGTGTTCAAATTACCTGCCCGTGCTCCTGTAGTTCTTGTAGTTCTAGCAATGTTTTATTTTTTTTTCTTCTCTTCGTGATTCACAGACTTTCTTAGTTAGTGTTCTGCTATTTTTAAAGACTTTTGACAGTGTTTATCATTTTCATTTAAAACGAAGTGACAACACTCAGACCACTTCAGCACCTCCTTCATCGTCGAACACTTCCGCTGGCATTTTCAACAGCCTTAATTAAGAGTTAAAGGTGAGAAAAAGCAATACTAACAATAAAATAAAGTAAAGCAAGAGACGTTGACTATAAGGGCTGTACAATTCATGTCCACCTCGTTTTTGTCGTCGGTATCTGCGATAGTTTTAGGCTTAATGTACGATAAGCTGCCGACTCGTCCATGTCGTCATTTTGGTTCGTTTCAGAACATGTAAGAGCACCTTTGGCCAGGTAGGGGAGATTGTAGCCGCACTCAACGTCGTTTTACATCGTGTACGTTCGAAAAATAGTAAAACAAATGCTAGAATATTTTGCGGGGTGACGTTGCGGCGGCCACATCACTATACCAGCTTGCGCGAAGAAACAGCTCGTACGTCACTGGGTGCGACAACGGCTCGGCGGGTAAAAACTAAGCGGGCATAGATCGCCACTGCACCCAGCGTGCGTAGTGCGAGAGACTATACGCGCACACGTAGTCTCCAATTGCAATCCGTTTTCACTCCCACGGAGCGTCCTAACGAACGCGCTACATGTGGAGCCTCAGGGTTTGCACCTCGAGCTACAACGTGTACTTGGCAGGCGAACTACAGCGCCGCCGTTGGGTCCCCGCGCCACGAAGCTGCCCCTAACATTCCTGAGAGACACCGGTTTCAGTATTGTATGTAGTGTTGTATCTGTGCGTCGAGTGTAAGATGTTCTCTAGTGTGTCATGTCATTTATCATCACACCCTCGCAGAGCAACATGCTGGGAATTCGCCCGTTTTCTTTAAAGAACCTCTCTCTCTCTCTCTCTCTCTCTCTCTCTCTCTCTCTCTCTCTCTCTATCTCTATCTCTATCTATCTATCTATCTATCTATCTATCTATCTATCTATCTATCTATCTATCTATCTATCTATCTATCTATCTATCTATCTATCTGTCTGTCTGTCACCAAACCAGCTCGCCTGGATATCAGGGCCAGCTGCGAAAATAGCGCGGTTACAATAGCGGAACATCGTCTCAGATGATTCGAGGTAGAGATGTGTGAAACAATGTCCCGCATATTACGTACAGATACGTGACACACTGTTCCGGATAAAAGTGGCTAGTTCGCTGGAACACAGTTTCACGTATTTATTGTTGTGTGTATACTTAAAAATTAAGGAAATCGATTATACGGAACGCCGTTCCATTTATTTTGGAGTTTTACTTGGAACGCCGTTTCATTTAGGTAAGCGAGAAATATTGGAAAATTTTTGCCATTTATCGCTGAAACCTAAATGGAAAGAGATTAAGACTGCAGCGAACGAAATCTCGTCGATTCAGTGGTGAGCTAAATGCCATCTGAAAGTAATGCAATGATAGGGTTTCGTATGCCTTCCGTCGCAAGCATTCCCGTTGACTGAACCAATGAGCGCGCGCCGAAAGAATTTGTATCCTCGAGAATACCAGAGGTATAATATACCGCTCCTTTATTGGTTTTCAGTGCTCTGTCAGTGCGTCTGCCGCTTTAGCCAGTCTTCGCGATGAACTCGAGAGCCTAAATCAAAGTTTTCCTCCGTCAATCATCAAGGTATTAACATAATTTAAAAAATAAAAAGAAAGTTTTATTCAAATCAGTTCTAAGCTCGCCTAATGACAAGATTCCTCGTACCTCGTGCAGTATGTTGAATAGGGAAAGTGAAAACGCAGTTGAGTCCAACGTAGGGCTTCTGCTTCAAACGCGGAGAAATTTTCATCTCTAACAAAGGGAGCAAGAGTGGCCACTAAAGTTACTCGCAGTAATAAGTAAAGCAACCGCAACTTTTGTAATGAACGGGCGATGAAATCTCTCGCGAGGTTCCTGTTACCCATTATGGCTTCCCAGCACACGAATTCGTTATTCCTGGGCCCACTTTTCCAAAATTTGCCCGAAAGGAAAAAAAAGACACGATGCTCTAACAAGAAGACCGTTAAAAAAAAATCCGGGCGCAATTTACTATGCAGACGTAAGAGTGAGCATGTCGCGCGCTACAAAAGAAAGAAGTAAGCGTTAACTGCTTTACGCGCATAATTAATCGCCGAGCGCCGTGGCTTAAACAAACGCAAACAAATCAGGCATGGTACGTGGCCGGCGATAAGGAAAAGTAATCTCCGCACAGAGGTGAAGGAAGCGGGCGAAAGGAAAAGTGTGGAGGGGGCAAGTGATGTATACATGGGTGAATGGCTTAGCTTTAGCTGTTGGCGCGTTGTCGCATACACGTCCTTTTGCTTCTGGCGTCGACTGCTCCTAGCACAAAGCGCGGTTTCCTCGGTGAAGGAAAAACTAGGACACGGAATAAAAAGCACGTCCTGCGTATGCAAAGAGGTTATAAAAAGAATCTTGAAAGCGGCACTGCTGGCGTTTGCCGTAATGTTTGTCTTTTGTGTGTGTGCATGCCTCCGTGTGTGTGTATAGGGAAAGGGAAAAAGGGGGGGGTGATGTCATGTTTGCGTATCTCTGGTTTGTGTGTTGCTTTTTCATTTGTTATTATTTGCATGCCCTGCTCTTCGGTGGTCGACTTTCCCCGCCTATTTTCATTTATTTCAATCAGCAAGGTCAAACCACAATTGCAGAGAATACGAACAAAGTCGCGTACGAACATATTCATGCAGGAAACAAAAGAGTACTGCACCACTGTGAGTTTGCGCAAAGCCTGATCCTTATTGTTCTTGTGATATATGGACTCAATAAAAAATTAATTGGGCAAAAACTTCCTGGTGGATAAGGCAACAATTTCGTCGGAAATGTGAACTTGTCGGCAGGGAGTGATGTTTGCCAAGTTGTTCAACTCTTTGCGTGAAATCCCCAACAATAAGGACCCGTGTCGAGCCGGACTCCAGTTTATGCTGCACGCTACACTCCGTCACGAGATTATCTGTGTGGATGTAGAGCAGTGGCAATAAAGTCACGCTCTGGCACCCGTGACAGCGCGTGAGACTGTGCTCAAGAATATGCTCGGAACTGTGCTCTGCCCTGTGCTCGGAACGGCGTTAGAGACCGAGTAGACGACATCGCAGCTGCACAATGAACTGTGTACTCGAAACGTCACGTTCCTGACTTGCTGAGGTCAGTTGTAGCTTCCATTACATGAAACTATGTTCCCATGGTAAGATGGCTTCTCCGGCTTCACTTTCGTAAGGTCATCTCCACTTCCGCTGCCTTTTCGTAACTTGCTTTGTGCTGGTATTACTGCCTCTGCTACTGCTTCTTTTCTGCGCCACCCTCTCCCTAACTCCCCTCGGACTGCAGCAGAAGGAAAAACGGCGGAAATTAATGTTAATGCGAGACGCAGCATTCATGGCCGCGCTGTCGTCGTCGCCTTCCCCTTCGTCGGTTTACTCGGTGTGTACTCGTCGACGTGCTCAGCCATTCGTTGGCATTGTGCCTCTTTCTTTTCTTTTTAATCTCTCTCTTTATATCTCTCTAGAGCTCTCCCTTTTTTTATCTTCGCTTTCTTCCTCTGTATCATCCTCATTTCCTCCTCGTTGAAAGACGTGGTGTTCCATTGTTCGGCCTTCCGAGGACTGGCCTCATTTTGTCCCCCTAATTTCATTCGTCCCGGTTGGATGCTTTCTTTTTCTCGCCCGCATTAGTCGCATCGTCGTCACAAATTTTTCTTCCTGCTAAATTATCTTACGAGGCGAAAATTCCTTTTCGCCGCGAAATCCTTTACAATGTGTAACGCACGCGCCGACATCTATACGTATACGTACAGCCTTCCTCAAAAGAAACGAAGCCACCATCAAGAGCATGATGTCGCTGGGTAAACGATGGACTGGCCTCCCTCTGTGTGGACAGTGCTCGCCATGTTTCAGCAGCATGAACTACTGCCTGTTCATAAGCGTAGTAGAACTTGTTTACGTAACGTTCGTAGGAAAACATTTCACCACGGCGAACAAGCACCGCAAACAGGAGGCACAAGCCAGCTCTGTTTCCTGTGTCCTTAAGATGCTGTTCCATCAGTGCATTGCTTCATGACCGTGCTAAGTGAGCAACTAGCTATTTTTCTACATCTATATTGTGATCATCATGAATACTACCACAACTACTTAGGCTTTATTTTTTTGCATCCAGTGGCGGCTTAGCAATATCTTCACATTCCATACGAAGAACCATCCGTGAATGCTTAACTGGATTGACAAAATCGAGTTAGTATGTCTCCACTCCTTTCGTATATTTGCAAGTTCCGAACCGCAATAATAAAAGAAACTAGGGTATTTTCCTATCTTTCCTTTCTTTCTGGTGTCTTACCTGTCTGGTCTATTTTTTTCACACTTCTGCGCTCTATCTTTGCAAAGTGTTGAATCAACTAGCCCAACAACTACCCATTCTGAAGTAATATTAAAGTTGCTGTTTTTTCTGCGCTTTGTGTTTAGAAGTCTGTTTAATACATTGTGTTTTCTTCTACCCTTGTCTCAACAGTTTTGCTCATAGGCGCTCCTTTTCCTGCTAGAACTATATCCAAAGAAAATAGTTCATCAAAAAAGAAACAAAAATGATAGAGGAATGAGCCGTTATAATATTCCACTTCGCAGACAAACGTGGTGTTCTAATGCCCTGCTGTAACTAGTCGGTGCAGGAAAAACGATGTTATTAAACGCAGAAGGCCTCTTACAGCAATCGCTCGACACATTAGACGAAAATTTTCAGATTAATAATAGATCAAATTCTAGTTACAGTAGAAAGTCAGATTTTCATTTTGTGTTCTCAAGTGAGATGGATGGATGGATGGATGAATGGAAAACTTTATTAAAATTTTTCCTGTGTCCTTAAAATGATGTTCCTTCATTTTATTGTTTCATGACCGTGCTCTGAAAAAAATCCAAGTCGTCGAATTTTAAGGAAATTAAGAACAAGTTTGCACCCCTGAAACTGCACCACAAAGTCAAGGTATATCCGGGTCTGGGTAATTTGTAATTATAGCGCAATTAAAGCGTACGAGTTGGGTACTTGCCCGAAATTAATAGCTATTGTTTACGGGATTCTTGCTAAAGGCATAATCACAAAACAGCGGTATGTTTTAGATGCACGCATCATTTGTAAATTTTGTCTGTTTTATGTGCTCCATAATTTGTGGCTAAAAACATTTAACATGTATCTTCCTTTTTTTTTTCGAAGTTACAGTTGTAAGAGTCGTAACTATGTTTTTTTTTTTTTTTAATTTTGCAGCCTTCTTTTTTTCCGCAGCCAAAGTTAAAGAAATACATAAGGACATTCCTGCGTCATTCATGCTAGTCTTATTCTTTTTCGCGCAATAGGTTTGACTCAAATCATTTGAGTATTTGCCTACTGAAACTTTCTGCACCTTAGAATTCTGCGTTGGAATCAGTGACGTCCGAACCGTCTGAACCAAAGGCCTAAAGACTTGAAGCAACATTTCTAAGATATCAAGCGAATTTTGTCCCGCAACAATTACAAGTAAGAAAAAGAAAGGCAGCATACTGCAGCTTACTCGACGCCATACAGATACAATGTCTAGATGGGAGAGACTAAGTAATACTATCCAGCGGACGAGACCGGCCCAAAGCACAGCAGTCTTTTCGCCTCAACTCTACAGTGGTCTCATTACTAATGCCTCTCCCACTGTACTAACACGACCGAAAGAATAGAGCAGTAGATACATGATTCGCTTGGTAGCCAGGAATGAGCTCCCCGCTTTTAGTTTGGACGACGGAACAGCGGGCTAGTTTTTCTTGCGGGGTTTATTTGCCATCTCGAGGACAACGCGAGATCAAGGGCGAAGCCAGAGGCAGTCGCGCTAAGGCCGCCAACCTATAGTGGGAACACAAGAACCGAAGAGAGAACAACGACGCGATGTAAGTAAAGAAAGACGGTTACTTGAAAAGCCTTTGTGAACAAACAAAAAGGCTCAGATCACACTCTTGGACGTTCCGCTATAAGGGACAAAAGAAGAAAAGAGGTGAGGGGGGAAAGAGAGAGAGGGGGGCAAGGAGGAGAGGCCCCATCGAGCGATGAGAGGCTATTACGTTTTGAACCCTTTGTTGCGAGGCCACGTCCCTTTATATATCAACGTCGTGGTGAGCCCTTCGCTATATAAGGCGAAGGACCGAGCGTATAACTGCCCAACTTGAGGCTTCTCACCACAAATTTTTACTCGATGGTTTGTGGCGTGTGTGCGAGCTCGCCAGTAATGTGCGGCCTCCAAGACTCGCGGAGGATATTAGGATCTTAAGCTCGAGGCCTGCTAACGCGTGCTGAAGGTCTTAAAATTTCTCATCTATTCGATTTACAACCAAGTTGCATTTTACATCAGTTGGAAAACGTTATTCTCTAAAGAAAAAAAACAATAAACTTTACATGAGAACTCGCCAAAGAAGAAACCTGGGATAAATATTTTATGTTGTCCTGGGCCAGTCTGGCGGGCCTGCGACGTGGCAGAGAGGCTAGGTCTTTCTGTCCCAATGTGGGAGCGGCCCGCTACATGCTAGTGCACCTTCCGATGGACCTTAACAAAGTTTTTCCCTCCGTCCATCTGTAAGTACATTTTGTCGAATTTTTCTAGCATATGAAGCGAAATGATAACGTGTCTTACGTGATAACGTGATAACGTGAAATGATAATTGAAGTGTCTTTTTAATTGAAATATAGTAGTAATAAAGATTTTTAAAACTGCGATTAGGTTTATATTTCTAGTAACCAAAAGTAAATGAAAGAGATAGAAAAGACAACGTTATGCCCTTGTTTATTGGGTCTTCGCCGGCATTAAGTTGTGTGTCGCTATCATTTTGCATTGGCTTTATTAAGAATATGAAGTTTATCACATTTCCATTGTCTACCTTAGTAGAATCTACATGTCAATTAAGATATACCTACTTCATTTTCCCTTTGCTTTCGCCGGTTTCACAGCTTGGTGACTTCATATAGTCGTTAAATAGGGTTAAAAACTGAGCAGCTCGGTTCCCCCAATTCTCATTAATCTTTTTGTATACTATATGAAATAAAGCATTAAAAAAGGATGTCGTAATGGGACAGTTTTTTTGAGCGTGAGTCATCCAAAGAGAAACCTGTGATTCGAAAACCATTCCGGTGCTTACTTTCGCTCTGATTAATGTATTCTCGTCGTGACCCCACGGATGTGATCTTACCGGAGAGCAAGTATAGCGACATCTAGTACATCCGAGAATATCTCAAATACAACTGTAATGCCCCTGATTCAGACATCACAGTTTTTTTCTAATACTGTATGAAATAGGAATGATGAAAATCATTTTGAGCTCCTGCCAGTAGAACATGCACAAGGCTGAGAACACACACAAGTGCAATAACCTTATTTTATCAAAGGAAACGAAAATGCGCTAACTGCAGCAAACATACCCGGGGTTAGTAAAGAAAGTAAAACGATCCAAACAAGAAAGAATCGGGTTTTACGTGCCAAAACCATTTTCTGGCTATGAGGCACGCCGTGGTGGGTGACTCCGGAAATTTGGACCACCTGAAGTTCTTTGACGTGCACCTAAATCTAAGTAAACGCGTGTTCTCGTAATTCGCTCCCATCGAAATGTGGCCGCCGTGGCCGGGATTCAATCCCGCGACATCGTGCTTAGCAGCCCAACACCAAATCAACTAAGCAACCACGGCGAATGATCCAAACAAGGCTCTAAACACAAAAACAAACTACTGTTTATTGCCAACCCATTGAGAACTTAAACTACTTCTTGTGAGCATGCTCCATATGCTTAATTTCATGCCCTTATGATTTGTTTATTTCTCCAGCTTACATTGCCGTTATTTCCCTTTCTTTTTGTGATTATTGTTCAGTTTCTTTTTCCCCAGTTTCAACGCTTTACGCGAAGAAATGATCTACTACATCGCGCTATACCAATAATGTTACGCGCGCATTCGGCCAATGAAGAAAGCAAGGAAACGCAGTTATTTACTCGTTCGGTGACGATAACCAACTCCGCTGAAAGACCTCGCTGATAAGTCGGGGTAAAAAGGCAACCTTACGACGCCAATGACGAGGAAATAAGTTCGCATGAAATGGAAGGTACTGAGAAATATTCTAAAGACCATGGCAGTAAAGGGGGAGGGTGAGGGGGGGATAGAAATGCGGTCAGTTGAAACAGGGCCTCTCTCGACGACCAGTAAGGTTACTAAACGCCAGCATTTGAAGTCCGGCTGACGCTAAGTAGCACTTTGCAAGTCTGTTCGACCTTAATGGACAGCTCCCACCTTCACTTCCTTTCCAAGGTTTTTATACGGCTCACAGCGCTGGCTCGTCATCGGCAATGGGCAGGGTCGGCTCTGCAGTTGCTTTTTGTATTTTTTTTTAATGGGTAACTCTGCGTTTATCGAAGCGTACTCGCGTTCTATACCGTTCTGTGAATCGGGCGCCAGCGTGAGCGCAAGAGCTTGGATGCTGAGAGCCAAAATCAACATGGTGCTTTATAGCATATCTGAAAAACTAGAAAGTGGACGACAAGCTCAAATAAAGCGACCGAGCGCTGAAAGTAATTTGAGAGCTGGAAGTGGCCGTTTGGGACAAAAAGAAAAAAAAACAAGAATTTGGTTTAGCGGCTACTGCGGCCGATCTCCCACGCAGATGAAGTGTTCTGAAATGTTACGAAATTTTTATGCTTGTGTGAGCAAAAGAGAAACATTTAACCGGTTTAGGCAGGTTGAGTGTACGTCTAGTTAGGGAATCAGGCGGAGAGGTTCAAAGCATTTGAATCCTGCTGCGCCGTTTCATTTTTGTGTGGGCTAATTAGGGGTTCTTTGTTCGGTGAATTTTATTCTAAATAGAAAAAATAAATCTTCTTGATACACATGAAAAAAGAAATACGCGATCCAAGGCCCATGTTTGGAGTACATGGGAAGTGAAGCTTTTGCAAAGCGGTTAATTAAATGCCATCGTCTGCACCGCTTTCTTGCAGCATAACGATGACGTGGCTGCCTGACAAGACTACAAGACGCGGAGACCTCCACCATGGGGCCCAAGCAACCACGGATTGCACTGCTTCCGAGATCCGTCCAGTTTACTTTTTCACGGTCTCCGGGATCGGTACACTTTACTCGTAGAGAAACCGACCGAGCAAACGCTCAAACCGCCAAGCGAGAACGTATAGAAAACTTCACTTTGAATAAAAATTTATGCTCTTGAAGACAAATATTTGCTGCAGTAAGGAGACTTTTTTACGGCTTGTTCTTCAATTGCGTAATTTCGTAGAGAACAGAGCCGTCCATCACTATATATGTAAGGTAGCGCAGATGGCTATACCGGGTGTTTCTGCGAAGGCTTTCAGTAATCTTTAAAAATCATCCGTGTCTAATAGCTAAATCAAATTAAATGCTTGAGCTGAAATGCCCAAATATGCGGGCATTATTTGGACGGAGAAATCGCCATGCATAATCGGCTCATTACCGAAAATTCAAAAACTTAATTTTTGTTCAATTACTTTCTGACACATACTGCAATTTCCAAATTGCAGCCTGGAATTTCGCAAGGCCAGATAGATCCAATTGGAACAAATTGTGAGCATGAGCCAGTTTCGAGATATCAATTCCTGAACTTTGCAATGAAATGCATTGAGGCCCAGTTCCCTTTGTGCTTCAATGCATAAAACTGTGTTTTGTTAAAGAAAAGGTAAGTGAAACCGCAGTGCATACTTACAGCAAGTTGGATGATGCATACTTCTGAAACAATGACGTCCACGGAATTCTTTTCAAGTGCATACGCCCCGCAATCTCACGATCTACAGTCGGTAAAGTGCAATATGTGACGTAAGGCAATTAGTTAAAAACATAATTAGTAATTTTTTCATAAATAGTAGATTACGCATTTCGATTTCTCTTGCACGTTAGTGTCCGCATTTTCGCGTAGACCAGCTCAAGGACTAGAATTATGCTATTTGCAACAGGCGATTAAAGGTCTTCTCAGAAACACCTGGTATATAAGCTGATTCGTTATAAGTGTGCTTTCCTGCCTGGAAGCCATTCGGCAATACAGCAGCAACCACGGTCCGCAAAGCAAAGAAAGCTCCGCTTTGAAACAAAAATAGAAGCAAATAGTTGGAGTACGATATTTTTAACTTCCTCGCGAGGCTGAGCGAGGAAAAAAGGTGTAGTGTTGTTCGCGAACTATGCTTGCAGTCCCTTAGCAAGAAATGCAAGCCAACTTTTTTTTTTCTTCTTTAAATCGACACACGAGCTGCGGGGCAGATCACAGCAGTGTGGCGTAACGTATTTCGCGCTCATTGTGGCACCGCAAGCTGTTTTTTCTTCTTGCCTTTATTTCTTTTCTCGCTTGCGTAGCCTGTTCCCATGACAAGACTGATCTTCTTTGCATTACAGAAGAGTGAAAAATCCATATAAAATATATTAATACACCTCTATTATACGATTCGTGGTACGAATTCGCGTATAGTATTTAGGAGAATTTATCACAAAAACCAAGCTCTGCTGATGAACTCAAATGCTTCCAGGTGATCTAATTCTAGATTTTTCTTTTTTCTCCGTAAATTATACGCGCACTTCGGGGTTGGAAGATTGCGTTGTCCCTTGTTTTTAAAAGTAAAACGTTCTGCACATCATCCTGTAAAGTATTCTTTGCCATTGATATTATTATTGAACTGTGAAGCTAGCTCTATACGGGTGGCTGGCCCCATCATTCTGTAAAGCGTTCTTCGCCATTGACATCATCATTGAAAGGTGAAGGTAACTTTATGTGGGGCATCTGGCCACATTATCCTATAAAGCGTTCTTCGCCATTAATATTATTATTGAACGGTGAAGGTAGCTTTACACGAGGTGGCTCGGCACATTATTCTGTAAAGCGTCCTCCGCCGTTGACATTATCATAGAACGGCGAAGGCAGATTTACACGGGGCGGCTGGCCACATCATTTTGTAAAGCGTTCTTCCCCATTGACATTATCATTGAATGGTGAAGGTAGCTTTCCGCTGGGCGGTTGGCCACATCATCCTGTAAAGCGTTCTTCGCCATTGATATCATTGAACGGTAACAGTAGATTTGAACGGGGCGCTGGCCACATCACTCTGTAAAGCGTTCTGTGTCATTGTCATCATCATTGAACGGTGAAGGTAGCTTTACGCAGGGCGGCTGCCCATTACCCTGTAAAGCGGTTTTCGCCTTTGACATTAGTATTGAACGGTGGAGGTAACATTACATGAGGCGGCTGGATAATGATTTACTTTAGAGCCGAGATTCAATCAAGATTATTTGAACGTCACTCTCAGTTGCGCTAAACAGTAATATTTATTTTCATGGCACCGATGATAATCTCATGGAAGAGTTTGAAAAGCATGTACCCATTACAAGAAATCAAAAACGGCACTACATAAATAGACTCAAACTTATAAATGTTTGATGCTTGGTTAGTGAGTGCCGCCCACCACGGAACATACTAATGTATTGGTCCTACCCACTGACCGTTATCACTTTCGTAAACAATATGAAGAGTAGCTCAACGTTATTGCTATTGTTATCTATTGCTAGGCCAGAAAAAAAAAACACTGTTACGTCGGCGCTTGTAGGGGTTGTAAAAGATTAGTATTATAGGTTGCCAATACCGTGATTATGATGTGCTACAGCAAATATTGTAGATGTATTTAGATATATATATAACGTCATTTCATTTATTGGTTCTTCTTACAAATTCCGTGGCATAAAATCCAGCATGCTTCACTCGCTACCACACAATCTCTGGTGTCGTTTCATAGTTAGGACGTCTCCTATATCTTACCACCGACAGCAGATTAGATAAACTACGCTTGACAAGTTGCACACTATGTCAAGAACTATTTATTTAGTATTTCTTTCTTGTCGTAGTGGAAGGTTTCCAGTTTAGGGAAGATATTTAGTTAGAACGTAGCATAATCACAGAATGAATGAAATTTCTACAGCAAGATGTTGTCAGCAAGTTAAAGGAACCGAAGCGAAGTGCGTTTCAAGAAAAACGAAGCTTGCGAGGAGTGTTGAGAAACGAGTGAATTCACAAGACCACCTTCGCAGCGAGGTCGCCCCCATGGGAGTCAACACTGTTCCATCTTCCTTCTATTTTTGGTTGCTTATATCCCCCTGTCGGCCTCTGCCCGTCGAATCCATTAGATGAGGCCAAGGCGAGCTCTTATCGGAAGCCTTGAAGTGTGAAGGCGCCTTCCTCGACCAAAATACACGACGACGGCTTTCGCACGTGGCCGACAGACAAAGCACAAATGTAACCTTCATAAAAGATATCCCTACAGAATTACGCAGGTCCCTTGTCAAGCGTTAAACTTCAGCGGAGATCGAAAGAAAACAAAATGAAACGAAACAAAGGTAAGCGAAAAATTGTCGGGCCTTCAAACTTGCAAGAACCGTACAACAAACGCATATTCATCGCAACAAGCACTTTTTCTGCAAATATACACGACATTGTACGAAGATAAGGACCTTCTTTCCGCCCGTTTTCACACGTCACGGAAGGAAAGATACCGTTGAAATCGTAACGCGTGGCGTAGGTCAAGAAACTGGCCCTGAGTGTAAAGCTTATCGCCTGGTACCAAAGCGTGCATGACGACACACTTTTGGCAACGCTTAATCTATCAAAAGTGGGAATGGCACTTCGGCTGATAAGTAGTAGTCATACCTTCGGAAAGTAATGCCTTCACAAAAATATTTCCTAGTCTAAAGTACGAATTTTGCTCAAACAGAGCCTTTCTTGAACCAGTCCAGGATCACAGAGACTTTCTTGCCTCTCGTTGACGTGTGCCTTATTTCTCCTTTCCTTTTGTTTTTCATTTTTCTTTTCGGCCTTCCTTACCAAGCAACAGACAAAGCCAAAATGGAAGCCACAGGACAGAGAGAGAATTCTGTACTCCCTCCTAGAGTACCTATTGAAGACGTACTTTTCCGTGAAATTTTCTCCAAGTCTTCGCTCTCACCCCTCACAACCAAGCGGGAAAATCATGCCCGTTTATTATAAATAGAACATTTTCGAAAATAGCAATCCTACTATGCCTTATTGTACTTACTATATGAGCATGACTGTAAAGATTCGCACATTACAATAGTGGAGATACCACCCAATTGCGTGTCTAACTCCTAAAGACACGGCTGAAAAATTGTTGAACTTACCCAGATACGGCACGAAGATATATAGATGCGGTGGGCTACAAGAGTTGGGGGACTACAACTAATATAGTTTGAGGACCACAACTCGTCTCTACCACAAGAGGCTAGTCAGAACCCCGTCAAAACACTGAAATATTTTAATTCAAAAAAGGAAAATCCTTTCTTTCTTCACCGTCCATATTATTGCGCAAGTACACATGAATGCGTAAGGCGTTTTCTCATGTGTTATAGGGCCCTGTGAAATGTGCAATGAATTCAAAGAATAACTTAGTGAAGAACCACTGTCAAGTTTCGCATGCGAGTTCGCAAACTACACTCTAAGCAAGCTTCCACAGCATACGCAAAGTGTCGGAGGAAGGCTTGTAAAAAAATGGGAGGGAGATGCTGCTGCGACAACATCGAAGTATTAAGGTTGAAGTAGCGCCAAACGAAGCTTCGGAGTGCGCTCTGCTGTAATAAAAACAAAGGACTTGTCCAGTATGGTGATGCTAAGCATCAACGTCCTGCAACGCACGCCATGGTTTACGTTTCTTGGTCGCTTTTTATTTTATTTTCTCATCCCTCTCATTGCAGTTATAGCCTCTTTGCATTCTAACGGAACAAGAAAAGGCGTGTTCAACACGACACCCTCTAAAGACAGTAAGGTTTAGAGCTCCTTGCCTGCTTATGTGTTATGCTAATACTAATGATGCTGAGCAGAGTAAGAAATCAGTTTATTCACAAAAGCGCGAAAGGTACCCCTGATGTTCAGTGTACGTTAATCACGTTTTTAACGCAGTCGGCTACAGCCTCGACAACACAGTGACTTCGTGACTGGATCACAATGATGCAGAATTAAAAGCCATAAATTTGTTCCACCCGCATGCGCGCTAAACACGACAGCTGTGTGGCGGTTTATGGGGACGGCTACATTGTGGATAGGGGTCACCAGCCGTGGTGCTGAAATCTCGCCCTGCGAGCTGTACCCTTTCGCCACGCTGAAACAAGTTGGTGGCCCACCTGGTCAGCCAAAGTTGTGAATGCACTTTTGTTGCTTCTTGTTCCCTATGTGGAAACATTTCGCAAATAATTTATGTCGCTGGTCGCGGTGATAGACTTGACGAGAGGCAACTCGCAGGTTATTGGCTCTCATGAATGTACTGACTGATATGCGCTACTGGGAGTGACAATAAAGGGCTTTGAGAAGAGCATGGAGACAAAGCGCCTTGTGCGCTTAAATTACTGCAGGACAATTGTGGGGCCAGTAACTCGTTTCAGGCCACATGTCGAACAAGCCAACAATAGCTATTGTGCTTGCCAGGAACGTCTGACAGCGATACGTGGCAATTCTCTCTGCAGAAAATCGTCACTGGAGCGTGCGTGCGTGCGTGCGTGCGTGCGTGCGTGCGTGCGTGCGTGCGTGCGTGCGTGCGTGCGTGCGTGCGTTAGAGCTAAGATGCAGCGACTTTTTGGAAAGCAATAGACTCAAGCATGTCTGTACTCACTGAAATTCAGCTAACACACGCGACAGTGAGTATTCGAATCTAGAGAACCCGAGCAAGTCCGAATGGGTCTGAGCCATGAAGCATCCCTAGATTGATTGATTTATTTATTTATTGATTTATTTATTTATTTATTTATTTATTTACTTATTGATTGATTGATTGATTGATTGATTGATTGATTGATTGATTGATTGATTGATTGATTGATTGATTGATTGATTGATTGATTGATTGATTGATTGATTGATTGATTGATTGATTGATTGATTGATTGATTGATTGATTGATTGAACACATTTATTCTTTATTCGCAACTCATAAGGTACATTTTTTTAGAATCTGAGTTATGCTTGCTTTATCGAGATGTGGTTCGTGCATGGTAGGCGAAACCAAGTCAAGACGCTAAGCACTCCGGCATAACGACTCGTGATCTTTTTTTGACGCTGTGCAAATTTACAAGGTTATTCCAGCGTTCCATAGCTCTACAGTGCACAAGTTTCGCCGTTTCTTCAAGTGAACCAGGCTGCCAGAGGTCCAATCATCAGCGAGTAGCGCTTCGCAAGGAACGCGAGTACAATGAGCTTCGTATACGGCCAAACCAATCTCCTGAAACAATTTCGTAAGTGGCTTCGGAGCCTTCCATCGTCACGGAAAATAATGTGACTCTCTGCGGCGCCGAACTCGAAACCGCATTCATCGCTCACGCTAACGAGTTATTTGCCATGCGGGCATCACGCGTCCCTAGGCATTTCTTTGCCTCCTTCTGCCTCAGCGTATTGCGAGTCTGTACAGATGAATACAGTGGAACAACCCAACAGATTTTGAGTGCACGCATAAATGTGTGCATACGTACGCTTATCAAGAATCTGGAAATGACGTCGTCAGCCGCTGAAACTTGGCGATTGAAGCTAGAGGAAAGGAAGGGATGTGGCAGCAGGCATTCTTCAAAGCTGGGCGAACTACAGGCAGAGATAATTTATTTCTGCAACATCTGTTTGCGCCGCCACGGATTGGTAAATTTTTTGGCAGGAGTGACACTTGGTGGCTAATTTCGACTTCTTGATAGGCAGATTGCGGAGCAAAACGGGACGCCATCGTCGAAAGAAAAGTATGCCTTCCTTTGCACAACAGCTTAGCACAGAACAGAGAGAAGGGCGGACTATACTCCGTTTCATACATCAGGTGCGACGCTGTGGAGGCTAGAGATACTTTTTTGCTGTGGCTGCGTTCACACCTAGAAACAGTTTGGTGTTTTCTGGTCGATATTTGTGAAAATGTTCTTTATATAAGGTCAGTTCTGAATGAAAACAGGAATTCACCCTTAGAAGCAGACAAACCGTGCTCCCATTCGGTTGCTAACACGTTGTTTTATATCAATTTGCTTTTCGTTCTTTTTTATTTGCATCCCGTCGCGGCAGCTTCACGTGCATGCTCGGGCGAGCAGACGCCGCTGGCGCCCAGCGAAGCATAGACGGAACGCGCGGAGTGATAAAATTTGGAGACCGCACTACTTGCGTAGCTTCCACAGCGTTGCACAGATGTATAAAACGGTGTATAGAATAAAGAAAGTACAAAACAAACATATTTCTCATGTCCAAAGCGCAAGAAACACTAAAGGGGAAGGAAAGTATCACATCACTTACATTCAACAGTATCCTGTCAAATGCGAGTAAACAAGAGATATGCGAAGGGTGCAATATCTCACACGCCACATTGAAGCATCATACGATATGAGGCGTCAACTTGTAGCGGGCAGCTCCGGTACAAGCGACCCCGAATGCCGCCTCTCCGTAAACAACACCACATTGTGCCTGAGTACTACACCGAAGCATAGAAAGTCCATTGGGCTCATTGAAACAAACCTATGAATACGCGAAACAGCTCGAGAAGAAACTATGCTATTTATATCATGCACACGAATTGAGCAAGGCGGTACTAGTTCAGCTTTCGAAATATCCGTCTACTGAGAGCTCAAGTCAACGTGGATGTCAGAAGAAAAGAAGTCAAATATTGAGTATTTTTCGTTTCGCTCCTTTCATTAATTTGCAGTTTCTTTCTCCGAGTTTTGTTCTTTCTTTCTTACTTTCTTTCTCTCTTTTTTTTTAATATGACACACAGCACTACACAATATCAGCATATACGTGAGCGATATAGGATCAAGATTGAAATGAGCGATTTCGATGTACTTTTTAACGACTTCAGAAAGGTTTTAACGGTATTGCTAGCGACCACTTTGCACTAACGTGACTGCCGGTTTAAAGAAACAAGCAACTGCGACAACTAAACTCTCAAATGGTTACTTATGCGATATCAGTTGTAGGCCCTGTTTACTAAACTATATCTTAATATTTGAAGGAGAAACCACCAACAAATCGAAATAACCGCAGCAGCGAGGCTTTTAACTATACGTTCTAGTGTGCAGCGTTTTATATTATCATCATCATTGCATTCATGTCCATTGAGGGATGAAGGCCTCTCCCATCGATCACCAACCTCTGCCCCAGTTTGCATATAAAGAAAAAGTAAATGATTCATGGCACAAAAGGTTTTCCGCTCCGGCAGGCTTTATTCAGGGAGAGATGGCAACATACTCTGTTTGCAAACGGTTTACTGAACGCGGATGTCCATTGTTTGTTCTGGACCGAAAATTCTCGCATCCATGCGCCTTATGTCTACAGGCAGGCTTTATTGTGAAAGAAGGCGATTTATTTCACTATGCCACAACATTTTGCCCCAATATTTTCCCAGAGGAACAAATACGTTAACGTACGCTGAAATTCCAGGCCATCAGGCTGGCTTTTTGGAACAAATTAACACCAAACAAACGGGGATTTATTGACAAAAGCTTCCAGTCTTCTCCATCATTCCTCGCTCGATCCTAAGAAGTTATGCAGAGCGTTCCCGAAAGTAAGAGACAGATGCAGTTTCATTTCAATGGGACGGCTTTTAACAACAAAACACGATTGAAAAACAAATTAGAAATCAGAAAACTGGCAGCATACCATCATCTGTACGACTGATTGGTCTGAGATATTTTGCGGAGATCTAGCATGTTTTGCGATGTCAAGATTGCAGGAACCAAGCAGCGAAACATCAGCGTAACTTTTTAACTAGGAGGGTCAAGTGACTACAGGAAAAACGTATAAATTAAAAAGAACTCCTGCACAAATGAACATTTTTCTGCAAACGTTCATGTTAAACCAAAGCTGCTACGAATGCTTCAATAAAAAGAAGCTGTTGCCCCTGCGAGTGCGCTACCACTAATTTCGGGCAAATTAAAGCGGCAGCACCCCCTGTGCTCCTTTCTCAGATCGTTCGATTTCGCGTTACGTCGTTCACATGCGAATTTATTTTTCTGTGCACTCTTTTCTTCTTCGTTTAACTTTTCGCAGACTTGGGATAAAAGGAGCAGCTCTCACCACTCATTTTGCTCGCATTCATTGAAAGCCAAAATAGCAGCCTCACACCGATGCGTAATAAACCAAACACGTCTCGTATATAGCGTGTTTCACATACGCGCACTGTTGGCATCTTAGTCCTCCCTCGAACGTACCCTCCGCGACAGGAAAGGGACAAGAAGGCCGAGGAGTTCATTCCAGGAGCGTGACGTCAGCGAAGGAGGCAGCACACGGCAAACTGTCACCTAGGCAACTAGGGCACCTCGATAGTGAGCCCTGCGCCTCCCAGCACACTCTCTGAACGCAGCGGTGGGAAATGGACGCTAGTCGAGTTGGCATGGACTTCATACGCCGGATCACGCGGCCAGCTGGGACCGGTCCGAGCCAAAGCCGGCCTAATTAAGGCCTCCGAGCTATACCGGGCCAGACAGCGACAATTCCAGTGAAGGCTTTACTTTGCGTCTTGTGCGCGTTGCTTCACACACTGACGCATATATACTACAGACAGAAACGCAGACGAGAAAAAGTCGACTCGGCGAGCTGTCGCGGAATTGCAGAAAGCTATAGCGAGTGGAACGAGTGTTACTGACAAGATTTGAATATGCCTCCAGCCCACGCGGTGGTCGCAGCTGCCGAAATCTGGATTTAATGGCACTCCCCGCAGTGCGAATTTGTGATTACGTGCATCATCCCTTATTACTTACAGCGCGGGCGGATTGCAGCACCGTAGCCGAAATTATCTCGCACGTGGGAAGGACGGAACGCTGAGGTGTGTCCGGCTTTTTCTATGAAAGGCTGAGATGATGCAACCACTGAGTCCTTTATGTATATCGAACAACGAAAGGGCGAAAGAAAGTCCCTAAAGTCCAGGGGCCAAATTCACAAGGCTTCGTGCGTTCGCAAGTGCTCTCTGCCATTGGCTTTGCCAGTGGCAATGAGAATATATCGATGGCAATGGCAATATATCAGCCTTCGCCGATATCATCTCCAGCATTAGGAATGGCCGGAATTTCTTGTGTACAAATCTAGCACAAGAGGTTTTTTTGGGAACACGGGCCCAGATTATCGGAAGCTCGGGAGCGAGCTATTTCTCATTCCATAGCTATACTACACTTGAAGCACGAGATTAGCACAGCAACACGCTAAGACTTCCAATTACAATTAAGATGGAGTGTGGTGAAATCTTTCCGCTGGCGTAATGTAAGTGCCTAAAATGTCTCAATATAGCAATAGTGATGCTGCATATACTGATATATGTGTGTGAAGTGATTGTAAAGAGAATGGAAGAGATAAGTGCAGTGTCGTAACGGTCTCTCACAGGAGGACACCTCAACAGCACAGCACGGGGAAAGGGGTGTGGGGAGAAAAAGATGAAGAGAGAGGGAAGGAGAAGGCGAGAGGGGCCAACTCTCGTGTGTTCGGGTACGTGGTGTCGCAACACACCAAAAGCCTGCTGCTGTCGCAGACACCCCTGCGGGGTATACTGATGATCCACTTCCCATAAAAGTGATTTGAAGCATTTTCACGTGTCTCTGGAAGCCAGTAGACGCCTCGACACGGCACTCTGTCTTGACACGCTACCGTCTCGACCGGCGTCTGGACAAATCAAGCAACAAAGGGCGGGCAGCTTTGGGGGCATGTCTATGGAGCGCCACTGCCCGCACTCATTTGCGAAGGGAGTCAAATGTTATCCCGGAGCTACGTAATAATTTCCTAGAATGGCACTGTTGCAAAGTGCTTGAATTTCGCGCGGGAGGCTTTCGGCCCGCTTATTATATGCCGGGATCACCACGACGACGACGCCGAAGGACGAAGCAGTCGCAGTCAAGTCGGGTTAACTCTCTGAACGCGTGGAGTCGGAGAAAGAAAAATATCAAACTCGGCTCGAACCCACACGGGTTAAAATAACACACGCCGTCGTCTTCGGAGAAAGACGGCCCCGAAAGGAGCAGCGCTGCGTGCCCCTTAGCTGATATGCGACACTTCTCGGGAAAGTGGGGAAGCCCACCGCCGAGGCACGCGAGGGACAGAAACGTCGAGAACTTTGGGAAAACGAGCAAACCGCATCTGCATCTCGAAACAGAAAAAGAAAAAGTGCATCGCGCCTAACGTAGTCCCGGTACGTGAGAGATCGAAGAACATGAAGCCTGTATGACCCGATAATAGCAACGAGAACGAAAAAAGAAAAGCACAAATTAACGCAAAAGGAAAGGAAAAGACGAGAGGAAACGTAAGGAATGTGCATTTTGTGTCGCAAATCGAAGGAGGGTCCGCACGGTGGAAGATCAATCGCTTCGATGTCAGATGGCGCTGGCACGCCCGGTGCGCTTGTGGGAGGCGGGGTGGCGTCTACGACGAACGGAAGAGAGAAAAGAGCCCGCGGTATGCGCACGTCCCCGCGTAAACAGAACTGGCAAGATCGATGCATTGCCCCTACGTCCGTGCAGCATGTATGTGGTATGTAACAGCCAAGCGAGCGTTGAGCGAGGGTACTAAAGTGAAGCAATGAAAACTAAAGTGCACGCCGCATCATGCGATGTACCATGCCGCCGAGGCTTCTGAGCAATCATACTGACCGGGCACGCATGCATGCATGCATCTATCTATCTATCTATCTATCTATCTATCTATCTATCTATCTATCTATCTATCTATCTATCTATCTATCTATCTATCTATCTATCTATCTATCTATCTATCTATCTATCTATCTATCTATCTATCTATCATATGAGGGTTAGATCTAGCAGATAAACATGAGTATCCCAGAAAGTTCATGAGAAAACGACACCACAGAAGGCTCTATTGGTAAGAGCATCGCACGCGTAATGCGAATACGTGGGTTTGTATCCCAGCTGTGGCCAGTAGTTTTATTCATCCACTTTCATTTCCAGTTATTTACCGTTTCTTTAATTCAATTACGAACTCTGGTTAATTTTCCCTATGCTGTCCTTGGTGTCATTGGCTTCTTTTGACAGGACTACAAAGATCGGGTTATATATATATATATATATATAGATAGATAGATAGAGAGAGAGAGAGAGAGAGAGAAAGACTGTCTGTCTAAACAGCTTTTTCATTGGAAAGAACTAAGTACTGACACCTGTGTGGTGCATGTAAATGACTCTAGACAAGGCTCCTATGGCAGTGTCAAATTCCCGAAAGCTGATTTGAATGTGCCCTGGAACGCGGGCGATCCGATTAAAGCTATACTGAAGCCAGGCCTACCTGAAAACTATGGCCGTTGAGTGACTTGCAATAAGCTTGCCGTGAGACTTCTGCAGTTCCTTTACGATGCAGAGTTGGAAGCTCTTATTTGACTTTTTTATTCCCCGTATGCCTTACGGCAAATATTTTTGTCTTCAAAATTGTTTCATGAGCAATAGTGCACAAGACTGATTCTCTTTCTCTTGTCCGCAGTCCAATTCAATGTCCAAAAAACGATGTTTTTTCTTACTTCCTCCGTCCACGGCTTGTCTCGGCTTTGTTTGCCCACTCCTCTGTTGCGTGGCCATACGAAACGCAAGCTTTGCTGCTGGTCAATTCTAAAGAGACAGAACCGGAGCGGATGTCGTGCTTGCTCGTAGACTGCGCTTTTATTTTCATTCCGGCACGGAAAACTTTCGGTGGATCTAATCGGGGCTCGTGCTGGAAGCACCAAAGAAGGTACGATAATATTAAAAGCTGTTCAGGCGAAAGAAAGGACAAGAATCTATACCCCGAGGCGTGCAATTCGCAGGAATGTCGGCGAGCTGGCGCATATCTTTGAGCCCACTACGGCAAGCGTTGCGCTGACGACAGCTGCCAACGAATTTAGATCAGACATACGATCACCGCCTGTTCAGCGTGTCTCTTGCTAAGGGACCTCCTTCCTAAAATGCATCGCCTAGTGCGCTCTTTCATACTTTACGTGGCGTGTGCATCGTCAAGTGCACCCGCGCAACTACTGTTCTCTCTATAGATCTTCCCTTCTTTTTTCCCTTTCTTTCCTGTTTTCCTGTCTTTCCTTTCGCCCCTTTGTCCCCTTTCCCCGCCCTTGTTGCCTTTCGTCTCTCTCTCTCTCTCTCTCTCTCTCTCTCTCTCTCTCTCTCTCTCTCTCTCTCTCTCTCTCTCTCTCTCTCTCTTCATATTTTAACTTCTCACCGTCCTCTTTACTTCTTTCTTTTTCAACAAACTTCCGCGGTGATCTAACCTATTAAGCTAACCCATCCTCCTCGATTTCATGCCAGAGATTTTCTGCCGCCGTCCTAGAATATGTACTTCTTCTGTGGGCGTGAAAAATTTGGATTTTTAACAATTACAGATGGCGCATATCATTCTGATTTATAAGAGCAAGAAATTCGTAGGAAAACAGTGACAATTCTGACGCTTTAGACTCTTTCGACTAAATCGTCGTGAACCAAAACCTTAGGTAGATCGCAGCGGCGACAGTGTCCTGTACAGCCACGACCGGTGCTGAAGAGGCGGTCACCGCGTTGGCCATTGGCCCAAACCGTGGCAGAGATCAAATAGTCGGGCTCACCGACTCACAAGCGGCTTGCAGTAGTTACGCTAAAGGTAGTATCCCACGTATAGAGATTTCTACCCTATGAAGGTCTACCCTGCCGAAAACAGCCACGATCACCCGAAGCCCCGGTCACGAATCTCTCACTGGAAATCTTAAGAGGAAGCTTTAGCTCGGGCTCAACTCCGACGCGGCCTATTCAAATACATGTAAAACGCAAAAACGTTTTTCTGAGATAACCCCTCGACCGATTTTAATAAAATGCGTTGCATTTGAGAGAGAAAGTTAAATTCCAGTGACTGTTGGAAGCGGAATTTCTATTTAGGCCTTGAATTTTGTTAAAAATATTTTCAAATATTCGACCGTTTGAAAAAAAATAGAAGCACGAAGTTTACAAATTCATAGCTCTGCATCAAAAACAGATATTACGCTTCTGTAAACGGCATCCATTAGATCATTCAAAGCGGACAAATTCGATATGTCATTTTACATCTTACGTGAGTTTGTTACGTTGGTTACAAGGGTTCTGCAAAAGCTGTATTTCCACATTGCTAAATTTCTTAATATTCATGTGTAACATATCAATGTTGTCCGCTTTAGATGTACTATTAGATGCAATTAGCAGAATTGTATTATCGTTTTTCGTTGTTGAGTTACAGAGTTGTACACTTGATAGTTTTGTTTTTTTGAAAATTTTCGATCTTTGCCAATTTATAATAAAAAATTGACAACCTAACTCAGAAATTCGAAACCAACAGTCACTAGAATTTATGTTTTTCTTTTAAATGCAACAAACCTCGTCAAATTTGGTGCGGTGGTTGCCGAGAAAAACGAGTTCTCCTTTTACATGTATTTAGATAGGAGCAACCGAGCTAAAGCTTCCTCTTAGGGCCCATGCTTCGGCTCGAGAGCACGTCCACCGAGCCTCTCAGCGAGGCGATCGTGGAGAGGAAATATTAGAACCCATCGCCAAACAGTTTCTTGCCAGGAAATTGTTTGAACTACCTGAAACGCCTGAACTACCATGTACCTGTTTCATTGAGCTAGTAAATCGTCGGCAGCCAACCGAGGCTGTAGAGACGTAACAACTTCAGACTTAAAAGATAAACGATTTTCCCCGCCGCCCACACATCACTCACGTACGAAGAGGCATTGTCCTGGAATCAATTACAAACAAATAGATTCCCACATGGCACGCCATTTCACGCGATGTATCCCAAGCAATATCCATACACTCGTCCCAGATTTCAGCGCACCGGCTGGGCTTTACCATGTCACGTGGACACATCAATAAACAAAATCAATACCTCGTAACCCACACCCGACCACTCAACCATGGAAAGCTTTGCTGTCCAACGTTGATTACGGGGACCAAGTCGATCTGTTCGGGAGTGCGCACCGGGCGGCTAAGGCTCCTGGAGTTCTGGACTACAGGCTCGAACCACGACGGAGGTATCCCGGCATGGAGCGCCCCGTTGCAACTTTGTACCATTAAAGTTGTCTTTTACAGCGAAGCTGTATAATATGGCTAAGGCATTTCCGTCGTCCGCTCTCTCGCTCGCTTGCTTGCTCGCTTGCTCGATCGCTTGCTCCTCAATTCCATCTCTACGACCCTCTACCTTTCGCCTTCCTACCCTCTCTCTCTTTTAACCCCAGCCCCTCCACCCTGCTGGCGCTGAGCCGTGCTCCCGCATGGGTTGCAGAAAATAGCGGTAGCCTTTTCTCCTTCCCCACAAGAACCACTTCTCTCTCTCTCTCCTCAATTGAGCCGCTTACCCACTACGGGTGATTGGCCAAGAAGCTGGCGGTTAAAGGTTAAAGTGAATGGGATAGAGGAAAACCTAAACGCAAAAGTAAATCAGGGTGAAGTACAACGTTCGTGTTAATTAAGAAATAGATTTACGTGGCAGATACAGAAGTAAAAATGTCTGAATTTATATATAAACAGCAAATTTTGTCTTTCTTTTCGGGTGGGATTTGAATAATTTCGAACACACAATCAGCGATTTATGGATCTATCCGATTATTGATTTCGAGAATTAGCACGGTAGCCTTGTTTTGTCACAGAGATAGTCGCAAATGGCCACGCAGATGTTCATGTCGCTAAAGCCCAATGAAGAAGCCCCGAAGGAGAGGATTTTTTGAGTAAAACAAATACCCAATTTCCGGAATGAAAATTCTAATTTCTTGCTCTGATTTATACATCAACGTCATCCCATTAGAAAGTGATCCATGTTTTCGGGTTCCTGGCAGGTAGGACACAGAGGGGACGGTGCCAGGCCAGACCTTTATAGGCAAAAAATTTAGTGGTGCGATGCGGCATCGTAATTTTGTTATGGAGATCTCTAATTTACGTGTGGTACACCGTTTATTGTCGGATGAAAAGTACAAGTGATTTAATTCCGACGTTTGAATGTTGAGTTTCGTAGAATCTTGGAAAGGACAAAAATTTCTCAACCTTGCCGCAGTGAAATGAGCTGAAATAGACATAACGGACATAGCTGGTCCATCAAGAGACATCCACGCAAGTGTGTCTGCCATTTCGTTTAATAATATACGACGATAGCATGGAACCCATACCAACCGCACCAGGCTTAAGTTTGGGGAGATTAATGACTTAAATGTATTGGCGACAGTAGGTGTCTGATGATGAAGTGAGTGATGTGTATACTGACAGTGAATCAATCACTATAACCGCTGTTGAATAATTTAAAGGAAGTTCTTGAAGAGCTGAGATAACGGCTGATAGTTCAGCCAGAAATATGGGTGCAGAATCCGGAACGCGTAACGCATATGACCAGGATAGGGACTCGGAGGAAGCACCCACACCCGCTTTCGCCTCACTCATTGAAGCATCATCATGATTCCCAATTGCGTTAAATGATCTTGTAACATGCCATTTAAATGTGTAGTGGGCAGGAGCTTGGTATCTGATAGAAATTTATCATCTGATTCAATTTTTATATTAGGCAAGTGGTTGTCTGGACAAATGACCTTGCGTACATTAATGTTTAGTGAATTCAGCTCAGCTCGTTAAAACAAAACCTGAGGTATATGTAAGCGGGACCAATTCTCATCGAAAAATTTCTTCATTACACTAATAAATACAAATTTTTCTCGTCTCAAAGAAGATTCATAAGTGTTTGAATGCGCTTTTACTGCTAGAATGCGGAATCGGTTGGCAAGAGTAGGCAGTCGTGCTTCTTGATATAAAACATTGTTAGCTACAAATTTTGGTAAACCAAGAGAAATCGGGAGAGCCTCCCTCTATAGAAGAACCAGGAGGTTAATTTTGCATGCTGGCCCGCCAGAGAATAGCAGGCACGCAAATTCCAGTATCGGTCGAACGTGCAGGCAATAAATTAATATTAGAGTGTCCTTTAGTAGCCCAGTGCGATGCCGGCCTAGTCTGCTTATCATACTAACGGCGCGTGCTGCCCTAGATTTAACATGATCAACGTGGTCTCGCCAGCTCTGTTTTGCGTCGTATATTACACCTAGATCTTTGATAAAGTCAACTTGCGGAATTATTTCCTGACGGTATTGGAGAGAGATATTAACCGTTACATTCAATGGAAACACAACCAAGGAACTTTTTGTTGAAATTAAGCGACATTCGAATATCTGCAAACCAAGCTTCACGCGTTCCTAATTATGACTGCGATATTCTTTGTAATGAGTGAATATCACTCGCAGACGCAAAGAATGCTATGTCGTCTGCATAAACATATACTTGTACGGTATCGCACAATGGAATTGAACTTAATAAAATAAACAAAATAGGAGAAAGGACAGATTTCTGGGGAACTTCTCTTGATTTATTATACTTATCTCTTCAACAAGCCACGTTGGGAAGAATAACATTTCCTATCCTTTAAAAATTCATAAGTTCAAGTTATAATATATCGAGGAAAACTAATGCTATTTAAAGCGTTAAGGAGTACGTCATGCTCTGCGCTGTCGTATACTTTAGCTAAATCTCGAGTCACTAAAGCTGCATACTGCATCTTGTGTCGAGCAAGCTTAATGCGTCCCTCTATATTCACATGTCCGCACCATATCGAGCATCAAGGAATAAATCCAATCTGGCATGGGCTTAATAATGTATTATCATTCAAAAAGTTCATGATACGAATGTGCAATACCCTTTCTATTAGTTTTATAACATTCTAAGGTAATGCGATCGAGCTTATATTATCTATATTCATTCCTTCTCCCTGTTTTCTTTAAGCAGGGGAACTATTTCTGCAAGTTTCCAGTCGGGAGGCATCCATGCGTTCATGGGGGAGTAATTAACAACCCGCTAGCTAGCTCGTGCGTTCGTCCACAGCTCCTTCCAGAGCTGGCCCCGTTTCCGCTCATTGCTTAAGGGGGTATGACCCATACATTGGCAAGAGGAAACTATCGTCATAATCATCAGCAAGAAGTATCATCATCATCAACGGCTCGAGCACCGTCTTCTTCCACAGCTGGCTCTGCTGCCGCTCGTCATTACAACGTAGAATTTCACTACTCTTCTGTCGTCGTAAGGGGGAGGCCACGTTTACGAGGGTATGAGCCATTGCTTGAGGGGGTATGAGAGATTCATTGTCCTACGCCACGGACGGATTTAAGTTTGAAGCGATTTAATTTTGAAGAATCGCAAGCGGCAATGCCGGACGGATACTGCTAACCACGCCACCGAGCAAACTCGAGAGACACCGAATGCAAGAGACAACGGCGGACTGCGGACGCTGACGTCGTTTTTCTCCGTCGCAGCCGAACGTGTGTGTAACCTCAATGAGAAACACAAAGACGTCAATCGTCAAACCAATCCAACTAATCGTCAAAACGATTGCAGTGCTCGCATCTCCAGTGGTGGGCCTTGCGCCCAATACACGGAGCTTCGGATGAGTGGTTCCGCACATTCCATCCCAGCTACAACCATGGGAAGACCACGAGTAGTGCGTACTCCTGAGGAAGAAGCTGCCTACCGCGAGCGTCGATGAGAGTTGGCTCGTGAACGAGCTCGTCGTCGTAGGGCCTGCCTCACGCGCAAGAAAAGACAAACACTTGAGGAACCGCAAAAAAAAGCACTCCTAAAGTAAACTCACCAAGCGAAGCAAGCAAAAGCGAAAATGAGGTGGAACAATGGTGGAACAAAAGATTTACGATATAGACTGCTTAGGAACTTTTACTTACATGGCGTATCACTCGGTGTAACTATAACACAGCTTCGCTGTTCAACCATCTTCGCAGTCTGGAAGGGCCGGTGATTTTTCTCTTCTGTCGTCGTAATGGGGAGGCCACGTTAATTTTTTTTTGTTTATTTACAGTGGTATGAACCATTGCCCAAGGGGGTATGAGCCATTCATTATCTTACGTGACGGACGCATTCAATACCAGAGGTGGCACGAGAATGTGTGAGCATACCTATCATCCCGACGACCACAGTTCAGGACAATAAATATGTTCGTATCTTCGTTCAAAATTCTGTGTCACCACCTCTGTGTCGTGTGCTAAACAGCTTTGCTGGTCATCAAACTTCACAGAGTGGAATTGCTCATAATTTTTTTTTTCTCTCTGTCTTTCTCTATCCGTTCTGGTAAAACGCAGTTTATGTTTAAAGGCGCCATCCAAAATACCTTCGCCATTACGAAAGCCGCTGCGCAAGTTACGCTTCTCTCGAGTAGGTCAAGTGCCGTGATATTCTAGTTAGTTATTTACTTTTGTACATCCGTCATTCTCCTTCGTCTACTGTAACACCTTGCGCGCTTGCAGCAGCCATTGCGAGTATAGTGAAGCGAAGGCAGTAAGAGAAACGTCGATAGACTTATCTGCCTCTAGCAGCTAGTGTTCTTGACTTTTATTTTCAAACATCTGCGAAGGTAAAGCGGTCAAAGTTCTTTCAAGCGGTTTTTTTTAATGTTTTGGAGATTTCTTGATTGCGAACCTGCTGTTGGAACAGAACTTATGGCCTTTTACTACATTCGGCCTGCACAACCAGCTGTGGAGTTGCTTTGCAAAGAATACTATTTGAAACGCGAGTAAATATGTAGATATTGCGTTAACTTATTATTACTTATTTAGCAGAAGTCGGCTTGCCTATGCATGCTTCTCTTCTACAAGTAAATTTTCATATGCAGCAAGCGTGTGGCGTCAGATTGCAAGATTTGTTTCAGACGTTCGACTCGCAGAGCCAGACGATCTTTTAGCCACTGCCGCAAGAGACAGTTACCTAATTCAGTCATTAGCTGGCGTTTCATAAGAAAACATCACAAAACTACAAGATCTAGCCACCATTTCGTGTGGTTAAAAAATTGTGTTAATCGCTGAAAAGATGGTAGATGTCACCGGCGACTACAATGTGGAAAAGCCAAAGACGAATTTGTCTCGGTAGCATTTTTAATGCAATACAGCCAAGTATTTTACCCTAATAAGCTATAGTTTATTTTACGTGCTCCTTAGAGCAAGCGTATACGGACCATAGATTCCGCGATAACGCCGATTTTTTTTCTCCGCCTATGGATGTAACTTGAAACTCGGCATTGAAAATTTTCCAGTACACTCCTTTGTTCGTGTGACTCACGAATTACATCCACTCTTTTTTTTTTTTATCCTGTGGTCCGTACACTTTTCCTCCCGGGTGTATGTACTAATCCCAACGTGGACGAAATACATTTACAGATAGCCGCCGCAAAGAGCCTTTCTTCAAACCTGAAAAGCACAAGGCGAAGCCACCAGATATCACCCCATTCTCTGAGCATACAGCCACGACCGCATCGATCGCATTGTTCGCTTCACGGACGCAGTCGTCTTCGCCCCGACACTCGCGTTAAATCGAAAGCCAGACACAGCGCCGAAAGGGGTTAGCAGCAAATTGCTCCCGGAGGCTCTCCTCTCCGAGGGATCAGGGGAGGCACGAAGACGGACGAAGAACAGCCTCGATCTGCGGACGGAGAGAAAGAAGCTATAGGTGTGAGACGAGCTCACGCGAGACAATAACAAGCAGAACGGGCAAATGGAAGAAGTCTCGGGCCCAGTGCGAGGAAAGCAAGAGCGCAGCCGCACGACAGCAGCCGAGAAGAACGAAGACAGAAGCAAAAAGCAGTGAAGAAGTGGAGGGGCGGTTCCGTTCGCCTTCACGCCCGGCGATTCGGGTCCTCCGCGACCGCAGGCCATATCGACCTCGCCTCGCTGACAGGGCGCCAATTAGTGGCCGACAGGGGGCAGGACAACCTGTGGATATCTCGGTGTCGGCGGCGACTCTGGGCTGGCGTACGTGGTGTGACGATGTGACAGACTCGGTCACCGAAGAAATGTGGAGAAGGGTGATTCAGTTCGAGGAGAGAGGGGGAGGGAGATGGTCTGTGAACGCATAAGGGAAGCAAACAAAACGAAATATCGCAACAGTGCTTTCGAATTTGTTTCTCGCGCTAAGTGAGCGAAACGTGCAGGAATTTTTTGGGAATAGACTTTTATGCCATCTGTCGGTTTGGAGCAGGAGGGCCAGCAGTGACAGAGTCAAATTTTGTAATGTTTGTAGTAGAGCTACATTTCACCTGATTTCAGTGCGTAGTAAATAGATAGCGCGATACTCTTGATTATTATATTTGACTTTTGATATCTGATTTGATTTCTTTAGTATGAACTCTGGATTTGTCTTAAAGGTTTCTTGATGTCGTTGAATAACATTACAAGGGGGAGTAATGCTAGCAAGCGAAATGCGACTTCGAAAAAAAAATTCGGAAGTGTAGCATCAGTTTAAAACTATAGGCCAGAACTTAGTACCGCAGATCGCGGTACTAAGTTCTGGCCTGCGACAAATTGGTAATATTGTGACGTCTCGCCAGCTGAGCGCGCATGCGTCATGGGCCACCTTGCGCACTCTCGTTTATCAAAGTGACTCTTTCTACACCTCGCATCTCTTAGACTTGCGATTTCGTGCATACGATAATGCACTGGCGTACCCTCAACACACATCAAGCTTTTTGTTAGATACATCCAAGGTTGGTGAAGGCCTCTCCTATGGTGCTGTAAAAAAAAAATGCGTGACCTATGGTGGGATCGAACCTCTGTCCTACAGACACAGCAGCGCAATGCTCTAACACTTAGGCCCCGATCACCCGCGGGCTTCTCCCGTGCCAAAGTCGCTCTTTTAAACGTCTGGTGCGTGCGTTGCGTGCCGGTGCCTCGCATTCGCCCCTCGAGACAGCACGCACTTTGAGAGGAAGGTGACGCATTCAAAGGGAGTGAAACCCGCTCATTACGGTGCCGCATTGTTAATATACGTAGTTCAAAGGGAGTGAAATCCGCCCATTATGCTGTCGCATTGTTAATATACGTTGTGGGGGTGTACAGCTCACTTTAATAACATGACAGGACTCCAAATAATTCGAGAATGAAACGCTGTAGATTAAAAAATTGTTACAAACCAAATGACGCAGTCATATCATAATAAAAAAAGGATACGTGTGCTTTCTGTAGCATGAGGTGAAACACGTCGCACAGGATGCATGACTTGCTTCGGTGTTGATATACCTCTTCGCAGATCAGGGAGTGAGTCTTGTGTGTTCGGCAATATCCCTGTGTTCTCTTGCTTTGAGACAGTTTATAATATCCAGATTTCTGTGTTCGAAGATATTCTGGACAGACACAATGAAGTCTCTACGAAGGCCTGGATACTCCAGTATCACCTTCGAACTAATTGAAAAGTTGGAAATTATTCCTGTATTAGTGTTTCTCCGTTTAGCCAGGGTGAAGTGATTCTTCGTACAAAGCAGAGGAAAACCTTAATAGAGTTAAACCACCCGAGAAACTATAAAACAGTGCTCTTACTCTGTGCTATGTAATGAGAGTTCTTAAAGTTTTGCCATCGTGCAATTGCATGGGATGTTGGAATGGTTCCCCATTGGTCTACAAGGCCTCACCTGCCTTTCTGGTTGTCAAACAGGAAATGTGGTTGACGCTCAAGATTCTTCACCATGTTCCACTTCTGTTTCCCTTTCAACATGCGGGACCAAGGGGTCGCAGATTGAAAAATGCAACGCTGCCCCTTGACGATGTGTCTGAGAGCCGCGGCATATGTAAGCTCTTCCAAACTGCTCATGGCAAGACTAGCCATTGTCGAAACAGAGACTAACAGCGAATTGCAAGGTATTAAAATATTGACGGAGCGAAAAGGGGAAACGTCACAAAGATATATGCGATAATAAAGAATGAGAACGCGGAGAAGCAAACAAGGACGCACGCAAAATTTAGATAGAAGTTGGCAGTTCTACTAATATATTTTATGCTCGGGGCACAGCGCTCATGCAGCAGCGGAAGGCTGAACGCTGCCCTTCCTTCTCCACCGAACCGATTAAGCGGAGTGCTTCCACTTCGCTCCGTCGTTCATACAGCCAAACGGCCTCCGCCGTCTGTTGACACTCTCTAGACCACAGCGTGCGAGCCGCGAATGCGGCCTCGATAGCGGGACAGCACGACGGTGGCGGCGGCCCCCATGTAATTTTAGTCAGTCAGTCACTCAGTCCGTCTAAAAGTAAACAGATCATAAGGCTGATTATAAGGAACCCATCGAGACAGCCGATAAGTCAGAATTCATACTGCAAGTGGTCATGTTTTTTACAGCACTACCTCGCTAACCACATTATTGCACAGTGTGCGTTCAAGTTTATCAAGAAAAAGTAAAGCCAGTTCCACGCAGTGAAAGCTGTCACAATAGCGATGCTTCTGGTCGTTTTCACAAGTTTGAAGTCGTGTTTAGCGTGACTTTTATGAAAGCCTTTTGTCTCGTTGTCGTCGTTTTGCTAGATTCGAGCTTCGATTCCGGATTGCGCTTTAATTGTGTGAGGATGTGGTCAAACCGCAGTCTATCACACATTTTGCAGCTATGCCCACATTCAGGGTCGAGGAATTCTCGCTTGAACTGTCCATTGGCACCCTCCGTGGGAGGAATCTCTCTGCGTAGACGTCTCTGCTCGGCCTCCTACTTTCGAAGTTGGGGTTAGTTTGCTTCTGCTGGCGCTTGGCTTGGGTTGCCTTCTCTTAAAAGTGGGCGTTGCCTTGCCTCCACCGGCGCCTTGGCTTGCTCTTCCCGTTCTCGATTCCCGGCGGTAGCGGCTTCCCTCCGCTGGCGCTTTGCTTGCGCTTCTCGATCGCGAAGATCGGGATTTGCGCGACGTCGGTGCTGCCGCTCGCGCCGAGCGTAATCCATGGGGCGAAAGGGCACGCGCCGGCGAAACACCTGCTCCTATACCCCTCTTCTTCCCCTCCCCTGCGCGCGCTCTTATTGGTCCGCAACATCCACACGGGACCATACTCCTTGCGCTCCTTATCCTAAGAGACTTTACCTTATCCTAGCCTCGGCGTGCCCTCTGGCGGTGAGCTCCGGAACCGGCCCTCCTGCGTGACACCGGACGCCGGACGGCGAAAGCTCGGCTTAGAACTGCTCCGCTGTTAAAAATCTATGCTGTACCCGAACGAAAGCTTGAATGCTAATCGGTCTCCATTTCACTTCTATCCTTCCCATCTTCAACTTTCTATGATGTAGCCAGCCTGGTTCTTCCATTCTTTCTCCTTCTGTCAACTGTCTATACATTTTTAAACCGAATAATAGTGATCGCAAAAGCACCCGAAACGCCCAGTAATGTGATGGACTTCAAGGTCAACAAGGCGTGGATAATACCTGCTACAGCATTTGAGATTGATGCTAGCTTATCTTTTAAACTTACTCACACGATATTCTTCTGTCTTTTTTTTTTTCCTTTTCTTGTGAAAGCATATGAGCGAGACACATTTACCATAGTGTCTTCCGGATCATACGAAACCAAAGCGGCAAACCGAAACCAAGGCGTAAAGTCAAGTCGAGGTAGAACTTCGAGGAAGAGGCAGCGCAGACCCAGGTGGCGACGCTTCCACACGCGGGTAGAAGACAGGCGTTAATGAGCGCTAATCACCCTCAAAGGCCACCCACCGCGTGAATTAATTATTTATCGAACGTCGCCGGCCCTTTTACCCTCACTACCTTCCCGCTTCCGTTACCTCCTCATCGATCCACACATCCGAGTAGTTTGCACTCCGAAGCCTTCGCACACTCACTCACAAAACAGGCCAGCTCGCCTAGGAAGACGACACACTGGAGACAAACGCGGAAGCATGCACTGAAGCCTGCGCTCAGGACGCGTGAGCCAACGCGTACAAGAGTTTGTGCTTGTGTGTTCATTTCTTTCACTTCTTTCTTTGAAAAAAAAAAAGAATAAGGAAAACTTTGAAACGACACTAAAGTGAAACACGAAACCAGTTTGAACTCATAAAGTGTACTTTCCAAACTTTATATTAGTGAACTCTACAGTGTAGGGGAGGAAAAGAGATAAGAAGAAGGCAGGGAGGTTAACCAGAATCATGTCCGGTTGGCTACCCTACACCGGGGGAAAGGGAAAGGGGGAAAACAAAGATAACAGGGAGAGAGAAGAGGGAAGGAAAGAAGGAAATTGCAGTGAGTTCGCTGACGTGTGTGGCCTTACAGAAATTGCATTAATAGTCACAGTTGGTCGCACAAGCCCGTCGTCCTTAAGAAGCACAAAAGTGCATTCACCGCTTTATGGGCCGACGGGCGATGGGGGCGGTGTTCCAGCAGCACCTGCACAGAAAGCGGCCGATTGTCCAGTTTATGAAAAGCTTTGGCAAGTTCTTGTCTCTCAGGGGTGTATCGTGGACAGTGGCACAGCAGGTGGTCGATGTTTTCTTCCGTGCCACAGACCTAGCATGCTCCACTGTCAGTCTGTCCAATTAATGTAGAGTATGCCTTTGTGAAGGCAACTCCTAACCAAAGGCGACAGAGAAGCGTAGCTTCACGTCGAGGAAGTCCGAGTGGAGGCCGGAGTTGCAGGGAGGGGTTTAGTCGATGCAGTCGTGTGAGTCGTAAGTTTGGTGAGTTCCACTCGGTCAGTGTGAGACTGCGTGCCAGGTATCGAAGCTGCCTAGCGGCGTCTGTCCTCGAAAGCGGAATTGGAACGCTCTGCTCTTCCTGATGTGCTGTGCGAGCAGCGTTATCGGCGGAATCATTGCCACTGATTCCACAATGGCCAGGTACCCATTGAAAAACGACCTCGTGACCTTTTTGTTGGACATGATGGTAAAGTTTCGCGATTTCGTATGTCAGTTGGTCATGGCATCCGTGTCGGAGAACTGACTGCGTGCACTGTAATGCCGGTTTTGAATCACAGAACACAGCCCATTTTCTAGCTTTTTTTTTTCAGATTCAATGAATTCCAGCGCTCGACGCAGGGCCGTTAGTTCTGCCGCCGTTGAGGTCGTGACATGCGATGTCTTGAAGCGCAGTGTCATTCCTCGCGTTGGTATCACCACGGCACCACCGGAACTGCACGACGTAGTTGATCCATTGGTATAGATGTGGACGTGGTTGCTGTACTTTTCATGCAAAAGAAGTAAGGTCAACTGTTTTAGAGCAGAGGCCGGTAGATTTGTCTTCTTCTGTAGTCCTGGAATCATTAGATGTACTTGTGGACGGCTCAAACACCACGGAGGAAACGCTGGCTTGGCCGCGTTTCCGTGTTTCCGTGGCCGCGTTTTCGTGCGTAACCGCACGAAAAGACGAAAGACAAGAAGGGGAATACACACCAGCGTTGCACACAAGCATGTACCGACTAGCGCAAGCCGCCAAGGTGTTGCAGTCTATATCAGTGAATTATGCCCTAATTCGTTGATTACTACAAGAGAAAATTAAGGCCCGAGTTCTGTATCTTGAATTTTGGAGACACTGATGAAAACCAGGTGGCAGGATCTAAGCTACTCGACAACCAGCCGTCGCCGGCTGTCTTGCAGATAATAAGGCAGGAAACTCTAATTGACAAGCGTGTAGCAGCCTTTGTACGAGACCAGAAGCAGTGTGACAACACAGGCACGCCAGCAAAGGTTACATATCTCACTAACAAAGTCAAGCAATACAGTTTCTTCAGTCGCCACTACAATTCTAAATTCTTTTTTTCCGGGAAGCACTTCCAAGGCTTGTCGAGCCGCTCGAATCGTTACTCCAAGACCCGGAAACCGACAGTCCAAACCAACTTGAAAGTGTCTCGCGATCGCTCAGACAAATTAGGATGCCCACCAGCGTCACGACCTAATCGATCATCAATATTTACACACGCGTGAGAATAGGCCAATAAAGTAACAGCTATCGTCAAACTCTGATATCCGTGTGTTTAATCGTCACGACCATTAACATCGTATTTCACGACGATAGTCGCATGCATGGTTGTTTTACTATTTTAGCACTTGAACTCCGCCAAATGAAAAAAAAAAGAATGTGTTGAACAGCTTATTCCAGAAACCGTTCCTCAGGCGTAGGCAGACGCAAGTTAACAACGCCCCAAGAGGTCGAAGTCAACGCGTCTTCCCGTCCGTACACACGCATTCGAACCGTCTTCTTGTTCACAAAGTAGCATTACCTTGTTAAAATACTCCAAACTTACAGCGCACTAGGGACTTTGCTCTCTTAGCCTTTCACTGCTGATGCGACTTTCATACAGAGTTCCCAAACGCGGCACATCATTCTCACTTATACAGAGTCCGGTTGGAAGACACCTTCGCGAATGCTTATTCATCCCTCTTCGCAATGGCTGAGAGTGCTGCTCACGTATGCGACGTCTGCACTTATACGGGAACCTCTGAACACCATAGTACGCAAGCGACCCAGTTAATCCACCGACGCGATAATTTTTCCGTGCATTAGGGCCACTAGGCACCCTACCACTAACTGTGGCTGTGTTCCAGTAATCGCCGTAAAAGGCTAAAAAGGCAGCAAACGCGGACAGCGACCACACCAATTGTCGTTCTAACTCTGACGGAGCCTGCATAGAAGAGATCTTCACGAGGACAGCATCGAAGTCATCGAAGTCTACTTTCCTGTTCAAATAAAATGGAGACTGAGCAGGCTGTCTGAAAGTTCGGTGGAAAGTCCGAGTGGGCACAAAAAGTCCGAACCAGGATTCCTTCTGCGCTTAAGCTACACCCCGTTGTGTTTTCCGTGTGTTCTAACTCGCGTAGTATTAAAGAAAGAGCGTTGATATTTGTTTTTCCTGTATTTTGTTTTCCTTTGTCGCATTCTCAAACGCGTTCCAATAGTTGAAACCAAAGCTGTTTTCCTAGCTGTCAATGTACAGAGGTTCCAATGCTGCCCAGAATTGTAACCCTTGTACCGAGCATTGTAACGTCAGTGTACCGAGCTTCTAGGCCACTTGGTGAGAAAAAGGCCCCTAATTCAGTGCACCTGCTTAAATCAGGCCACGTGGACCAGACAGAGAAAGCGTCAGCCGCGACGAGACCGCAGTTCGGGTTCAACGTGGTTTAGTGCCACTCTGACGACATGCACGTATACGAGAGTGCAGAGATACACCCTTCGGGTGGTGGCGGGGCGAGTGGAAAGGCGGGGGGGGGGTGAGAGAATGTGAGAGCAGAAGCGCGTGCTCCCTTTTCTGCGAAAGCGATACGTGCCGCGAAATCATCGACTTTATTGATCCGCAAATCCTGCGCGCACCTGAAACTGACGGTACGCGCCAGCTAGCGCATCGCGTCGATGCGCCCGAGTGGTCGGAACGCGCAACGCCCTCGCGATAGAGCCTGCGCGCTGAGCTTACCCAGTTCCTTCCAAAGCGTGAGGCGGCGCGTCAACACGTCGCTGCCACGGATCCCGAACACCACGCATGCCTTGCTCCCGACACGCAGCAACTTCACCTCTACGCGCGCAGGAATGCCCGACGCCTCGACCTATGCACTTTGCCCTTGCATTGTTCCAGCACTTTCCATTCGGGCGTAAAGCAGGCATCGATTGGGGATTGCTGGGAGGGAGAGGGGGTAGTTGAAGCGAGCGCGAATTTCATCATTTGTTTGGCCCCTTGAGAGAGAGAGAGAGAGAGAGTATGAGGGGGGTAGGCAGGGAGGTTACGCAGACGCACATCCGGTTTGCTACCCTGCACGGGAGGACGGGGTTATGGGGATGAACAGAGATAGAGAGGAGAGAGAGAGCACAGTTTTGCGCACAGTGGAAGGTTCGCACCGAGTCTACGCACGGTTCCCAAGACCTGTCTACTTGAGGTATTTCAAGAGCGCTTTCGTGGCCTTCTGTGACGCGAACGGCCAGTGTCCAAGGATCTTCATTACGGAAAATGGTCTAGAGTCCAGCTGGTTCAGTGCTGTCCGGAGAACTTCGCGCTCGGCGTCGTATTGGGGTCAGACACATAGGGTATGTTCAATCGTTTCTATGGTTCCGCAAGAGTCGCACATGGGCGTGTCCGCCACTCCAATGCGGAATGAGTTGGCCTTCGTAAATGCCACGCCGAGCCAGAGGCGGCACAATACTGTCGCCTCAGAGCGGAAAATTTTTGATGGCACTTGTAGCTTTAAGGATAGATCTGCCCATATCTGCCTCAGTATTGATCTGTCCGACCAGTTCCAATCCCCTTATCAAGAATCTACAATGCAAAACAGCTTCATATTGTTGCTAAAGCTATGACACACAAATACTGGTCTTCTCCCAACGTCCCGAAGTGTGGCCCCCTGTATTTCTCCCCAATTCGCGTAGCTCTTTCCTCCTATCATCATATTCCATGCAGTGTTCCCTATTACATATCTTACACTGTTCAGTAAAGTAGATTAGGCATTCATTAAATGTACATGTATGCTCAGTCTTCGAACCAAAAAGCCAATAATTCCATTTCACTGGAGCTTTGTCCATAGCAGACAACGCGTTTAGTGAGTTAATAGGCAAAACCTATTAAGTGATTCCAGTGGCAAGGAGTGTAAAATAGGATGGGAAAGAAGAGGCAGCAAAAGCTGTGGCCCTAAATGTAAGTCGCTCGCGGGCCGCCGAATCCGCTTTCTGCAAAGGAACACTGCCCTTAATGCGTATTGCATAGTGTTCCAATGCACTAGCTCTCGTCAGAACAACTTTTCTCTTATTGTGTGCAGTCGGTGTCAAAAGTTACCGACCAGCGGATGTGAGAAAAAAGCTCAATGCTTTCGCAGCCCGAGAAAGGAGCCTGTTGCAACATTCCCCAGTCCCTACTGACATATGCAAGAACCGTGGCACTGCATGGTTTTGCTGGCTGCCGTTAAAAACTTCTCGTAAATTCGACGCTTCCTCACATACCGCGGTCCGTAAGTTTTTGAAGCCTACTATAAACACGCATAATTTCTCTAACGATGTCTTAGAGGCTATGTTAGTTACTTTCTTACTTTTCCAAAAGGACGAGACACCAGGGGCAATACAAACTAAGCGCGGATAACAAGGAAAGTGAAGAACCCAACAAGTAGCGAAGCGCGCGTGAGAACGAAAGGGCGGCTGGAAAAACGTCTCAACAAAGGAGGGAACCGATTTGCACAAAGCGCACGTTTTCGATGTCCCACATCGGGTAACGCATTCCAGCCCAGCGCGGCGGTCAGCGCAGCGCCACCGCCGAACAAAACGAACCTGCATCGCACTGTTGGCTGCGGGGCCGGATCACGTGTTGGAGGAAGAGCGGGAAAGGCGATCGGCAAACACAGCGGCCTCCGCGAACGATGGCCGGAACGTGCCAGCCTTCGAAAGAGGGTATAGACCGGTCGGGCCGCGGCTAGCGACAGCGCCCAAGGCACGGAGTCGGGTCTATGCTGCGAGCGTAAGGACACGGGATGTTGGACGCAAAGAAAAATATAAAAATAATAAGAGCGTTTCTCGCCGCGTCCCTTTGGCAGGACACGTGGTGCTCGTTACCCGCCGACGTTGCGAGCGGAGTTGATGTTGGAATGGTCGTTACAAGCAGGCACCGCTAGCAAACATGGGCTCGAAAGACAAAAAAAAAAGGGGGGGGGGGGGGGGGGGGGGGAACCGAATCGGAGAAAGACGAAAGTGAAAAATGTGCGCAACGGGTCCGCCGTTGTCTGAGAAAAGGTCGGCGCTTAGCAAGGCTCGGGCAAAACAGTTGGTCATTTCCCTCGGGCGCCAACAGGTGGCTCAAATGACAGCTTTGGTTTGTTCTCTATAGCAATTCGTCTGTTGTTTCTCGCCCATCCTAGTGCTTTTTTTTTTCTTATTCTTCTTTCGTTTTGGTTTGATTTGAGAAATGATTCTGTTCGGGATATGAAGGCAACTACAATAAAGTGAGTAATCAAGGTTCCATCCGATTGATTGATTGATTGATTGATTGATTGATTGATTGATTGATTGATTGATTGATTGATTGATTGATTGATTGATTGATTGAGTGAGTGAGTGAGTGAGTGAGTGAGTGAGTGAGTGAGTGAGTGAGTGAGTGAGTGAGTGAGTGAGTGAGTGAGTGAGTGAGTGAGTGAGTGAGTGAGTGAGTGAGTGAGTGAGTGAGTGAGTGAGTGAGTGAGTGAGTGAGTGAGTGAGTGAGTGAGTGAGTGAGTGAGTGAGTGAGTGAGTGAGTGAGTGAGTGAGTGAGTGAGTGAGTGATTCACCACCCGCTATGCCGACTCCTTCGTGCCGCTATCCGACGTCTGCCGCTGCTTGGTCGTCGAATGTTAATTTTGCATTTCACGTCTCCCGAAGAACAATCACTGCAAAGTGAAAATGAAGTGACATCTATTTTAGACAAACGCTTATCTCGACAGCATATGTGATGATGTGCCAACATAGCCGGAAGCATCATCATCATCATCACCATCATCATTATCATCATCAGTCTATGTTTATGTCCACTGGGAACCGAAGATATCTCCCCACGATCTCTAATTACCCCCTCCTTGCGCTAGGTGATTCCAGCTCACGCCGGCAAATTTCCAAATTTCATCACGTTACCTAGTTTTCTGCCGTCCTCGACTGTATTTCTTTTCCCTTGATACCCATTCTCTAACTCTAATGGTGCACCGGTTATCTACCCTGCGCATTACATGGGTTGCCCAGCTCCATTTTTTTTCCTAATGTCAACTAGAATACCGGCTACCCCCGTTTGCTCTCTGATCCATACCGCTCTCTTCCTGTCTCCTAACGTTATGTCTTACATTTTTCGCTCCATCGCTCTTTGCGCGCTCCCTAACTTGTTCTCGAGCTTTTTTGTTAACCTCCAAGTTTCTGCCCTATATGTTAGCACCGGTAGAAAGCAATGATTGCGCACTTTTCTTTTTCAACGACAGTGGTAGGCTCCCAGTGAGGATTTAGTACTTCCTTCCGTAAGCACTCCAACTCATTTTTATTCTTTTGTAAATTTCCTTGCCATGATAAAGGTCCCCTGTGAGTAATTGACCTAGATGAACGTACCCCTGTACACACTGTACAGTTCGTGCGATACAGATGCGCAAACTGGAATTTGGCAATATATCGGGCTCATATCGGGCTCAAACAAATTTCAACCTACGACATTTTCAAGTAATGTTTCCCGAAACATTCTTCCTGAATTTTTATAACGCGCGTGATGCCGTGAGCGCTAGTTGGTTTCTTTGTCTTCTGGCTCTACTACGCAGGCGTAAAGTGTACGGGCGACCGAAGCAGCACCCACGAAATGCACCCCTGCAATCGCTATCGCTTCCAAAAGGGCTTCCAAACGTTTAAAGACAGCCAATTCGGGACGAAAGAAAATTTGTCTGGTAAACGCTGATTGATCGCCGTTGCACCGTTGTTGTTCGTGCACTTCGTGTCACGCATGCCTCTCTCTCTCTCTCTCTCTCTCTCTCTCTCTCTCTCTCTCTCTCTCTCTCTCTCTCTCTCTCTCTCTCTCTCTCTCTCTCTCTCTCTCTCTCTCTCTCTCTCCCCTTCGTGGAAGATTAACGATGGGGCGCCGTACGCAAACTTTTCAATGGCCCACCAGCGGTCGACGCGGCGCCCTAAGCCCCGGCGGCTAGCCTGAGGTTCGCCTCCTCTGAACGCTAACGAAAACAGATCGAGCCCAGATTGCCACTTGGCGCTCAGATGCCCAGATGCACGCTTTCTGCAATGCACCATCGCTCTTTGCTTGCTGCCCGCCCCAACCTCGTGCCCCCCTTGCCTCTCTATTTCCCTCTTTCCAGCCCGCTCGAAGCGGCAACGCCTAAACGAAAGTGCATGGTCGCCAGTGTCGGGTGTGACAACGCTAGCGCCGGCTTCCTCTGACGCCGTCGGCTATAAGTGGAACACATGTTCCACGTGAGGCGGCAAGACGCGCGTATTTATTACGCGTTTACCTCGCGGGTCAAGCAATAGCGAGCGCGTTGGTGGAAGTCTGTGGCCGAGAGTTGAAACAATCTGCGATAATGGATGAGTAAGTCGCAATGAATCCAATGGTAAAACAAAAGATGGACGTTTCGGACCTTTCGCGTGGATAAAGGAAATTAGGCGCCCATAGGGCTGCGTATGCGGCCGTATATAGGCTCGACATCTGTCCACAACTCGAACTGAGTTAGCTGCTGTCCTTCCACGCAGTGAAAAGTTGCATGGAAAGATTCCATTTAAGGCAAAAGGCAACGCCAGGATAACGTGAGCAGATGAAGCAATAACGCTACGAAATTGTGCATTTTGAACTGTGGCGTAAAAAGGCGGGGCCCTGTTCACTGAACTGAACACACGATCGCTACACTTTCAACGTGTCTTCGTCTTCTCTGGTGTGTCTCTTTGATTTTATGTGCATGTGTGCGCATGTGCGCGCATGCGTGCGTGCGTGCGTGCGTGCGTGCGTGCGTGATTTTGAAATGCGCACAAATGGATTTCAAGCTACCATTTCAAGAACCTGCAGTTTAAGACACCAACTGCTCAAAAATTCCATTTGCATCACATAGAAGTCAAGAGTGCAAGACGCGCGACAAAAACCGAAAATATATAGGACCAGCTTTTCCGCGTGCCTCATTTTTTGCTCCTTGTCGGGTCTAGCCCTGGCGCTGTCCGGGAGCGGCTGCGACGTACGGCCAGACAGGTGCTTGATCGAGTGGCCGCTGCATGAATGGCCGCGGCAAAAACGAGGTCTGCGCTCGGCTTGAGGCGAGGGCCGGAAGGTCAGACCAAGTGCGCTCGAGCACTCAGAGAAGAGAGGTCAGCTATAGCAGGTCACAGGTCATTGACTCGGTCCATCCACTTTCTAATGCGCTAGCATATCACGCGGAATTCACCTAATTTGGAGCTATCATCGTGTTGCCTAAACACACGTAACACATGCGCCAATTCTAGAGAAAGTGCACCATAGGTTTAATATAAAACGTCGGCCGATCTTAGAGACATCGCGTTATATATGGACTTCACCCACTTTGGAGGTGTCTAACATAAAACGTGGGCCTATCCTTGAGATATAGAAATAGTAAACTGGCCCGCTGTCAAGATATGCTGGGTCCAGTAATTACTATACTGCAATATGTAATGCATAAGACGAACAGTATTGTGCCATTTACAAATAACCGCATCACGAAAGCTTCGCTTCATATGGAATCCAGCATATGCGTCAGATCTTACTTCATTGTACCTATATAAAAATATATACCTCTCAAACTTATAAGAACGCCATGGCATACTTCGACAATAAGCGCTAGCTCAATTCTGCCCGCATTTGCTACATGTCCACCCCTCCAGCCCCAACCCCACATTTAAGGCGAAAGCCTTAAGTGGCTCATGGGTCGAAAAATCCGTTGTCAGGTGTGATCGAAAAATTTACCGTCCGATGTTATGGCACCAAAATTCAGTGACACCAAAATTGATGGTGCCACCATTGATGACCGAACTCACGACCATTGGTGGGAGTTGAAACCACGACCTTTGGCGTTCATTAGGGCAAAGTTAACTAAGGCACTCGACCCCACGACCTTTGGTGGGAGTCGAATCCTCGACCTTCGGTGGAACCTAATTTCAATGGCACCGTAATTGATGGTGTCACCATTGATGGTCAAACCCACGAACTTAGGTGTTACTTATCTGAAGTTAATTAACATAGAATTAATTAGGACACTCGAACCCACGACCGTTGGTGTTACGTAAGGCGAAGTTAATTAATGTACAGTAATTAAGATAGAGTTAATTAAGCCACTCGAATCCCAGGACCTTTGGTGTTCGTTAAGGCAAAGTTAACTAGGGCACTCGATCCCACGACCTCTGGTGGGAGTCGAATCCTCGACCTTTCGTGGGGCCAAAATTGAATGGCATCAAAAATTGGTGGTGCGCCCGTCGATGGCCGAACCCACGACCATTGGTGGGGGTCGAAAACACGACCTTTGGTGTTAATTAAGGCAAAATTAACTAAGGCACTCGACCCCACGACCTTTGGTGGGAGGCGAATCTTCGACTTTTGGTGGCACCAAAATTCAATGGCGCCAAAATTGATGGTGACACCATTGATGGTCGAATCAACGAACTTTGGTGTTAATAAAGCTGTAGTTGCTTAAGACATGATTAAGTAAGATAAAATAAATAAGGCACTCGAACCCACGATCTTTCGTGGGAGAAAACAATTAATATGAAGTAACAACGCATTCCAATGCGAATGTGAACTAATTTAGTGAATGTCTCGTGAGTGCGTACGCTTTCGTCTTCATCTTCTTTAGCGTATGCTAAAGTGACTCAAATTTGTTTTTTTTTCCTTCGTGCTACAACTGCTTGCTTGCTTGTCGCACGCGATGCAGTGAACTTAGCTCAGGGGGGAACGATTTGCGTTTAGCTGTGAAAAAGCACGTTGCACGAACGACCTTGTATTTCACAGCGCAACCAAGCCAATTTCGATACGCCAATGAGCCCCTGTGGCGGGCCATCGCTGGAAGTGAACGCTTTCCCTTCAACGCACGAGTTCCACCCGAATCTGTTCTGTTACCGCGTAATCGTCTTAGTGCTCCCGATGCGTTCTTTGGCGGAGCGGGCTACGGGTCGGAGTTTTAGTCGCTTCTCTTAGCGTACAGTCAATCTGACACGGCCTATCTTGATCCTCTGTAACAGAACAAGACGCGTCATTTCTCATATTCGTCACCGTGCAGGCACGCGTGAAATGAAGAGTGGAAGAGAAAGCGACGTGTCGCAATTGGTTCTTTGTCCACAAAGCCCACGATGTCACATCGGCGGTGGCGCGTACGGGCAGCATGCCGGCTCTTCCGTTTTTCTGTCAGATTGCTCCTGGACTAACATCTCTCTGCTTTATTTTTCCTCCACAACAGTAAGCGAGTGGAGATGTGGTCAGTAAGAAAGATCCTTCTGGAGAGAGCGGCTCTACTCTGGATTGTAGTGCATTGCACTCACGCGGAGCGTACTCAGTGGGTGCTGCTTCGCAGTGAACGAGTGGCACGAAGTTGTGAATAGACGGGAAATGAAGGCGGGCGGCAAAGGGAGAAGAAAAAGGGCGTAATTTATATGGGGGCCGTCGGGAGTCAGCCCTCTGGTTAAAGCAAAGCTGTAGCGCACGATTTTTTTCGGCACCACCGCTGATGATACACAATAGATGGCGCAGCCACAGAAGCCGGGACACACAATGCTAACTAACCCCACTTAGTAAGTATAGCGGAGTCTGGACAGTGCTCTTTTTTTCTCTTTCAGTGCTCTTTCAGTGCTCGTTCTCTTTTTTCTTTCACATCGCTCGATTTTATTTCGTTCTTCTCATCCAACGCCCACAGCGGGCAGATCGTGGTGATAACATAGGCACAGCGCCACTCGGAACTGCAGACGAAACGTGAAAAAAATGAAAGAATCGAATTATTCTGGCACAGGTTTTTCGCCTGAGAAACACGAAGCTTTCAAAGATGATGGATTGTTTTGCCAAGGTCCTCAGCATTTCCAGGCCTTTCTTTCGCACGCGTCTGGTTGACCTCTCTACCTTTCCTTGCTTATTTTCCTCCCTTCCCGAAGGAAAGTTTCAAAAAAACAGCAAGAAAGCCGAACCAAAAATTGCGATCTCTAGGAATAAGAAGTAGGCATCAGAATGAGCAGAATGAAACATTTCTCGTAGTCGCAGTTTCTTCGCTCGCCGCTTCGCACGCTTGACGTCGTTAAAGGAAGGAAATACGTAGCATTGGAGCAGTGACAGGGTTCGTTTCCCTACGATCGGGACACTACGTCTAGTCCTGGAGTCCGAGATCGATGACTCCTCGCGCGCAGACACGGAGGAAGCGAGAGAAACTGCGCGAAAGCTCCCAATAAGCAGCGATGCGAAAACCAAATGTTTTCAGCGAGCGACGACAGCGCGGAACGTTATTGCACTAGATCCACGGTCGATTGGCAAGCGCGGTTCAACGGCGGTCGGACTCCTTAAGCCGTTCTCTCCCTCCCTTCCTCCCTCCCTCTCGCTCTCTCTCTCTCGCTATCCGCATGAGGTTTGTACGAAGAACCAGTTCGGCAGCACGTCCTGCCATTTGAGAGCGGCCCTTTGATGTCGCTTCGCTTGCACAAATCACTTCTAAAGTTCCAGTCCGGACGGAGCGGTGGTGTCGAAACCTCCGCAGGACGATAGCGTCCTGGCGTTGGACGTTAAACCTTTAGTTGCGGTTTTGATCTACTTAGATGTCATCCAGGCGCATAGCATGTGAAAGCAGAATCAGGCATGAAAAAAAGATGGATGAAGACGAGGCTTATACTGTGTGTATGTGCAGCATCATCGCACTATGCTGATAGTTTGTATAAAGGGCATGCATGCGTGTTTCTGTGTACGCGAGTGGGATACGCCACAGTTATCCTTTCACCTCGCTATCAAAATATCTCTATTTCCTTTTCGATCTTTTTCGAACTCTTCTTTTGACCCGAAGGCTGCGAATAAACACTGACTCAATTATATACTGACTTATGTTTTGCTTTTGTTTCAGGAGGAGTTGCTGTCCCACAATTTGCGTTATGCATGACCCGTTACGTTTGTTCTAGGCAATGAAAAATATCTAAATTACGAAAACGGTAGGCCAGGTTCAGCATTCTTTATTGGTGCTTCCAGGCACAAGCAGTAGCCTGGTCACGTTTATGGTCCAACAAAGAAAGCAGAAGAAGACAAAAATGCAGAACACAAGCCGCCTACATCCGCCGCTACATGCAGCCAGCGTAACAGGTTATTGCATTACCAGCGGCCCAGCACGCCGAGGCCTACAAATGAGCCAATTACTGCCTGCAGCGCGCTAGTCTCTCTAATGTCAGTGCCTCCAACCCGCAAAGAAACACCGCTCACGCGCATGCATCCTCACACTCGCAACGACGCACAAGAGGGCTCATCTCTGCGAGCATAAATGTGAACAACACGAGGCTTGCTCTGTATGAAGACAGAAGGGCGAATTGCGTTCACTGCGTGACAAGCATTTTGTTTGCTCGCTTCGGTGACTTAAACTACCGCCAGCGTGCGGATGGGTTCGCTATCAACCCGCTCGGCACAGGGTAAGGCTGCTGCCGCTGATACTGCGGCCTTGCCGGCAGTGCTTGCTTATCTTAGTTGCGCACCCGCCGCGGTGGCCCTGTGGCTATGGCGCCGCACTGCTGAGCTCGAAGTCGTGGGCTCGATTCCGGCCGCGGTGGCTGCATTTCGATGGGGGAGAAATTCAAAAACGCTCGTGTACTTGGATAGCTTAGATATAGGGGCGCGTTTAAGAACCCCAGATGGGAAAAATTAATCAGGAGTCCCCTGCTATACGGCGCGCATTTCTTTAGGCCACCACGTTTTTCAGGTAAGCAGAAGCACTTGCGGGCGGAGCTTCAGCCACCCCCGCCCCCCTTCGAAATTTTTTCATGCTGTCATACACCGCTGACCAAAACAATCCCAGGCGCCGGAAATCATTCTGGATTTTGTCGAGAAAATCTATTTCAAGCTCGAAAAGACATTTCGGCGCGAACATTGCGAACTCGGGCTGGATTTTGTGGCCATGCATCTGGAGTCACATAACGCGAGGAGCCGCATCCGATCACGAAGTTCCAAGGGCGTTTCGATGGGCGAGCGGGTTCGTCGTGGCACCTCGCGGCGGCCGCGGAATCTACGGGGCGCATGGATTTCAATTCCGAAACTTTATGGGTATAAAGTTCTCATAAAATTTTGATGCGAAAGGTGCATTGACATTTCCAAAGTTATGCTTTAGGTTTTCAGTTCCGGAACGTTGTGGGATTAATGTTGTTATGAACATTTAATGCCAAATGTGCATTGAGTTTTCTAAAGTCGAACATCGGACCATACAACGAGACAAGCCAAATCAACACGCTATCATACACGTTGACAAAGCACACAGCGCGGTGGTGTTCTGTGGCGCGGTCCAATGAGACGAAGCGTTGTGGTGGTTCATTTGTGCCGTCTTGTCACAGAAAGGAATATCAACATTTTTTTCACCTGCGCATGCGTTTTCTCGTGTTGCCCCGACAACCGCACAGCGCACTTCGGTGCGCGTTCGTTTTTCTCTGGCCGAGTGAATTTTGGCCTGGCAGAGTTTTGGACGCTTTCTGGCTAGCAGACGAGAAAAGGAAATAATGGTCTCTCGCCGCCATCACTGTAGGGACTAGACGGATTGCAATGCGTTCGCTTGAGGGCATCACCTTCACTTCGATGTTGTCGCAACCTCTCCGGAAAGTGTTTTGTCTCGCCGGTGAAGGATACCGAGCAGTATGCGTATTGTTCTCTGTAGTTCAAGCACCTCACGTTTTCTTCGATATTCCTTCGGTAGCCACATCAGGTACCCAAAGTAGGCCTTCGATTGTGGCCCACATGCTTTCCTTCGTGTTTTTTTTTCCATTTCGGTGCCCACGCCAAAAAAAAACAAAAAAAAAGACATCATTGCAACGCAGTGAATTGTCGCATGGTGAAAGTTCGATTTTGTTACTTCTTTTGCGGAAAGTAATGGGCCACGGGACTCTTCAGCTGCCGGATACTCTTATTATGACGTTAGGAATTATATGGACACTCCAGGTGCATTGCTGCCGTCACCGTCATGTTCCTAATGAAGTCCAAGGGCGATAACATCATCCCCGTGCTCCGCATGCTGTATGTGCGAGTGAAAGCGCAGGGGGGGGGGGGGGGGGGGGGGCTGGCGATGGTGGTTCAGTCTTATGTGCGCAAGGGAGAAAAGCGAAGAGGAAGCGCGCCACCTTCCGTCGCGCGCGATGCGTCGGGGGAGTGCAGGGGGGGTGGGGGGGCTTAGGATTCTGTGATCTGTGAATCTGTGATTGCGCAACATGTTTATTTGCCTTGTTTAACGCATTATATACAGTGACTTTTTCTTAGATACGTAGATTTACTGAAGGCTTATACGTATATTTAAATATCTTGTTGTGAGGTTTTGTGTATACGTGCAGTGAACTTTGTTTCCAGTGACACTTTTTTGCCCTTTATCAAGCTCTATCTTCGCATTTCTGATGTATATTTTCCAGAATTCCTGCTTTTATATGGGCTATCTGTTGCGACTGTAATTTCGGTGCAATTTAAATACACGACCGGTGACAGCTGCTCCTGCGCAATACATTGGAACGAAGAACAGCGTCATTGAGATTCTTCCCTCGCCGTTGCATATGCAAAAAAATGTAAACATGGTTCTTGAATGACAGAGTTTAATTACAATATTTGTCCTCCACTCGTTCATTTCATGGCATTTAAGCTTTTCATATCAGCGGCATGCACTGCTTTGCTGGTTTCTAACTGATATAGTTCTAAAGTTCGTGTGATATTTTCTTTACTTATTAAATAGACAAAAAACATGGAAGCATTAATATCAGTGATTTCTGGCGGAATTTTCGGAACATACGAATATATTATTTTGTGAAAAAAATACATATTTTACGTGTCTTAACAGTGCGTAGCCTTCGAAAATTTGTTTCCAGCGTCTTTTGCAATTTCCAATGCAGTTATTATTCATGTAGTTGATCCCTCGACAAATTCTATAAGGAGGAGGCCGAGCTACAACGTGAGCCCCCCCCCCCCCCCCCCCCCCTCCCCGCATGGCCCCAACAGCCACCCCCGAACGAAATTTCTGGCTACGCCACTGCACCTAACCATAAAACAGAAACGACAGTAATTACAACGCGGCGCACAGCAATATGGAACAGGCGGCGTGGGTCATAAATACGAGGAGCAAATATAAGTGCCATGGACAGATGCTGCGACCAGGCGACCATAGGGGCGCGGGTCTTTGAGGTAGACGACTGCGACGCTATGAGGCGAAGCTAGGAGAGGCCAGTGCGCCGAACACAAGAGGCCCCGCGTTCGAGGTTCGCTTCCAAGAGAAAAAAAGATTGCAGCATGGAAAGCGAAGACCACGATCGTGGCAGAGTCCAGCTGGAAAACAATTTCCCACCGCTGGTGCATTCAGCACTTTCTTTTTATTTGTTCCAGTTGTCCGCGAGATTTGCTGCTCCCTGAACCATTGCGTTCGCGATGAAATGTGCAGTGATGCTTTTTTTTTCCTCGCCACGAATGCGTAAAGAAGGGAAAGAGAGACCAAATGCGGTGGGAGGATGCGGAACCTTCAATATCTGCTGCAGAAAGCCTTTCAGGAAGTTCGGAGAGGGTACAGCGGCAAGAGGGCTTCACTGCACGGCGTATGCAGACATACGTGTTGAACTCGGTAGTAGTAGCGCCGTTTTGTTCATGGTTAGAGGTCAGTTTAACAATCTTGTTCTTGCTTATTTGCATTAACGACCTAACCTCATAAAGTTTGTTCTTCTAGAAAGCTGTTTGCTGTCGATCGCGTAGCTCGTCACGAAGTATTAGCGGGTACAGATCACCCAACACTTCAACCAGATCTGGGAATGCATGTTGCAAGACTTCATCAATGAAACATGACATTAATAAATTTAGGTCATGGAGAGTTACCCAATTTCTCACGTCATACGTGCACCTATTCTCTTAATAATGTGACTACTTACCGACAGATACCTTGGCATTTCTATTTCCGATGACCTTTCCTGTCAAGCTCATGTCGACCCTATATCTAGTAATGCTAATCATACTTTTTGTTATATAAAACGTAATTTTTGCTCAACCAACCTGAATCGCTTGCTTTATAAAACCCAACTGGAGTGCAAACTTGACTATGCCTGGATAGCAGTGATTATTCGGTGGAGAACGGTCGCCCTCCAAAACAAAAATAACGTACGCGTGACCATTGTCAAATTTTGCGTGTCAAAGTTTGTTTCTCGAATGACTGAATACGAATGAATATGAGTGAAGGCACGTATTACGGCACTATATTACCCACTTGTGGCTCTACTGTGTCTCTCTGAGAACGAAAAACTATAGGGAGCAAGAAGGGCCTCGCGGATTAGACAGCAAACACGTGTGGATGACATTAAGGTTAAATACACTTTCTACTTGTCGTATGAAAGCTGTGAAGTAATGGGAAACGTACGTGATGCGCAGCAGCCGCTCATTCATATTTACTATTTCTTAGTGATATCCGCGTACACAAAACTTAGGCTAGCATTCGTGTGATCAACTATCCTGCATGCTGACTCAGCAGCTCTTCCTCAAATGAGTGCATAGTAACTGTTACAAACACACAGTACCTGCAACAGGGACAATACTTTTTGTAGCAGCGTATGCTTTCTTTTTACCCTTCTTTGGCTAGTAAAATGCACCAAAAAACTCAGTCATAATTTTGCAACCAGAATTTTCTTGCTGCTGCTTTTTTTTTTTTTTTTTGACTGAATGCTTCAGCTTTTTCCCCTTCGCTAGTGCAGGGTAGTCTACCGGGCTCAGCCTGGTTAACCTCCCTGCCTTTTCCTTATGTCTTCTGTTTCTCTCTCTCACTCTCTCTGAGTTGCGTACAGAGTCATCTTATGTTATCAAGAAAAAGAAGTCATTAGTATTTCAGCATTAATAGGAGCGTAACTTAAGTCAGTCCAGCAATATCTCATAAATGCACCATCTCTGCCTGAAGCGTCATATTTGTCACTTTGTGAGCCAATAATGTCGAAGAGTAGTTGAACTTGCACGGGCTTGAAGACAAATGAAGTATTCCGGCTAACAGCAGACGTCCATAGACGACATTTCTTTTTCTTTTTGCTGAAGCCATCCATACAACTTCTTTGTGTTTAAAAAAATATCTCCCCACTTCTCCACTTGTGACCAATTCTCTCCATCGGCCCTCACACTTTAGGAGTCTTGCGAGCTCTTTAGTAGCTCCTTATTTCACGAGTAGCAGGCAGTGCTGAGTGTGTTTAACATAACTCCTCACCGCCTGTTCTGCTTCAAACAATACAGCGCTTATAGATATACCAGAAAAATTCTACCGAACTGTCTCCATTTTTCCGTTTGTCCGTCTTCGCGCAAAGCGAAAGCAAGGGTGTAAAGAGTCACCTGGCGGAAAAAAAAAGAAAGAGACCATTTGTTAAACTATATTTGCACGAGAGAGAGAGAGAGAGAGAGAGAGAGGTGGAGGGAACCAATTTGGCCTCAAAAGACTGACGCCTCCATATGGCAAGCTGGTCGCGAAGGAAACAGACCGCACTCTGCTCGACCGAACACTATGCCACCCATTTACAACGCCGTCGCCGTCGCAACAGCAGCATCTGCGCACGCAGCATAAACAAAGCGTCGTAAGAACGAGAATATTTGCCTCTTCACGGAAACACTGTCGCGGCGCAGCTGAATGCGCAGGGTGCAAGTAGGAACACAAGCGAGAAGTGTCTGCCTCTTTCGTTTCCGCTAACAATTGGGATGGGGGCCGTTCGAGTAACAACCAGGGCAAAAAAATCGCCGCCAGCAAAGCGTTTCGGAATGCGTGTTACGACGGCGGGAGTGGCAAAATAGAGGCAGCGGTGTATGTCGGCGCGCGCAGCCGATGTTCAAGAGTAAGTTGCGAAGAAGGAGATTGGCTTTCCAATCTGAAAGTATTATGGGAAGAGAGACTCGGTCAGGCTAGAGATTGCGTTTTAGAAGATGAGGTGCCGCAGCCGCCATGCCGTTTTGTGAGTGGAGTAAGAGCGGGCCAACAAGAAGAAGAAAAAGAATGCCGCCTCGGCGTTTCTTTGCCAATAGGCTCGGCCATCTCGGCTTCAACTGTTTCCTCGACGCTCTCTCTCTTTCCCTCTATCTCCCTCTCTCTCTCTCTCTCTCTCTCTCTCTCTTCATCCTCAGTTTTCTTTTTTGTCAGTTCTTCCTCAATCTGCGGTGCAGTGCTCCGCTCTGTGCAGACGCGTTTGCATAGGCGTACGTGAGATCACAGACGACGCTGTTTTTCTTTTTTCGTCGTTTCTTTAAACCGCGATTTCTTTTCTTCCGGATCTCCCTTTTCTTTTTTTTTCTTTAGATCGCCACTTGGGTTTGGCGTCGCGCGTGTAGTGAGCGTTGCGTGAGGCTCATATGCATATTTGATTGCTACAGCGATCGATATGCGTCGTGTTGGCGGCTGATCAGAAAATTTAGTTGTCTGGAGGCGGCGACCGCGTGGAACGTATTTCAGGCGTATCTTTGGTGCGACGTCGGTGGCGTTTTTTTTTTTTTTCTTTAACTGCGCCGCGCTACGCTTTCATTGCATTTAGAGCTGAGAGGCATTCCGAATCATTATAACTTGAAGACACAAACGTGAATAATGCATTTCGGTTGTTATTTCGGCACTTCAGCTCCGCGGCGGGAAATAAACGCAGTGACGGGAAGCAGAAAACATGCCGTGCCCCGCAATTTTTGCTGCATGGCCTGTTTAATTACAGTGCAGCGTCGCAAACTGAATGTGAGGAGGCTGAAACGCGCTCATTACAAGCACGGCAGATAGATGCAAACTTTAATGATAAGCTAGAGAAGTTATCGTGACTGATGAGAGCTTTTAGCCATTTACTGCGATGAGCTGTCAACTTGCAAGTGGCGTCCTCGCGTCTCGCCTCACTGCTTTTGCGCGAGATTCATCTTCACTATAGTGTTCACTGAACGACTTGACGTGGTCCCATGTCCCCGCGTCTACTCCCCCGTAGCTTTTAAAACCAGCTTTGCCTTTGCCTGGTCTTCGATTACTCCACCTCCGAGACTTACATACACCAAGTAGAATTGTTACGTCTGCCTAAAAATGTACGCTTCATTTATTCGAACGTTTGAATGTCTATATTATCTTACTTGTATACCCTTGTACCCGTTTGCCCATGACAACCACTCAATGTTGACGAAACGGAAATGGGAATATGGATATATGAAACTTGAATATCATCCTTATCGCCAAATTACGCCAGTTAGTATTGCCTCGCGCCGTTGAAAAAAAAATTAATAACTCCTATCTTCAGTCCTTCGGCTGTCTTCATTAAAATCTTACATCTGTGCCTCTTGCCATTCTGCCATAAGCACAACTCAGAAAGTTGTCAAAACGCACGTGCCTTTACGTTACGTCACGTTAGTTTAATTTACAGACGCTGCTTTATGTTTCAGGCGTTACTTACACGTAAAAAACGGTTTCGTGCAACTTAACTATTTATAGCAGCGGAAATAAACTGACACAGGTAATAAACAAAGTGTAAAACACACCTCAGGCAATCAGAATGGCATTCCTGCCAGTGCGCGTGCTCCTTCGTCACGTGTGCCTCCGCGTCAAGGCGCTGGGTTCCGACGCAGTCTCGATCTCCAGAGCCGGAGTGTGTCTCATTTCTTACGCTCCAGTAGCGCATTTCGTCAAGCTCATTTTATTTCACGCGCCACTGCGCCTAGATCACCAGCGCCATCTCCACGGAATCGACAGTGGCACGTCGCATCATCATTCTAGCTTGTCGTGTCCGTGGAAACGATGGTAAAGGGATACAAAAGCGCAATGCATTATTGCACGCAACGCGACAAAATAAAGAAGATGAAGTCGATTTCGGCACGTTCGTGCAAACTGTTGGCGCGTTTCGGGAATTGAGAGGAAGAGTTGGAAGAGGGTAGGGCGTGTCTCCACACGCCGAAATCGATTTTAATCAATCTTGTAGCATCTAACCAAAAAAGAAAATCAGATTCTGTTGACTTCTTTCACTAAATCCTTGATCGTTGTGAGATCTTTAAGTATGCAGTCAAAAATGTATGAAAGGTTGTGGGGAGCACACGCGCCCATCTTCCCCCGCGCCGTCGCGTCGAGAGCCGGCATAGACGGGGGAGAGGCGCACTATGCCCTCTCCCGATTCTCCCTCGCTCTCGCGACGCGCACGCGCCCTTCCTCCGCGACTCGCGGGCAGGCAGCTGACGGGCGAGGAGGACATTCCCCTCGCCCAGCTGAAAAGGTACAAAACAGCGCGACCTCTCTCTCTGAGGCCGGACCGATAACCTGCCGGACTGGAGTACCTGCTGCTACCCGTGAGTGACCACGTTGCCTGACTATCCCGGGCAACGAGGCCAGACTATTTATTACTATTACGGAGAGGACGTCCCTCTGCGAGTGTTCGCTATTGCTAATAGCAATAAACGTTGTTACCGTTGACACCGCTGGTTGCCTTATTCGTCCGAACCCGGCGTAGCCGCGATTCCCGCGCTACGGGTTGGGAGTACCACGAAGCGACTGCGTGGGGCTAGATCCGGAGCTCGCCTTCAGCCCTAGCCGCACGCAGAGTGGAACCCCCACATTTGGCGCTACCAACGTGGATCGAATTCGGCAACACGGCGAGTCTTCTGGTGTGTGTTGGCGCTAGGACTACCCACGTTTCAGCGAACAATGGCGGCTGGCTTGTCTGACCTCTCAGATTTGTTCATGCTGTCAAATGTAGAGACGCAAAGTCAGCAGCCTATTGCTAACGCGGCGGCAGCTGCTGAACAAACCAGCAGCTTTGGTTTTGAGTGTTTCACGCGGAACAGTCAGGCTGGCGCAAATGCCACGTGGGCCGAGGTTAACCCCAATACGAGGCGTACCCCGTCGGGCCCCTCGCCGCATCGCGACGCGGACACAGAGGCACACATGCCACTAAATAACTCAACCCCGACGGCGGAGGCATCCGGCCCTTTGGGCGAGAGTTTACCGTCTAGCGAGGCAATGCTGCAAAATGCGTTGCAAATCATGCAGAGCTTAGCCGGCGCCCTGCAAGGCACAATGCAGGCCTCGTCGCAGAGCGAGCGACCACGGATTAAGGTAGACATGCCTACCTACACTGGGTACCACGATCGCACGAGTGCGAGTGAGTACCTCGACCGTCTGCTGTATTACCAGCAGGCAACCGGGCTTTCAGACGCCGAACTAGTCGCGCGCGTGATCCCGGTTTCACTGACCGACCAGGCGGCTCGATGGTTCCGACTGACCGGACACCGATGCCGCACAGTAGAGGAGTTCCGCGCGAACTTCCGCGAAGAATTTCTTCCGGCCAATTACGAGTGGCGTTTGAGGAGAGAGCTGGAGCTTCGTACCCAGCATCCGGACGAGTCCCTGCTGGAATATGTTCGAGCGATGGACGAACTGCATCGTCTCGCGAACCCTCTCGCCACCGATGAAGAGAAAGTTGAGCGCGTCACACGGCAAGCGCACCCCACTTTCGCGGCCTATTTCAGAGGGCGCAAATTTAGAGACCTAGACGAACTCGCCGCCGAGGCGAAGCGCATCCAGGGAGACATTCTCGCGGCGCGAGCATACCGCCCGCCTCCACCCGCGGTGCTGTCACTCGAGCCTCGCTGCGCGTGGAACGGCGGCGCGATCACTTCCCACTCGTCTAGAGTCGGCTCGTCGGCATCGTTCGCGGAGGAGCAGGTCCAGCGTAGTTGGGAGTTATCAGACCGCGCTTTGGACCCGTACGCCTACGCGCTGAGAACAGCACCGACTAATGCCGCACTCAGCGCGCCGCGACAGGAGCGAGAGGCCGATGCGAGACTGGAGGAGCGGCACACGCCGAACGCAGTTCAAGGAAGCTACGGCGGGCCGGAGTGGAGCGACGGCCGCCCAGGCCACCGAGGCTTCAGCGGCCGCTGCTACCAATGCGGCCGACCAGGGCACATCGCCCGTGACTGCGGCCGCACGCCGGGCCGAGGCCGAGCACGTGGCTCGGGAAACGGGCGAGGCCGCCGGTGATCCACCTTGGGTCCCGTGCGGCGATATCGAACATAGCCGGTGGTATCGAATTACTTGCGCCTTCGGCTTGTCGCGTAGGAGGTGTTGCGGACTCGCAGGCGCCGTTCATCGAGCTAACGATAGCCCGAAAGAAATTCGCTGCATTATTGGATACCGGAGCAAGCGCTTCATTATTTGGTGACGAGGTGTTGCATCATCTCCGCGAGAACAACATCCGCTTGAGAGATAATGGCACCACCTTCCGACTTGCTTCCGGCACAGCGCAATCTAGCGGTGCAGCTAGGCTAGTGATCCGTTGGGAGAAACGCGTGAGGCGACAACGCCTCGTACATCTCCCGGATTTATCAGTGCCTGTTATTTTGGGTCGAGACTTTCTCGTCAAGTCGGGCATTGTAATAGACATCGGCAACGGAGGTTACCGAGAGAACGGAACGGGTGCTTTAAAGCTTTTCGCAAAAGCGCCCGTGGCAGCGGAGACACGCCAGTCTCCGGGCGCGGCGCGAGCGGGCCACACCCGGCCACAGCCAAGCGAGCGAACAGTAATCGGCGCAGGCGAGGAGAGCGACACGGTGGCACAACAGTGCGCCACTGTTCTGCGAGGAGTAACGCACCCGCTTTTGTCAGAGGTCAATATGCCGGAGAGAGAACGGGCACGACTGTCGTCGCTGTTGTACGAATACGACGCGATTTTCACTGACCGTCCGGGCCGCACTACGCTAGTCAGACACAGGATATACACGGGTGACGCGGCACCATGGAAATGTAATCCTCGGCCGATTAGCTTGACTAAGCGGAAAGCACTTGATAGCGCCTTAGACGAACTCATCGACACAGGCGTGGTGGAAAGGTCGAACAGCCCATGGGGTTTCCCGGTAGTTCTAGTCCCGAAGAAGGACGATACCTATCGCCTTTGTGTAGACTACCGCAGGCTGAATGAGGTTACGAAGAAGGATGCGTACCCTCTACCCTCCATTTCCTCATTAGTGTCTAACCTAGGCGGGGCGAAGTACTTTACGACGCTCGACGCTAGTCGTGGATACTTTCAGGTCGAAATGGACGAGCGTGACAAAGAGAAAACGGCTTTCACTTGTCACCGGGGGCTCTTTCAATTTAAGAGAATGTCTTTTGGTTTGGTCGGAGCTCCCGCTACATATCAAAGGTTGATGGACCGAGTGCTAGGAGACGCGAAGTGGCAACATGCCCTCGCATATCTGGACGACATAGTGGTTTATTCGAAAACATTCGAGGAGCACTTGCGCCACTTGAGAGACGTCCTAGACAGGCTGAGGTCCGCGGGTATCACGTTGAACCCGAACAAAGCTCAGATAGCTGCGAGTAGAATAGCGCTGTTGGGATTCACGCTGGACAACGGCCGCATCCTGCCGAGTGAGGATAAGCTCGAGGCTATACTGAGGTACCCGTCGCCGAAAGATATCGGCGAACTAAGGCGCTTTCTGGGATTGGTGAACTTTTATCGCCAATTCATTCCAGACTGCGCGGCAGTGCAAGCGCCTTTGACAAAGCTCTTGAGGAAAGACGAACGGTGGACTTGGGGCCAAGAGCAGGAGGCGGCACTGCGTGGCCTCACGAAGGTGCTCGCTGACACGGCCGAATTGCAGCTGCCCGATTTGAATAGGGAGTTTGTGATTCAAACAGACGCAAGCGACCTAGGCTTAGGGGCAATTTTGCTTCAGGAGCACGGAGGCACTCACCGACCGGTTGCGTTCGCGAGTCGTTCGTTGACGCCGGCCGAAAGGAACTATTCGGTGACAGAGAAGGAGTGCCTCGCGATAGTTTTCGCTCTGCGAAAGTTCGACTATTACGTCGATGGAGTGGCATTCAAGATTGAGACTGACCACATGGCTCTCACTTGGTTGAGGCGCTTGAGCGAGCCGAGTGGCCGCCTGGCGCGTTGGGCACTGCTGCTGCAGCGTTACGACTTCACCGTGCGCTACCGCAAAGGAAAAAGCAATGCCGCAGCTGACGCCCTTTCGCGAGCGCCAGTCCGAGGCGATGGAGAGGCCCAAGTAAGGGACGCGGAACAACCGTCGATCCTGGGCGAGAGCGTGAACCACGTAGATGTTGTCGGTTCCGCAGGAGTCGTCTTCAGCAGAGAGGAGCTGTTCGAGGCTCAGCAGAAGGACCCGTTTTGTCGAAAAGTGCTCGACGAGCTCCGGGAGCAGGGTGGCGCGGCCGCCGCACACATGGAGGCAGCTGGTATTGCTGTCGGTGCTAAGCGCTCGGGATCAGCTGGTAATGCTGTGAGTGCGCTGGATTCTTATCTGCTGAATTCCGACGGCCTCCTGCTGAGGTATATTCCCACCGAGGACGACACAAGTGAGCCGTTTAAGGTGGTGATACCGCGCGCGTTGCGAGGAGCACTGCTACGCTACTTTCACGACTCGTGTATCGCTGGGCACGCGAGCGGCCCCAAGACTTACGTTAAGTTGTGTCGCCTCGCTACCTGGCCAGGCATGAAACGGGACGTGATGCGCTACGCCCGCTCATGTCATGTGTGCCAAAGCGTGAAGCCCCGAGGTGGACGACCGCCCGGCCTCATGCAGCCTATCGACAGCCAGACTCCCTGGCAAATCGCGGCGTGTGACGTCATGGGACCGTATCCCACCACACCGAGCAGGAACAAATTCTTGCTTGTAGTCACAGATCACTTCAGTAAATGGGTCGAACTTTTCCCCTTGCGAAAACTGACGGCACGAGTGATCATGGATAAGTTGATAGAGGTTTTCACTAGATTTGGCTTTCCGGAGCAGTTGATAACGGACAATGCGTCCTACTTCACCGCGAAGGTTTTCGTCGACTCGTGCGCTGCACTTGGCATTAAGCACAAGAAAACGACAACTTACCATGCTCAGTCGAACCCCACTGAACGGGTCAATCGCAACATTAAGCACATGCTTGTCGCGTTCTCTGAAAGACATAAGGACTGGGATACCTACCTTCCAGAGATCGGGTTTGCATTGCGATCGACAGTGAACCGCTCGACTGGGTACGCGCCTTCTTCTCTCAACCTGGGGAGAGAGCTGCCGAATCCGATGGATAGAGTTCTCGCGGATCGCAGCGGAATGTCGGTCGCGCCGGCAGCACGAGCTGAATACGCGACGCACCTACGTGACAAGCTGACGGAAGCTTTACACAAAGCACGCCGTAATCTTCGCACTGCTAGGGCGCAACAGAAGGCGCAGTACGACCGCTCGCATCGGAACGTCCGCTACGAAGTGGGCGATCTGGTGCTTCGACGCCAGCACGTCCTCAGCGATTCTAGCAAACAGTTCGCTGCCTCGCTGGCGCCGAAGTGGACCGGGCCGTATCAAGTGCGAGAGAAGGTTTCCTCGCTTGTTTACCGGCTCGAGAGCATGAAAGGGAAGCCGATCGGCGGGCCGGTACACGTATGCGACCTGAAACGCTACGTGCCGCGTGATGAGCAGTGGGATGAAGATCAGACCCTCCCTCAACCGCGGTCGGTGAGTGAGAGCAGCCAGAATCGAACGGCGAGCCCACAGCCGCGCTACAACTTGCGTAGCAGGCGGAAGTGATCCGACGGCTATATTTGCGTAGCCCGATGACTGCGAGGACTATTCGTAAGTCCGGGCCGTGCTGGCACCTTGTTAGTTCCTGCCGGGAAGCGAACGTCTAGCGACAGCAGAGCGCAGAGTATTGACGACGAGCCGTCGTTCCAGTCTTCAAGCAACCACACAGACTACGACGGGGATGTGGCGTGAACGATTCAACGTGTTTGCATGCGGTGTGTGCATTGACTAAAGACTTGCGAGGGCCAGTGCGGTGTGCTGTGAGCCGATGATGCGGACGACCATTCCCTTTGTAACGGGCGTTGACGGTGTTCCCGGATCCGGCCAGTCATGCTGCTTATCACAATTTCGTTCCGTGCAGTGGACTAATCCAATTTTCTGAAGCAGGAAACAAGACACGGCCGTGCAAACTGCCTGCAGTACTCGCGGGTACAACTGACGCACCGGCAGCGCTACGCTGGCCTTGCAGCCGCATGAACCACTACCCGGCGCCCAGCAAGCGACCGCCCGGCTTGTGCAGCCGACACCTGGGGCGCGGCACGGAGAGTCGCCTTCGAGCCGGAACTACGATCCGCCTCGCAAGCCCGAGCAGTGCCGCTGACTGGACACCTTCGAGTCGGCATCAAGTATCTGCCACCTGAGGGCTACAGCAACGCAAGCCCGACGCTCAAAGCCGGCGTGTGCAACGCTGCCTTGATCGTCAACCTTGGCGGGAACTTTAGCAAACGGGCGCCCGAACCCTTCGGGCGTACCTAGGTGCCAGCATCAACGTACGGGGGGCTTCTTAAGGGGAGGAGGATGTGGGGAGCACACGCGCCCATCTTCCCCCGCGCCGTCGCGTCGAGAGCCGGCATAGACGGGGGAGAGGCGCACTATGCCCTCTCCCGATTCTCCCTCGCTCTCGCGACGCGCACGCGCCCTTCCTCCGCGACTCGCGGGCAGGCAGCTGACGGGCGAGGAGGACATTCCCCTCGCCCAGCTGAAAAGGTACAAAACAGCGCGACCGGGGGAGACCCTCTCTCTGAGGCCGGACCCATAACCTGCCGGACTGGAGTACCTGCTGCTACCCGTGAGTGACCACGTTGCCTGACTATCCCGGGCAACGAGGCCAGACTATTTATTACTATTACGGAGAGGACGTCCCTCTGCGAGTGTTCGCTATTGCTAATAGCAATAAACGTTGTTACCGTTGACACCGCTGGTTGCCTTATTCGTCCGAACCCGGCGTAGCCGCGATTCCCGCGCTACGGGTTGGGAGTACCACGAAGCGACTGCGTGGGGCTAGATCCGGAGCTCGCCTTCAGCCCTAGCCGCACGCAGAGTGGAACCCCCACAAGGTAACGAAAACCCTGCACCTTTCAAACTTGCTAAAATAATGTTTGCAGAGTTCTTCAGTTCTGAGTTAGCGAAATCACAAACTAACGATTATATAGTTGTAAGCGTGCAACTTCAGAACTCCGCAACAAAGGCAAATATTCTTGCGTTCTAACATGCTGCTAGCGCATTTGCTAAGACTCAGAAAAAAATTGCATCTTACGTGCATTTAGTAGTTCGGTTGTGTTACTTTTTTTTTCAAAAGTGACATTCATAATATATCAGGGAATATTACGGCAATGTCTGCAATCCTGATTTCCCCACTTTTGGCGCTCTATTCGGTACAATTTACGAAATCGCGACATTTTCTTAGAGAGTGTTTAGTGACCTGCTGAGTCATAAACTTTCCATTTTTTACCATTTGTTTCATATATTTGTTCTTTGGGGGAAGCTTTAGCTCGAGGGCCCCCATGTAAATACATGGGAAAGGAGAAATCGTTTTTATCGGCCGTCACTGCACCAGCGATACGTGGGACGTATCACTGGTGCAACGTATTATTGGTGCACCAGCGGGAATCACTGCACCAGCGATACGTGGGACGTATCACTGGTGTAGCGTATTATTGGTGCACCAGCGGGAATCACTGCACCAGCGATACGTGGGACGTAGCGCATCATTGGTGCACCAGCGGGACGAACGAGGGCGCGCGTTCGTCACACTTTCGGCGTTCCGAGCGGTAGCCGTGCACCGTGCTTTGGGTGCACGTTAAAGAACCTCAAGCGGTCAAAATTAACCCGGAGTCGCCCACTACAGCATGCCTCATAAGCATATTGTGTTTTTGGCACGTAAAACCCCAGAATTCAATTCCGAGCGGTGGCCTGTAAAAGAAAGTCGCCCACAAAATGAATTTCGAACATGATAACAACGCGGTTGTCGCGATGTGTGAAGTGAACGATAGCCAAGGCCAGGAGCAGGCAAAGTCGAAATACGATTAGGAAAGAGGAGGATGTGTGGTTGGTGCCGTACGCTCTTGCACGCTCTGTAGAGCTCGCTCTTCGAGTAAAAGCAACTGCATTATAACTCCCACTTTTAAGGCAGTATTTCGCTCCCACCTTTCTGGTTATGTAATCTCAAACAAGAAGAAAAATAATTCGCGCTGCGCGTTCTCTCCCCAAAGATCAAAGGGCACCCAGACGTCCTTAGGCCATGCGATATTGTGCAGTTGCACCAAACGCGCCAGTCAGCAGACGTGAGCAGACGGCTTACAGAGCAGACGGCTTACAGATCTTCACTTTTCTAAAGATGAGCTGCCTCGGCGCACGCAGGGTCACGTGAACGCGAGCGCACGTGTCTGCAAACGCACACACATGCAACATTCTCCCGCAATGAAATAAATGAAAAGCTAACAGTACAAAAGCAAGGCACTGCGTACCGCCACTTCATAGGCGCATATTCTCAGGCACGTTGGCCCAATCGATTTTCCTGTTCGCGTTCTTATTCCCGGTTTTCTCTATTAAACATACTGTTCTTTCTCTTTTTTCATTTTTGTTTTATTTCTAGCAAGAAACATTTTTTTAATATTGTTCAGATTCCTTCCGGAGAGTCAATGCTACCATGCTGTGTTGCGTTTCTAACGCATCGCTTGGGGCTTTGAAGACCTCTGCGTGAATAGCGAATTTCGCAATACAGCGAAATTTTACACTACTTCGCTCGTGGCATCTGTATTTTTTCGGCAGAGCAGGGGCATAGGGTACGTTGGGTTGCTCCTGTTGAAGGCCAGTTTGATTCGTAACGCATGGGCAATCAAAGCAAGAAATACGAGTAAAGCATTTTAAAGAGCATGTTTTAAACATATAAAAGCGTGGTAAAGTATCAACGCATGCTTGCAGCAAAACGCGGATAACGTGCATACTTCATAGAGCACCAACTAGTGGAGGAACCCTAACTCGCATTTTTTTGAAACGGCATCGAATCTTAATCAAACACTATTTAATACAGTGGCAACAAATCTAACAGGAACGATGATACCACCAAATCAATTATTAATAAACGTGATAGCTTTCAAATAACTTTCCAGAAAGTTTCTAATACGATGCAAGTCTTTCAGGCAGTTTTACACTAAATCTGGCTAAATTTATATTTAGGTCAATCAATTCGCTATTCGACTGGTACACTTATTTTAAATTCTTATTCATTTAGAATTGGTTAATCATTCACATCAGTGCCAGCGCCAGTTCTAAATCTACAAGAAAAAATATAATTTTTAACAGCAGTAATTTGGTTCGAAAGCCAAATCAGGCAATGCCATCGATCGTGAGCAGTGAAACATCATCGGTGCAGTGATGAAACAGTCGTGACAAAAAAAAGGAAACTGCCGCTGCAAGAATCTCAAAGCGCAAAGCAAGAACGACACGGAAAACAGATAATATAACAACAACAAAAAAACTTACAAAAATGCACACGACATTAGAAACTCCCGAACGCACGGACCGAGCACTTGGATGTCTGGTCAACTCAAAGTGGAAATTTGCAAGTTTGCTAGACATCATAGACTTTATTTTTCTCCCTTTAGCGCATCCACTAACTTTCGCAATTTTCGTGTATTCGGTAGGGTTTCCGTATAGCGGGAACCAGTGGAAACAGACACAACATTGAGAAAACAAAACTATTCCTGAACACGCGCTTAACTATCGGTACAGCTTTTTGGGGAAAGCGAGTGGGAAAGAAAGTGAAAGCAAGCCAGGGACATTGAGCATGACCATTCCCTGTTGGTTAGCCTACATTAGGAGAGAGGGGGCAAATGCGCGCACGTGACCGGACCTGCCGTTGGTCCGCACATTTCGAAATTTTCGGTGCACCGAATTGGCAGATATTGAGATGAGCAGTCTAGCTCGTTTATTTTTTCTGTGCACGCGCATTATGCATGAGTGGGTCGTTTCATACATATTCCTTGTCATCTGTAGTAGCATGCTTGTCACCTAACCTTAGGAGCGCCAAAATGCAAGAGGAGCCTTGTAACGCGACCCGACGACACATCTTGCCCCTAACGTAGTGGCTTCAGAACTGCTGACATAGATCGAGCATACGAGCTCCCGTGCTGTTCATACCGGTCTCCGTGATAGCAGTATCGAAACACCAGTGCAAAAATAATTGAACAGAGACCATAGACAACTGCAGCTCTCATAGAAATATAAAGGGCAACCAGTCACAGTGCAAATACGCAGAGCCGAAGTCATAGGCTAAATAAACGACTGCTAAAGCCAATAGCTAGGCTTGGTACCCGGTTAGAGTCTGTGCATGTTAACGCCTGTGAAGCATGGTCGAAAAGAAACTAGGGAGAGTTCTGTTTGACTTCTCCGCTTTCGAAACGCGTTCCCCTAACATTTCGTCGTCTGCTACCTTTAACTTGTGCTTCACCTAACATTGAGTAATATGAAGGCAGAGCACCCTTTACAATAAAAAAATATGTCGAGGATGGTAATAAGGACAAGTCTCTAAAAAAAAATATAGAAGTTAATTATCATTAATGAAGACGCCACACTATGAAAGGTAAAAGATAAATTTGAAAGACAGAGGGGATAAATTCGTACCATGATAGAATGAGAGAGTTAGCTATGAAGTTAGAGGTGGAGTGTGTAGCAACCTATTGTTGAGGAAAAGCATAGCATTGAGTAGTGCTTTCGCATATCAGTATAAAGAATGACAAAAATAGTCATTGGAACTTACACCACCGCCTGAAACGCTCTAATTTAACAGATAAAAACATATTTTTTTTTAGAGTGCCGCTCCTTGGCGCTCGTTCCTGCGGCGAGTGTCGGTGGCGTAACCAAGCGAACGAGCACAGCGAAAGATGAAAGAGCGAACGCGGAGTGAGAGATGAAAGACGTGAGCCGCGAACAGCGGAGAATAATGAGAGCAGCCCCTTCAGTGACGTGCACGTGGGAAACTGGAGTCATGTGGACCCGCCCGAGCGCTCGATGCGTGCTCGTATCTGGTCTTAGCCAGACCGCTAGTTTCGTTCTATCGTTTGCTCGCGTCATCTCTCGATCGCCCTTGTTTGGTTAGCTTGGTTTCCTCTCATTCACGTTTGCTTCGACTGCTATGGTTTGCGATTATGTTGTAATCCGATTGTATGCGCTACGCGAAATCTGTAATACTTTCCTGAAGCCACGTGGCACCAGCGATTACATTGGAACCATCGACGAGTCATGAGTAAAAACTGACGCGATTGACCCGCAAATCAGGTTTTCGACAATCGCCTGCTCTGCTACAAGTATCTCTCAAACTCTTTGCCTCAATATATTGTGAAATGAGAGCACGTACAGAGCTGCGCTCAAATTTCGCATTGAGGAGTATCGTAATCGTCGGTGAATTTGTAATCTTTTTTCAGGACTAATGTTTCAAAGCCATTATTCAGAACTGCCAACGATTCGCAACCATAAACTGAAGATATCGTAGCCACCGTCGATCAAATAACAGAGTAAAATAAGTTCCTTACAACCATACATTGTGTAGGACAGTTCCAAAAATTGAGCCAAGCAATAAGTCGCGTCAACACGCTTACGCTTTCGCAACTACGCTACAGTAAAAAGAAAATGCAGTCTAAGGGACCACACCAGGAACAAACGTACAGGTTTGCGGCGTTAGTATTACAGAGCTGCGGCGATTCTTGAAAACAGGTCAATCATCCTGCCGCATCTGAATCCATAGTAATCAACGGTTTGTACATGTGTTCTGTATTCAGCGCTGTGCTTCCTGAAATGTCCACAATGCAGCCTGCTGACTGTTCTAAATGTTTTATAGAGTTCTAAAAGATTCAGTGCCTTTCCAACGACACCAGTGAACTTGGTGGAATTCTTCCTTTCTCCTGGCATCTTTGGCTGGGAACCGGTCTCATCTGCTGGCCTCTTGCATTGCAGGCTCACGAAGCAAAGTGAGCTTTACTGCAATACCTGAATTTGACTGATTTCAGCGACCAGTTGTAGGCGTGACTTGCCCCACATGCTCTCAGTGTTGATGCCTTTAGCTCGAAATTAATTTAAACAAATTGAGGGGTCTTGCGGAACAACGCAATCTAATTATGAGGCACGTCTGTAGCGGTGGACTCCAGGTTAACATTGACCACATGGGGTTCTTAAATTTGCATCTAAATTAAAGTACACAAGCGTTTTTACATTTCACCCTCATCGATAGTGTCTTCATCTATCCGTCCGTCTATCCATCTATCCATTCATCTATCCATCCACCTATCCATCCATCTATCAATCTATCTATCTATTCATCTATCTATCCATCTATCTATCCATCTATCTATCTATTCATCTATCTATCCATCTATCTATCTATTCATCTATCTATCCATCTATCCATCCATCTATCTATCCATCTATCCATCCATCTATCCATTTACCCATCGATCTATACATCTATCTATACATCTATCCATCCATCTATCGATCTATCTATCCATCCATCTATCCATCTGTCCGTCTATCTATCCATCCATCCATCTATCCATCCGTCTATCTATCCATCTATCTAACCATCCATCTAACCATCCATATATTCATCTATCCATCCATCTATCCATCCATCTATCCATCTATCCATCCATCCATCCATCCATCCATCTATCCATCCATCCATCTATCTATCCATCTATCCATCCATCTATTTATCCGTGTATCCGTCTATCTATCCGTCTATCCGTCTATCTATCTGTCTATCATCTATCTATCCATCTATCTATCCATCTATCTCTCCATCTATCCATCCATCTATTCATCCATCTATCCATCCATCTATCCATCCATCTATCCAACTATCTATCCATCTATCCATCCATCTATCCATCTATCCATTCATCTATCCGTCTATCTATCCGTCTATCCCTCTATATATCCGTATATCCATCTATCTATCCGTCTATCTATCTGTATATCCATCTATCTATCCATCTATCCATCTATCTATCCGTCTATTTATCCGTCTGTCCGTCTATCTATCCTTCCGTGTCTTTGCGTACAAACATCGTCATAGTACACTGGGCTCATATGAGATCAAAGCTGCGAGATGCATGTTTACTGCACGCATTAGCCCCAGCAAGTACGGCCAGACCCAGAGCGTCTATGATAAATATCAACTCCTGCGTCGACAATTTACGCCATCGATAACTGTCGCTAGTTGCTTCCCGCCATTTAACGTAGAAAGGGAGTGAAACGCCAGTAATGACTACGCCTTCAATTCTAAAAGCTATGCTGCGAAAAAAAAGAGAGAAAGCCAGCAGATGCGAAGCAGCTGCGAGCAGAAGCCTCTAACGCAACGACCTGCTTATTTTGCCTTTACGTTGATATAGCGTTCAGCACGCGGCTAGAGATTGTCTAGTACTTGTAAACAACAAATGAGTTGACAGGCTTTAACAAGGCGTCGCGCGGCGCCACTAACGGGTATGGTGAATAAAAACTTTAAAAAATAACAAAATACTCGTTTGAGCGGGACAAAGCGGAAAAGGTGTTAGACGGTCGTCATAGTATTCCTGCTTCGCTTCTGGGTTATGATGTCTGGGTAATGTGGTGGGTTTGTAAACAAGTTAAAAGAATACACAACATTAAAAAAATCATTTGGCAGAATTTTTTTTCCTCGCTCCTTTGTGCGAAAATCATTTACTGAACTGGACCAGATAACTATGTTCCCTTTTTCTGTAAAAACAAAAAAAAAGCTGAGAAAAATACAGTTCATTGCAAGTATAAAATACGTCTGAGGTAAAGACGCGGTAACGCGTGGAGGAAAGCAAGAAGCTGGCGTGCGAAAAAAAAAATGACTCGACGCTGGCAACTAAGCCTACAAATGAACCAATCGCAAAGCACGCCACCAGTACAGGAAAAGTTCAAGATGCGGAAAAGCTTCTTTCACCCCCGCTTCTTCTTTTTTAAGACGCGACGAGCGTTCAATCTTCCCCTTAGTTCTCCTCTCTTATTTTCATCCGCGACCCTCGGCATCTCGGTTCCATTAGGAGGTGACGAGGCGAACTCTTATCGGAAGCCCCTCGAGGCATAGAAACGCCGAGCTCGTTCATACAGAGACGCCGACGGCTCACGCACCGGCGTAACGCTGTGATCACTGAAGCTGCATCCAGAAGCAGTGTACGCCAAAGGTTTACGCGTAGCGTGCCTGAAGGGGAAGTCAAAAACGCACTGCGCGTTGTTGAAGTTATAAGAATGCGAAGCAGGCATCGGGAACTGCGCTGAAACTTAGAAAATTTACATATTTTTCGAGCAACAAACGCCCTCGATAAATGTTGCCAAAAACCAAGGGCCGGCAGGGGCCGAGGAAGCGGAAGGAAGTTTTCCGAAATTTTGTCGAGCCTTCATGTACGCCGATCAAGACGACCACCTGTACCGGAAACAGTCATAGGCGTTTGCCTACGAATGACTTTTCACAATGCGTAACAAAAATTCCCCACCACCCCTGTCCGCCTCACAGCGGTAAAGGCGGGTTGCTCACCCTATCTCACCGCGCCAACACAAGGTGTTCAGAAGCATGTCGCTGGCCAGTAAGGGCCGGCAACTTACCCACCGTGGTGGCTTAGTTGCTTTGGCGTTGCGCTGCTAAACCCGAGGTCGCGGGATCGAATATCGGAAGCGGCGGCCCCATCTCTTGGGGGGGGGAAGGGGGGGGGGGCGATATGCAAAAACGCCCATGTACTGCGCATTTCGTGCACATTAAATAACCCCAAGTGGTCGAAATTAACCGAGAGCACACCACTGCGGCGTGTCTCACAATGATATCTTGGTTTTGGAGAGCAAGATACAAGGATTAATTAAGAGCCGCCAACTTGTTTACCTATGGTTGGGAAACAGCTTGTCACGCCAGAAAAATGTGTACACAGTCACTTCGCCACCTCGCTGTTTTATACCTACTTAGGATGAAGTGCCTTCCTTCGTTAGTGTCACATACGCAGAGACGAGTGAACTATGCATGTTTCAGGTTCGTACAGGTGCTCGTTTTTCTTTTCTTTTTGTTTGTTTTTTTGCGTTTCACTGCACAGAACTGTCGGCGAGAGTCGCAACCGAACCATTTCTGTTGAAGAGATTCCAATGTTTCAGAACCCACTTGGTTCCTTGTCGAGGGGTGACCGGAATGTTCAGAACGTAAAAATTGCGATACAGTCAAAATTAGAATATCGTTTTATTGGCATTCAAACTGGAAACCAGTATATTTATATAGTGAGCTAATAACTGAAGGGACCCTTTTGATGGAAAAATGAAACGGTGGTGATGGCGAAAGATGAAACCAAGAGTTCGGCCCAGGAGTTTGACTGTGTCGGCGTGCAGAAGCAAAGGGAAGCTACGTCAGCAATGGCAAGCATCACTGGTTTCTATTGTTCCACCTTCTGCCTAGGAATCGTACAATGGCCGCACTTCCAAAGAGCGAGATTTCGCCGCAAGGCCCCCACTTAATCAAAGGTTATAATTATGCACAGGTAGTTATTTCTTGCTGAATATGACTATTCATTCATGATCTACTTCGCAGGTTTTTCCCTCTTGTGATGGAGTAGACCCTTGTAGAGAGCGTACAAACACGGGACTACTACAGCCTGCAACAAAAATATAAAGCTAGAAATAGAAAAAAGAATAGCCCATGTTACGAGTGTCTAAACCGAAAATAGCTCGCTATAACAATGTGTCTTCATAAGTGCAGTTGCCATACTTTAAGCCGATACGTGGGTCATTCTTTCAGGATAAGGTCAGGGTCTTCGAAGTTGAAAGGTCCGACTGCGTCCTATCCCGCTATTGGCTTTCTTTGCCCCTATAGACAGCTCTTAAAGCAAGATACAGTGCATCTACTGCTATATAATTTTGCAAGACCACCATATTGCGAGACACAACAAATTGTAACTAGGGTCACTTCATGAACGTAGTTCTGCGGCGAGCGGACATATTTTGTCTTATGACGATATTAAAATGCTGGCGCAAAATACATGGACATAACATAGACGAAAACGACAACCCAAACACTATGTTGTTGATTTCATCTCTTTGCCCATGATTCTTACACATGCGTTTTAAAATCAAAAATAGTTATCTAATCGGCGAGCTTTCTACGGTAATTTTCGATAACGATAAAGAAGTTTCGTTCATTCGTAATCAATAATGTTACGTGAAATGTGATTAACTCGTACAGAATCTCGAACACAAGAGGGCTACACAGTTAGTGGCTCCCTGAACCCCACCCCACCCCCACCTCCCTCCTTCTACCCTGCTGTTTATTAGATGCGATTGTTATTACTGAACATCGAGTGCCTCAGATTTCCCTGTCTGCCAAAACCACAATGCTATAGGGCTACACGTCCTGAGGTCAAAGTCATTCGTATTCTAAAACAATCGCAGCACGATTTCAAAGGCAGCTTGGTCGTACCGAACCACGCTAACGACCCGTCCAGTTGCGAGAAAATCAACTGCAGCTCCTGTCTATTCGACTTCGAGCACTACGAACGCAAAACGCTGCGACAGCGGTCCAATCTGTTTAGGCGCCACATTTGTCGAGGCTGCCCGATGCTGCAACACCGCCTTGCCCGAGCGGATAAAATTATTTGAGCAGGAGCGAGAGAGAGAGAGAGAGAGAGTCAGGCGAACACGAACAACCACAGCCAGGCGCAATGATTCGGGATCGTGCTCTCACATTGAGTCGCGCCGTCGTTGCCGGCGAAGCATTAAAGCACCCAGCTGTCGTGCGGTGGTAAACAAAGCCTTGAGCGCAGCTGGCGCTCGCGAGCCGAACGACACGCGTGGAATGAGAGCTAAATGATTAAAGCGTCAATAGAGTGGACGCCAAGTTGTGTTCACAATTGCGCGGATGTGTAGAACAGCCGGAGGAGACTGGAACGTCGACCGAGGCGCCAGAGACGCAACGCTAACGGTGCCATCCGTTCAAGAGAGAGAGAGAGAGAGAATAACTTTATTGAATTCCGGAAAGGGGGATAAGGGATTAGGAGCTCGATGGCTGGCGCCTCAAGTTCAGGGCGCCACTGGCTTCTGCCGCTAGCCGAACGTGACCCAGAAGAGCCCTCTGCACATTCGGGTCTGAGTTGGCGAGTTGTGCCTCCCATTGCTCCAGTATGTTAGTTAGATTATACCTAACTCAGTACGAACTACTCACTTCTGCCGGCAACGAAAGATGATATAGACTATGGTCGTATTTCTGCGTTTCTTTCTGCTGCTCTGACGTATTAAAGTAACGCTATCGTTGGCACCCCACCCCCCCCTTGCCTGTACGGTTGTCTGGCCGAGTAAACTAGGCTAATCCTGGAGGCACTGCACGATACGTATCTCCTCGCAAGGGCTTTAAAGTGCTTTGCAACGCAGGCCGATCTCAAAGCCAGTGCAGCGCCACAGCACTCATATGTCTTCATACCATTCATAGAGATAAACAAGACATGTCTACAGCCACATACTTCGGCAGGTCTGCCGGGTAGCTGTCGCTTCACTTTGCTAATCATTCTCCAAAGGTTTCGGCGCATTTTCTTTTTCATTGTTCGCTTTGAGAGAGAAACTTCAACGACACTTCCTAACACAGAACTGCAAAACTATGCAACAGAATCGACGCCTGTGCTCAGGCGTCACTCATTGAGAAAGTCAGTCAGTGAGAATAGAAAACATGGTACCCTCAGCGTTGGCTCAATGCATGGCTATGGCGCTCTGCTTCTGGGTATAAGGTGGTGTGTTCGATTCCCAGCCACTGCGGCCTCACTATTATGGCGGCAGAATGCAAAAAGCTCACCTATATATAGATACAAAATATAAGTTCTAAAGATGAAGCTCCGAGTGGTCGAAATGCCGCGTGAGTTATCAAAGGAACAATATTCGAAGGCACCCGGATTAATTTTTCTCCACCTGAGATTCTTCAACGCGTACCTAAAGTACATGATCACTTTCTTGCGTTTCGCCACCGTATATATGTAGCCGCCGTGACCAGTAACCGAACCCGCGACCTTCCGCTCGGCAGAGCAACGCCGTTAGCCATTGAGTCATTTGGCAAGTAGTACCAAAAATGACACGATAACTTTCGCTGCAGGGGCCAAAAGAAACAGGAAAAGCCGGTGCCCTCTGGACTCGCCATACGATCGTCTGCCACCGCATACAAATTCTCAAAACCACGTTGCGGCGCCCACGCTTCTACCTCATTGAAGTCATGAGCACCCTGCAATGGCAATCTCCAAGCCACACTTGTCTGGACTGAACAACCCACCAATATATAGAGAAACCCATTGCAGAGAAAGAATATAAAAGCGTTTTTAGACGAACAACGAATGCTAAACGTAAAAAAAAGGCATCCCTGGCACGTCGAACACTTCTTTCATGGCATGCAATAAGCAAGAATAAGTATCTTTCGAGAACAAGTCGCGAAACTTTTTGGAAGTTCCCTGCGATGTGCAAAACGAACAGCAAAGGCAGCAGAAGCAGAAATGTACAAAGTCGTACGCATCGCACGAGGCAACAGAAGGGGGAAGAACCCGAGAAGTATTCAGACGGCCGATCGGCAAAAAGAAAGATGATGAAAGACAACGGAATGTCAGGACCGCGTATTATATATCGCAGATCGAAGGGCTAGCGCGGTAGAAGATCAATCGTTTCGATGTCAGATCACAGTGGTGCGGTGGGGCTCGTGGAAAAAGAGCAAATGAGCTCAAGAAAACCGAAACAAAAAAAGTTTCGACAACAACGAAGAAGCTGGCTGTGCGGGCATCCGTGCGAATGCGGCTTGCGATGGAGATCAATGCATTACCTTGAGCCCTTTGGTCGGAACCACCCGGAAAGCGAGCGAGCAGGCGAAAGCTGAAAATGCGAACAAAAAAAAAGAAAGACAAAAGTAGCGTTAACGTTGCACGGGCCGTCGAATGAGAAGGATTGTACGCGCGTGACGCTCCATTCTTATTTTTTTTTTTCTTTGGGGAGCTCCGGCATCAAGCTTAGTGCCTGCCGAAACAAGAATGCGCATCAACATCGCTTCATATGCAATAAATACAGAGCAATTCTCTCCATCGATACTATCCCTGTAAGTCAAAGGTGAGTGTTAGGCGCGCGGCATTCGTTCGATTACTTCGCTAGTTGGTCTTGCATGATATCTGAACTAGTGTTTTGGACAAGGAAGCGCCACAGCATGCGTCCGTTCTTAAAGTTCACTTTTTTTTTTCTTTGTGCCATCTTTCTTTTTTCTCTACTTCTTCTTCTTCTTGTTCAATGGGTCGTCATTTTCGTATACCTCTCTGCACTGCGTAGTTAATAGTCGCGCCATGTCGTGCGCAGTAATAAGATGTATCTTATTTCTACGGCCGTTCTTTGCCTATAGTCCCCTATGGATCACCTATTATTCGATTACAGTGGGGTCAATTGTGTAAACGTGCGCGAAACTGATTTTGTGTGCAGCAGCGCATATAGTTATGGATAGGTGACTGTACCGTGTGTGAGTGTCTGCGCAGTGTCTGCACCCTGGCCCCGCGAGGATCTTTGGGCACAAGCCCCGATCACGGACGAAAATAACTGGCCAATAGAACAACAATGGAAGTTATGTATCCATGACGCATGCTTCGCAAAGCACGTGCGCTGATTAAAGCATGGGCGTAGAACACGGGCGCCTCTAAATGCTATAGTGTGGTTAAGTGGCTATAACAACAAAAAAATTCAATTTCGCCTGTAATGCGGCGCAGTGATGCGAAGGCTGGCGCAATATTACGAGGAGTAAGCCTTGCATAGTTTTGCACGATATCGGTAGAAGTGTTTAAACACTCGCAGATGTGTGCCAACAATCTCTTTTCAAGAAGAAAAATAAAAGGTTTAATTGTTGTTTCATCTAGTCCTAACCGTCTTCGTTTGTGTAGGAGGCACTCCCTGGTAGTGGAAAAAGCAATGACAGACGTCTCTCTCTCTTTTTTTTTTTCCTTCTGTTTACTATCCAGTCTTTCGCTGTTTGAATGACAATATGAGGCACGCATTCACAGTGCGCGCACGTTATGGGTACTCAACTATACGTGCACAGACTTCGCTGAAAAAAATCTGGAAAACAGATTTTTTTGCAAACAGATCTGCAAACAGATCGAGAAAACACGATCAGCAAGCCGAACATCATGCGAGCCGCCTGCTGCGGAAGAACAATGCTTCGGGTTCTACAAAGTGAACCGAACCACAGTTGATTGCGCTGTGGAAAAATGTCAGCAGAAAATACCCTAAACAGAGCCTTCTCTTTTTGCTCCTTTCACACAGGCAGGCACCCGTCGAGAGTATGAAGAGCCGTTGAACGCCATGTATTTGACATCCGCTTCATTTAAAAGGCATTTCCCAAGCCACATTCGGCTTTGACAGGTCAGAAATCAACTGTCATAGTTTTCTTTTCTTCGTTTTCGGCCCGTCCCTGATCCTGGCGTTACCACCGAGTACCCTTGTTGTGCTGACTACCAATGAAAAAAAAAGAGAAAAGAATGAAAAAAAAAACATGAGAGCGTTCTAGAGCTATCTGACGCTGGCACTTCGCTGAGTTGAAAGTTTTGAGACCGCCTCGGGCACTTCGATATCTTGTACTGAAAGGAGAGCTAGCTCTCGCGTCCACTTTTGACATCTTCAGTAATGCTTTGCCCAGTGGCATTGGCGCCTCGGAGAACGGAGGCTATCAGTAATATTTCTTTTTCGCTCGTGAGGAATGATAATAACAATGACTATAATACACTGGTCTTACCGAACGGCAGCAGAACATGTTAACAGCCATACCATGAACAGGTAGGCCCAGAAATTTCGACCCCTAGGTGTTCTTGAAAATCGCGAATGACTGATCTGTTTACTACATTTTGTCTAGCACAAACAACTCAGTTCCGGGAGACTCCGAGTACATGGGTTCATCCTTCGCACGGGAAGGCTTTTTAAGATTACTCTAGATGGTTTGCATTGACGCCATCTTTGGATACCAGCACGGCGAGAAGCTGCGTACGTGCGGTGGCCGTGTTTCGATGGGGACGGAATGCAAAAGCCCTCGTGCACCGGGCGTTAGCTGCACGTTAAAGAACCGTAGGAGGTGATAATTTATCCGAAGCCCCTCTCCCCCTCCCTCCCCATCCCCTCCCCCCACTACGGCGTGCCTCATAATGAGATCGTGGATCCGGCACGTAAAACCCCAGAATTTGATTTTTAAGCTACGTAAGCAAGAAACGCTTGTCCTGAGCCGAGCGACAAATCGATAGTAGTGGTAATACGGCGAAAAACGGCCACCGTCAAAAAAAAAAAAAAACTAAGCAAATCACGCGTGATAATACGGTGCTCTGACACCACCGGGCCCGCCATATTCGGGTACCAGCGCGACGACGAGCTGGGTTCGTGACGTCACACGAAAACTATCTATATTCTGCTCGATCGCATGCCACGTGTCACGGCTGGAACGCCTGCCCCCCCCCCCCCCCCCCCCCCCAGAGACAGCTTCCTTCGTTCCTTCTTTCGCAGCCGCGACTGCAGGCGGGTGACAGAATTAGCACATACTGCTTCCGGCGACATTGATCAAGCTAGACGACCTGTATTCGACATGGAAACGCAAAGGCAACACAGCCAAAACGACAACGATACCAAGCGAGCGGCGTGCCAAGCGAACAGCACGCAAGCAAGCAAACAGGTCGAGCGACATCGCCTCCTTTGTTTTCGCCTGTCTTCATTGACAGACGCCGTCGGAAGAAGAACAGAGAAGCGAGGCGAAGAATGCAATGCATGCGCTCCGCTATTTGCTCGAGGGTTACTTCGTGTCTTTGCGGGGAACGCCGTGGCACGATGCGCGACGTGGCGGTCGGGACAACTTGCGTGTCAGTGCGATCCGCCTCCCACAAATAGCGGCAGCGTTGTTTGCTACCCCCTGCTTCTGGCGTCTGCCAGAGAAGAATCTGGAGCGCGCCATTAATACAAAATAGCGTTATGCGAACTAACGCGACATTCCAAGTTTGTTTGTTTTTTTTTTTTTTCATTTCAATGCAGAGCTACTATCACTTCCATTTCCACAGCTTCGGTGTTCCTTGTGCTAGCATCAACACGAAAGTGGATAAGGGACATTAAGAAGCGAATGTTGGATGGCGATGCTTGCAGCAAGGTTACAGTGAGCTTGACCGTCCAAATATCGATCGTTTCCTTTGCGTTGTGTCATTCGTTCATGTTGTGTAAGTCGCGCCACAAAGAACATGGAAAATGACCTATGACAAGCCTCCTTTGAAACCTTAATGCGGCGTGGTAGCGTAATAGCTAAGGCGCGGGATAGAATCCCGGTCATGGCGGCCGCATTTCGATGGCGGCGAAATGCGAAAAACGCCGGTGTAGCGTGCATTGGGTACACGTTAAAGAACCCCAGGTGGTCAGAATTAATCCCTAGTCTTGAGAACTGGTGTTTCGGCATGTAAAACCCCAGGCTAATTTTTTAAGCCTTATTCGCGGCAGTAGCTCCCGATGGTTTCTTGGAACGTTTTCTTCAAACCTAAACGTTGGTGGCGTGTACCGATAAGTCACAAGTGCGAACAGAAGGCCACCGACTTACGACAACAGACACATTTCAAAAGTTAACCCACTCAAATCCGACTGGAAAACGAAATTCAGCAAAGAAGCATTTAGCTAACTATCGGTTTCGAACCGAAGAAAAGAAAGGAAGGTTGATCAAATTGTCGTACTCACACTGGTAGCCGAACCCTCTAAAGGTAAAGCTTCTTTTGTCAGTCTTCATTGTAACGTTTGAAATAAAAGTCGCTCCCCCTATTAAACAATGCTCGTTCCCTCATTTCCAGGTGCACCTGTAACGGAGGTAACGAGTTCCGCTGATACGAGGCAATTATAAAGCCCACCTTTTTCATATTCATCTGGGACTGCATATGCTCGAATCATTCACCTAACGTGGTTTGAAGGGCTATTTGGATAAGCATTATTTGATCAGCAGCTCAAAACACACAGGAACTGATGATGACGATGATGATGACGATGACGAATTATTAGCATCCCTTCAAAACGGGACGGTGACAAATAGTCACCTAGCCTGCTCGAGTTAACCATGTATGCTATACATGCATCTCATTCTAGCATTTTGTGTACTTCTCCTTAATCTTTTTATTGTTTTTTTCTTTCTTCACACTTCCATATCTACATTGTGTCGCTACATGTAGCGCATCCGGTCCTACAAATCTCTGCTCTGCACCTTATTTTTCACCTATACTCCAAGGGTATCTTGCTCATCTCGACTGTTGACCAGTTGACGCTTCCATCCTCTTTAAATATAAGTAATTCTCGTTGGTGTACGTTACCTACAGGCTTCGCTGCCTTCGTAATACGTTAGGGTGTGCTGGGTGTGGTCTCCGGATTTTCGCTGGATCAGACATGTGCCTCATCTTGTTGTGAATATTTGCTCCGGTATGTTTTGCCCTTGGGCAGCCAGCTCGAGTCTCATATAGCAAAGCACTGTCCCTTGTATTATCGTACAGATTATCCCTTCTAATTTCTTTCTTGCCATTCTAGTAAATCTCCCGGTCCTTTTTGTTTAGATTCTTCCCATCCAATTTACTGTCTCCGTTTCTCTCACTTTCTTTTTTGATGACTCCCGGCTGTCTATTTACTCATTCATTTACCCTGTACTTGGTTGCCAACATTATTCACCTCTTCCTCGAGTCTGTGTCCACGCTTTTTATGTATACAGGGTGTCCCACGTAACTTGAGCCAAACATTAAAAATATTCGAATACCACGTAGCTGGGCAGAACCAAAGTAATGTTGTTTGACTTCGCTTGGAGACACTCAATTTTTCTTGCACTCTGCCTAACTACACAATTAGTCCTAATTAATTACCGCGCGACTGGCCACTCGAGGGACTTTGCGTGTACTCGCAGGCTTCTTTCACGCTCGGAAAAACACTTTTGCGTAGCACGTTTTGAGCAACAGAAAGCTGCATGGGGAGTTTTTCATGTCGCTCTACAATTTTCTCATTAACACTTTTCATATGATCATAAAATTTGAACAGTTGTATAATTAATTGGGGCTAATTATGTAGTTAGGCAGGATGAAAGAAAAATTGAGTGTCTCCAAGCGAAGTCAAACAACATTACTTTGGTTCTGCCCAGCTACGTGGCATTCGCATATTTTTAATGTTTGGCTAAAGTTACGTGCGACACCCTGCAGATACTTGTGCACCGTAGCCACCCGTTCATTTTGATTCAATGTTCCTGGTCTTTTTTCGAGAATATTTTTGCTGTGCGCTTCTCTGACTTCAAAAGAGGTCCAACTAAGGTCACCCTGCACTGCCTAAATTGTGGTTTTACCGTGTGCTCCCAAAGCTAGCCCTCCTATCAATCTTTGCATGGCTAGCTTCCAACCCCGACAAGATATCCGATTTGAAGCACAGAATGGCATTTGCGAACGTCAGCGTAGGCACCATTATTCCTTTCCAGATTCCGCGCAACACCTCATATTTATTGAGGTCCTAAAGTGTTCTATGTTTGATTATTGCTGCATTCCACTTTTCATTCATTTTCAGACTATCTTGTTGGGTGCTTGAGTAAGTCTTTCCTTCGTTTATATATGCGCTGTTTTTTGTTTAGTACTTTGTTTTTGTACATCTCCGTTTTTTGTCGTTGCCCAACTTTTCTTCCGCCAATCTTCTAATCGCCTCTTACTGATCTCTATTGCGGACATTTTTACTTTCTCCCTGCTCTCGCTCAACCCAAAGGCTTCAAGGAGTCCATTGGTGCTTAAATCGACCGCTGGGCAGATATCTTCACATTCTAATAAAACATGCTCCATCGTTTCCCTAGCTTTAACGCAGCAAGCACATGCTTCTCCGTCTTTATATCTCGCTTTATAGGTGCGTGTTCTAAGGCATCCTGATCTCGCTTCGAAAGTAACGAGCTTCCCTTTGAGTTATCATAAATTGTTCCTTCCCTGATTTCGTTTTTTCCTCTTAAGTATTTACTCATGGCAGGTTTCTTTTCCATTGCCGCCACCCATGAAATTATTTCAGCCTCTCTGACTTTCCGCTCGACGTTCTTTGTTGCTGCGTTGCTCACCCTACAGGCCACATAGTTGTTGGTAAGCTTCCTAGTTCTTTTCCTCCACTGTGAATCGATGTTCTTTTTTTCTCTACAAATACCTCAACACTCTCCCAGCCCATTTACTTTCTTCTATATTCCTCAGTCGTTCTTCATAATCAATTTTACTGTGAGCTTCCCTCACTTTAAAACTTGTCCAGCCCATATCACCCTGCACAGCTTCCTTTGTAGTCTTCCCGTGAGCGTCCAATGCGAGGCGTTCCACTGACCTTTGGTTGCCATCGAGTCTTGATTGTACCCCTGATTTCAAGCAAACAATCGCATTTCCAAAATTAAGTCCCGGAACCAGTGCACCTTTCCACATGCCCCGGAGCACCTCGTACCTATTGTATCTCCATAGCGCTCTGTGCTTCATCAGGGCTGCATTTCTCTTCCCCTTTACTGTTATCGCTTTTTCCTGTGTTTCCATATATCTATTGCTTTCGTTTATCCATATACCAAGATATTTATATTCTTTTGCCCGAAGTATTTAGTGGCCCTGTATTGCGTATTCCCTAATAGCACTCGGCGCCGTCTAGTGCCGCCGCCGCGAAGCTTGCGCGCGCCCTCCGAAGTGTATGGTGCTCCAGTGCGTGCAGGGTGAATACCGGTGAGTGTGAGTACGCGCGACCGTGAACGTGAGTGAGTGCCCGTGAGGGTGAGTAGGCGTGAGTGAAAACGTGAGTACCTGTGAGCGTGAGTAGGCTTGAGTATTAACGGGAGTGAGTACCTGTGAGTGCGAATAAGCCTGACCAAGAACGCGAGTGAGTGCCGGTGAGTGTGAGTGGAAGCGAGTACGAACGTGAGTGAGTACCTGTGACGGTGAGCAGGCGCGAGTGTAAACGTGAGTGAACACCGGCGAATGTGAGTAGAGGTGAGTATGAACGTGAGTGATTACCTGTGAGTGTGAGTAGGCTTGAGTGTGTACAGGCGCGAGTGAGTGCGAAGCCCAAAAAGAAATAATGGTGAGTGATTATGAGTAAGTGTTTGCTTATACTACCGACCTATGGGCCGACCGCGTGCCCGCCCGCCCATCGATCACAATAGCACCACCGCCATCACGCGCGCTGGCACGGTGTATTATCAGCGGCAATTTTCTAAATTAGACGCCACGCAGAACTTCCCGGGCTGACTAAGAGCGTGCGCGCGCTTCCCAGAGTGCATGGCGCCCGTCAGCGTTAACCCACGGGAAACGTTTCGCAAATCAGTTCACAAACCGACCCGGCCCCGTCAAAGTTATCAGCCACATGGCTATACCACTAGCCGAAGCCGGAGTCCGAGAATTCACTGCGGTATTCTCTCCTGGTCGCAAATCTCTACTACCGCCACGCAACGCTTCCAATTACATTTGTCAAAGTTGAAGATAAGAACGACGCACTCTGCTTTGTGGGAGCTAACGCTTACTTATATGTTGTTTTTTCTTCGACTGCTCTAACCGCGTTTCGCGAAGATTTACGGCGCCACGCATCCGGTGCGCGGTGCGCCTGAGCTCGCTGCTTCCGCCAATATGCCGGGAGTGAAGCGCCGATAAGCGACGAGCACTGGCGACGCAGGACTGCAGCAGTGATGCAACCAGGCTTGGGGAAAATGCGGCAAGCGTAGAGTCGGCCGCAAAAATTACCGCCAGTGGGTACTCTGGCGCTGTAGTGTCGACGGGAGCTGTAAGGATGGCGTTTCACCCAGCATGCGAACGAGGGACACGGAGCAAGAAAATAATTGGGAGGCAGCATTGCTCACCACTATTGAAGCCAAGCGTATCAGCCCAACTTGTGGTTGTCACGTTGGAGCGCGTGGTAGGTTTTAAGAGCACCCGTTCTGCAGACAAAGCTACGGCAGGACAGCCCCGAAAGAGTGTCGCATCGATTAAAGAACTACAAGGAAGCAAACATTCCCGGCCAATAGGCCGAGTCTTAGAGGACACGTATTAGGTCGATACTCAGAGGAAAAAAAGCGAAGCGAATGACTTCACGAAGAGGTCGCTTGTCAAGGCTGGCTGCGCGGATGTAATGCTGCCTTCTATAATTTATTACGTTGCTCCAGGACGGGAGGTGTACTGCATAGATTTCCTTAATCATCGTCCTTCTGGCTTCGAGCGGCTATGTGACTTTGCAAATTGATAATTTTCAAAGGGATATTGTGCTAAGAATTCAGCAATTTGACAGGATTACGCATGCTGACAGAGACTGATTGCCTTGATGGGTTAAGAAAACTACGATTGCTCGGAAATTTAAGAATATCAAGCGTAATAAATACAGGTACAGGAACGTTTTTCCCACATAATCGCGAGGACCATACAAATCTATGTGCTAGTCATCATTTATCTTTTCTTATCGTATAATATCTGAACGAGAAGCAACGGCGGAGTTCTTTCTAGTGACTTTTGTAGGAAAGCGTTCAGCTACGACAGGAATGAAATATAGTACGTGCATTCGTCTAATCTTCGTGTTTCTAGATTCAGGCATTCCTAGGGTTTCATTTATCTCGCTATATCTTTCTGAGCTTCCTACCAATCATAGTAACGTAAACGCAGGAAGGCGATATTAGGTTTATGCGCGCATGCATAATTATTGCAAATATTATTATTACTATTTCTTTTGAAAACACATGTATACTTGACAGGAAAGGAAAAGCGAGGAGCAAGCTAGCCACTGCCACCGGAAGGAGCTCAACGACTGCCTGAGGAGAAAAAGAAACGTCACGCTAATAAAAGAACGTTAAAATGGAAGAAATAGTGTCTTAAGTCTTGTCATGTAAGAACGAAAATAAGCTACGAACGTGATCCCAAGTTAGTTACTTCTAGAAAAATAACGGAGAGCGCGATGTGCTTGATCACGTCGAGACGCGCTACCGCTGGAGCACAAACGCATTCGTCGAGTGCCGTACGCCGAGGAGATGATTGTCCATCACCATCGGCGTGTGCTGCGCAATGGAAGCGGGACACTCGAACATCGGGTGATGTAGTTTCTCGCAACAACCGCAAGAGACGTACGAGACGGACTGTGCACGTGTCCTTGTCGGTATAAACGTTCGCACACGTCCGCACAGCCAACCCTTAAGCTTTGATTAATTTTTGCAAATACTTGTGTTTGTAAGGCAATAGTATTTTTTTAACACGGTCGATTCTCAAGGTCAATAAGTCGCTTGAAGCCAGAAGTATAAGTTTTTAGGCAAATCGATGTCGTATAGCCCGTCACTATTACGCTGGCTAAACCGTCATTCTAGAAGCTCGCGCGGACACTAGCGCTACAGTTCTAATAGTTTTTGCAGAAAACTCTATCATAAACGCTAAAAAAACAAAACGGAGGTGGTAGTGAGGGCCTATAGACCAACGCCTAACGTCAGGAAGCTCTACTGCACTTCTTGAAGGTGACCGGACTCTATAGGAATGCTTGTGCCTCTTAACGAACGCTCCTCTCCGAGTGTGCTCTCACTGATTGCCGCTTAATTGTTTTTTATTTCCTTTTTCTGATCTATCTTTTCCCCTTCCCCTGTACAGCTGCGTAAAAACACGAACACCGACTACAGAAATAAACGTTTAAAAGAAACAAAAACACGATTCGGCTCCCATACGGGAGCTTTGTTCACAGTGGAGACCGGCTTGAAAAAAAGAGATGTAGCGACGAATTCTGGTGATGAAATGCTAACAGTACGCCCGGTGAAGTTGCACAATATCTACGGTTTGACTCAAATTCGTCTGGTAGGGGATAATCATGCCACTGTTGTGTAACTAACACCGTTAAATATCACAGAAATAAACATTTTGAAGAAACAAAACACGTTCCGGCTCCCGCGTGGGAGCCTTGTTCACACTGAAGGCGGGTCTATTGTTCTCCCTAAGTGTAAGGCAGCCTACCGGGCACGTCCTTGATAACTCTCTCTCTCTCTCTCTCTCTCTCTCTCTCTCGGGGAATCGTAGTTTCATGTCGGCCTGGCCGTTTCTGAGAGCAGTTAGCGCTCGCACCTTGGCCTACTGTCATGGGCATTGTGCGAGGTTTGTAAAACCAGCATACGGTTTTTTTTTTTTTTTTTTTATCCGGCTTGGTACACTGTGATTAGGTAGAGGGAGGGCATTCACTAATAACGAGCTGCACCTATATAATAACTCAAGTGCTGTGAATCTAACGTTTTGCCTTCAGTCACGAATTATAATGTCAATAGATGTCTTACAAAGTTGCATAATTTTTATTTCAAGGAGCTCCAGATAATATTGAGAGAAATTCAAGGTGATGGAATGTTCCTATGTGCCTATTCTAGTGAGTCCTCGTAGTTATTATACAATTAAACATTGATTTTGTGTACGATCACTCATGTTGCGTTTTTTCAAGACTTTCCTCTGGAGCTTGAGAAGGCTGCAATGGCGGGTAGCGTGGCCTATGTGTTCTCGTACAGTGCGCGCCGGGTCGAAACGTGAGTGTTTCAGCTGACTTGGCCGTATCACCGCCTCGCTCCTCAAGTTAGGAGCTGTTCAAGCTTTCAAATCACTTTCGAAGTTAGAGTATCCAAATAAATATAACCAGAATAATAATAACCTTAGTTCGTGTTACGGAAAGACACTTGTGTGGCAGACCTTGCAAGTTCCGCGAACAAGTTCTCAGAAGAGTCATCAAGTAATCCTAGCATTTACGTAAGGAGTATTTCGCTTGTTGCCATCAATCACTGAATTTCACGTTTGTCCCCTTAAATACGAGAACTCTGCTGCTGGATCGAACACGGTCGATTGTGATGAAAATGTAGCTTTCTATTCCGCCTCTCCCGAATTTAGAACACAGGAACCGCAGATAAGGCTTTTGCGAAGCGGTCGATATCACGGACACTGTATGTGCAATTCGACACCATGCCCATCGTTTTTGCGGGTGGCGGAGACCTAATGCGCGCAGCGCGCGAGTATACAATTTTCAACGGATCCGCTATAGATGTATGCGGAGTTTCTAGGTATACGCATACACAACAATATCGAACACATCGGTTTCATTTATTCCTCCCTGCGTCTCGTACCTACCATCAGCTGCTCCGCGAAATTCGATTACGCGGAACCAAACCGTGCGGCAAGCCTTGAAAGAAATTGTCTCGAAAAATCTACAAGGCCCTTTTTTATCTGTAACGGTCTGATGTCTCTCTCTTTTTATATTGCTTTTTTTTTGTTCCCTGGGCATCAAACTGTTCTTGGAAGTCTCTTCTACGACGATAAAATAGCCCCGCTTTTGTTATATTGATTATTTTCTTTCGTTTCGCCGAAAATTCGAGCCACCCAGTGCATTGTCTCAATGGCTATGTCGTCTTCCCGCTAAGAATGAGTTCGTAGGCTTGATGCCGGGATTCGGGGACCGCATTTATAAGGAAGCCGAGAATACGGGTATGTTTATAGATATTGCATTTAGGTTGCTAAGCAACGCAAGCGCTGTTTGTTAGTCACTGAAAAGAGCTCACATCTGTGCATCTTATGCAGCTTGTGTATCTGTACTGTATCTGTAGTATTTATGACCCCTATAACGCGTCATTTTGTAAAGCGGCATGCGTCTTATGACGATTTATGTATCTGCATTGCATCTGTAGTGTTTGTGACATGTATGTTTGGATTTGTGAATTTTTGTGACGCATTTTCTGGCCACTCAAGTGAAGTGGGATAGCCGGCGTCATCTATAGGTGTAAACATCTCCCAATTTATCGATGTCACTAATGAAAAAGAAAGAATGCAATCGTGCACCGATATTTCGACGCGCGTTAATACTTTACCGGGGAAAAATTACCGAGAAATTTATGACCTTCGGGAGCGTGTACGTCCCTACTGCTCAAAAACCAAGCTTTTCACCTCGGCTGAAACGCACGGCACGTTACTTTCATATTTAATCTGAACAGCGCAAGCAAAGGACAAATATCAATAAGACAGGACGAAGCGCTGTTCGTTCCAACAAGATTTTAGTAATTTGGGGTGCGAAACATATATGTGCAAGCTAGCATTTGCATGTGCGTGGGTATCAGCCGTCTCAAGGTTCACGTAAGATGAAACAAACGAAACAAAAAGAAATAAAATAAAAAACGAAGAACAGCTTAAGAACAAATGCATGTGACAATAAGGAGGCACGAAAGAACCATGAGGGGCGAAGCTCATGGGATTCCGCCCTTGTAAACCCATCTCTGCGCGTGGCTAAAAAAAAATGTTCTTTCTCAGATAGCTCAATCGAATGTGTGCTATATAGCGCACACGTCACCAAGCCGTGCAATTTTTGCTGCTTCAATAACGCACCTTCGATTGAGCTACCTGATAAGTTTATTTTTCGCTTTCTTTTTTCTTTTCCAATAATTTTAATTGATGCGAACCTTGAAGATGGCTGGCCACTGCGCTGATGTAAGCTGCGTGAGTCTGCATACATGTTCGCACCTCGTTTTAATAAAATGTCGTTGGAAGTAACAGTATTTCGTCCTGTCTTGTTCATCCTTGTCCTCCTCTGCTCACGCCTGTCGAATTTTAGTATGAAATACCAACATACCCCATTCGGATGTTCGGTGAGGCTCTTTTCATTCTGGCCTTCCAGTAATAAGTGTAGGAACTAATTGTGGTCATTGCTGCTTTTTGCCTGTGCGGTTGTGGCGTGCCCAGCTGCGATTCCTACTGTGTTTGTTTTTCATGTTTTTACCTGCATATTGAAGTTAAAACAGACAACGAATACAAGGAAAGCATGGGTAAAAAGAAGTCTGTTTTTTTAGTAAACTATAGTTTCATTATAGAGAAGAGTACAGTTGGGACAAATGTTGTATTCTTAATCAATACAAATGAGACGAAAGAAAAAACAAACATTTTTACCGTCAGTAATAGGCAACATTTTCTTTTCTTCCACCTATAAGCTCCCTTTTCTTTTATCAAGAATGTGGCATTTATTACGAATTTGCCACAGCATATAATAGAACATAGAGTTTAATGCAAAAAGAGTTCAATTCTCTCAGACTTTCCTCGACTTCATTGTCGCCTTCATTTGGCTGTTACTAAAAATTGAGCCGCCTCAGTTCCGCTTCTTCTGGTTGGAGTCAAGTGGAGTTGGGTTCTCTACGACAACAGTGCTTAATTATCGCTCAACAAACGAGTACTCTTTATATGCATTCTTATCCGTCAATATACCACATCTAACTAATATATTTACTTCTATAAAGTAAGCTTCGTATGACTGTCTACGTGTCATTTAAATGTGAACGAAATTGGCAAAGCCCCGGGCTCACCAGTCGTCTCCTGAAGCGTTTAACTGCGTTATAGGCCGAAAACGTTATTTCACCGCACCGCGTATGTAAAAAAAAAATGTTCGTTTTTATTCCGTCTTCTAACTCTGACAAATCTTTCATCGCGCTTCGGACGAAATGTCTCTCTCAGATGCGTGTGCTATTTGAATCGCCCCGTCCACAAAAGCGTGTGTAGAATGCGAGCTACATTTGCACAAAGGCGTCCGCCGACAAACGAGCTGCAACTACAGGCGTAGAGAGAACAGGTCATTAACTGCTCGCCTTCATGCAGACGAATTGTCCCCAGGGCGTAAGACAATTGGGAAGTGAAACGAAAGCGATCGAAGCACACAAAAGAATAGCCCAACTGCAGACGAGTCGACAGCAGACGACGAACAAGCTACAGAACATGCTGTCTGCTCGTCTCTTTTTTTTTTTCTTGTCTGTTTTTTTCTTCGCTGCGATACATTAACGCTGTGAAACACAAATTTCTTTCTCAGCGATAGCTGTTCGAGGATCCTCCCATTCGTGAAAATGGCGTTGCCATCCGCTGACACTATCGCCCAAATGCTGTGCAAAACAAACACCAGCCACTCAAGCCTCCATGATTCGATCGCGGGACCTTCGATGGCACAGCCGATTACGTAGCCACAACGATACGGCAGCTCCTTACCGAGAAACGCAACAAAGGTGCTAATCCGTTGCCGTTTAATAGACTCTCTCTCAAATAAAACATACACTGACAACACTGCTAAACTTTTACAAAGCATATCGGTTACTCATCAGTCGGTAGATCACACGCGGCTTTAAAGAGTTACCTTCATGACACCAAACGAAATCAGAATCTTGGTTTGCACTATTTTGTGGGGGCATACTTATAGCAATTTACAGCTCAAACTATGGACGACGACATTGAACACATACGACAGAATGTCGCCCGTATCATGCATGTGTTCTATGTCCTCGTCTAGTTTGCGCCGAAAAGTTTTTTGAATAAAACCATACTAAAAGCATAAGAGGAAAAACTTCAACTAAAACCCACTCCTCCATTTCGTAATTATATCATTCTTTAGAATTACATCTGCTGTAAAAGACGCGCGTTTAAGTGTGTGCGTGTGTGTGTTAGTGAGGGGGCGAGAATGTTACGATAGCCCTTTTCTGGCAGTGTGTAATGCGCAAAACTAAATATGCGAAAAATAAGACAAAACTAACAATCGAGGATTCCTTCACTGTTTGTGAATAGGAGAATCAAAAACGAACGGAAAATGGTATGTGAGGACGCCGTCCGCGACCCGTTACGTGATTTCAATTTCTCCTTCACTCTTACGGCGACGAAGTACTTTTCCCTTCTGAGTAAAATTCTGACGACTACTGCTCGCTGTTTTCTTACTGTTTCAGTCCGATTACCTCCATAAACAAAAAAAAACCAAGCCGTAAGATAACTCACTTAGACTGCATTTCAGTGACCTGCAAGATTGATCTCTCAAGGACTCGTGCTACAACTCTTTGTGTAGTTGAGTATTGAAAGATAGGCATGTGAAAGTGTCAAGAACATATCCACACGTGCAGTTAGAACGGACGCACCGACGCACAGATACTGAAGCGGGCAAAGAAAACATCGACTTCGTTCACAAATACCAGGAGCCAATTTTTTTAAGCTCACAAAAAAAGTAAGCGTCGAGAAAAAAAGAACAGTGGCAGAGTTTCATAACGTAAGAAATAAAAAAAAATTATTTCGGCGAATAAGAACGTGACTCCGTTCTTACTTCTACAGGCAACAGAAAGAGAGACAGAGGGTTAACACGGTCGGTAGAACGTGCGGGAATATGGTCGCATACACGCCGGCTTTCAAATAGAATCTCGCGCGCCCGCGAAGGAGCGAGCAAGTGCAATAAACTAGAGCGAGCGCAGGAACACAGCAACAGCGGGAACTGAGAGAACATAACGCTAGCACTCAACAAAGGGGCCATCACAGCGCTGTCGTAAGCGATGTAGAAAAGCATGCAAAAAAAAGCATAGTAGCTAGATACATAGAGGGAAAAAAGGAAAACAGCGAACACGGGAAGCGGCACGTAGTTTCCCCACGGCGAACGAGGGGCATCCCTGACGGGGAAGATCGCTCCGGCCTCTGACGTCTGGAGGACGGCAAGTAGCAATTTGCAAGTCTAGTCGACGTAATGGACGGTCTTCGTGTGTCGCGCAGGAAAGTGGGAGAGGAGGGCCAGAGAGAGGAAAGAAAGGGGAGTGGGGAAGGAAGGGGGTAGCAAAGCACGGCTCCATTCGTGAAAGCGAAAGCGAAAAAACAAAATAAAGATCCAGTGGCATGAACGTTCCCGAGCACGTCGGCACAGACCACCGTCCTCGCATGCACTACGTTACAGACAGCCGCAAGTGGGAGGGCAACGAAAAAAAAATAGATAAGTGAGAACGAACGAATCAAGGGAAAGCGCGAGTGCGGGGAAAACAAAACTGAACGAGAACGGCGAAGCACCTGAAATGAATTGCTGAGTATTGAGTGTTGCCGCTGGCTTCTATGGCTGTCAGAGACGTTATCGAGGGAAAGAGAAGGCAAGAAAGAAATGGTAAGGACCAACCTTAAAGCTGAAATACTCCTCTAGAGAAAAATCTCTACAGTGACCTCGTTAGTGCTCTAACGTGATCACGCACTGAGAGCACGAAAAGGCGAAAAGCTGAGATCGTGCATAGAGAGGACAAAAAAGAAAAGGCAAAAGGCAGAGCGCTGGATGATTTTGGCTGTGCCAGTTTAGGTTCAGCTGCGCTCAGCCAGCTTCCGCATTTACCGCCTAAAGCCGCCAGCATCGCGCATTTTCCTTAAGCACCCTTTAGTGAATTCGTTTGTCCTTTTATTGTACCGTGACCTCAATGTCCTGTTCGAGACCTCGAAAGCTAACCTGAGATACAGACGTGGTGTTCGACGTTATACGCGTAAGCTATCAGAGTAAAACTGAAGTTGATAGTGCGGCGAGTAGGGCGTGTTGGTGCATATTTGAAAAGGCGGCAGCGCAATAAACACGGACAGAGACGAGACGACAAGGGAGAGCTCTGGAATTGCTAATTCAGGACCGCTCTTGTGCGCGATGTTTTCGGTGTCTTCGTTTTATCGCGACAGCAGTTATACGGACCCTGCAGCAGTTATACCAGGTTATTTTCTTACTTTAACTGCACCAAACCTTTAACAGCTGCCTGTGGAAGATAGCGCAATTGTAACCCTTGAGCTAAATTACTTGATGAGGCAGCGCTTGCTTCTACGAGAAATCAATGATACTGAACTGAATAACTAAATTAAATCAGATAATTAACATCTTACTTAATTACTTTGCGGTACATATTGCAATTTACGAATTGTGGCCCGTGAGTTCGCAAGGTGTATCCACTCGGAACCAATTCTCAGTACTAGCTGCCTTAGTTTCGATATATTAATTTTCAAAATGTCCGACGAAATGCTCTGGCGTTCCAGTTACTTTAGTGATTCGTGTATAGAACATCGATTTTCTAAAAAAAAGCGAGCTAAGTGGGACAACAGTGGCATTTTTACCGCAAGTTTGACGACGTATATCTTGAAACCGGTGCCATCCTCAGAATTTCTTACAAGTGGATATGCCTTGCAAACTCGCTAGCTGCAATTCGTAGGTTGAAATATGTGCCGCACAGTGACTAATTAGAAACATAATTAGTTTAATTACGTTAATTATCCAATTAAGTATTTCGATTTCTCGTAAAAGAAGTGCCGCCTCATCGAGTAACTTAGCCGAAAAAATTAGAATTGTGCTACTTTCCACAGCCTCCCCCCCCCCATTCATAAAAATTTATTGCAGCTAAAGAAAGCGCCCTATGCACGTATACTGTTCAAACTTCGACAAAAACTCGTCAAGCGACGGTCATACATTGTCATATAAAGTGGCACTCGCCTAAGGTTCAAAAGAAATAAAACATATAATGATGTTTCGAGACCACTACGGGTTCCTTGATCACAAGCTCCGCTAAAGGGCCGTTTCGCCGACGAGCAACGTCGTGACGCCTACATCAGAGCACTCATCGACAGTTTTGAACACTCTCCGGCCGATGCCGCTCTACGCCTCTTCGTCCTCCGCGACGGTACTCTGTACCGTCGTAACCTATATCCGGGGGGCTCTGAGGTCCTACTTGTCATACCTAAACACCTCCGCTCCACTGTTCTAGAAGAGCTTCACGACGCACCAACGGCAGGACACCTCGGCGTATCTCGAACCTATGACCGTGTACGTCGCCGTTTTTTCTGGCCGGGCCTTGCCAGTTCCGTACGACGTTACGTCGCCGCTTGTGAACTTTGCCAACGACGCAAGAAGCCTTCCCAGCTCTCCTCTGGTTACGTGCGGCCGCTCGACATCCCTGCTGAGCCCTTCCATCGTGTTGGCTTAGACCTTCTCGGCCCATTTTCAGAATCTACATCAGGAAACAAGTGGGTTGCAGTCGCGGCGGACTACGCGACCCGCTATGCCGTAACCCGCGCTCTTCCGACCAGTTGCGCAACTGATGCTGCGGACTTCCTTCTACATGATATAATATTGATGCATGGTGCTCCGCGTCAATTGTTAACAGACCGTGGCCGTACGTTTTTGGCCAAAGTGATTGACGACATCATGCGGGCCTGCTCAATACAGCATAAATTTACCACCTCCTACCACCCTCAAACGAACGGCCTCACTGAGCGTTTGAACCGCGCCCTTACAGACATGCTATCGAAATACGTTTCAGACGACCACCGTGACTGGGACCTGGCTCTACCTTACATTACCTTTGCGTACAACTCTTCCCGTCTCGAAACTGCTCGCTTTCCCCCGTTTTACCTCTTGCATGGCCGAGAACCGACGCTACTACTAGACACTGTGCGTCCGTCCACCACAGCTTCAACTAGCGCTTATGCCCGTGATGCAATCGCCCGTGCTGACCATGCTCGTCAACTTGCGCGCGTTCGTCTGCAAGTGTCTCAAGACAAACAGAAGCAACGCTGCGACCTCCGTCACCGTAATGTCCATTTTGTGCCCGGCACCCTCGTGCTGCTTCGGTCACCAACGCGTAAAGTTGGCCTTTGTGAGAAACTGCTTTCCTGTTATATAGGCCCCTATCGCGTGCTCCGCCAAGTGACCGATGTCACCTATGCAGTTGTTCTAGCCCCGCCCACTGCGTCCTCCGCTGTGACAACCAGCGCCATTGTCCACGTCGCCCAACTCAAGCCCTACAACTCTCCACGCGCCTTGGATATTTAACAGCACCGTGACGGCGCTTTTGCCGCCGGGAGTAGTATTACGATATTATCGGGAGATACTCAAGAGACCAGCCGCCGAGAGAACGACGAAGTTGGTCTGCCTTGGCACGGGCGAGTGTCGGCCTGGCTGTCTGGTTACAGTGCAAATAGCCTGTAAATAGCCTCTTTCGTCTGTCTCTTTCTACACGTAACAATATATACGGACACTACAGCGATAGCAATTCTGCGGACGCTACAGGCGCGCTCGCGTCGTCGGCGCCGCCACCGGTGCCGCCGTGCTGTCGCGGCATCCGGCACATGCGCGGCCCGCGCATGGAGGATTACAAGGTCTCGAGAGACGCTGAGAAAAGCGTGCATTGCGTTTGGCTGCAAACACGACGAAGCTAAGTGGGCGCACCCTCACCCTAGCGTTCCTATTTGAGCGGCCGTATGCATACCACATTGTGGTGCATTCACTTGTTTGAGCTAAACGGACAGTCTAACTCCTAGTACGAACGCCTGTGATTTTCCTTCGGTCTCACTTCGTGCGGCACCAAGATGCGATGGCTGCAGAGCCGCTGACGGCGATGCTCATCGCACCGTCGTTTTGAGGCGCCTAATCGCTGTCAGGGCTGTTTCTGCCGCACAACAGCAGTTGCCTCACGTACTATGTCACGCCGACATGTCGCACCCGCTTATTGGTCAAAACCCTCCAAAGAGCTGCAGCGCAATGGTAAACCTTGCTATCACTTTCACTGCCTTTGCCCTTCGAGCGAAACGGTCAATTTTACTGTGTGACGTTCGGGCAGTTCTTTAGTATATGGCTCCCGGTTCCACCACTGCGAAACTAAGACTTTTGTAAAGCGTGCTTCACCACGTACCGACTCCTTTAGCAGCAAAACAACCTTAAGAAGAAGCTTTAGCTGGGATTCAACTCTTATACCACCTATTCAAATACATTCAAAGCGCAGAAATGCTTTTGTGAGACAGCCCCTTGACTGATTTGAATGAAAGTTGTTGCATTTGAGAGTCAAAGGCAGATTCGAGTGACTGTGAGAAGCAAATTGTTTATTTAGGGCGCGGAATGTTTCACAAAAATTACTGAAACTTAGTTTCAATAAAGAATGCAGAAACTCCACTGGAGTTGTCTAGGAACTAGCGCACCCCCTAAATTAATATGACCAACCCCCAAACTTCATTTTGTCCACCTACAAACTTAATTTGGACCACGCCTAAATTACAAGTTAGACCACCCTCAATTTTCACTTGGCCCACCCCTTAATTTCAAGTAGGCCCACCGTCAAGGTTAAGTTGGCCCACCCCCAAATTTAATTTGGCCCACCGCTTATATTAAATTTTCCCACACCTAAATTTAAGTTGTCCGACCCCTAAACATTAAGTTTTAGTACGAGAATTTTAAGTTGGCTCCCCCCCCCCCTAATTTATGTTGGCCCACCCCACATTTCTACTTCGCCAACATTTCAAGTTAGCGCACCCTCAAATTTAAGTTGGCCCACGCCCAAATTTCAAGTTGACCCACCCCGAAATTTCAGTTGGCCCACCCCTACTGTAAGCTTCCCCATGCAATTTCTAAGGGGCCCTACGTATCTCTACGGGTACTCTCTATTTATTTATTTTGTTGATTTAAATTGTTCCTTATCACTTTAAAGCCACCAATCATCTACCTTTACACTGTTATAACGATTCAATGTCTTCACTTTGCAAATTACGTATATTTGTCCCGATACAAGGCATTACACTTTTCGCGTGACAGGGCTGGGGTACTCGCCAAAAAACGCTTACTCACTGAGACTAAAAGCACGAAGTTTACAATGCCCTAACTATGCACTAAAATTAGATATTGTGGCTCTGTTAAATGCATCCATTAGAGCGACTAAAGCGGACAAATGTGATACATTGAAGTATAGCTTACGTGGTTTTGTTACAACATCCAAGAAAGCTTTGCAAAAATTCTGCTCACATATTATTTGTATATTCCAAAGCGGTGTATAAGACGTCAATTCTGTCAAAGTTTACGAAACTATGATATCTCTCGCTGGTGAGTTACAGAGTCGTATACTTGATAGTATCACTTCCGTAAAATTTTGCGATTTTCAACAATTTTTAATAAAAAACTGACGGCCTAAATTTAAGAACTATATTTCTCTACGGTCACTAGATTTTACTTTTCTTTCTTTCAAGTTCGACGAATCATATCGAATTCGCTGCAGTGGTTACGGAGAACAACAATTTCTCCGTCCACATGTTATTTAGACAGGATGCCCCGAGCTAAGCTTCCTCTTAACAATTGGCAGAAAGGCGAATAGCGCGATCAATAATGCTGCGAACTTGTCCCTGCATTACTGAAGCGCGAATGGCACCACTTCAAAGACTACAATGCATCTATAAATGCTTGTCGTTTTCTTGAATAGAGATCAGTCTCCTCGACGTTCATTATCATTTCGTGAATACAGATGGCTTTTAAGCTGCTTTACGTCTCCTAGTGCTAGGACGACCCCCGAGAAGTTCGCCTGCTGGCGCTTTGTAACTGACCGGAAGTAGCGAATAGATGTGGGAACAATATAAATGCGATCAGAGCCAGCGTTGTGTGTGTGCCCACTCCGTCTTCTTTCTGTTATTTATCTCGCCACGCTGCAAATTTACGTTATAATCTTATTTACCAAGTTCTTCGCGGTTAATTGCGGCAAATTCTGGTCCGCGTAGGATGCATACAGCGACTTAATTCAGAAGAGAGTTTTATTGCACACAGTGACGTCCACATACAGCTTTTCATAAATGGAAAGGTTCATAATGAAATAGCTCTCGGAGCTTTTAAAGTTTAATCGCATAGACGATACTTCACATTTAAGTGGCGTAAAACAAAGAATAAGAGCTTTAACGGCTTTTTGGAGGCCTTGCGGCTGAAATAGCGAAAAATTAACGAAATGCGCGGGTGGCAGCACCTACCTCCTCGCTCAATGTAACAACGAGACAAATAAGAGGGCGGCGTAGATTTCAACTTCACGCGGTATGTGGTCCAAGCTTAGATTACTGGAGACGCATAAACATAACATTCGAGATCGGCCAGCGTGGGCGACGTCATAGCACGATTCGAAACACTGGTTTCGCTCAAACGCCCTTTATTCCCGATATTGATCAATATAGCTCCGTACGGATAAAGCGGGAAACAGCGACGACGGATAGCATGCGTGTTCCAATGCAGTCGTGCAGGCGCAGTCAGTTCCTTACGCGGTGCAATCTGCTCGCGTCCAATCAATGAAGAGCGGCGCCTCATCTCCGATGCCATAGCAATTACTCTCCGAGAACGACTCCGTTCCGTCGCTCGAAGCCTTGCTTCGATCGGCGGCGGCGCGTCCCGGCGTCACGGAGTATGGCGCAGCGTTCGGGATGAGCGGCGCAGCTTGCAGGCGGAAACACTCCCACCTCGCTGTCCACTATGTCCCCCGGTCATGTCGGTGCAACTTGTTCGTTATCCGGTGTCCCCCAAAAAATTATGCTCTTATTTCCCTATTTTGTTGTTGATGTCGTCGTTGTTGACGTCGTCGTCGTCGTCGATGTTGTTGTTGTTGTTGTTGTTGTTGTTGTTGTTGTTGTTGTTGTTGTTGTTGTTGTTGTTGTTGTTGTTGTTGTTGTTGTTGTTGTTGTTGTTGTTGTTGTTGTTGTCCGAAATGTTTTGTACACTATATACAGCAAAAAATAAACAATATAAATGAATAAATGATAATGCGAACGTGAAAATGAAATGAAACAAATAAATAAGGCAACGTCGCAGTGGAGGGTTAACTGACGTCTGTTCATGTCGCCACCCGAATAATGTTGTTACGGGGAGAAATTACGTGCAAATTATACGATTACTAGTCAAGGCTCACAACACTGCAGCAACGGTAGGGTTAGCCGCGTATTCACACCAGGTACCGTCGTCGTTGTCGTCGTCGTCCAAGCACCGACCACAGGATCACCGCCCGTGACATTGCCCGCCGGCGGCAGACGCTCCGTCCCGGTACAATGAGGTACAGTTTTAGGTGCGAGTGGTACGGTTTGAGGCGCGAGACATGGACAACAATGTAATTCGCGATTGTGGCCAGACAGTCATTTGGAATTTTTCAATGCTTTTCCAACTTTGCGCCGACTTAAAAGTGATTTGAAAGTATGTCCGCCTCTTGCTGTAGATGACTTGGTGACTTCTCAGCCGCCTGTACTCGAAACTTTGGAACATTGGAAAAGGCGTGTGGTTGCCAGTTAGTACTCGCGCATCGTTTGAAATTATTCCGGTGCCTTGATTAATTTATATAACCGTCAGATCCCACGCCTTGTGGGAATCGATGTTAGGCGAAGCAGTGGGCGGGCAGCCTAGCAAGTTAACGAAACGGCCATGAGAGCACCAAGACGTAGGTGGCTGTCTCATTACACACATATCAAGATATTCATGTCGTGACCGATCATTTATGTTCGTCATACACTCTTGTCATACCATGCCAATTTTGGTAGACACCAAGTTAACGAAACGACCGTAAGAGCACCAAGAGGTAGGCGGCTGAATACATACTGTCGAAATGGCAAATGTTCGCCAAGAAATGCTTCGCATTTAATACGTTTTGAAGCCATTGCGGGTTCTTTATTCCATACAATGGACAAGCTTCAGTAAAATAAAAAGTTTACGCCAAGATACGCCTATGTCGTAATGAGCGCGAGTACATAGCAATCCTGTAGATAGCAGTCCTGACCAGATAGAATCTGTCATGTGCATGCAACCAGAGGTTGTTTGAACGATGAGAGACTGCAGCAGCAGACGAGTTGACGCCTTCTTTTTCTTTCTCTCTTATTTCTTTCCTTTCTTTTTCTACGCCCCCATAACCGTCTCCCTGTCACCACGATCAATCACCGCTTGCGTTTTCCCCGTTTTTCCTTTCGCACAGCGAGAGCGCCAAAGGTTGCAATCTAAAGCACTTTGGCTCTGCCCGACCTCTCTACCCTTACTGTAAATAAATTATCCCCGTCTCTCTCTCTCTCTCTCTCTCTCTCTCTCTCTCTCTCTCTCTCTCTCTCTCTCTCTCTCTCTCTCTCTCTCTCTCTCTCTCTATCTATCTATCTATCTATCTATCTATCTATCTCTCTCTCTCTCTCTTTCCTTGGCTGGCCTTGCAGCGAATGTTCACTGTAGAAAAGAATGTTATAGCCAGCATATATGTTTCTCGACCACAGAAACCATAACAGCTGCTGGACTTTCCTCCCGAGCGGCCGTCGACCCTTCCGGCGCTCACGTCGGGCATGTGGCTGGAGCCTACTACGACCAAGGGGGTAGGGGGGAAGCGAGGGGGAAGGAAGGTACGAGGTGGACATACCTCGTTAGACGGCAGATGGTATCCGCAGCACGCGAACGGAATGCGCCCTCGGCGCCTCGGCACAGTTTCATCACCGGGCGGGTTAGCCAGGAGCTTCGTGCACTACGGTATGCGCGGACGCGTTTCTCGAGGCCGGCACGTGCTCGCTTTCTCACGGCCCGAACATGCCCGCGGCGCGATGAGAGGTCATCTCGCGTGCTGCGCCACACCCGCGTAGCTTCAGGCAGCAGCGGCTCACTGGTGGCGTCAATAGTGCTGAACACGTTATCTATCCTGGTGTTAACAGCGCGAAACGTAGACGGGACACGAGTCGAGAAGACGACACCACGAGCGCTGACTTTCAACAACGTTTATTTGACATAAACACGGCTTCTTATTCCTTTGCCCACACGTGTCGCAGACACGTCATTCCACATCATCTGAAACTATGCCTTGGCCTACTAACTCACGCAGGTGTGTAGCGCACCTGGGACTCGGACGATTTCCTGTGAAAGTTGTGACGGAACTGACGTCACCACCGTTGCTAAATTTAAATCACCGGCCAAAGCGCAATTAAATAGAAAGCTTAACAATGTCTGAACAGTCCCTAGCCTAGCTAAAGGCTTTCCATGCAACTACTTTATATATTGCATATTTATTACACCTCCAGGTTCTGAGACATTTCATGAGGGGCAAATGGTGGACGAAAGAGTGGTGGAAGATAAAGAAAGCACACGCGAGCTCAAGGAAATGCGAAGGAAAATGAAAAGAACTCTAGGCGCCGGAAAGCTAGGTGAGAAGAAAAGTGAAAAACTTAGCTTTGCCTTTTTGCAAAGGACTGAATTACAGGGGCGGGGGACATTGTACAGGAACCGTCGATGATTATTGTTAATGTAAACGAATAGCCGAACGCTTTTAGAAAGTCATTCGCTTTACTAAAGAAATGATGCGCTCAAATGCGTATATGGGCTTCAGTGACGATATTTAGGTAGCGCGTGTTGTTTCATTGCAAAATTCCGCGGAGAACAGAGCCGTTAACCAGCACTTCTGTAACGGTCATGTAGGCGGCTATAAATGCAATTTGATTCGTCATATGCGTGTTTTCTCCAAAGGCGCGAGCGCCGACGTGGAGGTTGACTTCCCTCCTCCTCTACCGCAGCCGCCACGAGAGCAGAGGGCGGCGGGAAGAGTGGAGGGCTGTCCTTCGCGAGCACTCCACCACGGCGTCTACACCTTGAGACGCGTCAGAGCTCTCGCACAAAGGCAGCTGCGTCTAAAAGAGGTACAGTAGTTGGACGTGCGATGACTAACGCATCCCGCAACTCGGTTGTGCCGGAGAAAGCTCCGTACGGGCGGTTAACGTCCGACCGCCGCGAAAACGAGCGAAAGAGCTAAAGAAAGCTGTTCGATCTAATAACTTATATATGCAAACAGCTCGCTGTTGGCTCTTAGGCCCGACATATGTCGAATACTATAAATCTCTACTGACCTGTAGCTCCCAAGTCAGTAGCGATCGGCTCGGAATTCGGGGAACCCTGGTTTGATCTAGGCTAAGTTACGATTCCGATGTATCCATGCGCACACATAAAGTACGGACTCTAAAACATAAAGTACATAAAGTACGGACTAGCAAACCTTCTCCCATAAACAGGCCACCATATGTGAACAGTTTTAAAAAAAAAAGCGCACTCGTATCGCCTTTAACAAAGTGATATCATTTCGCCCAACGGCATTCGGTGAAACACGCCAAGTCATTCGTGGAGCAGAACGCAGCCGCGCGGTCTTTGGAGGGAATTAACTTGGGCAGCCCACGAGCGCGGCTAATGAAAATAAACAGCTGACGCTGGCTGCTCTGACTGCAGCCCGTGCTTTACATACCGAAGTCGGCCATCGATCTTCGGCCCGCGCCACAGACACAACTGCATGCCGGTCATAATCAAGGCACCCCCTCGCAGAGAGTGACCGCTTGTTAGCGAGGGACGACATGCACCGACCGGGATGGAACGGCTTGAAAAGGAGCAACGGAGAGGGCGTCGAAACTCGATCACAATTTCGTCCAGATCGAGAATGGTGCCAAGAGGAGCTGAATGAAACTGCTTCATTAGGGAGTTTTAGCTGAGCGCGTACAGTACGCTCCACTTGGACCGGTCTATCCGCCTTTTGCACACAGTCGCTCACGCCAGCATGCGTGACGCTTAGCTCGCTCCGCTGCTGAGACAATTGAGCGGAGCACGACTGTGCGTCCATTCGAGATCGTTTGATCGTTTTGCACCGCCTCCGGAAAACGCGCTTGTCGAAACTGCGAAATCGACACACTTCTCTGCAGTGTGTGAGTGCGTGAAACACGAACGGAGCGAACGGTAAGGTAACTCAGAGCTGAAACTGTCTATTATACATAGCCTCGATGGAGTGAAAGCAGCAGCAGCCAGCAGCTAATCAGGAGCGAGAGCGTGAGAATGCACGTATACCTGTGTTGCCCGTCACCCAGTGTCAGGGTGTCTTATCTGAGCGAGATTCTGTGCCGTGTGTCCGTAGGTACATGTCAGAGCATGATCTGCGACCTCCTAAATTATATCAAATTCTGCGGCTTCATGTGCCAAAACCACGATGTGGGGAACTGAACATGCACCTAAATTGAAGTCACACGGACATTTTAGACCGCAGCTTTTAGGCAGCCGTTCGTGCGGTGAGCGTCGGCGTTGTCCCTCGGCGGCCTCGTAGCTGAGCGAACGAGCGCAGCAAAGGATGAAAGAGCGAATGCGAAGCGCGGAAGAAAGACTGCGGTAGCGAATAGAGCGCGAAGAGGAAAGCGGAGGAGGAGGGTGTAGCGGAACCATGAGGCGCAATGCGGAGGAGGAGGGCATGGAGAATGCGTGAGAAGCGTGTAGTGCCGCGTAAGACTGGCTTTGCAGCCACGACGGCTACGTGATGGTGCCAAAGTAGCGCGCGTCGTCTGTTCGCCTATGAGCCACCGATACCATATATGGAAACAAGCCGCTGCATGAGCGGAGGTCTGTCGGCGGCGGCTGCTGTGAATCGCGCCCACGCGTAACCCACGCGCTGCCTCTCATGATATCCCGATTAGCGAAGCAGTCGCGTTACTCTTCGCTCCGTTTGCAACGTGTCGCAGGAGGCAGATTGTCCGCGCCAACCAGTATACCACGAAATTAAAACACGTTTACAGCTGCGCTCAAATTTCGCATTAGGGAGTATCGTAATCGTCAGTAATGTTGTGATTTTTTTCTTTTTATTTTGCTTTTCGTCTTCACCGAAATGCGGCCTCCGCTACTTCGTACGTCTTGAGCGCATACCTCTCGCCAAATTCTGGAGCGAATTCTCCAGCGTCGGTACAGCTCATGGCCCCCTTTCCACTGCAGCGGTTTCAAAGCATTATCTCAAACAGAATAAAGCAAGCGAGAGACAACACGAAACCTGCACTCCAGCAAACGAAACGTCACACATGTCACACATGTGGATTGACGTTCTGCAGCGACAGAACTGTCGTTGAAAGCGATAACAAGGATGGTCGTTGCGCTGAAGGCGTCTCAAAAATCCGGCATGATGAGGAGCACCGCCAACGGCGTCACATGCCTCGCACCTCGATGGTGCACGAGATGAAACCGACAAAAAACCATCCACGCTGGCCAGAGTCCTAAGAAAGAGTTATATGAGTTTTCTTTAACGTTTATTGTTCCTCTGTTCAGACCAGTGCATTATGCACCACGGTGTAGTTCGCACACCTGTGCTCATAAGGAATGCTAATGTATGTGCAGACATAACAGATGTGATGGTGGAAGAGCTACACAGCTGAAGCTAGAGTTAACGATAACAAAACATTGGCGCTTCGAAGCTAGCCGCTGCTCTACAATCAATAGAGGCGGCGATGCCACGTCGCACAACTACCGTAGCGCGGCCCCATCTATCTTGCATTGTTTAACTCAGTGTATGCTCGCATACACGGAACTATAGTATGCAACCATCAATCTAGAACCTTCTGGCATACGCTGAGGGCCTCTTCGGGAAAAAAAATTGAAAGAAAACAGCAAGCAAAACACGGAAGCTGCGTACTATAGTGATACAAGTAAAGCGTGTTTACATTACGCTAATATATTGCAGATGCACCACTTATCATCGACATGCTCAACCATTCAGGCGCAAGGACATTATAGCTTGGAGAAGTGAGCTACATCAATGCATTTATATGCGTCCACGAAAAAAAAAAGCGACGAGACGAAAATACAAAAAAAAACTTGTGGTCGCATCAGCCTCGGTTATAGCCCTAGAAAGCACCGATGTCGAAACCCTCCCATTTGCGCGAGCAGAACATAGTCTAACATCGTCGCGCTGCAAATGAAAGGAAATATAACGTTTCTCTCGAATGAGCTCTTTGATCTAGCGTGTTGGATTATGCGCTCGTTCTCATTTATTTTTTTTCTGAGTGGCTGGCGAGGCGCACAACCTAGTAGTCATTGAAAGAAGAAGCAGAACTATAGACGTGTCATCCCCGGAGAATGTGATCGCAAGTTTTTTTGACGAACAAAGACGAATATACTCTCGGCAACGATCGAAGAATGCGCAGACGTTTTCGGCTTTTGGGAGTGCCATGGAAAGGATAGCGTCAGTAGTTCACAAAATGTCGATCAGTTTCTGGCATCAGCAATAGCATGAACAATAAAAACAAGAAAATGAAACGGTGCAAACCAAAAAACCACGAAGCAACAGAGACGAGCGCAGTAACACATCGATATCTACAAGAGCAGCATAATGTGACAGACATACAGCGAAAACAACGAGGGCACAATTTCAAGAGTGCGCATCTCATACTTACGCATGCCGGAGTAGCGTACGCCGTGGAAGATCAATTGTTTCGATGCCTGCAGGTTGCACACGAGTGCGACGTGCCCTTGGGAAGGAAAATCGACGTAGTCGTGAGACAAAAGAACAAAAAAAAAACAAATGGCGGAGAATGAAGACATTCGCGGCAAGAGAAGGCGCCATACCTTGAGACGGACAGAGGTGCATCGTCTGTTCCATTCTTTTCGGATGTCGGGAAACAAGTGACCGAACAAAGCTTGAACGGAAGTAACCGAAAAGCATGTGACTGTGGCACTGACGTCACTCTACGCTTCAGAAAAGGAATGTTCGTCTGCTATCATAATGTTTTCTGCTAGCTGTTATCAATTCTCTATTGTATTGATTTACATCAAGTTGTCATAATGTGATAATGTCCCTTACCCCTTTTTTTCCCTTGCCTTTTTTTTTTGTTCTTTTCTATGCTTATTCTGGTCGCGCGCTAGCAGAATTTTTTACATCGAGCTGTAAAGGAAACTGGGAGCGCTCGAAATCGCGATATGCCAATTTTCGCGGTGTTATGAAGCAAACTACACAATTTATATTTCGAGAAATGTGGCGAATAATAGGGCAATATACCGGCACAGATTTAATAGTGCGTTTGTGTGCGTGCGTGCGTGCGTGCGTGCGTGCGTGCGTGCGTGTGTGTGTGTGTGTGTGTGTGTGTGTGTGTGTGTGTGTGTGTGTGTGTGTGTGTGTGTGTGTGTGTGTGTGTGTGTGTGTGTGTGTGTGTGTGTGTGTGTGTGTGTGTGTGTGTGTGTGTGTGTGTGCGTGCGTGCGTGCGTGCGTGTGTGTGTGTGTGTGTGCGTGCGTGCGTGCGTGCGTGCGTGCGTGCGTGCGTGTGTGCGTGATTTTATATCTTCAGGAAATGGGAGCCCTTATGTGTGTGACATGTACCGAAAGTTTGAAGTGTTGGTTAATCGTGTGCTTTAAAAAAGGTTCGGCAGCATCTTACACTCCTATAGCACGTGAAGGGGAAAGCCCGCTACACACGTAGTAATGCATTAAGTTGTGCGATCGGAGGAGTCAGACTTCTTGCAAGACATAACGAACCGCAAGGTGAAGTAAACGTATGGCGTTGTAGGTCGAGCCCTTCAACGACACATGCGAGCACCTACTGCACTACCTAAGGGTTCCTTCGTTCTTTATTTCGCTCTTTCTTTCTCTCCGTCTTTCTTTCTTCATTTCGTTCTTTCTTTCGTTTCTTCATTCAGTCATTGCATCTTTGCTTGTTTACGGCAGAGCTTGCTGCCCTGCGTGCTGCTGTCAAATACCTCCTGCAAGAAACACCTCAGAAATGGGTCATCTTTTGCGACTCCAAGACAGTACTTCAGAGTCTGCATTTTGCCTTATCTCATAGGACTCACGAGCAGCTGACATATGAAATAAGAAAAAATCACCATCAAACAATCGCTGAAGGGCACGAAATTATATTTCAGTGTGCTAGCCGGACATACCGGCATTGTTGGTAATGACCTCGCCGACGAAGCCGCCCGGTCTGCTCACCCGCTTATTCAGAACCGAAGCTACATGAACGCTTCATATCGTTGCTAAAGCTATGACACACAAATACTGGTCTTGTCCCAACGTCCCGAAGTGTCATCTTCATAGGCTTGATCTATCCTTAAAGCTACAAGTGCCATCGAAAGTTTCCAGCTCTCATGCGACAGTATTGTGCCGCCTCTGGCTCGGGGTGGCATTTACGAAGGCCTACTCGTTCCGCATTGAAATGGGGGATACGCCCATGTGCGACTCTTGTTGAACCACAGAAACGATTCAACATATCCTATGTATCTATCCCCAGTACGATGTCGAGCATGAAGCTCTGCGGACAGCATTGAACCAGCTGGACTCTAGACAATTTTCGGAAATGAAGATCCTTGGACCGTGGCCGTACGCGTCGATGGCACAGAAAGCCACGAAAACGTTGTTGAAACACCTCAAGTCGGCAGGTCTTCGCAACCGTGTGTAGACTCGATGCGAACCTTCAAATGTGCTCTCTCTCTCTCTCTCTCTCTCTCTCTCTCTCTCTCTCTCTCTCTCTCTCTCTCTCTCTCTCTCTCTCTCTCTCTCTCTCTCTCTCTCTCTCTCTCTCTCTCTCTCTCTCTCTCTCTCTTCTTTTTCTTTCTCTCTTTCTCTCTCTCTCTCCGTTCCCATACCCCCTTCCCCCAGTGCAGGGCAGCAAACCGGACGTGCGTCTGGTTGACATCCCTGTCTTTCCTGTCTCCTATTTCTCTCTCTCTCACTTTGCTTGTTTACGGGGGTATGAGCCATTCCTGATGATGAAATTTTTTTGCTTCACTGGACTAGACGCCGCTTTTTTCGGTTATGAACCATTGCAACGAGCCACTTAATACTCCTTCTCGCCCAATTTTTATGCGTTATACAAGACATGTAGATGCTTTTCCCCAGTCTTTCCGGTGAACTATGCGAGGCACAGTGTTCATCATGTTTAGGCAAAGTAGAAAGCATGTTGTGAGTGATGAACGATAAATGTTTAATCTATGTATGTTACTTACACTCTTTGTACACAGTCACTTATTCAAGCGTTTTAGAGTGTCACACTGTCGTCATCCGCAATGTTTCCCAGAGCCCTCAAGCAATTTCATAAGACAAGTTCGATTTCGGCAAATATAGGGGAAATGTTAAGTGTAGAGCGTGGCGAAAATTTCGTGTTTCTGGCTTTAGCAGACGCGTTGGAAATAATCAACGAATGCTAATGTTTTTCCATGTTTCCGCGCGTGATTCGACGATTGTACTTAGTTTCTCGGGTGCCCTCGGTGAACTCTGCGAGCCACCTTATTTATATTCGACAAAATTAAGGAAAAGGTTGTGGGTTGTGGGAAACATTGTGTTAAGATACAGAATTACAGACACAAAGAAAACAAAATTGCACATAGAAATTCAACAAGAGAATACAGCGACAAGGTCAATTAACAACAATCAATTCAAATGCTCTTGAAATGAATGTAATGATGTCTGTCTGACAACATCATCCGTGAGGTTATTCCAATCAGTGGTGGTCCTTGGAAAAAAGGAATATTTCAAACAATTAACTCGCGGATTTAATGGTGTTATAGAAAGAGAATGGTGATCTCTAGTTTGGTACCCCGAGGAATAGGTAAGGATATTGGAGGTGTCAACTTTGAAATTATTATTAATTAATTGACAGAAAAACTTTAAGCGACATATGCGATTTCTGTTAGGAATAGAGGGTAAACCGCTTTTTTTGAGGGGGTCACTGACTGATGCTCGCCCGTAAGTGTTATATATAAACCTTACTGCTTTCTTTTAGATTCCTTCAAGTTTATTTATGTTTACCTTTGTAAAAGGGTCCCAGATAATTACTGCATATTCTAAGATTGGTCTAATAATAGTGTTGTAGGCAAGGAGGCGTGTACCAGGGGTTGCTAGCTTAAGCGAGCGTCGTAAGAAAAAAAGCTTTCGGAGAGCTGAAACATAGTCGACATGCCTGGTCCAAGAAAGGTTATCAGAGATCCATAGACCTAGATACTTATATTCTGTGACTTCATGAAGAAAATTATTATTAGCAGTGTAGTAATATAGAAGAGGGATCTTTTTAAGTGTTATTCTCATAAATATGGCTTTTTCGAAGTTAATTGACATTTGCCACTTCTCACACCAAGAAACTATTTTTGCAAAATCATTATTCAGCCTAATTTGATCGTCAGTCGAACTTATTTTCTCATACAGCACGCAGTCGACCGCATATAACTTAACACGTACTGACGATTTTAACAATATCATTAATAAACATTAAAAACACTAGGGGGCCGAGGACGGATCCCTGGGGAACACCAGAATCGACAGGAACGTAATTGGAGCAAGTTTTATGCAGTTCGACAAACTGACGGCGATCAGATAGGTACGATTTTATCCATGTTAATATCTGTGTATTATTTATAATAAAACTGAGTTTATGAAGTAGTTTCTTGTGCAAAACCTTATCGAAAGCTTTTCGAAAGTCCATAAAGATAACATCAGTTTGTTTTCCTTCGTTGATTGCTGTCGCAAAATCATGGATTGTTTCGACCAGCTGAGTGCATGTGGAATACCCTCGTCTGAACCCGTGTTGAACAGCTGCCAGTACATTATGCTCGTCGAGGAAATTAGTTAGATGCTTATGAATGATGTGTATGCAAAGTTCAATGTGGCCGAGTTAGTTACAGCCTTTGCAATAAACTGCTTATGCAAGTGCTCCGGAGCGTTACGAAAGTGTTTTGGAAACGGCGCAAGGTTTAGCCGCAGCCGCACTTGCGTAGCTGCAAATGCCATCAACATCACGTCCCGCGAACTTGGAGGTAACGCCATCACAAGTTTGAATCCCCAGTTAAACTCTGTGGATGAAATACAGCCTTCGTAAAAAAAAATTATTTTAACAATTGCTCAAAACTTTCACGTTCCCTTTTTCTGCTACGTTTTCCAATGTTCCGAGATAATTTCGCGGTACACTATGGCTAATGTTCTAGCGAAATATATCGTTTGTGGATGAATTACTGCCTTTGTTAAAATCTCTTAGCAAGTGCTAGAAAGTGTTCTATGCGGACAAGGTTTCAAAGTGAACAGTCATATGTGGCAACGTTCTCAAGCGTGTGATTAAATTACGCGCAGCTGAACCTATTGTTGCGACTCCTCGAAATAAACAGCTTCGCTAGAAATTGGGTTGTGATTCTGCAAAGTCGCACTAAAGTCTGCCGTAATTTTTTTTTATTTTCCATCCAAGACTAATTTCGGTCCGTTTGCGCAAGCTGCAGTTGCTGGAGTTTCCAAAACAAACTCCAATAGCTCAGTAAGAAAAAATAAAGTAAACGCAGTAGCGCTATGCTTACTTTTGCGGTTTCCTGTTCTCATGGAGTAGACAAGCAAACACCTCTTGAACCCAAACCATCGACGACGCAGGAAAAACTTCAAATTCGCCTATTATTTTTTTTCCTCGCCCCAAACCTCAAGTGATATATACATCCTTGAGGGGTCTGGCACAGAGAAAGACCCGCAATCGAGGGCACTCCGTCGGCGTGAGAGTTGGAAACATCATCCCGAAGAGAACGATACGTGCAAACATGTGACGCATGTTTGCTTGCAGCCTTAAGAGGTAGCCAACGCAAGTCGATTTGGAGACTATCCAATCCACGAGCGGCAAACGTGGTCTCCTATGAACCCCGAAGGGAAGTCCATGCCACTGTCCGGCACACGTTGGCCGTCCAGAAAAGAAAACCGTTTCGCGAGTCACGCTGCTTGTTTGACAGGCCAGGAATGATTGCGTTTTCCTTTTCTTTCCGTCCGCAACATCGTCCACGTCTAGGCAGAGCGTAATACCCGTAGTCTCTCGGTTTTTCGTTTATTTCCTTCTTTTTTTTCTTATTCAGCTGTTCGTAACGGTTGCGCAGACGAGAGCGCGAGACACCTGCCTGACGCTGACATGAACTGGAGTTGAAAGTTTCTTAGACTTCGCCTTGGGCATTTCTGTGATAAGAAATCAAGAAGAAAGAGCTGCTTTCTTTTTCCTTTTCGGGGCCACATTTGACAGTTTCCTATGAACGATCGCGCCTGTTCTTGGCGCTTTGATGAATGCGTTATACCAAAGGCATCTGGTGCTTTTATTTTATTTCTTTAAAATGACCAGAAAGCAGCTTTAACGACTGAAAACTTCAACTCTGGATCATCTTTTCTGTTACTTGTGCTTTTATTTTTTTTATTTTTTGAGCTGGGAGAGGGAGGGGTACAGAAATGGCTACTGTTCTGCCACATTTTATTCGGGAAGAGGCCGAATAGAGGCGAGTGGTGAGGTGTGCTATTTGCTATTTACGGCATTTGGTCAGGTCAACGTATAAAACGTGGATGAGGATGGCAACGAGATCACGGTGAATTGCAGATGTTCCTACCTGGGCAGCTTTATTAGCATTCGTGATCTTGTCTCACTTTTTAATGCTTATCAACGATTGATTGATTGATTGATTGATTGATTGATTGATTGATTGATTGATTGATTGATTGATTGATTGATTGATTGATTGATTGATTGATTGATTGATTGATTGATTGATTGATTGATTGATTGATTGATTTTTTAACGCCAACACCTTACACAGGGCCCGGGCTATGAAAGACGCCTCAGCTGAGGACCCTGGCTTAAACTTGGCCACCTCGGCTGCTTTTAACGTAGGCTCAAAGCTCAATATAGGAGCATTTTTCTTCTTTTTTGGCATTCTGTTTTAATCGCATCGTAGCGTAACGGTTGCGAGCGGGAGTCGGACCCGCGACCTCGCACTCAGCAGTAGCATGACAGAGTCACCGAGTCACCGCGACGCGCATTCGCATTCGTATAATAGGGGGTGGGTGTTAGTTTTCCACCTTTTCCACTTAAACTCTAAATCGCAAAAATATTGGATGTGTCGGTTTAAGAACTTATCTTTATTTAAGAAAGAAAAAAGAAACTCAAACGGCCGACTTCACTTTCGGTAGAAAGATGCCGTGTAGTTCGGCTGCTGCCAGGCTTCATGCACGTGACCTTACATTTTCTTGCTTCTTGTTACGCTCCTTTACCATTAGTCGAATAAAGTACGCATTTGCATTGCATAGGTACCCGCAGCAAACTAAGAAACGTCTGCAACAATGTCAAAAGCGAAGCGAAGTGAGGAGATACTCTCTGGAGCTGCATTAATGGCGACTTCATCGTGCATAGTCGTAGAAATAATCCGCCACGGCTATAGCTTAGTGGCGTTGCGCTGCTAAGCTCGAGGTCTCAGGTTCGACCTCAGCCGCGGCAGACGCGCTTCGATGAGGGCGAAATGCAGGAACACTCGACCGCTTAGGTTTAGGTGCACGTTAGCAAAATACAGGTGGCCTAGATTAATCATGACTCTACGGGCTACGGTGTGCGTCATATCGAATCCTGGTTTTGGGACGTACAATTTCACAGTTTCATTTTCTTTTCTTCTTTTTTTTTTAATTCGTGAAAACATTATTGTGTAAATTTAAGCAGCCACTTACAAGCACTCAAAATAGAGAGCTGCGGCTTAGTGTTGGTCAAGCCGGTTGTGCATAATTTGGTCAGTGGTTCTTTTTTTAGTTCTGACAGCGTGTTAGCTGTCATGGAAACACCATGAAAATTAACACCAACGCACACGAACTCGCGGCAGAGTTCATACACATGCTATCGCCAGTAGATCACTGCCTATAGACCGAAACCACCCGTTGCCCAGCGTGGACAAATATTATGACAGTGATATGCGCGTTGGAATTGTTAGGCCGATTCCATGTTGTATTCGCATTCATATGTTTCCCCTCGTTTTTTTTTTCTTTCGTTTTCATTTTTGTGCGTTTAGAAATTGTGTTGAGCTCCTCATGGCTAATTCTATTTCGGCGGTTGCTACTCGCTTCCTGTTTCAATACCGGCTTCCATTACACTTTTGCGGAGCCTCCTTTGTCGTAACTAAAACGCTGTCTTCTGTGGCGACGACCAAATAACGCCCGGGGGCCTCACGGCCCAGCGCGTGGCGTACTTCTGTCTTCTTTTTTTTTCGTTCTTGCCTTCGTCTTGCCCGTCCCCATCATTCCGCTTCTTTAAGAGGCTTCGGACCGCATCGCAAGGACTGCGCCATTGTTCGCCGCTTCCCGTTCCGCGAACTAAAGCGTCCGAGCGAACAAAAATAAAGGAACCCGGAATGGAAAGCGAATCAGAGGAGCTGCACGTACGTAGAACGAGTAAGAGGAGTGTGCGAGTGGGAGCGCGGAAACGGAAACCGATTCGCACAGTGTGAACGCGTTCTGCCGCACGTCGGAAGCGCATTCGCAGTCCGCCGTGCTGTGAGGGAAGATCGCCACTTTGGCTAAGGCAAGGCAGCGTCGGTTTGGCTGGATGGGAGCTGCGGGGGCTTTCGAAAGGAATAGGGGAGCGATTGGCAAACGGGCAACGGCGGCTACACGCGCGACGCGTCGGACGTGCCAGAACTGACAACAACGTAGAACAGCTGCGAATCCTTGAAGCCGAAAGACGTCTGGGCGTGGATAGATGAATGCAAGCGATGCGAGTGCAATACGGTAGAGTAGCGAAAGGGCTTTTCTCGACTTATTTCGGTCCTGTTTTCTCGACAATACACTTGGCGATGGTTAAGCGCAGAGGACTCGAGTGTGCTACACTTCTTCTTGGGACAATAATCAGGGTTAACCGCATTCCTTTAGAATAATAATCAGAAAACTCACGTGGAATGAAAAATAAACTGAATGTACTGCAGAGTGGTGAAAACGTATAAGCCCAGAAACGTCGTGGTAATGCCGTCGGTCGACTCCACTACGCGCCGACAGGTCACAGGAAATAGAGATGCCCCCTGGCATTACTTCTCGCAGGGCAATTTTATTTATTTATTTATTTATTTATTTATTTATTTATTTATTTATTTATTTTAGGGACACGCCGTTCTACATTCAGAGATAGGCAATTTTAGGTCGTCCAACAACCTGCCCCGTAGAACATTCTTCGCCATCAAAAAGCTCTTCAGCATAGAATATGACATTGGTTCAGTTGCCGCGGCGGTCGTGCTGTCGAGACCCACCATAAGGTATAAGAAATACAGGTAGCAGATGGTTTGTTGTTTAGCTTTAGCCGCAAGACATTGGGTTTATAACAGATAAGACGTCAAAGATATATGAGGATATCAACTGAATTACTGGCGCCAAATAACTACGGTACGAATACCCTTAAGAAAGCTCTATAAAGTGGAATCTCCATGATAATTTCCTTAAGGTGGCCACTTGGTCATGCCCTGGCGACAACAGCGACAGACACGCCATCTTACCATGGGTATCAAGCAGGAAGCCTACTCTATGTGGTCCGTGTGCTTCTGGTATCAAGTTCTGGTGTTCCTTCGCGCAAGAGTCCCTTGTAACAGGCGAACCGAAACGTCGCACACTCGCATCATCACGCTAACGGTAAGTTCATACACTTCCAGAAGAACAATACCATGATTTCCGGTGAGCGTCAGAGGCTTCTTTTTTCTTGACTCCAATTTTTAAGTGCACGCATTTGGGACCAAGCACTATTACGACTACCTGTAAATTGGCGCCAGACTATATTTGCATAAACGAGCATATTTTTGCATTAATTAAAGGCAGCTGAACCAACCTATGACGCTTGCTCAGCAGAAAGCCACCTTCGAGCAATTAAATGGCGCCTCTTCCTCTTTCTTTCTTTCTCTTTTCCTTTATTTCTTTTTCAGAGTGAGGAAATGTTTCTGCGTGAGAAAACGTTTATGTCTGCAGTATACTGGCAATATAGTGTAAGCACAAAAATAAAATACTAATGTTTTATCGTTTCACACAGCCGATGGCCGGATTTTTTTGCAAGTTTTTGTTGACCCTACACGAGACAAGCCGCGTAGTGTAATTGCGAAATTCAATAAACGAAGTTAACTGCCGCACCTGCCGCACGAACTGGTTCAGCATATTTTGCCTGTTGTCCCTGCAGTACAGTCTGCAGAAGCCCTTCTGGTACGTACTCTATTGCAGACTTCAACTTCTGCGGTTGGAGCCCCGCTTCTGAACAAACGTTGCGACATTTTCTTTCAGGCCTCACGGGATTAAGTACTGCCCACTCGGGGCTATTCAAGGTGTCCTCCCATATACGTCAGATTAATGGCTAATTAATGGTTAATGTTGTTGCGGTACAACAGACGTTCAAGAGACATGGCGCAAGTGAAGACGAACGCGAGCATCTGGGCTTGGCACGAGCTGGTTTCCATTTTGGTCGCTGGCTGCACTGCTCTTGTAGATACAGTGCGAATAGTCTACGTTATCTGTGTCTTTCCACATGTAACAATATATGCGCAAAAGGAAGATATTAAAGGGTGTAAGTGCCTGGCGATTTTCGGCGCTTCGGTTAAGAAATTACGTGACGCAATAACTACGTGACGCTGTTGTCGGAAATGTCGTATCAAACATTCCCAGTGACGAAATTATACATCACATGTTTGAAATCATTAAAAGCAATTGTTAGGGCAGAGCACTCTAAATCTATATTGCCGGCTACTACCAACGCCGTAGCTTTTTGGCCAGCAGAACTCTAGCGCCGATGGCGACTCTTATACGAAGAGCCGTTTGTAAACAAAGTTTCTCTCTCTCTCAAATGAATAGAGGGCTCGCAACTTCTTTCGCAACTGAAAGGACTCGCAACTGAAATTTCGTCAGCAATTAAACAATCTTCATTTTTTCTATGTACTGGCAACTTAAAGAGCTCTATTTAAGACTGTGAACAGTGTTCACGACTTCCCTGATCTCCAAAAAGGCTTTTCTTTTTCGCTTTCAAAGTGGTGCAGAGATGTTAAGCTATATACTCTTAAATGCTTCCAACACTACGGTATTCAGTTAGACGTGGAAAAACACAATATGTGCAATTTTAATACACCCTTCGAGTTGCTGCATTGCCCAGGGTCGACGAAACGAAAGATCTTGGTGTATACTTAGACAAAACGCTAAGCTTGTCTTAACACCCTAAATATGCGAAACAACGTGCCTTTCGCGCTCTTGGTATCGTTTGTTTTATATCGCACGTCTTTCTCTTTCCTGTCGGCTTTCGGAAATTGTACTCTACTGTGTGCATTCCACTAGTGGAGCATGCCTCTTTAGTTCGGGGAGGAACGAGCAGGTTTATTTCTGATCTCGTTGAACGCGCCCAGAATAAATTGATATCTTTTTCAAGCACCGCGTTTGCCGTTCTGGCGAACATAGTCCGGCTCTGTCAAATATACGTCAATTCGCACCTCTAACGTATAAAATCGGCCTTTATGTTCCTCTATAAGGTGGTCCCTGGCATTATACATTGTCCAAAGCTTCTTGATCATGCGCAACTTTCCGTGCCGCAAGAGTATACCGGGCAGCATTCCGTGTTTTCTGTGCGGCCTTACTGCGCTAGAAACTGTCGTATGGCTCGACTCCAAAAACCATGTAAGAACTATTCTGATTGCATTGACACATTTAAAAGCTGACTTCTTGTGTTTTGTATATATATATATATATATATATATATATATATATATATATATATATATATATATATATATACAGTCATGCTGTATGATAGTCCCACTTTACGTCCGCCTCCTCGTTTTCCGATTACCTATTTGTTTCCGTTTCCCAATCTCACATTGTTTTGTCTACCACACTTGTCTTCTCTGTACATTTTGTCTTGCGTATTAATCTTTAAGTGTACTTGTACGAAGGCTATAAAGTATATGATTGATTGATTGATTGATTGATTGATTGATTGATTGATTGATTGATTGATTGATTGATTGATTGATTGATTGATTGATTGATTGATTGATTGATTGATTGATTGATTGATTGATTGATCTTCATGCGCCGACATTCAGTCTTTACATACGGCTGTTCCTGAACACGTCAGATGAACGATTGAATGATTTAGTTCATCATTGATTCAACGAATGAATCAATAATTTAATTCATTATCGTTTTGAAGGTCTACAAAGCAGATGTGTAAAGCCTCAATTCAGCCCCGCGTAGTGGAGGAAATGTGGCATGGCCCGTACTGCTACTTAAGCACACCACAGTTGGTGGCAAGGGCTCAAAATAAAGTCCTCCTAGAATTGTCTGGCGTTGTTGTTTTCTAGAAGAGAGGCTAAATTCTGCCGCTCCTGCGTGTTTGCTCGGCCATCGTTCCATCTCTCTTTCTTTCCTCTTTTCCCGCCCTCACCCAATCGCAAAACAACAGCTTAGAGTGCGCAAACTAGGGCTATCGCAAACTTTCTCACCATATCTCTCTCTATCTCCCTCTCTATTTCTCTCTCTCTCTCTCTACTCGCCTATACTTACGTTAAAAAAAATAACATGAAAAGAAGAAAAGCAGCCTCATCGGATAAGTTCGCGGCCCAGAACTCTATTATCACAGACACATCACAAACACAGACCAATTCCTGTCACCGTTGCATCCAAATGTGTACCGAGCCGGCGAGCTTAGGGCTGTTGACTAAGCTCGCCGCCCTAGTAGCGCTTTGATAAAATACGCGCTGCGGTGTGTCTCTGTTTGTCATACGTCTTTGTTTGTTGAGTTCTGTGCTGGCGACGGCCTCTCAATGCGTTCATTGCCACCATTTCATATGTTTTGTTTTGTTTTATTCTTTTTGCCTTTTATTCGGTGGGTAACTTAATGAAATTGAGTAACCTATGCGCATAGTACGTCAATTTCTCCACAGCAAGCAATATATTTAAAGAGAGTAGAACATAAATGCACGGTCTGAAATGAAATGAAATGAAAATGAAGTGAAAAAAATGAAAGGAAAGCAAAAAAGGGGCATTGAAGAACATTGTTCTTCGAACCTGTTGTAATTTTTGCCGACACGTCTTTGAAGAAAGTGTCCTATCACACATTTATAAAAGAAATACATCCCCATCTCACTTCATCACCTTTCATCTTAAGTCGTTGAAAGCAAGTTAGATAACATAAGCATCATTCGCATTCCCGCAACAGAACTATAACGTACAAATAATCCTAGAGACTCAATACAGTGACATTCAGTTTAACTTAAGGTCATATGAGGAGGAGGAGGAAAGAACTTTATTGGGTCCTGAGGAACCCCTTCCCACCCACTCTTGGTTTAGTGGTCGGCAGGGGTCGCGGGCCGCACCCACGTTGGGACGGGAAGCCCGTGAGCCTCCGCCCTTTCGTGAGCCCTCTGGACGGCCCGGAGCTGGGTCTGGTGGTCGTCGCTTCGCAGGGCGTCCATCCAGTCTTCTTCTTTGCTGAACACGGTGCCGCTTAACGCGGAGCATTGCCAAAGCATGTGCGATAGCGAGCAGTACGATTCGCCGCAATCCGGACATTGCGGCTCTACGTCCGGTGAATAAAGGCTCATTCTGCCTCTCGAGGGGAACGACCTTGTTTGCAGCATTCTGAATATAGATGACTGTGGTCTAGTAAGTTTAGCGTGGGGGAGCGGGAAGGTCCTCCTCGACAGCTGATAATGTGTTGTTATTTCGTTGAAGGTGAGCAGCAGTTCTGTTCTCTTTGCTGTGATTGACAACTGCCCTGACGACGTTATCCTTGAATTGGACTTTTTATCCACTCATTCTGCTCTCATCGACTGCACAACCGGCGTTCTTCAATTAGAACTGCCTCAACTCCTCGATGCTCCGAGTACCGCCCCACCGCGCTTGTGGCCGCTTCAAGATGTGCGTCAGTCACCCGAGGCAGTTACTTACGTCACTTTGACCGCCCAGCCTCAGGTTCCTGACGGTGAATATGTGCTTCACCCCATCATCGACGTGCTTTCGAACCGGAACGTTACTGTTCCGCATACCTTGGTCACGGTTGCTAATAACGACGTCGTTCTCCTGCTTCTTAATTCCAGCCTGTGCCCTCAAGTGCTTCCGGCCGGCATGTTCTTGGCCAGCGCTTCTAGTGGTTGCTAATTTGACACTGAGAGTCTGAATGCCGAGAGTGACTTATTAGCGCTAATTGCAGCTGACAGCTCTCGTTGCTTAACGGATGACTTCGCGAATATGATTGCACCTGACTTCACCTCTGCACAGGTCACGGACATACGACTCCTGCTTGAATCGTACAGTGACATCTTTGATTTCGGCGACAGGCCATTAGGCCAAACATCTGTTGTTCACCACTGTGTAAACACTGGAGATAAGAATATTATTGGTCGGCGTCCCTATCGTGTATCGCATTCTGACCGTCGAGTCATCCAATTAGGAGTGGACAAAATACTCCGCAAAGGGGGATATCGAGCCCTCAGCCAGCCCTTGGGGTTCGCCTGTTGCCCTTGTGAAAAAGAAAGACGGTACCTGGCGTTTTTTGCGTCGATTATTACCACTTAAACAAGTTCACGCGAGAAGACGTCTACCCACTACCACGCATCGATGACGTCTTGGACTGCTTGCACGGAGCTAAATAATTCTCGTTCGTCGATCTTCGATCCGGTTACTGGCAGATTTCAGTTGATGAAATGGACCGCGAGAAGACGGCCTTCACCACGCCGGATGGCTTATATCAGTTCAAAGTCATGCCCTTTGGCCTATGCAATGCTCCTGCGACATTTGAACGTATGATGGACTCTCTTCTGCGGGGCTACAAATGAACCTTGACTTTGTTACCTTGACGAAGTTAGTTTTTTCTCCCACGTTCGGCAGCCACCTTACCCGACTCGGCATGGTCGCTGGGCTTTGCGGCTCCAGTAATTTTCATTTAGTGTCCATTACAAGACTGGTCCACAAGGACGCTGACTGCCTCTCGCGTCACCCCGTGGGTCTTTCCGATCCTGTTGCGCATGATCCGGTGACCTGCGTGATGGCCTTGACTGACATGACCGACATGCGCGCTGCACCACAACGCGACACATCCTTACAGTCCATCATCGCTGGAGTGCAATCTGGCAGCACCGATGGCACGTGCCGCATGTTCGTGCTGCATGACGGCATCCTCTACCGCCGCAATATCAACCCTGACGGCCCCGAGTTGCTGCTTGTCCTTCCTCGTCATCTGCGACCCGTCGTTCTCGAACAACTTCACGATGCACCGACGGCGGGACACCTTGGAGTTTTGCGTACACACGACCGCGTACAACGCCGGTTCTTCTGGCCGGGTCTCTACCGCTCTGTGCGTCGTTATGTCGCCAGTTGCGAATTGTGTCAGTGCCGGAAGAAACCTCGCCTGGCACCTGTCGGACGACTCCATCCCATTGAAGTTTACTCTGAACCGTTCTTTCACGTAGGCCTTGACCTGCTTGGCCCTTTTCCGACAACGACTAGAGGGAATAAGTGTATCGCCGTCGCTACTGATTACGCGACACGCTACGCGATAACAAAGGCGCTGCCGACTAGTTGCGCAATTGACGTCGCCGATTTTCTGCTCCACGACGTCATTCTCCACCATGGCTCACCTCGACAGTTACTCACAGACCGCGGCCGCTCGTTCTTATCTCGAGTTGTCGACGACCCCCGCCGCTCTTGTGCCACTGAGCACAAGCTGTCCACCGCCTACCACCCACAAACGAACGGTCTTACGGAAAGCCTCAACCGAACACTCACAGAGACGCTGGCGATGTACGTCCCAACGATCACCGCGACTCGCCACGCTGGCTTACGTGACGTTCGCGTATAACTCATCCCGACATGAACCCGCAGGATATTCACCCTTTTATCTCTTGTATCGTCGCGACCCCACACTGCCGTTTGACACCATTCTCCCTTCAGTGCAACGTGTTGCAACTGAGTACGCTCGTGAAGTCATCGATCGCCGCTCGCATGGCACGTCAAGTCGCCCAATTTCGTTTATTAGCCTCACAGCATATACAGAAAGAGCGTTACGACCGCTGCCATCGCAATGTTAAGTTCGCACCAGGTGCTTGAGTACTCCTCTGGTCACCATATTGTCGGGTTGGCCTCTCCCAGAAGCTTCCCTCTCGCTACACAGGGCCTTATGAAGTCCTACACCAAGTTAACGACGTCAATTACGAGATTTCGCCGCTACACTTTGATGCATCCTCAAGTCAGATGCCTGTCGACGTCGTGCACGTTTCGCGGCTGAAGCCATACTTCGCTCGCAATTCTTCGCCTTCCATGCGCCGAGACGGCGCTTCGCCACCCGGGGGTCCTGTTACGGAAGGATGAAAGAAGAGAGAGGAAGAAGATTGGAGACGCTGGCTGCTGCGTGTTGTTGGTGGTCAGCCATCTTAAATATTCTGACTTATCCTGTAAATATATTCTAAATATATATATAGTTTTTATATACTCACAACATCTCCGTAACGATATATTTGTTTATAAAGTAAAGCCTGTCGTATTTAAATGAAGTTAGTGACTGAAGTACGCTTTTTTCTCACAGGACATATTGCTGTGGAGAAGCAAAGCTTGACGAGCACTCTTTATTGAATTGCGCACGAACGCACTTAAACACAGCTCTCCGGTAGCGTCGCAAGTAATTAAAGCAGTCTGGCTCCCGTGTCTCGTCTCCCTATTCTGCAAACGTAGAAGTGATAGCTAAAGCAGGAGAGAAAACAAATGAAGCTACGTGAACCAAAACAGCATTAGATTAGATTAGGTACCTTGTACCGCGGAGTGAGATGCCGGTTCGTAGATAAGGAGAGAACGGTACGGATCTCGCGTTAGGCACGTGCAAGCACAACGAGCTGCAGAGCACTGTCTAAAACACTCACCAGGGCTATCGACCTCTCGAAACACACATTAATATATTTTTAGCTGACGAATGGCAAACTCCGGTCGGTCGGTCGGTCGGTCGGTCGGTCGGTCGGTCGGTCGGTCGGTCGGTCGGTCGGTCGGTCGGTCGGTCGGTCGGTCGGTCGGTCGGTCGGTCGGTCGGTCGGTCGGTCGGTCGGTCGGTCGGTCGGTCGGTCGGTCGGTCGGTCGGTCGGTCGGTCGGTCGGTCGGTCGGTCGGTCGGTCGGTCGGTCGGTCGGTCGGTCGGTCGGTCGGTCGGTCGGTCGGTCGGTCGGTCGGTCGGTCGGTCGGTCGGTCGGTCGGTCGGTCGGTCGGTCGGTCGGTCGGTCGGTCGGTCGGTCGGTCGGTCGGTCGGTCGGTCGGTCGGTCGGTCGGTCGGTCGGTCGGTCGGTCGGTCGGTCGGTCGGTCGGTCGGTCGGTCGGTCGGTCGGTCGGTCGGTCGGTCGGTCGGTCGGTCGGTCGGTCGGTCGGTCGGTCGGTCGGTCGGTCGGTCGGTCGGTCGGTCGGTCGGTCGGTCGGTCGGTCGGTCGGTCGGTCGGTCGGTCGGTCGGTCGGTCGGTCGGTCGGTCGGTCGGTCGGTCGGTCGGTCGGTCGGTCGGTCGGTCGGTCGGTCGGTCGGTCGGTCGGTCGGTCGGTCGGTCGGTCGGTCGGTCGGTCGGTCGGTCGGTCGGTCGGTCGGTCGGTCGGTCGGTCGGTCGGTCGGTCGGTCGGTCGGTCGGTCGGTCGGTCGGTCGGTCGGTCGGTCGGTCGGTCGGTCGGTCGGTCGGTCGGTCGGTCGGTCGGTCGGTCGGTCGGTCGGTCGGTCGGTCGGTCGGTCGGTCGGTCGGTCGGTCGGTCGGTCGGTCGGTCGGTCGGTCGGTCGGTCGGTCGGTCGGTCGGTCGGTCGGTCGGTCGGTCGGTCGGTCGGTCGGTCGGTCGGTCGGTCGGTCGGTCGGTCGGTCGGTCGGTCGGTCGGTCGGTCGGTCGGTCGGTCGGTCGGTCGGTCGGTCGGTCGGTCGGTCGGTCGGTCGGTCGGTCGGTCGGTCGGTCGGTCGGTCGGTCGGTCGGTCGGTCGGTCGGTCGGTCGGTCGGTCGGTCGGTCGGTCGGTCGGTCGGTCGGTCGGTCGGTCGGTCGGTCGGTCGGTCGGTCGGTCGGTCGGTCGGTCGGTCGGTCGGTCGGTCGGTCGGTCGGTCGGTCGGTCGGTCGGTCGGTCGGTCGGTCGGTCGGTCGGTCGGTCGGTCGGTCGGTCGGTCGGTCGGTCGGTCGGTCGGTCGGTCGGTCGGTCGGTCGGTCGGTCGGTCGGTCGGTCGGTCGGTCGGTCGGTCGGTCGGTCGGTCGGTCGGTCGGTCGGTCGGTCGGTCGGTCGGTCGGTCGGTCGGTCGGTCGGTCGGTCGGTCGGTCGGTCGGTCGGTCGGTCGGTCGGTCGGTCGGTCGGTCGGTCGGTCGGTCGGTCGGTCGGTCGGTCGGTCGGTCGGTCGGTCGGTCGGTCGGTCGGTCGGTCGGTCGGTCGGTCGGTCGGTCGGTCGGTCGGTCGGTCGGTCGGTCGGTCGGTCGGTCGGTCGGTCGGTCGGTCGGTCGGTCGGTCGGTCGGTCGGTCGGTCGGTCGGTCGGTCGGTCGGTCGGTCGGTCGGTCAATAGGTGTGGTGTGAAGAGGACGCCAGATTACGGAGAAATTTGACAATTTTGCGGGTATCTTGCACGAGGGCTTCTGCAGCCATGTCACACCTTTCGCAGTAAGCATCTTGTCAATATACCTCTCGGACTTTTTTTTTTTTTCGTGTCAGTCACAAGATGCTATTCGTTTAGCCGGACCTGTCTGTGTAAACCTCTTCCCCCTCTCCTTCCACTTCTTTTCCCACTACACGCAGCCGTCTTTCCTGTTCCGTTCTTCCCCTTGTTTCCTCTCTTTTTGTGCCTTTCACCGCGAGAAAGCCACCGAACTGTGTCGTCGCAGGAAGGCTTCCAAGCACCGAGGCGGATAGCAACTGCTCCTTTCGATCTGAGTGTGTTACGCCTCGGCGGCCGGCATCGTCACGGAGCATTGCTGCCCTGAGACCGACAGAGGTGGGGAAAAAAGAAAAACTCGAATAACGCTTCTCTTCCGAGCAGGGGAAGAAAAGGGGTGGAAATAGGAGTGCGGAACGGAAAACGGTTCGGCTTGGACGGAGACCCTCACGTTCCCGTCCTCGTCGTCGTCGGTTGAGCGACTCCGAGTTCGCCACCACGCGCGTCGGGATCTCTCTCTCTCTCTCTCCTTTGTTGTAGCCGTTCGCGACGCGACCACTTCTCAAGTGGTGTGGACCTTGTCAGAGAGACCACAGAAGTCTGTGTTTCCAAGATGCTTCCTTCTCCTGTAGCGCACGAGTGCGGCGGAGAGGAAACGTGGACGTCGTGGAGGAATAAAACGGGGGAGAGGGAATGTGAAGAGAGGAGGAGACGCGGGAGAAAGAGTGGATAGGGTTTAAGAGACAGGGAATAACGGGTAGCGCGCAGCTAGCGATGGCAAGGAAATACCTAAGTAAAGACGAAGGCTCAAACACAAACAGACAATATTGTAATCGAGATTAGGAAGCAGTGGAGTTGGGGAGATCGTACGATTCGTGAAACGGCAGATGACCGGGTGTCTATGCAGCTGTGGAATTGGTAAACTTTCAGGAAATTAAGATGTAGGTTCGGCAGGCGGCGCACAGGAGTAATAGGAAATCATGGGGACATTCCTTTGTGCTGCATTATAGGCTTGATGATACGCTGTAGATTACGATTGTGATTATGAAGCTGACGAAGACGACTGTGAATAGCAGCTTAGGATATAACGCGAAAATGAGCCAAGCAAAGGCGCTACACCAAAGTAACGAGACGTCACTAATGTCTATCCGCTGGAAGCGGTCTCCGTAGGGAAAGCGGGAATGGGGATGAGAAGTTGGTAAGAGGGCCACCGGGGACAAGGTGAAAGGGGTTGCGTTCCCTATTGTTGTGGGCAGGACATCTATACGTGCACTCTGGCCTGACCGGCCGAGATCTACTGTTCTCCGCAGAGGAAGAGGGGAGTTTACATGTGACGAGAGCGAAGGGCTCACCCGACCGTCGGTGGCAGAGCAACTGCGCTGACGCCGAGTGAGTACGGCGAGCGACGACAAGCGACTATGAGGAGAGAACGCTTTGCAGAGGTTTAACGGTCGATTGACGAGAGCTAGGCCCTGTCGCCACTTCGTCCCTTCTACGTGTCTGCTCTCTCCCCTGTAAAGATGCGCCCTCTCGCCTTGCTTCACGGGAAGACCAGGCATGGTGCTGCGATCCCTCTCCCTAGAAAATTTTGGGGACTGGAGTCCCAAGTCTCGTGGCTACACGCATTCTTGCGCGTCATTCGGAAACACGGCAAAGACGACGTTGCGGCGGTGAAGCGGTGAAGCGGCGCTCGAAATTCAGATAGAGCCGTTTCGGCTGTGTGCTATATGACAAGCAACCGCACCGAACGCATTTCCGGCGTATTTCCGAGGGGATGGCGCCCGCGAACTGACGCGTCCATTTTACGACTCGCGATGGCCACGTTTCTCTCTCTCTCTTTATATATTTATATATACGCTTTGATCCGCAACCACACACAAAGCCGCTGTTTCAGATAGAATTCAGTGTGGTTACTGCGAAGCGCAATATGGATGCATTGACGCAGAGTGACGCAACTCTGAATATGAGGCTGGTAATATGCAGATGCTGTATGGTTTAGCCGCACAACTTCGATCACGGGATACTCATATGGCGGAGATTTCCGCAGAGGAGCGTGACAGGAAGTTGAAAAGAGGAAAGAGAGATACATATTTTATTTGCAGGCATTAGAGTTCAGGTTGAGCAGGAATAGTCTGCCAAGCAGACAATTGCATTCACAATCTTGAGCCATACGTGTTTTATGCTTGCAAGTGAACGACCAACCAGTGAAATGCTGACACTGGTCCCGAACGTCACCCAGCTAAGGGCTCACAACTCACATGTCAACGTTTACTCAAGTTTTTATAACAAGGCTCCGAAAATCAAGATTTTTATTCACGCTGAAGAGAGTGTAAAGAAACCTGACAAGAAAAAAAAGGCAACAAATTCGGCAGAACCTATCTCACCATGACTGTCGACAGCAATGCGTTTAACATTCAATCGATATAGCGGCACAACGTCTAGTCACCGTCCAGTCGAATTATGTAAGATGATTCTACTGCAGCGGTATTCCCCTTTCGCGCTTCCCCAAGAGCACTCGGCGCCGTCTAGCGCCACCGCCGCGAAGCCTGCGCTAGGCCTCCTAAATGCATGGCGCACTGTTGCGTGCGAACGCTCGCAAATGCGTCATACGGCGACCGGGCTCGTCTCACGCGTTTTCTTTTTTTTGGGGGGGGGGGACGCTGCGCCATCTAGTGGTGCTGCCGAGAAGTCCGCGCATGACCTCCGAGACGAGAAGCCTGGCGCGCTGGTACCTGCGAAAGCTGAGAATTGTTCCCTTGCATTCCGCACGCCCAGTGGCACACACTCAGTGACGCAGGTTGGCGAGAGGTTCGTGAGCAGCACATACCGAGTGCATTCATGGAGCAGCTCGCTAAAGCGTTGGTGTGAACGACGTTCATTGAAAAAGGTTGTGACGCAACCTGCTAAAACGCGGGGTTGCTGTATTTGAGAAACCCTTGCGACGTAGGTTCGATTCCGCTCAGCATCGGACTTTAAGCGATCTCTTTCGTCGTCGTTGAGCGGCGCATCACCAGTGGCACATACCCAGCACTCCAGGTCGCGACGCCAAAGAGCTTCTTTGAACAGCGATACCTACCCAGTTCCGCATCTACAGTGACCCATGTAGGCATGAAAGATGTTCGTTGAAGAGCGGCACATATGTGCAGAGTGCCACATACTCAGTGACACCCAAGTTGGTGCGACGGTGGGTTTCGAATCCTGTTCCCTCAGCGCAACAGCACCCATTCAGCCATGGACTAACAGTGACCCAGGCAGGCGGAAAACGGTTACATACATACATACATACATACATACATACATACATACATACATACATACATACATACATACATACATACATACATACATACATACATACATACATACATACATACATACATACATACATACATACATACATACGTACGTACACATACGTACGTACGTACGTACGTATGTATGTGGCTTTGGTGTTGCGATGCTAAGCACGAGCTCACGGGATCAAATCCCGGCGACGGCGGCCGCATTTAAATGGGGGCGAAATGCGAAAAACAACCGTGTACTTGGATGTAGGTGCACATTAAAGAAACCCAGGTGGTCCAACTTTTCAGAGTCTCCCACTACGGCGTGCCTCATAATCAGATCGTGATTTTGGCATGTAAAACCCCATAATGTTTTTTTTTTTTTTTTACGCCTCGGAAAGTGCGTGAGGTACCTTAAGAATTCGAACACATTAAAACGTGATGATCCCACACACTGGTCTATGCGAATATGCGGTGAGCCAGCAATATGAAGCGGCGCATGTCGATAAGAGACGCACAGCAAACTTACAGTCACTTCGACGCACTGAAAACTTCGGCGAAAAACGCGCTCGGCAACCATCACCCAAGATGGCTGTGAAACGCGGCACAGCACCCTGACCACATTTGTACACGTTGTTGCGCGCATGCCGTGGTCCAAGTAAATCTACGTATGTGCAACTGGTTACGTGATTCTCGTGAAACTGTATACAGTGCACCGGATATATTTTGTAATCATTGTGAAACTGGAGCGCACCAGACACGGGTCTTTCTAGGCCGCGTAAACATATAGCTTACAGTGTGTCGAACTGCTACTAGATGTCGATCGTTTATGAAATAATATTTTTTTTTAAGAACAGCAGCCTCAATCAACCAATCCGGGGTGGTTTCGTAATGAAAGCTTCGCTTTAAAGCTGGCTCAGGCGAGTTCGCGGGACATGTATACCCCTGACCCTGTTAGATCCTACACTCGCCCTCCCCGCCAACACGAGCTGGGAGCTGGTTTCGGGTGTTCGTCGAGGCGGGTAATTTAAATTCCTGCGCATTATCGAAGCTGATCCGGATACGCCAGCAAGTTCATCTGCTCTCGGCTTCGTTTATGTTGACTTTATTTCTTTCCTTCCATCTCTCACGCGTCTCAGCTTTCTTCGTGAATCAGAAACCTCTGCATACACCGTAGATACACTGCATACACCACCGTAGATCCTCTATAATACAGTTCCTTTTTCTACGTTCCCGGTCTTTTCTTCCACATTCTGGCTTTCGCGAGCTTGAAGGTCATCGCTTCACGAAACACAGCCGAGCTGCCCGTTCGCCTACGTGTCATGTGTTCAGCTGGCTCTCGTGTCGAGGCCGCGAATGTATAGTCAAACAAAATTCTTCACCTCGGGAGATAAGTAACTATTCCCAATTTTTTTCTTGCTCTTCTTTCGTTTGCTTTGTAAGATCTCTTTTCTATTATCTTTTATTCCCCTTTCCCCAGCACAGGGTAGCCAGCCGGTCTGAGAACTGGCTAACCTCCCTGTCTTTCCTGCTTCCTTTAATGCGAAAGCATTCTATTGAGCGAAAATCCGTCGTAATCGGCGAGTCCGAAAAATGTTACCAAAAATGGCCGACGGCGCAAAGAGTAAGGAATTCTAGCATTGACGTCAAATTTCTCAGCGACATTCCTGTAAATAAAGTAAATTAATGGCCTTGAAAAGAAAATTTGGTATGGGTGGGAACCGAACCCGGGGCTCCGGGGTGTGAGACGACCACGCTTCCCGGACGCCATGGCGGTTCTTCTTTACTTTTTTTTTAAATGGTATTTATTACTATGAATGAAATTATGTATTTACAGGGACTATTTACAATAATATGAGCACCAGCTGGTCATAAGCGATCACAGGTCAAAGGTTCCACGGTGCTGGGTGGCTAAAGGTGTGGCCTAGTGCGTGCAGTCATTGGGCAGGTGACGGGCGCAGCCAATGCGGAAGAGGTGGCGCCACGTCATGAGTGTATAACATGAGCGCGTTCATAGTGTTCCGAGGTCTACAAACGGTATAATGCTTTCGCACTCCCACACGCAATCAGTCTTGTCTCTGCCGATATATTTTTTTTAAGATTGCACGTATAGTTGAAGTAAGTAGTTTCGAGCCTTCAAACTCACCGGAGTGACACGAACCCTACTATGAAGCGGCACGTTCATAATTTAATAATTTTAGCCTGAAAGAAAAACGCGAGCTGAATTCGTGCTGGCTTTATTGATTTCTTTCTGTCTTTTTATTGGGGGAGGGGGGAGGTATAGTAGCGGCGCTTTGCTTCTATGCCTTACGCGGAGAAAAACTTAGGTGATACAATTGAGATTCACTGTTTGTAGTGGTACGCTTCTTTTTCTAAGGGCTTTCTCAGGTTATTTACTTCGGAATAAGCGTAAATCCCAGGAAGACTGCTGTCCTGTTCGTAATGCGTACGTGTGTATTGTTCCACATCCCCAAATAGGTAGGTCTCAAGGCATCGTTTAAAGGGCAACTCCGTAGTTTTTTCAACCCTATTAGAATAATGGCATTTTCGAATGGCATTTTCTTAAGATCTTTCTGTCTTCCCTTACCCCTTCCCCAGTGCAGGGTAGCAAACTGGATATCTTCCGGTTAACCTCCCTGCCTTTTTCATCTCTTTTATCTCTATCTCTCTCGTATGGCATTGACAGTCCTGTCGCCGGTAGGGTGGTTCAATTTTCTTACAAGCTCATCAATAACATTTAATAACGACTAGACCAATAAACGAGGTACCGAAACCGAAACGGGCAGCTGCTTAGTGTGACGTCATGATGAGTCGATGACGTCAGGTCCTACACTAACGTAATGTAAAGACGCAGAACGCGTGGCAAACACGCAGTACACGTGGCGCTAGCGCAAGAACAAAAATAGAGAGAGAGAGAGAGAGAGAGAGTTTTATTAGGGTCAGTGGACATCGAAATATCGTCACACACACACACACATGAGCATGTGTGAGAGAGCGAGAAAGAGAAGCGTATAGTGACAAAGAATATGGAAAACATGTGCCGACGCCAGTATAATCTATACTGAATTGACGGAACTGCGATAGCGACTAATGCAGTGCCACTGCTATCTGTAACTTCATTAATCGTATACTGTCCCGCTCAGCGCGCAGTCGACTCGCGCACGATTACGAATGCGCATTTTCGCATCGAAAAGTCTTACAGCCTTCTCCGTCACAGCGAGCGAAAGGCACAGACGCGTCAAGCCCGCGGCTTTTCTTTAGGAAAAGCGCCAAAGGAAAACCCAGATACTGCACAGCAAATGAACGATGATGATCGCTGAGAACTTCTTGTAACGCGTTCGGCCCCGCACACATTCATTATTTCCCGGCTCTTCGTGTCCGTGTTCGGATGGAAAAGAAGCAAGGACGAGCAACCAAAAGTCACTGCGGCGACGTGACGCGCTCACCTTCTATTCAAACCCAAGGTAAGAAACCCGTGAGGGATGGAAGGAAATATGGAGCAGATAAAAAGCACCGGGGTGGCGTCTCGCCAACGATTAATTGACGAGCGCTTCACGACTAAAATCAAAGCCGTGCGCTGCACGGAATAAGGAAAGCAACGGCCAAGAACGGCGCTCTTTGAAGCGAGGAACACGAAGAAAACAGAAATAAACATACAACCGCGCAGAAGGACAGACTAGACCCAGACTTCGGATTTAGACAAGGGTAAGCCAAAACGAGAATGAAAATCAAGAGTGCATACTTAACGCGCGAAAATTAATACCTCGGCAGCGCACTTGCAACTGCTGCTGCGTAATTGCTTGAATACCGTCTTTTGCCGGCTATACGTGGAGCCCGCAGCGGGAGAACTAACGATCTCGAAAGAAAGAAGGAAGGTGCGCGCTCCAGTAGGGCCGTGCGCGGCAGGAACCCTCACGTTCATGCAGGACACGTCGCAAATTGATGCTAATGCGATACCTTCCATTCATCGGCGCCCTCTCCCTCTTGGCAGTGTCGCTCAGGCTCGTTGGTTTCGGCTGCGTGCACGGTCGTCGCCTTCTAAGTTGTCGCCGCGCTCGTCGCAATTTCTGCATTGTTTCGTTCACATTCGTTTTCCACTGGCCTTCCCTTTTTTAAAGCGAATTCTCTTAAGAGCTGTCTTCTGGCTCAAAGTTATATGGCGTTGAACGTAGCCGATATGCGTGTTATGGCGCGCGATTTAGAGGGCGCTTCAATACAGCCGTCCAAAAAAGTATATGCGTCCGTCAGCGCTTGCAAATTCTAGGTGACGCATAAAAGGCAATGGGATGAAATTCTGCCCCTAGCCCATTTTAGCTCAATGCGAAGTCGCAAAACTCGACAGTCTGTTAGGCCGAAACTGCAACTCATCACTTCCCTTGCCAAGAAACAAAAAGAAAGCGTCAACTTGCTAGAAAAAAAAAGATATATATATATATATATATATATATAAGAGACCGTGTGAAAACAGATGACAAAGTTAACGAGCATATGGTAAAGAAAATGTCTCGTGTGCCATAAAGGTTTACGATTGGCCACGTGCCTGCTCTTTGGGGAAAAAAAAGAAAGAAAGGGTATTCCGACGTCCACCCGCCATGACAATGAGTAGTGCTGGTTAACGCTCCCGGAGCACGATCTCGTGCACATAACTACCAAAGACAGTGGCCGGATTGATAACCGTCGCCGTAGCATCATTGGAAGTGCAACGCAATGCGGAGGTTGTGGGTTCGGATCCCACCGGCGGCAAGTTTCGTCCACTTTCATTTCCCTTTTCCTCATTATTTTCCACATTATAGTGGCGTAGCAGTAGCACCAAGTGCTATGCCACTGCTCGAGCCCCTAATTTCTACCGATGTATCCTCCACAGACTGAAATAAGACAGCGCGCGACGCCGCTTTTCTTAATTGCGCTGCACTTCCAACGAAGCAGTTTCGACACTGCGCAGGCTAATTCACGCGAATTATTAATAATGCGTTCGGACGGGGGCGAGCGAGATTTCGCTTACGGAAGCCTCAGCTGCAGGACGGACGCAAACAAGGCCGGACTCGTTAGCGCGGTGGCGTGCGCGGACTCGACGGGGCGTCCTTGAAAGTGCCGTCGCAGGCCAACGCGCTCTCGTTCGCAATTTCACGAGGCGCCGATACAATTGCGGTCTCAGCGGGGGAACACTGTTCAGCGGAGCAGCACGGCGCTTTGTCCATCGACGCTGGGCGACAGACATGGCAACCGCGTCTGCTATATATACAAAGTGTGAACGCTGTTGGCCTACTTTATAAATCGCCGCCTTTCTTCCGAACGCTACATTTGCAGCGGTAACTTTTTTGGGGTGGTCGCGGGATCAAATCCCGGCCACGGCGGCCCGCATTTCGATGGGGAGGCGAAATGCGAGAAACTCCCGCGTACTTAGATTTGGCTGCACGTTAAGGAACCCCAGGTGGTGGTCCAAATTATTCCGGAGTCCCTCCCCTTACGGCGGGCCTCGTAATCAGATCGTGGTTTTGGAACGTAAAACCTCATAGTTTTTATTTATTTTTTTCATTTAACTCTTAGGGTACGACGAAAGCTCCTCGGGTCAGGTGTCTTTATGAATAAAATATTGTAGTCACTGACCAAGTCAAGGTGTAACAAAAAATGTGTTTCGGAGCCCTTACGGGTCACTTGGTCGCTAACTGATGAACCACTCAGCAAACAATTTATTCAATCAATCAGTCAGTCAATCAATCAAAATTTTGATTATCTCCAAAAGAGAACGTGACAAACGCGCTGCTTGACTAAGCCCGGTAGTGCAGCGCCAGCTCTTTTTTGTTTGTTTGTTTTTTTGTTTTTTTACACTTTCAGACGTCGTGATGAAGCGTCCATTTGCCGGTGTTATTTTTGCATATGTCTTTACTGCGGTTAAACTTACCAAAGCGCATACGCCATAATGAAACGCATTTGAAACCATTGCCGACGTGGTTCTGAGCACTGCTTAGAGAACACAAAAGTGACAAAAAAGTTATCGTGTGGCAGATCGTACAGCAGCAAAACGTGTAAGTCTGACAAAGGGTAGCAAAAAGCACAAGGACTAACACACAAGAAAAGCGCGTACAAAAGAAAAATATTAATCATGTGTTTACAACGTATGGCGAACGTGTTCGGCTGTTAAACTAGAAATAACGACAGTAATAAGAAATATAGTTTAGGTTAACAGGTGGCACAGCTAGCACCGAACATGTCCTGTCACTTCCTCGTCTGTGCTCGTCCCCAACGCGAAGCGTCTGCTGCTCGTAACCACTCAGTAAATTGCCAAGTCATTTCAGTAGTCGAAATCCCTAACTTCTGGAATTCTGCACGGTTTTGAGCGTACCATGACAACCGTGAATTCCATTCAGCCTGAACATAAATGCTAGATCCGAAAAAAGCAAACAAAGAGAAAGAAATGGCAGTGAGTTCGTTAGAGCGAAGCTTAAGAGTAAAACATAAGTAGAGAGAGGGACAACAGTCACTGTTCACGATCAACAAATGTCGCAAAGTTTCACAAACATTGAAGAAGGCACAGTGTCGGTCGAAAAACAAGGGAAAAAGAAAAGGAGTTTGGAAGCAACGAACAAATCTAAGAGACGAGAGGCATGATGATATTCACGAGGACTAGAAACAATGGGAGATAAAGAAAAGATACGGGATGCGCATAGTATGAAGGTGAGCACAAAACAACGTCAGCAATGTGCATTCGGTATAGCAGGTCGAAGCGACCACCACTGCGGTGGAAGATCAATCGCTTCAATGTGAGACTGCACTCTGCGTGTCGGTGGGGTTCATGGGGGTGGGGGGAGGAAATGGGAGGACGGGTCAAAGATGACACGAGATTAAGGAAAATTGTTGCAGGAAATAAAACGTAACATGCAAGTGTGCGCAGGACAAGATGAAAGAAAAAAAAAGGATTGCTGCCACAGGAAAAGAAAAAGAAACAAGAAAGATCGGGGCGCCTCCTGTCTGGTGTTGTGCGAGCTCGGTGGTCGGCGAAGCAGACGACATAATGGAAAAGGAAGCGGAAAGAACAAAGAAGAAAAGAAAAAATTAATGACACGATGTGCCGCCTTCGTGCAAGAGTTCTCGTCGGTGATCATTGCGTTCTTTCTCTCCCCTTGCGTTCCGCTGTTGATATTCTTGTCCTCCGTCATCAAAGCAAGGAGAGGACGTACATCGTGCTTGTTATGTCTGCAGTAGTTGTATAACCGACACACAGAAGTGCTCACGTGGTTAAATAAAGCGTTGACTAGTGTCCACGGCTGCCGTACAGGGACGGATAGGCCTGGACTCGGTGTCTGTTTGCTATAGAAGACCTGTCTCCGAAAACGTATATATTTTCCTCCGCGTACGATACAAGATCAACGAAGGCTGAAGAGACAACTAAGGAGAGCCACCCGGAGCAAGATGAAGTAGAAAATACAGAAGTACCGTCCACTTCATTCCCTACTAGTATTGCCTACGTCATTGCAGACCTACCCATACATTGAATATGACTGCGCGTGTACGAAGATCCGAAATATTGTTTTACCCTCTCTAAAGAGAGTGCATTTATCAAAAGGCAATGCCATCTGTCACACGCGAGACGTTTCCGGGAGCAAGGAGATTTATTGTGGTCCCCTAAAGATGACTTGAATGATACGACCTCGTAGCTGCTGGACTCTGAAATGAAAGCCAACTATGGGGACTCTACTGCGCTGACTTCCGGCACTGAAGGTCAAACTTGTCCGTTCCAAATAGGGAACTGAAATTTGTGAAGGCCGAAATTCAATAGTTTTCCTCGGGACACTAGAGTTGCTCTATTCGATGACTCTTTGACCGCAAACGCAACACAAGGCGATGTGGATAATTAAGACGCTTGCAGTCTGTAGTTACTTATTGCTGTCAAAAAATTCACCGACGATTACGATACTTCCTAATGCGAATTTTGAGCGCATCTGTTTCGGTGTTTTGAATTCGCGATATATACTGTACCCAAAAATTTGATTCTGATTGACACGGTCTTATCGGCGGCAGCGCTAAGCTTCTGCTCGGACAGCTCATTTAGCAGCAGTGGAAGACGAAGCATTTTCTACCAGTTCCGGCGCTCATTGTTCAGAAAGAAAGCGTGAACACGGGAACGCATGGCGAGCGCGGAGCGCATTCTCCAGCGGCGGCGGTGCAAGTGAAGTAGCGCATGCGCACTGGGTCTGAAGCCTATACGCCCGCGCCTTGTTTCCATAGCGCTCGCCGCATTTCTGGTCGCAGCTGTTAATCATGTCTCCTGTGGCACTCCGCTTTCCTCCTCACTCTTTCATCAAACTCCCCTCCTCTGCTTAGCTCCTCGCGCTCTCTTCCCTCTCGCCACCTTCCTTTCCAGCTGCGCTCGGCTTTTGCTCTTTCATCCTTCGCTTCACTCGTTCGTTCGGTTACGAGGGACGCCGACGCTCAAGACAGGAACAGGCGCCTAAGAGGCGCGCTCCAAAGCTCGTGACGACTGAGCCCCTGATTGGGCAGGCGTAGTGCCACGTGTGTATAGTGCTCTTTCATGACGCTATTCGCATTTCTTGGTCTGCGCAATTACTTTTTGCGAAACGATTTCGGCGGAAGTGACGTCACCACGGGTACACTTTCCATTCTTTGTCCTCATTAAACTTATACTTTCTAAGCGCCCTCAAACAGCTCATCAGTCGCAGCCTCTGCCCTGACCAACTGTGGTTTGCTGATACACAGCCAAACGAAAATATTTAATGACCGTTAGCTAACAATCTGTGTGCCTGCGCATGGCAGGCTTTTTTTTTTTTCTTCACTTGAACGCCTTCCTTGGTGTCCAACCAGCCGCTTCGCGCTCGAAGTGTGAAGCGTTATCCGCATACGGGACATGTTAATGTGTACTACTCACGGAGCAGACGAGATCACTCAGCAAAACTAAGAGTGTCAGCAACATAGCAAAAGCACGAGGAGCACGCGGAACAGTGAGTGTGACAGAGAGGACATTGACAGCTATAAGAGACCGCGAGAAGAAGCGAACGCCACGGAACACCGCGATCCCACACTCGTAGGAGCAGCGCAGACGCAGTGATGTACTTGTAAGACCCAGACGAGAATCAGTGATTCTTTTTATATTTTCCTTTTTTTCCGAGAAAAACGCGTCGAAAAAAAAATGAGTACATCCCCGTACGTGGACCCTGCAGGATCGCCGTACCCCGTCGAAGACGAGAAACGGTGCTATCCATGACCATATCCATGTGACAGAATCGATCCTATATCGACCCACAATACTTCCGCACTCCGAAGTACATACCTCTACGCCTCGGGTATCGCTTGTCGGCATGCATGATTGGGTCGAACGCGTACAACCCCTGCGAGCTCCGACAACACGTCTGCGCTCGTTCGAAGCCTCGCCACGAGCACTCGGCATCTCGTACACATATGCCGTTGCTACAGCAGCCCGCAATCGCATGCGTTCCTCGGTCGTTATGTTTGCATGTGGATGTATCGATATGCCATTTTTCTGCTTGTGTAGCATGCAATTTGCCCTGCTACGCTATCAGAAGTAAGGAAACTGCCTAGGACAAAGTAACATACACTGTGACTTCGCAGTTGATCCGGTGCTCCTCTTTGCGACAAAAAAAAAAATGTGCGTCTTGCATCTGTCGATATAGAATATAGACTAGAGCATTTCAGTTTAGGTATGTCACGTTTGACGCTTGGTTGGTTAGCCTAGGTGGCAGATTAAGCTAGTTAGTAATCCTTTAGTGGGGCACAGATCTGCAGCGCGAAGCGTTGATAATGTCGACAGAAGACAGAAAAGGGTACAAAATTCTAGCTGAGGCATTCTGCGAAGTTCGTTGTAGTGGCTAACAAAAGATATCGCAAGCAAGAAAACGAGAGACACGCAAAATAGGGAGAAAACAAGAACAAAAAGAAAATGACAACCATTCCACTCTGTGAAGATAGAATAGCACCGAAAGCTGACGAGAGTCAAATCTCTCAAACAAAAAGCAAAGTGCTTTCGCTGTCATTCCATCTTCACAGAGTAGAATGGTTGCCCGGGCTCGCGATTGTTGTTTTCGTTCAGCATCGCGGGAACGTTCTTCGTCGATGGTCGTTTCGCGCCAGCGCCGTTTACATTCTCGTTGCTGTTCCCTCCGGCGCTACTCGTACGCATGTTGCTCTTCAGGTGTACGAACTATATGTGCACATGTCTACCCCATCGGATAACGCAGCTGTATTTAGCGCCGATACCTCTCCTGCTTATATACTGCGATAACCTTAACGTTACGCTATTTTTCACGGCGAGCGTTCTAATCTGTTCCCGGGAGCATTTTGTCATGTGCGCCACCGCACTGCACCAGTACGTGGTCACACGCAAAGCAAACAATGAAACCCATTGTGTATGGGTTTGTCAGAAATCGCTGAGCCCGTTTCTGTTGCCGGACGCTGAAAAAATTACGGAAGGTCAGTTTTGTGCAGCTTTCGCTGTAAAACAAATTATCTGCAGTGAAGCACAGGAAAATCACAAACGCCTACAGCACATGCCAGCAAATTCCATAGAACGAGGCCTTATGGCCTACAGGAACATGGGCGGCATGCTCCCGCAGGCGTCACGTTCCCGCGTCATCTCTGCTGTCTGCAAACAATGCTGCGAGTGCGGTCGTTTGCGTGCCTATGGCGAACAAGAGCAACATGAATTTCAAGCAGCGAATGCGATGTGCTGCCCCATTTAGTGCCTGCAATGCGCAATAATAATGTGAGAGTTGGATTGACGCGCTCCTCAATATCATCGTCGCGTCTCGCCAAATAGAAATCTGTTTCGACATCCCTGCGGGATTTCCTCGTAGACAGCAAACTAGCTTATTTAATTTGATTTGTAGATTCCTCAAGATCATCGTCGCGTCTCGCCAAGCAGAAATCTGCTTCGACGTCCCTACGCGATTTCATAGTAGACAGTGTAGCAACCGCACCGCTGGCACGAGTTGTTGGAACCTCAGTGCTGACGCCCGTTGTTGCAAATGGGTCGTAAGCCCCAAGGGTAGCGTTGGCCTGGCGGCCTGGGGCACTGGAAGCATCCGAAGGTCCCGGCAAAGCATGAGTCGACTGGTAACAGAACAACTGGTTTATTCTAACATCGCAAAAGAGCGGGCGGTCAGATCGACCGAAGTGGAGAGACGGGAGTGCACGTTACTCAACAGAAGAAATCGGAGCCTCTCTCTTGGCGTCCGGGGGCAGCTGCTCTTATACTTTCGCAGTTGAGGGCAAGAAGGAAGGCCTCGTGACGAGACCACGTGACGGCGGGTACGGACAGACTGAGAGACACGTTGAGACGAGTGTAGTGACGCATCGCCAAGCTGGCGCCTGTCAGACCTCCTCGCTTCACACTTGGGGAGCTCCTCTCCCCGGCTGCCGCGCTTTGACAAGCGTGGGCACACACACACGCACACACGAAGACACGTGGCACAGAAACACGCCTGGACGCGCTTGGCGGGGAGACTGCGGGAGCTCCGAACGGGCCAAAATGTCCGCCGCTTTGAACGAAGCTCCGGCGTCCGTTGCATCCGCGCCGGCTATACCGCGCGTTGTAGGCGAAACGTAACAGACCGCCCCGCCGGGGGAAGGAGATCCCGATGGTCAGGGGACTGCATCCGCTGTCCGGAGGGATGTCGCTCGATGATGCTCATAACCGAAGTCGGGCGTCCTTCGGCGTTTCTTGAGCGCAGCGCACAGAGAAGGCCTCGTTCTCTCGTTCAGGTTCACCCAGGACACTGCAAAGTGACTTCGGGAGAGTTGACATTTTTGTTCTCGTTCCCGGCAAGCGTTAGAACTACGCCGAAACTCAACCGCTCAGTCAGCAAGCACGGCACAACCCTCACTAAGCCCTGCCAGGCTCTTTCCCCTTTTATACTACTGCCTAGTTCCTTACAGTAGTTTAGCAGCACTCAGAACACGTCCACAAATTGGAAAATTGCACGAGAAAGCACATCATCACTTTGAAACACTACACAAAAGCAATATGTTAAAAATCCTGCCTCAGGAAGAAAAACATCAGTAACAAACAATTTTGAGGCTGATTCCCACGTTAGGGGCTTCGACTTAAGCCATCGGCGTTACCGTTGAGACTCCCCTTTTTGTAACGCACCTCAAAGGAATATTGTTGCAAAGCGAGGCTCCAGCGCAGGAGGCGGCCATTTGTGGAAGAGATAGTCTGCAGCCATTGGAGAGGGCAGTGATCCGTCTCGAAGCATGCGAAGCGGAGATCGCAGCGAGCGACCGTACACTAGCTCAGCTGGCGAAAACCCCGTAGCTGCATGCGGCGCTGTCCTCAATGCAAACATCACCCCAGGCAGACACAGCTCCCAGTCAGTTTGTTGTTCAAAACACAATGCTCTCAACACGCGCTTCATGACGGAGTGGAGCTTCTCAACGGAATTCGACTGGGGGTGGTGCACTGAGCTGTGTAACAGCTTTACCCCGCACCTTTCGAGAAAGGCTGTCGTCAAAGCGCTAGTAAACACTGTGCCCTGATCTGATTGGATTTCCGCAGGAAAACCAACTCGCGCAAATATGGACAGTAGTGCATTGACTATCTCAACTGAGCTGAGTTCTTTAAGCGGCACTGCTTCAGGGAACTTTGTCGCTGGGCAGATCACAGTCAAAATGTGTCTGTACCCCGTGGCTGTTACCGGCAGAGGTCCCACTGTATCAATAACGAGCCGTCTGAAAGGCTCCGTAATGATAGGCACCAACTTCAACGGCGCCCTCGATTTGTCCCCTGGTTTGCCCACCCGCTGACAGGTGTCGCATGTCTTCACAAAGTGGTCTGCGTCCCGAAAACACCCTGGCCAATAGTACTCTTGCAAGAGACGGTCCTTAGTTTTCTTAACTCCTAGGTGTCCGGACCACGAACCCCCATGCGACAAGCGCAACAGATCCTGACGGTAGCACTGAGGCACGATCAGCTGATCGAACTCCACTCCTCTGCGGTCTAGATACTTCCGGTACAGGACCCCACCTCTTTCCACAAAGCGAGCATTTTTCTTGGCGATACCTTCCTTGACAATGCAGCGTATGTTTTCTAGGCTGCCATCCTTCTTTTGCTCGGCTATCAAAGCCGACCGGCTGACTTTTAGCAACCTGTTAAGTCCATCTGACGTAGGCGCGATGAGCAAATCTGCAGATAGCTCTTCTAGCTTTCCCGTGTCGGGCATTTCCTCTCCAGTATCTGGTGCCTTCAACGCTACAGGCTCAATTTTATTCAGTTCGGGCGTGCTCTGAATATCAGCTTGCTGCGCCTCTGACCCTTTCTCATCGTACGACAATGTCGGCCCCGCAACTACCGCCTTTGCAGCGAGCTCCCGAACCTTCGATCTGGTTAAGGCCTGAACGCTAGCCTCACCAAACAAGAGCCCCTTCTCGCGCAGGAGGTGATCGGACCTGTTCGAAAATAGGTACGGGTACTGGGGGGGCAGCATAGATGACACTGCGGCCTCCGTCTCAAGCGCTCCGAAAGGTCCTTCAATAAGCACTTTTGCTACGGGCAGACACACGCTATGAGCTTCCACGGCTTGCTTGATCCATGCACACTCGCCCGTGAACATATCGGGTTCTACGTAGGAGGGGTGAACTACATCCATTGTAGCTGCGGAATCGCGAAGCACTCGGCACTCTTTCCCGTTCACGAGGAGGTCTCGCATGTAAGGCTCTAGAAGCTTCATGTTCTCGTCAGTGCTGCATAATGACAAAAACACGACTTTTGTTTTTGTTTCTGGACACTGCGCCGAAAAGTGACCCGGCTTCTGGCACGTATAACAAACGCGCGCTTGCCTCGTCTCGAACCGCTTTCTGCGTTCGGCTTCGGCTGCCGCCGTCTCCTTAGGTTCGGTCGGACACTGCGCGGAAAAGTGACCCGGCTTCTGGCACGTATAACACACGCGCGCTTGCCTCGTCTCGAACCGCTTTCTCATGGGTGTGAACTTCGGCCTCTCAAACTTGGAGCCAAATTCACCCTTTTGACCGTCCTTTGCTCCGCGAGCCCGACGCGTCACAAACTCCTCGGCTAGCTCAGCGGCTCTAGCCACCGTACTAACGTCTGGCCTATCCAAGACCCAGTACCGCACGTTCTCAGGTAACCGACTATAAAACTGTTCCAGCCCGAAACACTGCAGAACTTTCTCGTGGTCACCAAACGCTTTCTCTTCTTTGAGCCACTCCTGCATGTTTGACATAAGCCTGTAGGCAAACTCTGTATATGACTCACTTTTACCTTTCTCATTTTCCCGAAACTTCCGACGGAACGCCTCCGCTGACAGCCTGTACTTTTTTAGCAGACTCGATTTCACTTTGTCGAAATCCTCGGCCTCCTCTCTCTCCAAGCGAGCGACTACGTCGGCCGCCTCGCCGGGTAGCAAAGTGAGCAAGCGCTGTGGCCACGTTTCCCGAGAGAACCCCTGCTTCTCGCACGTTCGCTCAAAGTTAACCAGGAACAAACCAATGTCCTCTCCAAGCTTAAACGGCCGCATCAGGTCAGTCATTTTGAACAATACTCGTTCTCCTGCACCGTGTGCCTGACTTCCATTACGAGCGCGTTCCATCTCTACCTCGAGACGCTTCATTTCCAAAGCGTGTTGACGGTCGCGCTCTTTTTCTTGTTGCTCTCGCTCTATCTGTTCTTTACGTTCACGCTCCTGTCTCTCTTTCTGTTCTTTAAGTTCGCGCTCCTGTCTTTTTGCCGTCTCCCTCTCCTCAATGGTCTCAAGGCATTCCGACAGCTCGTCATCCTCAGCTTCTAACTCAAGAATAGCCCTTAGCAGTTCTGGTTTTCTGAGTTTGTCTGAGACATCCAGACCCAACTCTCTTGCAAGCTCCAGCAATTTCGGTTTGCGCAACGACTTCAAATCCATGGCTGCTCTGAATGCTGCTTTCTCTACTGCCTACTATTGTCTTGCCGCAAACTAACCCGGCAGCAACGACAACCACAATTACCAGCTCTGTTTCTGACACTAACAAAAGCCTGGCAAAACTCAGAAGAAGAAAGTCCAGCACTCACCAAACCTCGCAGCCAAGAATTCAGCGCAGTCGTTCCGCTGCAGGCAACCAGTCATCACACAGGGCTCGTTGCACTGCTCCCGGATGGTCGTTGTGCTGCTCAGCATACAGTCAACCGCATATCTTCGCTGCTGGCCTCCGTTGTCGCGATCTCACCGCTGGCAACCAGCTGTGGCAACCGCACCGCTGGCACGAGTTGTTGGAACCTCAGTGCTGACGCCCGTTGTTGCAAATGGGTCGTAAGCCCCAAGGGTAGCGTTGGCCTGGCGGCCTGGGGCACTGGAAGCATCCGAAGGTCCCGGCAAAGCATGAGTCGACTGGTAACAGAACAACTGGTTTATTCTAACATCGCAAAAGAGCGGGCGGTCAGGTCGACCGAAGTGGAGAGACGGGAGTGCACGTTACTCAACAGAAGAAATCGGAGCCTCTCTCTTGGCGTCCGGGGGCAGCTGCTCTTATACTTTCGCAGTTGAGGGCAAGAAGGAAGGCCTCGTGACGAGACCACGTGACGGCGGGTACGGACAGACTGAGAGACACGTTGAGACGAGTGTAGTGACGCATCGCCAAGCTGGCGCCTGTCAGACCTCCTCGCTTCACACTTGGGGAGCTCCTCTCCCCGGCTGCCGCGCTTTGACAAGCGTGGGCACACACACACGCACACACGAAGACACGTGGCACAGAAACACGCCTGGACGCGCTTGGCGGGGAGACTGCGGGAGCTCCGAACGGGCCAAAATGTCCGCCGCTTTGAACGAAGCTCCGGCGTCCGTTGCATCCGCGCCGGCTATACCGCGCGTTGTAGGCGAAACGTAACAACAGCAAGCTAAGTTATTTGATCCAATTTGTAGATTGCTGATGCGAAAGCGTCAAATGGTCCATTGAGCAAAAGAAAGAAAAGCGGTGTTTGTAGTCTGTAGCAGCGAAACGGTACCTAAAGTTGCATTGGCTGTGACGCCGCGGGCGAAAGGAAGCATCTGCCGCCATCTTACCGCGCCGGGTGTTACGTGAAGGGAGAGGGCATCGCTGCAACACCGTCAACCTCGCTCTCGGAAGCCGGCGCACGGTCCGTGTCCATCTCTCGCTTCCACAGGGCTTAGCCGCTGAGCGCGCCTGCCGGCTGTTGTAATCGTACCGCTGGCACGAGTTGTTGGGGTCTCGGTTCAGACGCCCGTTATTGCCAAAGGGGTCGCAAGTCCCAAGGGTAGCGTTGGCCTGGCGGCCTGGGGCACTGGAAGCATCCGAAGGTCCCGGCAAAGCATGAGAAGACTGGTAACAGAACAACTTGTTTATTCTAACATAGCAAAAGAGCGGCCGGTCAGGTCGACCGGAGTGGAGAGACGGGAGAGCACGTAACTCAATAGTACAAATCGGAGCCTCTCTCTTGGCGTCCGGGGGCAGCTGCTCTTATACTCCCGGCGTCGCGGTCCAAAAGGGAAGGAGGGAAGGTCACGGGATGAAGGTCACGGGACGGCGCAGCAGGAGCCCACGACGGCGCGAACTGTCGGGCCGAGAGACGTCCAGGCTCCTCATTCGGGGAACTCCGCTCCCCGGCTGCCGCGCTTTGACAAGCGAGGGCACACACACACACACGCACACACGAAGACACGTGGCACTGAAACACGCCTGGACACGCTTGGCGGGTAGGCGTCGCGGCGGCGTCGGACGGGCCAAAATGTCCGCCGCTTTGAACAAAGCCCCGGCGTCCGTTGCATCCGCGCCGGCATTACCGCGCGTTGTAGGCGAAACGTAACAGACCGCCCCGCCGGGGGAAGGAGATCCCGAAGGTCAGGGGACTGCATCCGCTGTCCGGAGGGATGTCGCTCGATGATGCTCATAACCGAAGTCGGGCGTCCTTTGGCGTTTCCTGAGCGCAGCGCACAGAGAAGCCCTCGCTCTCACGTTCAGGTGCACACAGGACACTGCAAAGTGACTTCGGGAGAGTTGACATTTTTGTTCTCGTTTCCGGCCAGCGTTAGAACCACGCCTGAAAGTCAACCGCTCAGTCAGCAAGCACGGCACAACCCTCACTAAGCCCTGCCAGGCTCTTTCCCCTTTTATACTGCTGCCTAGTTCCTTACAGTAGTTTAGCAGCACTCAGAACGCGTCCACAAATCGAAAAAATTGCACTAAAAAGCACATCATCACTTTGAAACACTACACAAAAGCAATAAGTTAAAAAAAATCCTGCCTCAGGAAGAAAAACATCAGTAACAAGCAATTTTGAGGCTGATTCCCACGTTAGGGGCTTCGACTTAAGCCATCGGCGTTACCGTTGAGACTCCCCTTTTTGTAACGCACCTCAAAGGAATATTGTTGCAAAGCGAGGCTCCAGCGCAGGAGGCGGCCATTTTTGGGAGAGATGGTCTGCAGCCATTGGAGAGGGCAGTGATCCGTTTCAATGATAAACCTCGAGCCGGCTAGGTAACATGACAATTTCTGAACGGCCCACACGATACACGCACACTCTTTCTCGGTGGCGCTATACGCCTGCTCACGACTGGTCAGCTTACGACTAGCATACAGGACGGGGTGTTCTACTTCTCCATTTTCCCGTTGGCACAGTACAACGCCCATGCCTCGCTCACTAGCATCACACTGAACAACGAACCCTTTTGTGTAGTCGGGCGATCGTAGCACAGGCTGGCTTGTTAGGGCGCTCTTTAGGGCGCTAAAAGCTCTTTCCTTCGTCTCATCCCAGACGACTGTTTGCGGCTCTGTCTTTCTTAGAGCATCCGTCAAGGGAGCCGCGATATCAGAGTACCTGGGGATGTACCTCTGATAGTAGCCGGCGACACCTAAGAACGACCGAATATCGGTCTTCGTGCGCGGTTGCGGGAAGTCTCGCACAGCGGCCACCTTTATTTCAGAGGGGCGGCGACGACCCCGACCAATCACGTGTCCGAGGTAGACAACCTCGGCCTGTGCTAACTGGCACTTGGGAGCCTTGACTGTCAAGCCCGCATCGCGCAGGCGGGTTAGCACTGCCCGCAAGTGCGCCATATGTTCCGGCCAGGATGCGGAGAATATCGCTACGTCGTCTAGATACGGTAAAGCGAATTCTTGCTGTCCCCGCAACACTTTATCCATGAGGCTTGAAAAGCAGTATGGCGCGTTCTTCAAACCAAAACTCAAAACTTTAGGACGGAATGTCCCCATTGGTGAAATGAACGCCGCATACCTACTAGCCTCTTCTGTAAGTGGAACCTGCCAATAACCCCTGACAAGATCTAGGGTGGAAATAAACTGAGCGCTACTCACTCTCTCAAGGCGCTCCTCGATGTTAGGGATCGGATAAATTTGATCCTTAGTGATGGAATTAAGCCTGCGGTAGTCGACGCAAGGACGAGGTTCCTTGCCCGGTACCTCAACTAAAATCAAAGGGGAGGTATAATCACTCTCACCCGCTTCAATAACACCGAGCTGTAGCATTTTCGTTACCTCAGCCTCCATAATATCGCTCTGGCGGGGTGACACCCGGTACGCCTTGGATCGTACTGGCTCTGGGGAGGTAAGTTCTATGTCATGAGTAAGGACAGAAGTCCTACCAGGCCTCTCAGAGAACAGACCTTGAAACTCTTGTAAGAGCTGGTGTAGTTCGGTTTTCTGCTCAGGCGACAGCGATGCTTTACTTATTAAGTCACTAATGACTTGATCGGTGTCTTTCCTGTTCGTCACTGAGCCTAGTCCCGGAAGCTCGACCGGAAGCTCTTCTAACTTTCCCGCATCGGGAATTTCCTCTCCAGTATCTGGTGCCTTTAACGCTACAGGCTCAATTTTATCCCGTTCGGGCGTGCTCTGAATACTAGCTTGCTGCGCCTCTGACCCTTTCTCATCGTTCAACAACGTCGGTCCCGCATCTACCGCCTTTGCAGCGAGCTCCCGAACCTTCGATCTGGTTAAGGCCTGAACGCTAGCCCCACCAAACAAAAGCCCCTTCTCGCGCAGGAGGTGATCGGACCTGTTCGAAAATAAGTACGGGTACTGGGGGGGCAGCATAGATGACACTGCGGCCTCCGTCTCAAGTGCTCCGAAAGGTCCTTCAATAAGCACTTTTGCTACCGGCAGACACACGCTATGAGCTTCCACTGCTTGCTTGATCCATGCGCACTCGCCCGTGAACATATCGGGTTCTACGTAAGAGGGATGAACTACATCCATCGTAGCTGCGGAATCGCGAAGCACTCGGCACTCTTTCCCGTTCACGAGGAGGTCTCGCATGTAAGGCTCGAGAAGCTTCATGTTCTCGTCAGTGCTGCATATAGACAAAAACACGACTTGTGTTTTTGTTTCTGGACACTGCGCCGAAAAGTGACCCGGCTTCTGGCACGTATAACAAACGCGCGCTTGCCTCGTCTCGAACCGCTTTCTGCGTTCGGCTTCGGTTGCCGCCGTCTCCTTACGTTCGGTCGGACTGCTTTCACTCGCATCCGCACTACGTGTATCCCCCTTTGCTCTCATGGGTGTGAACTTCGGCCTCTCAAACTTGGAGCCAAATTCACCCTTTTGACCGTCCTTAGCTCCGCGAGCCCGACGCGTCACAAACTCCTCGGCTAACTCAGCGGCTCTAGCCACCGTACTAACGTCTGGCCTATCCAAGACCCAGTACCGCACGTTCTCAGGTAACCGACTATAAAACTGTTCTAGCCCGAAACACTGCAGAACTTTCTCGTGGTCACCAAACGCTTTCTCTTCTTTGAGCCACTCCTGCATGTTTGACATAAGCCTGTAGGCAAACTCTGTATATGACTCACTTTTGCCTTTCTCATTTTCCCGGAACTTCCGACGGAACGCCTCCGCTGACAGCCGGTACTTTTTTAGCAGACTCGATTTCACTTTGTCGAAATCCTCTGCCTCCTCTTTCTCCAAGCGAGCGACTACGTCGGCCGCCTCGCCGGGTAGCAAAGTGAGCAAGCGCTGTGGCCACGTTTCCCGAGAGAACCCCTGCTTCTCGCACGTTCGCTCAAAGTTAACCAGGAACAAACCAATGTCCTCTCCAAGCTTAAACGGCCGCATCAGGTCAGTCATTTTGAACAATACTCGTTCTCCTGCACCGTGTGCCTGACTTCCATTACGAGCGCGTTCCATCTCTAACTCGAGACGCTTCATTTCCAACGCGTGTTGACGGTCGCGCTCTTCCTTTTCTTTCTCTTTTTGTTCTTTAAGTTCGCGCTCCTGTCTTTTTGCCGTCTCCCTCTCCTCAATGGTCTCAAGGCATTCCGACAGCTCGTCATCCTCAGCTTCTAACTCAAGAATAGCCCTTAGCAGTTCTGGTTTTCTGAGTTTGTCTGAGACATCCAGACCCAACTCTCTTGCAAGCTCCAGCAATTTCGGTTTGCGCAACGACTTCAAATCCATGGCTGCTCTGAATGCTGCTTTCTCTACTGCCTACTATTGTCTTGCCGCAAACTAACCCGGTAGCAACGACAACCACAATTACCAGCTCTGTTTCTAACACTAACAAAAGCCTGGCAAAACTCAGAAGAAGAAAGTCCCGCACTCACCAAACCTCGCAGCCAAGACTTCCGCGCAGTCGTTCCGCTGCAGGCAACCAGTCATCACACAGGGCTCGTTGCGCTGCTCCCGGATGGTCGTTGTGCTGCTCAGCATACAGTCAACCGCATCTCTTCGCTGCTGGCCTCCGTTGTCGCGATCTCACCGCTGGCAACCAGATGTTGTAATCGTACCGCTGGCACGAGTTGTTGGGGTCTCGGTTCAGACGCCCGTTATTGCCAAAGGGGTCGCAAGTCCCAAGGGTAGCGTTGGCCTGGCGGCCTGGGGCACTGGAAGCATCCGAAGGTCCCGGCAAAGCATGAGAAGACTGGTAACAGAACAACTTGTTTATTCTAACATAGCAAAAGAGCGGCCGGTCAGGTCGACCGGAGTGGAGAGACGGGAGAGCACGTAACTCAATAGTACAAATCGGAGCCTCTCTCTTGGCGTCCGGGGGCAGCTGCTCTTATACTCCCGGCGTCGCGGTCCAAAAGGGAAGGAGGGAAGGTCACGGGATGAAGGTCACGGGACGGCGCAGCAGGAGCCCACGACGGCGCGAACTGTCGGGCCGAGAGACGTCCAGGCTCCTCATTCGGGGAACTCCGCTCCCCGGCTGCCGCGCTTTGACAAGCGAGGGCACACACACACACACGCACACACGAAGACACGTGGCACTGAAACACGCCTGGACACGCTTGGCGGGTAGGCGTCGCGGCGGCGTCGGACGGGCCAAAATGTCCGCCGCTTTGAACAAAGCCCCGGCGTCCGTTGCATCCGCGCCGGCATTACCGCGCGTTGTAGGCGAAACGTAACACGGCCTTGGTAGCCGCTGCTGCTTCCTCGGTCTATCGTCGCGCAGGACGTCGGTGGCATGCGGCGTTGGCACCGCAGGCTGCTGCTTGGTGGCTCGGCAGCACGGGCCGCTGTGGTGCATTACTCGCAGCGGAAAACTCGAAGTATCGCTAAGCGGCGTTCAATTGGACATTAATGCTTTCGCATTAACAACTCATAAGATGTGCTTAGGTGTCCTCGGTATTTTTTATTCTACTTACATTGAGTGTTTACTTTCAGGACAACTTGAAGAATGATATCCGTGTGTGAGAGTATGATGTTGTTTTTATGCCCAATAGACAGAAAATTCTTATATTTAAGGCAGATACGTATAGGGTGAGCTTCTTATGATTAACTTTATTTTAAAGCGAATCTTTGAGAACCCCCCTGCGCCAACCCCCCTGCGCCTCTCTTGCTGACCGTGGCTGCCACCTGCTCCTGCTGTCTACCCGAACAGCTCACACTCGGATGGATGGATGTTATGAGCGTCCCCTTTGGAACGGGCCGGTGGATTGCGCCACCAAGCTCTTGCTATCATACTGCCTAATGTCCTACCTAAGTTAAACAATAAAAAAATAAATAAGTAAACACTATGAACTCCCACACCCAAATTTTCTGATTCCCTATTGCTAACTGTGCTTTTGTACGTCTCCGTTTTTTGTCGTTTTCCTACTTTTCGTCCACCAATCCTCCAATCGCCTCTTACTAATGCCTATTGCGGACATTTTTACTTTTCCACTGCTCCCGCTGAACCCAAGGGCTTCAAGGAAGCCAGTAGTGCCTAAATCGACCGCTGGGTAGACGTCTTCACATTCTAATAAAACATGCTCCGTCGTTTCCCTAGCTTTACCGCAGCAAGTACATGCTTCTTCTTCCTTCTTATATCTCGCTTAAAGCCCCTCCATACACGTTTCCGCCGACCAAGAAAGCGGCGGTGGCGCATGGATGCAGGGGCTTTAATCTCGCTTATATCTCGGCTGCGGGACGGCGGCGCCATCTAGGGGCGACGACTCACACTACTTTACCCGCAGCAGTAAGGAGCCGGCCTGCCCGTGTAGGTCGTTGGCCGCTCGTGTAGATGAGGAGGGGACCGCGACGCGGAGAGCCGGGATGAGACGGGAGAGAGAGCGCCGGGGCAGATTGCCTCACGTTGCGCATGCGTTGCGCCGCCTGGCAACCACATGGACGGCCACATCTGCGCCTCCGAGGGGAGGTCGGGTACCCCAAACAAATGGCGCAGAAAGCCAGCTTGCCCCTTTCAACCCCTGTAACGCTGGTTGTATTCAAATGTGCATTGCATTGCAGAGCTTTTCATTCGGGACATCCTTCAGCTCGATGAGAATGTTCGCGTTAACACTGCCTCGTAAGCTTCGTTATATATTGATTACAACAGATTGGATCTGCTGCATTTTTTGTATTGTTGACATTTGCGTTCTATCCCTCAGTACGTCTCTGCGTGTGCGTGTCGGCATGCATGAGTGTGTATGTGTAAGGGGGAGGGGGAGACGTAGCCTTAGTTTCTTCACTGTGTGTTGTGATAACCAAGGCATTGTGTCTTGGGAGGCCATAGCTTTGTGGCTATGGCATTGCGCTGCTGGGCTCAAGGTCCCGGGTTTGGTAGCGGTCGCGGTGGCCGCATTTCGATGGAAGTGAAATACAAAAAGGAAATGATTGTGTACTTAGATTTAGGTGCCCGTTAAAAGTAATTGAGGTGCTCAAAATTAATGCGCACACTTCCACACTACGGCGTGCCTCATAATCACGAATCATAATCATAATCATAATAATCATAATCAGAAATAGCCCTCTCTAACGTTGCTTTCCTTCCCACTTACCTTTTTTTTTCATATAACAACCATATACGGTCCAGTCCATAGAGACAAATCAATTTCTCGAAAGGGGTGACTGAAAGCGACCTGAATACAACTCCTTTCGAAGCAAGTACGTACAGGCGCATTTCGGTGGCTGCGCACGATGTTGACCTCGATTAATACTTTCTCGAGGCCTGACGCTGCGAGAACTTGACCTGTCATTCCGCCTTCTGGCGTCGGGGCAATCACAATGCGGAAATTACGCGCGAATAAACTGTGGTCGCCTCGGGTGACAATTTGCGAACGTCGCGCCGGGAGACTCCATACGCAGCGATGTCGCAACATTTCTCCAGAGGTGTTGGCCCCTAGTAACCGCGGAAGACGTAACGAACGGCCCCTTGTGGCCACAGCTGGCGCTTGTCGTCTGCGCAGTGCAGACGTTCCAGCGACGCTTCGAAATCGCCCGCATGCGTTATGAACTTATACACTACACAGGGCCCTGCAGTTTGCTGCAAGCACCATCTGTCAGTGTAAGACGAACTACGTTGTTATATGAGCGAGTAGAATAATAGGGGAAATCAAAGGCTTGTTTTTTTTCATTAATTAAAACCACACATGATGCCAATGGACAATGAAGCCAAGGAACAGCTAAGCCAAGGGAAAGGGGATAATAACTGAAAGAGAACGTAAATACAACTTGCCGCAAGTGGAAGTCGAATTATCGAACCTATAGATCGAGCCACCGCGGCGCCGGTCCTCCCATATACCTTTTTGTGGGGTATTTGTGTTTGTGCACTGGATCTGACACTGGGAATGTTAGCCAGTGCCACTAACGATTATGGCGGCACATGTTGATCATTAGGTTTTTATGCTTTGTACGTGCGTGCGTGCGTGTGCGCGCGCCTTGTTTTTATGCGTTTCTTTTTTTTTTTTCTGACGTGCGGCATTATTTGGTATCGTAGGGGCTCGCTACACTTTTCTCTGCATGTTAGTGCATGCGGGGTGTACCCTGTGTCCCGTTTGTGTCGCTTAGTGATGCTTCTTGTGATGCCACCTGTGAAGTCTTGCCCGTGATGAATTCTGTGCCTAATTCTAACGACTAAAACGCGATATCCACTCCAACGTAGGAGAAGTGATGACGCAGGCAGAGGCCATATTTCTAGAACAATTGCCGTAACATATATTTTCTTACTAAAGTTCACAAAGATAAACGTACGGAATGAGAAGTATTAAGCTTGACTGCGAAGCAACGCAGCAAAGTAGATGTAGCAATTCAGTAAAAAAGAAAAAAAAAACTAGAAGCGAAGAAAACCAACATGAGAGTCCACATCTCGAGCGAAAATTTTAACACGTCGAGAAAAGTACCGCAAACGTTCTATTCACAAAATAATGGTACCTTCCAGAGTCATATGCGATATATCTATTTCGACCAAATGCCTACTATTTAATGAATTTTAACTTGGTGCATCGTAGCGTCTCTTTCACTGTAAGTCAGTCTTCTCCGAGTCAATACCCTTAACGAGGGAAAGCCACTCTTACGAGGGAAACGTAGGAAGGGTGCTGTCGCCTCGAAAGGCACACCAATATCTTTTCGTGCACCCCACCTTCCTATCGTCCACCTCCTACCGACACGTGATTGAGTGCCCTCCTGCACATCCAACAAAAATCGATAATCAAGATCTGCCCTTCTCTCCCCTCCCCCATTCCCAACCGAAAAATCCTGGCGCCGGTCCTGCTTCATATACGGAAAGCCTTGCTAAAACGAATTCTAGAAAGACACTGAGACTGACATTTCGAAATAAATTGTACCAGCACGGTGGTAGGCAGGACGTAATTCCAAACGCCTCTTGCCCTTTTTTACGACTTGTCGACATAATTCAACTTCAACGTTCCGGCGTTCACTTCAACAAAGAAAAGCACACAGTATTAGAAACTGCTATTAGAGGACCTAAGGGACACATTCCCTCCATCTACACTGCACAAATTAGAGTCAACCAAATTACTTTTTTTCCAAATTGTCTGAGTCTTCCAAGTTTTCCCTGACAATTCTAAATGTATTCCCTGACTGATCTCATGCAGCTGAGGAGAGCATTTAGAAATCACTATGCTAGTGATGAAAGTTGTGGGCGGCATTAGAACTGGCTGCTCAACTGCGCTTCGATGCAGGCACTGGCATTATTGACATAAAAAGAGTAAGAGTGCAAGCTATGGGTTGAACCTGGATCGAACCTGGATTGCTGACTTGGCTACACCTTTCATTTCTTTTTTAGTGGGCGGTCAAAAACTATTTTACAGCTAGGTCCCGCAAGCAAGAAGAAAGGAAAGCCGATTTCTTTTCCCCCGTCACGGAGGAAGGGCCTTGCTCCCGTGAGTGTTAGTCTGGTCCCTAATTTATTATTTGATATGAATGTGCGAACATTGGCCAAACCGGCGCCTAGAAACAAAAGTAGCTAGGGCCTTGCCATCTTCGTACACTCTTGCTCCGCCGTTTATTGTTTCTGTCGACATTCACATAGACTTCCGTCTGTCAATTTCCATGACCTGGCCAAGTTTTTGACAAATTACCTGACAATTCCCAGACTTTTCCAGACGGGTTGAAATTATCTGACAATTCCAGGTTTTCCAGATTGGTATACGCCCTGACAAACACAATCAGATTCAAACAAACAATTGTACAGATCCTTGGACCCCTTTATGCGACAACAAATAGAGGCATTCTTGAGACTTTCGCCCAGTCCAATCAGTCACTGGACTGGCGTGGTCCGATACTCGAGTCAGTCAGTCCAGTGACTGACTGACTGAGCAATTTCTTCTAATCCTTTAACTTTATTGCACCAGCAAGTGTTTCTTGATTAATAAACAAGATTGATTGATTGATTGATTGATTGATTGATTGATTGATTGATTGATTGATTGGATTGATTGATTGATTGATATAAAATTCAGCCCATATGCTATGCATTGTGCAAATCTTTTTCACCTTTCCAAATTCGATGAAATTTCCGCGCCCTGCTAGCCAGTGACCTCTTGTCCCGAGCATCCTGCTGTCACGTTCAGCTGCAGCGCACCGCACCGCTGCTTCGTCCCTTTCGTTCTTCAGGATGCTTGCACAACAATCGACGTGAGCGCCGCCCCTGGATTTCCCTTAGAACCTGAGCAGCGGTTGCCATGGAGCTTCACGAGCACAACCGTTGCAACTTATGCGCCAGGATGGACGGACAAGTAGACCCAAGTTGATAGCTAATAACTGCTGCTGCAGTAAAAAAGGAACCTTATTCCAAAAACCAGGGGCGTTCAAAGCGTGACGCTGTCCCACGCGGCTCGCCAGCTGCTTACGCTGAGGCTTGAAAGTCCCGCTGTCACAGAAACTAACGTTTGTATCAGAAGACAAAGCAACAAAACGCCCTCGAGCACTCTTCTTTTATAGCCCACTGGAGTTCGTTTCTGCTACGTAGCTGCCGCAGCAGTTCAATATCACAAGTCTCTACCCGCTCTTTCAGAGTTGCCCAAGACTGAATAGAGAGCGCTAGCACCGAATGCGACCTGGCGCCATCAGTAACATCGTCGGCTTCTGCCAACAGAGTCAGTGCTGCCACGAAAGAAAATGCAAGTTCTCTCTCTCTCTCTCTCTCTCTCTCTCTCTCTCTCTCTCTCTCTCTCTCTCTCTCTCTCTCTCTCTCTCTCTCTCTTTTTTTTTTTTTTTTATGTGTGGTCTTTCAACCGAGCAGTAATGCTTGGCCGAGAATTTCAAGACAAGAAGTTGCGCTCGTCTGTTGTTTAGGTGCAACCAGCAACTTGCAGCCTCGACAAAAAAAAAAAATTGCATTCAAGTATGCTTTCACCACAGTTTTGAGAACAACACCTGGAAAGGGCAGAGAGCAAGCATGGCGGTCAACTTTACACTCTATTACGAGAAATGTTATGAACATATGCCAACCGCCACTTGCGTATTCACATCCTTCATATGTATGTACCCAAATGCATAAATATTTCATTTTGATCATCTGGAGCACTGATGCAAAGATGCTGCTGGCCTGAAAGGCTCTCCAATGGCCATCTTGGCCTTGACATAGCCGCCATTCAGGTCTAACAGGAGCTGCGTCATGATTATTAGCAAGATCTCATTAAATTCTGTGTATAGCTTGGTGATCTAAACCTTTAATATGCTACATGTTGAGGCAATGTTTCAATGGCTGAATTGTTGACATGACATGCTGATGATACATTTTATGTTCACATTTAAGTGTTCAAGGTCCATAACGCTGACGTAATGAAAAAGCTTGTCAGCAAAGTGGTCACTGCCAATGAATGCATGCTTGAGTAACAAATGTGTTAGGTTCATGGCAAGAGAGTGCATGAGGCTTAGATTACAGCTTCTGAGAGGCCACAAACTATGAGCGCAGCAAAGACAAGAAAGGCTGGACATGCTGGACGGCATATACCGCAACGTTCACACATTGCGCAACTTCCACATGTGAATTACAGACCAAATTGTGACAATAACCACGCACACCAACACATTGCTTGTTATGAAGCATAACACGGAATAAAATATTTAATATATGCACCTTGTGTATACAATCCTATGTACAGTATGGGGACAAAAATATACATTTGTACAAGACTGTTGCATCGAAAAAGATAACACAAACTATACCACAACTTCTTTATAAGAAGCAATTCTTTCCAAACCTATACTACTCTTTCCCCCAGAACTTTATTTTCTAAATGTAATGACTGTACCCAGTTTGCGCTACCCCAAAATCACCTGTTGTTATCAACAGGTAACTAACAATGGCACACCAAACAAAGTTATTTGTGTGCACTAACACTATGGTACAGAAAGGCATATATAGCTCAGATAATCTGGACAAAAAAAAGCATAATCAAGGTCCAGCAGCTTAGAACGTCCTTGAGCAAATTGAGAAACTGGTTTTGACATTACATATCACACAGAAGAAAAAAAGATTACTGCCCATGCAACTCATACAGATGGTAACCCAGCGAAGCTGAAATGTGCGGCCCCGATGTTTATTGCTGGGTTAATTCCGACGATTTATTAAAGTCTTTCTCAATTACTGGTTAAGTCTGTGTTTCTTATTGAGGTGACGCACATGTTTGGCTTGGGTTTATCACATCATTTATTTGAAATGCCACAAACTGCGCTTTGCATAATCACTATCATGGAAGTGTGTAACGAGTGGTTCATTGTGTTAATCCAGTGGGTTCATCAAAGTCTTTCTGAATTATGTTAGGCCTTTGTGTTTCGTAATGCGTTAATCATAGTGTTTACCACTCAGTTATGTACCGTAGTTACCAAGTGACACATCGGGGCTGCACATTTCGTTTAAAAGAGAGGGTCACATTTTTGAACCTATAGCGAAGTCGGAGAGACTGCTGCGCGTGTACTCTGCTGTGAGAGAAACGACATCACTATCGGCCTAGCCAATGGCACGCCAGACGTTTGCGGCGAGATAACTATGTCATCATGAAATTGTCTTAACCCCGTCCCCCTCTGTGCCTCTTCCCTGCAATAATATGTAGATAAATGTATATGTTTTACATGTGTAAGCATTTCTACGCCTACCCAATGAGAAATTTGTCTGTCCATCACGTGAGACCACTGCAATGGTTCATACCCCCGCAGTAGGGTTTCTGTGGCCCCCGAATGTTTTGCCTAGGCATATACAGCTTCGCTGTAAAAGGTTTTAGACATGGTTCAGAAAGACCTTCTAATACAAAAACACTGAGCTTGATACTGGCTCTTTCTCTTAACTAGTGTGTGTTCATCATTATCCAAGCCCTAGACCGGAGGCATTCTTTCAGTGAAGCTTAATTCTACCCCTCTCCATCATCAGCCTGCAGAAGAGCTGTAATGCTCATTTTCGGGGTTGTTAATAAACTTTTTAAATATGACAATGGTACCAAGATCAGAGGATCACTGCTGGTAGTGTTCTAAACTGAGAACTGACAGTTTTCTAAGCAAGACACGCCTAGCTTCGAGCATTCTTGTGGCAGCATTATCAACACTCTTTTCAATGAAATACGTCTATGACCTACGAGTGAAAATATCATAAACAAAGGAGAATCCAGTAATGAGTTCAGAGCAATAATATATGTATAGGTATATACACACACAACACACAGAATGTGTGCTTGAAATTATGCAGCATCCAATAAGCAACCACAAATGTTTTTGTGTGACTTGACTCTTAGTCTGAGTGCTCGAGGTTGCTCTCACTTAAGGGCTGGGAGTGCAACAGAGATATGACAATTCCAGCCATGTGCCTCCTCTCACTGCTCAGGGAGCAGCTGAATATTCAGCTCAGGCAGGCTTTCCCCTGGCTCCAACGACAAGGGGCCTCTGTATCGCTGCAAACCAACTTGGAGTACGGTAGGAACCAATCAAATGTACCATAAGCTTCACATGTGACCTAAATTGCGTAGTATAAAGTAAGCCACAAGAACCACAGAATGGATGTTCTTACAAAACAATAAACCAAAAGCAGACTGGCAAGTAGTCCAAGACAGAAGCTGGCAAAGAATAGCTTTGACTTGCTCAAGGACATGCTAGAACAGCAGGACCCTCGATATAGACCTGAGCCTAAATGAACAGTGTAAAATATCAATGCTTTTTTGAAAAGCCTTTTCAGTACTTCATTCCATAGCACTACTATTACAATGACTGCAGGCAACTTGCAGACGTACAAAAATGTGCATCACATTCTAAGTGATGCCAGTTAAACAAAGGCACACCCTTTCACCGACAAGTTTCTCTTGCGAGCAATGCCCATAACAAACGCCTGTTCACAACAACTTGCATGCATCAAACAAGATGCACTCACTCCTAGCTGGCACCAAAAAAGGCAGCCCACACAGAGTCGGGGCAAGTTCAATAGAAGTCAAAGAAAAATATTGTCAAGTTTGATTAGATGTTTAAGTTGGCCCCTGAGTCAGAATGATGGCAAAACCCTCTCCCACCTTTAACACAAAGAATAACACTCTCCTATAAATCAAGAAATCAAAATTTCATTTCAAAGAAAAGCGCACTAAAAGCGCATGAAACATACAAGTCACTGCTTAAAATGTCACGTCTACAGTACGCTAACAATTGTAGACGTTGTTAAGCCTGACAGTGAAACATCTTCACTGCAATAGCAGAGCAACTCCAGACACACAGAGAGCATGGTGTGAGAAAGACCAGATAAGGTTAGCGCTCAACACTGCAGAACCTTGTTGATGCACTCTCAGTTAATATGGCTTCATGGTTTGTACATTCTCAGCAGGAAACTCTGAACCCTATTTCATATCATACAAGTTGAATCCTAAGCTCTCCTTTATATCTCTTCTTTGTCATTTCTCTTCATTTAAATGCATCAACAAGGATCTACAAGAGCCACTACATGCAGCACTAGCCTCTCTTACTACATCCTGCATATCTTCTGCACACATCACCAATAGACACAACGCCCACTGGCCTATGCCATGTCTCTGGGCTTCATGGCATGTTTCCATCACAATCACTTGGCTGCAGTCGCAAAGCTCATCTGAGATGCCTTAACTAGCACACAACTGATAGCAAACAAAGCTGGTGCAGCTAGAGCACAACCCTGGTTTTTTTTCTCATGTAGATGATTTGCAGTAAGGAACACCATCAGATGGCAAGCTGTGTGTAAAAAACAGGAACATTTTACAAAGAACAGCAATAGTCAAAAAGTTTGTTCATGAACACTTCCAAAAGTCCAGCCTTGTCAAAGTTACGTCAACTGGCTCTCCATTACACTAAACCCTACCACTGCGAGAAAGCACAAGAACTACAGATCAGCATTGGGTCATGAGAGAGCACAGAAAATACTGACAGCTTTTAAGATAGCTTGGCTCAAACACAAACCTTCTCAAGATGGCGTGAAGTTACAGAGATAACTATTGCAAGACAGCAAAACATAAGTCTCACACTCACATGCGATTACAACAGCAGATTTAAGGAACGAGTGACTAAAGCCCAGGAAGAGTTAGCGAATGACACAGTTTGTATAATATACGCTATGGAAGTGCCGTATGGGAGACAGGCTACACTAATCTAAAAACGTAGCCCCTAAGCAGGTCTGTCACTCACAAATACATTACAAGACAGAAAACACGCTATAGTACACGACACATGGCAATTCGCTTAAAAACAACTAAAAACAGCACTCACTGCACAGACATTTAACATTTCTAGGCTCTGCAGCATGCTGGAGAGCAAAACATTCCCCACTTCGCCTATGACAAGGCGCATCAAAGATACTTTAAACAATCACAAAAGCGCCGCACAACCTCATTTAAAATGCCTCAAGGACAGTGAGGAACCAAAAGAAAGAATGGCACTGTATACAAGTGTGGCACTCTCTTGTCACACTGGCCTAAATATTGCATGGTACACAAGACTACATCATGCCCAAACACCACAACCTTGCATTAATCAGCACCTCTGAATGAGCATTGTATGTGTACCTTGTGGCACCCAGTTTGGTACAAGAAACAGAAAGCTCTCATCAAGGTCTGTCAGCACCTGCTACAAGAGTATGCGCATTAACCAGTGCAAAAAAAAAGGAGGGGAGGGCAACACAATTTGCTGGGAATGCTTAGGATTTGCAGGATCTTGTGAATGACTTGCAGGTAATTGTGGTGCAAGGACTGAAACTGATTTGGAAGTAGCAGCTGCTCCCAACAAACAACAGTATGTAGTGCTTGACCATTCATTCTCTTGACAAACTAAGTGACTGGTAGGAACATACAGGCACTGGTGATTTCAGTCCACGGTTTGTTATTACATGATAATGTTTAGTTATTTAAGAACAATGATGATGATCGCCAGAAATTTTCTTCGTCAGTTATTTTTGACGTGAAGCTTGATTCAGAGGCTGCTACTGGCGAGTAAAATGTCATTAGTACCAGCGATGATTTATCAGCTCCTCCAATGCCACCACCACACTGAGTAGGTTAGAGAAGTCAATAATTTCAAACATTGCAACATTGTGTCTAAACTGGTTTTGCACAAAATGATCAAAAGCAGTAATCATTGTATGAGGCACTGCTATAAATGTACCGTGCTGTACCTCATCGGATAGCAGCAGTCCACTGGCCCTGCAAGATCCAACAACTTTATCACTGGCAGACGACACTAGAATTGATGGCGGGAAGACAGCTAATCTCACTAACAGGCAAACATGACAAAACCTCTGTTGCCGCACATATTACTTATAGAAGAGCGGAGAATTTCAACGGGTGAAAAAAAAATGTAATGGGAGGAAGTTTTCGTGTTGCAATATCCTGTATAAGTGTGGTGCATTTTAAATGTGATAATGCCTAAACACACAGAATACTGGCGAGAGAGTCTTGGTTCAGTGCAGGTCTCCTTCTGTCCTAAAATGCCACTATGATCCAATGGACTTGTCAATCCCTTTCAGATCCACTTCCTAAAGCTGGAATGAAAGAGGAAAAAGAAAAAGCAGTGTTGTAGCGAAAAGCTATCTTCAAGTGACCCCAAGACAAGCAGCAAAATATGACTGTGTCGGAGTACAGTTGATTTGTGTTAATCCAAACTTCTCACAAGTTACAGCAAGCAAAGTGCCATCTCTAGTTTCCTTTTTATTTTCTTCTTTAAGTGAAGGTTGCTATTAGTGTATGCCACCATTACTGTACACTTGTGGTGATGCCATGCGAAATTCCAGATCAATGTACTTGCTTAAGCCAACAAATGATTACACTTGTTGAAACCCTATTCTAGTAACACCTCAACTTGTTTGTTACTGGTAGAAGTGTGCTCATTTTCGGTGCTTATATCTCTTACAATTTTATTTCAGGACATAGCAGTCGGAACGTATACTGCGATATATAAAATTATAGCCTGATCCTTTGTGTTTGGAATTAGTCTATAGGATTAATAATTGCTCAGATCATTTTTGAGAATTCTTATGTGAAACTTCAAAGAATCATCGTAAAGAACACACATGAAAGTAATAACTTACTATTTTTAGTATAAGCACTGAAAGCGATAAGAAGATAAAATATACAAAATATGCACCTGGTATCTAGTTCTCAGCTTTTGTAACTCAGATCACACAAAAAAATTATTTTGAAGATTTGCTCGCGCATACAAGCCACAGTGATGCCCGTACCATGCAGAAGTGCAGTAGCTTCGCAAATGTGAAAACGGGTACTGTACAGGGAGCATTTCTTTTCACTCATTGCAGCAGGCACTTGGTTTGTTTTTATGGCATTCTTTCGGCTCGCAAAGCAATGGTTTTCAGGTCAGGGGGCACGCAGAAGCCTTCTCATACTCGATTATTGTGTTCGATCAGCTTTTCCGTGCAACAACGGTGGTCTAGTTTGCATTCAACTGGCACGTGAGCCCCTACATGCTTTGTTCAGTACCTTCAAAGTGCTGTATAGTAATGTGGAGTGTTGCGCAATACTGTACAGCAATGAATAAGGGCACTTGGGCAGGTGTGGTTCAAATGTAAGAGATTAGACAGCCAGCCAAGTTTCGGTTGAAGTTTGGTCTGAAATCGGCTGTGTGCTCTTGTGTGAGTGAGAACCTCACACAATGGGCAGGATTTCTCGTAATAATTTGTACATATCCTGTTGAAGCAGTGATGCATAAAAGCAATCCATGGTGGAGAAAATAAAGTTGCACTTGATATTAGTCGAACACAGATATCAAAATAACATGCAATCATGAGAATACACCGTTGTATGGGACATTAAAATAGTCTATACGTTGGATCGTAAAATTGACAGCCTGAGACATGCTTCTGTGTCTTCAAGGCTGGTGTCACTTAAAAATTACATTGCCGAGTCATCCAAAGTGCAAATTTTGTGTCTATTTATTGAAGAAGTGCTAGGAGCAGTAGAGGCTAGTTTCAAAGATAACTCCAGTCAAAGCTTGTCAAATCTGACAAATAGTTAAAAGTACAGTTGTTATTTCAGAAGGTGCATTATGCTGCTAGAAGAATTCAAATGGAAATGTTTAACATTGTGTAGAACAACTGTTGATCAATTGATCAATTTCTATAGTCACGGCAACAAAAGAGTTAAACCAACATTAAGGAGACACTGTAAAGCTTTCCCAGGCAGTGCTTATTGAAACTCAAATCAGTTTCTGAGATTCACTGGAGACAGATGCAACGGAAGTTACAGAAATTGGCTCACATGATTATCGGTTGTTCAATTGACAAATATTTAAATACAAACAAATGAAATGCCATCCCCAACAAGAGCCAGTTGCACGTGCATAGTGTAAGGTCATACCACGGATGGTTTTCAATAACCATGGTAACGAAACTGCTACCATGGTTATGACAACAGCCTAAATACAGAAATCTTTTATGTATAAGCATCCACGTGGCCACTCCTTATCTCTTCCATGAATACCCACTAAACTAGAGTATACCATATACTCTGTGCCCTTCTGTTAAACTGAACTTCCGGTGAAATATTCTTCCCATGTATATTTAGGTTATATTGTCAAATGGCAAGCAGACCAAGATATTGCTCACACTGTCATGGTTTAGTGATGGTGAAGAAAACACCAGCAGAAACAATGAATAATGAATATAATGCATTAATTAGTTAATGTTGCTGTCAATTTGATGACAATGTCCATGAAGTTTCAGATACACTAAGCGTATATTGAGCAAAAGCAATAACCTTATAACAGTGGCTATCCAGTCAAAGCGGTCATCGGCAAATGTAACACATTGCATAAGTGGTAATACAGTCAATTTCCATTCATGTCACTATGGCTATCTTGCTTTTTCGGTGAAATCAATTTCAACCAAAGGTCCCGGCGACCAACATTTCTAATAGCTTCAACTTTCACTATTTTGATCCTGAAATTGGCCTTCACTGCATAATTCGAACCTGACCAGTCAGTGTGCATGCGCCCGAACACCATGGTGAAGCAGCCCCTATAGTGGCAGTGGTAGTCTCGGAATAGCTTAAGTGACCGTGACTGTGTTGAACACACGTCATCTCCCGTCAAAAACCCCATTTCTGGCCTGCCCTAGGAAGATTTTCAAATAATAACCGTAGCTTACAATGTCTGCTTACGGTATTTACTCGATTCTAATACGCGCCTTTTTTTTTTCCAGAACAAGTGGGCCTAAAATTGTGCAATAGGATACGAAACCAAAACTGCCTTTGCACCGTTTGTACACTTTACCGTAAAACAGGAATGTATTGCGGATGAGCTGACTTAAGGGAGCCGGCCACCATAGTGCAACACATGCTAGACTCTTGTCCATTTTTCTTTGGGTGCACATTAGATTTCTACATTGTTTAAGAGCTTTAATATCACACTTTACATTATTTTGACACTTTGGACACATAGAAAACGAACACGTGTTTGATTCGGGGGCAGGTTAGAATTGGGCGTATACTGCATACATAATCAGCAGTGTATTTGCCGCTTTCTTCTGCATACTGCTGAACTTCACCTGCTGAATAATTCGACCCCTTTCGTCGGTCCCATCAGGGTAAAATTAACAGAAATCGATTGCGCCATGTAAACAGATTCCTGTACTTCATCACTGCTGCTCACCACTTTCAGGGCTCCCATCTGTCCCATGCCCAAACTGGAAAGCGTCGCCACCACCAGGTGACGTCTCCTCGCCAAAGACACTGCCATCGTCCCGCGCCCATGGCGCACCGCTGCCACTCCCTCCGGCAGATGATGCAAACGAGCAGGGTGAAAAGGAACGCTCCTCAGATCCCGCTGCACTCGATGAAGTGCGCCGCTTGCCTCGAAGCATCGACACTCCCATGGTTGGGCGTGCACGTGGCGTCTCTGGCGTCTCGGGCCTTGCTAGAGGCGCTGACCCAGGTGGTGCAAACACTTCGGCGTAGCAATGTGACGACGACGATGACGTGACAAAGCTGCCCGCCGAAGTGCTGCTGTTCAGGCTGCTGCTACTGCCACTTTTGTGTGTCAACGGCGATGGCGATGACTCTTCAGGGACCTGCGAAAGCCAGCACCCACCGCAATAACAGGAACATGGTTACTCTCACTGCATTCACCAAAGGTGCACCCATTCCATAGTGGTGGCCATGAAATGTTAGTCCCTTCTTGGGTCCTATCAGTCACTTGTGCTTTTGCAACATTACACTGTAAAGCATGCCTAGCGGTGTAGGGGAAGCATAAATGGTGTCAATAATAGGGTATCCTTTCCCAGATACAGATGTTGATCACAGATTAAAGGGCACTGTTAGAAGTGATGGCGACCTTCATCTGCATGTTCGTGCCGCTACCACAGCTGCATGCAGATGCAAAGGTGTGGCAACAATGCATGCAAAAATTTTTCATGCTCTAAAAACATGTGAAAAGTGTCGCATCATCACAATTAACGACTGGCTCTGATTCACATCAGAAAGAGTAGGTAAGCATGTGAATACACAGGATGTAGTATCAGTTCAACTTCACATTAGGTAAGCTAGAACAAACAAGACACACTGCATGAAAGGAAAGAAGGACAAGTACTGTAGTGCTTGCCATACACTTGTCCAGTCTTTCCTTCAGGTGTCTTCTGCCTAGTTTTTGCTTGGTCAGCCTCAGCTCGGCCAGTAAACTCCACCTCTGCAGGTTAGCTGTCACAATTGCATTTTAATGTGGTCTATGAGCCACGCAAAATATTTAGACAATACTTTAATAAAGCAACATGCAGTGAACCATACTGTCTATATTGTGAAGTCATATTCCCCGATTTTCTAGGGCAATTTATGGCGACACATGGGTACACATCACCAGAAGTGCATGCATGAGCCCTCCTAACGTCAGTCATCATTTGTAGATCCTCAAGTGTCCACTTGATGTCATCTGAACTACACATCAGCGTCCTGCACGACAAAATAGTGTAGGAGGAAATATTCAGGCCCTACACTCATATTCAGGCCCTACACTTGCTTACTCCACGGTGGTGTTAGAGTGCATTATGTGCAAAATGCTTCACAACATCTGCAGCATACTAATTTATTAAATCATAGAGTCTATATATACTGTTAACTCAAACGAAAGTTCAGTGCAAGCACAGCCTTAAAGAACATCGCTTAGTCTTGAGCTTTCAAACAATTTGTATCAACTATTTTTTCAAGGGTGTGAAAAATAACTATTAATAACATGTCCCTATAAACATTATCCTAAGAAGTGCTATGTTCACAGGTGGTAACTACTCAGCACACTTTATAAAGAGCTACCAGATGGCACTTTCTTCAAGCCACACACACACACACACACGACGATTCACTGTGATTCACAGCACTCACCTCTGCAGGTGAAGACGACACTGCAGATGCAGATGCTGACGACTTCAGTAGACGGACACCAGCAGAGCGACTAAGCTTAGGCGACCCATACATGTCTCGTTCTGCAGTCAGTTTCTTTCGCTCAAGTCGCGGCGAACGTAAGATGTTGGACAGGCCCTCACGTGTCGAGGAGGCAAACTTCTTGAGGAACTTCGGTGAGTGAAAGAAACGACTTGATGTCTTGGTTGGTGTGGGGGATGGCGCTACTTGACAACAAGCTGATGCAGGTGTGGAACCCGCTCTTAGGAAAGACGAAGACGACAGCTTCTCACCTCCACTTCGTGGCGTTCGTTCAACACCTTGTGATGGACTCGGGGCACTACGGGGGACCCAAGGGTCAGTGCCCGCCTCCTCGGGATGGGGCGGTCTGGACCGACCCTGGTGGTACTGAGAAGGAATGACGTCCGGCCTCTGTGATGGGTAATCAAGTGACGCATAGTCCCGAAAACTGTAGTCCGGTGACTGCACACACCCCTCCAGAGGAGAACCGAGGTCACTACTGCCTACCGATGAAAGCGGAATCATCAACTCCTGCTGGGAGCCTCTCCACGAATTTCGACGATTTGTGTAGAGGTCCTTTATCTCTTGGCTTGTGGCACATCGTGGCAGAAGAGAATTAGTGAGCACTGGCAGTGGCACCGGGGACGTGGCTGGACTATCCGAGAGAGCAGCAGGATCTGGAGAGGACGACGCCGATGGCGATTTCTTAAACACCCTGTTGTACTCTCGGTCAAGCAGCGTCTCACCCTTTGGCACCTGCATCTGTGGAAAGCTATCCGCAGTCTTGCTTCGCGACAACTTGGAGGAGTCTGACGGGTGGCGTTGCACAGCACGAGACAGCGCTGGGGACGAAGGCGCCAAGGTCGGCAATCTGGCTGGATTGCCAGGGTTGGCTCCGAGGATCTGTTCACTCGGTGGGGGCAAGCCTGAGCAGGCCGGCGTGGACGGTTCCTTGGTGCTGCTGCTGTGCTTGAAGGAAACATTCACATAAAGGCCAGACGGAGGCTTTGACTTAGCAGTACTGAAATCTCGTTTCGCTGGCTGCACAACACCTAATGAATCACTGTATCTATCCCAGGCACCTGATAACCTCTGCTTCGCAGTTAGGCTGCATGTCGAGCCATCACTGCACTCTGAAGACAAATCCAGTGGCGGAGGGCACAGCACCGGTGGCGGAGACTTGGACGACTCGCGATTTCTGGGCAGTGAGGAATTTGATACACTCGTCGTTGGTGGCTCACCGGTGGTTCGTCGTGGGGAAAGAGTGGCTGACCTGTCTGTCAACTGTGGGGGCACCATGGCTGAGCGCAGAAATATAGTTCTGGGCATGGGCTTTGGAGACGGCTGTCTCGGCCTGTCCAAAGGTGCTGGTGCTAGGCTGATTTTGTGGCTAGAAAATGATGAGGATGACGATGCTGGATTGTACATCTTGCTGTCCAGCAGCGCGTCTTCATCACTATCACTTGCCCAGAGGCATGGACCTAGTGTTGCAAGGGGAAAGCAGTAAATAGAAAGCAAATTATCAAATTATCATCATCAGAGTCTAAACCAAATGTAAGACAACAGTTTTACCCAATTACTGATATCCTGTTGCCCAAACCACACCTGTTCATAGCCATAGATAACCAAATCTGATCACTCAGCCTGACGATCCTCTGCCAACCACAACTGCATGATCCTTTTCTCTATATCTATTTTCCTGAAATATCCCATTAGTTATCTTCTGAATGTTCTGCATAGGTTGCTAAACTCCCTTCTTTCTATCCCTCCCTATCTGATGCCCTTCTAATAGAAATATTAGAAAAATGTCACCCTTGCAGCATCGTCAAGGTAGTTTCGATAGCACAAACTACAAACCTGAAACTACAACTAATGTGAAATTTTGCAGAAGTTGGCCTTTATTGTATGTTTTAAAATAAGGCGTAGCAAAAAAGTAATGCCTCTTCACCTGAGTAGTTCGGATAAAGTTTGGCTGCCTGCTGAAGCTTGGTTAACCATCTGAAAAACAAGAGTGGGTTATCAGCAGTGTTCAGCAGTGTACATCTTGCAAGTTCTCTGATTTTCTACACACTGTCCACCGGAGAGCTGAACCAGGCACACATTTACTTTATTTATTTGCTTGTTTAATGCAGAAAAAAGAAGGACATACTATATGTGCAATAAAGTCACACAATCACAATACATACAAATACAGATAACTATTTCTACACCTGTATGCGTGGTAAAATATGTACCTTATGGCATCAGCCTAATAGGCACACATCACAGCATATAGCATATCTAGAAGTTCCATTGAAATAAATTGAGCAATATCAAAGACATGCATATGCCGACATAAGTAACACTGGTCGAATATCAGACATTGAGAAAACAAAAGAGAACAAACATCCACTTTGGAATGACAAAAGTAACCACGTCAAAGTCAGGTCTAGGTAGAGGATCAGAACAGCGAATGCAGACACTACGCAGCATCTGTGAAGAAACAATTTACTACATGTCTTACAATATTTATAAAACGGTGTTCCCTAAAAATGTAAGCATGTTTGTTGTTATCAAGGCATTTTGATACATTACGTTTCTGGCAGCCTTTATCCGATGGGCACATGCTGAGAAAAGTGAATGCTAACAACTTGGGAAAGAATGAAATTGAAGGTGCAGCACTTCTGAAGTGTTATTGAAACTTCAAGCTCCTCAAGGTGGAAATAAAGAACAGGTAAGACATGTTCTCAGTTGTTGTGTTCTCTGCACACACTAGTATGAAGGTAATCCCCAAGGCACCAGCACAAGTAAGAGCACAAGGCCACATTTCACTTTTTTTCCCCCAATGCTTCAAACACATGTAGTTAAACTATCTGCACATTTTCAATAATTTTTATTTTAACTAGCCTCAAACAATCAATTATAACTACCAGTTCATGCAGAAATTTTCCTTTGGAGGTAGTTTAAAGCTGATAAACAACATCACCAGCAGTTTAACTGTAATTGCACATTTAAAAAAATTCTTGCAGGAGAATGAACCCTGGACATTGAATTAGAAATGCCACTTCACAAACAAGATTTCGGAGGTTGTCTTAGGGTTTCTTGGAACAAATTGTGCATAAGGCCGAAATCTCTACAGCTGGCGAACACGAGCAGTATGTGCAGTAAAGTATAACCGTAGTAATGCCCAAACTCACCTTGACGTGTCTGCTTGGGACTCTGTCGCAAAATAAAAAGTATTTTCGCAGTTGGAGAGCTTGAAGGCACTACAGCAAAACAGAAAACATGGTACTCTTCAGAAACAGAGATAACATGTGAAACAAACAATCAATAGGTCATAAACCACTGCTACAGTGCTTTTAAATAGTTCCATCTGACCGAATTCCCTATGCCAAAGTATCCCGACAAAGCTACTCTGATCAGTATTCCACCCTAGTACTTTGCCTTAAAATAAAACGTTGTAACACAATTCACTGTTGGTTTTCTTACAGGCCAACAGCAAGTGCTTTCCAACATGTTTGTGCAGGACATGAAGTAAAAAGATTTCTTTGACATATATGGCAACCAAAAAAAAAATGGATTTGCCTTTCTTAACTTCTGTCATACAACGAAGCAATAGACAACACAGCATAGGACTCCAGTTATCCAGGAAGTTTAGTCTGAGTGCTTACCAGTTTTTAGATTTACAGTCGGGCGCAAGGGACACCACAAAACCAGGCACATACAGCAGGCATTCTGCTTTCTGGTCCTGAAACCAAGTGGCAAAAGTTAAGCAATCAGCACAGTGTCAAAAAAGCAGGAGGAGAACACAAAGCACAATTCGATGAACATTCTACCAAGCTTTCTTTTAAAGGTGATGCTGGTTTCTTGATGCCGTTAGCATTCGCAGGTTACAGCTGAGCTGTGGAAAACATCGTAATAGACGACTCTGGTTAGCATGCTCTGAACGCTCAGTGCACAAGTGCCTTAGCAATTCTGTACCCACCGGAATGCAGCCACAGTGGCCAGAAGTCGAACCTGTGACCTCGCGATTGACAGCAGAAAGCCTAAAGCCATTGAGTCATCACTGCAGGTAGGTCTTACCTCCAACATGAAGAATACTGGCAAGGCAAGCGATCCATTATAATGACTCAATAGGTAATGGCAATCAGCTGCTAAGCACAAGCTCACAAGTTTGATTTCCGGTTGCTGCGGCAACATTCCGATGGAGGCAGAATGCAAAACCCTCCCGTACTGTGCTTTGGGTGCCTGCCAAAGAACTCTGGGCGGTCAAAATCTATCCAGAGTCCCACACCGCAACATCTCTTGTCATAGCCTGCGAGTTGCTTTGGGATGTCGAGCCACATAACTACATTTCTTTTCTGTGAGAAAAGAAGGCGACATTGCTTGACATACAGCACACACAGCATGAAACTTTTGCCATTATGGCAGCATTAGTTCGGAACAGGAACCATGACAACGGAGATAGGAGATGCGCACCTGGGGAGTGGCGTAGAGGAAGAGCTGGGGACCCCGGAGGAGGACCCAGCGGCGGCGCCAGGGAGGAAGGGCTGCCATCGCTGGCGCCGCCGTCCTCCCCCCTGCTAGGAGGGGCGCTGCTTGCTGCTGCTGCTGCCCCCCCCACCAGCGCCGAAGGAGCCACCCTTCGCACTCGGCCACCCCCAGCTCCGGGCACGGCACCCCGCGATTCCCTGCAGACAGACAATGGCAGCAGCCGTAGCGGCAGCAGCCACAGTTAGCCACAACGCCTCATTCAAGAACACGGCACCTTGTTCTGAGCACACACTTCATGAAGATGACTTTACTTCAATGTGTTTAAGGCACGGGATGATACCAGCTCATTTTGGAAGTGGTGGCGCAGCACAAACAATGACGAGAGAATGAAAGATGACCCGCCAACCCTCAGCTGTGCTCAGCTGCCCACAACATGTCTGTTAACTTGAATTACACTGTGGCCAAGCACAGGGGGAAAAAATGGAGAAAAGACAAATAATAAATGGAAGTTTTTACTCTCCACGTGTCACAACCGATTGAAGAGAATACTAAGAATTAAGGTTGATAAAGCTATGTATGCTTCTGCTGTGACTTGAGGCGACTGAAAGGTCTGGGCGTTCTTTTTTCTTTAGTTCGTTACTTTTATTCTTTTTCTTAATTTGTTTCCTGAGCACACGTGCAGGTAATTTAAGAAATTAACAGATGTGACTCTATGCGTCCTTGCAGAATGTTTCCTTATCTCTCTGCCCGAAAACAAGGCAACATACCACACAAGGCAACCAGAAATGTCAACAATGCGTCAGAAACTTGTGATTTTAGAGAGATTGTCAGAACTAGGACAAAGCCAGCCTCCCCATCCTAATACTGGGTGTATGCTCTGATACCTGCTCAAATTTGACATTATGCAACAAAAACAAAGCACAGTAACACATGGGAATTGGCACACTATCATTTTTCATATTGCAATATACTTCTCGACTATGCGTTTTATAAGCTTGTAGATTAAGAGGCACCTTATGCAACACACATTCCGTATAAAGCTGGGAGCCAGTTCAATACTGACTTCACATATCAATTTATATTTGAGTGCAAAACAAAGTACGAACCTAAACTTTCATGGCTGACAAGGTTCACTTATACTAAGTACAATAGATGAGGAACAAGCTAAAGTAAACACACTTTCTTGATTTTGCAAGGCACTGATATGATAGAACTTTGAGGTTGTTCACTGAAATCACTATAGCAGTAGTGACATCATGGCTCTTAAGATGCTTAACTAGCAATGCAATGTCTTTAATTTAACAAGGCACTGCAATATAAACATTTAAGCAGACATGGACTGCTCCAAGATTTGCCAGTGAACACGACCCACAATCTCTCAACTATAATGACAGATTAAACGCTTACGTGGGACAACACTTTATGCTGGCTATCACTTGTAATGCAAGACCTGCAGAGTTAATGTTAGTGCCTTACTAGTAAGTAGTAGGTGACTTAAATTCGAAAATACTTGCCTAAGAATGCTTAAGCAACTGTCCAGAAGTGACGAAAGCATGTGTACAAGTATACAGGTGGTTAGGCTAAGCCTAACAACCATCATGGAAAGTAGTAAAAGCAGCAATGAGTGAGACTTTTGTGCCTGTGAAGTGCTTACAGCTAGTGAATGAAGGAGGTATGTGTGTGTTTTACATTCATACTATTATTTTGATTACTTTCAGTCATAGTGCAAATAGTATAACCACAGTGGTCTTGGCAGTTGTGGTAAGTAACCTCAGAGCCTAATGGCATGAGTGTTTTACGCCTCATATTGTAACAGCTAAAAGAGAAACAACAGAGCTGCATGAGACCAAATGACAGAATGCACGCACAATCAGTCAAATACAGACACTGCTCCTTCTTCTCCCATGTACTTTTTTAGCTTTTTGCTTTCTTTATTCACGGCCTACAATGTGATGCAACACTATCTCACCCAATTTAATATCTTTCTCAGCTTTTGTACGCATCATTTTCTCCACAGTCACGAACACCTGAACCTCAACTTAACATGCGCTTAACTTTCACAACTTGTTAAAATAAGTACAGCTTGAGTGCTAAAAATATGAAAATTCAACGCTCGCCTTAATCATACTTACTGCACACAAGTTTCAAAAGCAACTCTGATTAATGTGCATTGGCTCCCTTCTATGCATGCATGTGGATGTTCACACACACCAACACATTCACATGTTATAACATTGCACAGTTCACAACGTTTACAAGACATATACTCTCTTGTACCATGTCACGAAATGACAGTTGCACGTCACCACGGAATTCACTTAATAAACAACCACGACATACACACGTAGACACTGTACCCACACAGACACTGAACCCACATAAAACGCACACAGGGAAACAAATAACAATAAATGCAAAGATAGTTCCAGAATGAAGAATAAAGTTGGCAGTACACTTGACTGTTAGAAGACTACCACTGTTCTGTCAGATGCCTGTGAGCAAGTCTTTACACTGCTTCGTAAAATGATTTGCTATCCAAAAACACTCTTGACTATATTACAAAAATTGGCTATGTACCAAAACGATAGCCAAAATGGAAAGGAAAAGAGAAAAAAAAAAAAGAGGTTGAGAAAGTCAGCTCGTACCAACCATCAACACACTCACCTAGTGTGCTCTCTGAACATTGTGTCTTTGTGTTCATGGCTGGAGGCTGTAATGGCAAGTGTAAAAAAAAAGGCAAAAAGAAAGAAAAATCTATGTAAAACAAAACACAGTGACCCAAACAGCCAAGAAAGGAAGAACAGCAAGGAAGCAAAGAAGCATTCTGAGAAGAAAGCAAGCACAACAAAACAAACACAACAAAATACACACTGCAAGCGAGACAGACATGTAAAAAAATGCTTGCACATTTGAAGACGCACAAAAAAATGATGAAAAGCACAAGCTAACATACAAACAGCCAGCTGCTGCATGCACCTAGTCACAATGTCCCTACAGCTTTCCTGACACACACAGTGACTGGCAATTTGGCCACAAGGAAGCTGAACGAAATAGAGAACATACGGGAACAAACATAACAATTGATGTGGACTGCTAGAACTGTAACCCTGAGCGGTCTAACATGTACAAGTTATGGAAAGTAAGCGTTCCGTCTCTTTCTCTCTTTTCCCAATGTAGTTATCTTCCATTAATTCGATCCTTATGGGACTAAGCGTTTTGTATGAATGAACAAACAGCACTCAAATTAATGAACTGATTTTTTTTTTTAATAGCTTGAAGTAGTCTGTTATCGTAGACAGACTTCTCTAAGACAGTATTATGACAACTGCACATGTCGCTATTGATCAATGGCCCTCGGATCTCAAAACTATCACAGGGGCTGACAAAATTCTTAGAAGAGACATCACCCAGGGCACCGTGCATATTGTCATCATCACTACAGGACGTGTTCGTGTCAACCATCTGTACTAGACAGTTACAGTTGGGTCAGCAATTAATTTCTTTTTCTTCTCTTCCTTTGTATTTGGCTATTTAGTATTTTTTGTCATTGTTAAACAAACAGCTAATTACTACTACAGCAGGACAGGTTGCTACCATCACTGTCATCACTTCGGAAAGCACAATTTTTTTAAGTCTGCTGAATTTTTTGTGTTTTTCAAGCTTTTAGCAACCACTGCGCGCATGAGGGGGCATCAGTGGAGGTCAAATTACCCAAAGCAGCATGCTTTCACGTTCAAACTAAATGAGTTTTCCTTTCATAGCCTAATGTGTGGTTTCTTGCCGGGACATTCCAATGCATTCAAATTAAGCACAAAGTCAAATTATCTGAGGTTGAATTAATGGGAGTTGGCTGTATAGGGTGACAAAGGCTTTGCGAACATCTCCCATACGTATATTATGTTTCCTGCCAGTAATAACTTAAAAGCTGAAACACAAAAACAAAAACACAGACAAACACACGCACGACATGCACTGTTTCCAATTCTACAAACATGTCATTCTGGGTGTGAAGCCTTCGTCACAAGGCCACTTGAAGCATAAATGCCGTTGAATCTTGGCTACATTGTGCCGTTGTCAAAGAACTTCTGGTGCTCAAAAGGTCTATAAATTTTGCCTACCTCCTCAGAGCTTCTGAGCAAAGCTGATGCAAGAGCAGGTTGACTAAACATCCAGGAGCCAGCTACAAACACACAAGCAGCTGCTTCATTTCTTTTTACAAGGCTGTAGACATGTGCGCATGTGTGTTTACTTGTACACCTGTGTGTGTGTGCATGTGCTTCCAATGTAGTGTATCTCCGTGACTGCAAACAGAACTTGTCTTGGCTATCAGCGCAGACTGCTTCAGCAAGACTAATCAGGTTCACGGGCACAAGAGTACTCAGCCCACACATCACAACCACAAAGTTACTTGTAGTTCCTTTGTTTTCAGCCTTGTGCATATAGCCCCAAGTAATGTGCAAAAATGTACACCAACTGGAAAATTGAATCTTTTTTCTGCATTCATCAATGTTACGCCCTCTGCGCATGCTACGAAATGCGGCTTAACCATGCCAGAGTTTTCAAATCTGTACCAAAGCAACTCGTACTAAATACCACACCTCTGAAACCTTTTTCTTGTGTTACTCTGCTATCAAGATGAAAATGTAGATGAGTATTGACCACACTGAACAGTTATAACTTAAAGACAAGGACCCAAGCAAAGATGCAGGACAAACATAGAAGTCTATATGTACAGCATAATTTCTTTTGTCTTTGCCCTTAAACACAAACTATATATGATGCTAGTTTACTCAGCCTTTGAGAAATCCTCTTATGCTTATATAACTCCAGCAGATGCTTCATTAATTTATTTACAAGATAAAGAAACATGAATGCACGACAGAAAATGAAGTGTCAGGGATAAGCTTTAGTTACCAGAAGTAAAGAAATTATTATTGGACTAAAGGCTTTGTAAAACCTTGCAAAACTAAGTAAGGTTGTAAGTTCGCCTGGCTGATAGTAATCACACAAAATGATGGGGGCAGTTCCAAGACGGGACTCTGAAAGAACTGTATCCCATACATATTATTTGTCCCAAATCCCTTCCTCCTGCTGGTCCCTTTGTTTTTCCATAAATTAAATTATCTTGACCTGTAGACATAAGAAAATGGTTGGCTTACATAGAACAAACAGTCAACAGCTGAGGCAATTGTGTGAAAGAAGATGAAAAAGCGTTAGCAAGCAGTATGTAGAAACCTAATCATACTTGCAAGGCACAAAACACTAAATGGCTCTTGCTGAGCCAACAAATAAAAAAGAAGCATGAATAGAGACCGGATTTTAAATGTGCACAAAATCTGGTATTACATGAATTCCATAAGACTGCTTTAGGGACCCTTTACAGGTGCACAAATGTCAGATGAATTTTCCACGCATGTCCTGCTCTGTGTACCTGAATCACAAAGCCATATGGCCACTATGCAAATAAATCTTGAGGCTACACTACATGCTTTAAGCTACTGCATGGTTCAGGCACACACTACTACTACAAATGAAAGACACTTCTGAGCATGATTTTGCTGAATGTGAACAGCATTTGCATAATTTAAAAAAAAAACTATTACTGCAAGTGGACAGGAATCCTCAGCCAGTAATGGAAGAGTGGAAGCGGAACATATATCCAGACAAACTTTTAGTGCAGTTAACAGCTAAGCAGGACAAAAGGGAATGCAGCTAGATGACAAAAGAAGAAAGATCTATTGCATGCTAAAAGCTAACAGTGACACAGAAAACCAGTGATTTAACTTGCGCCATCTGTGTGCTTCAGCACAGATATATTGTGAGACATTGTTTCCCTCCCAAACTTCACAGATGTCAAACTCATATTCAGACTGCCTTCATTCAGCATTAGCAAACGAAAGAAAACAACAACACCTTCGTGTCCTTGCCTAAGGCAAGGACACGAACAGCAGGAAGGATAGGGTTTTGAGGCATGAACAGGAAATAGATAGGAATTGCATTGAGCACAGCAATGATAGCCATTTGTCGTACAGTTCTAATATCTTCGTACAGGTCTACACATATACCAAAAATAAATTCCATTCTTATGCATGCACATATCCTCTAATAAATCTACAAGCCAAGCAAAACCAAACAAGAAACAAAGCCAAAACACTGCTCAGCATCCACACCAGGGAGATCAAAGTAATTCTCATCCAACACGTAACTGGAAAGTACATAAGCATCGCCTATGAAGGCCACCCAAGGAGAGGCATGCTACAGCCACTTACGCATGCTAGCCACAGGCCACCGGCACTGCGTCGAAGCAAGGAATATTGCGCCAAACATGTTACTCGGCTGGACGCATGTCGTGTGTTAGAGTGGTCAATTACGACATTTCATGAATGGAGGGAATCTGATTTACTGGCAAAAAAGTACGCCAAGTGAGTCACAGCGTAGCTAATATCAGAAAATATGCTCTGCTAAAAGGATCTCAAGTTTAAATTTATGCTCACAGTCAAAGTCTTTAAATAAAATGGGCCTTGTTCGGTTGACATTAGACGAAATGTACTTTGCAAAAGAGTGCTATATTTTCTTGAAACTTGCGGTCCCTCACTATGCACAATAATACTGGTGTTCTGGCACTACAGCGCTGCATTTAGACAGCTGACTGACTGACCTGGACAATAAGTCTTGGGCAGTTGTGCGAATGGATGACAGGTTGATAGAAGTGACTGTAATTCACTGCTCTAAGTTGCCGCTGATAACAACAGTATGTTTGATTCCATAAAAGCCCCAATTTGCAATATACACAACCAAGATGTGACTTAAAGTACCAAAAATCCACAGCTTGGATTAGGTGAATAGAGCATGGCAACCATTTCACACATACAAACAGGAGAGATTTCTTTTATTCACCATATTTCAAGCTTTTCTCCAAGCAAAGCAAAAGGCAAGACTGCCATTTGTAGAAAAATTCTCTTACTTGCACCGTACAGTGGTCACAGCGAGCCCTATGTAGTGGCTTCAATGTTGCGAGCTCCCTTATCCCAGTCAGTCTTATGCACACAAAGTTCATAATGAGCTCTAATGAGTGCGGGAGCCTTCGAATGGCAAGTATCTGTCAATGTTTATGTCGAAAATTGCTAGAACAGACACAAAGGTTGCTCTGCGCTTTCTTTTATTATTTAGCTCATACAGTCAGTAGGCTCCCTTTGAGATGAACTAGAAGGAACCTTAAAAATCTGCTCACCTTATAACAGGCTTCGTTTAAAAGGTGAAGAAATGTTCACCTTATTAGATTGTTTATCTTAAAGGGACACTAAAGCGAAACAATAAATCAGTTTAGACTAATGAAGCATTGTTTGAGAACCCTGCAGGCAGTGATTTAAAAAAAATAGTTTGATTATTAGATGAGAAAATGAAGGTCTAAGTATCAGTATTTGAATTTCGCGCCAAAACCCCAACGCCGGTACATCAGCGTGACGTCAGGGATTCCAAAGTATGTTTTCGCATTTGGGCCGCGTTGGCTGAATAAAGGTTCCCAAAACTTGCCATGTTTAACATTTGGTTCCTTTAGAACACAATGTAGCCAATCTGTACCGCTATATATAATTAGTAGGCCCTAGAAGATGGCATCAAAATCCAAGACTTCACAGTCCCCAGGTGCACAAACTTAAGTAGGCGTTGCCACCCGTATTGCATTCTTGCACTTTTTCTGGCTTACCAAACGTCTTATCATTGTAAGAGTGGTGTCTTTGGTGTTGTAGAACAATAATTTACTGATGCAGAAGAAATCATTTTTCACTTTATGTCCCTTTAACTATGTGAACTACAGTGGTCAGCACAGATGACCCTTAGTTTATGACTTTTTCAAGCTTTTCTTCCTTGTAATCAATTTGCATTGCATTTCAATTTTATTGCACCTAATGTCTAACAGCAGTTACTTTACAGCTCTGCTCTGACGCCCATGGTGAGAACGTTTTTTACTAGCTCAACAACAGACTACATAACCTATCACGCACCTGAGTGTACAGGTAATTAATTAATTTATTAATTAATTAGAAGGCACTGAAAAAAAGATTTTAAGTCATCATTACAACAGCATGGCTGTTTGGAAGTCACAATATTGCTTCCTGATTGTGGAGATCAAGACTGTCTTCAAGAGTTTCACGGGAAGCTCAGAGAACCATTCTAGCACACTGGCCCACATGTGAAGACCATGCCAAATACCCTTAGTCACTCCAATGACAATGCTGTTTTCTTAATAATCTACTTGCCCCCCTTTTTTTTCATTTTTTTTTTTTCATACAACATGAAGTTTTCTTATAGAAAAAGCTTCTGTGTATGAAAGAGAGTTAAGAGTTCATTTTGAAGGGTGCCTATATTATCACTGAATTCATGCAGTTAAGCCCGCCTGACAATAATACAGCAGTTACTTCGCTATCTGAAAGCGAAAGAAAAAGAGAAACGAAGCAAGTTATCCCACTCACCTGGGCAAGAGGCTTCTTGGGAGATTCCTTGGCACCGAAACCAACCTTTGCACTGGGTGCATCACTGCTACTGCAACGAAGAGCACAATTCAAGACTTGCGCTTTCAATCAAACAAATGTACTGCAGTGTAATCCACTTACAACAAGGCAATGATATATCACTGCAACAGTTAGGCAATTCAACACGGTATTCATTTTTTCAGCATCTTTAGCAACAAGCCCACACGGCAACACCACATAACACCTTCAACTATTCGTACAGAAGAAAAGTACCAGTTCACATACCACTTCGAGTAATAGAATTGTCACTGGAGCTATGGCGCGCCAAGATAACAGCTCGTGTGTTGTAGCTCTGTCACAAGCACAGATAGAAATATTTCCCTGTAATATACTGAATCATATGCATTGAAATGTAGAGCAGAAATGGACATTTCTAGAATCACGTTTATTTGCTGCATGTGCATTTCCTTCCAGATAAACCAAAATAAACTATGACCAACAAGGAGGCGTGACCAATAAAAATGCAAGAACCCTTGTCAAGCAAGGGGTAATCCCATTGGCAAGAAAGCCCATCACTATTTCTGTGATATTTAGCTGTTCAGGACATTTTACGCACTCAGTCTTGTAAAACACTACCAATCAAAAACAATGTTAAGTTAAAAAGCTGCAAGTTTACATAATTATGAAACAATCCTTCAAGCCTATTCTGGCTTCAGATAACTGATGCAAGTTCTACAAACCATACTCATTAGCCAAATTCAGATTTAGCTTCTTGAACGTGACTACATCAAACTGAATGCACACACTAAATAAGTCTTCTATGAGCATCAAGAGCATCAATAACACAATGAATGAAAAGCCTACCTAGAGTTAGCCTGGGCACTTGAAGGTGGCTCATGAGCCTTGGCCTTGCTGGACCTACTGTGCAGGTGATTGTGCTTCAGGTCCTGCAAGAATCACAAAAATGGCATGTCAGACACCACCCCAATGCAGGCACGGGTAGCGTCCCCTGCACGACATATCAATATGAGTGTCCCGAACGATTTGAGCCTTCCCAATATCAACTTCTGCTCTTTTACTTAGCACAACAAGGTTAGAAATCCTGAAAACAAGTCGGCGGTCATATGCATTTCTCTTGCTTACTCTTAAAAGCATGCATCCTTCAAAGAGAGGCAACCATGAGAACTAGGTATGTGCTGCCGCTCTCTTCATGCTTGCCCACCAAAGTTGACTCAACTGCTATGGCATTCTGTTGCCAAGCATGACGTCAGGTTTAACTCTCAACTGCTGTGGCTGCATTCTGAAGGGGACAAAAAAGCAAAAACCCCCATGCACCGAGCTTGAGGTGTACAATAAAGAATTTCAGGTGGTTAAAGCTATCCCAGATCTCGCCACTTTGGTGTCTCTCATAACGACAGTGTTACTTTGGACCATTAAACCCGGTCAGTCAATCAACCAATCGATCAATGAACCTTTCTGCGTGCTTGCCAGATAAAACAATAATCCAGTGGTTACTACAGTAACGCACATCAGGCAGTTGTTGAAAAGGTGTAAATATTAACCACTACAAGTGGCTTCATTTTCATGCTTATAAATGGGGTTGTTTTGACAAGTAATGTTGGTGCGCTGTGTGTTCAGTGGGCAGAGAGCAACTAATGTCACTTGCTGCAGTTCTGCTGCAGAGGTAGAAGTTTTTTGGCAACATGAGAACTTGTTTCCAGGCAGATTAGCACTCACATAAGACATTTTAGGCCTAGAGAAAAGACAACCACGATCATAATACGCATAAAACAAAGGCACCGAGCCACACATGTGTATTTTTTTTGTGTGTGGTCGTTGTCCTGCGCAACTCAAAATGTCAATGTTTCCAAGAAAGACATTCACACCACATGCAAGCATGTTGGCCACGAGCACGTACTAAATCGTAGATACTCATCATCATATCATATAGTCTTCCTTTTCATATACTTCATTCAGCCCATTGCCAAACGAAAGATATGCATTGCCTTGATCTTGGAATATGCTTTACAAGATGCATCTTTCTGCAAACTAGCTTCAAACTGCACAGCTAGAACGCCAATTTCCTTTGCATGGGATCCTATTTTGTATTACCAACTGTTGGTTTATTTCATGCCTAATCTCAGGAGTCAAGAGTACACCAACCTCTATCTTGGGAACCTTGAGTGTGACCATGGGCGACCGCTTGCCCGTGCCAGGTCCGAACAGCCTCCTCTCCCGTGGCGACTGGCTCCCAACTTCTGGACGTACATCAGCTACACCGTGACTTCCACTGGCTGGCGCAGGAGGTCCACTGGAATGCTTTGCTGACTCTGCAGGGCAAAAAAGTATGCGCTGGTAAGTGCTCCACATCACACTTGAGGCAGGTCTGGTACACAGGAAAAGACAAGCAGCCAATGATAGACCAATTTCACCATGTGCATGGTTCCTGCCATTACCCAGATGCCTAGTGAATTGGCCACCTAGCTACTATGCTTAGGTATTAGAAAAACATGAGTCATAGTGCCTAGGCTGGAACCACAGTACGAAATTTACCAGACATTTTCGCTACATTTCATAAAGCCCACATAAAAGAGCACATTGAGGTGCCGATTTCTCCTTACTTCTTCAAACATGCAAAAAGAAGAGGGGAGAGATGAAAATGCAAGGGAATCTACCACACAGAGAAACAAACATTCCCAACCATTGTTGCTATGTGCTCACCTAAACAGAACTGCAAGTAGCCACTGCAGCAGCGGATTCATAGAGATAGCTCATGGTGACATCATTCTACTTAAAGGGACTGACAACTGGCCAGAATTTGTGAGACATTAATGGAAATGAAATGATGACGATTTATAGTGATAGAATCCAGCACACTGTTCGTGATTTAAGTAGGAATTATAATTTCAAATTGGCAAAGAAAGTCTCAGAAACCAGTAAATGGTGAGGCCTGGCAGTGAAATCTTGGTACTTCGGATGTATTCTATAATATTACTGTACATAAGTTGACTGTTATGTAAGTTGACTGTGCACTTACCATACCAGGCACAGGCTTTAGCATTCAGTGCAAAAACAGCAGAAGTTCACCGGCAAACACAGTCAACTGTGCTTTGCACACAGAGGTCGTACTGCAAGTGACTTACCCCCAGTCGTCAGGCCTCGGGCTTCTCTAAGGCGTGACGAAAGTGTTCCCGCCATTCCGAAGGACCTTCCTACTAGAGGGACAACTGCCGAGTCCGATGCTGTCCTGCCCTTGGACATCATGGGTGCATCTTTGGCCGCATTTGTCATTGATTCCTGCTTTTTCTCTGGCTGATGCTCCGATCCCTTTGTTTCAGGCTCCTTCCCTTCTTCCACACAAGAACTATCTGCCACTGCCAACTTCCCGCCAGCACCATGACAGCCAGGATCGTGAGAAACTGAACGAAACACTGTGTCTTTCTTCTTCGAACTACCACCGAAGAGACCAGGGATTCCACCAGCGACTAAATCCTGCAAACTGACAGGTGCCTTCGTGACTGTAGGGGATGCACCGCTGACTGTGGCTCGCCGATGAATGGCAGCCCGTGATCGTGGAGGGAACACTTGAGCTCGGATGGATGACGGCGCTGCGACTGAGGTAGTTGTTGTCGATGTGGCGCTCTGCACAGCTGCATCCGGCAGAAAAGCTGAGTCATCGTCTTCCACCTCCCGCAGCACCACCCTAATTGTGGGAAAGCATAGGTGTCGTTCAACTTACTGCACTCACATCCAGCTCCCCACTCCAGAAGCCAGAGGATAAAGTTCACACATAGGCCTAGGGCCCAAAGCAAGCTTCAAGAGGTCAATATGCGAGCTTTGTTAACTGACAAGTGCACTCAAGAGCACTATAACTCAAGTGTGCAAATCCATTGTCAAGTCATCTTTTAAGACAAAAATTACTATTACTACAAACTATTTGAGACAAACATGAATAGTAGACCTTGCAAATCTGTTCACCTCACCAAAGCTCAGCTTAAGATAAGCACATCGAATATAGGTGTCTCAACTGCTAGTTGTTCAGAAAAGCTGTTGTAACAGAGTTTGTCTTGAAGAGCATTTCCTGCATTTTATTATCGCATTGGCAAAAGGACACAAAATTTTGCTTGCCTTGGGCTTGCAGGCTCTTGCTGTGTCTTGACAGGAAAGACTTCTTCAATGTTTACTGGCTGGACACCATTCTCTGGCCACATCACCTTTCCATAGGTAACCTTCTTTAGTGGTATCCTGTAGGGCCTCAACACTATTACCTGTGCATGATCAGAAACAAAGCACACAATACTTCACGGAGGTGCTGAGAAACAGATAAAAAGCAGTAGCTGCAGTGCTCCCCCAAGAGAAGAGCTCACATCCAACAATGACCAGCCAAGAGAACTGTACATGCCTCTCAAATCAGCATTCTGCTGCAACACATCTACAGTAATTTGGGTGCTGGCAGAATGAAAAGAAATTGCACACATAACCCTTACATTCCCTGGAACCCATATCAGAAACCTCAATAAGAATATATAATAGCACTGCATAAAGAAGGATAGCAAAGCTTCACAGTACTGACCTGCCCCAAGATATTCGTGTGCCGTGGCCTTTTCTTCAGGGTAAGCAAGACTTCAGTGGGATGCTCCTGAAGCATGTAGACCAGGTGCTTCAGCTGCCATCCCACCTGGAATGTAGGCCATCATAAAAAAAGAAAAGAATGCAGGTTCAACACTTGGTAAGCAGTTGCAAACAAAAGTAAATTAACTCTGATATGACTTTGATATGGGTCAAGTGCACAAATCACTAAGACAGAGTGCTTTATCTAGGAGTGCTCAGCCAACCACAGCAACAAGAATAACCAAAAAATGTGCATACCACCGTCTGGTAGTTGATCTGAACAATCTCATCGCCAACATCCACTTTGCCACATCGATGGCTAGGGCTCTGAAACTTGACTCCGCCGACCACGTGGATGCCGGAGTAAGACGAATTGATCTGCATGCCCTGTGAATGCAAGTGAGAAAAAGAAAATTTGGTCCACACTACCTTCTCAATGTTCTGCGCAACATAAGGTACACCCATTCACACTGGTAGTCCTGATCACCTTGGTGTACTGAGCTTACACATGAACCAAGCCCTAAAGTCACAAACGCATGAAGTGTGCTTAATACAAACAAGCCCAGCTCGGCATTACGAAATGACTATAACAATCTGCAGTGACACAGGTGTGTAAGTATAGACGTTAGGAACCTGTCACATCTGTCAGTGTGAGCACAACCAATCACTGTGGCAACCCTCATACGAGTGAGAGCCCTTTCATATTGTTTACCAATATTGTAGGACTAGAATAAAAGATACAGCTGCTGTCATCCAATCAGGAATGCAATAATGTGAAACCACAGATCCATATGTCTCGTGTCCTCCTATGCAAAAGCACTGGGCACAGCCTCGAACATAAATCTTGGGCACCACAACATAACTACGATGCAACATGAAAACATCGGTCTGACACCCATTAGGCCCTAGTGAAGTCTTCGATAGGGGTAAAAAATGCAAGAATGTTGATACACTTAAATTTAGGTGCACATTAAAGCACCACAGATGGTTAAGATTAATGATGATGTGCTATGATGTGCCTCATAATTAGATTGTGGTTTTGGCACATAAACACCAAAATTTAATTTATTTACTTAAGCTTTCAGGAACTGTAAGCAGGCAGAACTCATCATAAAAATGTGAAGTCGCATCCGACATGAAAATACTTTCATTATATCTAATGTTTGTTATAAGCACATATTCGTTTCATGCTGATATCGACAAGAAGAATGTTAGCTTTACTTTGTTATATGCAATATTTCATTATATTCGCATTCTTTATGTTGAAGCTCAACTATATTATCGTGTCCAGATAGACACACAATGAGGGCACATAAGAGGTCTAACAGTAACCATACAAACAGACACGACAGAACAATAAATGCCTGTAGTAATCTTCTGTGTACAGTGGGAAAACACAACAAAGAAATATACACAGACTCAAAATAAAACTGCAGGAAGGAACGGAAGGAATTCTGCAGGTTAGCTAAAACACCCAGAAATGTGAAACATACCCATTCTTCATCTGTCTTCTTCTTGACAGTGGCTACGTCAAGGGAAGCAGGCTGGATGATGAGGGAATCATGGCACTCTTGAATGATGATATCACAAATGTCAGCCAGGTTGTAGCACTGCAGCAAAGAAAAGGCAGTCTTTTGGTGAGCAAGAGAAATGTGAACTACGAATGTTAAACCACTCCCAGTGTTGTGCAAGTTCCACATGTAGCAATGTGTGTGGTTTGCAATATATTTATTTCAGTGAATATATCTATTTCAGTGCATATATTTTTTTACCCTTACTACAAGTAATTATAGAAGTCCATCTGTGTTCATGAATAAAGAATGCATGTTTAAGTATGAAAAATATTTTTCTATCATATTATGGTGACTAAAAATATTATGGTAAATTTTTTACGGAATAGGTTGCATATGGCGAAAAAAATTGACCCTCTAGGGGTTAATTCTCGCCATGCCGCCATCATCCCACCATTATCGTCATGCCGTCGTCATCGTGCTATCGATTTACGATCGTCGTCACTTCAGTAACGTCACCCCACTGTTGTCATACCTCCTTTGTCAATCTATCGATGTCATTCCTTCTTCGTCATTCATTTGTGATTATGATGCACTTTTCATGCCATAGTCATCATTGCATCGTCCTCGGACAGTTGCTATCATGCATCCATGTTCACACCGTCGTCATCATGTTCATGCCATCGTTTTCATTCCAGGTTCGTCATCATACCATCGACATCATACACTCATCGTCATCCCATTGCCCTCATGCTGTTGTCATTATCATAACATGAACGTCATTTAGGAACCGTCATCTTATTGTCATGACACCCCCATTGTCATGCCACCTTTGTCGTTTCAATAAAGTCATTCCTTCTTTGTCATCCATTGTTGTCACTGCAACAGTGTCATACAGTCGTCATGCCACTATGTGCATGGGCAACCCGGGCAAGCAAGTGCTATCAAGTGCAACAAGTGCAACAAGTGCAACAAGTGCAGCTAGTGCTAGCAAGTGCAACAAACCACGAGCGGCAACGATAGTAGCCACGTTTACACTGATACGTTAGAAGTGTACCCTATTCATACGCCAATGCTTATAACACCGCAAAGATATTCGCCCACCCTTAGTGAAAACGTGCCGTATTAGGATAGTAGTGAAGACAAACGCCGCAGTTTCCGCATCATACCCGCCATGTGTTTCTATGTCACTGGCAGCTAAGCACGCCCATCTCTGTTTCTGTCCCCTCAAAGTGGACATGGCTATGTTATTGCCACAGACTTGCCGGTATTAACAATATTATTCATAACTGATATGAAAGAAACTGTTTCAATGTGCATAATGTACACACGAAAAGGGAAAAAAAATCACGTTCGGCGTGTTCGGCTTGCTCCGCCGGCTGCCATTTTTGTTTTGGTGTCCCGCACTGTTACAGCAGCAGCCGCCTGTTTGTTGACCTGCTGTCATCCCGCAGCAAATGCGAGATGAAAAAAACATCTTTCTTTTCACGGGAAATTTAACCCGTGTAATGATCGCATCCCTAAGCTTGCAGCAATTTTTTTTTACAAAAAAGTGCGATCATTATGCGAGTAGATACAGTATGTCATATATAGCCAAAGCAACAGAAGTCTCAGGATGACCCCTACAGATGTTAAATAAACATGGCTAGGCAAATATAGCTTGTCGGTAGATTGCTCGAATGCTAATCGCATTATTATCGACAGTCATGGTGAGATGAGTTCTGCCGTAACTTTTACGGCATTAGTACACATCAGTCACACGTAATGCACCTAATACAGTATGGCCAAAGTCTGTGTGCTCAAGCTCTCAAGGTGGCTACTGCTAAACCACCAACATCTCTACAGCCATCAAGTCAATTAGTATAAAGCTAGTACCTATCAAAATGTCCATACAAATTTGAGCGAACCCTTGCGAAAAAAAAGAAGATATATAATCAGGTGCATTTTGTTTCAGTAAAGATACAAACCTCTTAGCAAAATTACGCACAAAGGGTTTCGCTGAAAAAAAATTTATCGCCTTTTCACTACTGTAAAAAGGAGCGCAAGCAAAGCTGAGGAATCGCTCGTAACGCCTCAATTTTGCCTTCCCTCACGGCGAGGTTGGCACATCGACCACGAGCCCTTTCTCGAGCGAGTTCCTGGCAGCGTTCATCAAATGCCGCCTGTTCTTCTGCCGAGCGCATGACGCGAGCCGACCCATGGCAGCTCCAATAGTGTACTGACGCAAGAAACACTCGTTCCTTTCATGTTACCTAGACACACGGCTCCTGGTGGCGAAGAGAATGACGTCAGCATGGCGGCGGCACAGCAGGATTCTCTGTTCAATGGGTCTATTGCTTGTTTTTTTTTTTTTTTTCTTGACAGCAATCGCTGCACATGTGCAGCTCTGAGAGCAGCAGGCAGTGTTCATAAAATGCAGCCTGTTCTTCTGCCAAACACGCGATGCACAGCTGAGCCACTGCAGCTCCAATACTGTTCTAACGGGAGAAACACTCGTTCCACTCATGTTACCTAGTCATGCGACTCCTACCGGCGAAGAGAATGATGTCCCAGTAGCGCAAAGGCGTAGGATTCTCCTTTCAATGGGTCTATTGCTTGTTGTTGTTGTTTTATAGCAATCCATGCATGCGTGCAGCTCTGAGAGCAGCAGTTTATTTAGCGTTGCATTGCTGGTGCAGGCTAGCCTGTACAAGCTTCACTTGAAAAATACCAATTAAGTCGCAGAAAAAAAAGGAACCGGCCGCAAGATCTCAACAACATCACATTGAAAAAATTTTTTGTCTTTCTTCCAGCACATATACTCGGCACGATAGAATCACAATAAAGAGTGCACAGAATGTGCTGCTGAGTGTATAAGCCTCCCTATCTACTGTCCTCTGTTACCACAAGCTTGCCTAAGTCTACCCTTACTGTCAAGAAAACATCTTGTGTTCAATCAAGAGAAACGAAGCAAAATCATTAAATCAAGCTACAGTGCTAACCAGTCCAGCGAATCTGCATAAACAATGAAGGCATAGGCATCCACTAAACAACACATTAACAACGACACTCACACTGCTCTGTATGACAGCATAGGGCTTGGCTGCAAAGTGGTCCCTCTGCGCTGTCGATGCCAGCTCGATGCCAAGCTTGAGCACCGTCTGCCGGATGTTGGTGTAACGCTCTTGACCTTCGAAGGGTGCCCTGCAAGCAGCCAGAAGCCAGAGGCTGTGCAGACTAGCCCGCTTGATGAAAGCACAAGCACCAGCACATGTGTCAAAGAACACCCGCTTTGCCGAAAACATACTGTGGTCCAGCGTTAATTGGAACTCAAGGGTATGGGGAATCGGCTAATATGTCCCACTGCAGCATGCATGTGAGCACCGAGACGTGCGGCATGTGGCAGTGGTTATTCCCTAATATGTGGCTGCACAGTGCGCTGACAATGCTTTTGCTAGTAACCCATCTGTAACGGGCCAAACATCTACACTGGACACTCACATTTCCTTTAACAGTGGGCTGTGCCCTACAATACATGACATGGACACTTATGAAGGAAACTAATACTCCACATATCACAACCATGAGTAAGAAATGGTTAAAGGAAGTCTTGACATTTGCATCAGGTAACTGTAGGATCCGATGTGCAACAACTAGACATCATTCAAATGTTGTTTGAAGGTAACCTTCCCTTAGTGGTCATGACGCTAGGACCAAGCACTATTAAAATGTGTTAAAAGAGCCTTATTCCCTGAACATTCAACATGGCACAGGTATCATAGCATGCCCACTTACGAAGAAGTCAGAACCCTAATAGAAAGTGCACAAGAGTAACTGTTAAACATCGCAAAGATGACTCAACTTTTTTGACAATGTAGCTTGTGTATTAAGTGCGAAGTTGTATTAATGTTATGCATACAAGTGATAGCAATCACTGATTTCAATCATCAGTAATTAATAGCTGTACGCATCAACTCTATGGGAGAAGTTCCTTGCCCATTAGAAGTGATCATGACAATGCCAGTGCAATATGCCCAGTGAATGCACATATTATGACAGCTTGATGTACTGACTGACACATCAAATTTACTACCTGCTGGGCAATAAAAGCAGCAACGGAATGCTCCTTCGCTTTTACGTGATATCTTCAGAGACATAATTTTACCATTTGTTAGAGGAATAATTATTTGAATTACGCAAGTTTCACAGAAGAACATTTCACTACGGTAAGGAACAGAAGGCGCTTTCAATTGCAGAGGAAAGATGTATGCTGTCCCCACCTATCCAGCCATGAGACGAATGACTTGACAGCAAGCAGCACCTCTGAGACATCAGCCAGGATGCTGGTGGCAATATTTATGAAGTTATCCTGGTCTGTGGTTGTCATGCGCTTGATGTCATTGTAGACACTGCGTGCTCTGCAGCCAAGCTTCAGTGCCAGTGACTGCAGGTTTTCTGTGATCAGCTTGTAGTGCTGCACATTTCAGCATGAAAATAGACAAGTCAGTATTTCAAGCGATAACCTCAATGAGCAAATCGACAGAGACAAAAAAAGATAATAAGGGTTTCTTAAAGGAACACTAAAGGCAGGTATGAAGTCAAGCTAAAGTGGTAGATTAATGCTCAAAAACATCTAAGGTGTCAATATTATCACAAACAGAACATTAGTAAACAAGAAGTTCAGGTAAATTCAGGACACAATTTGAGACTCCCCACGAGTAGCCTGATCATGTAGGCTCTCCTCATTACAATTCTGTCACTAGTACTAAACCACTCGTAACAAAAGGATGATTGCACTGCATTATAAGACAGAAGAAAATGCTACTCGTCCAATTTTATTCATTTTTTAGAGAAAAAGAACTCGACTGATGTTACTCTTAACGACGACAATGCAGGCAACCGAACGGTTTCGTTTTCGCTCAACCCTGCACCACCCATGCTTTCGAGTTTTACTCATTATCACGTAGTGCTGCATTGGTTTAGCTGACTCGCGAAACTCCCACAAACTGCAAGTAGCAGAGAATGCCACATACATGTAATGTTGGGAGATGCCCATACAGTCCACACTATTTGACCAGGAGCAGATCTGTCTTAGCTCAGTTTCGCCATGACCGTGCGTTTGCATTTTGCGCAAAGAACAATAGCGTCGCCTGTCGGGCGCCATTTTACTCACTGACAGCAGTACAGGGCGGTGATGGCGTATGCAATGTCATCCCTCCCCACTTGGGGATGGGCAATTTGAATTGCTCTAATGGTGTGCGGACCCTTCAGACGCGAGTTTCTCTTTAAGTATTTTCTTGGCACAAAACAAGTGCCACAAGGTTTCTGGAATGGTATTTTAACAGTTCACATTGACTTAATATTTGCCGTTAGTGTCCCTTTAAACAAGTATCATATAAGTGCAGGGTCTACACTTCATTTATGATAAAGACCCAGAGATACAGCAATTACATGGTGAAAGAATGCAAAAAATTTTTACTAGGCACCTTACTGAGTGTAAACTTTTCGTTCTTACGTGGCGAAAGCCAAACGGGTACAGCTCTCCCATAACTAACCTTATCCCATTTACATACAACTGATTAAACTCGCAACTTCTCAAGCTTTGCTTGCCACAAAATTACTTTTTCAGAGTTAAAATGGTGAAGTGTTCGTCAGTCAGCAGGCTCAAGAAGTGGTCAGCTGCTTTAAGTGCCATTCTCTCAATCACCATGCAAAGCACTATTCCCATAATACCACGCAAACACTGACTAACAGGAGGTGCACACCTGTGTCCCCTTGCTTCTACTACAATTAACATCCCATTAAGCGGCATGCTATGCACAGGCACAGTCCAGTGGCTGGTACTAGCGTGCACAGACAAAGGGAAAGAGGCATGCTTATCCCCAAGCATTGCACACGTAATTACCACGAGCGTGCACCTTGCAGCAACTGTCCTCTCAGCAGCTACCGGCTAACAATTATAGCTCAGATTATTCCTGCCAAGTGCCTGTGTCCCTAAAGTTTGAGAGTGTGGTGACAATTTTCATGAAATGATCTCTTGCTGGAGCTTTCTGTTGAGGGCCATAAGCTCTCATGGCAAAATAGAGCTTTGGGCCCGAAATTTGCCATTTCTCACTGTGCTTGATGCCAAATCATGAGTGCTCCGAGTTCGCACACTCAGGATGTCAGCTAATGGTTATGCCACTACTTAAGCCTGGTGTGCATCAGTTGTCAGTCAGTTTTCCCGAAGTGCAGACAAACTGAAGCTTTTTAAACATATTTTCTTTCCATTCAATGTTAATGAGTGACAAGCACACATTGTAGTGGGAGCGCAATGACTTCAAGCTTTGCACAAGACACCATCTCATTTGTGTATAGCAGTAGCAGCCATACCAAAATAGCTAACGGCTCTGAGAAGCAAAAGCTATTTCTTTAAAATATGCAGCACGGCGGGAAGGACAAATAAAATCTTGCTTAGCGATGAGTGTCACTAAATAAAGAGTCAAGGTAGAAGCAGAAACTTCCCTTTGTGAAACTTTAATCTTGTTCTCGTACACTGTTAATTTGTTGCTATTTCATGTCCTTGACCCTACTTGTATTTGCTTTTGTTTGGGCATGTCTGACAACCTGTGCACTGGTATTAAGAGCAACATTTTGCCTTGCCACTTTGCAACATGCAGCTAGGTCATCAATTCCTGCGGTACCAATACCAGGTCGTGACTCACCATCTGTAAATGTTTGCTGGCAATCGCGCATTTGCCCAGAGATTTACACGCATTCACTCTATCTTCCAGTAGCCATGGCACACTCACCAGCTGACGTAGCTGGTCAACCGCCTCGAGGATAAGTTCCTGGTGGCCAACCTTGGAAATGTTGAGGCTAGTGAGATCATCTGGACCAAGGGTGAGCAGGTGGTGGCCATCGATGTTGTTGTTGAGGAAGAAGTGCACATATGGAATAATAATGTCGTCCAGGCCTGCATGTGTAAAACAAGGACAGAGTTGTGAAAAAACTTAGCTAAAATATCAGGTTTTCCAGTGGCACTGATACATGTTGTGAACCATAGACCTCCATTTTTTTTAAGCACTTCAGACCCACTTCTTCCCTTCAAACATACATTGGAAGTTTGAGGAGAAGTGACACCACTGTTGAGCAGTTCTCACAAATCACATTCCAGAGTTGTTGTTTTGTTGTTGTTGTTGTTGTTGTTTTTTTTTTCACTATGAAACAGCTGTTGTGTGCAATATCTCTTATCATTAAGTAGGATTAGTATAGCTGTAAAAAGCACAGAAAAGCTACAAAAGATATTATCCACTGCCCCCACGGCACCTCCACATGGCAGTGATAAACAGAAGGCAATTTCCAGCCCCTAAAATTTCCCTAATTGGCCTTCCTCATGCACTTTATGGCAATACTATAAGGAACCAAAACACATTTCGCCATACATTTCAAGAATGTATGTCTCAAAATCAATGCTTGTCTTTGGATATATTGTCATGTGGCAATGACGCTGAAGAACCAGACAGAGCAAAAAGCGTGAGTTGAGAGTCAATCTGTTTATTGGGCAAACTTGTGCCCAGAAAGACGAGCAACACTCAAGTCACAATAGGCCCACGAGCCCAGCCATTGGTCACTGAATCTAATCCCAAGGGTCAGATTCATCTGCTATTTACACGTCTCACCATTAGTCCGAAATCAATCGCTCATGCTTGCGTACATTTGAGAATGTACAACAGTATTCCTGATGCACATGTAATATGATTAGACATGCCTCTTTTTCTAGAGACATGGCAACATTTAAGAGATTTTGGGTACTGTAGGCACACTTTGCAGGAAGCAACAACTTGATAATAGTGATAATCTGGTGAAAACAGACACAAAAAGTGAAACAAAGTGGGCCAATAGAGCGCCGGCAATTGTGGGCTGAAGTTCCACAACTATTACATGTCCCAGAGGATCAATGTTAAAGGGACACTGAACAGAAGCACTAAGTTAGTTTGTACTGTTAAAAGTATACTTTGAAAATTGCAATTTAATTAATTCCATGGTAACAGGTTGATTATTAGAAAAGAAAATGAAGGTGAAAGTTCCATTTTATTTATTTCGTGCCAGAACTCCAGGGTCGGTACATCAATGTGACATTCCAGATTTCAAAGCATGTTTTCATATTTGGGCTGCATTGGCTGAGTAAAAGTTCCCGAAACTCGTTATGTTGGCTGTTTGACTCCGTTAGAACACACTACAGTTCATTTTTACCAATAAACAGTTAACCAGGCCCCTAGCAGACACTGCCAAAATCCATGACGTCGCAATAAGCTGTTGCGGGAGTCTCAAGAAGGCATCGCCACCTATCTTTTCCTTTTTGACCCTTTTCTAGCTTACCAAGCCCCTTTTTGTGGTAAGAGCAGCGTTTTTGGTGTTGTAGAATGGTAATTTACTAATACAGATGAAAGATGAAATCGTTTTTCTCTTTAGTGTCCTTTAAAGAATATTGAGCAATCGATAGAGTTATTAGTGAACGTCACACAATTCTTGATGAAGGCTGCTAGAAACAACCGTTTTTCCAGAGAGATAGCTTCTTTAACTTAACTAGTTCAGTGCTTTCAGAAATGTTTGACTGTCTTTACAGAAACATCCAATAAAAAAATGATGTCAATATGAAAATATTGAGGAATTATGAATAAGCTTATACAGCAGAGGATACGGTGGCCAACAGCCAAATAACATCGCAGGAATTAGCATTTGGTTTATGTGTAACTACCCTTTTCAGTGGAGATCAGTCAAAAATCCAATGACATACAGGACATGAACTTACTTCCACCAACACACAATTGTTGTTTATTTGTTTACATTCAGTTCTACTGCTGCAAAAGAAGCCTTAAAGCACAAAGAGAACTTGCTTATATTCACCAAATGCATAAAAGCACTGATGCGCTAAGACATACTGTTCTGTACACCTCTGACATATATTTACATAGCATACACAGATGAAGACGCATCATCTTAAGAACGAAAAACCAGTTGTCTGCAAGTGTCGCTTGCAATTTTCATGCACTGCCAGTGCCACACACTCCCCAACAATTTGCATACATTGGCATAATGATCGGCATTGGCATACATTGGCAGAGATTCATCGGCTGACTAACACGACTAGCTTTTATAACCTGCACAGCTGATTAGGCTCGCGTCCATGAAAACATAGAACAATCATGCAAGTAATTGCAGAGTACAAATTAGGTCACGGCTTGTTCCCATCGGGCAGTATTGTCCAAGATCCTTTAATGACACCTTTCCTCAACCACTTAACGTGCGTACGAGCAAAGCAAGGGCGACAATGAACGGCGTCCGCGGGTCTCTGTGTTCACACGCACTCTCTCCCATACTTTCTTCGACCACAAAAAAGTCGCAGGAAACGTTATTGGCAAGTAGCGCGAAGGAGAGGCCCAGCCGCATAAAACAAAGCACTAACAAACCGCGTCTTACCGTCTGTCTGAAACACAAGGCGAGAAAATTAGTTAAAAGGAAAAAAGATACGGCACGCAGTCAGCCACGGAAGCGGCGCGCGCTCTTAATGAGCGCGCAGTATGACTCGGGCGGTAGACCTTGAGTCATCGCGGCGTGAAACAACCGCCACCGTAATCATCTGAGTCACACAAAAAAAAGAAAGAAGCACGACGTACGGCTCGCATACGAAAATACGAAAGCCAAGAGCAACACCGCACGGTACAGTGCCGCGCGGGAACCTGAAGCCGCGCTAACTTCGCGGGACAATCGAATTGGCATTTTCTTTTGCCGGCGCAGCATCGAACTGACGAAAGAAGAAAACAGCAGCATAAGAACCAGTAGGTGGAAGCATAAAATCCGATTTCGCTCAGAAAATAAATAGCGCACAACATCTGACAGGCAAGTTGAATGCATGGAACAACACAAGTTTAACTCGCTCCGTTCCTTTATCCAGTGGTGAAGCAGTCTCGTTGGTTTCGCTCCTATGGATCAAAAACGGAAGCAAAGGCGAGCACTGCGACGCACCGTTCCGCCACGTGCGACAAAATCGATTTCTCTTCGGTCTGTGCGCGCACTTTTCATTCTGCGCTTTAAATGCACCGGTTCCGGAGCGACCAAAGCGAACCGCTTCATTACGGTCGGGAAAACGAGCTCTCCAGTCAGCTGTCAATACAAACAGAAACCGGCGATAGCAAAGTGTTCGAAGATAATTACGCAATCTTACGGTAACATTTCACGCGGCGATGCAACTGACAAGCGCGCTTCAAGAGAACGCCGTCCCTTTAAACGGTCGATTTCACGCTAACTCTATCAGCTAGAAGCACGCGTGACTACGCGTAATCCAAAGTCTAGTCGTTCGTGGCGACTCCCGCCTAAAGCCTTCCTTAAGTTTGAACTTTTCAGGACGCACTGACCTTAGACAGCGATAAGGCAAGTAACTCGGCCGCATCAAGAATTCCTCCGCAGCTAGGGAACATCCCATCACCTAGCCAGCATTGGTCAACTCCCTTCGACGGCGACGAGTACGAGACGATTTCTCACGGCCAGGCGCATGCAGCAGAAAGTTTACGCATCTAGGACGATCCGGCATGCTTTAAGTCACGTTAGAGAGCTAGTTTCAGAAAGAATTAATGAGTAATTACCTCTTAACCAGTCCGCGACGTGCTCCGGTGTCCATTCCGCAATGTTGATATACGCCATCTTCTCCCTACTACCGTCGCTCGCCGTAAGGTGGCGCCCACTGACTCATGCGCAGTCGCTAGAGGTGCTTTCAGTTTCGGAGCGACTGTGCGCGCTGCGCAGGTGCGCCTTCCGGTGTCGAACTTGTTATTTACGCAACCATGCATTTACATGAGACTAGGACAGTGATGCTTGTATAGCGGTCACACTTGAGATACCGCTTTCCGTTGTAATGGATGTTAGTGCGGAGTGTCGGAATTCCTGAAAAGGCTGACGCGTTTCTTTGTCGTAACGTTTCTTTCACATTGTACGGTTGGACAGCAATAAACTCAATATAATGCTTTTTGATCAAGTATTTTTTTTCCCTTTCTGCCGCTTGCTACTCTGTTCTCAATGCAACTAGGCGAGCCTACTCCAAAAGCCACTGTTTCATTGTATGGCCCAAATATCCTTATAACGAAGAATCGCTATAACGTATTCCTAATGCGCTCAGCTAGTTCGGCTATATAGGCGGTCGCTGCAATGCACGAGGCAGATAAAGAAATATATACTGAATCATATATTTCACTGGAAAAGCTTTTCGCTGGTATTTTCTGCGGAAAATGGTGCGTACGCCGCAGTGACATTGGATTTCATTCATATATGATGTTAGCATGTTGTACCGCTCGCGTTTTTCTTCGTTATTATTACTCATCGTTTAAATGTTTTTCTCCTCCGTCGAACACATTTCAATGTCAAGGCAGTAAAGCCATATTAGTTGTTAATTAATTAAAAATTTGTTATTCATGGATACATTAATCAACATGGATTAATACTGTATGAATGACGTGCGCACACGAGTTCATCGCTGAGCTTTTGAAACTTGTGGAACGGCCTTTTCTCGTCACTCGATCCGCAATAACTTATCGTGCTGCCACAGAGTTGTGCGGCCGCTCCGTCGAGTTCTTTGCCCCTCAACGACGGTTCGCCCCTTGCGAATGCGTGCCCAGGCAGGGTTGCCGGCACGGCGGCGGACAACCTGCTCCACACTCCCAGAGAGTCTCCCCTCCCAGCCACCGCTGCAGCAGCCCGTCACGATTTTCTTCTCCGCGACCGGAAAAAGCTTTCGTTTTTCGCTTCATTTTATTCGGCGGGAGGTGATGGAGAGGAGGAGAAGTAACAGAGGGCACAGAAAAGCGGAGGAAGGGAACCAGGCACACCTCCTCTTTCTTTGCTCTTTCGTTTGTGTTGTTGGTCCTGTTGCTGCATTGTGTTGCGCCTGCCTGCCTCCTCAGAGGGGGGGCTTGATCCGCTTTTTTTCGCGTATTATAATGATCGCTCGTCGGCGCGAGACGGAACACCGGAGCAGCAGCAGCAGCGGAGGCCAGTACGGAAAAGCAGCGGTTATAAGCCGCGGAGAAGAAACAAAAAGAAACGGGAATGAAACACCATCACGGCCTAGGTTGCGTGAGCACGCCGCGATTCGACGGTGACGATGGTCGCTCGTGTGCGAGTGCGTATGTGTGTGTGCGGCAGCAGCTATGGGGCGCTCAACTTCTCAACGCTGGCTCCGCTCCGCTCCTGAGCTTTCTGGAGAGTTTGGGAAGCGGCGGCGGCAGCAACAGCAGAAGTGGTGGGGGAGAAACGAGCCGTTTCCGCCGTGCGCGGCTTCTTTTTTGGTGGCGCGGTAGCCAAGTTCGCGCTGGCTTCCTTTTTGTCTTTGGCGTTTCGAGAGAGACCACCGCTCGCCCTTTTGGGGGTATTCTGTTTCTGGCCGCCACCAGTGCTGAGTTGCTCTCTGTCTGCCAGAAAGGATCGTTACACCGATGTCACCCTACGCGGGGGCCCCCGTGCCCCCCGCGCCAGCCTCCGTTGTCTCTTCTCCCCCGGCTTGCGAGGCCTTATCGTCCCAGAGGGGGCGGGGGGGAATCGCTGGGCGCGCACTTTTGCTCTCCGGGTCGTTTTGTCGCCCAAACGCCGCTGCGCGTCTGGAGAAGGCGGAACTGTAGCGTGGGAAAATGGGAAACGCGTCACTCGTCCGGACGTTCGCTGCCTGCTTGCGGTGCACGTGTTGCACGCACCTCGTGCCGGTGTGCTGACGCTCGCACACGTCACGCACGCGTCACGTTTCGCGGTAAGGTTCGACGCACACTCTGCGCTCTTTTCGTGTTTTACGATTTCTTTTCTTCACTTCGTCTTTGTATTATTGCACGCAACCGAGGAACACACTTCGTATAAAAATCAACAAATCGAACACGTGCTTACATTAAAGTTGAAAACGCACAACATCGTTACGATCTTATAGCAAGAGCACATACAGCCTCTGTCTAAGAAAACTAAATACTCGGTGCATGACCAGCTGACGCCGAGGTGTCTTCGTAGGCTTCGCGTTGTATTCGCACACTGGTCCAAAGTTCTGAAAGGCGAACGTGCGAGTCGACAAAACTTACTAACAGCGCGAAAAAATAAGGAAGGGACGACGATAGAGACCGAGCGAAAAGAACGTTGTTTTCACTCGGTATTTACTGTTCGTCCCTTCCTTGTTTTTCGCGCTATTACTTAAGTTGCGATGAAACAACTAGCCCAGCAAGTAATCATTCTGCGACTCGACACAGTTGTGGACTAGTACAGTAACACTCACACTACAAGCGGATTCTTTTCTTTTGCTGCGATTGTACTTCAAACGCTGACCATATTGTACTATGTTGATTTTTCTTTTTTTATATATATTCTTGTCGAGCACCTCAGTGTAGGTAACAGTGAGCAGGCAGGAATTGAACTGACTCTGTATGACAAAGAAAAAAAGGGTGCTGTTCTAGGTTCCACTGAGAAGCCACTTTTTATCCACCAACAACAACAAAAACGAAAAGAGAGTCAACTGCTTTTTAACTCCACTAGCGTACGCTCACTCAAAAGAACGTACTCCACCGGGAAGCACAATGACTCCCAAAACCAAATTAAAACATTGGACACGCAATTACTCCCTCGTGAAGGAGTAATCAGCACTCCAATGTGTCCAAAGCGGCACTTTCTTTAATAAATATAGAAGCTAGGCTTTAATCACAGTATCAACGCGCACTGATTAAAAATGTTAATTACTAACGCTGTTCTGTTGAGGCGTAAAAGTTCCGTCTCAGAAGAAGAGTGTACTGACGAGAGGGTGTTCACATATTTACTTCACCCCTTTTCTTTACACGCAAATTTGGGCGCTGAAATGTAAAGCGCGATATTATCCCAGTTCTATTCGTGCATGTACACATTCACGATACATAGGCAGTACACTACGTCCCTCCATCGGATATGGTGAGCATTCGAGAGTGACACTACGACAAAGAGTGACCTGGTATGAATATCGACCCTGTAAATGCACGTTAGAGAGCCGGCCCAACAATTTGAAATCGTGCACAGCTGATTTCTTATAAGCGCAACAAACACGGACAAATGCGACAAATGCACATCAGTATGCCCGGTCATACACGAGTACGACCGGTCGTGCATCGCGGACAGATGCACATCAGTATGCACGCCTTTCGTGCCGCAGCTGAAAACATGCAGATTCATTCTGTGCTCATCTATCGTTCACTCTTCGTTCGTTTATTGCGTTCCTTCGTTACCTGCCGTTCGGCACGTGGCAGCGAGGCCACGATCGGGGCGTTTTCCCCTGCACCAGCCAACTAGTAAAACCCCAACCGCGAAGAAGAAGCAGCCTACGATTGGACGTCCAGATAAAACACTGGAGTTCGCAAACAAGGTTTTCCTTCTTCTTTTTTTCATTTTGCTGAAACTCCGCGCTGAGGACGCAAGCAGCTTTTAAACGACATGACAAATTGAAGAAGGAAAACTAACGCAGAAAGAGAAAGAAAGAAACCGCAGTTTTCCGGCGCGCTCCCACACTTCGCTTTCTACGCGGCGTCACAGGAAACGACCGGCCGACAAACGACCCGCAGTCAGTGTATGTGCGCGGCGCGCAGCTCGCGTGTGTAGGTTTCACGGAGAAGCGTATGTTCGCCTTGCCGCGGAGTGTGTACGAGCCTGGTACGTGCGGCGGCGTTCCGGCAGCAGTGCTCGGAATAATAATAATGGCAGGCCGCCGAGCCGCAAGGGGACACTGCGCGCTGGACTGCCCCCGAGAACGGGAATTGGTGTAGCTGTACACTATATATGCGCTATACATAGCAGCAGCGGCGGCAGCCGTGCCGTCGCTACACCGAGCCGGCCAGAAGCAGTTAAGAGCCCCTAAAATGGCTTCTTACGTATTCCGAGCGCGGGAGAAATTGGCCTTCCAGCACGTGCAGAAGCTTGACGGGCGGCATTCATTCTCGGTGCCCAGCAGCGCGTGCTTACCAGCTAACTTTACAACACCCCTTTAACGCGTGCCTTCGTGGTAAAGTGTATATGCGTCTCTCCCTCTTCCTCTCTCCATCTACGTGTGAGTTGATAAGTGTGTCCATTTGTCTCTGTGGCCGAATATGTAGGGTGGATTAAAGAGGACGCGAATCTGGGTTAGTTGGTCCTGTCTCGAAAGAAGGGACAAACACAAGTGCAAATATGCTGCCACTTTGGTATACGTGCAATGTGCTCCGCGTCGTCTTCATGTTCTGCAGTTTAGGCGATTCAATCCAGACTCATGCCCTTTGTTTAGACATCGATAATCGACGTTTACTGTTTCAACATGTGGGGATCGCACGCGCATCCCGATATCTCCGGAGCGGCCGCGCGGTTATCACGCGATAATCACGTGCTCGCTCGCGGAGGGTAGCGGGGAGAGGGCACCTTCGCCGCTCCCGCTGCTCTTCGCGCCTGGCCGCGACGCTGCAGCCAAGGCACCCCGTTCCCTCCTTTCCCTTTCTTGGAACCGGGGAGACTCCCTCTCCGCCGCTCGGGGAGAAGTGCTATTCCCCCGATGCACCGTGGTCTTTCGGCTGAAGAGCTTGCGACAGGCCGCATCTCAACTCAGCCGCTGAGACCGCCGCACGCCGTCCCCCTGTTGCGCCCGGCCTTTGTGTGCGACTGACCGCCCCAGGGCCCGAGCGCGGATCCACTCTGGGTGAGCTGAACCCTTATCAGCCTCTTTTGTGGTTCCCACATTGTGCGGTTTGTTTCACCCCAGACGTGCGGAATGCTCCGCCGCTGTGGTTGTTTTGTGTTGTATTTGTATGTGTTGTTGCTGTTGTTGTCTGTTGGTATCCTTGTACTCTAAGGTGAATAAACACCTTAGGTCGAGACTCACCCTGTCCCCCCTGGCCTGAACCCGCCGTGGTCGCAACTCACTGCGAACCGCGGGTTAGGGGTCACAGCTCTGACTGCTAGGGCTGCTGCGAAAGTGCTAGCGAGCGACTGCCGCTCCATCGGCGCTGTGCGATCCAGAGAAGGGTCAGGTGCGCACGCGCGAGCCTGAGTAATACCCCTATATTTGGCGCCCAACGTGGGGCCAGAGGTGTGACAGGTTGAGTCTGTTTGTGTGAGTGATTGCCACCACACGAACGAACCATGGCAGCATACGGGGCTGATTTACAGCCGTTGTATACGCTGTCGCAGGTTGCTACCAACAGGCAACAATTCGAAGCGGCGGTAACTGCTACCGCTCAGTCATGCCCTGCGGCGAACATTAGCCCTGGGAATTTGATAAGCTTCGAAGAGGGTAGCGCTACACACGAGGCGCTCTCTCCGGCAGGATGTACCCTTGAAGGCGTCAGGCACATTACGCCGAACCCTTCGCCAGAGTTTGCGGAGAGCATGGAGCCACTGCGGCACACTTGCTCAACGCGTTCTGCTCCTGTGCCAGGCATTACTGGCCAGAGCGAGCCTCAGCAGGCACTGTTGCATGATGCGATGCGCTTGATTGAGAGGTTGACAGGTGCCGTGCAGAACACTCTGCTGACATCTGCCGCCGCAGCTGCTAGACCGAGAGTGAGGGTGGACTTACCCACCTACAGCGGGTATCATGATTCAGTTAGCGTCAACGAATACCTCGATCGCGTGCTGACTTACCAGCGCGCAACGGGGCTGTCCGATGGGGAGATACTGGAACGCGTCGTACCAGTGTCGTTAACTGATCACGCTGCCCGCTGGTTCCGGCTTACTGGCCACCGGTCTAGCACGCTGGCCGAGTTCCGAGCGACCTTACGCGAGGAATTCCTGCCCGCAGATTACGAGCGTCGTCTGCGGCGCGAGTTGGAGCTACGTACTCAGCATCCGGACGAATCCTTGCTCGAGTACGTCAGGGCGATGGACGAACTTTATCGTACCGCCGACCCTTCTGCTCCGAACTGCGATAAGGTGGAGAGAGTCACGCGACAAGCTCATCCCACCTTCGCAGCGTACCTAAGAGGCAGCAAGTTCAGGGATTTGGACGAGCTGGCCTCGGAGGCAAAGCGCATACAGGCGGACATACTCGCCTCGCGCTCATACCGACCTCCACCCCCAGCGTCGAGGGCACTTGAGCCGCGATGCGCGTGGAACGGGGACACTTTTCGCACTCGTTCCGGTGGAGATGGTGCGGTTGCCTTCAGTGACGGGCAACTGAGAAACGGTTGGGACTTATCTGACCGGGCTCTCGACCCGTACACTTATGCCATGCGTGCAGCATGCGCTGCCGATGGCCGAGGTATGCAGAATCGTGGCCGACATGCCGGCTCGAGGATGCCAGAGCAGAGCGTGCCTGCAAGGGAGCAGTCGATAGAGAGGAACAACGGTCAAACGGCGCGAGGCACTGGACGCCAAGCCCGAAAACGGCCGGCTCTCCTCTGTTATCGGTGCAACCAGCCAGGGCACTTCGCCCGGGATTGCAGACAGCCTGCGAACCGAGAGCACGCGCTTTCGGGAAACGAGCGGGGCCGCCGGTAAGCAACGCTGCATGGCCGGCGGCGGTTACAGCGGTGCGAAGTGAGACACATGAACTCCTTGCCCCGCTGGCTTGTCGTTTTGGATTGCCCAGCGACACGCCAGTTCCGCTCATAGAGGTTACAGTCGCCCGGCGCAGGTTTTTTGCGCTGTTAGACACAGGAGCAAGCGCTTCACTATTTGGCGACGAGGTGTGTGAACATCTCCGTCGGAACGCTATCCGACTGAGAGAGAGTAATGCGACCTTCCGACTCGCCAGCGGCACGGCACACGCGAGCTGTGCTGCTAGGCTTGTGGTGCGGTGGGAGAAACGGGTGAGGCGACAGCGCCTCGCTCACCTTCCCGGCCTGTTGGTTCCTATAATTCTTGGTAGAGACTTCCTCGCCAAGACGGGCATTGTTATTGACGTCTGCAACGGAGGATATAGGGAGCGAGCATGTGGCACCCTGAAACCTTTCGTTTCATTTCAAAAAGCGTCAGAGACAACTTCGTTCGATGATGCTTCGCGCGCAGACCGACCAAACGATTGCCCGAAAAGGTCCCTCAGAACGGTTGCGGCCGGGTCGAAATGCCGTCCGGCCAACCGCACTGAGAAAAGAGGCGCGGAGGGGAACTGCTCCCCTCCCGCACAGCCCATAACCCCCGCTGCGGTGGCAGACTGTGCCGCAGTGAGGGGCGAACGATACCACCCGCTGCTGGACGACTCAAGCAGTTTGTCGGGGGAAGAAAAGGCTCGCCTCTCATCGCTTCTGACTGAATATGACGCCGTATTCACAGAGCGGCCTGGTTGCACTACGCTATACAGGCACAAAATTGAGACAGGCGACGCCTCTCCGTGGAAGTGCAATCCTCGGCCGGTGAGTTTGGCTAAGAGGAAAGCACTAGACAGCGCTCTGGACGAACTGCTCGATACAGGCGTTGTTGAAAGGTCGGACAGCCCATGGGGTTTTCCTGTGGTGTTGGTTCCTAAAAAGGATGGGACGCCCCGCCTTTGTGTTGACTATCGCCGCCTGAACGAGGTGACACGCAAGGACGCATATCCGCTTCCTAGCATTCCCTCGATCGTATCCAACGTTGGCGGAGCGAAGTACTTCACTACGCTCGATGCAAGCAGAGGATACTTTCAGGTGGAGGTAGATCCCTGTGACCGAGAGAAGACTGCCTTCACTTGTCACAGGGGACTTTTCCAGTTTACCCGTATGCCATTCGGACTTGTCGGTGCGCCTGCGACTTACCAGCGCCTGATGGACCGTGTCTTGGGTGACGCAAGGTGGCACCACGCTCTTGCTTACCTGGACGATGTTGTGGTATACTCGCGTACCTTTGATGGGCACTTACGCCATCTCAGGGACGTGTTGGAGCGTCTGAGGTCTGCGGGGATAACGCTAAACCCGACCAAGACCCAGATCGCAGCAACCCGAGTAACGCTACTGGGGTTTAAACTTGATAACGGACGCCTTCTGCCGTGTGATGACAAGGTTCAGGCATTATTGAACTTCCCGTCACCGGCAGACATAGGCGGACTGAGACGCTTTTTGGGGCTGGCGAACTTCTATCGACAGTTCATCCCAAACTGCGCTGCACTGCAAGCCCCCTTGACAATGCTGTTGAGGAAAGGTGAGCAGTGGAGGTGGGGTCCCGAGCAAGAGGAGGCACTGCGCAACCTCGTAAACGCGCTCGTGGAAACCACCGAGTTAAGGCTACCAGATTTGAACAAAGAATTTGTCATTCATACGGACGCCAGCGACCTTGGCCTAGGAGCGGTTTTGCTCCAACAGCACGAAGGTAGCTTGCGCCCGGTAGCTTTTGCCAGCCGCTCTTTGACTACCGCAGAGAGAAATTACTCCGTGACCGAAAAGGAATGTCTGGCGATCATTTTCGCTCTCAAAAAGTTCGACTACTATATTGATGGAGTCCCATTCATAATTGAGACCGATCATATGGCACTAACTTGGCTTAGGCGCTTAGGAGAGCCGAGCGGCCGGCTCGCGCGATGGGCACTTCTCCTGCAGCGATACGATTTTACCGTTCGCTACAGGAGAGGAAAGAACAACGTTGTGGCGGACGCACTTTCGCGCGCGCCCGTTGACTGTGAGAAGAGTAACATTACTACTCAACTCACCCCGCCCGAAACTGAGCTTGAGAGCGGACTAACCGCTGCGACGATTGAGGTCGTCAGGAGGGGTAACATTAATACCCATCGTGACCCCTCAGTGACTCAGCCTAAGAGCAGAGTAACTGCTACAATGCTCGACGGCGCTGGTCCCGAAGGAAGGGCAGACGAACCCCCTTCGCAGGACGAAAGCGTGAACCACTTGGACTGCGTCAGTTCAGTGGGGCGCGTGTTCGGCAGAAAGGAGCTGTTAGAGGCACAGCGGGAGGATCCGTTTTGTAAGAAAGTGTTTGAGGGGCTCCGGGAGCCCGGCGGCGCGGCCGCGGCGCACATGGACGCAGCTGGTATTGCTGTGGGTGCGCGGCGCTCCGAAACAGCTGGTAATGCTGTGAGCGCGTTGGATTCCTACCTGCTAGACTCTGACGGCGTCCTGCTGAGATATATCCCCGCGGAGAAGGATACACATGAGTCCTTCAAAGCGGTGATTCCACGCACGCTGAGAGGAGCACTTTTACGCTACTTTCACGATACGTGCCTGGCTGGGCATGCAAGTGGCCCTAAGACTTATCTGAAGTTGTGCCGCTTTGCTACCTGGCCTGGAATGAAGCGGGATGTGATGCGCTACGCCCGCTCTTGCAACGTGTGCCAACGCGTGAAGCCGCGTGGTGGACGCCCACCCGGGCTCATGCAGCCGATCAATAGCCGAACACCGTGGCAAATTGCGGCATGTGACGTCATGGGGCCTTACCCCAGGACAGCGAGCGGGAACCGATTCCTTCTCGTAGTCACAGACCATTTCAGCAAGTGGGTGGAACTGTTCCCCCTACGGAAGCTGACGGCACGCGTGATCATGGGAAAGCTGATCGAGGTGTTTACACGATTTGGCTATCCTGAGCAGTTGATAACGGACAATGCGTCCTACTTCACTGCCAAACTGTTCGTGGACTCTTGTGCAGCTCTCGGCATTAAGCACAGGAGAACAACCACGTACCATGCCCAGGCGAATCCCACTGAGCGTGTGAACCGCAACATCAAGCACATGCTAGTTGGATTTGCGGGGACGCACAATGAGTGGGACGCTTGTCTTCCTGAAATTGGATTTGCTATCAGGTCGACAGTGAACCGATCGACTGGGTATACACCCGCCACCCTCAACCTTGGGAGGGAGCTGTTGAATCCGGTAGAACTTACTCTACAGGAACGAAGCAGCACGGAACTGGTTGTTTCGTCGGCACGCGCCGATTATGCGACTGGGCTGCGCGCGAAGGTAACGGAGGCTTTACGAAAAGCGCGACGGAACCTGAGCACTGCACGTGCCGAGCAGAAAGCGCAGTACGACCGCTCTCATCGGGAAGTTCACTACAAAGTGGGCGACCTGGTGTTGAGACGGAATCACGTCCTGAGCGACGCCAGTAAGAAATTCTCAGCTTCTCTGGCGCCGAAATGGACAGGACCGTACCGGGTGCGAGAGACTGTCTCTTCGCTCGTGTACAGGCTGGCGGACTTGAAGCTAAGACCGATCAGCCGACCGGTGCATGTCTGCGATCTCAAACCCTACTATGACAGAGGGAACGAGTGGCCCGAGGAGAATGCTCTCCCGCGCCCGCAGGCAGCGGCATCGGGTGGCACGGCTCGACGTTCGAGCCCGGTGCGGCATTATAACTTGCGATCTCGGCAGAACTAACTCTGTCCGGTTCGCGGAGGCTATTTTATTGTGCGCGATATCGGGCGGAACGCTCCTCCGATGTCTAGCATGCAGGCTTACAGAGCGAGCACGCGCTTTCTCTTTGGAAGAAGCGAGAGGGGCTAACAGAATTGTCGCAGCGGCAGACCGCCCGTCGGGAGCCGTGCAACAACCATCAAGCAAAAAGGAAAGACCGTCTCCGCTGCCGGTGCGGACGAGCAGGCCGTAAGAAGTCAGCAGCGCAGTGCAGGCAACAGGAGGCGAGAAAAGATCCTTCGGCGGCTAACATCGAGGTGAGAGGTGCAGCGGGCGACTTCCGGTCCGGAATGGTTGCAGCGGCGCAGAATTCGCCGAACCGCGCCGCAGAACTCAGCGACCGAGTTGCGAGCCCCGCAACCAAGTACCCAGCCTCAAGGCCGAGCGAAAGACTTCACCCGCAGGGACAGAGTGGACCCCTGTTGCGCAGCGAGGTGCAAGCCATCGTCAGGGGTGTGTCGGCGCGCCTTTGCCGATCTTGCGTGCCGACACCCGCGTGGAAGCGCAACGACAGAGAGAGCTGCGTCGGAACGAACAGAAAGAAACGCGTTCGCCAATACCAGAGGGCAATGAACCCGGGAACACCAAAAGACAGCTGTCCTGCGCCATCTCCAGGCTGGTTCGGGGATCGCATCAGTCTGGTCGAGGCATCCAAGAGAAATCCAGGGACCCTTTCGCCACTACGGACCCGGCACGCCCGACACGACAGGTGACGCCGCCGAGAAGCAAGGTGACCCGGACCCAGCAGCCTTCTTGCCTCCTACTACATCCCGTTGCCGTCAAGCTGCTCCGTGACATCCTTCAACGTTCCGGCCTGGGTCGCGACTACGTACACGGCGACAACGACGGTCTGCAGCTAGAGCTGCTCCCTCACCAACATGGACTCAAACCGTGTTGATGTCGGAGTAGCACGTCCCTCTCGGAAAAGCCTCAGGTGACGGCGGCCTCTTAGCGGCTAAAGGGTAATTTTAAGGAGGGGGGGATGTGGGGATCGCACGCGCATCCCGATATCTCCGGAGCGGCCGCGCGGTTATCACGCGATAATCACGTGCTCGCTCGCGGAGGGTAGCGGGGAGAGGGCACCTTCGCCGCTCCCGCTGCTCTTCGCGCCTGGCCGCGACGCTGCAGCCAAGGCACCCCGTTCCCTCCTTTCCCTTTCTTGGAACCGGGGAGACTCCCTCTCCGCCGCTCGGGGAGAAGTGCTATTCCCCCGATGCACCGTGGTCTTTCGGCTGAAGAGCTTGCGACAGGCCGCATCTCAACTCAGCCGCTGAGACCGCCGCACGCCGTCCCCCTGTTGCGCCCGGCCTTTGTGTGCGACTGACCGCCCCAGGGCCCGAGCGCGGATCCACTCTGGGTGAGCTGAACCCTTATCAGCCTCTTTTGTGGTTCCCACATTGTGCGGTTTGTTTCACCCCAGACGTGCGGAATGCTCCGCCGCTGTGGTTGTTTTGTGTTGTATTTGTATGTGTTGTTGCTGTTGTTGTCTGTTGGTATCCTTGTACTCTAAGGTGAATAAACACCTTAGGTCGAGACTCACCCTGTCCCCCCTGGCCTGAACCCGCCGTGGTCGCAACTCACTGCGAACCGCGGGTTAGGGGTCACAGCTCTGACTGCTAGGGCTGCTGCGAAAGTGCTAGCGAGCGACTGCCGCTCCATCGGCGCTGTGCGATCCAGAGAAGGGTCAGGTGCGCACGCGCGAGCCTGAGTAATACCCCTATAAACAATAACGTTATATATAAGTAAAATCTCGTTATAACGAAGTTGAAGAGGGAGCAATAATTAATTCGTTATATACATTACTTCTTTATATACATTTTTGCATGCACTGCACTATGGATCTATATTGAGAGTTCAAGGGGAATTTCGTCATATACATTGTTTCGTTATATCCCGTTTCGTTATAACGAGGTCTGAATGCAATATCCGTGTGTACACGTTACAGAAAAAAGTAACCAATTACAATTACAACTGCTTCATTGAAAAATGGTATTGATTACAGTTACCAATTACAACCTCACGAACGTATATAAGGAATTACTCGCAATCGATCGATTGCTTTTGAGTCGATTGCTTCTCTGTTACTTTACTCTGAAGTCTTATTAACATTGCATATGCATGCAGTAAACAGAACGAGCTGGCCTGGAACTTCCAGTGCGTCCTCTGCAGCCCTTCATACACTGCTTATCTGCATTAATAATTGCTTTAAAAAATCGTCAGTCATCGTCCTTCGTTTTTGTTGCGAAGATGTCCGAGCATCGACACTGAGAACTGGTCCGAGGAGGAAGAAGACAGAAAGACTGGAGGGTGTTAGCCAGTTCACTCAATGTGCGCGCTGTGCTCTCTCTCTCTCTCTCTCTCTCTCTCTCTCTCTCTCTCTCTCTCTCTCTCTCTCTCCATCCCCATTCCCCCTTGCCCCAGTGCAGGGTAGCAAGCAGGACGTGCGTCGGGTTAACCTTCCTGCCTTTCCTGTCTTCTCTCTCTCTCTCTCTCTCTCTCTCTCTGTGGGGGTATAGGGTCATGCTGTAACGTATGCGCATCTTGCACACAAGATTATACGGTATACTCAGCATGTCGATTCTTTATGAAGGGCAACGCGTTTCATTACGTTGCCTGGGCTTGGAGAAGATGTCCCGTGGTTGGGCCAATGAAAAGCCCCCAAAATTGTCCGTATGTAATTTCCTGCCATTAACGTCTTAAGTGACCGTCGCTGTCGATACATGCCAGCGCTGGTTCAACGAAGAAAAAAAAATATGCTGAGCCCTGGGGTTCGCCTGTCGGAACATGCGCAGCCGCAAGGCTCCCGCGCGGCACAATAACGGGCACTGTACTGTAGGTTTCGCCAAATTTATGTTCCCAAAGCTGCGACGCCTGTCACAGCACTGTCTCGTCAATAAGGTAACTGGTTACGTGTAATTGGTTACTGCGAAAGGTAATCGAATTACAGTGAACGTCGCCAAGGGTAAACACAGTAATCGTTCAATTCCCAAAGCTGCGACGCCTGTCACAGCATTGTCTCGTCACTAAGGTAACTGATTACGCGAGATTGGTTACTGTGAAAAGTAATTGAATTACACTGAGCATCACCGCGGGTAAGCAAAGTATAATCGTTAAACTACAATATTACCCAATAATGCAATTGATCACAAGTAATTAATTATATACGCGTAATTATTTACGTTGTAGTCTGATACGCAGTCTTATTCGTTCCTGTACCGCCTGTACAGCCTACCTTCGATTGGCACTTATGCATATGCCCCGACGTTCAAGATTCAGTGGACGAGAGAGAGTCATCGCGGCGTATAATAAATGTCGAACGTTGAGAACATTCAAACCGTCGTGTTACAACAGTGTCCCTCGCCATTCTTTCTTTTTTTTTCTGCCGCTTCTTTCTTTCTTTTATATTCCCGGGCATCATTTCATCGCATACCTCTTGATTTTAGTCGTGATAACCGACGACTTTTCCTAAGTGCATGCATGCGCGTGTCTTCACGGCGGCGCAACAGCGTCCGCCGACTGAAAGCGAGTTCCGACCCGGTCATCTGCTTGGATTGCGCGGCCGCCGACGCTCATCCGTCATCGCTCGCCCGGCGTTTCGAGCGTCGAGAGGGACGCCGTTAACGGTTCCCGAGCGTTTGCAAATCCCTCCGCGTCGTGCCTGTACTAGTATATACACCTTAGCATTCGCCTTGTGTACGCGTGCTCGCGCACGCACTTACCATCAAGGCCCGAATCTTCCTTTTTCACTCTTCTCGCACGTCTGGCCTTCCGACAGCCGAGTGCAATACCGCACGCGAGTGCGCAAAAAAAAAAAAAAAAAAAAAAAAGCTTGCCCAACAAGCGGCGGCGGGACGGGCGGCCGCGCGCACAACCATGCGAGCAACATGTGGACCTTGTTATATAGTTCCGTTCAGCGACTCGTGTCAGTAGCGCATTTAACGCAAGAAATATCAATTGATGAATTGATGACAATTGATGAATTGATGAATAGTTAGCTTCAACGATCGAAACGTAGCCACTATGCTGCGGTCGGGAACCGAACCGTCGACCTCGTGCTCGGCAACGGAAAACTTTCAGGATAAGGTGGTTCTTCCGGCATATACTTTCCAAGGAACTTACCAACCCGCTGAATTGCACAGCGAACGCTATAAAAGCCCGCAGTATATAGTCTTTATTCAACTTCCCGTCACCGTATTCCTTAACTAAGAATCGCGTAAGCTTGGTGCCTAGTTACTGGAGGGACACCGGACAGTAATATTAAGTTTATTTATTTATTTAGTACATACTGCAGACCTTTCGGTCCAAGCAGATGGGCAATAGAACGTATACAAACAAAAGAGAACAAATTAAGAACAAACAAATACAAATTTATACAAATTTTAGTGACACTGTGTCTGTAAACTGTCGTTCCAGTCTGATACTGTTCTGGGAAAAAAAGAAAATTTAAACGTGTCAGTTCGAGCATAATAGGGTGTTAGTGAATCCGGATGATGCTGTCTTGTCTGCCGTGTTAGTGCAGGCGTTATATAAGTAGATGGTTTAATTTCAAGCCTGTTGTTGAGAAGAAGGGAAAGGAATTCAAGTCTTAGCAGCTTTCGGCGCGATTCAAGAGTAGGTATGGAGTTTTCTGTCATAATTTTGGAGGGAGAGTCCAGTCTTGCGAATTTATTAAATATAAACCTGACTGCCTTTCTTTGTATTTTTTCAAGACGCACGATATTTGATTTAGTGTAAGGATCCCATGATATACATGCATACTCTAACTTTGGTCTAATAAATGTAAAATAACACAGTAATTTCACATTAGGAGGGGCATTTTTCAGTTTGTGTCTTAGGAAACAGAGTTTGCGGAAAGCAGAAGAACAAATATCAGTAATGTGCATGTTCCATGACAATGTGGAAGTCAAAGTAACACCTAAGTATTTGTAATTGTGAGTTTCACGCAGAGCTGAAGAACCTAGCGTATAAGAAAAAGTTAGTGGGCTTTTTTTACGAGTAACACGAAGAAATACGGATTTATCAGCGTTAATAAACATACCCCATTCATTACACCAATTTAATATGTTAGTTAAATTCTTTTCAAGGACAGTCTGATCATTCTGACAAGTTATGTCACTGTACAAAATACAATCATCGGCAAACAGTCTAATTTGCACACCAGGAGTTATGGTTTTAACAATGTCATTTATATAAATTAAAAACAGTAAAGGCCCCAAGACACTACCTTGGGGCACCCCTGATGTGACTGGGAGAGTGGCCGAGCTATGTTCACCTATTGTAACGTACTGAGTGCGTTTGCTCAGGTAAGCAATAATCCAGTTTATGAAAATGTCAGGTATGCCAATAATTCTAAGTTTGAAGATTAATTTGTCGTGCGGAACCTTATCGAAGGCTTTTCTGAAATCTAAAAATATTACATCTATTTGGCCATTATTGTCTAGAGATAAAGCAAATGAATGAATCACTGATACCAATTGCGTTACAGTCGAATAACCCTTTCTGAAGCCATGCTGAAACTCCGTGAGCACATTGTTTTCAGCTAAGAATTCTTTTATATAGTTTGCCACGATGTGCTCCAAGAGCTTGCAGCATTGTGATGTCAGAGAAATGGGACGATAATTTTGTAATCTTAGTCGATCTCCTTTTTTAAATATTGGAACAACTCGGGCCACTCTCCATTCATCGGGCAGTTGTGGCGACAGCACAGACGCAGAAAAAATTCGTACAAGAAAGCTGGCAATAAGTTCAGGATAACGTTTCAGAAAGATGTTTGGTATTTCGTCAGGGCCACAAGAAGCTTTGGTTTTTAGGTTTACCAACATGTTGACAATTCCAGCATAAGAAATAGAATCCACATCGAATACCTGTTTCACAGGAAGCATAGTAATGCAATCATCTGACACTGCAAAGACACTTTGAAAATACTCATTAAAATGTTGTGCTATGTCTTCGTCACTAGTTATTGATGTGCCCTCAACTATTATTTGTGAAATCGGTTTCTTTCTTTCCTTCATATGGTTCCAAAATTTTGTAGGATCATTTTTAATAAAGTTAGGCAGAGAGTTGTTATAATAGTAACTCTTTGCAGCAGTCACCTTCTGTTGAAGAGAGTTCTGCGCCTCTTTTATTTTAATAGGATTACCATGCTTTCTTTTTAACCTTTTTACCTTGCGTTTAATATGAATAACATCGCGTGTCACCCAAGGTGTGTGTTTGCGAACTTTCTTTTTTTTTACTAGGGATGAATTGGTTCATGCAAAAGTGGCACATAATTTTGAATCTATTCCACAGAGAACAGGCATCAGTGCTGATAAAATCAACAAGACAGTTTTCCATGTGCTCAATGATGGACACATCATCGGCATGAGAATAATCTTTGTAGCTAAGCACTGAGGAATAGTTTTGCGTCATCTGTAGAACTGGTAAGGCAATGCTCACTAGCCGGTGGTCGGAAAGTCCTTCTTCAATACAAACAAAATATTCCAGAAAATCCTGGCTAAGAAATACCAAATCGAGAATGGAACTACAAATGCCCTGTATGCGTGTCGGCTCGCGCACCACCTGTTTCAAGTTATAACGCAGCATAATATCGAAGATAATGTTGGCGTGCTTGCTGAACGAGTTTCCAGTATTAAGGTGCTCCCAGTCGATGTTCGGTAAATTAAAGTCACCTGCCAATATAATCTTATTCTTTCTGTGCCTGTTCATTTCATCATCTAATTTTTGTAAGTATTCGGGAGTAGTATCCGGTGGTCTGTATATGGCGTAAACAATAAAGCTGTGACCCCAAGAACTTATCTTGACGCGCAAACATTCAATCTCAGGGAGATCTTCCAAGAGATGGGCAGAAATGCCATTTTTGATCAGGACGGCAACACCACCCCCCCTGGTGCGCCTGTCTTTTCGGAACACTGTATAGGAAGGAGGAAATATGTCGTCACTTATTTCATCATGTAGCCAAGTCTCAGTTAAGACAGTAATATGAGGATCATGTTTCAGTAATAAAATTTCCAATGCATCAGCTTTATTTTTAATACTGCGGGCATTGACATTAATCAATCTGAGCTGCTTATGTGGTCCTTGGGGAGCGCGTCAATCCTGCGAGATTGTGGATTGTGTTGTATTAGTATGCGCCTAGATTACTCGTGCGATAGCAAAACAGCGACTCAGAGCGCGAGAGCGAGCCTAACGTGCGAGAAAAGGCGTCATACGGAAAGGACGATGGCGATACCACCGCAAAGTTGCCGCAGGGGCTCACAGTGACATGGCGGATTTTGAAAGCGTCCGCTCGAGTTCAATTCGTTCTTTATTGATATATAAAGATTGCATTGCATTCTGGATGAATCAAGGACTCAAATCTATCAGCAGGTTTCGAGTTCTTCCCTGGCTCCAAAACGACCGAAATTCTAAAATTTTATGTCTGAAATTCGCGACATCACACCGACAGATGCGGTGGTGGTTCCCGCGAAATTCAAAGACAAGTTTTGCCTTAATTTCTAGTTCGATCGATCCATTTCAGGTAATTGATGAGGTCCAGCGCGACGCGTCTCCGAGGAGTGGCGCGGACGCCCGGTCCACTGAATCAATCATCCATTGAAAGTGGTGTGGCCATATACGTGATCGACCGATAACACGACTTCAGGTCAAATATGCGGGTATGCAGTTCGGGAATAACAGGAAGACGTCACGCCGGACACGCTGTGTAACGCGCAGAACATTTAGAGCAGCTAACCAGTCATGCATGATCTGTTTCGTAACAGAATGGTTGCAACGTACTTGCAAGGCAGTCGGAGCAGTCGATGACAGCAGAGAGCGCCGACTTTTGGAAATTCGCAGGCGTAGACAGTACAGGGTGTGCTCGACTGACACAGCAAATGCGTAACTGGCGACTTCTGGAAGGGGCCTTTGTACTGCATGTCATGGCTCGTTATGATGATGATGATGATGTGACACACTGCTACAAAAATGCTGCGTCTGTGTCAACCAGATCTACGCGTTAATGGAGAGCGGGTCTTTCAGTTTCGCAGGGTGCAGCCTGCGATGCGCGAAGGTGGCTTTGCGCATGCGCATGGACTCAAGCGACACATTCGGTGTTTTTCGTCTCCATTTCACTGTGAAAGGGACGCTCGAATTGGTCGTGTTTCGTGTACGTGCTTTCCGTTCCCGTTTGACTATGAAAGGGGCGCAAATTTACGCGCTATAGAAGAAGGAGCAGTAGGAAAGAAATTCGGCAGACACTTAAGAGGTTACGTGTGGGAAGGCGAAAGTATTATAGTCCCTTTGGTGAAATATTCTTTTTTTTTGCGCGCTTTCCTTGTCCGCGCAAGCTCTGGCCTGCGTTCTAACTGCACCCCGGTATAAGGCCGAACCAAAACGCACCAAGCGTCTCAATCGTTCGCTTGCCCGCGAGGAGTTGATAACTCGAAGGGCCGCTCAGTGCCGTTCCATTGGACATAAATGTTCATATATATATATATATATATATATATATATATATATATATATATATATATATATATACGCTCACTTTACAGCCTCGTGGCGTGGCGCCACCTTCTCGTCATTGGCTGCGCCATCACGTGCCCAACGACGCACGTACTATAAGCCACGCCTTCAGTCAGCCAGATGGCTGCGACGTGACGTGTGCAATGACGCACGCACCACGCACAACTTTCGTCAGCCATAACCGTGGCGCCGACGTGTCGTCGGAGGAAGCGTGCTCATCTCGAGCCGCGGAGCCCCGGGTTCGATTCCCACCCAGACCGAAATGTACCAAACTTTATTTTCAAAGCCATTAATTTACTTCATTTACAGGAACATCCGTGGGGAAATTTGACGTCATTCCGAGCATTTTTTTACGTCTTCTTGCAGTTTGCGCTGTCGGTCATTTTTGGTACCATCATTCAGTCACGCCGCCGACTATAACGCCGGAGTTTCGTGTAATGGAGCACATAATGCCTTCGCATTAAAAGAGAGGGAATATCGGGGCGATTAGGCAGCTGCAAATACTGGCTGGATACCTTCACTTGGAAAAAGGACTTCCTTTTTCTTTCTACTTCTATTACGCGCTATAGATGAGGCTATAGTGCCAAGTATATACCTCATTAAGGAGCACTTTGAGAGTTTATCCCAGAATAAGTATTTATACTGTTTTTCTAGCTAACCTAGTGCGCATTTAAGGAGGGGTACGTTCAATGCCGAGATAACAACATCGGTGAAAGCCGAGTTTTAATGGTGTTTCCTCTGCGTATACTGTATAAATAGTGCGTCATGTGTGCGCGCGTTTCCCTACGGGAGACACACCGGAATTCCTTTAATTAGAGTACTAGTCAACTCCCGTTAATTCGACCCTTGTGGGACCGCAAGGTTTCGTCGAGCTAATCGAAAGTTCGAATTAACAAAAGGTGGCAAAATGAACAAGTTCAAATCATTATTGCTCGAAGTAGTCTGCTGTCGTCGGCAGACTGCTTCAATGCACTATTACAATAACTATACATGCCATCATCAGTCAGTGGCCCACAAACGTCAACAATGTCGTCGGCACTGACAAAATTTTCAAAAGAGACATCGCCCAGGGCACAAAGCAAGACCGTTAGATGTCAATATTTCTGCAGGACATGTTGCTGCTGTCGTTGCCTAGCGAAGCATGTAGCGCCGCCTGTCAAATTTCTTTTGTTTTCAATCTTCCGGGGAACGCTACACGCATGATTGGACGCTTGTGGCAGCCGAAATACCCGAGGCGGCATGCTTTCACGTCCGAACTATAAACGAGCTTTCCTTCCATATATCAATACATGGTTTCTAACCGAAACTTTCGATCTAGTGCGTTCGAATTAAGCGAAAATTGAATTAACCGAGTCAAATTTGCGCGAGTTGAGTGTATTATGTATTTATAGACGTTAACATATTTAGATTACGTCACTGCTAAAAAAAACGTGCCTTGCGGCGTTGGCAACGTGGTCCAGCAGTTGGATACGTGGTCCAGCACTGCACAAACCGAAGCGGTATACAGAGATGGAACTCTGTCTGCGGGGTATGCGGGCAAGTGCGCCAAACTCTCCACGCTCCCATCTTTTGCGGCACTGCACTAAACTGTTGCGACGGTGCTATACTTCCACCGCACCGCTGGGGAATTCGGTCTCGCCCACGCCAAATTGCGCAACTGGCGACTTCCATTATGTATGTCAGTGCTGTTGTGCATCTTGTTGCTAATCGTCGGGTCATGCCCAAAGGTCGACCGCGGGCAGCTACAAGGCCCATCGAGGTTTCGTAAATGAACGTTCCGAGTCGTCGTCCACGCAGCAGGGGATAAAAGAAAGAAAGAAAAAAGAAAATGACCTCGCCCCCGCGCGAACTTTGCGCCACAACTGCCCCCATGTTTTGGCGCTAAAAAACTGCACAGACGCGTTCTTTCTATGGCGCAGGTTCGAAGGAGCGTGCGACAGACACCACGCACACGCAAACTTCGATAGCAGAAAGCGAGGACATCTGCGAAGTGCGAAGGGGCGAGGAGCAAAGGAGCGGATAGAACGGTCGATTAAGTGGAGCGCTGCCGTTTATCGCTCCCTGCAGGCAGACCATACACGATAGCGGACGTTTCGCAACATCCCAAATAGAAATCACGCATTCCAAAGGCGACTGAACCGTATACATTATATATGTAACGGCCTTGGGCTCGCCGCACGCTACTGTTTGAGAAGCACCGCAGCTGTATTTTGAATAAAAGGAACATAAATGCGATTGGGCGAGAGATATGTAGTAGTAGTAGTAGTAGTAGTATAGTAGTAGTAGTAGTGGTAGTAGTAGTAGTATATTTATTTATTTATTGCATACATATACAAGAAAAGCGACAGAAGCAAGAGACGCTTCATACGCCTGACAAAGGCTTCTGCATCTGTGGTTCGCAACAGATACACATGTCTTGCACAAAAAAACTCACGCAGAAACTCCTCTGCCAAAGTATGCGTAGGCATTCTGCCAGTTGCTCATCTCCACTCAGCCCGGTGTCATTATCAATGTTATGGAACTTGATCCGACCAGTACAAGCCCTTATCAAACCTTATCGGTCGTTCGCTTACCATGTTCGATATCTTCGAAAGCGAACATGATAAGGCAGGTTTAATTAAAATAGAGTTCATTACGGCATTCGAACTCACGACCATTGAGGTGAAGATAATTATGCACATTTAATTAATGTTCGGGTAATTAAGGCACCCGAGCCCTCGACCTTTGATGGGAGCTGAACCCACGACCTTTAGTGTTAATTAAGGTGAAATGGGGGGAACTTAGCGAAGCTGTTGCAAAGCACCCCTACATTTGCTGAGAGGGGTATGCAATGCTTTATTGGTGGTTCGGATGCTTGTTTTGAGCTTGTCCTTTATTCAAACGCATCCTGTTCTGTGTGTTTTACGGGCGATTGCAACGAATTTATGCACTGTTCGCTTCACTTTGCTGAACGCTTGTAGCCTCTGCCTTGCGTAGGTACGAGCCATTACTCAAAAGGCCCCTCCCCAGGTGTGGCCATTTTGAGCTGACAAGCGGAGAGCATACATTACGCGATAACGATCGTGTCTGCAAAGTATTGCATCGCTATACGCGCCGCGGAAAGATCTGAAATTTCAAACCGAACGCTGTTTTCCCTTCTCCTCGCCGCGGGCGAGCTCCAAGCAGGAGAATGACGTACACGTTCTAGTGCTCCTACGTACACGTGTTTGCACTGTGACGTCGCTCGTGGTGACACGTGACTTCGATCATTATTCCAGGCAACATATGTTATTTGTGTAATCCAGACAACATATGTTATTTGTGTAATATGTCGCTTGAACAGACAAATTAAAGCTTAGAGAAATAATAAAATACACAAGCCGAATGTCTGCATGTTTTCGTTTTACTTCACACCGCAGCAAGAGATGTACTTCCGTTTCGTCTGCTTGTTGCCACGTCGTGCAGTCGCGCGCGCAGACACCGAAACTATGTCATATTCCACCGTGTTCCGGCGCAGGATCATGCTCCATGAACCGCTTGCGTCTGCCTCAGTATTCGTGTAGCACTGACTTATACCGCTAGTCAGGTGTCCTCGTGCACAGCGCGCAAAATCGTGCATTGCGCGAAACGAGACAAGTCGCAACAGCTCGCGCGCGACGCCGTCAGCGGAAGTGCGACGCGCCGCAAGAAAGCGAGAAAAGAAAATGAAGGCGGGGCCTGTGACGTATGCGTCACGCGGTCCTCGAGGTCCGGTATGGGAGAACGCAGGGAAGGAATTTCGTTTGCGGAGGCTAGACGGGGCGAGTGGAGAGAGTGTCTCGCTTGGCTGTGGAGCGATCGCCTCCTGAAATCGTGGGTTCGCGGCACTGAAATATTTCTATCTCGGCTATTAATGAGCCGATTTGAAAATTTGTTTGCGGCACAGGGCACGCAACAATTTAAAGCGTATAACCAAAGTTTGCTGTGGGGCCTGGTGAGGGGAACATTAAGGGGGTATGAGCCATTCATTGACTTACGTGACGGACAAATATATATTTGGGTAGGCATAGAAATGTTTACACATTTAAAAGCATTTGACGCATCAGAACATCATGAGCGATAACAAAGTTATGCTTCGCACTTACGTAAGCAGCAAATGACAGACACTTTCCGCACAGTAGTAAAGAACAGTAGGCCAATAAACCCGTTACAGCGTTTATTGAACAGTAGGTCAATAAACAGTTTTCATACAGTAGGTGAATTTGAGAAAACAAATATTGCGTTTTACTAACTTATATTCCTATAGCACCATGACAATGAACTGAATGTCATGAAAAAAGCAGGTTTGGCTAAAAAGATTTTAGAAATAGTGGGCGTAAGCGCGAGTACGGTATGCCTTTTTGCGTACTTAATCGCACGTAAGCAAGCCAAAATAGTCCAAACTCCTTTGTTCGTATCTTAAAATCCGCTACTTCGAGAACTCCCTAATAATAAACAGCTTTAGAAATTGGGGGATCTAAACCGATATGGAGGACATTAGCGCCCCGCGCATATAAAAGAAGATAAAAAGAAAAAGAGTAAGAAGTAAAAAAAAATCGAGGGCGCTTAAGGTTTGCCTTTAAGGGAAACGCTGGCGGCGAACGCTATATCTCATATCTTGAATCAAATGCCTTTTTTTTTTTTGCTCCTGCCAGCATGGATTTCGGAAAAAGTATTCCTGCGAAACACAGCTTCTTTTATTTACTCATCACATCTCAGCAGCTCTAGACAGAGGCTCTCTTCTTCATGGTATTTTTCTTGACTTTTCTAAAGCTTTTGGTAAAGTACTTCATCAACAACTACTACCAAAAATCAGCTCCTTGAATAATGACCCGAACATCCTCAACTGGATCGAATGCTTCTTATCTAACCGCAGCCAATATGCTTTCGCTAATAATTACGCTTCCTCTCCTTGTTGTGTTTAATCTGGCTTCCCTCAGGGTTCTGTTTTATGTTCACTACTATTCCTGAACTATCGGAATTATCTTCCAGATTACATTAACTCTATTGTAAATCTATTCGCAGATGAGTGCATTATCTGTCGCGAAATAAATAACCCTAATGATGCACTTGTACTTCAATCTGACCTACACAAAGTTTCTTAATGGAGCTGTAAATGATTAATGACCCTTAAGATCAGTAACTGCAAGTACAACCTGTTTTCGCGAAGCACTAATACCTCAATGTCTTCAGAATACAGAATTAATGGCATCGGACTGGAGCGCGCGTCGGCGCACAAATACCTCGGTGTTTACATATCTGATGACTCGTCATGGCATACATTGACTGCATATCAGTAATGAAAATCGCACTCTCGGTTATTTCCGACGCAATTTTTTAAAAGCTCCACAGCGCCCAAAAATTAATGCTTTAGCAAACTTTCGGTCGTCCGAAACTCGAATAAGCGTGTGCAGTTTGGGATCCGGCTCACCGCACTCTGATTCAATCCGTAGAATCTCTTCAGAATCGATCAGCCCATTTTATGGCGTCGAACTATTCGCGTACCGCCAGTGTCTCGCGGATGAAGTCGTCGCTTAGCCTTCATAACCTTCAAACTAGGCGCAACGCCTCGAGTCTTTGTTTATTCCACAAAGCGTTCCATCACCATTCACTAAATCAGCAACTCATTTCGCAGTCAGTGTACGTATAATCACGTATCGATCACAGCGGTAGCGTAGCTACATGTACCTCGTTGTCGCACTGACATGTTCCTGCATTCTTTTATGGTGTAAGAACCTCTTACGAGAGGAGCCACCTTCCTCTTCTATCCCCACATTAGCCGATGCATCATCATTCAAAACCGCTGTAACCGATCACCTTTTGAAATGAATAGAATTTCGACGTTGTTGTCTTTTTTCTTTTTATTTACTGTTTTTTCTGCCTCTTTATCTTATTATTTTCCTGAAAGGCTTGAATGTTTTTGATTGTTTGTAAACCATGTACCCACCCCCTCTGTAATGCCCATTGGGCGCTGAGGGTATGATAATAAATGATAATATATGCACGAAGGCGAGCTTCCTTGTAGAAACGCGAGCTCTTGCGTGCGCTTATCCCGGAGATAGTGAACAGCCGCGCCAAAAAATTACATCATTTTCAGGTTTCTGTTGTTGTTTTGCCCTTTTAATATCTCAGTCTGCAAAGATTTAACATAAAAGGCATGCATGCATGATCGGTGTTTTGTTTCACGACATTTGTTTGTAGGCTGCCATTCTCAAAATTCCGAGGAATAACTTTGTCAAGAATGTAAGACAAGGCATGAGCAACTTTAGAGATAGAATGGTGGGGCAATATAACCCGCATATACCGCATGTCGTATAACAAGGCGTGGCACATACATATGCCTACGTACAATATAAACAACACTTTGCACTCACAGCAGGCCAACGCCGGCTACGACGCCGACACCGGATTTTCTGCGACATGGGGCCCTTAATGCTATCGCATTAAAATGTATGTGTGTGGTGTACGGGAGCAGAAAATGGGGAGAAGGGGGTTATGCCCATGCAGAGTCTTCTTTTTCTTTTTTGCCTATGCGCATTATGCCGAAGTCTATTTACCGTGCGTGAGCCGTGCTTGCTCCATCTATTTCTAAAACACAATACTAAATAGATGCAGATACAGCGTGTAACTAAAGGGTTTCAAAAATATCGTAAGCGATATACTGCGCACCCGCAGAACTTAAACTTCGCCTGGGTTATTGATTTGTTAGCACGGCGGATACGCTAACTTTGGGTCCTCTATTTCTAAAGCTCCCTAATGAGCAATCGATCGGCTCCCCGAGGCCGCAGCGAAGCAAGCGCGCGGCGTCGATATACGAGTTACATTCGCGAACAAAAGTAAAAGGACCACGCTGCGCTTTTCTCGCACGCGCGCTCACGCGTACGCGTGACCGATTAAACGACGCTGTCGCGCGCGAACACGTGACAGCACCGCCCAAACTTCTGCGATTCTAAGATGGAGTCGCAAACACGGCAGTGCTCTGCCTTCCCTGCTGCTGCATACTGGTACAGCGCGCGTTTTATAGTTCATACTCCCCATATGCGCCTGCATGCAGCACGAATCAATGGGTGCCTGCACGCACCGCCGATCAAACGGCCCGCCGCGGCCAATGAATGGCCGGTTCTCGTGGCCGTTATCAGTCTCGCACGTGACTCGATCCCCCGTTATCTACACGCTGCTTCTTCGCTCTCGCCTGCGCGGAGTTAGTCCCGCTGATTGACGGCGCGAACCCCGCCCGCTTAGTGCAGCGCCGAGGCAAGCCGCGCGCAACGTGTAACGCACGCACGCACGCACACGCGCAAGCACGACATACGCTATACACGTATGCTATGAAGAGCAGATAGCGGGGATGAGTGAGCGGTGGCATACGGAGCGCACGGATTCTCGGCGTGCATTTCCGGGTGAGGAGAATATGTACAACTCTCGCCTACTACATCACCAGGAGAGAGTGTGTGTGTGTGTGTGCTCGCCGGCAAAAACAGACGGGCGACAATCTGGGCAAACACAGGCACGCCCGTGAGAGAGCTCGCCGAGAGGGCTTGCGGGAAGAAGCGAGCCAGCAAGAACAACGCGCAGAAAGAAATGGGGGGAGGGGGGGGGGGGGAGGAACCTACAAACTGGTCTTTCTTTTCCTATCTGAGCTTGGCTGGCACGCCGGCCTACTATTGCGTAGGCGGCAGAGTATATACGTGCGTGCGTGCGTGCGTGCGTGTGTGGACGCGTGAGAGAATGCAAGACGGGACCATGTAGCGGAATTCCATTCAAGGCGGAAGCGCAGCTGGCATCTATCTGGTATACTGCGCGCGCCCTTTAACCCGTGGAGTCCCATCGCTCCGTGACTCCTGCATAAGCGATGGGCCACAGCCACTTGTCACCGCAGAAAATCGCTCCCTCTTGTTGAAGTCTTATCCAGCATATAAAGCACTCAGAACATTATAAGTTTCGCAAACGAGCGCGAACGAATAAACGAGCGTGAACGAACAAACGAGCGTTTCTAAAGTGAGGGCTGCAACTGCACGCCTGACAGCGCTATGACCTTTGCTGTCCTTGTACTTATTATTATAATTTTATTATTTCCCTCCATTGCTCATACTGGTGACAGTATAAAACTATACGGCCGCGACCTTGCTGTGCCGCTTGTGACTAGAAGTGGTGTTCACGAAAGCTTACTCCTATCGTGTATGGGAATGGCCGAGAGTCCGATGTGCGACTCCTGCTGTATGTGCGAGGAAACCATCGAGCACCAATTGTGTATCTGTCCTCGCTACGACGTACAACGCCTTTCTCTCTAGACAACTTTAAACCGACTGGACTCGAGAGAAAGATACTCTGAGTCAAAGATACTCGAACCGTGGCCACATCCACCACTGTCACAAAGAACGATCCATGCACCAGTGTACCGTATATGTGAAGTGCACCGGTTCGAGAGACCGCTCATAGTGACCCTGTGCATCCTCCCACGCGCACTCAGTCATCACTCCCTTCCTCTTTCTGTTCCACCTTTCCCCTACCCCCAGTGTAGGGTAGCAAACCGGAAGCTCGTCTGGTCAACCTCCCTGCCTTTCATCTCCTTCCTTTCTCTCTCTCTCTCCATTTCCGCGAAAGTTTCTTTCATTGTTATTAGAAGAAACTTGAAACACCGCCACACGCGTCTGTACACTTACTGTCTGTTTGCAAGCTATATATATATATATATATATATATATATATATATATATATATATATATATATATATATATATATATATATACCGGTAACACCGCAGATGGCAGGGAAGGGGAGGTCAGCAGATTCCTTGTGACTACAGTCACCTGTCCGGCCAGGTGTTTTCAGGGGAAATCACTCCGCGGACACGCACTATATGTGGAAGGAAAGAGCCAACGCCGGCTCTGCAGGAGTATATATATAGCCTTAGAGCAATACAATCTTGCTGTTCGATCAAATGCCCTCTACGCGGCCATCACGAAACCTGCTGCGTTCTTTGAAGGGTTTATGCGTCTTGTGCCCAACTTGAAACACGCTATATCAGTACAAGCGGCAGCAGACGCTATATACAGATTACAGGTGCGAGTGACACTTACATATACAAAGCCCAACTCAACCGCTCCAAATTTCTGACGGGTGTGTCAACATCACGTCACATGTGTACATACTGTGCATTCAACAGTGTCTACAGTAAGAAGATCGATTCGCTCACATGAAGAAGGTCGCATCAAAAAGTACATTCTGCTATAACGTATAGCGGGTCATAACTTGCCGCTTTGCTTCGTCGTCGCGTTTCGTCTGTCTCGGTGCTGTGTGCCATGCCGTGAGACGTTTCCTTCGCGATTGCTCGCGAATTGTAGCTTATAAAATGACGCGAAATGTTTGCTTCTCAAAGAGGTCACTGTGCCTTTACTCAGTCCAGTGCCTATCAGTTTGGAGCGTTTATTCCTTTATTTATTTTTTCTCTTGACTTTTTTAAACAAAGAGTAAATGCACGACTTTATACACGCACACACAACGCATGCGATGTACCGGCGCGCTTCCTCCTTCAAAAGCCACCTCGCACGACTCCATGCAGGGTGCGGCGTATATCCCAATGCACTGCCCCCCTGCCCCCCCCCCCCCCCCTTTCTGTACGCGAGGCAGAGACGCGCACCCTGCAGGCGACGCTGAGGACCGATTCTCGCCGGTCCAGCAAGTTCTTTCCTCCAGCCACATGCATGCACCACGGCGAAGCGTTGACGTCGACCTTTCTCCCGCCCCCATTTTTTATCTGATGTGCTCGTCTGCTCCAAATTCGAAACCCGCGCGCACTCGTCCGCACAAGGCGGGACGCGCGTTCAAAAGTGCGTCAAAGGCACGCGCAGCTTTTAAGTGGCACGGAAAAGACCGAAGACAGAAATGCCGGCGAAGCGCAAAAAGGTGAGGTTGAAGTGAAGCTTCTTTCGTGCTTCGAGCAGGCGCCTCCGGAAGATGGATTGGCAGGACGCGCAGCCAGCCTTCAATGGATGCCCGCGATGAGATCGTAATCGTCGGTCGATGCAGACCATCCGAAATATGTTCGCAGTATACTAAGAATAGTTGTAGCTGAAGAAATAAGCTTTGGTATTAATGAATGAATTAACTGAATTAATTCATTCAGATGGATGGATGGATGACATCCAACTATTCGTCCGGTAGCTTGGCCCATTCTGAAGGCGACAACTTGGGAATTGTGGAAAAGACACCTATTACAATAATGTCCCCGACAAGCGACAAATGTTGGGCCCGGCGTGCACGCATGAGTTGTAAGGTGGTATTCTAACCTCGGATTTAATTTCGTGACTTAAAGAACAAACTCCTCAGAAGTTAGGTAATTGGAAACACATGAATGGGATGCCGGTCAACATACGCCCAACAATTACCTTACCTTCTAATCGACGCTACACATTATCAAGTGAGAGACAGAGGACCGTAACCGCTTTCTTTCCTTTCTTCTTTTTTAATCTCAGTGCCATTCGGTAGAGCTAGCCGGTAAAGTATCTATGAAACGACATCCGTCATTTTGCCTCCTTAGGAAACAACAGATATCCATTTAAACCTCTTTTATATATAAAGGGTTATTCAAGATATACAGATTCAGCAATGCGTCCCCTAGCAAAATATAAACAAAAACGAACAAATAATACACACAACAGACATTTCGACAAACACATTTGTATCAAGAAATACAGAAGACCACGAATATATGCCTTATATGCCGTATATGGTTGACAGATAATTGTGGTTGAGTTGAATGAACAACCGGAAGACGAGCACACGATACAAATACCGAAGGGCCAGTACGAGCCGCACGAATACATTCAACAAGTCTTTTAATCGGCCTAAGCTATATAGCTTCGCAGCGCCCCATGGTCTACGTGGGGCGCTGCGAATGGGGCGCTGCGTGGGGCGCTACGTGGGGCGTCTACATGGGGCGCTGCGAACTTCCTCGAATGTGACACTTCCCGAAGTTCGTGCATGAGCCACAGGTGAACCAGAGCAGCGTTTTATCTCCAGTGGTCCGGTCCGCGCCGGACGCTGCGGGAAATCGTCCCCTCAGCGTTACCGCTATCGCCAGAACACTGAATCCATTACTACGCGTGTTCCTCGCTTCCTCCCCATTTTTCAAGCATTTTCGCCACGGAGTTCCCTGATACTCTCGTTTAGCCCAGGCAAAGCGCTACTCTCTCTCTCTCTCTCTCTCTGCGTCCATCTCTTCGTGGCGCTCTGCGCTTCCCGTCCTTACTATTTGTACTTTATTACCTTTATTGCAGCTTTTGTCTTCGATTCAGACGGCGCCGACACATACGCACGCGCACAGTGTAAGTGTTCAGCCAGGAAGGAAAAGCAAACAAAGAAAGAAAAAAAAATAAAAGGGAGCGACGGCCGATCAGAGGTCCCATCATATATAATCCCCCTCGCTCTACGCGAACTCGTACACATACGCACGCCGACCCACCGACCAGCACGTATAATAACAACTACCGGCCCGGCAGCGATGCAGGGAGCAGCGAATGGCCGAAGTGACGGGAATGAGATTGAAAATAAAATATATAGCAAAAGCAGCCTGGAGAGCAAGGCTATGGAGGAGGAGGGGGTGGGGGGTCGCATCTTCGCTGCGGTGGAAAACCTGTTTATGGACGGCGACGACGACGACAACACGCTTCTATACTTCGACCAAAGCGAACAGCGAGGCACCGCTCTCATCTCTCAGCTCTATTAGATGACCCCTCGCTCCTCTCTTCCTACCCCACGCCCCAGCGGCCAGCTACGCACAACCCCCCCCCCTCTCTCTCTTTCCGTGCACGAGTTCTGTGTACAAAGGCTGTTTCCGGTGATGGCGCAAAGACCTATGGCCATCCCTGCTCCGGCCTTCTGTCCCTTTACATCCCCATCATTCTTCTCCGCCAGCGAGATCCGTGCGCGCTGTTTCAATTTAGATGCCATCAGCTGCCGTACGTGGCACAGTTGGCGGACCCGGCTCTGATGGCGATGTCTCGATCGTAATATACTGCATCCCCCCCCCTCCTCTCCCCCTTTCCCCGGTAGGCAGTGGACGCGGTAACGCACCCCGCATTCGGTTTTCCACTCGATATAGGGGAAAGGGTATGCAGAGTCGGAGTTGGGAGTGAGAGAGAGGAAGGGTCATTTGTTCGAATCGCTTGGAAGAGACCACGGGGTCATTCTGTGTTACTGTGCGCAGAAGAGCATTATGAAAATAGGAGAGGGAGGAGGGCGTCAGCTATTACATTACGTGACGCACCGTGTTTCTCTCTGCCGGGCTTCGCAGGCTCGCGCATCTGAAGTGGGGCACGCAGACGGAAAGTTAATGAGATAGGGAGAGAGAAGTACGCCTGGTGTCAGATTTCTGCGTGACACTGTAGTACTCTTCCATGTTACGCCATTTGGGGTATGTAGTTTTGTCGAACAGCAACAGTCTCAACCATTATGATTAGTGCTCCTTTACATGAAAGTTGTGTGCCATGCTGCATTCCTCATGCGCATCTAAGAGTGCTACATTTTGCGCTCCTGTCGGGAAACGGCATGGCCACCAAAATAATGGAACATATTTCTGGAACTAAAGAACTCAACCAAAGAAGGCGTAACACTTTCAGCGCAGTCGTTTAACTCTTTTAGAAAACAGTGCTAAAGAATAATAAGAAGCAAAGAAAATATAAACAGAGGGGCATGTCGCTGTGTGATTGTGCGAGGCGCATGCGTGGTCAATGTTCCTAGCTGCTTGGTCCTCTCTCTCTCTTCATATATATTATTCGCCGCGGCGGAGTTTCCTGATACTCTCTTTTAGCCCAGGCTAAGCGCTACTCTCTCTCCACTATCTTTAATATTGTTTATTATATATATATATATATATATATATATATATGTGTGTGTGTGTGTGTGTGTGTGTGTTCGGTCTGTTGCTATGGTTGTTTCCCTTGCAGTTATTGCAGTTATTATTTATACAGCCTCCTTCTCCAGATCAGGCTAGAGGTCAGTCGATCGGTTCCATTCTGTGTGCGACCTTTGAAATTAACTTAAATTATTATCTCTCTCTTCCTCTTCTTTGGTAGCGTACTGTTATCTATCTGCACAAGACAGAGGTTAACATGGTGATGGAGAACCTACATTGGTAGAATAAGGGATGCCTTAGGCTGACTCGATGACCTACCTTTGATCTGCGTAACGTGCACAGACCTTTACGCAAGTAGTACGTATCGTGTTAACGTGTCAGTTTCCCTGTGTGCACCACTTGAGCAGCACAACTTACACCATCATGGCACACCAATTAACTAGCCCCTGTCGAAGCACTCATAAAAAAGCGTCTCGAGCTGGAGTCAACGTCTCGACAAGGGGACTTGATTGATTTTGCCCAGGAACTGGGCAGTAATTGCTGTTGTTACCCTGCTTAGGACAAGTCCCCTCCTCGAAAAGTTGGCTCCAGCCTGAGACATATCCCGGATCCCAGACCTGATCCCAAAGAAGCCTATAGTTAATCATCACTATGTAGGATCAAGACCAATGTCTATCGTCCTTCGAGGCAATCTCAGTAATGAGACGGTGATGGCCTCTTTCATAAGAAGCGGAGTGCAAGCTCATGGATGTCACTTAGTACTAATACGACGTATTATTGTTAATAATAATAATAATAATAATAATGCAGCGTGACTCGTAGTACGATAACGCCGAGCCGGGATGCGTAGCCCCCGTGTCCCGCTGCATTATTATTATTATTATTATTATTATTATTATTATAAAAGAAAAATACAACGTAACAGGAAACCTGAATCAGAATGGCTTTGAAATGAGGTTGGAGCTAGAGAAGTGCTTCTCTACGAGAAAGGGAAAGGTTGGCACCATGTAAAAAGTGCAATATATGTCCCGCTCTCTCCCGCCTGCTCGCAACATATACAACCCAGTGCCCACGTCAAGCGATCAGTTTTCCGTACGTCCGTAACGGTATGCAATACTTGCGAAATTCAAACACATATGAGATTAAGAGGGCCGTCATGTCGTAACAAACGGTAAGAACGACTGCAACAGCCGCTACACAACGAGGATTCGGCAGACAGCGGGCAATCCAAGTCAAGTCTGTTCGTGCCACAAACACGTCCAGACACGTTCGCTCTCTGCGGCGGGGACGACGGCAGAGACTCGTGAAAAGATCACAGCTGACTCACCGCGCCAAACGAGACCAGGTGCACCGATAACGGCGCCACGGTTATTTGTATTTACAGACACTGGCGCGGAACCCCGCGCAGCCAGTTGAAAAGGAAAGAAAGAGGGACACAATTGATCCCCTTTCTTGTCCGAAGAAGTGTACTCAGTCTTGCACATACTTTGCTCCCTCACGTCTTCTCTCGGCGATACGCGAAGAAATGACTCACACGGGCTACCCCACTGGGAACAAGAAGAAGCCAACGCGAAAGCAAAACACCAAACTGAAGAGCGAGGGCAATGGATGCAGCCACGGCACAGTTAGAACTCCCCACCGCTGGCTAAAAAGCGGGGGAAGCGATGGAGGTCACAAGGAAAAAGAAGCACACAAGAGGCGGCAGGCACTTCCTTTTACTTTCTCCCTTCATCGTTCGGGCCCCTGACGCCCAAGCCCGATAACTCCCCCTGGGGTCTGTGCAACCCGAGGCCGCGTCTTTCACGCCTGGGCAACCCGCATATGATCTCTCACCATCACGGTCTCTGCTGCAGCTGTGGCTGGCCAACGCAAAGGAAGCAAATGGTCAATCCGTGAACCCCCTCCCTTCTCTCCCTCACTTCCTAAGACCCGAGCACCGCGGGGAGCGGTCTTGAGTTTGGGTGAAAGGAACCACCGTAAAAAGGGGGGAAAAAAAAGCGAGAGAAACGAAGGGAGTAGAGGGGGAGAAAAGGTGTTCCGTCTTTTTTTTTTTTTTTTTTCATGCGCAGGAAGGGGGCAGGGGAAACCGAAGATTACACACTGCTTTGCTAGTTTTGTGCAGCGCCGCGGGTAACGGATATAATGCGGCTCGTGCAAGTACTTTGAGACTGACAAAAATGACACAAACATCGAAGCCCCAGCGGCTGCGACAATGTATACAGTGCAGCGGAGCGCAAAGCAAACAGCTCGAACCACAAAACCTCGACGTAAGGAGAACGTTTTACCCAACTTGGCACAAAAGTTCCATCACACATACTGTATGTGTACAGGCTAACAAGAGAACTAGATAACAAACAATTAGAAAGCCAACGAGTGCCGAAAGAATAACTGCACATCTGTTTTTCATACGAACGTAAGAATACATGCAAGATTCGATCATCCAGCTTATGATTCATGTCATTACACGGTACACGGCAGATTTGGTTCTTCGGTATGAATCCATCAGTGGCGTATACCGAGGGGGTGGGGTGGCGATGGCAGGGGGCTGACCGGGCTTCAGTCCCCCCCCCCCCCCGCCCTTTCCTCCCAAATTTTGGCGGCCGGAGCCCTGCTCCCTTTTTAAGATTGGGGGACCTTATCCCTTTTATCCTTGGCACGCCGCCTATGAAGAAAGACGCATATCCTTCGAACGCCCGCCCCAGACAAGTATAGGACAGCACACGCCTTCAAGTAGACCAAGAAGCTGCTCAAGGTAATAGTTGTATTATTATGCACCAAGCATGGAAAACTTAACAGAGGATGATGAAACCTTAACCCCCTCGGAAAAAAAGAAATTTTGGCTACGCTCCTGGAATCCAATTAACTTTTCCTTTCCTTAACAGCTTGGATATATATTTTTAACACCAGGAGCTCATAATTCGGTGAACATATCGCGCTTACAATGTTAGAGCAAATCGCAGCTATTAGCGAGCGCTGGATGAATCGTTATTTAGGGTATTCTCGTGCGCGTTACAGAAGTTTTCTCATTGGGGCTAATAAATTTCAAGCTGAGGTTCCGACAAAATAACCCGCAGCTGCGCCCCTGCTGCACGGTTACTGACATGGTATACTTTCGCCTCGATGCCCGAGGTGTTACATTACGGGGATTTTTGCAGCGTTGTCGACTCTTTCTCATGTGACATTATGCAAAGATGTGGGGACGTAGGGCTCGAATAGCCATACAGCTGCGAGCAGTCGCCGTGCGGGAACAGCGGAGAAAGGTCATTACCTTGGGAGGCTACTGTCCGAGACTTCTCCCGCGCTTTCTACGATGCGCTGAGAGAGAGGGGGAACAACAACAAAAAATAATAATAATAAAGGCAAATCGCCCTTCCCTGGCCCAGGAAAAGGCGGCTGGGAAGCAGGACGTCACCACTCGCTTGTTTCAACTTGTAGAAGAAGGGGTCCTTCTTCTACATCAGATTCCACCAAAGGGAGGGCGGTGTGCTCCATTTGCCAGAGACCAGTACGAGTTCGTATGCATAGTTTCGCGACGCCGTAACGCAGACGTGTAGGTAGAAAATAACTAAGCAAAAGCAGGAAGATTAGCCACGGCAAAGGTCAAGTACGTTGGCTAACCTGCACGGTGGAAGAGGCACTTAAACAACAAAGGGAAGAAGCAAGAAAGCAAGTAGTTGAGGTGCACTGTAGAATCATTTACGTGCTGCCAAAGATATTATTTTTGTGCACCGTGCGCGAGCCGCAAATATTGGACTATGACTATATGAAAAATCGTCGCGATAGGCAGCTGACGCCTGCAACATCTGAAGTTGCTGGTTACATATAAAAATAAATAAATAAAAAGACATGTTGCACCGGCGGATTTCAGTGTATCTAAGGTTCTTCGTGAATCAATCAATCGGCAATGGTTGGCATGCAGCAATGATCCTCACTCCATGCCGCGCATATATTATGATACAACGAAGATATTGCACACCATTGTCACTACGGGTAGTTTAGTTATACCAGGTTTGAATCATAAGGCAACTAAATAGTTAGCCAATACTCTCGCAGAACTGAAAGAACACCCGAGAAGTATCGCATACAACTGACCGTGCAGAACCTGAAAGCCGAGTATGCCTGAGCGGCTGGAACGTTTGAACCTCTGGAATCCTCACCGCAACCCGAATTCTAGCGGCACGAGCCCTACTACAATGCACTAGAACATTCTAGCATACTGTATGGGCACGTTGCAAGTGCTAGGCGGCGCCCCGTCTTTCCGACCCCTAGCGCCATCTGACGAATAGTTGCGCGAATGTGGTAGGATTACTCACGGCGTCAGCAGCCCGCGCTGCGTGTTTGGCGTCCTGTCAAACGGTAGCGATGGCGCGAAACAGCGTGCCGATATTAATTTTATCTGGGTTTCGGGGATTACAAGATCTTCATAGCTATTTTCATGAAAAGAATTTAGAGAAAGCAAGTCGTCTATTTGAAGTGGGGCACGTCTACGACGTGAGGGAAGTGTTGAACTCGCGCTGATCGGAGTGACTGCTAGGTTTATTCCGCAAACGAAAAATAATGCACCAGCGAGATGCGTGAAGCTCAGCGTAAGTTGCTTCGTTATCTACGGTGTGGACGCGTGAAATTATAGGCGACATTGATTCTTGAAGATCGGCGACAGCAGACAAATCCTAGCGGGGAGCTGCGATTGCCGTGCTGGCATCGCAGGGAAGTGCAAGGACGCCGCGGTAGTTTCCCTGTACATACAGGACGGCAAATACGAATCCAAAACATCTCATCCAAGAACGTGGGGCGTACGAACGACTCGTAAGACCTACCAGAGGTATTCTAACGTTGCTCTCCCCAAACACAAAAAAAGGGGATGAACTTACCAGTTGTGTTAGACTACGCTGGGAAAATATTTTCGCCCAAGTTACTGGAAGTGCGATACTTTTATGTTGCGATTTTTCAGTGCGTGCAAAGGAGGTTCCAATAAACCACGTTGTCAAAAATTTTGGTGATCTCAACTGCCCCTTCGTTTATATGCTGGGCGCAGAAGGGTGTATGCCAGCACAGCCGGCTGCAACCCCTCTAAAAATCTCTCAGCAAGCCCTAGCGCTGTTTGAATGGGAGAGGATTGGGAAAGAGTTCCACAGCTTTACTGCGGTACAGTGTGGGAACAAACTACTTTGTTTGCTGCATATCCTGTACGCACTGCAGGCAGTGGCGTAGCAACGGGGGGGGGGGGGGGGGGTGCAAGGGGCCAGTGGGGGGGAGGGGGTGTCATATACGTCTGGAGACACACGGAAATTGTTGATATCCTAGCCTTCCTCGAATAAGCCCGGGGGAGGGGGGGGGGGGACAGAAGACCTATGGGCCCCGGGTGCCAGACGACCTAGCTACGCCACTAACTGCAAGTGTCCCGTTGCTGCCATCATTGCTGTAAAAGCAACGAATTCAGAGTTATAACGCACTTGGCATAACGCCGGAACATAAAACAGCTTATGCCATTGGACGAGCGCTATCCAGTGTTGACGCCGTTCTGCTTCATGCGGTCGGCTTGGAAACCTGTAAAACTTTGTTCCTCGTGAGTTGGTGTACGTGCTGTTGCAGCCCACTACTCAACAGCTCGGGTTGCACTTCGGCATTGCTCAGAAAAGGCAACAACTACGCGCGAAACACTGCACATACAGGCTTTCCGAACGCAAGCGGGCCGGTCGTATCCTGCCGGTTCCGCGCTCGCCGCCGCGAGGGGCGCCCTAGTAGGCGCGGGAACTACGTTCGCAACCTGCCTATGGTATGGTATGAAAAACTTTATTCAGGTCCTTCAGGTCGCGCTAGATTCCTAGCCCGAAGCGGGCCGCTCGCACCAACGTTACTAGGCTCCCACGGACTAAAATTGTAGCCGTACTAAAATTGGCGCGTTTGTGTCCGCGCTACCCATGCTGCTATCTAGCGAAAGCTACCAAAAACGCTTTATTGCCAGTCCGTGATAGTTACGTGATAACTTTGAGACGCGCAATCATTACAAAAGAAAATTTTATGCAAAACTCTATTTTTTGATAAACTTTAAATAGGTTGACAGTTCAAAGATTTATGTTTGCTTAGGGTAGGGTAGAGTTGAGCAATCATACATAACAACACCAAATTGCATGTCGGCAGCAGCATCGACAGCAACAGTTTCCGTTCTCGTCTGCTGCAGTGCAATAAGCGAGCGATCACATACTGTAACTTCGTTTTTGTGCACAGTTTGAACTGCTTGCGTTGTTCCGCACGCCACGCAATTGTCCATGGACCCGAGGAGGAGGCGGCTGCTGCTATTAAAGAAGAAGCTCCTCCTTCTAATGATGCTAAGGAAACAGCAGCAACAACAGAGGCGGCGTGTTTGGGTCCAGCCCATGTTTCTGGAGCGCAAACAAAGGAGTCTCTACTACACCGCAGTGAATATATCATTCTTATTTTGCGCGTCGCCACGCTAGAAATTAATGAAGATACCCTTAGGCAGAGGCAGATGTTGTGAATTTGCTTTTCTGACTGTTGACAGTCGTGTTCTTTACATTGCAGATGCGCAGACTTCGTGACGGAGATTACGATATGTTCTTCAAATTGTATCGCATGACACCGCGGCTATTCGACATTTTGCTGTCCTTTGTCGAGGACGACCTGACGCGGCAACATGTTGTCAGGGAGCCCCTGGAACCAGGAGAGCGACTTGCAATAACGTTGAGGTTGGTGAGATTCACATGTGCAAGCCATATTCAAATACCGTTGTCATGCACTCATGCTGTCCAGAGCTGTACAAAACACTTCAGAGATTGCCACTATGTTCAAGACAGGGTACATGCGCGAAGTATAAACTTAGTGGTTACAGCAATATTGTTTAGCTGCAAATGGCAAGGACTAAAAAACTTTTAATTTACGAGGATTCCACGCTTTGTTTCCCAGTTACTTAGCCTCAGGCAAGGACATCAGGGACGTCGCTAATGCTTATCTGGTGGGAATCGAAACTGCGCGGAAAAGCATTCACGACACCTGCCGGGCGATCTGGACGCAACTGAAGCACCGTTTTATGAAGGTAAGTAACACGTAACACTCAAAGTGATCGCCAATCGCGCGTGCACATATAACACGAAGCCCTGATCTGCATTGAAAAGCTGCTGTGTGGCGACTTGCACACATTAAATATGCAGAAAGCATTCGTCTTCTTATGGCAAATATATGTAGCTCAAGCAGGAGGCTTTAGAACTCCTGCCTGTGCATGTCTTGAATACCACACACTAAGTTACCTTACGGCTAACTTGTGATGGCCCTAGTGTACTGAACATCTGTAGTCGAAAGATGCATGTGACGAATATGTTTTTAGGCCTTATGAACTCACTTCCATTACGCCTCGCCCCTAACAGACTTGTGATGACTAAAATGTTGAGGTGCTTTAAAGAGCATTTCAGGCACTAATGTTCCATGTTTCTTTTGGGTGCTATCATTCAGGCCTGTAGCTGAAGTGGCAACAGTACAAGTGATAGAGTATTCCGTAATGTAGGTGCTTGCGCATCACAAAGAATCTGCAGAGCACCGTTTGTGCTACTGCCCGTCCATTGAAAATGAAAGGCTTGCCCTAAGCACTGCTCTAAACCAACTAGGTGGAAGACCTTTCTCATTGGCCAAGATTTTGCTACGATTTCTGAAGGCAGCCGGACTGAGGGGCCGCCTGTGATACAGCACTGAGAATTTCACTACGCTGGCAAAATAACGCTGCACTTTCTCATTCTTTTTATCGGTCTTCTCCTCTTTCCCCAGCGCAGGGTAGCTAGTCGGGCTCAGTCCTGGTTAAACTCCTTGCCTTTCATTTATCCTTTCTCTCTATCATGTATCAGTTGTGTGCACTCCATCTCAATAACTGTGCAGCACAGCGAAAGCTACAGGCCGCATCAGCCAACCAGGAAAGACAACTAGAAAAGGGTCTCGTATGCCCACCTCTGATTGCCCCCCTCGTGACGGAAGGATTAGTAGGGCACAATAGGCGAGCCCTAGCTCTTGCCTTCTCTGGAACAGACTGCTGGCTCTCCTTACTCATTGGCCAACAGGAGCCCTAGCCTTAGTGCTCTGCACGAAGCGGGCGACGTGGAATATAGAAGCTACATTTCCTGTGAATCCCTGCATTGTTTCCCGACTTTGTGACACTTGAACATACAATTCAATGGACAGTATAATGTTTCATTGGTAAAAAGCAGTGGCATTGCTCCTGCTACTTATGCAAAATGCTATTTCTTACTGTACAAAATTTGCTGCAAGTGCACTGCCGCTAAGGTGGGCAGCTGGCAATTTTCCCACCAGCATGACCAGTTTTCTACCTCGCGGTACTGGCTGCCAATTTGACGTCCACACTGGCACACTATTTGCTGGCTTTCCAGTTCTCCCTAAATCAACACAGTGCAAGATGCATTGTAAGTGCTCTGTCAGGCATATATACATAGCAAAAAAGTAAGTTGTCACAAAGAAATTCATTCCCTATGATAAATTTTGTTGTCATCTAGACTTCCACATATTGTCTTTGTAGGCCACCAACATGCCTTACAAACAAATTATTTGCAACAGCAGGTTGGAGGTGTTAAAAGTGTATCAAATTTTTTATAAAGCCTTCCATTGAATTTCAATCGCGCAAAATTTGTTTTTGGTGCATTGCAACTCTATTTTGTTTTCATTTAGTTTGTACTTTTCGCACACAGTACGTTTCACAAAAATGACGCCGACGCCTTTCCTCTCAGCCCCTTTCTCGAGGGTGCTTTTTTTTTTATCTCGGCAGAGATGGGAACCACAATTTGCCACAAATAATTGCAGGTGCCAACCAAAGAAGACTGGTCTCAAATAGCTGATGACTTTGAGAAGAGCTGTCAGTTTCCGAACTGTCTGGGTGCCATTGATGGCAGGCACGTGACCGTCGTCACCCCACGCCATTCAGGTGTTGGATACATGAACCACAAGGTAAATAGCATACGGTAAGAGGTGTTTGTGCAGGTGAGCACTTGTGCATCTAGGAGGGCAATCACCAACATGAAATGTTTTGGAAATTGTGAGAAAAATGTTACAATAGATGCTTCATTAAATTTGAGGCGGGCAAGAGTGGCTGTGGCCTCTACGACTTGCACTTGAATTGCATCATCACTGCTCCACACAATAACACCATGACAATATTGTTGAACAGCAGGTAACTGTTTTCAGTCAACTTGGATATGGTGGTGTTGTAAATGTCTTTATGGAAATTTTGGCCCCCAAAGCATACTTTTGGCTCCATCTTTGGCAATATAGAATCCAAATTGAGAGCTGGGCGAGTTGGCACGGTTCCATCTTGACAGAAAACTGCGCAAGAAAGACGTGGACGAGCAAAGATGTGGACATGGACAAGCGACCGTGCTTGTTTCTTTGCTCGTCCACGTCTTTTTCACACAGTTTTTTGTTGCAATAGGATCCAAGCCAGGCTCTGTGATGACAGAGAGGAGTGAGTTATGGTGAAGGCTGTAAGCCCATGCTTGGGGGCTGTCCACATCAACATAGTAATGGGAAAATTTTGATGAGAGCCGAGTTGCCATGAAAACTCGGTAACGGTGTTGTATACATTTTAAGCAGTGTCTGTATGCAACTGCAAGATACTGTTTCTTGGTGGTCACAACATTTAGATTTAATATAGTGTAAATTGCAACAGTGCAATAATGGGAAAAGGAGTGATAATGACACAAGCAATCTGTCAATGCACTGAAATGTGTTACATTCTGAAAGAAGGAAACAGTGCAATATTTGGTTGCTAATATGCTTCCTGACAGAGTGCTATTTTATTGTGCTATCCAGTGACCCATGGATGGCCCCCAACCGTGGGCTAACCTGTGTGTTGAAAGCTTAGAGCTTGTTTGGCATGTGACTGAAGCCACTTGCCTGTCATGCATAGTGGGTCTCCCCTTGCCTTTCCAGGGGCCATAAATCACCGTTGATGTGAGAACTGTCATCCTCAGCCTCTAGAGAATCGAAGTGCTGGTGAGGTGGTAAAAGAAGGCCTACAATGCCTGTCGGAGCACAGATTGGTCACACGTCATCTGCATTCAAAATTCTGGCAAAAACTGTACGTAAACTGTAGTCCAGGGTTGTTATGCTCCCCTGTAATCCCAAGGGAGCATAATGGCTGCATTCCCTCCATTCAGTACATCGAGCCATTAAAAAAAAAAAAAAAAAATATGCAATGTAATATAACTTAAAAACATGAAAAAATGGCAAACATACTATGCAGCACGGTGACATTCCAGGCGACATAGCAATAATGTTGCAGGCATTGCTGACAGTTTTCATGTGTACAAGGAGCATTTGCTAGCGTCGACAATTTTTTGAGTACTTCTTGAAATGGTCAAAACTGGGGGTAACACATTGTTGAAGTTCTTCAAATGTGACACCATTAGTTGTCGAGCAATGATAAAAGAGACAGATGTTTGGACATAGTATGCACAGGCATGCTATGCAAGTTTAACATTGATTTATACAGAAATGCTACATGGCTATGTATCTTGGCATAAATCACATGTGTGCCTCTGAGTTGCTTCTGAATGTGCTGTCCCCCCCACTCCCAAGAAAAAGGTACACTCGTAGAACTTGAAGAGCGTAATTTGACAGACACCACATGGGATCATGATTATGCTTGTGAACAAGCCAGGGAAGAGCAAATTGGTACAATTTGGACACCATGTCAGTCTTGCTTTCTTGTTTTAATGCTGCTGCTTAGCCCCGCATTCCACATTTCAGGGTTCTTACTCCGTGGTGCTAGTGGCTGCAGTCGACAGCAACTGCAAGTACATCTTCATCGATGTCTATGCTGAGAGCCGTCAACAGCATAGCGACGTCTTTGAAAGTTCGGACTTTGGCCAGGTGCTTCTCGGTGGCTCTCTAGACCTTCCTTTGACGGCACCGTTACCCCGCTCCGACGGAAAAAGCGCTGCCTACACCTTCGTCGGTGACGAGGCTTGTCCACTACGGAGGAACCTCGTGATACCATTCCCGGCGGGACAGGCTAAAAATGAGAGAGCAGTCTTCAATTACAGGCTGAACCGAGTGAGGCAAGGCACCTTCAGATGTGTTCACAAATGTGCATTCATGACTCACCGAATAAGGCTAAGCATGTGTCCATGTGGCATATTCTTAATTTACTGTTGGGTAGTAATTGGCATGCATGCTACTTGTCGAGCGGACCTCACACTAGGGTTTTTTTCTTCGATGCACAAACATGCATGTACAATTAGATTAGGCCGTCCTGTAGCATTGAACTGAACAAGAAACTGCACAAAGTTGAATTGAATCACGCAACCTAAATACATTTTTGACCCAGTCATGAGCCTATCACGTTGACTCTGTGGCTACAGCCTCCTGCTTCCGAACATGAGCTCACTGATTTCAGTTCGTGGTTGCCATAGTTGCATACTGATGGGGTCAGACCATAAAAATGTTTGCGCATCAAGATTAAGCTAAGGTGCAGGTTAGAGAACACACATTATTCAAGGTTTAACTGAAGCTCCCCTTTACAGTATCCCATATAGCCCAGTTGATGCTTTGGCATGTTCAAATTTCTTTTATGTTGGTTTTCTTTATTATGATCTCTTTCTATGTTGCAGATGACTGCAGCATACCACTAAAGTCATATGCGAAAGCATGCGCAAACAGAAGAGTAATGTCAGTCACAAGTGCTTGTCCCACTCATTGTGCCAGCTTAGTGGCTATGGTGTTGCGCTGCTGAGCTCAAGGTAGCAGGTTCGATCTTGACTATGGCAACCACATTTCAATGGGGATTAAATGCAGAAATGTTTGTGAACTATGATCTAGACGCATGTTAAAGAACTCCAGTTGGTCAAAATTATTCCGAAGCCACCCACTATGGTGTGCCTTATAATCAGATCGTGGTTTTGGCATGGAAAAGCCCAGATAAAATTTTTTTTTTTACCTGCTTGTTTCAATATTATTTTGTCTGTGTTTGTGAATGCCTTTTTCATGATGAAGAAACTTTACTCGGCTAAATTTCTGTCCTCATGTGCAAAATTACATCATGGTGCCAGGCAATGATGGTGGGTGTCCATTTCGTCGGCAAAACATCTGCCTTACTGGGCTATGGGACTGGACGTTTCCGAGAGAGAAAAACTGCCCACTGAAAGGCTTTCTACAACATGCTCTTATACATGCCAAAAATTAAAACAACAGATATAATCTAGGCAGTCAAATAGGGGTTGCCTTTATTTTATTTTTGTTCAGTTAACATTTTTGTCTCTCTTTCATCGTCAGTTCAATCCATGCTGTGTCATTTTTTGCTTTCTCTTCACCCATTTTCAACATTTTCGCAGGAGATGCGCAGAGAATGCTTTCGGACTCACAGCAGCCCGTTGGAGAGTGCTGCTCCGAACCGTTCACCTGCAGCCAAGCAATGCCGACTACGTCATCAGGGCAGCCTGCATATTGCATAATTTTCTCACTGATCTGCATCCCCAGCTGGAGGGCTACAGAGACACGGAAGACAGCGTTGGCAATGTAGCTCCGGGTCACTGGCGGCAAAGTGTCGAAGAGGCAAACGAGAAGGAGCCACACTATTTTCCTCTTGAGGCGAAGCACGCAGAGGACGCAGATGGAGCTGGTTCAGAGACTAGGAACGAATTCATGGCATACTTCTGCAGCAGCGAGGGGGAGATCCCATGGCAATGGCATCTGCCAGATGTGTCGAAAGAGGCCACGCTGATGCACCTGCGTGAACAGCAGCTTCTACCAGTCCCATCGTGAATGCACTCAGAAATCTTCAAAGCTTTACGTTCAGGCACTGCGCGGAGCCAGCACCTGCATTCTTGCGGGACTCGTACACCAGCGGATAAAGACTACAAAGTGTGTAGATCTTTGTTTAGAGGCACAGCAGATGTTTGATGTAAAGTAAACTCTCCGCTGCAGCATTGTTATCTTTGTTGTGATTATCTCCACTGTCTCTTATTCATTTATTAGTTCAATTATTAATTTATTTCCTTAGTTATTGCTGTAGAACATAGTGAACTGGAGTAGCTGTGGTACTATTCTCTACCTAAATCTCTCCACAGCAACTTACGTATAGCAGAATAGAGCCTCGAACTAACTGAACCTTCATAAAAAGTTCAAAATTAAGTATCTACTTCCTATAGGAAGTAAGAGCCAGTGAAAGAGAGAGGAAAGATTAGGAAGAAGAGTGGCAGTGGGTGGAGGAGGAAGTTCACAACAGAACCTTCCAGCATGGCGTTTCCGCTCTACTGCTATCGCCCTTGCCAAGTGTCAAACCGACAGCATGCACGAACAAGGGGCACATGGCTGATGTGATACTGGCAGAGTGGCAACAGTATGCTAAGACATGACTTTGCAATACCGATGGCTGCAACTGATATTAAAGCATGAAGCCTATAGTTTCCGCCTGATGTTCCAGTACCTGACTTGTCGCGGATGAATTTCAATGCAGAAGCACAGGCGCCGGTTAAAAAAAAAATAAGGTACGGCCTGCCACATAAGGTGGGCTGCAATGGGAGCAGATGTCTCAGCCGTAGTTACATTCTTGGCCGCTTAGCTGGGCTGAACGGCGCTAGCCGTCTGGGACAGCAAGCGTCAGTTTCCACGGGCGACGGTGTTTGAAGCGCGTTCCCCACACATCTTCTATGCCATTCCCAGACAACAGTCCCCTACTGGTGGTGCCACGGCGGATGACAGCACTTTCGATGCACGCGGCAGGCTGCACCTTTTTTTTTTTTTTTTTTAATCCAGTGGCCATGGCAGGAGGGTTCAAATTAAGCATGGCTGCACATTAGACCAGTCTGTGTGCCCTGCACTGATACAAGCATTGAAACGGTCTTGCATCTGTTGTCTATAGAATACTGCTCAATCTCTACTCCAACTAAACAGCTGACATGGCAGTAATCAGTAGCTAGAGTTCTGTCTGAGCACCAGTATCCGAGTGGGTACTATGAATTGCGTGCATGTTGCACGGTGCTGCTACTGATTCTATGCACTTGCATGTATACACACAGGTCCCACACCTGCCTAACTGCAAATCCTATTGAAATGTGCTATTGGAACAACAGGAAAGATTCAGAAAAAAAAAAAAGATTTAGAAGAAGTTAAGCAGCTCCAACACACATATTGGAATCTGTTTATTGGTGACATTTATGCTTTACAAAGACTGGTTTTGTTTTGTTTGAAGAGTTTTATGTAGCAATTACAGTGGGATATGGTAATTTTGCAAGGCTGGCCAAGAGCCGACACACACCTTACCGGTACATACTGAGTGGCTGAATCAAGCAAAATAAAGTAAATCAAAGGATCTGTTAAAAATGCACGGTCCTGAATATTTCACCGCTGCACTGTTCTTGCTCAAATTTTGTAGAAAGGTCGCATTTTGGAGTCTATGTCATTTAGTATAACAGTTGGCACAGTTCATTGCCAAGTGTTATTAAAGTGAAACTTTGCCTGCGCTTATGGGGATGTAAGCTGCTGCTGGCGACGGTGCAAGCATAAACTTGTGTTGCCGCCTGCCGTCAGCTGCAGAAGTAAGTGTTTCGGGGAGGGCTGCCGCGTGTTGCCCGCTCCTGGAAGAGGCGACTGCCCTTCCAGAATGTTACTTTAACTGTACAGACGATCAACTTTCCCACCTTTTTCTGCACTTTGGATCAGTTTTCACAGTGCTTCAACTTCAAGCCTTCTATGCACCGTTCACCATGTCTCACGAGTGTCTTTGCATCAGTTTTCACAGTGCTTCAACTTCAAGCCTTCTATGCACCGTTCACTTTGTCTCACGAGTGTCTTTTGTGTTCACTGCAGTCAGTACCAGCTATTGTAGTCACAGAGCATCCACTATTCCACACATAATACGGTCTTGGCTGAGACAGTGTCCCTGTGCAGGTGGCTGCCCCTGAATGGTTCCAGCTGCACTTGTGGTCTGAATTGGCTGTTGCCAGGTGCTAGTTGCTTCTTGTTCAGGGAGAACACTCACTGCTTTCTGTAGGACTTCGCGTACCTATGTAGCACACATAAAAGAGGCAGAAACAGTGTTCAAATGGTTTGTCAACACAAGCAGCGCCATTCATGTAAAGTTGTACTGAGCGGGCAGAAAGCAAACGATGCAGCTATGAAATCAAAGCACGCTGTCATATGGTCATGCACAATTTCGGAAGCTCATTGTACTTGCGCATTAGCATCATCAGTGTCACGGCAGAACACAAGAGCCAATTTGTATTACGCTGCACCACAACTTTTTTCTTCTACTCACTACAGTGCTGAATTCACCAATCAAACAGAATATTCAGTCATCAGTTATCGTATTTACTAGCATCTAACGCGAACTTTTTTCCCAATAAAATGGGTCCAAAAATTGTGTGCGAGGTAGAATTGAGTATGACCCTAAATCTGCGTTACCATATCACCATCGACATTTCAAAATGGCCACCTCATATGTACTTTGAGCCTAGCTTGCTCCATGGTTTGCTCTATCAGCATGGAAGTGCATGTCTTCGCATGACTGCAAAGAACTGCCGAGTTTATTGTGACGCTGCAGTTAAAAAGAAAGTGATCACATGTGCGGAGACGAACAGAAATTGGGCCGCGTCACGGGCGTTCGGAGTTTCCGAAACTTGCGCGTGGGACTGGCGCAAACAGGGGAGGCATTCTACCCTGACAGCTGCTCCATACGGTGCGGCTGCACAGCCTCTATCTTGAAAGCAACCTGCAATGGAGATAGAGCCTATGCATCTAGGCGCACCATGCAGTGTTCTCGTCGCTTAGTTTGCGTTGAAGTAAGAGGCTGCACAAAGGTGGATTCGCTCGCCTCTGCTACCGCACTTCCTGACTTCAGAATTTTGATAAAGAGTTTCCGCGGTCATCGAGTGAGAGGTGTACAGGTTTGCTTGTGCGTGCGTGACACCATGCTTGTTAATTTATTTAGAAAGCGAATGTTTTAAAGTCTATATGGCTGATAAAGCTACTATCCTTACTTTTCGTGTAGCTGTCTACTAATTTGCTATCGCAATCGAAGCTTAGCCTTTCGAGGCGAAACAAACTTATTTTATTTTATCGCAACTTTAGTGTATCGGGGGTAAATCTTTGTTTTCCCAAATGAGCGAAAGTTGTATTTCTGTATGAAAAAATGAAGTGCGCAGTACTGTAAAGGACTTCTTTTTTTAGGTCACGGTAAACAGGTGCGCATTACAATCGAGTAAATATGGTATCTCTCACGTGGTTAAATCATCCCCCTCACTCCAGCTGCATCATTCACCATCAATGTGTATTCCATGCAGCCATGTATATGTCCGGCCTCCTTGACCACAACCTCATGCAGTCACACAAGTGTTGTCTACTTCTGATTTGAATGGAGTGCATTCTCGCGTCTCTTTCTGATGCAGTTTTCTTTTTCAATACTGCAATGACGGTGGCCCATATATGAAGTTTACATGCAGCACTTGCATCTTCTCCAGCATGCAGCCACTGCAGGTGACTCCCTGCAGACACCTGTAGCTCGAAATTACAAGCGCCAATTGAACTAAGTGCACCACGAGGAGAATTTCAACCAAACCTACAACCTACGCACCAATTTCAGATCAAATGGCCTGCGCCATTCACCACATGGGTGCTGCACTCCCAACTGGAGGGTCAACATCAAGTGCACTAGTGCACCTACAAAGTTCATAGTGCTGTGATGTCACTTACAGTGACTTTTGACTTTGCGAATTATTCGAGGCAACAGCAGTTATTTGTTTGATCTGTTGCTTCAATAGACGAATTGAAGTTTAGAGAAATAATAAAACATACAAACCAAATGTCTGTCTGAACGTCTGTTTTACTTTGTACTGTAGCAATAGAAATGTACTTCTGTTTTGTCTGTCTGTTCCCACGTCGTGCAACCGCGAACACAGAGAATGAAACAACGTAATTTTCTACCATTTTCCAGCGCACGATCGTGCTCTCTGATCCGCTTGCGTATGCCTCGGAGTTCATATAGCACCAACTTATAAAGCTAGTCAGGTGTTGTAGTGCACAGTCCGCAAAATCGCGCGCTGTGCAAAACAAGATAAACACAACAGCTCGCATGCGTCTGTCAGTGGAAGTGCGCTGCACAGCAAGATATCAAGAAAAAGGGAGGCGAGGTCCATGACCTATGCATCGTGCAATCCTCCGGCACTGGTATGGGAGAATGCAGAGAAGGAATTTAGTTTACAGAGGCTAGATGGGGGCAAGTAGAGAGAGTGTCTGTTGTCCGTGACGCTTGCCTCCTGAAATCATCAGTTCATGGCACTTGAAATACTGTTTCTACCTTGGCTATTAATGAACCAATATACAAAGTTATTCCGGTAGCACACTCCCCTGAGGTCCTGTAACAACTTCCAGTGTATAACCAAAATTTTCTACATGCCCTTTTAAGCTCCATCATAAATTTCAGTAATGAACTGGAAGTTGGAAAGTGCCATCTAAAGAGCATTTTACTCACAATTTTTAAAGAATTGGTTACAGAGATGGGGAAATTCAAGTGTCTCAAAGCCATGCTGCTAGGAAGCAAGCTTCACTGCCAATGTAGACACACTCTTTGCGTTGAATAGTGTCTACAAGCAACACTTCTTTCTTGCCTCCAACCATATTGAAACTATGGGACTATGTAACGTTCACATAATGAGCGAACTGAGCATGTGTTGGTGGGCTAGTTAATGATAATGATCATCAAGATAATGAGCCAAAATAATGATCAAGATCAATCAAGATAATGAGCCAAGTCGTATATTTTCTTGTTTTTTTTTTTATTTTTTCTTTACTGCACACAGTACTTCTATTGGTAAATATGTGCATTCTGCATCAGATTATTTACCGAAGCCATGTGCCATAATCGATTTCATTACAGGCATTAGGTGTGACAGGGACACACCTCAAGTGTGGCGACGCCTCTCTGTCGAGAAGGGAGGAACCTTTGAAAGTAAGGGCATGCGGTTTGCCATGCGAATTTTATGTTGTTTTCATGGTGCACATCGGTGCGATACCTTCCAGAAACAATCATCAGTGCATGACCCAAGCACTAAGCTAGTCTGTTTGCAAAGTCCAAGCCTGGTTAGGGGCCCTTTAAGAGGCTTGCAAGAAAGCATAAATGTCACTGTGCTGCGTGTGCATACCTAAGCAGCATGCATTCACATAGCAACACAAGAAACAAAGACAGGCACTAACCTTGTCCAAGTGCTTGTGGAATCTATGTGCTGTGTCCAGCCGCTGCCGCCTCTGCATGTCGAGCAGCACTCGGAGGGTCTCCCTGGCTTGGTGAGGCCTGTACTCATTGATCAGGTGTTGCATGTGGATGAAAAGTAAGCTCATGTCATCTTTCTTCTCTAGCCGCTTGGAAGTGTCAGGACACCGTATCAAGATGTCAATCATGTCGAGGAAGTTGACAAGGAGTGAGTGGTTGAGCTTCTTCAGCTCTTTCTTGTGCTCATAGTTTTGTGGGTATAGTCGCCGTATACCTTGGCTTTCCAAAGGGCGAATGACAGGTTCATCGCCATGGAATGGAGCACCAAACATGGAGTAGCCTGCAAAAGGTAGCAGCAAGACAGATACTAGTTGACAAGATTTTAAAAGAAAAAAGTGTGCTGCACAATGAATAAAAACATGCCAGTGGTCACTCATTACAAAAATGTACAAGGGGGTTTCGTTAATCAATCTGTTTTATGTTGAATGAAACAATAATGGTGCAATGTTGAGAAAGTGGACAAGAAGGAATGGGAAACAGCTGGGGAATACTAAACTTTACACAAATGAATGTTATCTTGCTTGTTTTCTATGAAATTCTGCCAATTAAGCTTGCTTCCAGCTGCTATTGCTATTTTCACTTCATTAAGTGAATGCTTGCATTTATGAGCAACATAGTCCTAAGGTCCGTCCCATACATTCGCTTCCGATAACACAGCAATAGACGAGCAATAATTTTACGGTAACGGAAATGTGTATAGTTGCCATCATGTCAAAGTTCCAGCAAATTGAGAACAAAGGTACAGAAGAAAAAAAGCAGGACAGGACTAAACATCTATGAATCATTCAGCTTCTCTTTGCGAGCTCTTTGCCCTGTTCGTCCCATTCAAATAATAAGAGTTTTCTTGAAGTGTCACACGAAATGATGTAACCCAAATTTTGTTGTTTTCTTTAGGGCTCTAATAGTCATCACATTTGTCAGAAGCACAGTGCAGAATTGTTTGTTGCTCAACCGAAGCCGAGGTCATAAAAAAAATTGAATGATAGCAAGAAAGCAAGCAACACTCAACCAATTTTAAAGTGCAGCTCCATGATTAAGCACACATTAGCAAAAAAAAAAATATTGAATGACAGCTGCACCATTTTTTTTAGGATATTACACGGCATGTGCTTAATATACAATTAAAAAAGAGCTTTTAAAGAAACAATTATACACAGACTGATGGGCTAGCTAGCATTGCGACTACATGTTATGCAGTGCAAATGGGGCATGAAACAACACAGAAAAAAAGCAGCAGAACCCATCTCATGATGACTGTCGACGGAAACGCTAATTACCCTTGTCCTGCGCCAACCGATTCCAACTAGCATCCACGAATTTCCCAATTTCATTGCCCCATCTAGTCTTCTGCCGTCCTTGACTGTGCTTCCCTTCTCTTGGCACCCATTCTGTAACCCTAATCGTCCACCGGTTATCTAACCTCCACATTACATGACCTTCCCAGCTGCCTTTTTTCCTCTTAATGTCAATTATAATATCGGCTAGACCTATTTGGTCTCTGATCCAAACTACCCTCTTTCTGTCTCTTAACATTATGCTTAGCATTTTTCGTTTCATCGCTCTTTGCGCGGTCCTTAACTTGTTCTCAAGCTTCTTTGTCAGTCTCCAAGTTTGTGTCCCATATGTCAGCACCGGTAAAATGCACTGATTGTACACCTTCCTTTTCAATGATAATGGTAAGCTTCCAGTCAAGAGCTGACAATGTCTATCGTATCTGCTCCAACCCATTTTCGTTCTTCTGTGATGTGAATTTCCTTCTCAAGGTCAGGGTTCCCTGTGATTAATTGACCTAGGTAACCGTACCCCTTCACAGACTCTAGAGGCTGACTGGCGATCCTAAATTCGCATTCCCTTGCCCAGCTATTCATGTTTATCTTTGTCTTCTGCATATAAATCTTCAAGCCCACTCAATCATTTGTTGTAACTCATCTGCAGTGTTGCTGAATAGAACAATGTCATCTGCAAATCGAAGGTCACTGAGATATTTGCCGTCGATCCTTACTACTAAGCCTTTCCAGATTAATAGTTTCAATACTTCTTCCAAGCACACAGCGAATAGCATTGGAGAGATTGCGTCTCTTTGTCTGACCCCTTTCTTTATAGGTATCTTCCTACTTTTCTTGTGTAGAATTAAGGTAGCTGTGGAATCTCTGTGGATATTTTCCAAGATGTTTACGTAAGCGGCCTGTACTCCTTGATTACATAATGACTCTGTGACTGCTGGTATCCCTACTGAATAAAATGCCTTTTCACAATCTATGAAAGCCATATAGAGAGGCTGATTGTACTCTGTGGATTTCTCGATTACCTGATCAATGACATGAATGTGATCCATTGTAGAGTGTCCCTTCCTGAAGCCAGCCTGTTCCCTTGGTTGACTAAAGTCCAGTGTTGATCTTACTCTATCGCAAATTATCTTGGTGAATACTTTATATAACACTGGAAGTAAGCTAATGGGCCTATAATTTTTCAATTCTTTAATGTCTCCCTTTTTGTGGATTAGCATAAAGTTTGCATTCTTCCAGTTTTTTTAGACCCTTGAAGTCGATAGACACTTCATATAGAGAGCCGCCAGTTTTTCTATCGTTGTCTTCTCCACCTTTGATTAAATCTACAGTTATTCCATCTTCTTCTGCCGCTTTTCACCGCTTCATGTCTTGCAAGGCCCTTCTGACCTCATCGCTAGTTACAGGAGGAGTCTGCAACCTGTTCATTACTGCTTAGAATGGAGGTATCGTGGCTCCTCTAGGTACTTCACAGATCAGTACAGAATTCTGCTGCTTTTACTATACCTTCGTGATTGCTGATGATATTACCCTGCTTATCTTCCTGTGCATACATCTTGGTTTGTTTCCTTCTCACCGATTTCAGGCTGCCTCCATTTTTCATGGCTTCCTCAGTCTTTCACAAGCCAACAAAGCTCCAGCCGTCTTTGGCCGAACGCAGCACAGGGAAATGTTTCACGACACAAATTTTGTCTACATCAGGTTGGACGTCAAGAGAACTCACATGGTGGCCTAGGACAGTAATTTCACGACAACCAAAGCTGCACTTCGAAGAGTTCAAATGAAGGCCAGCTCACTGGAAAATGCCAAACACTGCCGATAGGCGAGTCAGGTGGCTCTCAGATGTTGGTGAAAAAACGACTACATCATCTAGACAACAGAGCCATGTCAACCATTTAAAGCCACGAAGCAGAGAGCTGATCAGTCTTTTAAATGTGGCGGGGGCATTACATAAGCCAAAAGGCATGTAATTGAATTGAAAAAGACCGTCGGGTGTAACAAATGTGGTCTTCCCGCAGTCCAGGTCATCGACAGAAATCTACCAATACCCTGAGCAGGGTTCGATGGATGAGAAGTAGGTAGAGCCATGAAGACAGTCGAAGGCGTCATCAATCAGTGGCAGTGGGTAGACGTCCTTACACGTGATTTTGTTCAAGCGACGGTAGTCAATGAAGAAGTGCCAGCTGCCATCCCTTTTCTTTACTAGGATGACAGGTGATGCTCAGGGACTACTGGAAGGTTCAATGAGGTTTTTGGTGAGCATCTTGTCAACCGCACACTGCATCACTTAGTGCTCAGCTAGGGACACGTGATAAGGACGTCGCCGGACGGGGCTTTTACAAAAGAGGGCTCTTACCCAGTAGTAGTTAACCCCCTTTTTTCCAGGAGAGCAGTGTCAAGATTGTGAGGTGTTTTAATGCAAAAAGCACCATCCTTAGCTTGTGGCATAGTTGTTAGAGCTAGTACTGGAATCAAGAGTATACAAAATTTCAATTCCCACTTCAACCAACACTGACAAACTTTCTTTGGTTTGGCTCAATACCTCAGGGCTAAAAACAGATCCTGTTTGGCAAGACTGTACTACAGTTTAGCAGAAATGTGGTTGACAATGCTTACGAGTACTCCATACTCAAAAGTAACATGTGCTATGCACACACCTTCATGCAGTGGCCTAGGTGGTGATGGAGCTCGTCCACGCTGCACGTTTTCATCTGTGTAGAGGCCAACATACTGCATTGGCGGCAGCGGCAGTGAGCTGACTTGTGTCGCCTCCCCCATGGCTGGTTCAAGGGCAGAGACTGTATATTCCCTTCAGCTGCAAAGAAATCATGGGACCCACATCAGCAGCGTTTACACCCTAATGTAGGGATGTGCTAATATTCGAAACTTTCAAATAATGAATCCAACATTGTTTTATTCCATTTGGTTTTCAAATCAAATAAGTCACTATTCATAAGCATGAATATATTTCAAATATTTTTTAAATAATTCACATAATAAACTGTGGGCAGTCAAAAATTAAATTGTTGCAAAGGTATGATAACCTTCATCCCTGTGGCCACAATAAATGCAAAACACAAGAATTTACATGGTGGATCACACTATGTCACTCTGGTAGCTAGACCTGAACAATTAAACCACAATAATTCACTCTCCAAAGAGTGCTCTGTATGCGAACAAGCTGCTTATTTTTTTCTAATGTTCCATTTGTGATTTTAATAAACAACACTTCATAATGGACAATGTAATAACAGAAACTTGCTAATGTTATGAATGCTAGGACGTGAAGGCGGTTTCATATTAATGGTTTTGAAAACAACTGCTACCGTAAAAACCAGAATATAGGTAAAACTTTTTTACAGAGAACCGCGGCAAAAAGTCTACTCCCATCTTATATACAGGTCATTCTTACATGTTTATGCCTTTTTCTTTTTTTTCAATTTTTAGAATTAAGGCTTGGAGAAACGACCTTTTTTCTTTATTTATTTTTCGCCTGGTTTGCCAGGTTGCCTAACATGATAACGGAGCTAAATATGAGCATGCAGGCCCGTTTCATGGAGATACCGCAACAACGACTTGTAAGACGTGTTGTCCATAGCCCATCTTTCATAGTCTTCAGCTTGTTCACTGTTCAGTTTTACACTTTTGAGCACACTTTCGCACGCTGTCTTTGTCCCAGGGCACGTCCAAAGTAGATGGCGGGCATCCACTGCAAGCGCAGGAGCAGACGACTTCAGACACTGAACAATGTTCTTGTGTGGTTGACCCCAAGCACATGCGCTGGCTGGTGTCTCCAGAGAGAGACTTCCTCCACCAGAGAAAGATTGTGGGGAAGGGAGCAGACAGGCGGCGGGATGAGGGCACACGTGTCATGCCGGAGGATGGTTAACCTATATTCCGGTATTTATGGTATTCGAAAAGCATTCAATATTCGATTCTCTTCTGGCACTATTCCAATTAAATTTCAAAATATGCTATTCTCATGCTCAAACCCATTCAACTTGGTGACCAAATGAAACCAAACTAAAACGTGGGCACATGCCACCAGACTTTCAACATAACACCTTAGCACAGTACGAATTTATCCGACTCCTTTCTGTTATACAGTGTTCTTCAGTGGCTGTACTGCCTCAAAAGCAAAACATGCAAGGATTGTATTGGGGGAACTGTTGTCACTCCTGCAAGCGATCCCTTCTTACAAAACTGGCGGCGACATCAGAAGGAGGAAGAGGAAGGAGACCAGTGCAGATGCGCAGTGAAACAGCTAGCCAGGGTTAGGACACGGGTCTTCCTTACAGTATGACGGGTTGGCACTATGGGCTTCTAGCAATAAAAGGTTGGAGACACTGAGACGAGAAAAACATTCACTATAGGGAAAACAGCATGCTTTCCTTTCTGTGGAAATGGCATAATTGTTTAAAAAATGCTGCAATGTAAAGTTGGTATAACAGAAGCATGTGCTTATTGCTGCTGCTTCAAATGCTATGGTGTCTGTGCAGCTACATTCTACACTGCTCACTGCTTCACTCAACCTTTTAATGCCACACAGCACAATAAAAGTGCAGGATTTATTATTCCTTTGTTGGAAAATTGGCAGCAAACAACACACCATGCAAATGGCTAAAGCTTTGCTCGACACAACAGCTCTCTATTTGAAGTAGTAGCTTAGCGCGAATAAAACCACGGATGTAAGGAAGACAGACAAGGACAAGCGCTTGTCCTTGTCTGTCTTCCTTGTGTCCGTGGTTTTATTCGCGCTAAGCTACTACTTCAAATATGGACGACCAACTAGCCCAACAGTCAACTCTTCTAGAATTCACAACAGCTCTCTATGACCGTTTCTTTGATATTTCACACCTAAAATCATCACTTGAATAAGCAGACATTGGGCAAAATGTTTGGCAAACCAGAGTCACAATGTCACAAATGTAGTGTAGCTACATTTAATATCACCCACTATTCACTAACAAAAGTTTGTACTTTCCGATTGTCATGTAGAGGCAAACTGGGAAAACACTGCTCATAAACTATTCTCTCATACACTTCCAAGTTGCCAACATTTATGGTATCATAAAGCCCAATGTTTAGATCTTGGTCACAACGTAACAACGATAACAATGTGGTCGCCAATGGAAGTGCTTGCTGTTATGTTGTATGAATGGGCATCTGTTCGCTGCATTGAAAGCCGCGCTCTTGGGACGTAACTTCCAAAACAATGCTAAGGTGGAGCAGGCTGTGCGACAATTCCTTGCATCGCAGGGCACCGAGTTTTACCAGAGTGGTTTCTTCAAACTGATTGCACGCTACGACAAACGTATCAATGTCGATGGCGACTATGTGGAAAAATAGTGCAAGGTGTATAGTTCATGATGCCATGGTGTATTTTCTTTTTTTTGGCAATAAAGTTTCCGTGTGAAAATAAATGACGAAACTTACTTTTGGTACGTCCCTCATAGTTTTCACTAACCTTAAGTATTTGTTGGCGTCAACTGCACTACCTTCAAATTTTAAGGTTGGTAAGTCTGTACTCTTCACGAAACAACTAAAAGATTACATTCTGTCGAATACTGATGCCTAGTCTATACTCATAACCATTCTTTCAGGGTCCCTTCATTTCATTTTCATTGCCATACCGTTAGGTTTCTGTTTTTGCCTCACATATACATTCGAGTTAACAAATTCTACTGTGTTCGTCACGTCATCTACGCAGTTACTTCATCAGTTGTCAACGAGATTGTGTTACAGTGCTTTTTTTCATGACATTTATGCATATGTAATTCTTCAATCGTGGTATTCATACTAAAACCTGTAATATTTTAACAATTTGTTGAAAACTGCTGTACTTTTGTTTTATTACGTTTACTTTGTAAAGGAGGTCCCATTGCAGTCTTCGACTCCGGGACCTCCTCCTGAATATTAACAACTTGTAATCATTCTAATTATCTCAATAAAAACCGATTCTGATTTACAGTGCTCTCAGCTGCCGCATTACAAGTTAGCACTCAGTTTGTGTTAATGTACATAGGCCTCTACCATCCACATCATTTTGATTGCTTGCAAAGATTTGTTGAAGCACAAGGCAAGTTGAGGAGGTCACACAAGAAATGCTGTCGATGCACTAAAACATTAGACTGCAGCAATGTAATGTCACTGCGCATCTAAAATGACAATGATATCAAGTGGGCCAATATTGAGTACTTCATATGTTACGTCAGTAAGGCTGCCAATCAAATATATCAACAGCAAGCACCAACATATGGGTGACAGGGCTACTCAAATGCTGTTGCTGCTGCCTATTAACGCCCTCAAGCAGGTGAGGCTGAACACTGAGATATTTGAATATTTACTTAATTCAGAACAAGCAACATATGATGGTTACAGGTACCATTCGCATGGCAGGTGCAATCTTTTTCTTTGTTTCCAATTTTTTTATTGTAATACATGCAACTAAATGTCACACTTATTTATCTGCCTCCTTTTCTCAACACCCACATCACAATATGGCTGTGATGATCCCATCACTCCTAACACATTTTGGCAGCTTAGTGAAAGCACATTATTTTGTTAAATGCCAAAGGGTAGTACAACAGTTAACAGTGCACAGTGACTGAGCCTTTAACTAGGTGCACAAAGCAAGCACATTTACCCCAGTGGTTATATGCCAATTATTTAGATGGATCTCTACTGACAAACAATATTTGCAATTCGTATCTGCTTGAGGAAGTGGTAGTATCAGAAAACGTTAGAAATGATGTGCTATGATACATCGCAATGGGTGAATAGTTGCAACGAGCCTGTGTGTGGATGCTCTAATGGCTGTTAATACAGGCTGCATGGTAAAACAAAGTTTGTAGTTGGGTGGATTTCCTATTCCAACTGTTCTCGAATATGGCCAAGACAATACTTTGCAAAGCGCAATGGGGGTTTGATTTGCTTTGCTCTGACAATCCAGTCAAACCAAAACAGGAAAGAAATGCTCCTTTGGACTCTGTTCTGCCTGACATGGAGGTCATTCTCTCCAACAATTAGCTACCGCAGTAAAGTGCCGAAATATATTGTTGCATACAAGTGCGAACGACAGACGTGGAGATCTAAAAGAAAAGAGAGACCACGACTGTGCAGCGGCCATTCCTGCTGTTCGCAGCCTTCTATCAGACGCGATGACTGCAATGTCTTTCCTTGCAACGGCCGCGATGCTCCCTCCGTTCTGTCAGGATTGAAATACGCTTGCTTAGGCTCACCATAGTAAGAAAGCAGGGGCTGCTCAGTTAACACATCCATACGCATGTTGCGCAGGCACAATACTGTTATTTCAACTCCCTTGTAGTTATGGGCCGACGTTTGAGGCTTCGTACTTCTGCTTACGAGTCATCAATTAGCGACCCCATTAGCGACCCCATCTGCTTCTGAGACAGTCAAATGTACCTGCAAAAACTGATTCTTCACAGAAATGGCCTTACTGAAGTTTTTAAAATTATAATTATTTACATTTGAAGGCAAAGAATGATGTTAATTAGGCTGACGTTAAGTAAAGATTGGTATTGTCCTTTGTGAAGGACTAAACTGTTTTTACAATCCAGTTATGTTTTAGACATGAACGGGTGCAACCTTTAAAAACTGTTCTTAAGCGGTCACTTACGAGGACATGATCACATGGATATGATACGTGCGAAGTGGCACGATGCTAGTAGAAGCCGTTTTGGTACCCATTTGCTGAAAGCTACAATTGCTGTCATCACAGGCAACTTTTAACCCTATTAAACAGGATCTAGCAACGTGTGTGGCTGTTTATAGCACGAACACCTTATTCACTAACTACTCACGTACACCTGCCAGCAATTTAGGGAACTTACCGATGTGCAGAAAACATCTAAATGTTATGTCGAGAATTCATCTACTGCTACAGGGAATCCGCCATGGAGGAAGGATAGAATTCACAGTCGGCGGTAGGCATTGTTGCCAGGTCTAACAAGGCGGCGTAGACCAAAGGTAGAGAAATTGTATGCCAAACCAAATTGGCCAAACGTAGCCAAACACAAAAAAAGAGCAAAAATAATTGTATCCAAATATAGCCATCTTTATTTGCAGTTTTATTTGTATTATCTACGTGCGTCTGCCTTGCCATGTGCCATTTAACGTATTGCATGTGTGGCTTCAGGTAGCACTTGCAGACTTGCACTACGCAATCTCGGAGGTGTCGCTTATACTATGGTACCACGGAGCAGAGTTTCATAAAATAATTCCACGGAGTATGGTACCAAAGTACGGCGAGCGGCAACGATAGCCGAGTTCAGCATCCAAGAATTTAGAGGAATGAATTTGACCATGGGTATTCCAACAAAAGCCTTTTGCAATTTTTTTTTTAGAGATTTAGAAACGCATTTGTGCAAGCACGGGTACAGTTAACGCTGGTACAGCACACCCTCCGTAAGCGGCACGATAATAAGAACCGAAACCAACACTAACCGACACTATGGATGGATACTACTCCGGCGTCCTACGCGCAGTCTGGTGTCAACGATTTGTAACACGTACAGTGATACATGGTGATACTGGATAAAATATTTTCAAACCGAGCAAAAACGCTATAAAAACGCCAACGTTTATAACCGCTGCAAGCTCGACTTCACTAGTACGTTCTCGTAGGAAAACCAGAAGGCGCTGACCGCTCTCCTAGTAGAAACAAAGCGATCCAACGACGCGCGAGACGCGCAGAAAAGTTGTACGAAACTAGTGTCAACAAAAATAGCCGCCGCAGGCGTTCAACGAAGCTTGGGTAGCGTGAGTCGCAACCGGCCAAGCAATCAAAAGGCTGCTGCAAAATTATCGAAAGTTTCGCAAACTTTAGTGCATGCCCCATCTTACCTCATTTGATTGACATCGGTAGCTACGCTGGCCGCACGTTGACCATGAATGACAAGCCCGAAGCCGACAAATGGGTAATGAAACAAGGCCCGAAGTACAAGCAACGTTACCGCAAGGAGTGGGAAGAATGTCCGGCCTTTCGGGGTAAGCCAGCCATCTCGTTTGTGTGTTCGTCGTACGTTTGCTTTCAAAGGAGCCTCCACTCGTCGTGCCTCTGCTCGAGAATCCGCTACATTTAGCTACGTGCGACATCGCAAAAGCGGTTTGCAGGCGCCGTCCATTTCCCCGTCATGTATAGCGGATTCACAGTGGCGCCCTTCCCCGCGTGGCACCGGTGCACCATGGCGCTATGCGTTGGCGTCCGTTCGTTCGTGCGCTGTCTGCACTATTGTTACGGTCTTTTTATATGCGGAATACAAGCGGACGACATGTTAGCGTGCTAATAACGTTTAAAAAATGCAATGAGAGAAGTGGTTCGTGAGAAAGAAGAGGTTGGCGCTATCTTCTGCACCCCTTGAGGGAGCACGGCTCAGCGTGATGCCTTTCTGCTGCCGCGCAGATACTCCGCTGCCCATTGATCTTGTTGAATAAACTACTACCTAACAAGGACTGTGTCAGCACGTCTGTCGCGCTTTTTGACTGACTTGCACATCCGCTGTGTGGCCTGCACTAATGTAGTGTAGAAAAAAAAAAACGGCATTTGTCAGCGACCATTGAAAGGGTCGAATAAATTTAGCTTGGCGTTTACTGTTCAGAGTATGCATGCGTACTGCTCGGCAGGAACCAAGAACTGCGCAGGGCGAAGAACGACGGCCTTGCTTCGGCAGAGTCGATTGAGCGGAGCGTGACGGTGCGCCCACTTGGCCTCGCCGTTTTTTGCAGCCTAATGTACAGTACCCGCTGCGAACGTGAGTTGCGCATGCACCGTCAAAAACTGTGACAGCACAACGACAGCACGAACGCGCTCCGTTCCATACATAGCAGTGAACGCTGTGGAAGCTACGCAAGAAGTTCGGTGAAGAAAAGTTATCACTCAGCGCGTTCCGTCTATGCTTCGCCGCGCGCCAACAGCGCTCGCTCGCGCGAGCATGCACGTGAAGCTCTTCGCGATGGGTTGCAAATAAAAACCCAAAAAGAGCAACAAAAATTAAAAAGAGAATTCTAGAACAGCGCATTAGCAGCCGTATCTAACAGTATGTTCGTATCTAAGGATTAAAACTTGTTTCATTCAATACTGCGCCTAAACCTGCGAACTGACGTGTGAATACCTGTGAACAAAGAACACATGTTCTTACGCATCATACTCGATTCTAAACTAACTTTTATTCCACACATAAAGTATCTCAAGGTCAAATGCTTAAAAACAATGAACTTACTGAAAGTTTTATCCCACACAACATGGGGCAGCGACAGGAAATGTTTAATGAATCTTTACAAGAGCCTAATTCGATCACGGTTGGACTACGGTGCCGTGACCTATCATTCTGCCTCCCTGAGTGTACTAAAGATGCTAGATCCAGTCCACCTTCTAGGAATAATCCGACTGGCCACTGGCGCTTTCAGAACAAGTCCCATTGAAAGTTTATATGTAGAATCAAACGAGTGGTCACTTCATCTGCAGAGAACATACATCAGCCAAACATATTTTCTGAAAGTCCACTCTAACCCTCAACATCCGTGTTTTAATACCGTTAACAATATGACATATGCTACGTTCTTTCGTAATTGTCCCTTCGTAAGACAGCCTTTCTCGCTGCATGTGAGTGAGCTTAGTGATGAAATGGATGTCCCACTCCTCGAGCTTCGCCTAATGCATCCAGCCAAGCTGCTACCTCCTTGGGAGTGGCAGCTGATACATTGCAATATATCTTTCATGCAAGTTACAAAGCACGCTCCAGAGATTGAAATCCAAATGCATTTCTGGGAACTCCAGTACAAACACTCCTGCACGGAGTTCTACACAGACGCATCAAAGTCACACGACGGGGTGTCCTATGCAGCCGTCGGTCCATCCTTCTCGGAATACGATGTAGTGCATCCGAAAACTAGTATCTTTACGGCTGAGGCCTACGCAATATTGTCGGCTGTAAAGCATATAAAGAAATCAAAACTCCAGAAATCAGTTATATATACGGACTCCCTTAGTGTTGTGAAGGTCTTGATGTCATTGTGTAACCACAAAAATCCACAAAAATCCGGTAATTAATGAACTCTATTCCATCCTGTGTAAAGCATATATATCTAACCAACATGTGATTATATGCTGGGTGCCTGGACATAGGGGCATCGAGGGTAACGTTCTAGTGGACCAGATGGCCACATCAATTTCATTGCATGCACTTGATCCTACTGCTTCGGTCCCTGTCACAGACCTGAAGCCTTTCCTAAAAAGGAAACTACGAAACCACTGGCAATGCATGTGGGATGGAGAAATAAATAACAAACTGCATGTGATAAAGCCACAGTTAGATTCTTGGCCCTCCGCAACAAAATCACGGCGAACAGATGTCCTATTCTGTCGTCTCAGAATAGGACACACATTTGGCACGCATCATTTTTTACTCACTGAAAATGATCTTCCAACATGTGGTAGATGCAAGGAGAGGCTGACCGTCCTCCTTGTCCTCCTGGAGTGTTGGGCAGCCGAATCTGAGAGAAAGAAACATTTTTCCCTAGCATACCGGCAGCACATCCCCCTTCATCCTGTAATGTTACTCGGCCCAGAACCGCTCTTTGATACCAACGCAGTCCTAGGTTTTCTGAAAGATGTTGTGTTGCATGTTATTAGCCCGACACGTTCGTGGCGTCTCCTCTCTTCAGAGGATGCCACTGTGATAGCTGTTTCTTATAGCACATGCCTCTAAGCCCTTGTGTTTCAAGGGCTCTGGCGAGGCAGTAGTGCTCCAGGTAATTTTACCATCTCACATATCTTCTATTTTGCATCATTCTTTCACGATGGATTTTAATGCTCACAGAACACGTTATTTGTCATCGACATAATCTTATTACAGATAGATTTTACGCATTCTAGAGCGACTATTTTTTTAAGGCCCCTTTACAGCCACGGCACATCAACTTCATAGAATTCATAACTACATTGCGAACTAATCACTACGGACCTGGCGTTCTTTGGCCATACCTGGCCCTTGTGCCAATAAAAACCCTACATTCATTCATTAAGTGGCTTATAGCCCTCATGGTCTTGAAAACAATGCATTGTCTGGTCCAATAATAATAATAATAATAATAATAATAATAATAATAATAATAATCAGTGGCTCATCCCTATGGTAATGCAGAGGTTACAAGCACTCGGCAAAGTGGTGTACAGTGCATACATTCATTGGAATCGTGCATACAACATATTTTTTTTTCTTTATTACATGGAAAACAAAACTGAAGGTGTATTACGTTGACACAACTGCACACTTAAAACTCAGGCAAACACACACATACATCCAACAAGTGCATCCAGTCTGGCGGAGGGTCCTGCACAGCGTACACACTTCTTACATAGGCAGCACTTTCATGAAAGAAGGATTTTGTAGATCGCGGGCTTTCGGCATTGCGATCACACAGTCTACTTCTCCACAAGCTATATAAGCCAAGTACTATGAACATGTCATACATAGGGAGGACCACCCGTAACCTTAAACAGCAGAAACCTAATTGAATATGGAGTTATGTCAATGTCCTTTTTAAGCGTCCATTGGAGAATGTCCCAAAAAAATACAGTGTCCCTACAGTCTATGAAGCAGTGATCTATGGTTTCGGCACGTGGACAGAGCCGACAGTTTGTTGACCACGGCACAAAGCAACCCCTCGAATTTAACCAAGTTCTAACAGGAAGTGGTCAAATAAAAAAAACCATGTGACCTTCTGAAGGGCTCATACCCCTGTAAGCAAGCAAAACATGCAATGGGTCATACCTCCCCCAAAAGGCTGAGGGCACAAGTGCTCAGCAAAGTGAAGCGAACAGTGCATACATTCATCACCCAAGCAACACACAGAACAGCATATGTTTCAATCCCCTGCTGACAGGATGCAACATAAAGTCGAAGAGAAACATTGTTGGTGCATGTCTGACTCCGCTATATGATCACTCGAACCTAGGCCTTGAAAACGAGCCAAAGAAGCCGAAATGCGAAAGCAGCAATGCGATGATGCGAGACCATGCATTACCAAGTGTGCAGCACGCTTTTGCCTTCACGTGTTACAGGAGTGCAACATGCTGCCGAACTTCTTTCATTCATGCACTACGGAAAGTAAACTGTTCTGTTCAGTTTATAATATCCGAGAGAAACACACTATGCTGGGGGTGCGTCATCTCTAAAACGAACCTAACACTGAAAGGGTTAAGAAACTGTTTGCCTGACTTGCACATATGCATGCTACCCAGTTGTGATTTATATTTGGTTCCATTCACACGTGCAATGAACTGAGTGAAAATGCACCATCTATCTGCACACTGCACTGGGCAAAGATTGTTTTCAAAATGTGCACTCAGAATGTGTCTTGCTTTCTCACTGAATGGAACAGGCTGGCTGGCACCTGTGGCGGAGAATGCCTGCATAGCGTTCTGCAAGAACTGCAAAATCACTTTCACGGCCAAGCTGAGTGACATCCGGTCCCACTCGACCTCACGCAAGCACCAGAAGGCCATGCAGGGGCAGCTGCCACGCAAGCGTATGTCAACCGTCCTCAGGCTTCAGGGCATCGAGTCACTTGATGTATGTTGTTTCTTTGTTTATTAATATATGTAGTTGACACTTCATGGAAAGCTAATCTCCCTCCCCATTCTTTTTTTTTTTTTTTTGCTCTACTGCAAAATCGACATTTGACCAGTTACAAAATTATTTTTGTTGGCTGCCCTGCAAAGCTCCGCTGTAACCAGCAATTTGAGGAAATGTGTTCAACTTTCACTGGTTACACGTCATGGACGTGTCAAATAGCTTTCAATATTAGCTTAACTTATTTCACCTTGTAGCTGATTTACCTGTTCTTGCACACCATGGCACTGCACATTGAGGGCACTGTTGCACTTCTTTGTAGAATGTAGAGTGCAGAACTCCACATTCAATAGAGATTAGGTTTTAGTTCGATAGAAATTACGTGGACGCTCCAGGCGCATTTCTGTCGTCGCCGTGATGTTTTACATAAAGTGGCCGTGCGCCGTATGCTGTACGTGCGAGGGTGAGCCGGCGATGGTGGCTCAAGTCTCGCGCGCGCAAGGGAGGAAGGTGGGGAGGGAGCGCGCCGTCATCCGTTGCGCGCAAGGCACGCACCGGGGAGAGCGGAGGGAGGCCGGGGGGGGGGGGGGTGGGGTTATTCCAACGGCTGCTGCGCATGGCGCGTCCGCGCGGGCTCTATCTTGGAGGCGATTTCGGTCGCGCGCGAGGAGCCGGGTGCAGGGGCGTTATACTCCGGCCGCTGCTGCGTGTGGAGCGGCCGCACGAAGAGAAGCAGCTCATATTATGAACGTCATGTGACGTTCCCCATTTGTGTTTTGATTATAATAATAAAAAAGATGGGCTTGTGGACGAGGGTTTTTTTTTAGTGTAGAGCTTGTCAAGGGCAGCCAACTTACTCACTGTAACCAAAGCAGTGTCGGCCGAACACAGGCTCTGTCAATATACAGACTGTCCCGAAATGGAATACCGGCGCTTCAGTCTCTGGCAAGCCACCATGGTCGGCTCAGCCAACACCCTATATATTATAGGAGGTGTTGGCTCTTGTTATCCCCTTGCCTGTCTTACCATATTTCGTCTTGAGTTTCGCTTTATTTTGTCTTTCTCGTTCGAGTTTGTGAAGTGCCATTTGCGCTCGAGACGAGCACATACACGCTCGTGATCGTGTGCGTCTCCTTGGTCGTGGCATGTTCGCGACCACTGCACACGTCCGCCGCGGTCTCCATTTCTTGCGAGTTAGAAGGCCGTCGTCACAGGTGTTCTGAGCCGTCGCCGGTCTAGTAGTTTCTATTTGTTAACATACACTGTTTTGGAAAATGTTGATTGCACGAAGGATCACTTGATGCACATAAAAATAGTTTATTGATACGCTTTTTACGTTGTCTAGCTCCTAGTGACAATATTTTGTGTCGGAGAGCTTTTTGCCATATTATATATATATATATATATATATATATATATATATATATTCAAGTAAGACGTGTTGAAATAAAGCGTGAATTGCATTTTCTTTGTAATTACGGCCTCGATCACTTCACTCGGCTTTCGGTCACGCGTTCACTCTACCGCTAAGCCTTAAAAAAAAGGCGGGGGGGGTCTACACGTGCCTTGAGCACGCTCTCCGAATTCTCGCATTTGAAGAAAATGTTTAGCAAACGAAATGCGGAAAGGAATCTTTCCGGTACGGACCCCCGTTATATACTATATATGTTACTGTGATTGGGGAGTGTTGATATTGCGTGTGCAGGCCGCACCGCATGGCGAGCCAATGTGGCCACGTACAGCTGCTACTCGCGGCTGCATTTCGATTTCGCCGGGCGAACGAGGCGAATTCGCAATGGCGACTTGTATTAAAGGAAGATTCCTTGCCGAAGTTAAACAGAAAGAAAAATTAATGTGGTCCGGAAAGCAGGTCGCGGAATAACTGCCTCGCGCGAAGCGTCTACGACGTAGTGCACGGTGCGTACTGCGCGCCCGACTACCTGGACCGGACGTTTGAGTCGACATGCAGCTGGTCGTTCCTTTCGCAGGGTCATAACATTTCATGGCCGGATGCGTGGCCTTGCTGCAAAATAGCATTTCTGAAGCGGGCGGCCGTCGCAGCTTGATGAAACTCGGATTAATAGAACGCGAAATGAAAGTTGGATGCCAAGCAAAATATAGGAATAATAAACAAAAAATACTGCTTTGATGTTATATCTGCCGCTGTAGCTTTTGCGGGTACGTATGTGAACACATCGCGGCATAGTTATCGCTTTGGAACGATATCGTCCGATATCGTGCTTCGGCCAATCCTCTGCGCCGGAAGCCCTGTCGAACCCAAATGAATGAACTTAAATGAAGCCTTACAGCTTTACCTGCGAAAATAAACAAGTCACTCTCTCTCTCTCTCTCTCTTATGGGCGTCACTGCTCTCGTTTTCTTTGAGACAACAACGGCACCGCCGAGCGGCGCTGTCGCGCCGGCGTGAGAGCGCCGCATGCGGGGTAAAATTCAACTAGCGGGTGTACATCTCTCCGCATGCAACAGAAGTGGTTTCCATTCTTGAGCAGCGCACACACAAACGAAACACGAGAAAGCAGAAAGGACAAGTGCTGGTCTAACAAAAAACGGAAAGTTTTTATTTGAATAAAAAGATTATATACCCTGTCACGACTCAGCGTCGATGCGTTAGCTCCTCCTGAGTAGTGGCATAAGGGGGTGGAGTCTGGTGCCTGGCTTTCGCCAATTACCGTCGTGAACGAGACAAAGGCCTGATGAAGTCAAGCAAAAGCAGTAATTTAATGTGATTGCTCAGCAACAAAAGAAACTGGCGTTATTAAGTATAGTGGATATGCATATGTTAGTCGGGAACAGTAAAGTGACAATTCCAAAGAACAGGTGTAAACAAGTTAAACAATTAATATGTGCAATCGCAACATGAACAACGAACATCAGTTCCAACTAGATTCCTAAACAGTAATCGAGAAGGCAAATATTTAGAGTCCACAGAATCAAAAGCGACATACAGTCAACCGGGCGCGCCGGCAGTCCGTCCCAACCGATGCGGCCCGTAAGTGACCCTCGAAGTCGGCGCCTCGACGTCGGCGGCTGGCTTCCACGGCGGCCGGCGGTGTTCGGTGTCGGGGCGTGATGTCGGCAGCTTATTTGCCCGGGAGTTGCTCGGCGTTCGTTTATCGTCCCCGGAGCAGACTGGTGAAGTGTAGGATCGGCGCGTTTTTATAAACCTCTCGAGGCGCCAGCGTTCACCTCTTGTCGTCGAGACATGGATCACACACGCGCACACTGGTCCTCGCCGTAGTTCGGGCTCCACTGGCGGTCACCTTCACCGGCAGTCAATTTAATCACACACAAAACAATAGCTGCGGACGAAGACGGCTTCACGTAGGCCGGGCTTGCTTCCACCGTGGTTTAGACTCTGCTTGCGGTCACCTTCACTGGCAAGCAATTTAATAACACACAAAACAACAGCCACGGATGCACCCAGCCTCACGTAGCCCGGGTGTGTAGCCACCAAGGTTTCAACCCTACCAGCGGTCACCTTCTCCGATGAACAAATTAATCACACACATTACAGCAGTCACGAACACGCGTAGCTCAACGTGCTCTGGTTGCACCCAAGATCACGTTCTCCACCGTTTGCGAAACTGTGCGGCACGTAGGCTTGCGGCCCATTCTTTAAGAAGCGATGCTTAATAGGCGTGTATACATAGGATGCGGGGCGGAGAATTGAAGAAATAACGCGACTTTTGTGACACTGCCCCCCACTTCTAGAATATTATTTTATAATATTCATCATACCACAAAAGTCGTTTGGTATCAACACAGAATGGTTACACATTCCAATCTATGGTTGCCGAATATCTGTTTCACAATCTGCTCAGATAATCCGCTCCCACATTTTCTTTTCCCTTTATATGTTTTATGGTGAACTGGTACTCTTGGAGTAACAAACTCCATCGAAGCACTCTACTGTTCAGTTGTCGCGCCTGTCTCAAGTAGCTTAAAGGTTGATGGTCCGTCTGGACGACGAAGGGGGCCCCATAGAGATACACCGAGAATTTCTGTATCCCCCACACGAGCGCTAGACATTCTCTTTCAATCGTACTATAGGCTTTCTCTCTAGGCAGCAGTTTCCTGCTAGCATAGGCTATGGGGTGAAGTGTTCCGTCGTGGTCTTGCATTAAGACTGCTCCGAGACTCGTGTCGGAGGCGTCTGTGCGTAGTACGAACGGCCTACTGAAATATGGAAGCCGCAAAATGGGAGCGCTGGAGATTTTGTTCTTCAGTTCTTGGAAAGCCTTCTCGTGCATCTGCGTCCAATTTACTATGTTTCTCTCGCCCTTTTTGGTTAGCTCCGTAAGCGGTGCGCTGATCTCGGCGTAACGCGGGATAAAATCTCTGTAGTAGCCAGTCAGTCCAAGGAAGGCGCGCACTTGTCTCTTCGTTTTCGGCCGTGAAGCTGCTTCTATCTTGTTTAAAGTCTTTCCCAATGGTTCTAGCTTTCCTCCTCCGACTCGATGTCCAAGGAAATCAATTTCCTCCAAGCCCAATTCGCATTTACTCGGGCGCACAGTCAGACCGGCGGCCTGGATCCGCTCGAAAAGTTGACTCAACGAGGCAAGGTGGTCTTCCCACGTTGCGCTGGCGACGAGCACGTCGTCGTAGTAATGCTCCACGTCTGGTATCCCTTCCACGACTCGACGCATCAATCTGGCAAAAACAGCGGGTGCGGTCTTTATACCGAAGGGCATGAAACTAAATTGATAAAGTCCCGCTGTGGTGGAAAATGCTGTTTTGGGCTTCGAGTCCTCCGACAGAGGAATTTGCCAGTATCCTTTCGTAAAATCCATCTTCGAGAAAAATTTCTTGTCTCCAACTGTGGCGAAAACAGCGTCAGCCCTAGGCATGGGCTCTGCATCTGCCACTAATACATCATTCAAGCGGCGGAAGTCTAGGCATAGCCGGTTTGTCTGGTCCGGCTTCCTCACCAGCAACACTGGCGAATTGTAAGGCGATTCTGATTTTTCGATTATTCCGAGCCTTTCCATTTCCTTTACCTCTTTTTCTATATCTTCTCGAGTAGCAAACGGCAGCGGATATTGCTTGACATTTACTGGAGCCTCGGTCGTGGTTTCTAAGTGGCATACGGCCCAGTCTGTCTTCCCTGGGACATTGGAGAAGATGGGTGCTCTCCTTTTCATTTCGTCTAGAAGTTCTTGTCGCTGTGTCGCAGTCAGGCGGGGTGCGAGCTTCACGTCTTTGAAAGTCTCCTTTTCCACGAATTCTGGCACTGGAATGCTTTTCCCTTCTTCTTCTGTGACGCTAACTATTGCGTTACTCTGTTTTGACGTTTGTGTGCCGTCTCTGTCTTCGTATTTTTTTAACAGGTTGGCATGAAAAACTTTGGGCCCTCCTGCCGTCTCGATGGTATAGTCGACATCACCTTTCTTTGCTTTTACTTCGAAAGGTCCCTTCCACTGCAGAAGCAGCTTGTTTTGTTCTGTCGGTAGCAGGACTAGGACTTTGTCTCCCGGCTGAAACGATCTCTGCTTTGCTTGGCGGTTGTACAGCTTCGCGTATCGAGCGCCGGCCCTCTCGAGCTCTTCGTGTGCCAATCGACACGTTTCCTCTAAACGGTTGCGAAGGTCGATCACGTGTTGGTATGTGGTCTTTGCTTCTTCATCTAGGGCATGATTCGTCCAAACCTCCTTTGGAATGGTTAGGGGACCTCTGATGTGCCGACCATACAAGAGCTCGAAGGGGGAAAACCCAAGGCTTGCTTGAGGTACCTCCCTGTAGGCGAATAGCAAAGGGGCCAGGTAGCGGTCCCATTCTCTCGGCTTCTCTGCACACATTCGTTTTAACATAAGCTTTAGGGTCCCATTAAATTTTTCCACCAAGCCGTTGGCCATGGGATGGTACGGCGTTGTGTGCAACTGTCGGACGGATAAGAGGCGGGCGACCTCTTTCATCAGTTCTGATGTAAAGTTAGTTCCACGATCGCTAAGTATTTCGTTAGGCACTCCCACACGGGAGAACATTTCTACCAAGGCCTCAGCCACACGCTCTGTCTCGATGCTCGGTAGGGCGACCGCATCCGGATATCTTGTCGCGTAGTCCATAAGAGTCAATATATAGCGATTCCCGCTTCTGGATGGTGGCTGTATAGGCCCCACAATGTCGATGGCGACCCGCTTAAATGGGGTGTCTATGATTGGTACCCTCCCCAGCGGCACATGCGGTACTCTTCCTTTAGGCGTCGTGCGTTGACAGATATCGCAAGAGGCCACAAACCTCTTAACGTCGGCGGTAAGGCCTGGCCAAAAAAATTCCTCCATGATGCGATCTTTTGTTTTCTGAGCTCCCAGATGCCCGGACATGATCCCATCATGGGCCATTTTTAGTACGGCTTCTCGATGTTCCTTCGGAACGACTAGTTGCTGAACGTTCCTTCCATTTGGCTCTGTGTATGTGCGATACAGAAGCCCGTTTTCTTGCTTAAACTCGATCGTGCTCTGCCGATCTCTGCAGGTTAGCCTTTTGCCGATCTGCAAAAAGCAGTGTCGCAACGACTCGTCTCTTTCTTGTGCCTCGGCGTATGTTCCCGCTGTTCCGGGGGTAGCTTTTACGTCGGGCGTTTTCAGCCTCTCAAATTTCTTTCCAGCGCTCTTCGCCTGGGCTCTTGTTACGGCGGCAGCGGTCGCCTCCTTTCTTGCCGGTAAATCATCCGTCTCCTTCGTTGCCTCGCTAGACGGCTCGTCCGGTGCTTTTACACCCTCTATGTTCCCTAGTATCACATCATACAAGGGCTCCTGCATACAAAGGGCGGTGATGTTGCCGCAGAAATAGGGGGTCTCGACGTGGATTCGAGCTTCAGGTAGCATCTTCACGGTACCATCAACTAAATAAACTGGACTACTTTCCCCTGTGAGCTGGTCGTCGTTGACAAGGCTTCTTCTTACTATTACCGTGTTGCTTCCCGTATCGCGTAGTACAGTGACAGGTTTCCCACCTATATTGCCGGCAACAACAGGCATTCCCTCGACTAGGAATTGCGGCCGTGTCATCATTACAGCGTTTACCACAGGAATTTTGTTGCCATTCTTTAGCTCAACGTATCCGTCGCGGATACATTCCTGGTTGTCTGCCTTGCCAGGTGCATAAACACATGAAGCCTGAGGCTTTTCCTTCCATCTCTGTTGGCAAGTGTCTGCCTTGTGCCCCTTCCTACCGCATTTAAAGCAAACGGGACCATTCCCGCCCGCAAAGTTGCTCTTGCACTGTGCTGCATGGTGCCCCGTCCTACCACAAAGGTAACACTTTGGTGGAACCCTTTGGCTGGCTCTCCTGTCGTCAGTTTCAATTCTCGCGGCGTCTTCTCGTCCGTCTCTCTTCACCTTTCCCAAGTTAGTGCCTCCTTGTGCTTCGAGAAATCGATCGGCCAGTCCCAGCATTTCATCAAGTGACTCAGCTTTCCTCTCCTTAAGGTAAAGCGACAAGTTCGGGTGGCAACTACTAAGAAATTGTTCCTTAATCAAAATCTCGCGAAGCGAAGTGTAGTCCTTCCCTATCTCGGCCATCTCTATCCATCGGTCAAAATAATGGCTCAGCCTTGCCGAAAATTGCGCAGCGGTCTCGCCGTCTACTGATCTTGCGTTCCTGAATTTTTCTCTGAAGCCCTCAATGGTGAATCGAAAACGCCTCAAGAGAGCGGCCTTGACCTTGGGGTAGCTTGACGCATCTTCCGGTGACAATCTCCCAAAGACACTTAGCGCTTCCCCGCTCAGACATGTGCTCAATACTGTAGCCCACTGCTCCTCCGGCCACCTCTGGCTCCTAGCGAGACCTTCAAAACGGCGTATATATGCATCAAGGTCATCCTTTCTTTCGTCGAATGCGATGAGAAGCTTGCTCGCATTAAGTCTCAAACCGTTGTCGGCATCCCTCTCTTGAGTGCTGCTAACATTACTCGGATTCTCCCTCTCCAGCTTTCGAAGCTCCAGCTTAAGACGCAACGCTTCCACCTCACGCTCACTTGCTTTAAGTGCTGCGGCGTGTTCTCTCTCCGCTACTTCTCGTTCTCTTTCTGACGCCTCTCGAGCCAAAGCCCTTTCCTGTCGTTGTCTCGCCTGCTCCTCCTCTATCCACTTCTTCAGCTCCGCTCCTGAGAGACCGAACTGAGTCCCGATAGACACCAGCTTTTCTAACTCCATGGTCGAACAGAAAGTTAAGGTATGCAAAGAAGCGTTAAAAAATTCCTTTTGAAAAATATTTCCTTTTCTTTTCAACTAGAACTGTCCCTCCTAATGAAGTGGATCATTCACCAAGGTCCTCTCCCCGTTCAAGGCGGCTACTTTGCACCAGAAGTCCTGTCGCGGACGCCAGATAATGTCACGACTCAGCGTCGATGCGTTAGCTCCTCCTGAGTAGTGGCATAAGGGGGTGGAGTCTGGTGCCTGGCTTTCGCCAATTACCGTCGTGAACGAGACAAAGGCCTGATGAAGTCAAGCAAAAGCAGTAATTTAATGTGATTGCTCAGCAACAAAAGAAACTGGCGTTATTAAGTATAGTGGATATGCATATGTTAGTCGGGAACAGTAAAGTGACAATTCCAAAGAACAGGTGTAAACAAGTTAAACAATTAATATGTGCAATCGCAACATGAACAACGAACATCAGTTCCAACTAGATTCCTAAACAGTAATCGAGAAGGCAAATATTTAGAGTCCACAGAATCAAAAGCGACATACAGTCAACCGGGCGCGCCGGCAGTCCGTCCCAACCGATGCGGCCCGTAAGTGACCCTCGAAGTCGGCGCCTCGACGTCGGCGGCTGGCTTCCACGGCGGCCGGCGGTGTTCGGTGTCGGGGCGTGATGTCGGCAGCTTATTTGCCCGGGAGTTGCTCGGCGTTCGTTTATCGTCCCCGGAGCAGACTGGTGAAGTGTAGGATCGGCGCGTTTTTATAAACCTCTCGAGGCGCCAGCGTTCACCTCTTGTCGTCGAGACATGGATCACACACGCGCACACTGGTCCTCGCCGTAGTTCGGGCTCCACTGGCGGTCACCTTCACCGGCATTCAATTTAATCACACACAAAACAATAGCTGCGGACGAAGACGGCTTCACGTAGGCCGGGCTTGCTTCCACCGTGGTTTAGACTCTGCTTGCGGTCACCTTCACTGGCAAGCAATTTAATAACACACAAAACAACAGCCACGGATGCACCCAGCCTCACGTAGCCCGGGTGTGTAGCCACCAAGGTTTCAACCCTACCAGCGGTCACCTTCTCCGATGAACAAATTAATCACACACATTACAGCAGTCACGAACACGCGTAGCTCAACGTGCTCTGGTTGCACCCAAGATCACGTTCTCCACCGTTTGCGAAACTGTGCGGCACGTAGGCTTGCGGCCCATTCTTTAAGAAGCGATGCTTAATAGGCGTGTATACATAGGATGCGGGGCGGAGAATTGAAGAAATAACGCGACTTTTGTGACATACCCAGTAATAATGAAATTCATGTAGATTACATGTAAAAACCGTCCTACACTCACGAGTGTTCAATGAAAGAGTTCACTTCGTCTGCCAGTTGTTTACTTCGTTCGGCGCACAGCAGTAATTCTGTCGTCTGCTTTCTTTTATACCGTTTTCTTGTGAATCGGCAGAATTTCGCTGGTGGCATCAACAATTTCGTGTTTACGTCGCCGTTGTGGTCGTTAACAACACAATAATAATATCCAGTCATCCGAAAAGGCGCCGTCGCAAACAAGAGACGTTTTGCGCGCGCGCGAGCCAAGCGCGGGCGTGACTTTGAAGGTACGCGGCGGAACTGCACCTGTGGGAGGTGAATTCGTTCCGCCAGGGGAGAAACATGCCGTGCGATTCGGCTCTGGTTACGCGCTGCATCCTGTGAAATCATACGTATATCGTGAGCAATATGAGCAGGAACACGCGAGCGCGTGGGAAATAGCCTCGAAACCGACGTGGGGCGATGCGTTGCGGCCGCTGTAGGAAACAAAGTGGAAAGGGCGCCGCGGTTCCGCCAACTGTCGGCACTCCCGCCTCACTAGCGTTACTGCGTAATGGCAGCTGATTGCGTGTCACCGGGCGCTAGCGATGATAAGGCGGTTATGTCATGCAGAGCGTGGACCGTGCTGTCTGTAGTTGAGCGCAAAATATCTCTAGCTCTCTTTTTATCATACTTGCGGAACGTATCGCAATGATACCGGCGTGATACTGTGGCGCCTGTAATAGCGCTCGCACGCAGGAAAAAGCAGGGTTGTTTTGTTATGCGTGTTTTTCTATGTCTCGGTTATTGTGAACAAAGAAAAGTTGTACGCAGCAGTGAATTTAAAGGTTTTATTAGACGATTGCTTAATGGTAACAAAATTTTCATCCACACAAAAAAGTATCCCAATACATCAGTGTTACAGCTTGACCTTTCCTTGCAGGCTTCATGCGTTAATAACGGGTCATGGCTCCGCCTGCTTGAATGACGGCCTCCATTCTTTTTGGCAGAGACACGTAGAGAGCCTCGATGAAGGCTTTGTCATCTTGAAGATGTTTCCACTCGCGCTTTATGGCTTCCCACAGTTCATCACTGGTCGTCGAGTCCAAGGAGAGTCTTGAAAGGTTAGCCTTCATACGTGCCCAAACATGTTCTATGATGTTCATGTCTGCACCCTTCGCACACCACTCCAAGCTCCTTACCCCTAGTTCGCCTAAAAGACGTGCCACGACCTTTGCTGTGTGAACGGGAGACAAGTCCTGCTGGAATAGATAATACCCATCCGGGTGTGGACCATTCAGTGCATAGGGGGATCATCTCGTGCTCCAGCAATGTGCAATATGCAGAACTCGTAAATCTCCCAGGGATTCTTACAATGGGACTTAGGCCATCCCGCGAAATAGCCGCCCACACGTTTACTGACGTGCGTCCACTTGCGGCCACCTGCTTGACGTTCTGCGGAGAGAAGCGCGTATGCTCCATGCGCCACACTCTTCTCTGCTGGTCCCAGCGGCTTGAGAACGTAGATTCATCAGAGAAGATGACATATTTCCAATCCTCGACCTTCCAGCTGCGGTGATCGACAGCGAACTTTAGGCGAGCAGTCTTGTTGGCAACTGTGAGAAGGGGGCTTCTGAGCAGCGATACGACTACGGAGGGCGGCTTCCCTTAGCCTTCGCCGCACCGTGCTGTCGCTTACATGTTCCAGGGCAAGAGTACTGCGCACCTCCTTCGCATTTAGAAATGGCTTCTCGTTGACTGCAGCAACAATTTGTAGGTCTTGATCCGCCGACGTGGCGCGAGGTCGCCTCTCGTGCGGCGCATCCTTAATGCGTCCTTCATCTCGGTACGCCTGCACTATCCTGTTGACTGTGTTCAACCGGCAGCCCGTCAAGGCAGCAATGTTTCGCTGCGAGTAAGCTTTCTTCGACAACTCAACGACTTCTTCCCGCTTATTCAACGGCACTCGAGACATCGCAGGACGCTGAAACGCACTTCTAACCGCGGGAAGTCGTGGTCTCCCTTATAAGCATTTGCCACGAAAAAGAAATTAAAGATGCGCGTCGGCCGTGACGTCCGTTTTTACTTCTTTTCTTGTTCATCAAAGATTCGAACGTTTCCATGAAAGGTGCGACTGGCCTTACGATAGACCTTTTAAGAAGTCGGCCAGAAAATATTCCCTGTCGCATGCTTGCAAATATCTAAGAATCGGGTCTGACCGCTCCACATACGCACACTCAGACAAAGAAAAAAGGAACAAAAAGGTTAACAGCGGTATTTTGCGCTGAACTACAGACAGCGCGGCCCACGCTCTGCATGCCATAACCGCCTTATCATCGCTAGCGCCCGGTGACATGCAATCCGGTGCCGTTACGCAGCAACGCTAGTGAGGCGGGAGTGCCGACAGTTGGCGGAACCACGGCGCCCTTTCCACTTTGTTTCCTACAGCGGCCGCAACGCATCGCCCCACGTCGGTTTCGAGGCTATTTCCCACGCGCTCGCGTGTTCCTGCTCATATTGCTCACGATACTACGGTGGGCGCTCTCGAACTGTGGAGGCATTGTACGGCGCACGGCTCAGTCTAACGACGGCACAGCTATTCGAGCCGCCGCCCCCAGCTTGTCGTCGTTATCTCCCAGTGTCCTCTGTTACGTCTTACCGGTCATCCGAATATAGCGAGCCGACCATAAAGATAAACCGCGTTGCCGCATATCGAGACGACCTGCTGGTGCCCGAGGAAGTTGCAACACAGTATGGACGTAGGTGAAAACATTTTGCTTCTTTGAGAGACGTCACAATATGAAATGCCCTCAGATGGTACTTCAGGTTTCAAGCATCATGCCAAATTTATCTTTTATCTTTATGCCTTTAACTCCAACTCTGAGATATATTTGTATTCTTACCGCAGTTTTGCTGACTTCATCCTAAACTAAGCAAACTTAACACCACTCTTACCTACCACCGCTTGTAATATCGAGTGCCCGAATTCCTCACATTCTTTAACTTCACTCCAGAAATTGTCTGCTTGCTGCTTTCTTCATGTTGTAGCCTCTGGGTGCCGGCCGATAGAAAACGTGGCGTTTGATCTTAAAAATTAGGAAAAGGCTCGTATTACATGTGCACTAGAAAGAAGAAAAGAAATATATTAAATGCACATGATTGCACCGTCTGTTTGTCATGCTCATGATTTTATGATGATTTTATGCCTTACGATAACTTTTAGCCCTTTCAGGTGCTGTTTACACAGTTGTGTATGCCAAGATTGTGCATCAACAGCAAAAAATAAAGATATGCAATGATATTTAAAATGTGTCACATGCACCTTGAAACATTTCCGATTGGAGTGGTGCTGAGAGTTTGAATAACATGTGCAAAATATTTGAGTGAAACGAGTGAGAATGTATACACTGTTTTTTATGGGCGTCACCAGTCATTTACGGGCAGTCGGCTCCGTCTAGCATTGCAGCTGGGTATACGCTCGGCCGTAGTTTCTGGCGTGTGTTTTCGCGCTCGTGCGGTCTGTTTAGTGTGGCGTGCGTCTTCTACGCGGTAAACGGTTCTGTGAGACGTACTGAAGTGGTTTAAGTCGGTATGGCCGGTCTCTCTGCTGGCGTTGGGGCGGACGGAGCACGCACCGCGATATGTGCGCGAGTGTTTGAGCCCACAATCAGCCTCGGAGATCAATTGTGTATTTCTTAATGTTCCATTCATAATGCGACTTTATTGCAGCATTATCCTCTAGTTCTAAGCTGCGGTTTAGGAGCAATGAAACATACGCGACAATCGTAACGGCGTGGGTACCGTTCTGCTACAATAGGAACTGCGCTGTTATACTTTGACAAGTGTTCAAACTGTTAGCCGCAGATTACATTGCGTGACTATTTGGTTCGGTGGATGAGGTTTCCAGCCATGAATAGTTTTGGTTAAACAGCATAGCTTACAGTATGAATTAAGCTTGTCCAGCAAAGCGACCGTTTACGAACTGCACCAGCGTCCTAAGCAGTGGTAGGTGCTGGATTACAGATATATTTGTTCGATATAACGCATGGTCTAAGCATACGGCATCGACGATTATAGATACACGTTGTGCGGCGTGACTATGCGAGGTCGTATTGCGGCGTTAGCCCGTTTTCTCTTTATTTTTCGAGGAAGAGGACAACCGATTTATTTTTCGGTTGTGTTCGTTCCGTTCTCTACGACGCACTCACGCGTATTACGGAAATTTTGTCTTCAAAAATAGCCATCGAATTCTTATTAGAGAGTTTTAGAATAGGGGCCCCAAACGTTTTGGGGCCCCAAAAAAATAGCGTCGAAGCCACTGCGCATGCTCAAGACGCAAACTGCCTTTGGGTTTTGCGTTGGGAACGCTATTTCACCGATTTAGAGGGAGCCCAAATAGCGGCCCCAAAAGTTTTGCGTCGGCAAACATGGCGGCACCCATCGATGCGACGGCTCTAACCTAGCACCAAACTGGGTTCGATTCGTGATAATGCGTGAAGTTCTCAAGCTAGGAGAAGTGACTGCGGTTATCGCTTTCTCTCAACTAGCGTGTGTTATGAAGATTGCCTCATTAGACGCCGCTGATTTTGAATTCGATTGTGGATTTTATGGCTCGTAGGCCTAACACGGCTAAGCTTGGCTGGTGAAGGCACGTAAAGTTGGTTTGCTCAAAACAAAGCGCAACTAATTGTTTTCTGCTTACAAAATAACCTCTAAATTGTAATTAAATGCCAATACACGAAAGTCAAAATTATTATTCCTATCATAAAATGGTATATTTTATTAAATTATTTCTAATAGCTTTTCTTTGACGCCGTAGTGGCGCTATCAGCGCAAGACGCTATCCGCAAACGTAAAACCCTATTCTAAAGCTCTTCCCTCCTACGTGCCCCAACGCTAACACCCGCAAAGCTCTTTGGGGCCCCAAACTATTGGGGCCCCTATTCTAAAACTCTATTATGCGATCCCTCTCATATATTATGGCTTTTGTTAGCTGAGGGACTAGCGACACCTGTCGGCAAGCAGAAGAAGTACGGCAAGCGACTGGCGCCCAGGGATGAATCTCCGCATGGCTGCCATTGGCTGCTTTGAAGCAGACGCTCTTTCGACGCTAGCGCCAAGGTCCCCTTCAGTTACGGCCCTCAGAGGAGGGCGATGCTTTAACAAAATGGCGGCGCACACGATTGTTTACGTTGGTATGGCAACAGGAACAGCAGCCGCGCGGCGCTTCCTAGCTCTTCCTAGCGTTTCTTTTTAATTATGTCCATGTCCTTACTCGTCCGTGTCTTATTTAGCGCAATTCCCTTCTTTAAGTATGTACGACCGACTCGCCCAACAACGTGCTCTCCTTAATTATGCCGACCCGCTCCGCTCTCTTTCCCCCTTTCCCCCCATGCCGCGCGCACCGCTTACTTTTGTTTTTTTGACCTGTATGCGGCGCCTTCTCGTTTTTTTTTTTTTTTTCCTAATCGCGCGCGCGCGCTACGCCGCGCATTGGGATTGCTTGGGAGCTGGCGCGTGGTGCGCCGTGGGCTGTGTGTTATACCATACTTGTACCATACCTTACTTATATTATACCAGCGTATGCCGGGACATAAAAAAATTCCACTTCCAACACAACAGATCTTTGGTCGTGCTTTATTGACATTGTTTCCGAAAATTTTTTTTTCTTATAATGTGGTGTGATAAACAAGCTCGAAAAATGAAGACCAAAGTGTAGACGAGATTCTGATATATGCACTAAAATATTGCACAAAACTGGACAGCGTGTGTGACATATATAGTCATGACAACTAAAGAAAGCGAAAATTCACTGGCAATGGCAAAAACAATGGCACGCAAGATACCTAAAAAATACAATGAAAAGCAAAGATTTGTTTGTTGGCAGTCATACGAAAAAAGAAACTGGAAATTAATTACTTATATATACCTGCACAAAAGTATGAAATGCGCGACATGTTCATTACAACTGAACAAAATGAAAAAGCAGACATGGCAGAACAAAAACATTGCACTAATAAGAGAAATACACATTATTTTGCACTTGGCCACAAATTTAGTAATGGTGGCAAGGAGGAACAGAAGGTAGTCAGCTTTTGCAGCGGCATGCACATACAAAACATTCGCAAAAAAGGCCTATTCTTCAATCAGAGACCAGGTGAAATTAGCCAACAACACTTTTCTTTTACCACGAATGCAATGCTTAGCGGTAAAATTACGTCACTTAAGGCACTAAGCCATACCTACCGGGCACTCCGTGTAATAAACACAAACTGCAAAAGTCTGCATATAGGACACTTGCAATGCTCATGCTTTCCAGAAGAAAAAAAAGCGTATTATGCCTACAAACGAAGGATGTTCGCGCAGATTTCCCATCGGCAATTACTGAGATATTACATAAACACGAACGGTAATTTTTCAGCCGTTAGTACGTTTGTAGAACGGTGACACACAGAAAAAGCACTGAGGGCGGACTAGAAAGCTGGGCGAGTTAGTAAAGTTACAGAATGAGACTTGGCGCAGGAAAACAAGTCATAAACTAGGCGACAATGAGGAGGAACATCTATCTGTCAGCTTTCTCTACCGGTAAGAGGGAAGTATAGCGCAGTCAAGGCGCAAGGACGTCCGGAGACTCATGGAGCACACGCATGCAGAGGGCCGTGTTCGTGTACATGCGTCTTACGTCCTTGGGTCTGCACGCTCACCTGTCGTGTTTAGGCACCGGGAAGAACCTCGCAGGGCTTGTTTTTGAGGTATTTGTGCACCACTGCATGATGGACGAGCGGTGTGAGTCGTGAAACCGGTGAAACATCGCGGAGCACGAGCACTCGGCTATCGAAGACAACGAAACTGATGAAAATGCCCCCACCAGTCAACGTATAGCAGCGCACGCTTCCCGATAACAGCAGATAACGAAACATGAAACTTGCATATGCAGCGGGCTAAGCTGGCGCTGGGCCGGCGGGCGCACGCGAGGGCAGTCGAAAGTGAGGGAGTTGCAGGGGAGGGCAAGGGGAGAGGAGCGAAAGGGCGCAGCGTCCTGGTTCGGCGTGCGCCGCGCACGCCGATCTAAGAGGCCGTGCAAGGGAAGCGGAGTTGCTTTTCCGCCCTCCCGACAGATGGCGCCAATTACCTCTGCCACGGAAGTGGTGTAGTTTCCGAGGCCGGACTGGCGAGCGAGACGTGAAAAGACATATCACGTTACGACGAGCGTTCGGAATGGGAAGACGCGCTTGCCGAGAGCTGATCATGCAATCTGTAACCATAGTTAATAAATCCAGTTGTTTTTGATCATTGGTCGTGCCATCACGTGCGTCAACCACTGACACTTTACAGGGCAAATATGCAATGCCAACGCCCATAGCTTATATATGTATCATACTGGTTCACCAACCGCAGTATATCGCTGTGTTCAGCAGCGCCATCGGCCTCATGACGTCGCGAGGCGGCCAACCAATCGCAGGCAGAAACGAGGTGCACGAGCTGCCCCGAGCCTGCTGCTGCACTTTTCGTCGAAATAAAATCTGTTTGCGCTTTCTTTCACTCAATTTCGATGCGATATTTGAATTTGGAGGGTTGAAAACCATTACGTACAGCTCCTCACTCATTTTTTCTGGAAAACTCTTTGGCTTCCCTTTAAAGGTGGGCCCATATGATCTAAGGATTCCTTTCACTCAATTTTATTTATTTATTTATTATCATTAACCAATCACAGCCAGCTAATTTTGAAGATATCATTGCCAGAGCGCATTGTTCAGACCAGTGACGAAGTACAGGGAGGAATATTGAAAGAGAATCAATACATTATACCAGCTCTGCATTTCATACACACGCCAAACAATGCATGTGATAACAGTAGAGTGTTGCAGCATAGCTCTGCCATTTAACGTTGTTGCCCAAGCCTCCCTCTGGCTGCTTAATGCACAATGGCTTATGCACCCTGTGAAGTGGCACAAATGAACTGCGGTGTTTGCTTCCCTGTGCAGGTGAGCAACATAGTGAGCCTGTACCGGGAGATAGCCCGAGTACCAGAGGCACGAGATGCATTTGTGCAACTGGGCCAGGATGGTCAGTCCTTGACTCTGCACACCCTGTGGGAGGTACGTGATGTGGAACAGGGGGAACAGGCCCGCTTCTCTCGCCACCACCTGGGCTTGTTCGATGAGCAGAACAAGCTATGCTTCCAGGCTGTTGGTCATCCTCAGGACTGTTCATCTGAGTGAGTGTTGACCTCTTTCAAAGGAGCCATGTCATGCTGAATACGTTGGTTCTTATCAGATTATCAAAGCTAGCTATACTAGCATTGGATTGACTCAGTAGAAAACAGTCTGATACTTGAAATGTTGATGGCTCCTCTCCTTTTATAGAGTAATTCTTGGGTGAGACACGTAGTATTCGCAATGAGGGTAATAGGTATCCATAGTAAGGACAAATATTTTTTACTTTTCATACTTTTCTATTTTAATAAATTGTTCAACATATAGTGTGTATCCACATATGTCTGACGTGTAGTGCTCACACAAGCTTGAGCTGAGCCGAGCTCTGCAGTCAGGACTTTGTGTTAGCTGGGACAGAGTTTTTTTGTTACAATAATAATAATCACTTGATTGATTGATTGAGTGAGTGATTGATCGATTGATTGATTATTGGGTGAGTAAAGGACCCCAGTGCTGCATATAGGGCATTCACTCCAGCAAATTCAACCTGGACATTCATGCGATTTCTTCTATTTTTACTTCTTGCAGAATTTTAACAGCATTTTCTCAGTCTGGATCATACAAGGCTGTCTTGAGGAAAGTCACCAAGAAAGGAGAACCCAAACAGATGATGGAGGTTTGTGTCTTGTGTTTTCTTTTATTTGAGGCAAGCTTAATGACTGTGCATAACATTGGTATGACAGGGTTAAATCTTTGCCATATCATTCAGATGTTATGTCACTTTGAACTGAATATATATATATATATATATGTATGTTGCTGTTTAAAGGTTGCCTTGCTGCATACGCACCTTATAGTAGGTTACCTGACTCCAACCACATATCGCCAAATTGGCCTCCGTAGTAGCCCAAAAGTAGCCAGAAATTAGTGTTTTTTGTGACGTGATTCCTTGAAGATAAATTATTTCCCGCAAGGAAATTTACAATTTAGTTTCATGGAAAGCAGAAGGCCAAGATTTCACCAGAGGCTTACACTATAGCCACTGAATAAGCCCTCAAAAAGGCACTAAATTACATTTCCTGTTCTTGCAAATGGACATTTGATAAGTCAGGGTTTCTCACCTCAAAGATTTATTGTGGCTTTATTCTGGTATGTAGAAGAGGCATTTTAAACGTGTATTCTCATATGTGGCCAAAATATGTCATGTTTCACTCTTTTTCTGCACTCACAATGCCAGTTCAAGGAGTGCAGCAATCAGTGGCGTCACTATAGGGTCTGCAGCACCCCTGGTGGTGGTGGCCTGCCATTACCCCCCCCCCATTTCATTCTTATTTTAAGCAGTGGAGCATAACTTTATCCTCATGGCTTGCTTCAGCATGTAGTTTGTTCTATAGCTAATGACTAACTATCTTTATTTCTTTTTGAAATGTCTAAAGTAATGAGGGCATACACAACTTCTAATTCAGCACATCATCACATTGAAAGTGCATATTTATGTGTTTATCTTGTATTAACATGCAGAAAAAACGGGTGTGTTATTTAAAGAAAGAACACTTCTGCCCAGATTAACATTACAGAAATAAATGTGCATATAAAACCCAAGAAATCCTAACCTTGAGCTTGTAGGAAGACCTGTAGCGATATACGCATGCATGTTTTTATGCACGTGTATGCACAGAAACGCATAGCCGCGTGCAGTGCACATTGCATATGTAGCTGCATAGGTACATATACAAGAATCGATTATCCACATTTTTTAAGTGAAGTTGAAAGAAGCATCTCGGAAACTAGAAAGGGGAGAGACACGAAGATGAGCCAGAAAGAATAGGCAACAAGGTGAAGTAAAATACAGTCTCAGTAGAACGTGTGGTACTTTAAAGGAGCTTTCATAAGAAAATTAAAGCACAAATTTATGCTAATCCCGCACTATCCGCTAGCGCAGTCGATCCCGGTGGGAAAGTATTTCTATGACTGCAATTACAATGATTGCAACGTGAGTCACTATAAGTAATTAAACTTTGCTAAGGGCACCCTCCTACAAATTTCCATTCTTTTTTGTTTTTCTGTAGTCGGAGCATATACAGGGTGTTTCAGCTAACTTTAGCCAGAGTTAAAAAATATGCCAATGCACTCTAAGACGACACGACCAAATGCATCTTGCTCACTTTTGTATGTAGAGTGCCACGCTATTTCTTGTATTTTGCATAATTAGATAAATTAGCCAAGATTAATATACCAACTTCTGAAGCAACGAAGCTAGCAAAAAAATTCCAATTAGAAAGTTGCAGAGCGGTCTGCAACACATCCGAATAAACAGTTTCTGTCTTTCTATCTATTCAATATTAGTGTTTTTCAGCTTGCTGCGGATGCCCACGAAATACAAAAGAACGCCACGTGACATGCCCGCTTGCGCCTCGTGACTGCACTGCTCCCAAGTGTTCCGTGCACAAACGAACATAGCATTTAGCTGGGTGTGCTGCTGCTGCGTCTGCTTATCGTTGCCATGAACCGCCGCGAGGGAAGCACATCGCTGGTGTAAATCGCGCAGCCAACGCCTTCGTCACTGCCCTGTCGCCTTTTAAGCGGCAGCACGCCCTGATAGATGCTATGTTCATTTGTATGCAGACAGTTTGGGAGAGCTGCAATCACGGCGCGCAAGCAGGTATGTCACGTGGTATTTTTTTGTATTTCACGGGCATCGGCAGTAAGCTGAAAAACACTAATACTTAATAGATAGAAAGTTAGAAACTGTCTAATTGGACGTTTTGCAAATCACTCTACAACTTCCTAATTGAAATTTTTTGCCTAACTTTGTTGCTCTAGAAGTTGGTTAATTATTATTCACTAATTATCTAATTAAGCAAAATACAAAAGATAGCATGACACACTACACACAAAAGTGAGCAACATGCATTTTGTCGCGTTGCCTTAGAGTGCATCGGCATATCTTTAAACTCTGGCTAAGGTTAGCTGAAACACCCTGTATAGTGCCCCTGTTCGACTCGGCAAAAGGTTCCCAGCACCTTTTTGCTTCTTTGACGAATATTTTTTTGTCTTTTCGCCCCCCCCCCCCTTCCTTTCTCTGCCCAGCTGCACCCGGCACGGTATGCCCCCCCCCCCCCCCCCCACGCACACCTAGTGATGCCACTGGCAGCAATGCAGGCAAACTTATAATAGTGTAAATGCAGACTTTATGACAAATGCAGTTTCTTATTTTTCTCAAAGAAAAAAAAAAAACACTCACAGAAAAGAACAGACAAACAGCATCACTCAGTAAATGCGATGAGCAGTGGTATGCATTCAGCATAGTTATAGCTAATGACAATTTCACAAAACACAACACAATGCGTGAAACAATATCATAGATTACAAGATAAAATGCAGTAGAATAGATGGCAGCTGGACCTTAGAAGCAGAAATGTTGACAAACTGGCCACTTGGATACTTTGTCAAATTGATCAGCAAAGCTAGGCACTTAGGGAATGGTAGCTCCACTGATGATTTGCTGCATTTTTGCTGCCACCGAATTTGGTATGCGAGGGACAATTTCAAATGATCATCCGGTAAAATTATGATCTGGCATCCACCCCATTCGCAGCGTAGATTGTTTTCTGGGTCTAGGGGAGACGAGTTGTAAAGAGTGCGGGGGCTAGTTTTCATAAAGAAATGTGACCCAAAAATAACCACTTAGCCAGAAGGAAATTTTTGATGCCTACTCAGATAAGAACTAGCCCGATTTGGCTATTAATAGCCCAATCTGGTAACACTGGAAAACTTTCTTGAGCATCAGAAGTCAATATGAGTCTAACTGATGTGTAGTTTTTGCTAGTAACCACCATATAAAGCCAACAGACAGCAAATCCAAAGAAAAGCATAAGGAAGATTAACTATAGATTTTTAAACTGAATTGAAGAAATAAGGGAAAAAATTGACTCGGCATCCCGGCCTTGTGAAAGTGGATATTCAGCGAAACTATCACAAAACCACCACTACAACTGCTGAGGGGTGTATGCAATGCTTAATTTATGGTTCGGGTGCTCATTTTGTGCTTGTTCTTTATTGAAACATATGCTGTTCTGTGTGTTGTATGCGTGATTCCAATGAATGTATGCACTGTTCACTTCACTTTGCTAAGTGCTTGTAGCCTCCGCATTATCCATTGCATTTTTGCTTGCTTAGGGTGGATATGGGCTATTGCCGATGATGATAATTTCTGCTCACAAATGCACACGAAGAATGCCGACCACCGAGAGGCTGACAGCATCACTGTAAATGGGAAATGATAGCAGAAGAAGAAAAGGCAAATTGCCGTGTGTGGGAGCCAAACCCACAACCTCCACATGAGGCACGCATTTGCTCTACCAATTCGGTTACGAAAATGACTGCACCCTTCCTCCTGTATTAAACCTTGGAGCGTTAGCCAGCTGCATATCACTTTTGCTGAGTAACTTAAAAATTCAGTTTCCATTTCTCCCTTTGTCATTAACCAGAGAGTTTCGGTACCTCTAAATCATCTCCAAAATTGACATCGAAGGTTTGCAAACCCTGGTCTGCACTGAAGGTCTTTTCTGCAGGCCGGAAGCCGAGTGCACTTGTCACATTTACCATTTTATGACAGCTGTCTTCTCATATGATTGTTTTGCTTAATTGTTACCTCACTGTACAATTTTTTTTGCTCAGTTTTGGGACCAGAATATGAAGCTGGACTCAGTGGACTTGGAAGCTGTGAATGCTCACGGCAAGGTCCATGAGAGTGGTAAGTCACTAGCTCACTACATGTTTTCGACTGACCGTTATGTTGAGCTTATTCTTTGAAATGCACATGTGATGTACAAACACTGGTGTAGGCCTTTGCGTGTGGAGAAGAAAGCCTAAATGTTGGTCTTCCTGAGTAAATTTGCTGAAAAAGTGTTGTCACCACACATTGGCACTCGGCAGTTGCAAGAAGGCCTTTTGATGCATGTGCAGCTGAAAATTTTCTTCAAGGCTGAACCTGGTCATAAATATGGGCATTTAATGAGGCAAATTCAGTGTGTCTACACCTATTTAACATGCTCTTTCGAAGTTTGCTTTTCCAAAATAATAGGTATTTTGGAGTGGTTAAAAAATGTTATTCTCACTGGACTTCATAATAAACTAAGACCTTCAATAATGTTTCTGGAAATACATTAACATTCTGCTTGACAGCTAGCGTATGCAAATGCCTGTTTAGCTTCATGTGTGTCTGTACGTACGGGAACATAGCTCACTCCTTTACAGCTAGCTTCTCCACAATAATCGGCCTTTTGGGGAGAAGCTCACTTCTGTAGTTCCCTTTGTGCTACATGCGATAGCTAGAAAATACAGAAGCTCACAGGAAGATGGAGACTGAGTATTAGAGACGTTGCTGCCCTGATGAAGACTAGTCTCCTTGTCGAAACATTGACTCCAGCATCATTCTTTGTTCTACAGCATGTGAGAAAGAGTATTGCTGCCATGGTTCGACAGTGCAATGAATTTCAGCTTTGACTGGACAGGAAAGCTAAGTAGAATGGACTATCCTAGCCTGTAATAAACTCCAGAGATCCACTCAGCCTGGCAGCAAGGGCTCTAATGCCAGCTATAGTCTTAACCAGTGTCTGCATCAGACTGCGGGCGTCGAAGGTGCCTTGTTTAAAGATGTAGGAGCACAAGCTTAGGTTCCTGTCACCACATTGTCCTTCTAGCGCTTCTGCAAAGTTAAGTTATTCGACACAGTGTTGTGAGAAATGATGCCACAATTCATCCCTTTACCTGTAAACCTCATAGTCAATACACACCTATTGTTAATGGTTATGGGTGTTGGGGAGGAGGTCATGTGAATGCCCGTTGTGATCATGCTTTGTCGTTGTTAACTGTCATGCGCAGGAACTTTCAGCAGCTTCTCATGGTCCAACAGTGAGAACCAGCTACTCTACGTTGCTGAGAAGAAGCAGCCCAAGCGAGCATCCTACTTCAGCCGCACTGAAAAAGAAGTTGAGAAGGTATGGAGGTTTCAGCCTTAAACAGAAGTTGTTGCGTGGGTTTCTAATCCTTGAACTATGAGCTTAATTCATGCAAGGGTTCAGCCGGCAGAAGCACTTTAACCTGTCTTCTAAAACAATGCAATATTCAGTACAACTATTTCTAAATAGCCAAGCAAAGGAACAAGAGTTCAGGATCGCCAGGCAGCCTCTAGAGTCTGTGAAGGAGTATGTTTACCTAGGTCAATTACAGGGAACCCTGATTATGAGAAGGAAATTCATAGAAGAATAAAAATGGGTTGGATCGCATACAGCAGACATTGTCAGCTCCTGACTGGAAGCTTACCATTATCATTGAAAAGGAAGGTGTACAATAAGTGCATTTTACCAGTGCTGACATATGGGGCAGAGACTTGGAGGCTGACAAAGAAGCTTGAGAACAAGTTACGGACTGCGCAAAGCGCGATGGAACGAAGATTGCTAGGCATAACGTTAAGAGACAGAAAAAGAGTGGTTTGGATCAGAGAGCAAACGGGTATAGACAATATTCTAACTGACATCAAGAGAACAAAAATAGAGCTGGGCAGGTCACGTAATGCGCCGGTTAGATAACCGTTCGACCATTATGGTTACAGAATGGATACCGAGAGAAGGGAAACACAGCTTAGGACGGCAGAAGACTAGGTGGAGCGATGAACTTGGGAAATTCGTGGGCGGCAGTTGGAATCGGTTGGCGCAAGACAGGGGTAATTGGAGATTGCAGGGAGAGGCCTTCGTCCTGCAGTGGACATAAAACAGGCTGATGATGATGATGATTTCTGTAATTTACAACACATGTAGCAACACCTGCAAGTCTGCTTTGCTTGTGCTCTGCATAGTTTGTTTTTATGTTGCAGTCCAGCCCTGGGGGGAGGGACATGGTGGAGGTATTTCTAAAGTTAATATCTGCTTCCTTTCTTCATACTGGGTCACAGTCATTCTTTGTAGAGAACTTTAATGACTTGCAGAAGGGCACTGTTGAAAAACTGCCAGTGGCATGATTCAGTGCCACATGGGCAAATCTCATTCGATCCACACTTAGTAGGTAATGTTGTGTCATGTGAATGCACCTCAAGCAGTGCGAGTAGGAAATCGTACAAATGTTGAGCGTAAGCCTAAGTAGTCACACATGCAAGCTTCAAGATTACAAGTTTAAAATTCACAGCTCACATGTCTAAACCATTAATGCACAAGGACAAGGTTAATGAAATTACGATGCTAATTATGATGATGGTGCATCACCACTTATTCTTTGCAGGGTACAGAATTCTTGTACCGAGACAGCTGGGGTGAGTGTCACGTGGACCACTACCAGCCTGTGCTGTGCACCATCAATGTGTACAGCAGCGCCATCAATGTGCTGGACAACCTGCCCGAGAACATCTCGCCAGGGCAGGCCGTGTGGGCTCCTGAAGACCTGGGCATCCTCTTTGTTGGCTGGGAGGGCAGCCCCTGGAAGTTGGGGCTTATCTACTGCAACAACCGCAGGCAAGGGGGCTTTGTTACTTTTACTCCAATGGCTGTTACATGCTCTTCCCTGGCTGAAAATTATGCAAGGCAATGTTGTATAGTGTGATAGTCGTGATTGAAACCGGCAGCCCAATTAATAAAGAGTTTTAGCGAGTTGCTTAGTGTACTACTATTTGCGGAACATCAGGTTACTGGAAGGGTGTTCGACAACAAAGCTGGTAGGGACATCTTGTAATACAATGTTTAACTAAAGAGCAGACAAAGCTAATAGTACTGCATGCAGTCATTTTATGATTTTCCTTTGACGAAAACACTCTCACAATGCAAAAGTGTTTCAAACATACTGTAGTTGGACAAACGAGAAGAAAGGGGGTTAACCGAGGGGCCCGATTTGTATAAGTCATATCATGAGAAGCCAACAAACACTGACACCAAGGACAACATAGGGGAAATTACTTGAGCTTAATAAATGAAATAAAGTAACGATGAATTAACGGAAATTAAATTAGATGAAAAAACAACTTGCCGCAGGTGGGAACCGAACCCACAACTTTCGCATTTCGCGTGCGATGCTCTACCAATTGAGCTACCATGGTGGCGTTTCCTCATCCACTTTCTTGGGTATTTATGTGTACTAGTAGAACCCTGGGAGTGTTAGCCAGCGCCACCACTCACAGACCTTGTGACGGACGTGGAACGTCCTTTTTTGCCGCAGGCGTCACGAGAACGTGATCTTTTTGGGTGAAGGCAACTGGTCAATAAACCCACATATGCTACCTGAAGGCATCAATGTTGCCAGATTCGAGACCCTCGTTATGTAATAAACGAGGATAAAGGGGGTTAACCGAGGGGCCCGATTTGTATAAGTCATATCATGAGAAGCCAACAAACACTGACACCAAGGACAACATAGGAGAAATTACTTGTGCTTAATAAATGAAATAAAGTAACGATGAATTAACGGAAATTAAATTAGATGAAAAAACAACTTGCCGCAGGTGGGAACCGAACCCACAACTTTCGCATTTCGCGTGCGATGCTCTACCAATTGAGCTACCATGGTGGCGTTTCCTCATCCACTTTCTTGGGTATTTATGTGTACTAGTAGAACCCTGGGAGTGTTAGCCAGCGCCACCACTCACAGACCTTGTGACGGACGTGGAACGTCCTTTTTTGCCGCAGGCGTCACGAGAACGTGATCTTTTTGGGTGAAGGCAACTGGTCAATAAACCCACATATGCTACCTGAAGGCATCAATGTTGCCAGATTCGAGACCCTCGTTATGTAATAAACGAGGATAAAGGGGGTTAACCGAGGGGCCCGATTTGTATAAGTCATATCATGAGAAGCCAACAAACACTGACACCAAGGACAACATAGGAGAAATTACTTGTGCTTAATAAATGAAATAAAGTAACGATGAATTAATGGAAATTAAAGTAGATGAAAAAATAACTTGCCGCAGGTGGGAACCGAACCCACAACCTTCGCATTTCGTGCATTTTCATATAGTTGGACAAAGTGTCACAACATGTCGCTGCCGGCGTTGCTACTGTTATCCATGGCTCTGGTAAACCAGTAATCCATAAACAGGAAGAAGATTACCCACAAGCTAAAATGCGCATCATGTCTTCATATAAGCTTCTTGCTAGCACTAAGCAGCGATGACTTTTGAACCACTGTCATCTGCCGCATTCTTCCTGAAGTAACTTGCGAGCTGGCCCTTAACTCTTTCCTAACTGCAGGAAATGACGAAAATTTTACCAATTTCCCCAAAATTTTCCAGAAATGCAGCCCGCAGGCAACAATGTTTTCAATGCAAGAATTCAAGCAGGCTATATAAAGAGAAAGTCTACACGCAGTGCCACTGACATCGACAAATGCTGGCATCTGTTGCCACAAACTGCAACTAGAAGCAAGATGATGGATACAGCAGAACCTTATTGATACTGTCTCGTTTGTTATGCTTTCCCGGTTCTTGCAGTCTGAAGCATCAGTCCTATTTAGTTCCCACAGAGTCGTGTGCATTAGATTCCTGTTTCTTATGTTTCCCTTTTTGGTTGTTCCGTCCAATAACCATGACAGCACACCACCAACACTTACAGTAACCGTCGCTGTTGTGACCTTTAGCGCCTTGCATTTTTGCCTTAGTGTACACGGCTATGCAGCAACCGAAAAGGAGCAGCGAGTGCTTGAAAAGGAGCTGTTACAGTGAAACCTCGTTAAACCATAGCTGGCCGGAGCTCGGAAAAAGTATGTCCTAAACGGTAGTACTGCTTAACCGAAATAGCATGAGATCGCCCACTTACCTGTCAAAAACGAAACTCGGAGATAGTGCAATGAAAGAGCAAAAAAAATGCAGTATTTATTCACTTCGCGCGACAAAAGTGCTATTTTCGCTTGATGCTGCGGCAGCCTAGCAGAGACGACAACGGCCTCAAACTTACTAAAGCTGCGAGCCAGCTTTTCAGCCAGCCCCCTCTTCTCGGCAAACACTAGCCTGGCAGATTCCTCATTGGCGTTGCAAATTCTCTGCGCACGAGTGTGGTAGTGCTGCAGAAGTCGCGGGGCGCCTTTTTCATTGCGGGTTGCCGTTCTCGTCACGACGATTGCATTCATGAGGCTGACATAATACGCATCTTCTGCCACTGTCGGGCCTGAATCGCCTGTGCTGTTGCTTTCCGTGTCATCCTCATCACTGTTCTTATGCGACACTACGGCAACAATAGAGGCAACGATGGTGAAAAGTCTAACCTCGTAGCCGACATCTCTTCACAGTTGCAGCAGCACTGCCGAGCAACTTCTTCGCATTCCAAATGTCACACACCGTAGTCAAAGGTCACGCGTCAGCGCCGACTTCCTTATGCCACGTTCGATAGCATGAACAATCTCTAATTTTTCTTCTATGCTGAGCACCCAGCGTTTTTTTATCTGATCTTCGGCATGACGCGAGTCCTAGCTTGCACGATGCCACAACGCTGTCTGGCACGGCACTGAAATGATGTTGATGTGGCTTCATGCGCAAATGCACAGAGTGCTTGGAGGCCGTTGGTCTGGTTTCTGAGGCTTGTTGTTCTGCCGGGCCGCCCGATGGAGAAGATGCACTGCCGTGATTGCGTGACGAAAATTGGAAACACTACGTGTTAACCGACACGTACGCAATAAGCTGGTACGGTTTATCCAGATACAAAACGCATTATGTTCAGTGGCTGCTGAGTCGGGGATTTGACTTTACTACTTTTAAAATGAAACTGCTGTATAAGCGAGTACGATTCAACAAGGTTTTACTGTATTACGGAACATTTGACACAAGCACCGGATGGAAATCACAAGCTCCATTTAGTGTGATTCAGATATACGACATCTCCAAAAAAAGTGTTTAGTGCTCAGTCTAACTAACCAGCAGCAATGATGAGCTTTGTTTAGCGGGTTTTAAATAGTTTGTTTGCTTTTTATTCAACTTCAAATAGAGTGCATAGTTCATTGCTTTGTCTGTAGTGCTGTCGCAAGCTTTTATTGGATGCTACGTTTCCCCAAATCATGGATATTTTTTTCTGCTCCCCTAAGAAACATATTAATGGGGCTTTAGTGCGTACCAATTATCTATTCATACTGGCAGGTATTTTTCCACATGGTGACCACACTCATCATCGGCTATATTGGTGGCAATTCCAGTAACAACCATTCTCGTCAGCAGTAGAGAATTAACAGAAGTGAGCGAAAATTTTACAGCACTGCTGATGTCCTGCTGTCTTACTATAAAGTATATTTTGATGGCTTCTTCTTTATGCAGGTCTCGCTTGTATTACTACGAATTTGAGACAGACAATTACGGTAAGCACTACACACATTGTTTGATTTGCTTGCCATTCCAAGGTGTAGAACATCGTGATTGCTGTGTTGCTGGAGTGCGCGTATGCTGTATTGAAGTGGCAAGCTCTTTGTAATGCCTAATGTCAAGTTCCTTGCTTTTTGGAATGTTGCAAGCACAAAAAAATGCAGTTTGTGCTAGAATGCCTCATAACCTATGGTGCAGCTGAGACCTCTTCTATACAGTGGGCTCTCCAGTGATCATGGATGTTGATGTTTGTCCCTTGGGCTTCTTGGTGCTCTGGGGGTATTCATAACTAGAGCTCTTTGATTTGGCTGCACTTTCAGCACTAGTTAAGTGCTGAAAGTACAGTACAGTACAGTTGTGGGAGATACGGGGTTCTCCTCCGTACTCTTGGGACAAAGGAACGACAGTACACAGTAGTGCAAACAATCACAAGGGCATTTATTGCACCTTTCATAGATCAATGCCTGCTAGCCGAGTTGCTATCCCCAAAACATGCCGATGGGCGCGCGACAAATCTAGAAGTCCGACTCACCGCGAGCGAGCGAATATGTTCGCCCCATGCTGGATCCCAACGCCTGGTCGTCCGCGTGTTCGGTCACGCCAACGGAGGCGCGCTCGAAGGCCGCTACGCGAGGCGGTCTCGCAGAAGCATGGGTCGCCGCGCGCGCGTGGGACGTCCACGCCGTGCGCCCGACCCGCCGGGAAAAAGCAAGCGCCTGTCCCTCGGCGCCCGAGTAACCCCGCCGCGACGGTGGCGCCATCTCTCGCACCGCGCTTGTACCACTCCGAGCGCCGCGGGCGCCAGGCCACGCGAGCCGTGCGGGAAAAACAGCATATCAGGGGATGCGCTATGCGGGAAAACATCAGGGGACGCGCGAGAGTCGCGCATCCCCACACAGTACAGTACAGTACAGTACAGTACAGTACAGTACAGTACAGTACAGTACAGTACAGTACAGTACAGTACAGTACAGGACAGGACAGGACAGGACAGTACAGTGCATGCCACCTGCACCATTGCCTTTGATTTTACTTCATGCAAGGCCAGTTCAGCACAAGGTCACGGTTCTCCTGCACTTGCTAATTTGGAAGTGCAGCTGTTGTGCAATCTCTCGGTAGCAGACAACACAGCGCTAGTTAATTTACATGATGCGCAGATGTAGATATCCCCCAGTTTTGGTCACAAGAGTTGCTCTAGCTGGCATAAGGATGTGAAGTTTGGTGCCTGAATGATTGTCAAGGCACGTTAAGAAAGACTTCTGATGCACTAAATTGCTTTTGATAGTATGGCTTTCTCTTGGAATGTGTTTTCCGACAAAGGAATAGCATCCACAGACGCCATTCCTTTCATGCTATGTGGTTCTATCATTGCACCAGTTATTGCAATAATGAAAGGAAAATACTTGCTCTTTTGCTTTGGGCTTATTTATCTAAAAGGCCTAGCCACCTGCAGCAGATGAAAGAGCTCACTTGTTTATGCGCTTTTCTCCTCAATTTGCAATGACTATGAGGCATGCAGGTGCCGTGCTATGCTTGAATGACCTGAACTCATGCAGCACCACACATGGCACTCTTGAGAACTGATCCAGAAAGTGCAACCAAATCATAGAGGCCTTTTGGTGCTTTCATCAAGACTTTGCACCTAATGCTCATGCCAAAAAAACACACTGAAAAGTGAAGCAATCGCAGCTGAACGTGTCCATCAAAGCAGTTTGTGAAAAGCATATTTTCAGCTCTTGCTGTGCGCATTGTGCAAGGCTTCACAAATCTTTATTAGGTTTGCAGAATTGACCTTGATATCGGTATCCAGCCTTCAGCAGTGATGTGGACCATGTGAAAAGTTTAAACGAGCCTAGTTGACTCATCTCAGCGATGGGCAGTGGGGTTAACATTCTTTCCGGTGGATTTTCAGTCACTATTGGCGACACGAACAAGAGCATCTGCTCGCCACGGTTTAGCCCGGATGGCAACACGCTCGTGTACTTGCAGTCGGAGGCTGGAGGGCCCCACTTCCAAGCCTGCCAGCTGGTCAAGGTATTTTGCTGTTGAATTCTGCCTTATGGTTATAGTGTGCCGTGGACTACACTTGAACGGAAGTTGAAGGACACAGAAATTTGTTCTGCTTGCCTGAAACAGTTTAGGGGAAGTAAAAAGTATTTTGTCAATGTATGATTACCCTAAAAGTGTAAAGTATTGTTAGCACAATTGCAGTCTAGAAAAGAAAGATCAGGAAATTTAATGCTGCATCGTTTCTTCACAATTTTTCCTTTTTTCTCGCAATGGCAGCACGTGCACTTGAATGGCAGGTAAAGAAAAAAAGTAACTTGGCCTACTCATTGCAGTACTGCACTCTTTACTTTTTATGATTCTGTGAGTAGTTCCATGCACTTTGAAGTGAATTCGATGCTGAATACATTCAAGAAACTTATAGTAATAGTCTCTTTAACCTAAGATCAGGATGCAACATGATTATCCAAAGGGTGTTACCACAAGAAGAAATGGAAACTAACCAGCATAAAATGCATAGTGTGATTTATTCCAAGCTTTCATTTAGACGTGTTTTGTTTATAGAGTTAACTGTAGGTACCGTCTGTCGAGATGGAAATGCTGTCACCAAGCATGAATAATTAGGCTTCATGCTTGAAAATACAGCACGAATACAGGACGAGGGCAGAAGAAGAGAAAACAAGAAGCAAGAGGGCTCCTATCATAGTCCTATTTTCGCACTGTGTTTTACAGCATGAACTATTTTCTGCTAGCCCAGCAGTCCATCCTGTTTACTGTAAGGCTTCTTGTGATAAGTGATGCTGGGGCCATGTTATTGAACAATTGCTTTCTTCAAATTCTTTGCTTTTCCCCAATCATGCTGAGAAGCCCATCTCAGTGAAAATAGCGGACAATTGTGCTCACATGTCAGTGCTGAAGAGCACAATTTCCAGATACATTTTGCAATATTAATCTCCTGTAATTATGGCTCAATGTGAAAACACTAGAATTTTTATTACAAGGCCATTTGAATGATTGTCTTTCTGGTTAATTGATTAACATTGCAATTATTATTGATTTTCCCCATCCATTAATCCATTGTTGTTAGCAGAGCTAAGTGATCAAATGTGCCCCCAGGTATTCTACCTGCATTCCCTTGGCAACAGTTTCTGTGTTCGTTAATTCGCCCTCTACACTTTAGAAACAGTTTACACCCTTTGGGGTGTAAACTGTTTCTGTAACTGTTTTTGTAAACTCAGTCCCACAACAATAATCGTCATTTGTCTTGTTGGTGATTATTTTCCTGAAAACTCTGTGCTCACTACTTTCTTGTAACGAATGCTATATGTCATACTGATAACGTGCATGTCGTTCGTGACCTGGTAGTACCAGGCACACAGTGTTAAAGAAAGGAAAGGCACGCAAGACAGATCACGATTATTCTTGTGGTACACAAATATGCCCTAAAAGGTGTGAACTGTTTTCAGAGTGCACTTATAGCCACAAGATATCAACTCCAGTTATCATTGTCTCTTAAGATTAGGCTTAGAGAGCAAAATTGTGGCAAGTCACTACTATCTCAAACTATTGGAGACCAAAGATAAGAAACTGGCTGCTTCAATTATGGCATTCTTCATAATCTTATGTTCAACTCTACGGTGTTGATGACATGACAATACTAACAACAGCTGTCTAATCCAAAATGAGCTGCTCAATAATAATTTAAACATATTGACACACAGCTTTGACTATCAGGAATGTTGCTTACGGCATGCTTCAATTATAACCAAGTCAGCAGAAGTGACTCTTGACAGAGGAAATTAGTAGAATGGGCACTTTCTGCCAGTGCTGTTTTTCTGTCTTGATCTTTCAGGATGCATGAAAAGAGCTTGGAAGTGTAGCAATCTGTCCTACAGCATTGTTCCATTCACATTATGTCTTGCGAAAGTTTTCGCTGAAAGTAGTGATTTCAGAACACAGCTTGTGCTTGTTGAATTAAGGAAAGGTTCTGAAGTATAATGGGTGTAATGATGACATGGGAATAAATAGTATGTAATAGAGATAATTCATGGGTAGATGATATTCTAGTTGACATTAGGAGGAATGAGTGAAGAAGCAAAGCAAGTGCAGGTTTCTTTCATTTGTCCTTCGTTGTGCATAGTTTCTCATAACAACTATGATAATTATTGTTATTCAAGGTAGCACAGACTTGGTGGTGGTATTAGGAAATTTGCAGACATAGGGTGGGTTCAGTACATGTGGGAGAGCAGTCGTGCAAGCTATCTGGGAGAAGCTCTCATCCTGCAGTGGGCTTAAATAAGGTGATATGATCATAATTATGATGAAATGTGTGATTGATTGGCCTTGCAAGTGCATGGCTAATGTCATGCCTATTGATTTCAGTGCTGCTGGGAGACCAAGCAAACGTTGATTGTAGTCGACAGGGTTAGTACGCCAATAGGTGAGTGTCCAGCAGCACCGTGATAAACATTATGTTTCACTTTCTTTTTTGCAACACTTGTGTAACTTACAATTTGTATGATGTAGCCTCACACTAAACTTTCATTAAATGGGTTTCCACATGTTTAAGCATAAGAGACTTCAGAGCAAGATCTGAGAGATGCATACTTAATTGATTCAGTATTTTGTTAATCCCTCTTTTCTCTTCTACTACAGAAGAGAAGCTACAGAAGCCAGATTGTTTTGGCTTTAACCAAGAAAGTTACAAGTGTGAAATAATCGAGAGCCTCACTTAAGTCATCTGCTTTCAATATCCATGGAAAACCTAGTACGAAGCGGGATCTTATATCTGTTTGAATAACCGGAATGATACGTCATCCTTGTCTTTTTTGTTGCAAGCTGAATTTGAAATTGAAGATTAATTCTTACTTCCATGCAGGCAACGAGTTCCCTGGTCTGTACCTGGATGCACTCCCACAGAATTGCTTCATCGGTGACGGCAACACTGTAGTGCTTTCCACTTGCTGGCATAGCAAATGGGCAAGTGCCTCGAACACATTTTTTGTTCAAGCCATGTGTTGCCATTTTACTTTCTGCCAGTGTTTATTTTTACCAAATTATCGCAGTTATCAAGTTGTTGCTTTGCAGAAAATGTGCTTACAGTACTAGAGATTCCTCTAATGTTGTCAGCCTTTCTACAACAAGAGTCATCTCATCATACTGTGTGTGTGTTGCAATTAGTGTTGTACGTTCTCGAAGTTACATCAGCAGAAGTGACTACACTGTAATGTCCAATGCAACATGCATAAATAGTGAATGCATTTGACGTGTAGTGTTAGATTCCACAGCCGATGGCTATGCTCGCTGCTATCATTCTGATTCGAGCGTTGGACGACTTTCTGGGCACAAGATTGCCCAATTAAGAGTTCAGTTCTTAACTCGCACATGTGGCAGTACATATTTCTTGTTTTTTACCGTCGCAAGAATGTGACAGTACATCGGGCACTGTGTGAGCATTGCACTGGATTCACACATCATCAGCACTGCTGTAAGATGAAGGGAAATTTGGAAAAACTTCTAGAGGGTCTCTGAAAGGGCTTTCCTTTACTGCTGCCTAAAACAGTGATAACAGCTTGAAGATGTGATTTCTCACTTTGACAGCAAGATGGATGAGTATGCTAGTTGGTTAACATTCATCAGGATTGAATATCAACATAATTTCATTTTGTTTTTTGCTTTGTCTCCACTTGTCCGATTATTTACACAGTAGCGCGAAAGCACATGGATGACGAAAGAAAAAGACAGGACACAGCGCAAACTAACAACTGAGTGTTTATTGCATGAGAGCATATATACTATTTACTACCTCCTACTATTAAGTCATGTAAATTATTTCATTTTAAACGAGAACTAAAAGACCACATTTTATCATCTGCAACCACTTGGGTAAGTCTTTCTTTTTTCCTTTTCTCCCTTCCAAATATACATTATGTTACGCTACACAAATAAAAGTTCGTTTGGTTGTGTCTCATTATCCATTTACTTTCATAATGGTGTTATAGTTCTGTAATTAGTCGAATGTAATAATAATTATTATACTTTTTTACTAGTATGTCTGCAGCTCATTTGTATGAGTACTGCCAAACCTAAACCAATACTATGTTTGCTATTGTTTTTTTAATATTTTACACTATTTGTTGTAACAGTTTATATTTTTACTTATATGCTGTACAGGAGGTCCCATCACAGTCTTTGACCTCGGGACCTCCTCCTGTATAATATTCCCTTGTACTGTATCTTGTCTATTAATAATAAAACCTCATTCAATATATATCACCACATAAAAAGAAGGGAGAAGGAAGACACAAACAAGATCAACTGACACCAGGTGGCTAACACTACAAAAATGACATTTCTTTCTGCACTAAGGAGACTGACAGGCAACTAACACAATCCCCATTCCAAATCTCTGCAGCTTCTACCATTTCTCTGGTGAGCTGGCCAGTGAATAAGTGCGATAAAACAGAGGCTTGCATCCTCAGCATCTGCAATGCGCGGCTAGGTGGCGTGATAGGGCTGGTTTTTCACTGTTACATCTGTGCTCACGTAATCGCTCGTTGGTACATCTGCCCGTCTGTCCCACATACTCTTTGCCACAGTCCAACGGGACGCAGTAAACCACCCCTTCAACGCTAGAAACAAACTGTTTTCGGTGGGTTCTGTCACACCCACGAGGCTTGCGCATATCTTCCGCATTTACCCTCGTGCACAAACTACACAGCATCAGAGTGGCAGAGAATGCGATATCTACATCTACATGTTTCCCAAACTTCTTTGAGATTGTGACAAATCTTGTGTAGGTAGGGCAAGACGTTTAATTTCTTTCTTACATGCATCACCTGGTCGGTGGCATTGCAAATTTCGTTCTTGCTCTCCTTTAGAATCCTGCCTGCCACAGCGGTCAATACATGCAACGGGTAACCAGCGTCTAAGAAACATGAGACCATGTGCTTCTGCGCTACTGTGTAAATACATAATGCCATACGAACTAGCCCTCCAGCCTGTCCTTTATGTCCAATTACTTTCATGTGTATATAGACAGAGTTGTCTCAATGAAATTTTTCATATGCAAGTCTTGCGGTTTCACTGCCTGTAGTATATTTTTGTTGCGCTTGAGAGTATACATCATGAGTCTCACTTTGACCTAGTTGTTGGGTTTAAGCCACGTGTAGCAAGCAATTCAATTTGCATGGATGGGACTTAGCTGCAATTTCCTGTGCACTTCATTGACAATGTTAAGAATACAAAGAGGACTAAGAAAAAGGTGAAAGCTTGGTGATGAGCAGTGGGCAAACAAGGAAAACCCCAGACCAGAACCAACATTTCAATAAAAGCCAGAGCTCCAGCCTGAGGATGCCTTTGTTTGTTAAACTAAAAAAAATGTGAACACTGGCACTCTTATGCAAACCATTGACAGGAAATGCTCGTTTCTATTTATGATGCTTGTGTTTGTTCTGTCTTCCTGCTGACTAGCTTTACAAGTTCAGCTTAAGGCACTACATAAGCATCATACAAACGAGTGTAGGTGTCGAGGAAGCTGTTACGATTTTGAAGGTAGAGCACTTGGCACATACTCCAAGCTACGTCGAACACGATCTGAAGGAATGGGATTTTTTTTTGCTCTGGTGTCCCTCTCTTCTGTGATATTTGTCAGCCTTGTGCACTGCTTAAAACAAGGCAAGAAGGGCCCATAGCCGTCGCTTTAGAAGATGATGTTTCGTGACTACAGAAGGTTGATTGATACAAGTGCAATTGAGATATTCTGTTGCATTTAGATTCTCTCCTGATGTTTGCTTTATTTTACATTTAGGAGGTTATTGGCATCAACCTCACATACAGCAGTATCACAAAGCTCAGTAAAGGTAGGGGCCTCTGATTCTCTTCTGTGGAACTTGCAATTTTTATTGTCCTAAGTATATGTATTTGAAAGCTGTGCTCTATCATATGCAGATGAAACCGTTGGCTGCTGGCAAGTTCTGACTGTGAAGGAAAACTTCGTCGTTGCTTGTCTTTCTGCTCTCAACTCTACACCCCATGTGGTGAGTTAGATTGTTCTGCCAGGTTAATCAGAAAGATGACATTGGTAATAATAATAATAATAATAATAATAATAATAATAATAATTTTATTCGCATCAAACACATACACGGTGCTGGAGACCAGTGGAAAAAGCTGCCGACATAGACTGCTTGACGAAGCCACAGGCACCCACAAATGTGTTCGCTTTTCATTATTTTAATTGTTTTTTTGTGACCATAATTGCATGGTAGTGGCATAGCCAGAAACATTTTTCAGGGGTCTTGTGCCTTGCTGCTACGCAGGTCACTTCTAGCCTCTTGGCTGTACCCTCGTTGCACATATTTTTGTGTTAGACTGCAGCTAAGTTATGATGACATTTGACTGTGCTGTGTTTGATGACTGTGCTTTGCGTGGCCGTGCTGGCATGGGCTAAACGAAGAACCACACATCCACTAAAACTCGGCACATTCATCTTTTGGAACACTCCATCTACTTACTTCTTTCCGTGAGTTGCCACAATCAAATAAAGAAATCTCAGAATTATGGATTGCAATGGGCATTTCTAACGTGGAGTCGTACACAACCAGGCCTCACTGTAGGTGCTTGGATTTATTTACTTTGTAAGAACTGTGTGTAACAGTAAACAGTTGAACTCCATTACCTGATTCCACCAGAAAAATTCTTCACTATGTACCTTGTTGTTATAGCCATGCAACCTTTGTGTGTCGGGGATTTCTCCAAAGTGCAACAAAGCCAATTTCTGTGTAGCTAGCTTGTTAACAGGCTCTAAGTTCAAGCGCTATTTATTGGCTATAGGTTGTTGAACATTTTGCAAACTTCTTGATGTGAAAATTCAAGCGAGAATTAAGACGTGTTCACACTTATTTTCGTTAGGATAATTAGAGTTTTTCGAGCAACGTGGCCTCTTTGTCACTATCCCTTAGAGACACCTCAAAAGTAACATCAGAGTCCTTCGAATCGCAGTGCATTACAATTTCTTGAATTTCGGCATCATTCAAAAAACAGTCTTTTTGCACCACTCAGTTGTGCCTGAAAATGAGAGATGCGAGCAACACTGACAGTTAAGCTTTGTCGTTCCATCTGTTGTAATTTTAGTTTAACCAGATTCCTAGTTGATGGTGCAACCGGTCTTAAAGGGTTGACTTCAATCGATGTAGCACCAATCCTTGATCTGTGGCTGCCATCTGCTTCTAATTTGTTGCTAGAAACCAGTTCAACTTTCGCTCATGAGATAGCCCGCCATTATTTTATAACATAACTTAACATCCAGCAGGAAGAACATGGTGAAATTTTATTTCTGTGGAGAAAGTTATGAAACAACGTTTATGAAAGGCAGTGGTTGTAACTGCCAGCAACTTTATTGGTGGAATGCCTTGATGCGAGTAATATTTTTTTGTTATTCAATATGTAGGCTTATTGTTACTTCATTTTTCTGCTCAGGTTGTGGGTGTACTCACGGAAAATAATGATGTGAAAACATGGATACCCATCGAACCAGACGACAACAAGGTGTCTGGTATTAGCTGGTACATCCTGCAGTTCTCACCGCCAGATGAGTCAAGTGAGCTACACATTACACTTATTTTTATCCTTGAACTGAAGATTGATCTGGGTTCTTCTGCACTGGCTAGTTAGACTTTCTCGAACTATACGTTGTCGTACCTTAGGATTCACTTTTGTGTGCAAGATTCTTTTGCTGTGTATAAGTATTACCAGTATTATGAGTTCATATTAAATGCCCTTATAATGTTTTTGACATTGCACGCATTCATTCATTTAGTAGTTCTGCCTTCTCTTATTTTGATACCATAAACATTAACAGTTTTGTCGGCATACTTTTGAGAGTGAATGTGCTAGTGTGTGCTGTGCACTCAAAGGCCTGAGGTTGCCTTGTACAGAGTTCAGTCGCTTATCGCAATCCATCCTACATTTTTGTGTTAATTCAACCGAGTTTCTTGTTGGATATGTTAGTTGATACTTGAGGAAACCAATTTAGCACAAGCAAGGTGAACACATTAAACTTAAAGACAGGACAGCGCGGGCGCTACCATCCCGTGCTGCACCGTCTTCTGTTCTGTGTGCGTCTTTTTTGTGCTGTGACGACTTCCTCATTTACGATTTATTTTCGGACTGTAAAACTGCAAGTTTCTTGAAGTTAATGTGCACCTTTCGTACTTTATAACTAGAACAATTTATTGGCTGCAATATTGAGTGACACTGACAGCAGGTCATTGTCATCTGTTTTCTGCTTTGAATGCAGATATGATATTTGAAGCTACCCTTGTGACGCCAAAGAACGAGACAGACCTGCCTCTCATAGTGTGGCCCCACGGTATGTTTCTTTTTTCTTTCTTTGTTGTTCTAGCTACTAGCAGCGTACTTGTTATATTTGCTTACGAAGCAGAAACACGTGCCTAGAATTTTCTGTTTGGTCAGAAGCTAGTTGCAGGATGGAGATTGAAATTCTTCCATGCCGACTGAAACTGGTGCACCAACGAAATTGGCCACTTCATAAGCAGTTCAACAATAAAGGGCATGACGACAGAAAATTCTGCGAAGACCAATTTCTTGTCAGACAAACAGCTTTTCATGGTCCCATCATATTAATAAAAAATAAAGAAAAGACTACAGCACTTCGAAGGGATGCTAAAGCTTTATTCACAAGGGGTAGCCCATAATGTGGAGGTGGGCATGACGTCATGAACCGTCATGCTGTTTTGTGCTGCTTCCCTGTTCACAGGGCTCTGCGGCTGTGGTGCGGAGGTTGAAGGATGTTAATGTTTCAAAGTGTTTTAGCTGCCTATACTCTCAGCACTGAGAATATGCACGTAGGTACGCTGCAGTGAGTGAAATGAAAATCAATCACTTTGTCGCAGAGTTCCGACATGTCAGCAGGTGTTTGTTCTACTGAAAAGAGTCCTTCTGAAGCGAACAAGGTCACCAAGCACCTGCGAAGACAGCTAGAATTTCAGTGCTGTGATAGGTATGCTAGACTACTTGGCAAGATCCCCTGCTGTCTCTCCCACAAAGAGGGAATGTTCTGCATTAGCCCAGAAAAACGTCTTCCGTTCCACTGGCATTGTCTTTGTCAGCCTCTTGGCCATGGAAAGGCGTGACACTGCCATCGTGTGATGTGTACTCCCGCTGCGAAGAGAAGGATTTCTCCACATTGTGAACACTGCTCTAAGAGCAACACTAAATTAATTTAGGATGGTAAAGTATTCTTCAAATAGTACGCTATTTGAATTCATTTGGCAGAAAACAGTTGATTATTAATGCAAAAAAATGAAGCCCAGATTTTCCCTCAACTTCGTGCCGAATCCTCCGTACCGACACATCAATGTGGTGTCACAACTTTCAACGTATCTCCTCATATTTCGTCTACTTTGGTGCAGAGAAAGTTTTCAAAGCTTACTGGGTCGAGTCCTTGGTTTCCTTAGAATGCAATTTACTACTAATTATTTACCGATCAATTTAATTTTTAATTAATAATATAATATTTAATTGTTATGGACGTCATGGTTCCCCAACTTACATAATGAATAAAGGTAATATTGTCACCTTTGAAGCTTGAAGAAAGGTAGCATGGCTAAAATTTATTTTCTGCCCCTGGAAGCGTGACTCACAGTTTATCCTTTGCCCTATCTCCAGCTGCTATCAGTTAGACCAACTAGGCGTCATCACTGCAGCAAGACAACTCCAGTTTTTGTATGCCCAAATCGCTTTAAGTTTTCTTTTTTCCTCAGAACAGTTACTGCATGGAACTGTGTATTGACGTATTCATGCCCGATACCACACCACTTGCAATGGAAAAATTGTGCTTGTCGCGAACGATGATCTTTGTGCGTGTGTGTGCCTCAGTTGTGCCCATGCTGTCGCTGTGTTAAGTTTGGTATGGCTTGATTATTTCATAGGTTTGTTATACTGCTCATATTTTCTTCTTCCTGCAAAAAAGTTCTCTTTGCTTCTAATGCAATGTACACGCACCTTACACTGTACTTTGCTGCACTGTATTTTTTCTTCTTTCCCTTGGAATTTCATGTATTAGGCATCACAAATGTATGAATAGCTCTAGTCAATAAATGCTGCTTCACTGAAACAGATATCTTGCAAACAGTCTTTTACTGGAGTTGCTTCATATCTTTTATAAGACCTTTGATTGCTTAATTCATAGGTTTAAACAATGGGAGCTCTGGCATGTTCTTATATTTCTTCCAACTTGTTACATAATTTAGGTGGCCCTCACAGCTCCTTTCATGCTGGCTTCGACCTCTACCCCATTCTCTTCGTCAAGTGTGGATTTGCTGTGCTGCTTGGTAAGAAACCTAAATCTATGAAAAAATGAATGCATTTCGTGGTCAAACAGCATCTGTAAGCATTGTATCCTCTTGGCTTGCGCACCTCTAGCGTAGACGACTTCATGTAAGGATTATGGCTTTGACTTGTTGAAAAAGCTTTTTCTCTCTGAACCAATCAGTATTGCCCAAACGGTCTGGCTTACCCAACTTAACTGGCTGTGAAACTAAAGGGAAGAGAGTATTATGAAGTGGGAAGGAGGTGTCTGTTATTTTCCCAGGCTGCTTTGTGTAAGCGTCACATGCACCACTTGGAATGTAACTAGTCAGCACATTGTAGTAAATAACTCTACTTAAGAGAACACTTTAGCTTGAGTTCTCCCTATTCGAATATGTGTGGTATGCAGATATGTTTGTCTCATGCAACTGCTTGATTGCTGTGGTGTTCTGCTGCTGAGCATTAATCAGTCAGTCAGTCAATCAATTAATCAATCAATCAATCAATCAATTCCAGACCATGGTCACATTCAATTAGGGGTGGAATGCGAAAACGCTTGTGCACTTAGGCCTAGGTGTACATAAAAAAACAAAGTGGTCGTAATTAATTTGGAGCCCTCAATTACAGTGTCGTTCATGATCTGTATGTTGCTCTGGGATGTGAACTTCCATAATTTGATTTTTGCAGCTTTGTATTATAGGTTTTTGTTATTAGTGAAACTCATTAGGTTCAACAACCCATCATTGCATGGATTTCATTTACTGGAATGCTATTGCTCAACCAAAGATAAAATGGTGGTAAATGGTGGCCATTTAGCCACAAGGCTGGCCATCTCAATTGGGTGATGGTTACGGCATCATTCCGTTCCCTTCTCTTTTACAGTGAATTACAGAGGATCCAAGGGATTTGGAGAGGACAATCTCCAATCGCTATTGGGAAAGATTGGTCAGCAAGACGTATTTGATGTTCAGGTAACCTTAGAGCCTGCCACTCAACTCCTTTCACCATGTGACTTGCGACATGAAATCGACATCTTCATGATTACAAGTGGCAGCACTTTTGTCAAGTGCTCAGAGACTGTTTGTGTACATCACTGAGTAAAAAACATTTCCTGGCATCATATGCATCACATGTATTCTTTTCATACAGTGCGCAGCTGAAGTGGCAGCTCAGCGAGATGAGATCAATCCAGACAAGATGATCATATTTGGCGGTTCTCACGGAGGCTTCTTGGCATGCCATGCTATTGGCCAGTTCCCGGTATGTATCACAGTGGGCTTTCTCTGTTCAGTTGACTTATATTTATTCAAGCTTCTAGGGACCATAAGGTTTCGTTTGAATTATGCGAAAGACTAAAACAAGATTAAAAAAGGAATAATGAGTTATAACATGCATCGTTAAACACACAGCCGCTTTCAAACAGTTATGACTTTCGTGGTTATATAAATATATGAACGACCTGGTTGTTTTTGCGGCAACCTCTTGTGGTGCGATTTTATGGTGGCACCTTGAATATCGGTAGCCCAGACATCAGCCAGCTGCCTGGATGTCAAACGTAGGCTTATTTCACCTATTCATGCCATATGAATGTCCTCTGCTCAGCTATTTTGTGCTTACTTATTTTGCCCCTGGAAAGCAGAAAAGTTTGACTTAATTGATTTTGATGTGAATGCACTTTGCTATATAATTCAAGATTATCATGTTGCCTTGCACAAATTAACACTTTTCAGTTTCTGCAATCATGTTCTACCACACTTCATTTCATCTATGTATCAAAACTACTGTTATGAGAGCTTATAATTATTATTATTATTTATAATGGGTTACACCTTAATTGCCTTGTGCTTTCATAAGCAGTATGCAAGGTTAAAAATTTGCTTGCACATCTGTGTTGCACCCTGCTGTATGCCACGGGGGCATAGACTTTGTCAAGCCATTAGTCAAAATGTCTTTTTTTGTCTGTGCTACTGACATCATGTAATGGTGTTGGAAAAAACTGAATGGAACAAAATCGGCCTACAAAATTTTTGTTTGAACAACCAGGATTTCAAATTATCCTAGTTTGAATTATCGCAATTTGACATGCATGCAATATTGTGGCTGGCACTGCCACAATCGCATGTGTTTTCTCCTACAGATTAGCAAGACACACAGAGTGGCCTCAGGCTAACCAATAACGGTTGCTTACTCTCATGCTTAGCGAGAAGTTGCAGCATGCATTGAACTCTAAATCTTGGCATCTAAGACTGCACTCTTCATTTTCTTTGCAGAGCTTTTATAGGGCATGTGCAGTTCGTAACCCTGTCGTGGACCTTTCATGTAAGTTCAGGATCAATCTGGTATAGTGAAATTGAAGCCCATTAACTGTGTTGCATGCATGTGCATGTATGGGTGATGCATTTCCTTGTTTTTCTTTCTATTACAGCCATGGATGGAACTGACATTCCCGACTGGTGAGTGGATATTGCAGTGGCCTATCAGTGGTCTATCATAAGCCTTGGCAATAGATTTTTACAAGCAACAACTAGTTACACCGTTGGTTTGTAGCAAGGGTGGCAGATTGACCTTCGTCGGAGCACTCTTTTTGTACCCGATTCAGCTAACTAGCTCTCTTATGACAGGTTCCATCCTAGTACTGCAAATTCATCTTATCATACGTTTCGTATCGTAACTTCGTACGATAAGATAAATACTTTTTGTACATCTTTCTCATTGGTTTCATTCTGCGGAAACCAAGAAACATTTGCTCATTTAGACTTTATTTTTTTATCAACATACAATATTCAGGTATGGAAGAGGACCACATGCCGTTATGAGCTTTTCATGAGAACATAAACTATTAAGCGAGAGAGGAAAGAGGTAAACATGCACAGCTCTGTGCATTATTTTTACCTGCAAAGTTGGCCATTGAACGACAGAGTTTCACAAGGCAGGAAATTGTAGCAATAGGAAGTAGTCAGACATGGATATAATGGAGTAAATATGAAATTCAGGAATTTTTTTTTTCAACAATATCAGTGTGTATGTTTATAATAATATTCGGTTATAACAAAGCTATTTCTGTGTCGCATGTGGCTTCAGTTATGACGATTTCACTGCAGCAGACAATCAGTGTCCCCAATGAGTTTCCTTCAAAATTTACTGGAAGGAACTCTGGCACTTGTGTCTATGGGAGTTGCAAGTGTGGTAGCTTTTACTGCATGGGAATGACGATTAGTACATGGATTTGCCTGAACTCTTCTCTTTGTAGCTTCAGACGGCTCTGTGACTTTGCAAGTTGTTCACTTTCAATATAATGTTGCAATCTGCAATAATTCTGCATATGCGAAGACTCTCGTCACCTTCCGAGTCTAGGAGTGTGGCATTGCTTAGAAATTTAGGCTGATAAAGGCACTTGAAGAGCAGCAAATAAAACCACAAGAACATTTGAAACCACCAGCATAAACATTGAACAAATCCATGTGCTACTAATTTCCACGGTAGCTGAATGATTGCAGTGCCAGAGTTCGCTTCAGTAATCCTAGTAGGAAACAACTAGGAGTAGCATCCTAGTGGTAATCCTAGTAGATCAACACTATCTCTTTACACGTTGTTGACAACATTTGCAGGCGTTGCGTTGAGAGTGCCGCAATCCCAGACTACACAACAAGTTGTGTGCCGGAGCCCAAGCAGTTGGAGCAGATGTGGAACAAGTCCCCCATGAAGTTTGTCAAAAATGTAAGCACTGTTCTTGCAGATTTTTGAAGAGCTCTCGCAGGTATAAAACCAGAATATTGCGCCTTGACGTCACCACGACCAATCCAGTTAGGTTAACTGTGGAACAAAGTCCTATTCCCTATCAGTTTTCCAGTTACCAATGTAATTGGGCACCAACCGTGTCCAATTGGTTTTTGAGAATTTCTTGATGTTACTGCTCGACCTCATTTTACACCGGCCTGCAACTGTACTATACTCCTCTCCTCAATATTCACTGTTACTTGAATTCACAAAGGTCCACACTAGCAATCTGTCATAGGCACTAAACGTTTTGCACGTGTGTGTGTCTTTAAATTCAATTCTGAATTGAATATCACCGACTAGCTCTGAGCTACTATTCACACCACTTCCAGTCTTTCAAGGTTACACACACCACCTTCTACTGTCTAATCCTGGCCTGCTCTAAACGACATGTGCAGTCTCGTCCTTTTTTTGATACTATTATTTATGCCTAGGTGATAGATATGCTCAGTATTGGCCGCATTAGCTTTGGTGCATTTTTTCATTCCTTGTACATAAAATCAATGAATTGCTCACTGTAAATAGCATTCTTTGTATGCTGCCTCAAGAACAAGGACAGAGGAGGCAAGGCATTGATAGCGTGCTTTATGAGATGAAGTGTTCACCAACTAGTGTGAAGGCAGTTTGTCAGCTTACGAAGTGAGCAGGCAATGTTCTTGGCTTGAATAAAGCGATTTCATAAAACAAACCATTTTAATAGAGCAAGTAAAAGAACACTATGTAAGAGAACACAACTTAACTCATTAGGACTCTCGATATTGCACTGGTCTTATGGTAAATTAAATGAATATCTAATCATTTTTACTAAGCTGAAACAAATTTCTAAACATTCTAAATCCAACTTCTGCATTCGCACTGTATGTCTGGTATCTTTGGCTCAGCGTGAGCCATAGTATTTCTGTTTGATTTTACCTTTTGTAGCTTGCGCTGTTCGGGCATGCATACTTTGACAAGTTGCCTGTGAACTTTGTTCATTGGCATCAAATTTTGCTTGAGCTCTGCCATTCCATATGTCCGCGATTTTCCTGCTGGGCGACACAGTTTCTGCAAAATTTTTCTTCACAATGGAATAGCTAGCCCGCAATAAGACTTGATGCTGACGAAAAGCTCTCGTTAGATTGCAGTATGTGTTTACCTAATTTAAGCTCTGTTATTCAGAAATCAAGATGCTTTAGGGACAGATGGTGCCAAGAAAGTTATTGCCTTGTTGTTCACGCATGGCAGCTGGCTAGGTTGTCCCAATTTCACATTGCATAACATGACATCACACCGGTTTTTGCACCACATTGGCGAGACTACATTCTTGAAGCTGTGCCAATATTATACCTAAGTAGACGTGAGCCTATCTGAACAGGCATTCTGCTACACCCTATGGCCAGGGAGAAGCTTGCTCGTACATGACAAATACCTGCTTTCTGTCAACAGGTGCGTGTTCCAACCTTGGTCATGGTGGGCAAGAATGACCTGCGGGTGCCAATGACACAAGGCATGAAGTTCTACAAAACGCTTCTTGCCCAGGGAGTCAGTTCACAGTAAGTTTTCACTCTTGTGTGCCAGCATATAACACACCACTGTTGGTTGTACTTGTGTCACGACATTCCTGTGATCCCTGGACTAATGAAGTGCGCTTACAGGAATGTTTGAAGGTGAACAGATATTTTCTTGGAGTGCTATGCACTCAGTTACTGAATTTGAATTGCAATAAAGCACAATCTACAAACGATCAGTAATTTATCGAGAGTACTTCTTTATACCGTGTTTTATGTTTCCCAAGCTGTGAAGTGAGAGTAATTGACAGATGGCAAAAGATCGCATAGGGCAGGCATGTAAAAAATCATGAAGCGTTCCAAATTGACTATATTAACAAATATGAGGCTCAAGAATGTATCCCATGGCTGTGTTGAATAACTTGCATTGTGCACCCCGATTCCGAGAAAAAAGAATAAAAGAAAAGCTGTAAAGTAGCTGTCTCCACTCCCTTGAAGTACTTGCACTGACACGATACAGTATGACCCCTTGAGTTCTTTGTCAAGAACTGCAGCATTTTGTTGACTTAACCAGTGCAATGTTCATCTCTACACAGCTCTCAGTAGGGTGCATGTTTTTTTTCTGCGAGATTTTCTTAAGTGAACACTAGGCAACGGCCTGTTTTGACTGAAGCAATGTGCAAGGTTGCTCTTAAATGATCCAGCAAGATTATTGTACCATTGTATGTTGGGCAATTTTTCTTTGATTAGTGAACTTTTCAACCATGCACTAATTTTCCTTTGTTCAAATGTTCAATCCATTCTTTCATTCCATTGTGCTCCTGTGAGGAGAATAGAATTTTAATGTTGTTTATTCATTGCCTCACCACCTTTTCAAAAATTTTTTTTCGTTTCAGGCTGTACACGTATGACGACAACCATTCAATATCCAAAGTCAATGCAGAAGCAGACATGTTTGTGAATACTGTCCTTTGGTTCAAGAAATTCATCAACTAAGTTGGATGTATCAGCAAAAAGTGCCTGTAGAGACAAGCGTCTACCGTGCTGAATCGTGGAAAAAGAAAGAAAAACTTCTGTAAATTAATTTTTATTGCTAGAAAGATGTGCACACAGAATCATGTGAATCCATGCCAGGTTCTTTTTATACGTTCAGCCAGCGCAGTGTTAATGGTGTGCAGGATTGCAAGTTCTCATAAAGATGAGTGTTTTACGTTGATGTTACAAATAAAACTAGAAAGTTGGAATATTGCAGGTATGTTGTGCTGTATCACTTGCCTCACCAGATAGATTACGTTTGCATTAACGACAACTGCTGTCACATACAGACTGTTACACATAGGTTGGCAAAGCACGAAGTTGCACAGACAGATGGCTTATTGGGCAAAATTGTGCCATTTAATACTGACACAACATTTTCAACTTCTCATTAAAAAAAAAATAAAGCGAAGTCCTAAGGAATCTTAGGAAAAGTATTTGAAAGCAACAAAACACCATAATTAACTATAGTACTTTTCTTTACACGTATTAGCTTTGGCAAACACTAGGCGGGTGCTTCATGGCATCACAATTCAGCGGCTGGCTTTGTTCTTATAATGCAGCATTCTTTCTTTTTTTTTTTATGAGCAACATCATCATACTTAGGCATATGGCTACATGACATCGCCCAATACCAATGTCATGGCATCGCCATAATTTCTATGGCTCCAGGTCCAGCATTTCGAGACAACCCTAGCATCACATTAAGCTATTTTGTTTCCCGACATTCACACTCGCCAACTGTGATTATACAGATGAGATGTGCGTTTTAAAGTTCCTACAACTTTGACAATGTGTGTCGGTACTCTTTTACAATCGAGATAAATTCAGGGAGCAGTTGTAACCACACAGGATCTGTGGTTGTTGAATCCAACAATGTGCCTGATATTTTACAGGGTTATGCTGCACAAATTTGAGCTCTGGTCCTTTAGAAAATAACTGAAGAATTATACACAGCGACATCTTCTAGTGGGACAAAGAAACACAGCTAGTGCTTGCTTGCACATGCAGCACTGTGGCTTTCCATGTTGTACTCTTATTTGTTTCTCAAAGATGCCAGTGGCCCACCACTATTTCTTTTCTCTTGTACTACAAGTGTGTGCACAGAGTGACTGCAGCAACTGCATGGTGTAAAAGATGGAAGTATGTATTATGCCTAAACTTAGTTTTTGAGGCCAATAATCACAATAACAAGGAACACTTAATTGGGAAGAGATGGAGGAAAACATGCAGGTTCAAACCAACTACGAAACAGACGACGCTCACGCCACCAAATGACATTGTGCACAAAGCCATCACCATGTGGCATACATGTTGCGGGGAAACGCTGCGACTTGAAAAAGTATAATTTTTAACCACTTGTAGCTCTTTTAATGCACTGCATCACCATAAAAATTTATGCGGAACACTAACGTCAACAGAAAACTTATGTGAAAAGATCTTTCACTTGCAGCACAAGCCTGTTTGACAATCTACTAGCAAAAGTGGCCAATTTTCATTTTCCAACACTACTTGCACACGATAGATGCTGTAATGCAGGGCTCTGGATTAGTTTCATCTGCAAGTCTTTTAATGGGTGCTGTAATGCGCACACACAGGCATTTCTGCCTCAGAATATGGCGACCGAGTAGCGAGCTGGAGACGTGCCTTGCTGTGGAATGCCATAGCTGTTGTGTAAATGCAATGAATTACAATAGTTTGAAGTAGCTTCAAATGCATCAGGGAAGACGATACAGAAAGTGAAAAGTGAAAGCCAGCCAGCCACTTTCCTTGTCCAACTTTACTGGTCTGAGGCAAGTTTAGTGCAAACAAATCGTACTTTCCATCGTTTTTGGCACTTAATTTCCTTCAAGAACTTTCCTTCTTGTATCAAGAAGATGGCTGATGAGCCTGTTGGGACTAAGTGGAAACCTAGTGCATTGTTGGTTCAACTACTGCACGACAGTTCCTGTGGTTTTTAACATGTGTACTTTGCACTTAAGTGTTGCAACTGCTTAGAACTTGCGGTACACTGCTGTTTTATCACCTCAATCAGCCTGGGCTTAATATTCCCCCAGAAGCAGAAGATTGATCAAACGTTATTTGCACGCAGAGCTATGGCAGTAAATCACGCTTTGATAAACATTGCCATTATACAGTGTATGTTCATTCCCTCAAAAAAGAGCCATTTAGTTGCTTCAAACAAAGTCCATGGCAAGCTCCTTGTGCAAGTTGTGTGCTTACTAAAAAAGATTGTCACAGCACCAGGCAGTAAAGCAATAAGAGATACTGAATACAACTCGTTCTAGTATATTACTGCACAGAGCTCTCCCCTCCAAAAGCATAAGCTCTCCAGAGATGTTGAGTAGTTTTTCTTTATTGATACTATAACAGCCGTGTTTACATACAAAAAAGATGATGACACTTGTGCCAGGAAATGTAATATAACCACAAAGAAACCCACATCCCACTAGATATCCAAACACGACATTTAAACGCACCTTCAAGCTCCGAACATCCCCCGTAGTATTTTCCCAAACTAGACCACATATCACAACTCGCACTTCAGAAAATTGCAGTCACAAATGCACATTGAGGACACGCTGCTACTTTAACAAGGCCAGCAAGAACCAAATAGCATTTTAACATTACAAGCAACAAAGGGCACACTTCGAGCCAATTTGCTTTCTTTAATGTAAATTTTTCAGTTGCAAGGTTGCATCAGCTGTATGTGCATTAAAATAGAGAGCAGCAAGTTTTTTTTTTCTCTGTTTCAGTACGTACAAGCTGGGATTACAATCTTTTTCTAAAACGTTTCTTTAAGGTTCAGTAACTTTTATGAAATGCCCTATGGACAAAAATGGTTTGTGTGATGAACTAGTAGCTCCAGCAGCGATTGAATAAACCACGTGTGGCTGATGGGTACAAATCTGGTTCACAGGCTTATTGATAAACCTTGAGTGCACCAAATGATCATGTAGAGATGCTGGTATGACAATCGTGACTTGTATTTAGGGGTGTGCGAACAGTGATTTTTGAGACCGACAAATCGAATAGTGCCAGAAACAATTCGAATGGAATATTCAATACTTTTCAAATAATAAACAGCCATTATCAGAATATAAGATGATGTTAACATCACAGCATTCTTAAGTTCAGCAAGTTCCTGTCATTACATAGTACATTTTGAAGTGCTATGTATTAAAAGCACAAGTGAAGCCTTGGGAGCAAACAAGTGTTTTTTTTACATGCACATGGCTTTTCAGAGAGTGCGAATGACCACTGTAGAGCCTGCAAAGTATGGCTACCTAATTGACGTAGCCTGCTCCACAACATAAGTTAGCATGTTTTATGTCTATACTATGCCCGCGGGGATGAAAATTTACCGTCCTTTTGCTCTAACATGATGTTTGCTTGGGTACAGCTGACATTATGAAATATTTGAAAAGTATTTCCATTTATGAATGGTCTATTCGATTTTAAGACCGAATCAAATAGGACATTATTTGATTCGTTACTCGAAAGTTTCGGATATTCGCATACCCCTACTTGCATTTATGACTATACCACTAAGATGAATTTCTTAGCAGGAAAAGATAAAGCTGTACCTCCAGTGTAGTTTACTATGCTTGCTTAGTGTAAAGCTTTCAAAGACAACACGCAGCTTAGAAGAATTTAGCTTGGGACTCCATGTATCACCACCAAGAAAGATGACTATGGCCACCACTATGCAACCCCTGGGATTCCACAAGGGCTTCTAAAGGCTTATTCTTTTGCTCATATAGAAACTTAACATATATTTCATGCTAGCTGAAGAATGTACAAAATCAAACTGTTGACATGCTTGTGGCAAGAACAAGGTGCCTGCCTCCTGTGTAACACTTGCATGCAGATTGCAAGCCCACAGCGCCAAGCACATCAACTTATCTCGCTATTATGTCAAAGCGTATGATCGTAGCTTTGTGTGAGCAGTACACACAGGGTTCTAAAATAAAATGCCCATAAGAAAATGTTAACAGCTCAGCCTGTCATTCATTCTGATTGTTTGACGTCAAAGAGGCATGCACTATATTTTTTGACATTGTACTAGCCCTGCAATCAAACCTTGTTTTCTTTTTTTTCAATGTATGAGCATATTAATAAAATTTGCATATCTGCTACTACACTTCAAAAGCAAGCGGTGTCTTATAAATGCGTCCAAGATATTGAGGTATCTGAGAACCTCATCCAGACTTTGACGAGTACCTTAATATACCATTAGAGGTTCTATGAAAACAGCTCCAGTTGTTATTCTAAACGAAGAGGGAATTCATACCAGTGTGAAAGTCTTTACACTGGTGCGACTGTCTTACGTGATGATAGGAACTACATTAAAGCAGTTCGTACATAAACCTTCAACTGCTTTCTTTGAATATGCTATATGCACAACTATGACAAAATAGCGAAATTTTTGGGCTACACAAAAAGCAATATTGCTTTCCCTGCAACTCCATGTGAGCTGTCTGCATTGTTATGCAAGGAACTGCATCATATTTAATTTAAATTATATTTATTTTAAGGGATTATACGTATTCTTGCAGGCACAATTTTGGAATCTGTGTGGCTTTGCACTACACATCAAAGCTGCATACTTATGACAGTGAAATACGTTTAGCAGGCGAGTTTCAGCACAATTTGGAACAATGTTACTTGCTAGGAAACTGAAATGAGCAAGACAATCTGTATGTAAAAAGCTTGTGTCAAGCATATCCTTATGAACACATGCTTGGAGCTTTGCCATTTTGGCAGATAGGAGGCCCGAGTTACAGCTGATACACTCTCCAACATTGGGCACATTAAAACACATCTCACTCACATAAACGGCAACCAAGACTACTGAGGCTGCAACAGCGATTACCAGGAAGCAACTCCACTTTGCATGTGCCTGCTACAGAACAACTGATCCAAAAGATTCTCTGCACCTTTCCCTTTACAGAAATGGGTCTCGACAAAATATAGACTCCTACAGGATAATCTGCAATATCATACCTCTACAGATCTGCCAATAATGCCTCAATATATTTAACCACTAACAATGGAAAAAAATGTCACATATCTAATATAGTAAGCCCGCATATGTCCAAACTCTTAGGGACAGCAGATTTTCATTTAAATTATCAAAGAATTGCACTTTCCGAAGTTGAATGAAGTATGCCCAAAACAGAATTATGGTTTGTTATACAAATGTAAATGTCTCACTCCCAGTTGTGCTCAAACAGATGCATGACTCAAACAGAAATATGAATGAAACAGAACAGAAACATACAATATAGTACAACAAATTTGTATTCGAGGCAACTGGCTCAGTAGAGTTACTTCTTTGTGGTGCCTGTCCACATAAATAGCAGCCTATGTGCTGAACGTGGCCATGTTGTGGCTATTCATACGTGTTCTCTGATCGGCTGTTTTTGGCTGTTTTGCTATGCACAAAGCCAGAAAGTTTGCATCAATTGAAATCATTGACTCGAGATGAACAAGGTGGCTTTGGAATGCATTGAAAACAATGCAGGCCAACTAACATCTTTAGATTTGCTTCAATCAACTGATAATTGAGAAGAACTGGAGTTTGAATTATCGCGAGTCTACAGCAATATTGCACACCTGCCGAAGTGCTTCTTCGCACGAGCAGCAAACAAAGGGATGTACGGAGCCAGACAACAGGTCTTACAACTGCTACCCAGAATGACTTAACACGGCAATGTGACACACTTCTGCAAGCTCACTCACTCAGTTTGTTAACATCCACTCGCAACAACTAAACCCATTCGCTCCTCAACACCATTAACTCTCGTATTCCTTGGCAGAATGCTCTGTGAGCAATGTGCCTCTCCCTTTCATTTATTTCTCGCCTTGGCACATTCTATCAGCTTTGTTCATTCAGGATAAAAGAAAATATGCGGGACACTTATTTGAGGAAGACAGTGCAACTTATTAAGGGCTATAAGCACATGTACATGCTGAAACACAATGCACATCCCAAAATTTCAGGGACTATCACATCCCAATGTGAAACTTTAAAACCAGGACCTGCTGTTCTTCAGTTAATTTCACATAATAGTGTACTTCACGATAGAGTTCAAATTGCTTTAGCTACTTGAATATTTCATTAAGCACTGTGACAATTTGCTGTGCCAAGTCTAATCCTTCAAGCTAGCCTTACCATGTGATAATAGCTGCATGGAAGTTCTAATGTACTCTAATGCTAGACATTACGAAAAGCTGTTAGCAAAATTGCTGGTCATAGCAAGCACTTGTTAGAGAAACATGTCCAATAAACACAGCTGTTTTCGTTTTATACTGCCTTACGTGCATAAAGATCTAAACATTTGAATATAAATCTAGGTTCAACAATGTTTTCTAGAATACAGACTAAATAATCTCACATTCCTATTAGCTCACAACTCTGACAGGCAGCGACACAGGTTGGAAAACCACAATACCACCAGAGTACATGCACTGGCCACCCACACATAAAGTTACTGCAACAATTGATAATACCACTAGAGACAGAAAAAATAATCATATCACAAATAAAAACACTAGCTTAGAAAAGTGCCCTGTAATACCTTGCTTCTTTGGTGTATTTATAAGCTAAATGATAAATACTGAAAATCTACATGTAAAACAACAAAGAGGAAAAGGGCACATATAGAGCAGCTTATCGTGGCCTGCATTCCTTCAGCAAGAAAAATAGAGACCTCTGCATTGCTGACCAGTACTCACAGACGCCACTTCAATATCTCATTTTTAAGACACACTGATTTAATATACTTGGTTTGTGTTCACCTAGAAGAATGTTTATGTGTTACAGTTTCAACACAATAACCCGGACATTCGGAGTGGGGAGGTGGGGATGGGGGACAAACACTCAAAAGAAACATCGTTTTCTCAAGAGTGGGATCTAAGCTAAAGTTCATTTCTGAAAAGAAAACAAATTTAATCCAAGCAAAATAATAAAACACCATGTATACCCAACTATAATCGTAGAACAATAAACACACTGTAACCCGACTACTATAATACTAAACAAAGCCTCGCAGTACGACTTCTGGCTCTAATGAGAAGAGCATGCTCTTACTACGTAAGAGCAGCAAATGACAACTTTGGGCTACGTTAGCAACGGTTCCAAGTTCAAATGGACTTGGTGCCCCACCGACAAACATGTCTCACGTAACACCTAAATGGTCAAATGGGGACTCTTTTTCTTTCTTTGGCATTGTTCTATCCAACACACATTGACGTTGGTACATCGTCAATCGTAAGTAGGAGACCGAGAAAGAGTGTGCCTTACAATTTGTACATATGCAACGGCATTGCGTACGACAAAATGCCGACTGAAGGGTCAGCCAGTTGGACTGCCCGTACATTTGTGTACAGCAATATAGATCTGAAACTCGAGCGGGACCGCAGGCGACCATTTGCCATATAAACATCAATGCTAGATTGTTGACAAAATTAGATTGGTGTGATTCAAGTTGAAATTGCAAGCTGTCTTGCACATTGGTCGCTTGACTCAGGGATAACCTAGTAGCACTTGCTCAGCAAACTGTTGCAGGGCACTGTGATCACACTTCATTTTCGGGCTGACTGTAAGTGCACTGTGTGCAGCTTTCTTGAGTCAAGCAGAGCAGTCCACTAGTAATCTCTCATGTGTGCAAGAACTGCCCATACAAAGCCAATCATTTTTACAATAACAAGTGAGCAGTTTTAAAGTAGAATAAGACACAGACTCCACAGCTCCATGTCAACGACTGTGCTAAGCTGGTTCAAAATACAATGAATGCAAGACATCTATGATGTGTCAAGGAACCGTAAAAGGCAGGGGCATGAAACCTCCAAAATCAGATAAGACAGGATGTGTGATAAACTGGGGAACGTTGCTGCCAGGTTAAATCCACCCTCCAATCACTCGCTACCATCCTTCCTTCCTCCACAGATATCTGCGAAAGCACCCTACGTATCTGAGCGTTGATGCACCCTTACTGCCAGACGTGTTTACAAATAGTGGCCCTCAACTTATAATGAAGAAGCCAGCAGGATATTGGTCCTCCCTCGCAAGCTTCTTGTTTGAGCGGGTGCAAATCTGAAGCATGCGTGAAGAAATACAAATGACAGGAGCTGTAAGAACAAAAGCAGTTCCTGCTTGACGTTTCACCGACTGCTTGTTATCAGCACAACACACCGAGTCAGGCTAAGTTCCCAAGTAGCTTAGGATATGGATTTGCACAATGTGTACTGTCAATGCGCTCGTACACAAGAACCATTTCCAGCTGTGAGAAAGCAAAGCGTTTAACACATTAAAGTATTTTTCTAAAAAGCTGTTGGTAACAACATATGCACTATAAATGACAATGTATTTTTGCTCATGTTTCTCTCTGCACAAATTCATGAATACAAATTTGTAACAGATTAGAAAATTGTCGATATTTAAATGTTTAAACAGTGCAGCCCAGTTACTATGACACAATGTGTAAATTATTAGTTTGCTGTAGCAATAGGATTTGTGTACTATGCAGCACATTGAAGCTGTGTAAAATCAACCCATGTGCAATGAAGTACCTTTTTAAACTTATTACAGTTTATGACTTACTAGATATTCAACAAGCAGACGGCACAGAGTGATATACATGTAGACTTAATGACAGTCACCAAAATATCAGCAGAGAAGTTGCATATCACCTTGGAGAAAAAAAAAAGAAGAATAAGGATCAACCAATTTTTGTGCACGTAAAACCACCAGTCCTAAGCTCAATGGCTGCGTTACACCATGATATAGCCACTACAATCAAGTTCTAAAAAAATTATCTCAAAAAGTAACACACACTAAAATACATTACAAGAGGGAGCATCTTCTACAATGTAAAACAGCAATTCATAAATGAGAAGTGCGAACTACTAGGTAAGATCCACATAAAACTTGTTTCAATATAATATATGCTTTCAAGACGAATATAAAGTATAAAGCTATAGATGACACCACACAATCCTTTCCTATTTTGGATAGCAAAATATCAGTTACACTAAATGAATAATTTATAATGAATACTAAAACTCAACAGCCCGTCATTTTACTACAGCAGTAGCAAGTATACCTACATGGTATTGAGATTAACTCTCCATTTTATATTACTCTAGATGTAGAATCAACTTGACAACAATCAAACAGCACTTTATCTGTAGTAGTGTCAACTTAAAGGGACACTAAAGCGAAACAATAAATCACTTTAGACTAATGAAGCATTGTTTGAGAACCCTGCAGGCAGTCATTCAAAAAAAATAGTTTGATTATTAGATAAGAAAACGAAGGTCCAAGTATCAATATTTGAATTTCGCGCCGATACCCCAGCGCCAGTACGTCAGTGTGACGTCAGGGATTCGAAAGTATGTTTTTGCATTTGGGCCGCGTTGGCCGAGTAAAGGTTCCCGAAACTTTCCATGTTTAATATTTGGTTCCTTTAGAACACAATGTAGTCAATCTGTACCGCAGTATATAATTAGCAGGCGCTAGAAGACGCCATCAAAATCCAAGACGTCACAGCCACCAGGTGCAGGAACTCAAGTAGGCGTCGCCACCCGTATTTCATTCTTGTGCTTTTTCTGGCTTACCAAACGTCTTATTGTTGTAAGAGTGGTGTTTTTGGTGTTGTAGAAAGGTAATTAACTGATGCAGAAGAAATAATTTTTCGCTTTAGCGTCCCTTTAAGAAAAGCATGTGCTGTAGAGGTCAGCAGGCACCTCTGTGCCAATATACACAACAGTTCTATACGATTTAAACCAGAAGCTAACTATGTTAAGGGCCAAATTTTCTGCTTATCTAACTATAGAGAAGAGGATTCAAGTGATAGCTTGCACCAGCGTTCACGTTTATACAAGTCAATTTAAATAGCTGCACCTTAATGTAGTAACACCTCAACCAAGCTTCATATTTGACAAGATGATTAACATAACATGCAGAACACACAACCAGTAATAAATACAGCCAGAAGAGTTTCATGAGCACTCTTAATGCTACAGAAATCATAGGCTACATTACAGACATAAACTGTGCGCTCTCCTTCACATGCTGCTGTGCATAAGGAACAGATATGTGCAAGACCTTTGCACAAAAAGAAATGGAGCGAGAAGCTTTTAAGCACAGCACAAACAAAAAAGCAATGAAGAGAGACTAGATGTGGTTATCAATGAAAACTGGGCATTTTATGCATCTGCTTCGCAGCTGCCTTCTACAAAAGAAGACAAAGGTGATGCAACATTCCAATTGATCACATTTTAAAATGCTTGAAATGATAACCGGATAGATGAATGTTTGAGGGTCCTTTCTTTTTTTTTTTCTTGCACTTTATGCCTTGTTGCAAAACACGCAGAGCAGCTTAATGAAAATGCACCAAGCTTGCAGATTTTGCAACTGGGCAGTCTAACTTTGCTTTCGGCGAGTGCATGACAGTGACAATATAACCGTGTACCCACGTCAGTTTTTCTGAAATCAGTGCTAGAGGAAATCATCCGTCTTACTTCAGAAAGGCGGTGAGTGAGTTCTGACGAGAGCATAGATGATCACGAACAAAATGCAGCATTGCGAGAGATCGATGATGCGAGCTGGCACTTTCACACATGTAGAGAAAGAAGTGAGTGACTTGTGACAAGACTACTGCTGTACAAGAAAACAGAACAGTGAACAGTAGCATGAAAGCATTAACAACCATGTCTTGGAAACGAAGTCAGCTCACAAACTTGTGCCCTCTCAGTCCCCTTGACGTGCCTTCTTCCTCCTCTCTTGGACCTCTCCTTTCTTTTTTGTGTGGTTTTACCTGCAGCTACAAAGTATCTGTCTCAATATTTCTAGCGCTTCCCTTGACAGGAGCTCACATAAGCAGCGGTCATCAGGAGCTTTCAATAGAACGTACATATCACATACACAGGTTGCCCCTTACTCGCTCCTGTCCATAACTTCATGCTTTGATACACCTTGTTCTCAAACAATAATTGTCATCTACCTTGCGTACCTTTCCTTTCTCTAACACTGCATACCCGGCACTTTCAGGTCACTAACAGCATGCTTTATAAGCGAGACACAGACTTTTCAAGAAAGGAAACACAAGCAAGGCAGATGATGATTATTGTTTGGGGACAAGGTATGCCTCCAATGGCTTTAAACCTTTTCTAGAGTGTAATGTCTGTGCCACCAGCGTGACGTGCCTGCCATTTTGATAAGATTAGAAAGTATGGCCCTAGTGGTGAGGCAGAGCTAGTAAAAAAAAAAAAAACCCACACACACACAAAGAAAGGGGAAGATTGGAGAGAAATTGACGGAAGACAAAGCTAGGCTAAGCACGCTACCCAAGAACACATGTCTTGGAAACCAAACCCGGCTTCCCTGTGTGCACATTGGCTGTGCCGCAAAGCATTCTTTTCATTGTGCTCTCACCCCGTGGTGAGGCAACTGGGCCCCCAGAGGTGGACTTCTCGGCACATGTCGCCGTCTCACTTTCCAGTGACCCAGAACTCTTCGAGGCGATTTCGGGCCTTGTCGAGGACATCCACGCCCGCCTGACCAGCCGGCTGTGGCTTGACCGGATCCTCTGAAGCTGCCTTGTGAGGGGATTCTTCAGGTGCCGCCTTTGGTATTGGGTCCACCTTGCCTTCTGTAACACAAGCAGTCGCCACTAAATGTGAATACTGCTTTCAACCATGGACAGTGCAGTCCACTGTCGCACAAAAACACACATAAAAAAAGGGGGAAAAAAAAAACTAAAGCTTAGGAGAGCCTGATATCGTGGCTAACCAGCATGCTAGTGGCAACAGTGGCTGCGTGCTCTTGGGCATACCGAGACAACAGCAGCAGAGTACTCAGGCAGAGGAAAAAATAATAATAATAAAGAAGGGAGAAATGACCATTCACCAGGAATGGTAGACTCCATTTTTGGTGCAGGCGTTGGCTTTGGGGCAGTGTCTATAATGGGTACAGCAGTGCTCTTAGCCTTCCCTGGCCAGTCACCTGGGTGAGGAAAGCATGGGTGAAGACTTCAGCAGCACAAGCTGAAAGAGTGCATTAAAGCAGCAATTATACCTGTAAAACTTTTTTTACACTGTAGCCCCTTAATTTTCAGAAAAATTACAACTTGAAATAAGAAATTTAGCTAAGCTGAAAGGAAGAAAATAATAAGCTGTGGGATTTTAGATGCTAAAACCACAATCTGATTATGATATGACTAATAAATATTGGGCCCCTCGATTACCTCCCTTCTTTTCGTTTAATCTGATTATGAGGCTCACTGTAGTGGGAGGGGATCCAAATTAATTTTGACCACCTGGAGTGCTTTAATGTGCACCTAACGCACGGTAGACGGGCGTTTTGCACTCTGCCCCCACTGGAATGCAACCGCTGCAGCCAGAAAATTTAGCACAACTTAAAGGGCAAGCAAAATCTTTAACAAAAAAAAAAGGGGGGGGGGAAGGTAACAGGTCTGAAAAACCACAAAATTCATCAGCTGTGAATATGTGCTACATATGCACATGCAGCCAAACACAGATACCATAGTGAGTACAAGTGTTGCAAAAACACAGTGGGACTTCGATAACACGAGGGTGGCTATGTGGGCTAGTTGGTTGGCCATCGTGGAATGGCATCTGGCATAGTGCAGCAAAACACAGACACAACACAAGCGCTCGTGTCCTTCTGTTGTTTCTTCTTGCGTCCATGTTTTGCTGTGCTGTGCCAGATACCTTCGACAGCACATTCCCAGTTATCATGGCTGGTATGTTGCATGTGCATGATCCTGAGTTATAGACTTTTCATCTAGTATTGTATCACTAGGCTCTTGAATTTTCCTATCTCTTCATTCATTCGCCGTGGTCCTGTGAGAAATGTATCGATGAGATCCTATTGTAGTTCAATATACAAATGATTGAACGTGGCGAAATATGATTGTGCAGCTATAATGGCAACCTCTATGCTTCTTTGATCACTCCTTGTGTTTATGAATGAAGACAAACATCCAAGAATGGTGTGGTGAGTGGTGGCAGTGACAGCAAAAGGCATCCCTGTCCAATACGCATTCCACAAGAGAGTGTGGATGACACTCAGTCTTTTCACTGAGAGACTCCAGCCAGGGGACGCTGAACTACAGATGTCTGTGCTGCTGGATTCATATTTTTGTCGACCAGAGGTTTCCACAAGTGCCATTTTAAGGTTAAGCGAGCAGACAAAATAAATCTGACCCATACCCCCACATGGACAGATTCTTACATTACAGTTTGGATCTGACAAAACCCCACCACATACCACATCCACACTTTGGTATTCCTAGTGGAAAGATCATCACAGCAGCAATGTGCAAGACTCATTGCTGTGCGATTCGTGGGTCCGTGCTGAACATGCTTCATACTTGCTCGCAGGGTTACACGTGATTGGGAGTGGTCTCATTATGTTCCGCAAGCTGAATGCCACTTTCAAATCCAATGGCATCTGCCTGTTTCGACTCATTGCCGACGCATGATGATCGATAGTAAATGGTGCATTGTAATGTAGACGTAAAGCACATTTACACGCGATTCGCAGTGCAAGTGCACAGATCGTGGCAGAGCACATATTCATACAGGCTCATCTGCTTTTGCACCGAGTCCATTTGTACCTCATCGTTAATAAAATCACTCAACAAGGACTTCAATGAGTGCACAGCAGTCACTGCGGTCTCATGGTCATGCGAAGTGGGCTTTAAGGTAAGCGTTGCGATCAGTAAATGTCAAATACCATTCGACAATGTTACATGCTGATTGGCCGATATCAGCATATAAGACATATATGCTTATAACAAATATCATATACGATGAAGATATTTTCATGTCAGATGCGGCTTCGTTATAACGAGTTTGACGGTATGCTGAAAACATAGCAAATATACTGTAGTTATGAGAACTGCAGTAAGTACATTCAAGCATGAAAGGTTTAAACGCAAGATCCTTAGGAGACCGCGACACTAAAATGAGCATCCACAGTAATCACACATACCAGCTGGTGACTGGCCATCAGTCCACTCGAGGCCTCTGCCAGTGTCCAGAGGAACCGTCCAAGTTTCAGGGTCAGGTGACTTCACCCCCGTCACCTCCTCTGGCGACTTGACTGTTGTTAACGGCACGGGCCCAGACTGGGGCTCTGGCAGTGGCGATGGGCCTGACAGAAGCCATTGAGAAAGCACCAGCATCAGTGTCATTTATGTAACTCAAGGATTCGTGAGACAGAGCCATGTACCTTAATCGACATGATTAGCCAAAGCAATTATGCAGCCTCTATACTTTTCTTCCGTGCCCATACCTTTGTCTCGGAGCAGAACATCAATCAGATTTTCATGTCACTCTCTTTCCCATTTTTACGTATGAATTACTGTCTTAACACACTAGTGCAAGATAAAATAGATCTAAGTGACGATTCCCTGGCTATGTGATATAGCCGCTCACATAAAAAAAATTGTCAAGACAGCTCGACTGTTCAACAACAACAACAACAACAAAAAAAAAAATAAGAGGAAGCACAGCATGTATACAGTACAATAAAGCCTTAGCAGTTGATGAACATACCAGCAGAAGTACGCCAGAGTCTGACTAGTATATGAATATGCAATACTCAAGGAGCTAAGGATGGTGTTACCACACTTTATTAATGCTTTTTCTTTTAAGCCACTCATATATACTCATCTCCAACCTGTCAGTGCCCTCTTCACAGTAAAATGATACATATTTAAGCTTAAACTTGACACTGCTTAGATCTGTCATGGTTTGGGAGCTCCCGTCAGGGGCGTTTCACTAGACACTAAAATAAATGTACATCTCGCAATGGCACAACTATGCATATCTTCGTGGCACTGCACTAAGCAAATGGAGGAAGATTGCAAAAAAGAAACAAAATTTAAATGAAAAGTCGTCTGAGGCACAAAACATAATCATTATAGGCTCAGTGCTTGCGCTTTAATTTTAATGTTGCAGGGAACACACATGGGTTGCTTCTGCACTGACAAGAACTATCTGCTTGGTCCTAGAAGGTGGGAGCAGTGGCTGGCAGAAGTTTTTCAAAATGGCAAAAAAAGCTTAGTTCTCTTGTGGCCTAGAATTTAGAGATGCACTGAGCAATATGCACACATAGCTACAGAGTGCACCCTACAATTCCAGGTCAGGCATGTGGATTGAAAGAAAAAAAATATATATATTCAGCCTTTTCATGACTCTCCTGTTCTTCCTATATAGGTGGCTTTACTGAACAGTGACAACACATTTTCTAAGACTGCAGCATCTGATCAAAAAGATGGTCGGACACCTAATGTGACAAATCAGACAGTCCCACAAGAAAGGCTACAGAAAAGCCATAGAAAAGCTTTAGAAAAGCCATGTTGACGCTAAAGAAATGCCACGGAAAAACAAAGCTGCACATACTGGCCATGTCGGCTGAAGCCAGGGCCGAAGAGCTGGCGCTGGAGCCATTCATGGGTGGCAGGCTGCTGGGGCGCACCGCATCCGACTTGCGCTCCGAGCCAGACCCGGGAGTGGCTGCCTCCACACTCTCGGCCGGTGTCGTTGCCGGGGGCACTAGCACACCATCCTCACCACCGCCAGCATCCTCTGCCTTGCCTGCATTGGCCCCAGATGAGACCGTCATCGTATCTTACATATGCTGTGTCAATAGCAAAATCAGTTTTCAAACTGGGGACCCTTTGCTAGAATGCATTTATCCCAGGCTTCTGTCTTCTGAAAACCTTTGTGGCAAATGGCGCACATACAACATCTAAGGAAAAGTCACGGTCGTGAACACTGCAGCAAAATTCAATAGCTGTGTTGGCAATAATATAGAAGCTAGATCAGCAAGTGATCAAAAGAGAAGTAAAACCACAGTCAAGAGGAGAAAAGGCTGGCTTCAACAAACGGCAAGACACCATCAGTAGTAATTAACTAGGACTGAAATGGCAGCAGTCTTTAATAAGAATGCAAAGGAGATGTTACAAGAATCGCATGCACCACATGTTTTTGTCCTTGGAAGTATTACCTGTCCCTTCGTGTTCCTTGCCGACCGCTTCCTCACCCTCTGGCTTGCCCTGTGGTTTGAGCCAGATCTTGCCGTCTTGCTCATTGACAGCAGCTGATGCTGGCCGGACCACAGCCCGAGGTTTCGCAGCAGGAGGTGCCGCACTCTCTTGTAGTGGACGCCGAGGTCTTGAAGCCCCTGAGCAAGTAATTCCTTCAGTTCTTTCAAGTGAAGTGTCAAGGCTGTCCAGATGTAAACTCCTTTTCCAAACTGGGATGAACTGCAAACCATGCATCACACGACTACATCCCACCTCCCATGCACCGGTAATCAGCATCTGTATAAAGCAAGCCTTGAATGATGGCTGCATCATGTATATTATTTTGCCAAGACCAGCCTTGACAGTATGGTTGAGAGAACATACGTCCTCAGTTGAACAATAAGTACACCATACTGTTTCTGTAGAACAATTTCACGTTTCGAACAACTTTTATCAATGAGATAAAGCTGTTATTCTTTCTGCCTACTGCACTTGCCTGTCTTCTTGTCATCCTTCTTGTCAGCCTCTGCCAATGGTGTGCGCCTTTGGGGTGGTGATGAAGCAGCTCTGGTTCGTGACGAAGCGGGTGCCTTTGCTCCATCGTCATCATGCTTTACTGCAGAGCAAAACACAAGCGACTGCTCTTTAGTATTGCACCTCAAACTATAGTTCTGGACAGAAGCGCTGCCAAAAGTGGTTATCACACCTTAACCCTTTCGCTGTCACGGACGTACCGGTACGTCATCGCGCTTCCCCCCCACAGTGTCACTGACGTACCGGTATGTTCTCTATCGTGCATTCAAAATTTCGCGCCTAAACGCAAAGCTGGCGCTCCTGGATTTGCCACGCCATCTGTTGACTCTTTCTACAAGATCGTATATTCGCCTCGACCTGTGTTAATCCATGTATTGAAGAGTACGGTGCGACTGCCACTCCCTACTTTCTCTTTGCTGAGTGGCGCGGTGGCTCCGCGTTCGCTGGATCATGCGTCGCGCGCGTGTGGTTATGGGTTCAAGGGTTGTTCTGCCCTCTACGCTGGTTTGAAGGTTTTTATTTTTCTTCTGTTGGTGTGCCTGCTACGGCGCCTCAAGTTCAGGCGCACGTGCCATTGCCTCTCCGAAAAGAGTGACTCGATTGCTGCTTTCGCTCTCTCGCCGCACCCTCGCTTCCAACTTGCAGCAGTAAACGTAAAGCCGTTCGAACTTTGTTTAGCCTTTTTCCATCTCCCTCTGTCTTCTTGATCACGCAACGTCCCATTTATCTCCGTTGTGCGGGCGACTGAAAGCGCATCCTCCCTGCGCGCGGTTACTTTCGGATGGCTCAGCGCGAGGGACCTTCGTCTGCTCATTGGAGCGGTGGCTCAATTCCGATTCAGAATACGAGCCGAGCTCGGATTCGGATTCGGACAGAGTCGCCTGCGAGGAAGAGGGTTCCGCATCGTCAGATTCGGATGTTGAACTGATTTTATAGTCAGGTTGATGATGATGATGATGGTTACTAACAACAGCTGTAGAACACTGAAATGTGCATATTGCATTGACTATGTTATTTGTATACCAATCATAATCAAAAATAAATTGCTATGTTCATTCCCTGTTATGCTCGTTCCCTGAAACCAAGCCGACACTGGGGTGCGTCACGGCCAGAAAGGTCCGACAGCGAAAGCGTTAAAAGAAGGTGTTATCATACCTTCAGTACCTGTTTTACCAGCTTCCTATTTTACAGCCTTTGTATTTGTGAAAAAGCACCCACAGGATACGCAGCTTATGCCATCAATGAGTGCTGTAATACTGATACCAGTACGCAGCACATTTCCCATCAAAATACACCTTGCATAAACTATTGCTAAACTGAAGTTCGCACCCGCAGCACTGTAACAAATGACTTGAATGCTTCATACCTGGTGCTTTTGGTGACGTCTGTTTTTGCCGAGCTGCGGCAGCAGTCTTGGCTGCTGAAGAAGTCTTGCGTTGATTTCCTGCTGACACATAAAGTGGTAACAGCAGACGCAAATCAGGTTGGAAGAATTATAAATAAATGCACTGATGCACAGTTTTACCTGGCTGCTGTAATAACATGTTATGGACACAGCAGCCAAGGTAGGAACACAGCAGCCAAGGTAGGACAGGGAAGAATAGTGAGGTATGGTCAAATAATAAAAAGAAGGGTCACACCAGTAAGACTGCAAGATTGATTTCAGTAGCAAAGAAAGACAAATTGGGTGGCTTCATAGGTGGTAAGGCATTATCGAGAAAAGTGATAACATCGGGGACATGCGGAAGAAATGATTATTTAATAGGGAAAAGTGGTTAAACGAACTTATCAAAAAACACCCACAATTAAAAACACAAGGAATATGAAAATGCACGATAAGAACAGCAGGCAGTCTGTGATACCTCATGGTATGTAACAGTGATCCTAGCAATAATGTGAAAGAAAGGGAAACCGATAAGCTCACTATTTGAAACGTACCTTCGGCCTTAACTGGAGACACTGCTTTTGTGGGGCTTTTCTTCTCGGAAGTATCAGTGGTACGGCCAGCCCTAAACAAGAAAGTCATTCATACTCAGTATGATGCACAATATAGAGCAAAGATTTGTACGGCATTTAGTTCTTTTTTTCTCCATTACACGTAGCTTTTAACGCTCAACTCAGTTTGTGAGTGATTCATGAGATTGTGTCCTTGACACCTTGATGGCATTAGTTATATGGAAGATACAATAAAGATAACGTTTGTTGGACTCCTAATGCTCACATATATGAAATTACCCCACGAAAAAAAAAGGAAAAAAAAAATATATATATATATATATATATATATATATGCAGCAATTTGAGAGTGCCATGGTTTGTAAGCACACAGTCACAGCGCAAGGAAATGTATGAAAACGCAGTTACTCTAGCCAGAACATAGCAGGCAACAAAGACAAGTCCCTCAGCTGGTGTCAGGGAAGCGCCATTTGTTGCACCGCCATCAGTCACACACGAGGCCAATAAAATTGCACACATCAAACCATTTTTCTCGTTTTATTATCACATAAAATATAATTTTCTTGTTTTTCTTGAAAGAAGTCACTCTGAAGAACTTCTGCAATAAGAAAGTAAGACCCTGGGGGAACGCATTTCTCAAAAAAATGTGACCCTCCAAAAGTTAAAAGGACCAGCAGCCAATTTTTACAGTAGCATTTCTTTTAGTGCAATGGAAAGTTTACCGGTCAGAGTGTCCAATCCTGCAGTATCAGTATTTTTTAGATCTACAGCCGTGATCATCCTTAAGAAGTTTAAAAATTTAAGTGATAGGCAAGCACGATAGCATTTCTATGCCAGCATTGGTGTGGCCCTAGTTATAAGAAATTGATATTTTGTTTATCAAGCCAATGTCCATGAAATGGCATTTTATATCTGGCAGGGGGACCACACAATTCGAGGTACTCATTCACGAACTTGCATGCATACAAAAGCAATCAGGTGCATTGCCGTACAATAAGGGATGCCATGGCTTGCCATGGTTCCACAGTTCCCCTTGTTGCCACAAAAACCAATGTCACTTGTTAGCGTGTATTTTTCTTATATTGTAATATGCATAGAACAAAGCACAAATGCCTATATAGTACAAGGGCTGCAATTTTAAACAGTACATATGTTGCACTGAATAACAGCTGGCTTACGTACAGTAATCTGTGATTACAAGGTCAGAATCCAGTTCTGGTAACAAGCTTTCATCGGAAAGTGACGCGACATACCGTTTTCCGCAACTTTCTGTATCAATTTAAAATTGTAATTCCTATTTAAACCATTAACAGCATGCCCAATTATATTGCTATAAATCATTATCTTTTTGTTTCCATCAAACTATCTCAACACATTCTGGCTGTTTGTCGGTCCCTTTAATATAGGTTGCCAGACTCTGGCAACATGAGTAAATCTGGCAGCATGGGCAAATGTCTGAAGCAAATGGGGTTGCTTTTGCTTGTCAGAAGCTTGAAGATGCAAATGTCAAATGCAAATGTCTAATGCAAATGTCAAAATTTGCACTTACTCAGCATCTGTCTTCTCTCTCCTCTTAGCAGACTGAGATCGATGGACAGAAGTTGGAGCAGGTCGTTCCCGGGGAGGCATCCTTGCAGAGCCTAGCCTGCAAAATTGCAAAAGTCAGAGCCTTAGCATGCCTTCAGCTATGTGCTACTTAGTATGACATGGTACTGATGTATTGTTAACATATTAACGATGTAATTTTGAGAGACAGAAAGACAGGCACTATATAGATCATTTTTCATCAACAGAAGTCAAATAAGTGGCAATTTACAGTAAACTTTGACATAAAAATCATGCCACTTATGTTGAGAGGCATGCAAATTCGATCACTGCATTCGTGAAAAAACTGTGGTGATGAGATGTTTATCTTGCAGGCATCAAGCTTACTTAAATGAGTATCCTATTATGCTAACTGCCATGTGCCAAAATAAGAAAATAACGAAAGAATGTTTTCTTGCTGGAGCGCACAGCAAATAAATTGTAATCTGATGAAAGTATTAATCAGCTGTTTTCTGTTCTCGTTATAGTACTTCATGTTTCTTTTCAGATTTATGTTTTTAATTTATTCTACAAATTATTTCTTATACTGTCAGTCATTATGACTGTTTAATTGCTATAAATAATTCTGTGCTTTTGCCTTATTTGCGTTTGTTCATTAGAATTGATCTTTATATTTTTTCAAGTGTCTGTGTTACGTCTGCTTCACGGTGATGCTGCTGTAAGGGTGGCATGGCCGTGTCAGACACTATGCGCCTTTTTCCACGTCACACAAGATAATTTCTACGTAAATTGTCTCGAATAAATAGAAAGGAAGAAAGCAGGAAAGATGAAACTCCCTTAAGCATCCCAGTTGAAACCAAGAAAATGAAGTGGAGTTGTGCAAGCCACGCATTATAATCATGGTTCTTCTGTTTCTGAGACAAACCAGATAATTTCCAATTTTCCCACACCCAACAGGATTAAGGATCGGGTTCAACCCAAAGGTAAGAATAAACACAGATGCTACAAAACCAATAAACACTGCTCACCTTGTGTAAGCAAGTAGTCAAGAATCAACATATTAATTACATTAATCAAACATCAATATGGTACAGTTAAACCTCGATATAACGAAGTCGGTAAAATTGGCAATTTGCTTCGTTATATTGAAATTTCACTATAATGAAATTCGATCTTTTGTGCAAATATGTAGTCAGCATCACCTTTGTGTAGAGCACGAGAATGGCAGCCTCCGGGGTGCTCAGGAGCCAGCTAGTGATGTCTAATGGTAGTTGCTGGGCGCAAACGTTCCCAGTGCTACTGTTAGACGTCTGGCCCAGCAGCTCGCGTTAGACGTCACTGGCTGCCTCCGGAGCACCCTGGAGGCAGCCATTCTCCTGCCCTACAAAGGGTGACGCTGACTGTACAGTTGCTGCAATTAATCTTTCTTAACCCTTTGAGGTCGAAATTTTTTGAAAAACAACTTCACAGATGGTCAAATTACTTTATTGTGGATTTTGAATGCACAATATGTGTAAAGTCGGGAATAAATTGTGAAAAAAAGATCAGGAACAGTATTTTGGTGTCAGCATCACTCCGAGCTTCAAAATGTTCAATGGTATTTCAGAGTGTGGTATTGCTTGAAACATGGGCCTATGCAGAGTGCCTTATCGCAGTCTGCACACATAAAATGCGCGGCTGTTCTCCTCTTGGAGCGACGAGTTGTGTTGGCACACGCATAACATCTCTACGTGTGGCTACCCTGGGCAGAGGTTTGAGGCACCCTCTCTGGGAAGTGGTGCGCCGTCAGTCGCAGCGCGTTGTCTGTGGTTCGTCTTCCGTGCCCTGGTCGCTGCATCTGGGTTCAGTACTGCTCCAATATTTGAGTCGCGACTCTCTTTCTAAACACAGCAAGCTTTGCCGGGGTGCCAGTTCTCTCGCGGTAGAGAATAAATTCATTCAGCAGTGACATTTCGAGCAGGTGAAAAAAGAACTTCTTGTTCCACTTCAAAGCATTCCTGATGCTTTCACTGAAGCTCAGCTGCATGTCTACCCTGTCGACGAGTCCCATTTTTATTGCGTATTCAAGTACACATGCAGGCTTTTTCCTTTTTTCTCCAGTCGCTCTGTCTACCTTATCAGAACCTTGCACCTGGTGTCCATGCATCGATGTCAACACAGTGACTTCACGCTTGTTGCACCCTTTCAAGGCAGGCAGAGTGTTTGTGTGGAAGCTTTCTATTTCACCCTTCTTCATCTTCTTTCTGAAAGAGGGTAGGCCCTTCCTGTTGATTTGCACAGTGTTGTCCACAGTGGGACGGCGCACTGTCATGAAAAGTGCCGGCAGTGGGGAGCGAATGCGAATGCTTCGTCTGCCTCTCACTTCAACACATCTTAAAAACTCGAGATTATGCAACCTCCAGCACTAAATGTGCGGTTCAGGAAGACAGCGCACACGATCCCACACCATCTCGGCTCGGCCAGTCTTGCACGTGTGGCAGATTACCTCTAAAACAGGGCGAACAGGCTGTGTACGCGCTCAGCCATGCTGACAGCTACGTACAGCCGCTAGCTAGAAGAGAACACACACATGAACGTGCCATTCCCTTGCACGCACTTGATTGCGTTGCCGCGAGCGAGCTCCCCCCCTTCTCCTTTCCCTTTGCTCGCACAGGAACATGACATTCATCAAGCCAACATACTTGGGGCTCACCCTCCCATGCTCTGACTCAAAACCCAAAGAATTCAGCATGCAGGGCGCGATAGGATCTCATTCCGCTTGAACTTTACATGGAACATGATGCTGCTCTGCTTCGGCGGTTGCTCTTGGTCGCGCAGCACATGATTTCAGAGGTGTGTTTGCAAGTAGCCGCAGTTTACTCAACTAGTTGATCATCTGCGGTGTAGAAATTCCCAGTCTTCCTCAGTATTCCTTTGCAGTGGCAGTGAAATTTCGTTACACTGATATCGTTTATAAATGCACTTCATCATATTGAGGTTTGATATACATAGGATTCAGTGGGAAAGAAGTTATAGAAGGTTAAATACATTGTTATATCGAGAATTTTGTTATATTGAAGTTTGTTATATCAAGGTTTAACAGCATATACTTAATTTTAACAAACACTCAAGAAAAACTGGGATACATAATAAGTTCAGCGCCTAACGGTCTCGAGCGAACGATAGCTTGTTGCCCTTTTATCAGCCGGGTTTCCAGGAATACGACAACACATCGCATTGCATCTGCACGTTGCACACATGTAAACGGCGGTAATGTCCTAGAAAGCGATCACAGCGTTGACGTTGCTATGCATTGCAAATGGTAGCCATGATGCGAAAGGGACGTTTTCTCATCTAAGGTATGTTCAAAGAATGGTGGTAGAATGGCTAGTTGGTACTCTATCAATTTTTTTTCAAAGGCATATAGCGTGAAGCAGTAGAACAGCATAGCAACAGAAGAGGACAAAAGGCTTGACAAGTCTAGGATGCGCACAGCAATGTACATCAACATGAGCTTATAAAATAAGGAAAAGCATCATACCACTTATGACGCATGTCCTTGTGCACTATTTGTGCTTTATTTTTCCATTGTTAAAAAAAAGTGCGCAGAATAAAGTAAACAAGGGACCATTAAGAATGTTTCTACTTGCTGCTTTTGTTTATGCGGTTTCTTTTAAAAGTAAATAATGGCTGCCAGTAGTATAAATAACTTTGTCACGTAACTTGTGAGCAGCTCTTTGTAAATATATATTCCTGGGAGTTATTTCACTTGTTTGAATAAAATGTTTGTGTCAAAAAGGAGATCATCGCCTGTGTTAATTGTTTGTGCAGGTTCCCGAAATGGGCTGCCAGACAACAAAAAGGCCCTATTTCTCTCCAGCATTCCTCTTTAAAGTTAACACATTACCTTTACCCCCCAAAATTAAAATTAAAATATACATAGAATCCAAAAACAAAGTAAAGTAAAAGCTTGTTAATTCAAATTCCGCGGAGATGCTACGAAAATTCAAATTATATGAAATTCGAATTATATGAAATTTGAACTAATGGAAGTCAGAGAAAAAAATCGCTCGGTTAAAGTGCATGTATAGTCCGACATGGTGCGAACCCGCGCACACACATGCTATGCCACGTTGGCTTGAACAACATCTGTACTTCGAAGCACAGGCGCAGCCAACATAACCGGGTGCGGCCAACGCGGTCCAACGTGCACTATGTCGAGATGGCTCTTGCTCCATCCGCACGTTTGTCACGCTGACTGGTGTGGAGAAAAAAATATTTCGCAGTTTCACCTGAAAAGCGAAGCATCGATTGTGATAGCAAACTAGTACATAGCTATACAAAGTAAGGATCGTAGTTTTATCGGCCGTATAAACTTGTAAACATTCGCTTACTAACTAAATTAACAAGCACGTCACATGCGCACAGGTAAGCATGAACACATCTCACTCTATGACCGCGGAAACTCGCCGAAAAACGCTGGAGTGAGGAAACGTGGCAGTAGCAGTGAGCAAATTTACTTTTGTACAGTTCTCACTTCAACAAGAATGAAACTTAGATAGCACGTTGCATACGAAGCTACCAGCACTCTGTGTACTCTGCAAACATCGCAGATCGCTTTGAAGATCAGGCCCACACAGGCATGTAATTTGGCCATGTCGCAGATAGCTTTCAAGATACAGCACCCACATGGCAGCACTGTAAGCAGCAGCCCTTGGAGAAAAACGTCCCCCCCTCTCCCTCTCTCGCCTCACCCCCATGCCTCGTGCGCGACAGGAGAGGGCGCGCTCCGCCCTGCTTTCCTCACTCGTGCACGCGAGATTGAGCAACGTTCGCCGGCTCACCCTCGCATGCTTTCACTCGTACACAAAGAACACGGTATGCGGCGACGGTGTTATCACCCTTGCTGCTGATGGAAAATGCAAAGCTGCAAGGCCCGCACGGCGACGCCAGCATCGCCAATGTGCTCCCCACGCACTAGCACTCTCCCCATCCATAATGGTGCGGAGTTCGAATTATCGGTGGCAATGCGGATTTCAGTGTGAATTAGCAGGATGTGTTACATATTGCTTTCAATACATCGTTGGACGAACCACGGTGGCTACTTCGAATTATCTGAAACTTCGAATGAATGAGTTGTGAGTTACCAAGCTTTTACTGTACCTTAGTTATAATGCAAAGAACGGGAAACTGATCTGCTAGAGCAACAGAGTAGATGCAAAGGAAGGAAAATGCACTTGACAGTGGCAGGAAATAAGGCACTATGGTTAGATTAAGAAATTTGCAGGCTTAGAGCGTGTTCATTGATGCGGAAAAGGGGTTATTCATGGTTTGAAAAGGTAGGCGTAGAAGGCACAGCCAAAACAATTGATGGGTTGTTGCGGCGTTCCTCAGAGCATGCACAGATAGCTTTTCTCGTGTTTTCCTCCTTCTTCCATCTTTTTGCAAGCTTTCAGAATAGCCGGCATTTGTGTAGTCTTTTTCGTTCCTCTTGTATCCAAGTGTTTTCGGCACCTGCCTTTTCAAACCATGAGTCGATAACAACTTACACATTTTTCGGCCATTCTAAGAGGTTAAAAGATCTCTGCGCAGGGTTTTTGTAGTGCAAGTGGAGTTAATTAGGTCCACGATTGTGATGATGATAATTATGATCAATGAGGCAAGCTTGCCTAGGCGTGTGAGCAAGAGCCAAGGCAGCGAGGCTGGCACTGGAATCCAGTTTGGCCCACAGCGTTGTCCCGTGTAATGCAGTCGGCCCCGCCGTTTGCAGCGCACCAGCACGTGACCGGATGCGGTATTCGTCGGCCATGTGCAGCCGCTCCACCACCTCTGTGTACCACTGGTTTGGGTCCACCACAGGAGGAGCCTCTGATGTCTGAAAACGATAAAGAGAACAAATGAGGAGGTGTCTGTAAATGGTAGCACACATGACAGTTACATAACTCACTCTAAATGTGAGCCTTGATTGGAGTAACATACTTCAGAGGCGCCGCGCAACATTTTTGGAACATTGTGAGTAAACTGTGTAAGTTGCTGGACAATACTGCCATGGAGGTCTGGGCCTAATATTATTCGTGTACCTCGTAGCATGGAGCTTAAAGTGTAATTCAAAAGATTTCCTGCTCTTTCATTTAACTGCTTAAAATCGCCGCCATTTCTTGTGTGCATTGTTATGCTGTTATGTTACACAATTGCCATCGACCAGATGTCTTAAGAAATCATGACAGAGCAGTGGCCTTAGAAGCAAATGAGAACAAATCTCATCACTGGTAAAGCAGTGCTGCCACATGGTGGTGGAGGTGATGCCAATGTGCCAACGGCATGGCTTTAGAGATCAGGTGGTCTAACGGAGGGCTAAGTCACATAATCTCGAGGCCATGCTGATCCAAAAGCTCAGCACAATGACAGAGAGCATATGGTGGGCATAGCTTCAAGCACAGTTTCAACAATGAAAAGGCAAAGGTCCCAGAAGAGCGGCAGCAGCAGGATTCATTTGCCAATAACTCCATCCATACAAAGTGCCTTCAAGAATGCAAAGTGCTTTCAAGAATGCTCATTGGAAAAGGCAGCGCTAATGTAAATTAACTGCCGACCCGATGACTAGGAACATTGGTTGTCAATTGAATGAGAAATGAATTCAGGAAGTTGCCAACTTTGCCAACTTAAACACATATGGTAAGACAAAGGCTTTGGTACACTCACGGTAGCCTTTGGCTTTTTCCAGCTGCCATCGACGTACATGTATGATGAGAAAGGCTTGTACTTTGCCTTGTACTCAGTTCTCTTGGTAGTTTTTCTATACAGAGAAGACCAAATACAATTAATTAAGTGACAGTGGCAGATCATATTGTTGAGCATTACATTCAGTACACTTCTACCTGGTTAGTGAGATTAACAGCCTGGGTAGGAGCTGGTGCAAGTTCTATGCCTTCAAGAGGCTGAAAGTCTACAATAGGAAATGTTCACTAATTACAGAATGCACCATTTAATCATGGCACCCCTTAAGAGACACCGAAACTCTGTGGTTCATATTACAAGTTCAGATTGTCCTAAGTGTGCTTAATTCATGTAAAGCTAAATGAAAGTCTCAAAACTTTTCAGCTTATCAGAGAATTCAACTTCACAGAATTTGTCCTGAGCAGAGCCTACTGTGTATTACTGCATTTGCCCAATTCTAATGTGCACTTGTTTTTAAATAAAAGGTGCATTCAAATTTGTACGCGTGTTACAATTGTAATTCTACTCAAAATCAAAAATGAAACTGATTCTTACTAAAAAAACAAAAGTTCAATGCAAGGTAGCTAGCCACACTGCCATTGAATGAGTCGTCTGAAGAAAACGACACTCGGAGACATTGCAAGGTGGGTCCACAGTGCACGGAATGCCCTTTTGCAGACGATGGTTGTGCAATCTTTCAGAAGTACGGCACTTCTAATGCATTAAATGGAACTAAAGCTGACTCTCTGTGGTAGGTAGACAGCGAAAAAGAGATGACGTCGGACTCCAATAGCGACTACTCACCAAGATTCATCTGTGTACGTGTCTGTGTGCCTTTGTACATTCAATAATATGATTTCGATGCAGTATGCGCTGACTCAGGTTCTGTTACTTGATGTGTGCGGTATAATTGGCACCAAGTTATTTTATGGGATATTTGGGCGGTAATATAACTGCACGTTCCAATCGGTGGAGCAAATCGATGAAAAAACAGTACTTTAACTTCACTGCTAATTGAGAAATATTTACCCACTTCCTTAAGAAAATGTAAAATAAGCAAATAACTTTTATGGAAGACTGCGAAGGTGGAAGAAATTTCATGAAAGAAAGAAATGGTCATCCACCTTAAAGAAGCACAAAAGCTACAGAAAAAAGATGGCTTACACTGAATGAATTTTTCTTCAAGTCCAAAGCTTGCTCACTGAGCACAAAATAGATACATAGCTCTATAGATTCCTACTACTTTTGGGTGCATTGTCACATTAAAAAATGTAATAATACTCCTGATGACACTCGTACGTACAAAGCAGAAAAACAGTGCAAGGCTACTCAGCAACCTCCCAGAGAGTGAGCTAACAGTAATAACTTGTTCGTGCACTGGTGGAAGAAGCCTAAAGGAGGGCAATAAAAAAGAACCTTGCGCCTTAATCATGCAGACACGGTATGCAGGAATTCACATTGGCACACACATGGACACAGTTGGCTGAGATGCGTGCCATATAATGGCCACTGTTGTTAAAAGTTTCAGAAGGCTTACTTGGCTTCATGGGAGGTGTCATCTCGAGGCAACAACCTCTCCATCGGCTCAGCTCGGTGTGGACCATCTGTGCATATGAAACAATATAACAGCACAAAAAATTACGTACAGAACAAGTTAACAAATTTACGATTAAACAAGAAAAAATAAATGCTGTGCCAATATTTTTCTTGAACGGCTGACAAGTGTTGAAAATGTATCTTTGTCAAAAGATCTGCTGATATCAATGCAGCTGAAAGATGTTATAATATGTTTCACTAGCCCCCCCCCCCCCGCCCTTTGTCCATATCTGACCAAGCCCTGTACTTGCGGACAACCTCTGTGGCAATGAGGGGAAAAAGCACGCACAAGTAAGAGCGCTCCTGAAAAAGTCCCACATTCTCATACACATTAGTTTAGGCTGAAGGAAAGGTAACAAGCACTTTAGCTACAACAGCAAAATAAGACAAAATAAACCAATAAGTGTTAAGTTTGGCTTATTATGCTGCTTTTTGCTTCTGCATTCGGACATATGTGAAATCATCACATGTGGAAGCTACGCTTACTCAGAATCTGTTCGAAGAACTGAAAATCACTCTTAAACGCTGCTGAACTAGTTGGCACAGTAACAGGCGCAGAAGCTCTGCCCCTGCAGCTTTCCCTTCATTACCACAGAAAGTTGTCCATGAGTAAGCAACATGTATGTCAACCAATTACAGTTGAAATTGTCAGACACAATGAACTAAATCTGAAATGTTTCTCGTCGATTTCAGCATTTACTGAGTACATGCTTATGTGGAATATCAGATACAACAAAGATATTTTTGTGTCAGATGCAACATAATTAAAATGAGGCTTGGCTGTACTTTTTTATTCTTTTTCAGCTTACAGTGCTCTTACTTTGCTGATGTAATTGTATTTTCTTGCTTTACAACAGTAACTGAATACTGACATTTGAAAGAGCACTAATGGCTAGACTGCATTCTGATGACAAAAATCTGATTTTTAAATAGACAGCTACATTTATATCCAGTCGGAGCAACTACAGAAGGTAAAGAAAATTGAAGTTAGCCAACATCTTTCATGTCGCTTCTTTTGTCGTTTGTTTTCCTGTAATTCGATGTTGCAATCTAACATTACAGCAGAAGGGTGTGGGACGTACCGACGACATCCCTGGTGGCTGGAGGCAGAGAAGGCTTCGGTGGCCAGGCAAAGGCAGCCCTGTACTCGCTTGTCTTACAAGGAGCCTCATCACCATGGCTCTGCTAGTGGCAAGAACACACACACACATTAAATAAAACCTGGCTGGGTTGCATATGCTCTCACGAAGGCATACACTGATACCAATACAGTTGCTTCAGGGTGCCTACCAGGTGACCCGTTACTACCAGTTCCCAACGTTACCCTAGCATCATTACTATCTGCTAGATTAAGCCCACTGAAGAATGCAGCCCTCTCCTAATTCTGTCCTGTAGTAGGTCAACTTTTCCCACCCCTGTAATATCTGCAAGTTTACAATTGACAGCACAATGAACACCCTTGTGCAATGAAAAAGATAAAATCAACTAAGCCTGCTCCATGTTTGTTTTTCATGCTTTTACCTGTGATGATATTTTATCAAATAAGCCAAACCTGTAATCTCTGCTTCTCCATTTCAGATATTCCAGCAACAATTTTCCCCCATGTTACTCACTGCATTGTCTCTAATTTCTTCTTCACAATGCAGGATCGCTCTGTGCACTTTGTCTTAACTATCACATCCACTCGTCAGTACATGTTGTAAATTAACCTAATGGAGCTATCACTATAAAGCCAAGGGGCTTTAGTATCTAAAATCAGTTACAAACCTTATGAATCTGTACCACGATAAAGGTGAATATCTTTTGGTAACAAATTTGCAAGAAAACCTCTAAGTGCATACTATCAGAATAAATTTGAAACGCAAACAAGTAAAAAATAACTAGAGTCTATTGTTGCGTTTATAGGTTCATCTTCATTTGTAACCGTGCCTTATATTTAGGCTTCAAAAATCAGGGACTACACAATGCTGAGAAATTGGCTATGGAGTGATTGCAGCCTGCCGCACTCCAATGTAATTACACATAAGTGGCGTTCTGATTAGTTGTTTTCTTGTTTGCACTCCAATTTATGCTCATGGTACATGGTTGTGTCTGTCCTGACAGGCAGCAATCATAACTGCAACTTTTTTTGAACTTGTGGACATCATCCTGGAGCATGCTAACCAGGCACTTTGTAAAGAGTTCTCTATCAAACACATTCATACAGCTGCAGGCACCCGTGTCACAAGCCAGGCAAAAAGCAAAGCCAATCCACTGAACACTTGTGGCTATACTTGTCCCCGGTGATGCTGATGATAGATGGCACTTATTGGTAAGTTAGTGAAACTCCCATGTTAGTGAGGGGCAAGCTCCTGATCATGATTCAGCATAGTAAGCTTCATACAACCAAAGTTCCTTAATTGAAGGACTCTGATCCAACTTTACGACACATCCACAAAGCCTAATGTGCTACCATCAAAACAGAGACTTTTTACTGTAATGAATTCTTGGGTTGCTAGTGAAAATGGCACACCTTGGTCCAATTGAATGTAGTGAGCAAATGATTAAAATGCATGGTTCAAACCAGAAAACACCATTAAGTCTTTAAAAGTGCCCTGCGATAAACTTAGGGTATGTGAAATAATCTGCACCTTAGCCTACCAGTTAGGTAGTCCCTGCTGTGATGGTAATGACAGTGAAGGCTTGTGAACAAACACAATGCCACCTGGTAGCATAGCCACTAATACTGCAAGCAAATACAATGGCCTGAACCAGCGGTCATGAAGAGCCAACTTGACAGCTTACTGAAATAAGGAAACGCGCTCAAATAAAAGCACTTTGTCTCCTTCTTTTCTTGAGAGGTACGCACTGCAGCATGTTGGCTATGCTACGGTGGGCAAGGTCCCCGCTGAACCTTTTAATGGCAACTCGGAAGCAGGCAGCAAGTAGCAGTTAGAAAGCCAGCCTTCCCCGACCCTGATAGTACGCATGCTGTGTTCTGCTGATGACAGCGCACCCCTACCTCTGGGCTGGCGCCATCACAACCCCCATTCATGGGGCCCTCCGCACAACACTCTTCTTTGCTCTGAAAATGTGACGTAAGGGAAAGGCTCCCACTTGCTTTCGACAGAGGCACAAACACAGTCCCTGCTTGTAGTAATAGAGAACTTATGCACTTCTCACAGTAAAGGGGCACTTGTGACAGTAGACTTTTCCTTGCTTTGACAGACTATGTGTTTGACAGGATCTGCAGTGTGGTATTGTTGGCAATAAAATTACGCCTAAGCAAGTCGCGGTTCAAAGAGGGGCATTAATGCTGACCATTTGCAAGAATGTGAAGTGAAGAACTGCGAACCAATGAATGTTTAGAAACCAGCAATTCTTTTAGGTGAGCCTTTGTCCTAATTGTGTACATTGTCTTGTATGTAATCTTTACGATGTGTATGTATAAGATATTGAGTACTTAGATGCATGGGTGAAGAAAATAAAGCCACTTGGTAACATGTAATACAGCCTGACATTCAAGGAGAGGTCTACTGACTGTGCTAAACTCTATGGTACATGCACACAAATTCACAAAAATGAGACAAATGGTTGCAGAATCTGAGCACGCAATCTACTGATGTTGCACCGCATGCAGACACCCTTCAAGTTACTATATTCAACTTTATTTTAGGCAAAGAGTTTTAGATAAGAAAAATAGAATACATTTCTTTCTTTGCTCCTGAGAGTCAACGAGGGTGAAGTGTAAATGACAAGGAAATAAAGGTTACTTATGTTTCACTGGAGATGAGGAACAAAAGTTGTGCTTGACTTGTACACACAACTTTGACAGTAATTGCACTACTAAGCATTTAGTGAGCAGAAAAAAGCCTATAGGAGTGGCCAGCAGCACAAATAGAAACAATCTTCTTTTCCCTAAGAAACACTACAGCAGTTTTACAAGGTGCTCACAGTAAGAGTCCAACATGTTAAAGTTACAACGTTTCATTACTAAGATACAAGGTTACTAAGTAATCTGCATGGCTATAGCCACATTTTTCATGGGCTCAGATTATTTTGTGGAAATTTGCTTGCATAGAAATTGCAGCTTAACTTTCACCTGTAAGGCAAACATATTTGAAGACACTATAAAGAAACAGGAAATGGCAGTAATTGTTTAAATACAACTTCCGAAATCAGGCAGTGCAGTGTGTGTGTGTTAGGGTGGGGGGGGGGCAGCTTAAGAAGCAGGCTAGAAAGGGAGATGGATAAGTTCAACTCTCTTGCTTCTTCATAATCTGTCACTTTTGACAATTATCTTCAATGCAACACTCTCCTAAACAGTGCCTCAGGCCATTCACCCAGCAAAACTCATGCTGGTAATTTGCAGTATTTGTGAAATCTAAGCCCACAATCACATTCATTAACATCATGATGCAAGGATCGCCACTAATTAATAAAGGGAAAATCAGAGATCCAAACATTCTTAGCAATTGCTACAAAGGAAACCCATACGGGTGCCTCGGAAGAAAAGCTTCACAATTGAAGAAAAATTCGTCCTGGTCCGGGACTCAAACCCGGGACCACCGCCTTTCCGGGGCAGCCGCTCTGCCATCTGAGCTTTCCGCAGGACTACTATGTCAAACACTTGCCTTTGCTTAGTGTAGTCGACAAATTCGACTTCGCCCTGCCATCTGCTAGCCGTCTGGATAGTTCAGATGACAGAGCGGCTGCCTTGGAAAGGCGGTGGTCCCAGGTTCGAGTCCCGGACCAGGACGAATTTTTCTTCAACTGTGAGGCTTTTCTTTCGAGGAACCCATATGGGTTTCCTTTGTAGCAATTGCTATGAACAGGTGGATGTTGATTTTCCCTTTATTAATTACTTCTCTCTACCTTGCGGGTTTCCGCAGAATTACTACGTCAGGGATGGCCACTGCTTCTAACTTGCACAAAAATGATGGCTGGGCTGTTATGCATTCCTGAAGCCATGTTGTGGTGCTTCTTTCTACATTTAGGATTACAATTCTGAACAGACAGTACAGAGTTGGGAGAAATGTATAACACTGAATTAAAAACAAGAACAAAAGAATGCAACAGTTGTAAGTACCCCACAGACAAAGAAAGAAAAGAAAAGAAAAAGCCATCTTAGTCCCCGTGGAACAAACCATGACTACATATAAAATTGGCACACAATCCAGGAAGCGTTCACTAAAATTTGCAAAGAGCACCTGGCATCATTGTTACATTACTGTCATTTGCTTGAGAAATGACGCTGGTACAGTGAAACCACAGTAATCGAAAATCATTTCATTTAAATTGATGGATAACTTAAACTGATCAGTTGGTCCCAGCAGAGTCACATGTGTTTCAATAGGGTAAAACTCTCACAAATTTGAACTCCTAGAACTGCGCAATGGTTATTGCAAACAAAATTTCTCACTCTCACAATCTGCCTCCTGGGCAAATGCAAACCAATGGCCAAAGGCCAAAGTCTGATGTGTCAATAGGTAGTCTCTTTGGAGTTTGAAATAAAGAGGTTCCACTTATAATATGTAAGATATGTTGAACCTACACTATCAACTTGGAACACGAGGAAGCACGTACCATGACAGGCCTGCCACGGCCAAGGCTGGGGTCTGCAGATCTGCTTCGGGAACCCACCTTGGATTTGTTCGAACGCTCCCCCGGCTGCACAAGATGATGGTAAGAGAGTCAAGCTTCCAACCACATGCTTGTAATTCACTGAACAAACTAAGGCTATGAGAAACACAGTGGCAAACAGACTGGATGTAGACAAACAGAGAGACTACAGAGATAAGTCTGCAGCCGGTCGTCAATCAATGAAAATTATTTTAAGACAGAGAAACCTTCAGCACTTTCATCACGTACCACCTTCACACTCACTAAATGAAAATTTATATGGTTCATACATTGAAACAGAAGCATTTAAAGCAACTCTTTACCTATACAAAAGCTACTTTCTGCCACTTTATTATTTACCAAGAAAAAAGTGCTGCACTGATACGAAGGTGTCTGGGTGACCCTGTGGTTATCAGTTTATTTGCCCCCACACTGGCTAGTTTCTTTTCTTTCTTAGTGCATCAAGAAAGAAGCTAGAACACTGCATTATACAGTATAGCACAGACAATACAAGCAAAACGATGAGTCACACTACAAGTGCTTCTGCTCAGATGTGGCTGCAGCCACAAGGTTGAACAAAGCTAACCAAGTCAAAGCCAAAGGCCCTCATCAGAATGACACAAGGGTTGTATGCATGCCTTCAACGCAAAAATTACAAGTGCTTTTCTTACTACGTATATTAGTGACAGCTACTTGGGACTTCAAAATTTCCCTGAGCAGCTATTTAAATATGTACCAAATGAGGCACACAAAAGTAAATAAATAAATGAATGAATGAATTATAAATCAGAAGGTAGCCAGAAGTAAAACCACTTGATGCACTGTGCAGTTCAAATGCACTTTCCCCACAAGGCTGGCCTCATCAACCTACCATTTTTGACACAGTGGCAACAAAATAGGGGCAAAATACTGAAAGCACACAAACACACGCACACATACACACACACACACAGCTTTGTCCAGCAATACCTTTTGCATGCCAAACAACATCCTAAGCAGCTTCAAGTGGTTCATTCCTTGCATTTAGCATAACACATCAACACTGTGAGTTTACAACATTAATGCATATTCAAAATAAGATTATCCTAAGCAGCTTCAAGTGGTTCATTCCTTGCATTTAGCATAACACATCAACACTGTGAGTTTACAACATTAATGCATATTCAAAATAAGATTATCCTAAGCAGCTTCAAGTGGTTCATTCCTTGCATTTAGCATAACACATCAACATTGTGAGTTTACAACATTAATGCATATTCAAAATAAGATTATCATAACCAAGATGAAATAACAACTGCACTTCAACCTATAGTACAGCTGCTTCTTCCCTAAAGGTCATCAACCAACAATAAAGCTTTTTGCAGGGTTCATAGCACCTGCAGTAGTAGTAAGCAATACAGGTTATCTATTTCCATGTGAAGCACACTACACATGCACTCAACATTCTCATGTCTGCAGAGATGACAGCGTGCTTTCCTAAGCGTCTACAACTGCATGCACCCACATTTATGACTGCACAAAGAGAGCCTCACCGTCCCACTGAGCAGCCCTGCAAGAGAGTCCCCTCCACTTCGAAAACCTCAAGTAGACTGTCTTTCATTATTCTCGTACCGTAACCCCCCATCCCTCTTTTCCCTTCAATACCTAGAGTTCAACCGAAGAAAAAGGGGGAGGCAGGCAACGTCAAAGCCAAATACGTAGCCACCCTAATAATAAATGTGGCGGATTCAGCCAACACCTTATGTCACGTTACCGCCCTTACCCCAGCAGCACAATAACAGAGACCAGCTGCTCCCTTTCTCTTTTCTTATATATTTTTTAGCAGCTCCCGACCCTCTGTGTCTCCATTAGCTTTTGCTAAAGAGACTGGAGAGGGTGATAGCCACAAGAACAGAAAGAAAAAGAAAGTTTTTTTTTCTTTTAGGAAAGAGGCAGTGTGTACGGAAGTTTACTGAAGGAAGAGTGAGAAAAAGACGAAGAAAGTGAAGCTTCATTTCTCCACTCCTCTTTTTTTCGTATACGGAAGAAAGAATAAGGTGGTGATAAAGAGGAGAGCCATGTTAAAAGGAGGACTAATAAAACAGAAACACCCTACCCCATAGTAGAAGAGAGATGCTGCATAATGATATTTCAGGAGACCAGCCATACTTGAAATGTATTACTACCAAACAATGGGCAACAAGAGATGCTAGGCTTTATGTTTTAGAAGGATTTAGAGAGAAAAAAGTTTTTTCCTTCCTCCCTCAAACCCCCCCTCCCTCCCTCCCCCTCCCTCCCCCCCCCCCCCCCCCCCCCCCCCCCCCACACACACACACACACACACACACACACACACACACACACACACACACACACACACACACACACACACACACACACAGACAGACAGACAGATACGAGAAAGCTCCCTTGCAGTAAAAACTTTAACAGGAAAAAGTGCACAGAAAAAGGGAAGCCAAGCCCTGCTTTTCATTTTTGCATGTTCTTTTGCACAAAGGTCAACTGCGGAGTGAAACACCTGCCCTGCGATAAACCGCTACCTTTCCTTCCCTTGTCTGCCAGTCGACTCCCTGTGGGCTGCCGCTGATGCCCGCGCACGACCTCAGAGGCAGACACGCCCGGCGGGAGCTGACGCACCCAATACGCCCCGAGTCCCCGCCCTCCTCTTTCCTAACTTCTTATGTCCCTACAGCCTCCACGTTAAGTCTTCTTACCTCTATCATTCTTGCCCTCTATCACTCACTCTCCTTTTGCCACTCATTACGTTCACTTCCCCCCCCCCTTCCCCTTTACCACGTCTCATGAAGGGGAGCAAATGAACTATATGGGCTTGCTTGTTTGCGCTTTGTGAGGCCAAGCACGTCCACTGCATGCAATGCTCACTACCTTCTTAACGACGCATACATCTGCCCTGTCTAATGAACCGTTACACGATGAAGTCTGACACCATGAAGGTGCTTCGTGATACCTGTGTATTGTCGGTACTAAATTCAACATGAACAGGAAAGAACAATTGTATTGTTTTCTGCATGCAATTATAGTTCATAATGTGGTGTGTAACTGTTCCATGGCCAGTTTCTAAATATGATATTACTAGTTCCAAAAGTACAAACTGAGTGTTTTGGAATTACATGATATGGTCAATGTCACAAACACCAACCAATGCGGACACTTAACCATGTGCAGTAGTTTATTTTCACTAGTTTAAATTTCAGTTTATATTGGTGGTAGTTGGAAACAAGGCAGACAGTGGAAGGAGGTGTCAGCTAAAAAGACGTTTTTCCAAGATCTCAGCAGACCTCTGCTAGAAAAAAATCCTGCAAGGCCATGCTCACAAAAATCAATTTCTGGGGTTTTACATGCCAAAAGGGCAATCTGATTACGAGGCACCTCATCGAGTGGAACTACAGACTAATTTTGACCTGGGGTTCTTTAATGTGCACCAAATGCATGGTGCACAAGCATTTTGGCATACAGCGTACATCAGAACACGGCTTCAGCAGTCACGATCGAACACGAAACCTCATGCTGAGCATTGCGAGGCCATGCTTCTTTGTCAATGTATAGAACAGCATTACCTTGCTGATTTAAATGAACAGCAACCCTTGGTTGTACAAACACATTCTGTAATTATATTGCCGGTTTACTTAATCATTGCAACACAAAGTTTCTGCGATAATATCACTAACTCTTGAATACCAAACCAGCATTATAACTTCCCTAAATATGCCTTGTCGGCAAAGCATCTTTTAAATTAAAAAATATGCTTTCTTGTAAAATAGCCTTTCTTTTTTCTTTTCATTAGTCTTCTTTCTGTGCTTTCTTGTACATAGGCAGCAATCTCTTGCACTGTCTTGAACAAAAACTCAGGCATTCTAACTAAAATAAACTATAGTATACGTCACATATTTAAATTTTTTTTACCTTGCTAAAAAATCATGCAGCTCTATGGCAGAATAATTTTGTCCCTTATAATGTCTAGCACAATAGCATGCAACAAGACCACTGCATGTAACAAACAAACAAACAAGCAGAAAAAAAAGCTAACGTATAAATGGATGAGTGAATGTTACAGAGTCTAAACATACGTAAAACAAAAAGGGCAACCTAACACTTGCAGATTACCTTCTGCGGCAATGAAGAGAAACATACGGAGGCAAAGTGCATACAAGTAGGAGCGCTCCTGAAAAAACTCCCACGTTATCACCTGCACTACTTCAAGCTAAGGAAAAGAAGACGTAAACATCTTGTTTACAACAATAAAATAAGACAAAATATGCCGATGCACGCTTAGCTTGACTTATTTTTCCATTTTCCTCTTCCATGTTTGGGCAGATGTGAAATCGTCGCATGACAAAGCTAAGCTGTTCCAAACACCAAAGATGTTGTCAAACCCTGCAGGGCTACTTGACGTAAAGTAACACACGTGCATGAACTTTTAGTAGTAGTTTTTCGTTCACTGCCAGAGAAAGTTGTCCACGAGTATAGCATACACACAGTGCAACCATTGAACCCACGTATGTAAGCCTTGCAAGCATTCCTAATTGTGACATGAACAATGGTACAAGAACCTCATTTTTTATGTTTACATGTACTTTGTACTATGAACTTTCAGAGCATGCACAGCAAAGCAGACAGGTACTGCCAAATTGCTCACAGAGTAGGAAGGAAACAGGCGGCAACTGACCCTTGCCCTGTAGCAGTGGTCGTTGTCGTCACGGTGAAGTGCGTCCGCTGATCCTGTTGCTGCCGCCTGGTGGTGACTTCCGTCGGTGCCCAAGATGTCGCTCGTTCGATATGCTACCTCCGGGTGCTTCTTCTTCCTTGTGAGTGCTGGTTCCAGAGCTGCGTTCATGCCCGGTCATCTGGCTTAGTACATTGAATCGCACGCACCTTACGGAATATTTTACTATAAATCCCTTTTGTCTACACCACAGCAGCAGTGTGTTTCTGACACCAGACAGCTTCCACTCACATGTTTCCAGCACCAAAGCTTTCTAAGAAAAAAAGAAGTACTTTCTACTATAGTGAACTATATCTACCACGAGAATAAACTGAAACGTGAAATGACTGATCAGAACTGCTCTTATGTGTAATTACATGAAATTGTGACATGTAATCACTCTGTATAGCCAGTATCTAAGCATGGAATAGTCCAAGTGTACATTTTGGAATCTGAATTAAGTCTTTCATTACAAATGCAGCTGAACCTGGCAATAGAACAACACATCAGAATAGTTTCAAAATTATTCGCATTTGAACTTATGCTGATAGTACATGCTCTTGATGCATACAGACATAAGATGATGATGATATATGTTTTTTTTTTTTTTGGCGCAAGGGCCAATGACAGCCAAAGAGCGCCAAACATAAGAAAGATGCCTTCTGTATCAAGTTCACGCATGTAGCTTTCCTTTGCATTTTGGATTAAAATGAATTCATAAAACAATGTTTCAACTACTACATAGTCAAACTGGTGTCCGCTGGTGTGTCCTATATATTTGCAGGCCTATTGCAACTTACATTCTCTTCACTACCTTCTAAATTATGGGGCTGTTCCAGAGGACAATACTGGAAGTCTTTTGGGACCTGCATGTTTAAACATCATAAGAGGGTCTACACCCTGCCACCCATCCACAATTCTACATGCTGAAATAAAACCTCAGAATCACAAGCTCTGAACAAAATAATGACATTTTAAATAATTGGCATATATACTAAGGCAACTATAATCAGATCTACGCTGAAAGTCAGATTATTGTAGGAGAAGCGTGTCGTATGCCAGAAAGAAATTCTCGCATGGCTGCGGCAGTGCCAGGGATGTGATCACGTATAAGATTGTCCTGTTTTGTTGTTTTCGAACAAAAATTTTTCTCAAATGGCTTTGAATAGTTTAATTATACTGCATGGAAAGCAATCAAATGCATTCTTGTAACCTAAATGTTTTTCAGTGTTGCTGTTGCGCACGAGGTTGCGGGATTGAATCCCGGCCACGGTGGCTGCATTTCGATAGGGGTGAAATGCGGCAAACACGTATGTACTTCGCTTTAGGTGTACATTAAATAAGACCAGGTGGTCCAAATTTTCGGCGTCCTCCCGCTCCAGCGTGCCTCACAATCAAATCGTGGTTTAGGCAGGTAAAACTCCAGTTTAATTTTTTTTTTCAGTGTTCCTACATGGAATCTTCATTGGTGCACAAACTGAAGTTCAACGAAAATTTCAAAATTTTTACTAATTTCTCAGGAGAAATGGAAGGCTAGTAAGGAAACAGGAATATAGCAAAGCGAAAGTAAAGGACCAGAGGACAATATTTTGGCAGTCATGTGTACATGAACCTCAAAAAGAGCACATGTTAGAAATCTCTCAGTTAAGACCAGCAGTTATGTGTCATATAGTTTAAACATTATTCATTATGACTAGGTTAGCCTAGAAGCCCTACACAGCCTAGTCAGATGCTGGAGCACGCAGTTAAATGCAGTCATTGTGCTAGCAAAAATTAACAGAAGACAAACAAATAATGCAAGAACGAATCTGCACATCAGAACCATTATGACACTGCACGACTAATTTGTCTAGTGGAAAGTCAATCACATATAAAACTTCAAAACATATGTGTAAGTGAGCGTCATGGCAAAGCAAAATAACAAGGTATGCCCAGAGGTATCTACTTTTGTGAGGATACTATAATGATTGAATCAAGGTCAACTGAGGAATGTACAACAGAAAGAAAGTGTTGATAATACTTAATTAGCAAGATGAAACAATAAATAATCATTTCATACAGTGCTACTTTACACCTTACCAATGTTAATAATTCCTATATTCAGCATTAACTCCAATGGACAAATCAACCTCACACATTCTTTTGCATATGGAGCAGCAAGCTTTAGTTACAATTTATTACCAAAACAGTGTGAGTGCCACCTATCCTTTGAAATGAACATTCTAGGCAGTAACAATGGTGAAGACACATTTCTGAATAGCTGTTAATAAGCCATTTAACCCATTATGTATTGTGAAAACTTGAATCATAACAATAACCACTTCTATCACTACAGAAGTCCAATTAGCGATTCTTGGTATCGCATTCCAAAGCCAGTGTTAAGAGGAAATCCAAAGCCAACCAAGCCACAAGCACAAGTCAGTATGCACACACCTTGTCTGAGGAAATTCATCCCTTTCTTCAAACATCCAACTTCAGGCGACAAAACTTCAAGCAACCAAGCGCGCAACAACACAGCGGGAGACGAGACAGGGGAAGCACTCACACCAACGACGTCTCATGCAGACTAACGGACGGGCATCGGAAAGAGGGGCACCAGCAAACGAGCCAGGCGTGACTGATGGCAGCCCATCGTCTGCCGTGCAACAATTGAGCAGCCGCAAACAAAACAGCAACAAAAAGCATGCGTGCGTCACTGCCATGGAAGTGCTGTCATTTTCAGAGAGCCCGCACAAGGCTGGAATCTCATATGCACTTGTTTCAGTACGCAGTCTATAGATGACTGGGTTGCTTAAGGCTGAGCATGGCAGCTTTAAAAAATGTAGGTCAGAAATCAGCTTCAAAAGCCACTCTCACCGAATCTTTTGACAGATGCAATCCAGCCAGAATGGCAGCCGTGCTATTACAACTTGAATTACCTGTGCTTGCTTTCTAGCTAACAATGAACATTACATTTTAGAAAAGAAAAAACAAAAGCTCGGATTATGAAATGTAGATATCTCACGTCAATAAAGACTGCTCTTGTGTGACACTGGGTAGCTAAAATTTTGTAAGAGTGTAGCACTGAGGCCGCGCATATGAGATCTAGTAGTTCTGTACATATGCTGTGTTCTTTTGCTACCTTTGTTTACAGAAACAAAATGTTATTTGCAAATTGTTGGCAGCTACATGGCTATCCACTACTAACTGTAACCCTGGTCCTTCCTTCGAGCTAAATGCAGAAATATTTTAGCATATCAATAATACTAAGCATTAGTAAACAGTTTTTGCACTGCGCAATGACGCAATACCATGCTTGCACTTTTGTCAATAAGTATTGCTTGCATTTCCCCACTATTTTTATACCATCTATCCTTATATCGCCTTTTATTTGCTGAACCCCTTTCTGCAGCACAGGGTAGCATGCCAATACATACACTAGTTAATCTCCCTGTCTTTACCTCTCTTCATCCACATTCTCTTGTCATTATGTAGCCAGTAACAAAGACCTTTGTTTTGCTTTGTTTTTCAGTGACCACTTCATGAACCAACACACACACACGAAAAACGCTTTCAGTCTGTTGGTATAAGGCAAACCGCGCACTGACTCCTTTTACGAAAGCTCTATTCTGTTCCAGCGTGGCCTTTTCCTTAGTGACAAGGTCAACTCATCAGGGCCTGCTGAGGTGTGACGCTAGAGAATTCCTCAGCCAAAGGAATGCAGTGAATGTCATGCAGCCGTCATAAGGAGAGAAAGCAACTGCATGCAGAAAAAAGAAAAAAATAAATTGAAGAGGAAGAAAGAGATAGAAAATAAATATCATGCCAACATCTGTGTGCACTCAAGCAGGAAGCATATTTCTAGCAAGAGCTTCTAGAAGGTGCTGAAAGGGCAGTGGCTGACATTTAAGCATGACATTATACAAAAGACTTAGCTAGAGTAAACTTCTGGTGTTCTTTCTTTTTTTTTCTTTTTTTCACTCTCTCTTCTCTATGGTACGAAATGTGCAGCTAGTTCTCTGGGTTGAATTTTAATTCGCAGAGCTTTGCATACATAAATGCCCTCTGCAGATGGTCAGCCACCTTTGCTAATAACAAGGCTCCTACAAACAGTTCTACCAAAGAAATTTTTTCACAGACTCTTATATATTATGCCAAATTGTAGTTATAATACTGCAACCAAGAGCTGACTTGTCTCTTAAAGAAGAAAAAGCAGGTTTAGGAGGCCATAGCCACAGAAGCAGCCTAACTATCATGACAAAATATTAAAGATTTATGAATCAGAACTGAGGCGGGCATTATTGGATTAAAGAAATGGTGTGATTTGTTTCACCTATAAGTGACTACCACAAGCAATAAAAAAATAAAGATATTGTGGCACCTTTTCTTGTCCTCTACAATTTACTCAAATGGGAAAATTTTATTTATTGATAACATCAACAAAATTTCCCCCGGCTGTTGGGTAATCACAAATGCTTCTGTTTCGCAGGCAATATCAGATATAATGTTTCGACAGATTCTCACTGCGGCTGAACACAAGTTAACCTTTAATAATAGAAATTACGAGGGATCACACCAACATTTACAAAATTAAAGGTGTTGGCCAGCTGTCGAACAGCTGCTTGATTGCAACAAGGAGGTGTAAATGTGTCTTACTGCAATCTTTCATAATGGGCAACAACAGCAGAAACATTCCACACAGTCAACAGAGTGCTCTCAGACAAAATAAACGTAAGCCAACGCTGCAACCTCAACTTGCTTATATTTCAAGCTCCAATGTACAAACAAGCTGTCGGTAAAGGTAATACTCGGTGCCGACTATAATTTAGGCTGCAGTTAAGAAAATGCTCAGACTTAAAACAGAACTTCTGAGGGTTTGCAGACAACGCAGCACATTCCGCAAGCCAAAAGTGCCATGAATGCTTCCTACGCATTAAGACATCGTAAAGATAACGAAGCAAAAATGAGGGCCGACTCACAAGTTGCATCTGGCGGCTTCACGACAACATTTCCTGCTGGTTCTAGATGCCCTGGCTGCCACGCAAAGCTCCTCTTGTACTCAGCGTGCAACTGAAATTGACAAGAAAGAAGAGGAAAAGAAAACAGTTGGTAAGTTGTAGCTGTAAATTAGGATTTTCGCAGAGCAGCAGCTGTCACAGCTATGTGTCGCAACCACGTCTATTATGATGGAAACTTGATTATCAAGTGCACAAGGTAGAAAATTTGCTGTAGTACTGCTCTACTAGACAAGACGTAGAAGATATATGGTTTATATGTACATAGAAGTACACTTGTACACTTGAGTGTGATAAGGCCTTTCTCACCATGTCGCAGTGAAAAGTAGACCAGTTTATAGTTCCTGTAAGATATACAATTTTCATCAGTGCAGGACTGCAAGGGGGTGCAGGATATTAAAAAGTGTGCAATGGTCAACAAATGTTGATATGAGCATGTGAGCTGCTGTCAATCTAATCGGAAGAAGCCATTAGAAACCAAGCTTTTAGACTGCCAAGAACTTAATCTTCACTCCATCCTCTTTGATAGGAACTGCAGATAGCAGCGTTCAAGTCGATGGTTTAAAGGGATGGCGAAAAATTCAACTATTGCAGAGCCCTAACAATTTATGTTCTCTAATTATGTGACATAATACTGATTGATACAAATCATTCTTAATGTGAAATACCTTTTTCCTGCAAGTACTTCATCCATGATAGCCAAGTTTCAGTACCACTTGTGTAGAATGCATCATATCAGCTAAGAACATTTGTTTAATTTCCTGTGAGCAGAAATGTAGTATCTATTAAAGTTGATTGCACTGGATACCGAAATTGGTGAGGAATACTTAATGTTCCATCACTTGATAAAACAGTTTTTATTGTAGGCATGGGACAAGCTGTTTCACACAGTCTGAGACAACTGGTAGAAGGCATAGGGACTGAGCTTTTCTACTAAACACAATAAATGTGAAATTGTTTAAATCATCTTGCCTATCACATGACTGCAAACAAAAGTTCTACCAGCAGCACTGGATCACTTGCCTAGAAGCTTCATCTAAAGGATTATTATCACATGCGGCATTGACTGTCTCTTGGATCATCCTTGTGCAGAGGGAGAGGTTGTCTACTAAATCTGCCAAATGAGCGCAACATTGTAAAAGCGACAACAGACTCCTTTCGTAATGTGGCATACAATGCCAGAAAAGTTTCAATTTTGTACTTGATGGCCACAAGAAAATAAAATCAAGCTTTTTGAATAAAGCCATATTGGTATGTCCATGCTGGCCTAAGAAAATGGGGCAGACAGCAACAGTTAATGGAGCATAAAAAATTGATAATTGAGGTATCGCTGCAACATCCATCTTAGTCACACTAGCTTAAAGCAGAGCAGTAGTACATAAACTTAAAATGTTGCCCTTGTTTGTATACAGCTATGTGTGCATGTATGGGCATGTATACTATGCAATAAAACTAATTGCTGCTGCCACTGCTCTTAACAGTTTAAAGTCAACTTTCCGAAAACAATACTGAGATGCAGTACACAGCAAACCAGTAGACAATATTACATATTTTTTTTTTTTTACTAGCATTACAACAGCACTTAAGCACGCCAACATGAGCTGCAACTGAGCACTGCAAGATGTATTTTCCATATCCATTTCTATGTTATGGGCATCACAGTAAGTAGTTTCGCGAACAACATCCAAGAATATATTTTATAAGCCTTTCTATTATTTGACAATGAATGGCGCATCACTCTCTATAATGATGACGGACAAGGGGGGGGGGGGGGGGTGGGGGGGGGGGGGGGGGGGGCACGTGCTCCAAATACACAAACTCGCACATTTTAGAGAAGATCAATTCAAACGAAACCCAGAAATCAAACTTAACTGATTCCACGGTAAAGGGCGCTGATCGCGCTTTTACAACTAATCGCGTCTTTTTAAGACCGTTACATTCCATGCAATGCGCGCGTTATGCAACGAGGGTGTTTTCACGTCGCGATCCCATTCATAACACTTTCAATTTATGCCGATTTCAGCACGTCTCTAAAAACAGCAACGTAGCACACGTCTAGCCGTGCTTAACTGCCTGCCGTTTACCTTGGCCTACTCTCCGACAAGGAACGCGCACGCTCCGACCGGACGCAATTAATGCACAGACGGACGTGTCTGCTACTCACTCAGCGGCTCATCAGAAAACAAGGCCGCAAGATCCGCCCGACGAAGAGACCGGTATCTACAATATCTACCCGGAGGCGCCGGGGGAAAAACTCGCTTTCTGTCCCGAAAATGATACCTAGAACTCGCGTGCTCTACTCTTCAGGGCGCGAGGAGGAGATGCGAACCGGACTAAACGTCCGTGCGGCCGTGTCGCCAAGGCAAAACAGAACCATGCGAGACGTAAACACGGAAAACAGGGACATGGCATCGCGCGTTGACTGAAGTGTCGCTCGCATGGTAGTTGCTGCGCTTGCACATTACCATTTTGGTGCCTGACGCCGGCGAGGGCCAAGCGAGAGCAAGCTTCCCCTCAGTTGATTTTTTCACGAGACTGCCGTGGCGGCCGACATGTTACGAAACGGAGCGGATACTCTCTGCTAACGCTGTTCCTCCCTCGCGTTCACTCGCCGTCGTCCTTCGCTGCCGTGGAAACGGGCCTTCCAGAGCGAAAAAAAGAAACATTGCGCGCTCGGATCGTTGGCGCTGGTCTCACCGGGTGCTGTTGTCGACGCGGCGTCGACAGGTCCGGCGCTTCCTACGACGACGACGAATAAGCGGCGACTTTCTAAGGGCCGAGAGAGACTATTATTTTGAGCAATAAAGCAAGAAAACGTGCGTCCCATATGGAGACCCGTCGGCGGCAAAGGGTCGCACGGTCAGCACTCCCCCTCAGAAGCTTGGCGCCGTCGTTAGTTCATCTTTTAGCTCACAGATGGCGCCCCAAGTCAAGCCGCACCCCGTTAGGTTTCTGGCGGTTCTTATGAACTCTTCCCATCGACCCTGCTACTGTACGTGAGGCTGCTCCAGTTTTAAAGTGTAGAAGTAGCTCGTTCTCGACCGATTTTGACATGAAGGCAAGCATTTCTCCGACGTAGAGAAACCCATGTGGTTTCTCCTGCCCAAGTCTCCCAGTCGCCAAACGTGTATCAGTTTAGACGTGGAATCCCTCCAAGCAGGATTCCACGTTTTACTACATTTATTTATTTTTTCCTTCATTGCTCTGACGGTAAGTGAGTCAGGCAGTTCAAATCTTCTTTTTTTTTCCATCTTTCCGCTTATTTTTCGTTTTTACTTGCGAAGACGCGCGCAGTTGACGAAATATTCACGCTGCATAACGAAAATACGGCGAAAACTACAAAGTGCAGATCGGACTGCCAAAGAGCGTTATGCTTCGTACGACCAACAAATCAACAAATGATATGTATGTGCATATCTAGTAGTGGCAAAAATATTCTCGCGGATACGATTCAATTGAGAAAATGTTTCGTTCTCGATTAATTTAATATAAACACGATTAAATTAATAGAATGACTGAATATAAAATAAAAAGTGGGCGAGCATGGAATAGGGGGTAAAATAAAAGACGGAGGAACGCAATCACTTCAAATGCCCCGCTATCAGAAATGAAATCAAAAAGAGTGTTAGAGGTTCGATGAAGACGACATGCATAAAGGAAGGGTATTAGAGGGTCGATTAAAATGACAGAAAGGCTAAACGAAAGGAGTGAAGATAGGCGAGAATCCTCAAGATGCCATCATGGCCCCGTCTCTTTTACTTGTATAACGGTTCAGCTTGGCACAGTTACAACATATTCTACGTTGTCTATATATGTTCCTTCGGTACAATTTGCAAGAGCGACTGGAGTAGGAAAGTGTGCCGTTTAAATTCCGTTGTCCTCGTCCGCAATGGGCTACGTCCACTGCTTGGAATATGCTATCGATTTGTGAAAAGCCGCAATTCTACTGTAGTTACGAAGGTATATATGTCGTGCTCATTATATCCTCTGGTTCGCTCAATGTGCCACTGTCGACGGCCAGTGCTGCAGTCAAAATTACGAGCGAATACGCGTTGTAAGCGTTATGTGCATCATCGTGAGTAATAGTGCAGATCAGTTTCGTTATAGTTGTCCTCCTATAGCGTCATCTATCAAAGCTTTTCGGCGCTTCTGTAGCTCGGTCGGTCACTAGCCCGTTCGGAACAATACTTGCATCATTAATAAAATGGTAATGCTATTAAGTTGTTATAGTTGGTTTATTTATTTTATTACACCTCAAAGGCTTCGTTCGATGTCAGGTGCCAAAGGCATCTATGTGAGGTCTGCATCAGGGGCGGGCATGAGTACGTGTAGCACTCGTGGGTGGTTACGTGATATAAGCATGCAGAACTATATAGGTTAATTGGCACAGAAAAGCGTGCCACTCTTTTATTATGTGTCTCTTGATGACATTTAATTGTTGCATTTGACATGTAACGGGACAATATGTCAATATAACTGTAAATATGAATGTTTGTAACTGAGAACCGAGGCATGGAATTGGAGTTAACGTGAAATTAAATACAAGGTCACTGACGTTTTGAGTGAGTGAGTGAGTGAGTGAGTGAGTGAGTGAGTATTGCCTGCAAACCAAGTTAGCCTTCCGCTGTGATATATACAGTAACTAACATTTGGCGAAGTGACAAAAACTAAAGACGCGCACGTGCAGTTAACAGCTTAGCACTGAACATCGTTGCGCGATCGATAAACTTCCAGACGGCAGACTCTTCTTGCCAGCCCATGCTCTTTTGCCTTTGGTATACAACGGACTTGCGCCTTCTCTTGCCCTCTTTGCTTGGTTAGTTTGATTGCTGGCGCGGTAATCAGCATTAACTCACACAGGCGCCGCGCTTGCTCGGAAATAGCGGCCACAATTTCCACCTTCATTTGCGGGAATATTTCTTCGAGCTCTGTTCAGGCCTGGTCACTTGTATCGACGTGTGTTAGGATGCATCCAGAAGACAATACATTTATTTCGTTATATACGTGTACTTTCTGAGAACAAACGGTGAACACGCGTTTCCTTTTTCGAGAGCAGTTATTTCTTGACGCGTGTTCAACTTCACTTCGTGTGTGTCTATTCTCTGACTAGATGTAAACGGAGTAAACCGCTTGCCAAAGTCGCCCCTGAGCACGGCGCAATGAAGACTAGTGTATATATGACGGCGACGCAGATGACTAGTGGGAGCTATTAGACAACTTGGGGCAGAACTGAGTCGGCGTAAAAAGCTTGACGACGACAGCGTGACGAAAGTCAAATCACAACGAAGCTGGAATTGCGACCATGGAATGAACACTAAGGCGCTAGATAGATAGATAGATAGATAGATAGATAGATAGATAGATAGATAGATAGATAGATAGATAGATAGATAGATAGATAGATAGATAGATAGATAGATAGATAGATAGATAGATAGATAGATAGATAGATAGATAGATAGATAGATAGATAGATAGATAGACAGACAGATAGATAGATAGATAGATAGATAGATAGATAGATAGATAGATAGATAGATAGATAGATAGATAGATAGATAGATAGATAGATAGATAGATAGATAGATAGATAGATAGAAGGGGGGCAGGCTCAAAACGCCTGAAGTAGGCGAATAATGCTAATCACATTAAAATCGCATGTGACAGAAGTTGTGGCCTTTGTTGTGCGTAAATGAAAACATGACGTGATTACGCATTGCCATATGGGATGAAAGTAAACACAGTTGTACGCATCGCAGTTAGTTGCATATATTTAATTAACACCTTCCCTAAAGCTTTGTTTCAGATAGATTCCAACATGTGCGTATCTGGAGAACTTAATTATACGATAAAGCACAAGTACAAAAGTAGAATGAAAACATACATGTAGTGTTCGGAGGCCGGAGGGGGCTTTATTGAAAATGGTCTTTTCTTTTTTTTTAACTGCTAGTATTATCACCAGAAGAAATCATTGTCATTTCTTCATGAACGAAACTGTTCTAATTGCAAAGCATTATGCTATAGAAAGCTCTCAGCAAGGTTACGCAAGGTCATTTTCAATTCTTTGTTTCACCTAAAAAAAAAAAAAAAACGAGCACGTATTGTCACTCCCCCCCCCCCCCCCCCATATGTCTGCATACCAGGATGCAGCTTGCCCAGCTCCTCTCCCTCTTTTGCTCCCGGTCGAGCGCGTGCCCCATCCCCCGAAAAAAGTAGCTGGCCACGTACGCCTCTTGTAGCGTTGTCCTTAATGTTGTTCCCCCTGCCGTTGGTTCTAATTTGAGCTCAGCGTGCGTTAATTAATGAATGAACGGTGCGAAAAGGACGTGGACACAGGTGCAGGGCACAAATAAAGTAAGCACATATGGGCGATAACTTTCAACAAAATCAGCTTGTGCGGGATAAAATGGGACATATTGACATAGCCTGTAGATATGCTGCTATTATGTTGACACAGATAACTGCCGGATGTTGTCTGGTCTGATAAAAAGGGACAGAACCCGATTGAGAATAGGTGTGTAAAACCTTGTCCTGGTTCTCCTGTGAGAGTTGGTTCAGTGTTCTAATCATTATCGTTCTATAATAATCCTTCAATTATTTACTCTGCATCATAAAGGAGATGCCAGCGCTACATCATTTCTGGGTCTTCACCACCTAAGTAAATCCTTCATTTAGGGCGTCATAACAATTTTACAGAAGTTTGCTTGAATTCGATTCGTTTTGGCAGTGAAGCCTGTCGACGAGGAATTTTTTTTCCCCTGCGGAGTGACGTTCACCTTTGCAGTCTCAAAAGAAAGGCTGCTTTCATTTACATTACATTTTCTTAGCGAAAAACAGAAAGCAATGGCAGTGGCGTTGAATAACTTCAACGAATGACTAGCCTTGAATGTGCAGACGCGAGCTATCGTCATCTCAATCTCTCCTTGCGATACTAACATAACTACTTTTTTTTTCCTTTTTCAGATAACGGAGTTGCATATCTATGCGAAAAAGAAGTGAAGCAGCTTTTGGCTTGCAAAAGAGAGCTTGATTGAAGATGGTCGTTTCTTTTTTTCAACTGCTAGTATGTGCATCAGAATAGATCATTGTCATTCCTTCCTGAACGAAACTGTTCTAATTGCGAAGCATCATACTATAGAAAGCTCTCAGCAAGGTTACGCAAGGTGATTTTCAATTCTTTGTTTCACCTTTAAAAAAAAAAAAACATTCTTCCGCTTACAAATCCGCAAAACAATTCTAATATCCTAAACCACACCTATTAATGTCTGTAATATCCAAATATTATGAGGATATATGGAGTAGTTAAATAATGAAATTAGAAATAAACCTAAATTATCTTGGTTTTGGGAGGATTGTGAAGTGAGAAGTTAACTTAGGAGATTGAATATAGCCAATCTGTGCTATCTATGCAATAGGGGTTCATTTAAGGCGAGTCACGTGATGATATGATAATTTGGGGGGCCACAAATTATCACCCACAACAAAGTCGGAAACTCCGCACTCTTCATGCGCTAAAGGCTTTACCCTAATCTAACTGATCTACCGCGCAAATAAGGAGCCACTATACAATGCTTTGCACCACGATAATTCCCCTTAAGGAACTTTCAGCCGTATCTTTTATATGTCCCCTTGAATTTTAATCACGAGCGAGGCGCATTTTGTTTCGCAACAACGAAAGATAATAATAATTGGGTTATGTCAATGACTACATACGTGACTTAAAACGCAATAAACAAGGACACAAGAAGGAAAGCGCTCGTCGTGTCTGGTTTTCCTTCTTGTGTATTCGTTTCTTGTGCCCCCAAGTCAAGAATAAATTCTTACAAACTCGCCCAAATTTCAGTTATCTTAGTCGATGACTAAATGGCAGTTGCTCTTTTGTGTGTGTGTGTGTGTGTGTGTGTGTGTGTGTGTGTGTGCGTGCGTGTGTGCGTGCGTGCGTGCGTGCGTGCGTGTGTGTGTGTGTGTGTGTGTGTGTGTGTGTGTGTGTGTGTGTGTGTGTGTGTGTGTGTGTGTGTGTGTGTGTGTGTGTGTGTGTGTGTGTGTGTGTGTGTGTGTAAATAGACGAACGGTTCCGCCCATTTATGTCTTGCGTGCACTTAAGCGTTCTAGCAAACTTTATGACTTCCGTGTCCTGCTTGGAGAGCGTCAGACTGACAGCGTTGTTTTCTTGCGTGTCTCAAGGCGTCGTACTGCTGTTTTCGTTCAGCCGCTTTCCTACATTAAGGTTTATGCTCCTCTCATCGACTCGGTCGTCATTTATTTATTCTAGTCGCGGTTAGCTGACCTGACCTACCTCAACGAACAGTAACGATGCATTCGCCCTCGTTTCAAATGAACTTTAAGTAGAATGCTCACTTAGGCCATAAGTAGTTTGATAACAGTTGTCGATTAGTTTTATTTGATTGATTTGATTTGATGATCAGACGCTTTACATAGAGTGGAGCAAAAAAAAAAAAAGCAAACGGCATGCCAAGCTACCTATATATGTAGGCTAGCGGACGAAAAACACGGGGCAAGACGCCGTCATGTTATTATCACATCAGTATCCCGGGGGCATCACAGACTGAGGATAGTTTGGGCAGCTTCAGATTCGCAACTAAGCGAAGTTAGAATTTGTATGCATGGCCGTAAATACGTCGAAAGTCCGGGAGACCCATCACGAACGTCGCTGGGACGCCGGGACGCACGCAACCCTGAACTTCCCATTTCTTTCTTACACGCACGTGATCTCCGTTTCATCCTTGGTGTGGTAGGTTCGGCTTCGCTTCAGTACTCGTAAACTATGCAGGCAGAGCAGCCTCTGCAGGAGGGGGAACGCGACAAAAGGAGCGTAATAGTTGCACAGGGGGAACGATCCGTCCTTACTTCTCACAGCGCTCGGCATTATTTCCACACACATTGGCTAGGTCATCTCGAGCGCGCGATATTCTTTTCAGCCGTGCACTCGACGCGGCGTCTAGCTGGACGCCTCGCCAGCACTGTGCTCGACGCATGCATTCAATAGCGCGGCACACGGTACACTCGCATCCCCCCTCCGAAAGAACAACAACGAAGCGCTAACGCAACCGGGGAGGAAGTGGACAATAAGCTGGACCACAAGACAAATGCGTTCGAGAGGAACGTCACTAACAGGCCGAGTCAGCGTCTCTTCTGCTCTGCTCGCCCGATGCTTTGGAGGCCCAGCCTCGTCACAAGGCTAGCTGCGGTGTCGCCCGCTTTTCGCCGGTATCACACCGCTACCTCGAGGGAAAGTGCTACAAGCTGCACATTCCAAACGAAAATGATAGCTGCGGAAGTAGAAAAGCTGCTTGTTAGAAAAGGTCAAGGATTAAAATTTATGCAAGGTCTCTCTTCTGTAAACAGCAAAGGGACCTGCAGCTAGCGTGGCGTCCTGTCGCACGTCGCGGATGCGTTGCACTTTATAGAAAGTTAATTATGTTAATCGCACGCTCCTACGGGAGAGGAATCGTTTCAGAAATGTGCATTTAAAGAACAAGCACGTGCCTGGAGACGAAAATTTAGGTCGGCGACCTGTATAGTTGCACAGGCGCTCAAGCGCTAAAGAGAAGGACAACGCGAATGTGCGTTGTAAATGTTTCGTGTGCTTGGACAGCCGGGCGATGACAATGCAAATACGCTTGGTCTTGTTGTTGCTACGTCATAAAAGTGAAACGCTTAAATGTTTTATGACGTCACCCGTCACCATCTGGTTTAGTGTGTGCGTGCGTGCATGAAACTCCAGCACCCCCCTTATCTCCGTAGGACGAACGGTCTCGTGCGTACGTGAGGCAGGCACCAGCGCGTTATTAGTACGGAAATGGAGCGACGAAAGGGCTACGCTATAGCTGATGGTTTCGGTACGCCGACATTCGTTCAATGATCACGCTATTTCGTCATTGTTTCCCTGACCACCATTTGCTTGCAAATGTAATCGCAGCAGCAAATCTGTTGTTCCCGCGAGCGAATCCCTCCGGGACTCGAGGCAATTAAAATGCAGCCTGTATTTATGCGGGGTGGGGCACGAGTAATTAGGTATGGGCCACGAGAGCGAGATGCGGCAACCTGCTACTCTTCTCGACTTGCCGTCGTCATCGCTCTCTCGTCACCCGCTACAGTCGGACGCTTGTTAAGCGGAGATAACGTTGATACTAGTTTAGTGCCAAACGTGGAGTGCGATCCGGCTCTGCGTGAAAAGTGTGAAATGTGGGTTTGACCTGCGGGTGCAGTGACAGCGAGAACACCTAAGTTTTATGTATGTATGTATGTATGTATGTATGTATGTATGTATGTATGTATGTATGTATGTATGTATGTATGTATGTATGTATGTATGTATGTATGTATGTATGTATGTATGTATGTATGTATGTATGTATGTATGTATGTATGTATGTATGTATGTATGGATGGATGGATGTATGTATGGATGGATGGATGGATGGATGCATGCATGCATGCATGCATGCATGCATGCATGCATGTATGTATGTATGTATGTATGTATGTATGTATGTATGTATGTATGTATGTATGTATGTATGTATGTATGTATGTATGTATGTATGTATGCATGCATGATTGCCTGTGTACAAGACAGAATGAAGAACTTGTTGGCCGCCGGGTGCCTATCGTCATGTGTACAGCGACCATTATGCTTCATGAGAATACAGAAGACATTTCTAGCGGCTTGACTTGGGCAAACACTGTTTGTGAGGAGCAAACATTAAGTGTCTTGAAAAGATGGCACATTAAGATAAGAAATTCAAGACAGCCCATCCGGAAATTACTATAGCAACCCCGCATAGAATAAAAAATGCGTTCAAAGCGTGTTCGGGCTAATTATATAATTACAGTGGCTGTACATGGTACGTATATACGTATAAATTCAAGACTCTGTAACACTGGTCTATTTGTTATTTTGTATACTCTTGTTATACGCAAACGATGATTCACCAAATCCGCCAGCACGCACTATCGCTTCAACCAATCCGTCAACTGACGACCGAGACCGCCCATATTACGTGCCCATCCAACGTGTCGCACGGAGGGGGAGGAGGTAGCGGACGAAGTGACACGGAACAGCCACAATTCCTCTCTCTCTCTCTCTCTCTCTCTCTCTCGCCACCACCAGCACTTTCACCTTTTTCCGTGGCTGCCTTCCGTGTAATGCGGCCATTTCTATGTTCTCGCCTGCCTCCATGCACGGAGAGATGCCTCGATGCGCGCCGCCGCCGGCGCCTCGAGTACGGGAAGGGAGGCCGGGGCCAGGCGTCCCACAATCCGCGTGCTCGGCACGCTCGCTCGAGACACGCTACGCTGCCGCCATCGATTGCTCTCGACCGAGAGAGACTGAGGGAAGCGTCGCGGGCATCGATGAACGGGAGAGGAGTATACACGGCCATAGAAAGGGCCCTCGCTCCACCGCAGTCGACCCTGCTGTCCAGACCCGCGCGCCGAAACGTGCGTCGACTCCCGAGAGCATCGCCGGGCGACCGACCGCCCGCCCGACCATCCGCTCCCAGCGGTGTTGGTGCATAGGGAACGTTTTGAGGGCGTCGGCGCGCAAAGCCACTTAGATTGGCGTCCTCGCTGAAGTGCTTACCGATAAGGAGGGTGAAAGTCTCATGCCAACGGGGATGACACTATAAAGACACGAAAATCTCTGCTTGGGTGTAAAGTAACCGGTGCAATGATGCGCCTGCATCCCTCATAAGTCGCAAAGCGTGGCTTTGCGACCGCGAGTTCGACGTATCGCTTGGCGCAATGCAAATATCATCTTAAAGCGAGACCACGCAAGGCACTGCCAAATATCATCTTCTTAAAGCGAGACCACGCAAGAAAGTCAGAATTAGGGACCCGCTATAGAGATCAACGCCGCTACAGGCGTGGTAATTGCTTTTACATTATAGTTTCACCACCGCGAAGAGTCGCCCGGCCTTTGCTGAGACGCCCGTGAAGGATTACGACGGGTACTGCGCGAAATGTCAACTAAATGTTACAGGCGATGACGGTCGTGTACATTTCAGGTGGCACGCGCGAAACATGTGGATGATACAACTATATAAATTCGCGACGGAGTATACACACAGCAAGTAAAGCAGCAAGCGCAGTCGAAAAAAAAAAAAAAACGCGCTATGTGAACCGCGTCGCAACGTAAATGGACGCATACACGAAACGCGACGTACGAGCGCCCCATGCAAACTACACGTACGCCTTCCGGCGCGCGACAGCTCGCGCCCACGCGTCATGCGTTTGTCGTGTCTCGCGAGGAATGGCAGTTTGAAACGACAAGACGCGCGTCAGCGCGCGCCCACTCGGCTCACTATTTTCGCCTTGGTATGCGACATTTTGTATTTTTTGTGAGGCATTCGGAACACCGATATATTTATGGAGAATATATCCGTGCTCGCGCCGCGATTCGACGCGTATACGATCTGTCCCGCAACATCTGCGCATGAGTAGACGCGCGGGCACGCGCGCTCTCACGCGCCGGCAAGCGTACGTGTAGTTTGGCCAGGCATATACGCAATAGTGTCCCTATATACACGTATGTTACAGTAACTGTAAAACGCACTATAGTAAAGAGTCACTGTACTCGAAAACCCACGAAAACGCACGCCCTCTTCGGCACCGGGAAACTGGAGATGCCGTGTCTATATATAGACGTGCAGGTAGAAGATATGAAGACATATATATGATTACATATAGATATGAAGCGTATACGCTTGATGTCGACCAACTCTTCATTGTATACTAGCACTTGCTTGAAGCTCAGTGTCTGCAAACACAGCTTCAATACAGACATGCCTGCTACTCCTAAAGGCATGTCTTCTCATACCTCCCGAGTTGTTGAAATCTTTTCGTGGCGCCAACATATATACCCTGTCTCTTAAGTAATATTTTCGCGTATTTTATTACTATACGCAAATCTGGCTTTCACAATGCTTTGCGGTCCTCGGCTAGTGCAATGACCGCGGAACATTGTAGTCAGAGAGTATACAAATAAAACATTAACATTCATCAATTAAGTTGTGCTGCATTTTTCCGCATTAGGATGCGTGACGCGCATACTAGAATTGTGTATGTTTCGGGTCCAAGCAAAGCTCGCGTTAACACGGGTAATAAATCTCACAGCCTTTCCCCGTGCTTACAAGCGTTATCAGCTGGCGTGAGGCGACACTGCACATCGGAATTCCGAATACCACACGTATGAGAGCAACCGCGCGCATAAGTCACAATATACATGATATACTAGATACGCAAGCGCAAATGAGCGTGTAAGCAAGCATATTAGCGACGTAATAAGCACAAGCGTGTTTTCGTGCTTGCTTACCATGTCAAGCGTGCACCAACTATAGGCCCCCAGCGAGTATACTTTCAAGTTGTAATACACAGCGTGTTCACGCTTCGTTACGGACCCTATATATTACCATCGCGGCAAACTTGCATGTACACTCTTTTTATTAGCGTAATGTCACGGCTCCACGAAGAGCAGTAGAAGTGATGGAATCGTTCAAACGACTAAGTCCGAGCTGGTAGTTTCACGCTTAAACATTCATACCGTCGAAAATGCTCCAACTTCTATCAGTAGTTTTGAGATGCTCGAGCAATCAACGATTTCGCCAAGAACGAGCCGCAGTATAGCCGATAGTTGTATCTTCGAAAAACCCTAAAATATACCGCGGACCCAGCGCTGCAGTCATTCGAGTAAAACGGGACAAACAACGACAGCTGTAATGAAGGACTGTTATGACCACGTTAGATGATCGTCAACGTGGTACTCCTTATTTGCTTCCCAATTTTTAGAAGGCATGCAACCCATATCACCCTATGCCTGACACGGTGTGCGCTCCTATGTTTATAGTACACGGCAGCGCTGTAGTGCCTTCCGCCGGTAGCGGTGCTACTCCATATTTCACTCGTCCCGCTTACCGACAGTCTCATATATATAACAGTGACAAACCTCCGGCCTTGGAGACGACAGGAACAACCTTGCTATCTTATATTGTAACGTTGCATGTGCTCCTCTCAGTGCACTGTTTTGCAGTGCATCGCGAACAAGAAAGAACACAAGCGCCGGCGTCAATATAGCGTGCGCATGGAGCGTCCGGACCGTGAAGGAACTGGCGTCGTTCCAGCAACGTCGTATATACGAAAGAGACGCACGCTTATGTGTATAACCGGAAGAAAACACGCGAATGGGGCCTTCGAAGGTGGGGGACGCCCCTGTACACTAGTCTTCGCGAAGGGAAAAGCCAATGCGAAACTACCCGGCAAAGCATTACAAAGTTCTATAGCGATTTACTGTATGCTGCTATAGGCAACCACTATACTATCCCCATTAAGTCAAAGACGTGTAATCAGAGGGCTTCGTTGTTGTATCTTGGAACGGCATTTGCGGCAAGAGTACTGTCCGCTGCTTCGGCTAGTCCACAATGCGTTCATATAAGGACATTCGTGTGAATGGCCCGTGATGCGCATCCGCATTGACAGCATCTGTTTGTTAAATCTTAAAGCAGCGCCCCCCGCCCCCCCCCCCCCCCAAAAAAAATACACAAATAAAAATAAAAGTAAAGACGACAGATAGATAGATAGATAGATAGATAGATAGATAGATAGATAGATAGATAGATAGATAGATAGATAGATAGATAGATAGATAGATAGATAGATAGATAGAAGAGGCGTCGTGAAAATGCAAACAACACGGAAGGGAATCGCAAATGCAATGTGAAGCGCGCGCTGTCCACACGAACCGTGACACACGCACTATTCGGCGTCGCGGGGCAGAATACGCAGTGAAAAATAAAAAAGGGAGAGCGACCCGGGTTCTCGTGCAGTAAAAAGCACGTTGCACGAACACGCGTTGGCGCAGAAGTAAGCGGGGCGACTCCCTGTGCCGGCGTGCCATGCGTACAAGCACAAGCGGCGCAGGAGCTGCAGCGAAGCGTGAAATCACGAACACATCGGAAGCACGCGCACGCCCACACACAAGGCGAAAGAACGGCGCGTTCACATCGACAGCCGCGATTTTTCGTTTCGCTTGACATCGCGACAGATGCTCGCCGCCGAAGGAGACAAGAGATGAAGCTGTAAGGGAGAACCTCAAATGGGTTCTGTCAATCTATGCTGTCGCGCCAGCCCGCGGAGTGCCGCAATACGTGTGCAGCATTGTGTCTGTCTCATCGATTTTCTATTCATTTGCATAATTGCTGTATCCCTGATCGTACATACCGCGTTAAACATTATGTACGACAGTTTAAACGCGTTAGCATTGACAAAACATTAAAAAAAAAAGAATAATATGCGAGCAATATATGTCGTCCAGCGCTGTTTGAATTTTATTGTTACCATGGAACACCAACTCGCCCAATCCGCTGCCCTTCTGCAATATATACAGCTACGATACCGGGTGTCCCAGCTAACTCGTACCAAGATTTAAAACTGAAAACAAATAAAGTGGAGCTCTACAGAAATCGCACCAACTGCATATTAGCGGTAGACGTGTGATGTACTTACAATCAGTATTCTTCATCACTAAATATTAATTAATTGTTTTTATTTGGTCAACTCTTTAATTATTGCTTGAATCTCTAATATATATATATTAGACAGTTCCAGAGCGCCTAAAATAACGTCGGAGTCAAGCATTTTCTTCGAGGTAAAGTTTGCCTGGTTGTTCTTGCCGAGAAAAAACAAAAGTCCGCGAAATATTAAAAAAACACACACAATAAACGACACGTGATTGGGCGCATGCGCGACTGTTATTGTGCTATGCTCAAGCGTGCAATTGGTAAACAAACACCCATATATATATATGTATATATATATATATATATATATATATATATTATATGCCATGTGACCGGCTACCCGCACCTAACAAACATACACTTTTTTTTCCACTTCGACACCACTCCTATTGCTGACTCAGACTTTCGCGTCATGAATACGATCGCATAGTTAACTGACGCTGTAACTATGTCTTAAAGTAAACGTATTAACCTCGTAAGCGACAAAGAAGGGTCGGCTGAAAGGTTCTAGAGCGCACCACCATAGAGACGCCACTAAAACACAGTTGCTAAATTGGGGAGTCTTTTATGCAGTTCTTTTTTTCTCTCCGGTATAGTCGCGGATTGCCCAAAAGCTTGCCAGGTGCAGTCATTTCTACAGGCACGATTCACCGCTTTTTCAGGACCCTTTGGAGTGTTACAAGCGTTCTTCTGAATGCGCACAAAGGTGCGTAACTTCCACAACAACAGCATCATTTCGTATTTTCAAGATTCGGGTCACCCCTTGTACAAACACAACCACTTACAGCGACACAAACATCTTGACTGACGTTAATACTTGCGGTGACCCCCCCCCCCCCCTCACGCGTTGTATATCTTTTTCGCAATCCGCATCTCTTCTCTGCTACTTTCTAATCTTCATCCCTCACCCTCCACCATCTCCCAGTGTTGGACAGAAAACGGGACTTCCTGGGCTGGTCAGTCTCTCTGCCTTTCATCTATCTATCTATCTATCTATCTATCTATCTATCTATCTATCTATCTATCTATCTATCTATCTATCTATCTATCTATCTATCTATCTATCTATCTATCTATCTATCTATCTATCTATCTATCTATCTATCTATCTATCTATCTATCTATCTATCTATCTATCTGTCTGTCTGTCTGTCTGTCTGTCTGTCTGTCTGTCTGTCTGTCTGTCTGTCTGTCTGTCTGTCTGTCTGTCTGTCTGTCTGTCTGTCTGTCTGTCTGTCTGTCTGTCTGTCTGTCTGTCTGTCTGTCTGTCTGTCTGTCTGTCCAAAACACAAAAACCGTTAATTTTTATATATTCTTGTTCTTTTCAACATCAATTGCAACTCAAGCCACCCGCTGTGTGCTTTTAGTAGTAAGAATCACCATAGAAGGAATACATTTGCAGACGCGCACCGGCATTCGCGCCGCCGTCAATACGAGTGTACCAGCCCCTGATGCGGAGTATATATAGAACCTGCGACCTCTGAAGGGATCAGCCGGAGCTGTATTTCTTGATACACACACATAGATACAAAGCCCGTGCTTGGCCGCAGTGCATTACCGCTGCAAGGCGAAGACACCAGCGCGCAGCAAGGACGCCGTGCATAATACAAGCTGCACGCTACGGCGGCCTTTCACGAGGAGGGCAGGGCTTTCGCTCTCCGCGAGCGCTCGGAGGGATCGATTAAATTAGCCCGACTGCAGCCGAGTAGTGACTGCAATCATCGACGTCGCCCAGCGTTTTTCGCTTAATTCCCCCAAGGCATTTGCAAGGTCGTGTCAAAGGTCGCAGCACCGCAGAATGTCGATATCACCGATACGTCGATCCAAGCCGGGCACGCAGCCGCTTATTGATGTCAGCTATGAAAATCCTCATCGCGCCTCTTGGTTGGCTCACGGTGTGAGACGCTTTACCTCGTGCAGATTGCATTGACTAAAACTCGAATAATCCGCGCGAGCAAGGGAGAAAAGCTTCCCTGCTACGAATCATGGACGCTTTCAAAGCAACGTAACTAACTACACGAAGAACGAAATAAGTTGTCGGAGAAAAGACAATGTAAATATCAAAACAATCCTTTATGAAAAGACTCATACGCTCAGTATCCTATACGGCCACGTGGATCTTATATGGTCATATGGCTTTATATGGGAACATAGAGGTTTTCATGCAGGATCCTATGGGATCATATAGGATACTGGATACAGGGAACACGAGTTTCGCGCAGCGCACTCTTCATTACACAACGATGAACATACACACACCATATATTGCTAATACAGCGACTACACAACCCATTACTTAACTACTTTAACAACCACCAAGAGTGCAAAATCTGCCAATTATTTCGTGCTCTGTGAGCAGCTTCTTATCTGTCTTTTTATCTCGACCCCCTCCCCCCTTTTTTTTTCTTCTATATATGGCGAGAAAATTGGGGTCACTGGAACAAGAATAGGTCCGTACACACCACGCAGTCAAAAGGAGGATGGCGCGTGTACCTATAGCACTAACAAACCCGTAGCGTGAACAATGAATGAATGAATGAAGAGTCAGTTAATGCAGGACTAAGCGCCCGCCCTAGTTAGACTGGCGCTGCTATACTGCTTATGAACTCGACAGGCCTAGGGAAACGACTGTAACACTATACAAAACGTCGCGTTTGCGCGCATTGTTTTCTTGCCCTTCATCTCTTTTTCTTATTTTTTTTCTTCTGGTTATCTCATAAGAAACTTTTCTGTGTGCAGCGCAGCAAGCCTGACGTGCGTTTGGTTGACCTCCTGACATTTAATTCTTTCCCTTCCCTCTCTTGTTCTGCATCAAAAACTTTATTTAATTCATTCATCTCTCTCTCTCTCTCTCTCTCTCTCTTGAGGGGTAGGGGTTGGGTGTAGTTGACCAAACAAAAAACTGCGCCTCGAGTTTGTACATCCTGTTACCACTGGCCTACATGGCACGCCTGTCTACGCGAAGAACACAACGAAGATACACGATACGCCTGGCCTCGTAAACGTAGAGTGTCCAGGGTATACAAGCTTCAAAGTTTCAGTGTCTTAAGGGGTTTATCTAGTTTGTTAGGTCGGTCAGGCGGCACGATCGTCTATGGCAGCAGCCAAAGGCTGGAAAACGTGTTAAGGTGCTCTTGGAAAAGGAGAACGTATAGAAAGCTAATGAGAGAAAATAAGGAAAAAAAAAAAACAACTTTCGTCGCCGGTGATGCTGATGTAAAGGCACGATGCACTCTGAAATCAGGTCACGTGTCAGCTCGCCTACTCTACTGTAGTGCTCGAAATGAGAGTTTACAACTTCTACGCCAAGCCTTATATGCACATTTTGCGACAGTTAGATGGCCTTTTCTCGGCGACCTTGACGCCCGTTTATGGGGCTAGTATACATAACGTGTTTTGGTGAGCTACAGGAAGCGCTACAATAGGCAAACGCTGCCGCGACGAAGCCGTATAGTGTGTAATAAATTGAAGTAAGCTCTGAAATTACTTTTTATCGCTGGCTCAATGAGGTTGGTTAACTCGTATATCTGCGCCGCTCTCCTTCCCCCTTTCTTGTTTACAAGATTAAGTAGTGTTTATGAGGATGCCACACGAACTTAGCTTTATCGAACACGCATGAAGAAAATATTACATTCGAAGCTGCACGGTTAGTCATAGCCAGTTTCCCCGGAACATTTTAGAGCTATTTCCAAAAATGTTTGTGGCAAGCAGACATTTAAGAAAGCTAAACAAGCACCGCAGTTACAGCGCTCGCTCGCTCGCTCGCTCGCTCACTCACTCACTCACTCACTCACTCACTCACTCACTCACTCACTCACTCACTCACTCACTCACTCACTCACTCACTCACTCACTCACTCACTCACTCACTCACTCACTCGCTCACTCACTCACTCACTCACTCACTCACTCACTCACTCACTCACTCACTCGCTCACTCACTCACTCACTCACTCACTCACTCACTCATTCACTCACTCACTCACTCACTCACTCACTCACTCACTCACTCACTCACTCACTCACTCACTCACTCACTCACTCACTCACTCACTCACTCACTCACTCACTCACTCACTCACTCACTCACGTTGCCGTATTTCTGTTCTTCCCCTCCGTTTGCTCTTCTCTCCGTCGAAAGAGTTCGCATTGCACAACGCAAGCTCGCATGACCTCGAGTTACCCCCGTGTTTGTAAGCATGCAATGCACGAATGCTGAACTCACTCTGTCTCCCATCACTCTTTCAGAGGTCAAACTCCAGCCCACAAAAGAAATAATTTGGGAGATGCATTATTTCATAACGACGGACGGCGCATCGAGCACGCCTTGAGCAATCGCTGGGTTCCGCACGATGGCGCAAGCGGCAATTCATTAGTGACGGAAACAAAACAGACCGGCGCGAGTTGTACGATTCCCGGTCGTACACACGGACCCGCATACGGTCAGCGACCAACCGGGGCGTAGTTGTGTGCAGAGGTACAATGTATGTAGTTGTAGTGCACATGCGCTGGATTCGTGCCAGGAACCGCGTTGGAGTAGAAGAATGGCGCGCGAGATACTTTGACAAAAGACGCCATTACGCGCGCTCTCGAATGTGACCGACCGCGCGACGACGGCGCCATTATGCTGCCTTACTTCTCTAGTTGCCTTGTAGTGGAAGCTGAGTTGCCCGTTGTAACCTTCTTGCGAACCTTCGTTTTTCGCGTCTCTCACCCCCGTCTCGCTGTTTGCGCTGTAACGAGAACATTTCGCTTTTCGCCCAAAGTGCGTTTCCTATTTTCCGCTATGTATTAATTTCTTGCTTATCTTGAAAAAAAATGTAATAAAATGTTACATAATACTTGTGACGCCAGAGGCCATTGCCACGTCCTTCGCATTCTAGTAAGAATGCTGGAGAATTAGGTTGACTTTAAGGCTACAGGGAAATAGAATTATACGTCGCGAGATCCATTACTCGAAGTATGTAGGGTATCCAGAGTGGCGGGAAGCTGTACATATAGTGCTGTACACAGTGACAGAGTACACCTACATTTATTTCTAGACCAGTGCTTACAAGCATAAACACAAGAGTACGTCCACAAAGCTTTTCAACTGCAAAACTACTTTGTACTTATTCGCACTCTATACTCAACGATCGAAAGGCTATAGAAGCGTGGTTTTTGCGCAGTCTACAGCAAAAATCAAAGGAAGCGAAGATGCACGACCAACTGTGATGTTGGTCGGTGTTGGTCAGTGATATTGTTGGCCAAGACAGTGATGGAATTGCGTGTAAAAACCTCACGCTCCATCGAATTCAGAGTGCTTAACGGAATTATTGTGGGGCAGCATCCAGTGTTCTTATTTCGATATATTTGGTCGCACGTGACACACAAGATCTCTCAGACGCTTGACAGTTTGACCTTGAGGTGCAAATTCGTGATGCAAACTTCTACGGTACTCAAAAAAAGTTATTAACGTGACTTTGATAATTGCTCTGTTTTTCCGCGTTTCTTTTAAACTTCGCTCACCTTTATTTTTTACGTTCCTCACTCTGCGACTTCAGCTCGATGTCGTATTCGTAAATCCAAGTTTCGACAACTGTTACAACCTCTTGCAACAATTCATTGCTGTCATCACTAGTTTTCCAATCAATGCAACATTCTTTTCGTCTCAAAATTTGCTCATGATTTCAGCAGCTTCAGCGCCATTTTGGCGCAAACCTTTCTAATTTACGAATTTTCAGTCAAAATTCGGTGGCTTTCCCACACCACGTGCTTCTACTATCATGCTAACAATAATTCGGCGGTCACTGAGCACGAAAGAACGTACACGATGGATGTTTTCATATTCGTACAAGGCAAGGGCGTCCTGATCTTCCATCGTCCTTAGGGCCTTCGTGGCCATCCTGAAAACGCTGGACGCACTTGAAGACAGTTCTTTCATTTAGGGTATCCTTTCAATGGGTCTTTTGCAACATTTACGGAATATCTGAGCCATCCTCGGCCAATTTCACAAGTTATTTGACATTCATCCTTTGTTATGACCGTTCGTCGATACACGTACACAATTCTGCCTTTTCATACCAGCAGTCCGGCTCGTTCTAAAAGTCAACCGGGTCCTTTCGAGTAGATGGAGCGAAAGAGCGGCGCCTCTACATCCTCTCCCGCTTTTTGCCGACTCATCGCATGAAGTTTTTATGGGACATACAGCGTAAGTATGTGTTTGATTCGACCTGACGCGAACACGGTGGCTGAGTGCTACTGCGGTGTTCTATTTCATACTGCAGGCATAACCGTACATGTATATTGCGGTAGAATAGTCTTCCAGTTTTTTTTATTTCACTATAACCACTGGTATTCGGTCCAAGGGGCACCTGAATTTCCCAGGAACGTTCTTCAGACACCGACCACTGAATTATTTATTTGTTTATAACTCCGTCATTTGTAAGAACGCTTGCTAGTGTCGTCGTAACGTTATCTGCTAAAAGGGGCAATGAAATATGTTTTCTATATAGGTAACAGTAACCATATATGAGTGAGTGAAAACTTTATTCTCAATGTCCGGCGATTTGGGCCCCCCCCCCCCCCCCCCGAGGTGGGGCCTTATATGAAAAAAAAAAAATTGCGAAATGCGAGCTTTACCTCATACAGACGCTTACAGCGGAGAAGCCGACTTAGGCAAACGTAACGCCTTATTAAAAATATATGTGTGTACAATGTAAACAATACAAAGACATATACGGCAGTCTCTAATGGGGCGGTCCTTCGCGCTTACATAATATACTTGCGTTACCCTTTCAACTCGACGCAGCTGTTATTGCTGCAACTGAGCTTTGCACGTGGTCCATCTGCATAATGGGCAATAAAGCGCAAATAACATGAAAGAACAACGAGTGTTCTGCTAAACGCATAACGTAAAGGAAGCATTTTTCTGTGCCTTCGGGCATAAATAAAACTATTAGCTCTATCTGGGTACCATATTCTGGCATTCTTTCTGCCTGTGCTACGAAAAGTAATATCATGGGTTTTTGCAAAGGCTTCAAAAGATTTCTTCGTTTTGGTCTCTCGTTATTGGCGGCAGAATGCGCCAGTAAAAACGTCGGAAACCTAAAGAAAGTATGCCAGCCAATGCCTTAAGTTTGTGATCACAAGACACGTGCGCTTGCGGTCGTCTCTCATTGAATCAGAGCTTGGAACGTGGACTGCCTGTTTGTCGGAAGCGTGATTCGTAAGGGGAGATTTTTGCAAGTATTCAGAAGTGCCGATAAATGCTATCAGTTACGACGACCACGGCGAGGTCATCGTCAGTGGCATTATTGTGCTCCTTGTCCTCGTCATCACGAAAAGCCAGCACGAGAACATCAGTGCGAGGCCGCAAATGAGTGAGTAGAGTTCTTTGTATCTAACTGTATGCAAGTGTTCTGCTGTTTCTTGCACATTATTCCGTTCCTACTCGTACTCCCGCATTCACGATTCGTTTCTCTCATCCGGATTACCAAAGTGCATCAAGCGAAATTGTTTCCGCTTCCGCCGTAAAACGACTGACATGTTTCGGAGCAAAGAGGAAAATCGAATGAAGGGGCGCAGAGCCAAGCCGTCCGAGTTTCGAGCTCTGGCTCGCGTGCAGTTGGCACTGGGCTGCCGCGTTTCGAAAAGCTCGCGTTCTCAAGATTCCGGAGCGAGTCCAGGCCAGCAGCAGCACTCAAACTTTGAGCACGAAAGGGTTCTTCACTCTTCCTTCACCGAGACGTTTTGCTTGGCAGAGACGCCATTACGTCTATCTCAGGCGCTCTTTCCGCTTGCCTCCTGGCGAATGAGCAGTACTCCCGCCAACGACCGCCGAAGAAAATAGAAAGCAATAACACTAGACAACAGCAGGAGCGGCGGCGAGTCCTGGTAGTATAAAAACAGAAAAAAAAAATACCGAACCATGCCAGAACGAAGCCTATAGAGGGAAGTGAAAGCGCCGCTGCTCCCCCATCAACGTCGTTCGTCTGCTCCAGAGTGCTGTCTGGACAGCAAAAAGGATTGCGGAGGTTATGGCGCATGCGCACTCAGGCCAGACGGTCGTGATGTGTCTGTCGTCTGCTGCGCCTGTGCGTGTGTCTGTCGCCTGCAGAGAGGGGAACACGTACGGAAGCCATATTGTTACGTCCTGTCGTGTTTCCTTGCTTCATTTTTTTTCGCGGCTATATAAGCTTCCCAGCTCTCACGCTGACGATTTGTCGTTCTGGAAGAGTGAGCGAGTATATCGGGAATAAAAGCGAGCTCTCTCGACTGCGTCGTGCGCGTATTATATATTTACGCGAATATGAGACGCCATCGTCGGGCCTTGTTTTTGTGTCGACTACGTATCCGCCCATTGTGTTTAGTGGGACGCACGACGGTATAATTCGTGTTTTCAGTGCGAGTGTACGCGTGCGCGCCCGCCTGTCACGAGTAATTCCGTCCACTTGTTCTTTCCTTTCGTGTGTTTCTATAAATAAAAAGCGACAACCCGGAACTCGCGATACCCAAACGGAGAAAAATGTAAAAATAAATTTCGGAGCGAATGTTATTCTTAAATGCATAACTCTTGAAAGCAAACGAAAGCAATTGGAGCAAGTGTTAGACTAGCGAACAGTGTGATGGACACTTTGTGTCTCCGTCAATTAAAAAAAAAAACGACGTAAAATTTGAATAATTAAGTTGTTGCCTGAGCGCCCGAGTAGGAGTGTATACACAAGTTTGCCTGAGTTTAAATGCTTATATTCTCACCAGAAATTCTCCAGACCGCTCTTATGCGTTTTTTTGTCTCTTCTTGCCTGAATAACGCTCTTAGGGATTCATGAACAGTTGTTTGGGTAAACGGCCTCAAATAAGTGTCAACGTTGCTAATATGCGGCACTAATTCGCTTCAGCGAAAGCGGCTAAGCCTGCATTTGTAACGGTCAAAGCTTATGGGAAAGAGTTGTACGAGTATAATAAGAGCCGCCAATCACTCCGCTTAACGTGTAAAGTGCGCACTGAGAGCAGATTGTTCACAATAAGCACGCATGGTATGGCGTTGTGTCTTATTTTCTTGTCGTATATATATCCGTTGCCTAACGCGCGCTGTACACCTTATCGAACTAATTAGTGCGTTACACCCCTGTGACCTCATTAGTCGCTTTTTGTTTGCCACCTACTAAAAGAGCAAGCCCAGGGCAGCGTTCGTGTATAGCGGAGATAACAGTGGAATAAAGCAAAGTTGAGCAATTCCTCGCCTAAGCAGAGTTCTACATCTGCAAGAAACTTAACGGCGAGCTTTACCGCATAATCAGGCTTTCATTGTTGCAGCAATGTTGTGCGGCAAAGCGTACTTGCTAAATAATTATTAGGTAAGTTTTAAAGAGAGGCCAGTCAAGAAGTAAATATTTAATTTGGTAAGTGGTCACTGAGCCTTTTGTACACCTATCCAACGCGCGCGGGTATTGCTAGTCTTTTAGTGCGGTCATGTGGCTACTGAGATGCGTGTAAATTTCTTTCTCAACCGTCTGGCGTACGGCAATAATGTGTAAGGTATTACAGATGCCGAGCGTTGGCAGTCAAAACTTTAGTTGAATCGTTCAAGTCTGCGTAAACCTCCTCTAAATTAACTCGCATCTAATCAGTGTGGTTTACGCTGCATCAAATAAGGATCGTGAGGTGGAGGGTGAAGGCGTGCAACTCGAGCAGCTGGCTGCTGGCACAGCTATGCCGCATCGAAGGTACCTTTCGGCTCGTTTCATTCATAATTTACATATTTAACCAAAAGTAAAGCTTTTCTGTCCGTCACCTCTTGTATTTTTTCTTCTGTTGCTCTGTGAAACTCTCATTGAAAGTATTATTTCGTTTAAAGAAAGAAGAATAAAACTTTTTTTTTATTCGCAAGTTCTGTTTAAAATAAAAGATCGCATGGAAGGAGTACTTGATCGATGAGTTTAGTGCCATGATTTGTCGGAAGAACAGACGACTTAATCGATCATTTTATTATTGCATGTACGAATAAAGACTAGAAGAACAAACAAAAATGCTACGATAATGTCCTACTAGTCACCTAATGTTCTTTATGGCGGTGCTTGGACGGTATACCACATCGCAGATGTTTTCAGGGAGTGTTACATACGCATACGCAAGCGACGACAGACGAAGTAGCAAGATGACCGTCATTACACACCCTTACCGGACTTCCTGCCCGAAGCGGGGTTGCATTTCTATTTATACGTTTTATTTTTTTATATATATGCACTATGTCATAAGGCAGCCCTCCTCAAAAAAAAAAAAAAAAAAAATGACCCAGAGCACGAATTTTTCTCCCGATAACAAAGTGGGCAGGGTGTCAGTAATAATTTGATTCCATTCCAAAAAATAAATCAGTAAAATGAACAAATAGAAAGACGGACGTACAGGCGTCATCAGAGAAACAAGAGAGGGATACCGGCGACGTCGCTCGATGTCGTTCGTCTATGAGTAAACGCGATGACTGATTAAAAAAAAAAAAGGAAGGACATCCATATACAGGCGCAAGAAGACACAAAACAAACTTGGCAAGGGCTGCTGCAAGGAAAAGCGACGCTACGCGGCCCGTAAGTAATCGCTTTCACGACGAAGAACTGTAATGGACGCCTTTCGCAGGCCGCTCTTAATGAGTGTAAATCGAGTCGTGTAGGCTGCGCAAACACTTTTGGCCCGTCGCCAGCCATACGTGCCGCTCGGTCGACGAAATGGCGCGGAGAATGTCTTTCGCGGGCTTTGCGCATCGTGCATAATGGGACTGTACCTCGAAAGGTTCTTTAGAAAGTCAGAGAAAAAAGGGAATCGCGAATGGGAGGATCGTATTCCCGCGACACCGAGACGCAGGACGGTGCAAGCCTTCGCACGTAACACATATCGGTGTCGCGCACGACCATCGCGTCGTTGAGAGGCGTGTGGTATAGCATTCGCGTTATCCGAGAATGGAAACTCGTTGTGTCGGGACAAGGGTATACGGCAGTTTTTGCGACCTTACTGAGCAGATTAAGTTCCGATGCCATTTTTTTTTCAGCCAGCACGTGTTTTGTAAAGAAGCTAAGACTGTGCTATAGCATTGCACGTTAATGATGATGCATGCATGGTGTCTAATGACGCCGTTATGAACAGAAAACGCAGATTTTTTTAGGGCGAAAGCCTTAGATCTCTATGTTACAAGGTCGCGTTGTGAGGTACAGAAAATCGCAGCGCTCGTGCAACTACTCGCGTGTTCGTCTTCTTCCACATCACTTCCTCCACATCGATGTCACATCGACGCCGATAATTGTGAAAAAAGCGCACAGTTAATTAATATATAATTAATTACGGCACTTGAACTCACGCCCATCCGTGGGAGTCGAACCCGCGACCTTTGGTTTAAGTTAGGGCGAAGTTGATTAAGGCCCGTTTAATTGAGGTAGCTTTAATTAAGGCACTCGAACACACGGCCTTTAGTGGGAGAAAACAAGTAATAAGAAGTAACAACGCACTCGAAAAAGAATGTCAAGTAATGCAATGGATGTCTCTTGAGCACGCTGGCTTCGCCTTCGCCCTCTTTGTCGTAAGCCAAAATGTTGGTCAAATTTTTTCTATATAAATTTGTTACATTTTAGAAACGTAAAGTGTACTCGCTTCCTCGCATATACGTGAAATGGTAAAACTGAAATTATTAGGATGCAGTGACCTTTGAAAACGCATTATGAGTCAACGTGCTGTATCAACCTTCTTAAGTCTGTATTATCTTATAATGCTCCCATTAGGCATGCAGGCACGGTAAGCTTTCTCTGTTTCGATCTTTTCGAAAAAGAAAATGACCAGACACTGGAATAAGTTCTTAGAAATTTTTCTAAATATGAATCACGTAATGTTGTACTTTCGCGACTCCGTATAACGACCATAACCCTGATGTTTCTTTTTTCCGTTTCCTCTTATCGCTAGATTGACCCTTTCCTTTGCAATGACTGCGCATTTTAAGGATTATATATTGTTTATTTGTCATGGTACTTTACGAATGCATTGCAGCGTCGTCTGATTATTCCTGGACGTGAGTGAGTGCAAATGCTCGAGGTGCGCCATTTAACTTATTTGTTATTTTCGTAAAGAAGGAACTGCTCAGCTAAAAAAAAAATTCCTAACTGAACACTTTAATACGTTTTCTGATGTCATCGCAATGAGATCCCTATTCGATAAAATCATTGGCGGCGGCCCTTGACTTCCTGAGACATAATTTCCGTATTGTTCGCTCAGCCCTTTTCCCGCGATGTGAACATATGGTAAGAACGTAACGCATCGAACCCTGGCGAAATAAATAATAAACGAAAAAAAAAACAATACGCGTATTTCCGTACATTTATACGTACAGGTGTATACAGTCGACAGTTCTCGTGCAGTACTTTCCCCCGTGGGGCACCTGCCCAATGCGAACCGCGGTTGGGTCCTGTTCTGTGTGACGTCATTCGCGGTGCCTGGAATCGCACCGCAGCTTAGCGCTGATCCAAACTTACGCGTCCCGAGAATAGTGCAGCTATCGCATAACGATCTGTTCGATACGATCAATGCATTTGAAAGCGGAGCTTTATTTGCGTGCCCCCACCCTCTGCGCCTCTCTTACTGAACGTCCTTGCCGCCTGCTGCTTCTGTTTGTTGTTGTTTTCTTGTTGTTATTTTTTTCTCGCCCTCACTACGTTTGTTGAATAACGAGGCGAAATATTCGCGTGACCGGCTAGCGACGCGATGCAAGGAACAGCGAAAAGGCGTTGCGAGCTAACTAATACGCATTTTGACAGAAGCAACGTGTTCCTTTTTTGTCTTTTATCTGAGAGCTATACCCTGCATGTGAGATTCAATTCGCCGTGTTTAACGTTCCCAAGCAACGCACGGTCTATATGAGCGACGCCATGTTTCGACCATCTGGATTTGTAACCTACATCTAAGGTACGAGCGTCTTGTCTTGTGTTCCAAACAGTGGCGCATACCCACTATGGGGGATTGGCCAAGAAGCAGGCGGTTTTTCGTATGCTTAGAAGTAAAGCCAAACTAGATTTAAATTGTGGAGCGTGAGACTAGAACTGTAATTAGACGTGTGATGAAAATATTGTGAAGAATTTTGATAATATAAGTTAACGTAAATAAATGAAATAATAGAAAATATTGATGATTTTAGAAAGTCAGCAAGGTACTCTTTTTGTATCTCTAATAAAATTGTAAATTGCAAGAAAAGCATCCCTGTGGCTGGATCCCAGTGAGGTCGCACCAAAAGAAAGAATGGTTGGTGAGGTTAGCGAGTTTGGTGAATGAGTGTACTAATAATTTTCTTTGTCTTATAAAGCAGCGGCAGGAGAGAAAATAATGTTCGATAGTTTCAGGTGCACTGCAAAAAGAACATAGAGGGGACATAGCGAGACCAGACCTGTGTAAGTAAAAATTTAGAGGAGGTATACGGCATCTTCTTGTTTTTTTTTTTTTTTTTCTTCCCCGCTCTCTAATGGGACTGCGGCTGCTGTGGTCGGGAAATACACGCGCAACATCGTGCTCAGAGGCAGAACGCCACAGCCAATGAACCACCACGCCGGGTCACTCGATGAGATGTTGGTTCTGTCGCAAAGTGGTCGATCGAGGTGCCTGCCCGGGTAATGTAAAAAAAAAAAAGCAAAATACGGCGAAGTGTTGACTGCGGCGTCATGAAATTGAACAAACCTCGCTTAAGATTTCATGACAATGTATACAAACCGAAAACTTACTTGCCGTTGCGGTAGCTGCAAACGTTGCGTGGAAAAGCAAAAAAAAAAAGAAAAGAAACTAGGGACATTTAATATTATTGACTTATGATTTTAACATTATTGAAAAGGTAAGATTTTGTTGGAAGGACAATACATATTTTCGCAATGAAACACTTCCACTTGCCTGCACGAGAAATTTTTGCTTTAAACTGTACTGAAATTTACGAATTAGTTTATTTAGCTTATTTTTTAGACGCCACTACTCCAATCACGTGTCGTCGAAAAGAAATCAGCACTTTACTCGGTTAAGATGTTTCCCTGAACAGATTAATTTAGCTTATTTCGTTTCTCTGTGCATCATGCGCTTCTCAGATTAGAGGCACGAACCTCCATAACAAACACCGATCCCATGATTCACACATAAGCAGAAAAGCATCTTCAATAGGATCGTAGAAAGATAACGGAAGGAAGAAGCAGACGACACAAACATCGCCTGTTTCTCCAAAGCAGAAGCACACTCGCGCCATTGCTCTGCCTCTCGTCAAGGACGTTATCACGGTCGTCTGGAGAGTATATAGGGGCGTCATGGAAAGGAGGGACAGGAGAAGGAGGGACGACGCGCAAAGGTAAATTCCAACGTGTACACACGCACAGACCGTGCGCACATATCGACAGGCCGAGGTCCTTTCGATTCTGGCCGGCCATATCGAGCGACGCGCCCGAGCGGAAAGGCTGCGCGGCACAAACAGGGCGCCCACCTCCCGTTCTCGCCTTTTTTTCTTTCCCCATTTCCCCTCCCTCGCTCCCTAGCTTCTCTTCCCTGCGTTTTCCTGTGCTGAGCGTGCAATGACGGCGGCGGCGGGCTTATACCCTTGGACAGAGACACGAACGGGATAAACGAGAGTACGGACGGGACGGCTTCAGGCTCAGCGTCTGGTCGTTTCTCTACTAGGCTGCGCAGGGCTTGACTATATATATGGAACGCTTTTTTTTCGTGCTCAAAGCCTCAAACCTGCGGATTATCGCGGTGGTTATCGCCCCCGCCTGGCAACTGCTCATTGCCGCAGGGGCATTAGTTCGACGCCGAGTGGCGGCCATGGGCAAAGTTTCGTTTTTCTTTGCCACACGGTGGAGAGGAGGGGTGGTACTGCAGGTGAGTGTGAGCAGATGGATTGAAGACGACAAGACGATGGCGGCGGCCTAAAGTAAAGTACGGGATGCAAAGCCAACAGCAACCTCATTTCCTCAGTTTCGTCTTTCAGCTACTGTCGCATTAATATCAAGTTGAGCTGCATTATTAGGTTCCGTCTCCTTAAATACCAGAATGGCCGCTCATGCCGTCAAAGGAGGCTTGAAAAGGTGTACAACATATAAAAACGAAAGAGGAGTGGTGAGACCGACCTGAAATTTCTGCAGAAGCTCGCAATGACGTCACAAATGTTGACAGCGGCTGTTAGAGTTAACAGTTATTTGTTTGTCGGTAAAGAAGGGCAACGGTGCACTCCAAAGAAATGAAGGACTGGAACTAGCACGTTTCAAGAACTGTTCTCACAGTAAAACGGCCCAAATATAAGGAAAAACTTTTCAAAACCACGACGTCACACTGATCAACGCACGGCGCTGTGGTTTCCTTCTTTCCTTCTTTTAATTTGAAAGTTTGCCCTGCGGCTGTTTCCGCGCGAAGTTCAAGGAAATAAAGTTTGCGTTTAGCTTTATTCAGTAATAATAAACCTTTGTAAAGAACACCCCGCCAGTTCACATTGATTTAGGGTTGTTCATTAGTGTATACATTGAAGGCGGCAAACGCAAGCCACGCTGCCGTCGTATTTTTGGTGCGCGCCTATTTCACGCCACTCAGTGCCTTCGTTACTGGGACTGAAGTGATTTCTCCCAGGTTGTGGATTCAGGTGAAAATTAAAAAGAGGCGTATTTGAATTCCTAATTAGATGCAGCGGGCATCGCGCGACATAAGATAAACGCACCTCGGAGCCGCAATGAAGACACGCCTCAAGTCCGTCACATCTGTATATATGCTCGGTGGTGTGCAGACGAAACAACAGCGCAGTGACACCCGTGAAAGATTTCGTTTTGAAATAACGTCTGCATTTTTCTTTCTCCTTTTTTTTATTTTGCTGTTGTTGTCGTCGTCGTCTTTTAGTATTCAGCTTGCAAATTTTTTTTTTCCTTACCGATATTTCGTACAGTTGCCGACGGCACTAACACATGCGTTAAGGAAAGATGTAATCAAAAATTCAATCGTCTTGTCGATTTTCTAAGCTTCGTCAAGCAAATGGTACAGTTGTGACACTTCCTTTTAAATCCACACATCTTAAATATCGAAATCTGCGCGTTTTCGTATACTTCCCTTGAGAACCTCTTCTCTTCTCTAAGAGCCTACTCTCAGAATCTACTGAATGAACTGGATTACTCGAAGAGGCGGACATTACTTACAATGGAAATCAAAACGGATATTTGACTGATTAACTATATTTCGCTAATAAACATTTTAACTAATTACTTTAGCATTGCAATATAAGAATTAAAGCCAGTGGTTTCACTAGGCACATCCGCGTGGAACGAATTCCAAAGCTAGCAGCATTGTTGAGACAAGAACTGTCAAACTTGTGGTAAAAATGCGGTGTTGTTCCAGTTACCTTCTTTTTTAACAAACCTTATTTTTATGCATTGAAGCTCAAAAACTACCGGGACACCAATGCATTTCTTCGTAAACTTTCACAACGCATATATCTCGAAACTGGTGTCTTCCTCAGAATTCTTTTTAAAGTGAGTATTACTTATGAAGTCACCGGCTGGAGTATGCGAAGTTACGTAAGCAGGCATTCCCACACAGCTAACTTGCCCTAACCAAGATGGCCGCGTTCCAGCTAGACTCTATAGTATCACTGTTAAGCCCGAGACACGAGTTCTCAAAGCTTGGATGGTGAGAGAAAGGTAAGGCAACAGGAACGGTGCCAGCAAGCATCCTAATTCCGATTCTAACCCGAGGTTACACCATTGTGGTTAGGTCAGACTAGGTCTGTGGGAAAAGCCTGCTTACGGAATTTCACATATCCATCATTAATTATGGGGTTTTACGTACCAGAAACCACGATCTGATTATGAGGCCCGCCGTAGTGGGTTTCCTTAACGTGCACCTAAATCTAAGCACCCGGGTGTTACTGCATTTCGCCCCCATCGAAATGCGGCCGCCGTGGCCGGGATTTGATCCCGCGACTTGGCGCTTGGCAGCGCAACACTAAAGCCGCTAAGCAACCACGGCGGGTGTATCCCCTATATGTGCCGTAAGGTAATTTAATTAGTTCAAAGTTAGGTAGCGAAATCGAGTTAATTAGTCGAAAATTTATTGATTCATCCTGCAGATAATGTCCACCTCTGTGATTAATCTGTCTAAAAAAGTAGAATAGTACTACGTGCCATGGGTGATTAAAAAAAAATCTGTTAAGAATAAAAAAAAATAAGGAATAAGAAGGCACTCGTATATAGCAAATTTTTCAGGATATCGACGCCTCCTATTCCCTTGGCACAAAAATTCCTTTCACAAAAAAAATAAAAATGAAGTAATTTTTACCCGATTACACTGTCGAACACCATTAATAAACTTTTATCGTCACAGGGCTGGTCTGGCTTCCCTCTGTGCCCATTCTGTGCAGTAGGTGAAACGATCGATCATTTTTTCCTTATTCTGCCGCCGTTCTTCCGCTTTAAGGAAAAACATTTTAGGACCAACGTTCAAGCAACTTGGTTTAAATTTTTCCATTTTAATTATCCTTTATCTAGGAGCCTCCTCTCTAGGAAACTACTGCAGGGATGTCTGCTCAGCCGTGGAGGAGTTCATGGTTGTTTTAAGACGGTTCGCTTAAGTTCTTCATACATTATTTTTATTCCTTTCCACATTACACGCTTACCAGTTTTTGTAATACCAACCTCTTCCTAATACCATCAAAATATTGGCCAATCCCCCGTAATGGGTACACGCCATCGAAGAAGGATATCCGATCTTATCCTATCATATATCTATCGGTACTACCCCTACATATGTGGCGCTTGCAGGCTCTGTTCCCTACGTAATCAATCAGTGAAGCAGCAGACGGTACCTAAATATTCTCAGAGTCTCAACTACACGCCTTCAAGAGCATAATTCCTTTATTTTCTGTGCCTTTTTACCCTAGTACGGGCGCCTCTGTTCGGTCGGCTCCGTGCCGAGTGAGATGGGCCGGTCCCAGAAATAGCGCGACAATAAACTGGACTGATCCCGGAGCCTGGCGTAGTAGCAAGCGGACCGATCCCGGAAGCAGTATAATATCAGAGGTCGTGTGGATCACGTGGGTCACGTGATACCCCTTCCACGTCTCGCTGGTTTGCCGGGTGGGCACGTAATGGTTACACTGCAAAAATGTGTTACAGAAGGTGAACGGTCTCATAGCATTCAATTGACCAGGGCTTCATGAAAGATTCACGTCACGTAGATTAAGAATTGGCAGTGGCTTAGTTAGGCTATGCCAGGATATACGTAGCGAAAGTTAAGGCATAGCATGGTTAGCATTGGTTAATCTTGATTGCAAGTCCAGGTTAGCCTGGTTGACTAGCTATGTTGCGGCGTTTAGCCAGTCGTTCGGCGCGCTGTTCGTCTGTTTCCTAGGCGATTCGTTTCCTCTTCATCTCGTTCCGATGTCGATTCCAGGCCTCCTCCTGCTTATCAGAATTGTCGCCGTCCATACTGCCGCCTCAACTGTGGTTGCGGCGCACGCGAGCTCTTTTTTTCAATCCTCCGACATGTTATCAGGCATGCGACGCAGCTGGCGTAGCGAGCGGAGGCGAACGCAACGACGAGGAACGTGGTGTGACGTCATACCAAACGGCAACGGCGGAAAGGCGCGGCCCTGCGCAGCAGCGGAACACCTGTGGCTCGGTGCTACTATTGGCGCATGCGCAGTAGTAACTAGGGAGCGAGAGAGAGAGAGAGAAATATCCGCGGCGAGGCGCGCGTTGTGACCTCATGTGCCTCCTCGGAGCACCGCCACGGCGAAATCGTGATTTCGCGGCCAGTAAAGCTTTTGCTTTAAAAATGGTTGGTGTTGTTCCCTCCTTGAATACATGGCACGTACCCACGAGGAGAGATTGTCCAAAGTTCGCAATGGAAACATAACAAAATTTCTGCCTTCCCGATGACTTAATGGTCTGTATTACCAAGATTTAAATAACGATTATTATAAATAGCAGGGAAAATTTTAAGTTTGTTCGTGTCAATTTTTTAGGAAGCCGCTCGAGTATAAAAAATGCAAATCGCATGTTACTAATGAGGTTCATGATGAGGTTAATAATGTGGAAAAAGGCTTTTAACAGCCTCCCTTATAGCAACAATATATTCACGTACAATTTGGCATACTTCCTTTGGAGCACTACCAAGGGATCTCGCAACAAAAGATAAGATTTAGGCAATGAAAGAGGAAGGTCAACATACGTGATAGGGGTTGTTCTAAGTGCGTCTTTCTTTCGGAATTATATATTCGGCAGAAGATGAGGAAATATTCCAGTGATTTCACATCTCCACATGACGCACAAAGGTTCGATGGCTCCGCACCCACACCTACTCTCGTAAAGATTTAATTGCGGCATTCGACACCGTAGAAGGGCAATCTATACTTCGCATCGTCAGTGAGCTATACGCGACCACATATTCCAAGGGAACGGTAAATGTCGGTGACACGGTGCAGGAAGGAGGGGCTCAGCCCCTCCTCCCTTGTCACAGCCAGTAGGGTATGGTTCCGTATAAAGAATGTGCGCTGTATCTGCATTATTTTTTTTCAGCTGTGAACTTATAATAAATGCGAACTATGCCAATGACAAGTTCTCTTAAAGCTTTTGATGATTTAACTGCTGTCGCGGTTAAAAAACAAACACGCAGAAGCACGAAGACGTTCCTGCTGAAGCAAGCGCTATACATGGCAAACAACAGCTCCCTATAGGGAAGAACCGCTATGCGGCCACGCACAGCGTGCGTCGTGTGCTTGCCAACTCACGCGCCGCTGAGACCATTAAAACTATATAGATCGCCGTACACACATGCAGTGGTCGCGCGTCGCAATGCGGTGAAACGCCAACAGCTTTGCGCGCTCGCCCTCCCGTTTTTGTCCATACACGCAGCGTCGCGGATCGGTACAATTGAATTAAAACGGTTTCCGGGATTTTTACGCGTCAAAACCACAATTTGATTATGAGGCGTACGGCCGTACTGCAGGTCAATAATTAATTTTTTTTCACCTCCTCTCTGAGTCCTTTAACGTGCGCTTAAAACCAAGTGCACGAACCGTTTTGCATTTCGTCTTCGCCCCCCCCCCCCTCCCCGGCGGAAATGCGCGGTCGCGGGGTCGAACCCGCGACTTGGAGCACGATAGCGCAACGCCATAGCCACGGGACTGTACCGCAGCGGGTGTGACTCGGCGAAGCAGTGCGTCTTTCTTTCTCTAACCATGCAACGAATCACGACGAAAACCTTTATATACGGCCTTCACCCGACCGAACGTGGGCATTGCGAGTTTGCCTCCAGTTTGCAACAAACATGTTAAGGCACATATTCATCGTGCGCGCATGCGTGCAGGCGCGTAAAACTACGTTTCTCTGATTTGTCAAAAGCATTTTCTTTGTATACTCCCTCCCATCCTCTCTACAGAAAGCAATTAAGTTTCTCTCTTTCTCTCTCTATCTCAGTTTATCCATTTTCGTGAGCACGTTGTTGTAGCATGTATGCGTTCTGGAGCGCAAATTCCCGTCCGCCATTACGGTGCCGTGACAGTTTAGCAAGAGTGTGTTGAAGCTAGTGGCGTCGATATATATGACAGAAAACATAACAGAGCTTGCATACCATCGGGTCCCGTAAACAGAGAGTGTATAGTTCTGCTATAGTCCTAAAGTAAAATGCTACCTGAGCTGTGCGGGAACCGCCGGGCGGCAACTATAGCAGGACAAGCTTTACTATGCGCAATCCAATCGTGAGATACCAATTCGAAAGCGTTTATTACTCCGCATACAGTTCGTAACGCAAATGCAACTCAAGTCAATCACTCCGTTTGTGGAAGTAGCGTCTGTCTAGAAAATCACTCGTAGGCTCAGAACACCCGATCGTTGGTAGCAGCGCGGGGGACACACACAAATCTTGTTATACCGAACCAAAAGGCGGCAGCAGAATGCACGACTCCAACGAATAATTCAAAGCAACAATGGGCGTTTCATCGCCTGCAATGTGCCTAGTTTTGTCCTCAGTCACAAGAAAGGCCCATGAACGCAGAGACACGGTGCCAACTTCTAACAAGCAGCTATTTAGTCTCATCTTTCTAAAGTAACGATCCCCAAATAAATCGATCAGTCAATAAAATTATTTAAAAAATAAAACAGCACGTCCTCCACATAGCTAGGCCACGCGGAAGTGGTCACCAACGCAAGTGGTCAGAGCGCCTGAACAGCGATCCATCAATGTCTAGAGGAACTGTCGCAAATCGCCGAGTTATGTTACGATTTTCTTCAAGTCGAGAGACCATCCGGTTTTATGTGGCTATCAAGACAATTAACAAAAAGAAATTCTTTTTTTTTTGCCCTTTATAATCGTACAATGAGGCTTTGTAAATCGAAGTATAATCCCATATGAGCAGCCACATTGCTTGACTACCTCGTTTCAGTGACGGGTCACTGTTCGCAGATATATGAAAGGTATATATAGATTGGCTTTTCTGTATGCAAGTGCGCTGAGCCGCACAAAAGGGCATGCGATTTCTCGGGTTGACGCCCAGGTAGGGCTCGTGATCGAGGCCAGCTCGGAAGCATATATGTACGCAGACGCCCGTTAAACTCTGCGAGCACGTCTATTTCATCATGCGTGACAAATGGTTGGAACTGCGTGCTAACGAAACGAAACCTAACCTATAATGGCAGCAGCTAGGGAAAGAGCACCATGAGCCGCCACTGCAGATTTTCCGTCTCGACCCCTTAGCGATCGACGTAAGCCCTAATAAAGGAGACTGTAATCCGAGAGCCTTCAACAATTTATTGGAGTTTAGAAAGAAATTCGCCCGTCAAACCACAATATCAAAATTATGAAGATCGGCTGGTTTGCTTTTGTTGTTATTAAAAGTCAATAACCTTCCTCTTTTCTTAAGACAAAGTAGACAAATTTCAAACCGAAGACGTTAGTATTCGCGTGCTACCTACTATACAAATAAGATTGCTGTGAAAAACAGTCCTGAAGGCTATATAGGAATTCAAGAGAAGCGAACTTTTAGCTGAAGAATAAGTCGCCAGAGAAGCGATCCAGTGGACTTGATTCGATCACAAAACTAGGCGTTCGCCTGCGCACGCACCTAAAGATTAAAGAGGAATGCAGAGAGTCGCCCGGGTAAAAAAAGTTTTTCGCAAAAGAGAGAAAAAGGCTCTCCAACGGGAAGAATGAAGATCTCGAGTATCATATATAGAGAGTTTTGTTATTGCTCGCCATCTGAGGTTCTGAGCTTTAACGTCATTGCCGAAGATAGGGAATAAATAGGGAAAAGCAAACACGATCCTCCCATATCGCGTCGCGAAGAGGTTTGTTCGTCAAGTACTGCGGCAAGGTGTGACTAAAAGACGTGTCATTCATTACAATCACAAGAATGACTGCGCCGTCTAGACATCTAAGCTTACGCCGGTTTGCCGTGATTAACGGTTAGGGATATCTTTCCCATAAGGCATTTTTTTTTGTTTAACACAGTAATTCAATTACGCGTAAGACTCGTACGGATAATAAGTGCTACAAGAAAAACGAGAAACCGATTACAGCGACCGCGCCTACTATGTGAGGTGCGAAATCCACAAACCCACGTGAATATGGCGGTTCCGCCTATTTCTTCCTCCAATATCAGCGTCCGCTCAAAGTGAAAATCTGTGCCGAAGAAAAACGGAGCTCCTCAGAGCGACCGAACGCCAGAGCGGCTGGTGGTGGAGCGATGTTTACAAATCTCCGTTGCTGCTCCCGAAGAAAACGGGAGCGCCGCGCTAATACGCGCACTGACGTTTGCAGCGCCTTCGGTTTGCCGAAATAGAAAACGAGTGTCGCTTGACGTTGCGGTTCCCAGAGCAACTGTGCGAGCTCACACCATGATGAATCACGCGAGAGAGCGGCCCGCGTCTTTCCGGTCACCAGGGCCCGCAAAAGAAACCCGGAACGCAAACGCGCTTCCCACGCGCGTGCTAGCAGATGCGACCGCTGAGCACTGCTGCTGCCGACGGGCGTACTTCGCCTTTAGGCCTAGGTGCACCGCGGTGCAGCCGCCCCCGCGACCGGGCAGTGAAAAAAGAAGAAGAAAAGGGAGCTCTTTTCGGCTTACCTTGCTCTCTGCCGGTATAGGGCAGGCGCGGCACAGATTCCAGAAGGTGTTAATCATGGGCCTGCCGTGTGCGACAACTTCGTACGCACACCAACACAAGCAAAGATGGAAAAGAAACCGCGCGGCGGTGAGCCCGGCCGATGCGCGGCGCGCGTTATCGACGACGTGCGGAGCTCTCTGCGGCGCCGGGCGGGAGAGACGGCGGAGCAAGCGGCGCTGGCGGTGTGTGCGTGTGTTTGCACGCAGAGCGCCGGTCGGGGGCTTGGCCTGCGCTGCTGACGGCTCCGGCTCCGGCTTCTTTCGGTGCGGCGGAAGTTGCGCGCAAGCGCGGCCTCCTCTCAGCCCTGCTTTCTCTCTCTCTCGCTTCTCCCTTTTGCGCCGCGAGAAGTATCTCCCTCGCTCAATCGCTTTTACGGACGGCAGCCGTCTCTGCTCCGGCTCGAAAGCCCCGGTTATAGCCTAAGACGAGCCACTGCGAGCAGTCTTATACACAGGCGACCGCTGCCGGTCAGTCCTGAGAACATGCTGCTTTGCAGACGTCCTCGTACTGTTCCCAGTATGAAAAAGATTATGAACTAAGTAAGCTTCCCTTATTATTTTTCTTACCGATTTCTGTGTCGCCTGTGCTTAAAGAAAGAAGAAATATTTGTGCAGAAGCTATCGACGATGGATATGTCAATGTAAGCGAATAGCCAAACGGGGTTTCTTTAGAGGTGTTCCCTTTATTAAAGGAATAGTGAATTTGACGACTTACACTCGTTGCAGTGGAGATATTTAGGTAGCGCTTGTTGTTTCGTTGCGCAATTCCGCGGAGAACAGAACCGTTACCAAACACATCTGTAGCAGTAGCATAGATGTACAGAGCTTGTGTCTCAAATACCACATGCACCGCCACTTGCTGGCGCGAGAGAATATGCCCTTTGTATCGGAGGTGTACGTCCAACCTCCTATCACCAGTCACCGGTCACGAAAACAGGCAAGAGAGCCAAAGAAGGCTGCTCGCTTTGTTACTGATTAAGTGTGCCAAATACCGGACGCTTGAAGTCGCATTAGCTGCGTCTCTTTCTTGGACATGTGGGACACATAAAATTGGAGTAAAAGGACCTGTTTCCAACGTACGACGCGTATAGATGTGTCAAAACGTCACCGTACAATGTAAGGACACAGCAAAAGATGGCCAGGAATGGCACTATTGAAACCCTCGCTGCCGTCTGCCTCAACCGCGAAGTTTAGAACTCGCAAGTACGAGGACTTGCCTCCGAGCCGTATGCTCGTGCAAGTGACAGGATTTTTCAGGCTGAGATGCGCTAGATGTCTATGCACTGTGAGTGAAGAGACAATCACACTCACAATACAGCGCGCTTTCTACAGGATTCATTTAAAGCCCTGCATCCTATTGTAGCTTCCTAAAACCCTTCTGATAAACTAAAGGTCCTCTGATATAGGTGATGAAATGACAAATGATAGTTTGAACGTTAAAAGCTAACAAAAAGCGCGCACAATGACGATGATGATTTATTGGCATCTCCATTGAAACGGGCGGTGGCAATTAGTCACCTAGCATGCTTGAGTTAACCAGGTATGCTATACATGCCTTTTATTCTAGTATTTTGTGTACATCGCCAAATAATGCGCGAAAAACCCGCCAGAAAATATTCGTGGAAGATGGCTTCTCCACAATAAGAGGCTTTCTGCGGAGAAACACGCTTCTGGTGATTGCGTTACACGCGGTCACACCATCATGACATTGGTACGTGCATCATTGGAGAGCCATAATGCGTCGGATTATTTTTAAATTATTCGTTTATTTATTTATTCATTTTCCTACGCAGCAATCCTTCATTGTCGGTGCCAAAGATGGTTTGCTGCACTTTATCCATATTACCAGCAGCTTTGGCAAGTTTTGTATACTTGGAAATCGTGAGAGACTGCCGCTGACGTCATTCACGTTCACAGTAGAGTTTCTCTAGATTACCGACCAACTCGGCGACGCTCACGGGGCGAAATTTTGGATAAGTGGGCCCACCATCGCGTTCTGTTGATCAACAATAGTTGGCCGCTCGAATGATAGAACATAATTTTAAGCTAATTGCACGGTGCCGTTCAGTTTTAACGCCATGCCACTTCAATAGTAACTGTTGTTTACTGATGCCTTGAGACATCACTGACTAGCGCGAAAGAAACATCGGACGACAGCTAGAAGCGCACAGTAGAATCGCAGAATTCTAGCGTTCTGGCCTGTGTGCTTCTCACTGTCGCCCGCTTTTTTTTTTTTTTTCACTTGCTAATGATGTCTCAAGTCTGTATTAAGCATGCATCAACTAGCCCAACTGTGCTGTCTAATTGTGTTATTGATGCCTGCCGAAGAAATGGCGCCTGTGTTCACGAACGAAACTGATTGAAAAAAAAAACAACACAACATTGCATTAAGGTTCCTGCCAAATGTTAACATTTGTTGTTAGGGTCAGGAGGCGTGCCGTTACGCAGGACTCTCGGAACCCATCATTAACAAATTTAAGTGATTACCAACACTTCTTATTCCCTTGGAGTAGAAATTTCTGTCGTACTCGAAAAAATTGAAGTCCTGCCTCACTAAAATCCGATGTCGAGTACCTGTCCTTAACTGTTATCTGCACAGATCTGGTCTGGTTCCCTTCCTCTTGTTACAGTACACTGTACTCTTGTGCTCAGTTTCTGATGATGATGACAATGAGACGATAGACAACTTTTATCTTGCCGCCGTTTCTAATCATTAAAAAAACATATTTTAGAAGGACCATTTCACTGCGTTGGATTTAATGCTGGCATATGCCGATATACTGTCTTTGGGAGCCTCCTCTCTAGGACATTGACACAGGGATGCCGGTGCAGCTGCCGAGAGGTTTATAACTGAATCGTGACAATTTCTGTTACATTCTTAAATATTTGTCTTGTTTCACTTTTCTTTTGATCTATTCGGAACTTCTCACTAGCGTTTTTTTTTAGGTTTGACTCATTATTCTGCTAACTCATCCGATTCTTTACCAAACCCCCACAGTGGGTATGAACCACTAATGAAGGAAATCAACCTACCACAAGTCTTTTGCAGCACTTCAAGTGACTAATCATTTGAGCGTACTGAAATTTCGACGAATCAATGGGTTGAGCGTTTCGGTCCGGCATGCTTGTCTTCCATAAACTATGTAGCCCGATTAGGAAAAACATAAAATGGCACGTCTTCTCCGTGGGGTGCAATCAAGTACCGGGTGGTATCTGATTCAAAATGGTCTTTCTCAAGAGTTCTTAGAAGCACATCCCAAAATAATGTTGCATCTTTACAAGCTATGAAGCAATGGGTATATCGCAAAGGCGACACTTCACGGCATATACAAGGATGCCTTTTTTTGTGCAACCAAGTTTTCACAGGTAGCGTTTCACTGCGTAATTCAAAGAAAAATGTTTTTGTACACGAGTACAAAGTCATCTTGCGGACTCGCTGGAGCACGTCATGCCTTGGCAGAATGGAGAATGTAGGAGTCCGGTACAGGATAGGCGGGAAAATAACTGATCTCAAATATTTATACAGTTGTTCTCTGGATACTGTGTGTTCAGTAAGGACATGTATTACTTAACAGAGAGAGAGAGAGAGAGAGAGAGACGAAGAGGGAAAGCTAGGGAGGTTAACCAAGGATGTGCCTGGTTGGCTATCCTACACTCTGGGAGGGGGAAAGGGAAGAACAGATAAGGTGAGAACAGAGAAATAAAGTCAGTCGCAGAGGAATCTGCATAGTGTCACAAGCGTTCATACAATCCAGTGTCCTTCAAGAAATGCAGAAGGGCTTTCGTGGCCTTTTGAATGCAAGAACGCATAGGCCATGGTCCAAGGATCTTTTCTTCCGAAACCGCTCTATTGTCTATCAGGTTGAGTTTCACTTGTAAAGTACGTCGTTGAGTGTCAAAGGATGGGCAGCGACACAGAAGGTGCCCTAGAGTCACATTGCACCTGCACAATTGCACGCTGCACTGTTGACCATTCCTATCAGGAATGAATAGGAATTTGTAAACGCGGCACCCAACCACATGTGACACAGTAAAATTGTTTCACGGCGGGAGAGTCCAGGTGGCAGGCGAAGTCGCAAGTTAGGGTTGAGGAGTGCAAGTGTGAGTTGGTGAAACCCGGTGAATTCCATCACAGAAGTGTGATGTGGCAAGCGATTGAAGTTGTCACGCAGCATCAGTTATTGAAAGTGGTACAGGAATCCACTTATGTCTGTGGTGAGCCAAACGCGCAGCTTCATGTGCACTGTCGTTACCGACAATTCCGCAATGGCTTGGCAACCATTGAAATAAAATGTTGTGGCCTCTCTCGAGCACATGATTATGTGCATGCCTTATTTCGTACACTAGCTGCTCTTGTAACCCATGACATAGGGCAAACTGCAGAGTTTGTAGGGCTGCTTTGGAATTGCAGAAAATGGCTCAACGATTTGGTGGCTACTGGAGCATGTACTTGAGTACACCTTGAAGAGCTGCAAGTTCTGCTGCTGTCGACGTAGCGTGCCAATATTTAAACTGCAAATATTTAAATCATGCAAACTGCATGAACTAGAAGAGTTTCTACAGGACTGGTACCACCCGTAAGGTGGAGAGAAGTAATTAAGGGATGTCTGCGAGGCTTTTCTTTCAAGCAACCTGCTTGGGTTTCCTTTGCAGCAATTGCTACGATTAGGTGGATGTCTCATTCTCCCTTAATTACTTCTCTCCACCTAGCGGGTTTCTGCAGAACCATTCGTTATCAGTCATCAGCGCACCTCTCGGAATATGCCATCATCAGTTTTGTCATATTTTTAGACTGCACTTCTGTTCAGGATAAGGCCACGAATGACTAGAGGCTGGAAATAGTCGTACCTGATAAGGAAAAGTGGCGGTAACTCGCCAAGGAAGAAGTCTTCAAAATGTACTTAATGACAAAAGTGGTCAGCACCTTTCCTTACCTGAAATGAGCAACATGTGGCAAAAAACACAAGCCCTACGAGAACCAAGGGTGGTAAAGAAGCAGTGTTTTATTGGTCACCAGCCTGTCCCCTGAAGTGTGTGTGTGTGTGGTTGCAGTGAAAAAAGGGTGTATCTACAGTGCATCCGTATGATACAGGGAACAAACACAAAGAACCATCGCCAACAAGATGATGCGAGGAGATATAACTTAGACGTATGCTTTTGTGTGTTTGGACAGCAAGTGCCTCACTAAGGGGTGAACAGAGAAAAACGAGGAGGGCCACCTACGGCAATCTAATGCACGTCCACTGAAAAGCATGAGGGAGACCATTACATTAGCGCATGCATCGTGTGATATTCTACAACTATGTACAGCAATACAGTAGCACGCAGGGTGGCCTGGACTGGCTTTTGGACATAAGGCAACCGAGCCTTTTAATTGTCTGGAACTCTAGTGCAAGTGTGAGATACTCTCACTCATGAGAGTAGTGAAGAAGCACAATTAAATCTCAATAAGAGCCAGCTTCAACAGCTAAGAGTTTTTAATCTATAAGCAAGCAACCACACAATTAAGCATGACACCCGCTACCACCTCATTCTTCTATTATTCCTGACAATAGGATCGGTGCCATTTTATGAAACAGCAGGATGGTGCATCGTCAACTTACTACATACAAAAAGGTGCCTTGTAATATGCTACACAGTATAATTCTTCATGTTAAATGAATATGCCCCAGCATTTAGCAGTGTTGTTCTACAATGTAAAGGTTATGCTGAATGTGTTTCTTTATTTACATGGCAGCAAAAGTCATGGGATGTTTACATAATTTGAAAGCTTGCAATGAAATTAAGGTCCTTCAGCTACCAAGCTGGGACATGGACTGGCTAGTCCTCAACTATTGCAAAAGCCTTGCCAACAACTATGCATGTGCAGCTGAGGACAGCATGAATGCTTGCATTACTAAACCTGCTGAAACTGCACGGGCACAACTTACCGTCTCTAACCTTTTTATCCTCAAGAAAAAATGCTGAGCCACACTGGGATATGAAACTGAAAAAATATTTTGCCCACTTTTTAAAAGAAAGAAAATGGTGGGGTAGGGTCTCTTACAATGTTAGCATGTTTCGTAGCTCCACAAGCGATGCCAATTCATTCATTAGGACTCGGCAAAGACACTGGTTTGAGTGCAACGATGCTAACTGCACACAAAAGTGCAGAATGAATCCAAGCCAGAGCAATTCCAATTGCCGCAATTGCTAACCCTCCAGCATTGCAAGCTATTTTGTTCATTCCACACAATCTTTCCAAGGCCCCCCTGACAAGACAAAACTTCCAAAGCCAAGTGTCTCCAAAGAAGCAATTGTCCAATGCTTCCAAGTGGCATTATAGAATAGTCGAGTACAGGCCACCCCGTGCCTTCAGCCTATATACAGAAGAAAATTAGTCGCTGCTGCCTCCTCGCTCTCCATTATGGAGGTTCACATCACCCCACCTCAGCTCAATGGTCCACAACCACAAATAAAGACGAGACAATAATTCAAACAGCGCAAGCAACTCAACACATTAGCAATGCACAAATGATGCAGAGGTGAATCATCAGGCCCTATTACATGTCAGCAGTATTTCTACTGAAACCCCCTCTTCCATACAGAAATTTGTGTCTTTGGCAAGCTCTGAAAATGTTTGCCAAATATGTATATACAACTTTTGTGAATCCGTCTGTTTTTTTTTCTTTTTGTCATGGAATGGTATGCTTACACAAAAATGTAAAAAAGCAGAACCATGTGTGCAAAATTCATAGAACTCTTATGTGTAAACAAAAGCTAAAAAAAAAGTGCCAGCGCACTCTTAAGGTAAAAACTCTACAGCGGTGTGCCTCTTGCACTAAGAGATGAGTGTGCACAGCTTTTTCTCAAGTGTACCATTTCTTGCAACTAAAAGCTTCCACATTCTTGAAGATGGTATGCCTTGCAGTAACCAACAGTAAGAGAGAAAAAAAGCATAAATAAATAAGAATTAAAGTAACAATGATATTGTAACATCACTTATAGACTTCTTTCATGCATACCACTTCTTGTAACAGAACATGCCCACTGCCATTAACCCCTTACGTGCCATGGACAAGCAGAGTTCGTCTGCCCAGATCTAGTAAAAACGGCCAAAGCCGAGTGCAGCCATAGTCTCCTAGACAACTTCTGTGCCTGCCAGATGATCGACGAACCAATGGGAAGCGGCCATCATTGTAACTATGGCAGTGGTGTCAATTACGTGGGCTGGTCTCAAGCACACTTTTACGTTTTTGGTGCTCGCTGCTGACAAAAGAAAGCATGTCCATCAATAAAAGAGCAGCGGCATACTTCTGCTTGCGGAATTATTAGCGAAGCAATAAAAAGCAGTCGCTGTTGGAACTTCTGCTGGGGGGCACCCCTTACATTGGTGTCTCCAGCTAGGCCACTCCACTCGGGCGACTATTTGAACCATAGAGTTTCTCACTATAACACCTAGAGGGAAATCTGGCACCACCATCTATGGGAGTTTCCTAAGGGGCGCTGTGCCGTCATGGGAATGACGGTATATGTGTCTGCGAGGCTTGTGTTGGTTGGTGTTGTAAGAGGCTTCGTCTAAACGTGGATATGGCTACACAAATAATGCGTCCTTAAAGTAAAATCTTCATGAAACGTTCTCATCCCCGCATATTACACCTTCCAGTGAAGTTTACTCACCTACAACACACAACCAAGCGAAGAAACGCAAGAACAGACGACAAACTCTTCCAAAGTGAGCGTGAATCTTGTCTGTCCTCCAACTTTAGCGGCCCGTTGATAACTTCTACGTTTCATATAATTGTACATGCAATAAGTTCGCATAACTAAACAAGTTGTTTTTGTGTAACATTAAGGGCTAAAACAGCTTTTTACGTGCTGTTTCAGTAGAAAATGAGTCATTGCGACAGACTGAACAGTGCTTGACAGTCACGTCTTCAGGTGTCCTGGCTCTCTGAGAACGATGCCAGCCCGGAGTCGCAATATACCGGCATTCCCAGGCATACCATAGCGCAGCAACGCCAGGTTTCCCTCTAGGTAACATAGCGAGAAACTTAATGATTTGAACCGCCCGCAGCCGCCACTCAAAACCATTATTGTGTGAAGAATGCAAACAACTTTGGTCGTCTGCTGCCACTGCTCTACGGCAACGCTGTAGTGTGGGTTGTCGCTACCCTCAAAATGCGGACTCTCACCCTACGTAAATGGCGCTTCCATAGACGATGGCCCATTTGTGGTCATCCCGCAGGAATAGAAGTTATTTAGGAGGCTATGGCGCGGCTCACTGACTATATTTCTATTTTCTTGCAATTTTCGTTTTTATTGCAAAACATACTTACTTACTCTGATTTTCTTGTATAGTGGTGTTACGCTGTTAAGCTTCAATTTTCCAATAAATGGTTGAGATTTTGAACACAGAAGCGCTTTAAGTATTGTTTACATTGGCTTTTCGTAAAGGATTTCACAGTAAGAAAAATGGCTGTTTTGGGGAACAATTTAGATTAAAAGCGTGGCATGAAAGGGATTAAAGTGGCAAGTCCTTATATGCTACAGAGTCCAAGAGCCCACACATGCATACACAAACTCACGGAAAAAAGAAGCATTGACGCTGTAATGTCATATACAACACCAGCATTAAAAAATCTCAAGCCAGCACATTTGTATACCACGGCAAACAAGACTAAATCCGGCTTGCAACATGTAACATGTATTTAACAGATTCACATAAAAAAAAAAGGAAGAAAGAAAGAGAGGTCATTAGCTCTTTCATGGCAGAATTCCAATTACCAGCAAATCAAATGAGGCATAAATGACAACAGCTTCAGGCGAAAACATGAAAAAGCTTAAAAAACAAAGCCAGATTAGACTACACTAATCAGTCTTTCTCGCGAGTCTGAGTTCCCATGTCGGTGGAAAACAATGCTGTGCGATTTCATCACAACGGTACTGTTTTACTTTTGCACTCAAGGGGGGGAGGGGGGGGGGCATTCGGGGGGGCATGTAGCAAACGTTAGTGCAGTCAATCACCAAAAAAACAGCACGGCAGCATACCACAGTGCTTCAGCCATGCGCGTTTGCTTCCGACCAGTTCAAGCACATGCACCACTCATTATGAGGTATGTTCTCTCTATGAAGAAGCATGCATGTCTCATGCAAATAACTTCACTCAGGTGTTCTGCCCCGAAAAAAAGAAAAGAAGGCAAATTATAAGAGCAAGCAGCAGCAGCAGTAGCAACAACTCAGTCTCATGTCTGTGTACTTCCTGGAAGCACAAGGAGTGGGTGAAGTGGCGTGCAGATTCGTGCACAATCCAAACAGAGACTGAAGCACAAGCTTGAAAATGCCGCTGTAGTAGTAAGTACAGACTATGGTCTGTTTCGATGCAACGTGAAGCGCAATAGCCTTTCATGTTAAACAGCAGTGAATTTCACAGTCCATGCAGGTAGACATGTGGCATTCTGTTCACGAACTATAATGCTATGAAACTTTGCAAACACAGGAATTATTTGTGGCATGCCCCTAGTTCTGAACTGTAAAAAAAAGTACATACACAATAATAATAAATAAGCTTTCTTAATTAACGCAAAGTGTGGTCAGTCCATGCACTTCTCGAGATGCTGTCTTGTTTGCTTATACTTAAATAATAACAATATGGGGGGGAAAAAGAACATGCCTACGCAGTTGAGCTCAAGCTCAGAGGTATGCCAGAGTAAACTTCCTGACCACTGAATGTATGCATAAAATAAATTAAAATGGGAGATAAATGATTTTCATTCGTGTTAACAGTGGTTCACTCACACAGCATGTGCCCACCCTTTTCAAAACATGTCAAGTGGTGAAATAAAGAAGAATGCTCACCAGCATTTACCACCTGCCTGAAGACACGTCAAACTTAAGCACTGCCGCAACACAAAAAAAGAAAGCTTCAAATAAGCACAAGAACATATATACTGACCCACAAACAAATATGACCAGAAAAGTGGGGAAAAAGGCGTACAGAGATTTGTGCTACCAGCAGTTTTGTGACATGATTCAAGCACAAGGCAATAAAGGGTAGCTTGATCTTGAAGCCTGGCTTACTATGACACACAAGAAAAAAATAAACCCTTACACAAGGACACAACACAAACAGAAGAGAGCCTTCAATTCTACATTAGCAGCAAAGGTGTTTTACACGCAACTGACAATCAGGATGTCATCCAAGCGTCCACAACAGCAGTTCATGAACACCTTGCCACATGCTTCACAGTTGTTTTCAGTCACACCTGGATGTCGCGAGCGGGATGACGACGATGCACGAAGCCTCCATGGGGTAGGTCAATGCACATTTGGAGCAGAGGTGCTCCTCACCGCAGCATTTCTAATGAGTCCAGTGATACCGGATGACAATGCATGTGCTTAGCTCACTCACTGCTTCCAAAGAAGAGCCGCACCACATAGCTTCCACCACAAGGGGAACATTTATATTCTGTTCTTTTGTTGCCAGAGCTGGGGCAACAGCCAAGCTTAGCCCAACTGCAATGGACACGGTTCAGCATGGCCCGCAGTGCGAGCTGGTGCCCAACACGACAACCTGAGACCACCAAACTGCAAGAGCACACCATCACCAGGAAATGTCTCACCGAAGGTCCAATGTCCTGACAACCTTGGAACTGTCCTCAGCCCTCAAAGGTTGGTGGCAATCGTACGGGGGAGGCGTCGGTGATTCGTGCAGGGGCTCTTCGTCCATGAGTGGTGTACCCGGGTCGTCGTATTCGTCGAACGTCGCCTGCTCTGGCTCAGTTGCCGCTGCAGGGACCGGAGGCGGATGCACAACCTGTTGGCAGTAGGTTGGCACGCCAATCTGCGGCGGAACTGGGTAGGTAGGCGCCACGGAGAATGCAACAGGGGCACCACTGGGCATGGCCAGGTAGTTCAAGGTGGCTGCATCATAGTGTGGCGGCGGGTGGGCCATGGACGGCAGGTAGGCGGCGGGGACTTCTCTGAAGGGTCCCACAATTGTAGGATGCGGCACAACCGCAGGAGCTAACAACTGGGGGGTGACTGGGGCCATGGTTGATGGTACCATGACTGGAGCCGCGATGGGCGGCAGTGATGGGCTCAGCAAAGATGCTGGCGGCTTGGGCATGTCTCTGAACATGGGGCTCGATGTAGGCCCCAAATGCCTAGAGAAATCTTCGTAGCGGCCGATGGGGGCAGCTGATGGTGACAGTGACAACGAAGGGGGAGCTGTTCTCAAATGGGCCATTGGCATATGTGGTGCCATTGTGGTCCGCGCAATAGAAGATGGGAGCGAGGTTGGTTGCATGGGCCTGGGAAGAGGTGGTGTGGCGGAACGATGGCATGACAGTGCAGATCTCGACATGCAAGAGGATGATGGTCGAGAAGGAGGCAGGGGAGCTGACGTTACTACCATGGGTCTGTGTGCACTGGATGACGTGAGCAAGCTTGACACAGGCCGTGTGGCAAGAGACGTGGAGATGGCTTTACTGGCTGGTATTGAAGAGACTGCAGGTGACGATGTCTTGGGTGTTGTAGTGGCTGTTGTGATAGGAAGCAGAAGTTCTAGAGGCGAGATGGCAGATGATGTAACCATTGAACTGCTTTTTGGGGCTGAATGAATGACCGTAGAAACTGTGGAACCAAACCTGGAGAAAGACGGAGATGTAAGGGAGCCAATTTTAGGCATCACATGCTGTGCAACAGTGGCCAGGCTGGAACTGATTTTCGATGCTGAATGTACAGAGGCAGCAGATGGACTGTTGCCCTTCGTGGCTGATGAGACTACTGCTGCCATGTTGAACGAACTACTTTTGGAAGTTGGGAGGGCTGATGCGCTGACATGGCTGCTTTTTGGGCTGTGAAGAGAAGCTCCCGCTGACAAATTGCTTCTTGGAGTCAATGTCATGGATGATGAGGAACTATTTCTGTGTGTGAGTGAGGTTGATGTAGTGGTTATACAGGTGCCTCTGGGGGAAGATGATGCTACCACGGAGACAATCGTATCAGCTTTGGACGTTGAAGCTGTGGTGTTAGCAGCCAGTGAGCTGTTACCTGTGGGAGTCGTAGCACTGATGGTGGAACTTATCTTTGATGCTGATGCCAATTTTGAAGGTGCCATGGTCATTACAGAACTGCACCTTGGATTTGACACAGTATTGTTCTTAGTCGAAACTAGACTGCCCGTGATGGTGCTTGACTTTGAAGAAACAGCAGTGGCTGCTGCAGAGCTGCTCTTGGAAGAGGCAACATTGCCTCCTGTGGACAAACCTTTTATAGAGGCAGCACCTGCCACAGAATTGCTTTTCAGAGGCAGAGCAGCAGCTGCTGTTAAGGAATTGTTTTTTGCAGAAACTGTACTTGTAGTTGTGGAACTGCTTTTGGAAATGATGGCAGAAGTCACCACAGAAGAGGTCTTTAAAGCAGCTGCTGCTGATGATGAATTAACCTTGGGTGCAACTTCTACGGGCATAACACAAATGGTTTTGTCATTCAACATTATGTCTGTAGGTACCGTAGAATCATTTTTCATAGATGGAGCAACAGTAGGTACAGCAGGGGAACTTTTAGCAGAAGGAAGAGCCACTGTAACAGAAGAATTGCCAGTTTTGGACGATGCGACAACAGGACTTGTCTTGGGCGCCGACAGGCTAGCAGTTGTCACCAAGGGAGTACCTGAAGAGGAGGCACTCGCGCTGAATGTTTCGGCTGCCCGCACATATGTGGGCACTGAAGTTGCCGGTGTCTCAGAGGTTGATGCACCAGGTGGCTCACATGATATCGATGGCGGCGGCAGTGCCTGACTGTTCTCACCAGCACCAACGGACGCATCATTCTCTGCAGGCTCTACTTTTATTCGACCATCAAGGTTGGCTGACAAAACCAATGGCTTCTCAGGTGTTGCTTCCACTTTGACCTCCTGCTGCTCTTTTGTGGCAGCCGTCTTCACGGACTGCTGCTTAGGTCCATGCACTGCAGATGAATGGACCTTCTGCAGATGCTGTGCTTTGGATTCAGAGGAGGAGGACTTGCAATCAAGCTCCTTAGCCTTCTCCTTTTTCTCCTTGGGTGCCTTGTGCTTGTCCCCACTGTGCTTCTTTTGCGTTGACGACGACGAATGCACCGGTGCCGCAAGTTCCTCTGGTTTTCTTTCGCCCGAGAGCGCCTTTCCTGGCTCCAGCTTAATCTTTTTGACTGATGGTTCCTTGGATGGCTTTGAGTCGGCTTCCCGCTTGCGAGGCTTTGAGTCCTCGGCTTTGACCTCTTTCTTGACGGTCACAGCTTCAGGACTCTGAGCAGCAGTGGGTGGAGGCGTGCTCTCCTCGGGATAGTACTGGCACAGACGCACATGCCAGGCCACGCTGGCCACGGCTGTCACCGTGCGGAACTGGTGCACAATGTTGCGCGGCAGAAAGTAGATGTCATTGTCGCATAATGAGATGCGGGAATACCGGATCCCTTCTCTGCGTAGCTGGTTCAACTTGGCGTCTTCAACCCATTGTACGCACTGCATTAAAGCAAATGAGAGTGAGTACAGTCCTTTTGTTCTTTGCAAAACCTGCAGCTGTCCTTAACTATTCTTTGATAACTGTAATAATTAATAAAAACACCAAAATTAGCTGCATGCTAGGCCATGAGAACACCAAATTACAGCAAAGCCTCAGAACGAAACTGCTTTGTTCAAAGGTACATCAATATTTGCTTTTTTTTTAAATCGCATCATTTGCCATTTAGCAGTAGAAGAATCCCGCTTAGCATGGAAGACAAAATGGTGAGACGCTGTACACTTCAGTTTTATATGTATGGTAATTTGCCATTACTACGAAGGAGTACCAGATTAAGGCAGGCTACCAAAAGAAAAACACCCAGAAAAAGACACACCTCCCCAACACAAAGGGGGCAAAAGCATCAGCGGCAAATAACCACAGACGTGAGCATATTCAAAAGTGGTGGCATAACGCAACTAGAGAGTTCCAATGACTTCTCACCTGTGAAACGGGCGGCTCGTGAAGGTCTAACTGGAGCTTTTCCACCAGCTGGTTGAAGTCTCCAGCATGGAATGCAACTACATCTTTGGTGATGCGGTTGGTTTCACCCCTGTTATAAAAATAAAATAAAAAACGTTTAGCATTAAGTTGTGCTTTTGTTCTCATCCCATAGAATACAGTTTTCGTTCCAACACCCACTTCAACATAACATCCGTCACTACCACTTAATTTTACCCACTCATTTCATGACCCAGTCTTTTATTCTAAAAAGAATGCGCGCGCGAGAGAGAGAGCGAGAATGAGGGGGAAGAGAGCCTCAAAATGCTTTCCTGGGACGGACACCACACCTGCATTCTTAGAATGGTCAGCCAGTTTCTGAAATACTTTCAATTTGTCTGGCAAAATGGTGAACACAACATCCAAGTGGAGTAGCTGGCCAGTGGCCTAACCAACCAAAGTGAGCTGAAAGTAACGTACCCCGAAAGCAATTCATTGAGAAAATGGCCTCCAACTAATTATGCGAGGTCTACCCTGCCCAAGACAATAAAAAGTAGCCTAGAAGCTTTTCTTGAACTTCTTTCTCCCACACACTCCTTTTCGAATTAGCTTGTGTCAAGCCAGTCAAGTGCAGTTCGCAACCATGAAAGGCCCAACATCACTCACCCTGTGTTGCAACGGACGGCTTTGAGAACACCCACAGCAGCAGTGGTGAGTCTCTCAAAGCCCTGTCCCACATGGTCCGCATGACACTTTGTGCGATCCTCAAAGAGCATCTCGCGCGGCTCCGAGGCGCGAGGCAAGTACTGCAACTTGCGCAGCTCATCCCTGCGCCTTGCTCCTGCCCCTGACACGCTGTTACGTTTGTTTGGCGATCGTATCACGTCAGCTGTGGGGACCAGCTGCTCACCAGGTCGCACCCACAGGATGGGACCGTCATTGCTCTCCTGCGCAACAGGAGCAACGGGGATGGTTAGCTTGAAACCAGCAACCTCAAGTGCTCTACTACTTACTGGCAAAATTCACTAAGACAGTGCCTGCGCATATAACTTGCACCAACATGTTGCTTCAACCATCAATATGCCCTTTTCATAGATAGTTCAAGTGTGCTTCTCCACAGTGAACTCCTTGCCACCTAACGGAGACTCAGGCAGACAGTCTGTTAAGCACCAAGCCACGGGTTCAATGCTCATCCATGGCAACCACATTTATATGGGTGTGAAATGCAAGTATGCTCAAGTGGTCTCGAATTTACACAAATAACGAACAACCCCCAGATGGCCGAATTAATCCAGAGTTCTCCACTATGGCATCTATCATAGCCCCAGTATTGCTTAGGAACAGTAAACCCCATTAAAGAATGAACATTGGTTGATTTCTACTTAAGGTTGCTATTCAAGGATTTCCAGGTTGCCATTCAAGTGAAGATGAAGTGGGTGATATGCATGTACCAGTTCTCTGCTGTGTGTATGATCTAATATCATGAGCCATGTACACTTTCCACAGCATAAAACACTCTGCCTGCACTACAAAATTGCTAGTTTAAAGATTGGCTGAATTGTCATTGGCTTGGTTAACTGTGTTACATAAAGCTGGCTTGACAATTAGGGAACTAGTTTATCATATCCTTTCGAGGAAAAACATTAAGAAGAAAATGGATGTATAACCTTAGCAAATACTAGCTGCATAAGCACTGCTCAGGTCCTTATAAAACCAACCCAACTTCATTGCAAAGCAAAGCTCCTGAAGCAATATTGCTTGACGTGTCTAAATATTGATGCTTTTGACTGCTGCTCTCTGATAAGCGCAGTGGGTCATTTTGTTTTAATTTTCCACTGACATTGAATGCAACCTTTCTGCCAGGCCTAGTTTCATAACACAGCTCCCTTATGAAAGTACAAGTTTCCTTATTATCTCATTACCTTATTGTCTTAGCACTGTTAAAAAGACATCTTTGATATGAACAGTCTTTATGCACTAGAATCCCTTTATGCAAGCAAAGTTTGTTGACACACATTACTCGGTTCATTGATTTCATGGCTTATACAATGCATCTTGATTACATAGGACTCAAATTCTTCAGTTATTCTTATAAGTTAATCTTTTTGGGTAGTATTTTGTTCATTAAGGATGCATTTGCTTGCCAAAAGCAGCATTACACTGCTTCACTCCATCTGACAAGGTCCTGGTATCACTCACAGAGGCTTGCACAAGATAATGTAAGCTTAGCGAATTTGATCCAGCAGTTGTACTCCAACTACTCCGCCACCATTACATACCAATCCTTGGTGCAACATGGTCTGCTTTAAGGTAAGCCAACAACAAAATAAACAGCCCTTTTTAGTATGCCAGAAGTAGCAAGATAAACATTTTTTTAAACTGTTGTTGTGATCAGCATGGACATAGTAATGTTTACATTCCCTCTTCGGCTTCCAGCGACAGGTTTAAGATTTGTTTTTTGACCAGGAAATACTCATTATCGTAAGCAAAAACATACCTACAGAAAAGGTGCGCATTAACTCTTTCATTACCATGCCTGTTCAAATCAATCACTGGTGATCAATGCTTTAGATCACTGATCTCGACATGTTGGAGCCATTTCTTATCCACTTAAGGCCATCCAGAAGTTAGTACAGGCACTGAACTATCAGAATCAGTTTAAATTTTCGCCCTTCGGCGATGTTGTGATTTTTTATGAACCTTTCTTGCAACTAATGTGCATATGCTGTGGTGAAAAGAGGCGTGACTGTCACCTTATGCCGCGCTCGAGAAAAAAGCATTCACTCACGATTACGCTGCACTAGCATCAAAATTTTGTAATCAAATGACTCCCAGCAAGTCAAGCATTAAATTAGATCACCAGCTTTGCCATCCGACAGTGCTGAGCGGTGATAATTAACTGAAAATGACGCCAGTTGTTCACTAGTGAGCTTTGGTTTGGAGTCCGAGTCGTTTTATTCTGCCAAAGTGCATTTCTGAAGATCTGCCGCATTTCCAACATGGGGACCTGGCATTTTCAACCAGTTTACAAGAGTTTCGCTTTCGCTTCTCTCGTAAATTCCAGACAAGGGGCGCTACTGGTGTCACTGTACAGTTATTGAAAGTCGCTCCTATGGCGGCGGCGTCCCGCGCGGCTGCGTTGGGAGAAAAGCCACGTGCTCGAAACTATGCTGCACCAGCGCTTCCATTTAGTGACGACGACTGGAGTTATGATTCTGAAGATGACAGCAAAGCAGATTCGAGGTCTCACGGTGACAATGTTTTGAGCCAGCATGGGACATCCGCAGCTATTCACTGGCGAGCTTCCTTTAAGGCCTTGAGTGGTCTCCTTCCTCGTGCGCGCTTATCTGCCAATCTTTTTTGCATAACCTGAGAGCTCCACTGATTATCTTCAGTGTGCATACTTCACTTGGTTATGATGTGCTGCCATGGGCAGCAAACAAACTTCCGTTCATGCCAAGAAGGCAGCCCGTAGCAAATCTTGGCCCAGCACTACGGATCAGTGCAAGACAGTTTACAACACCGTGGGATTCCTTTCTACTCTTCCTCTCTACAGTGGTGATGAAGACATTCTGCAAAACTGCAAACAGATATGCTTGGATTCTTAATCTTGTAGTTGCCCAGCTACGCTGAGAGCGTTTCGTCCTAGAAGAGGTGTATGACTCCAAACGAACTGGTGAAGTATGTTCGTTGGAGTTCTCATCCATACCTGCCAACCTGGCGAGATAAAAAATCGGGAGACTTTTTATTCGCGCCAACGGCGGGGGGTTTCGTTCAAACTTTCAGGCAGTGTTCGATTAGTACTTTTGCAGGACCTTACAGCAACAGACTTTGCTCACTTCAAAAATTTGTCGGAGTAGCTTTGCTCAAAACATAGTCCAGACTGACGGCTCTTCACTAGCAGCAGCAGTTGGAGGGTTGTATTGCACATTGATGAGCGGAACTCGGTCATAGTTTTTCGCGCCGTGCTAAATATCCTCTCACACTCTGCGTTGCTATGCAGTATCACGAGTAAATCCAGCATCACCTTAGCAACTCGATGAAACACGTTTTCCATTAGTGTTTTTCATTTTCCAACCATAAACCACTGCACATCCCACCTTTCTTCATTCAGAATGTCCTCTGGAAGATTGTACGCCTGTAGTGTGGCAAGCTCAGCTTCGAGAGCATCTAAAGCGTCTTCAGCAGATTCATTAGAATCTCGGGGCAGCACCTGAGGGAAACTCTGAATAAAGAAACGAAGACTCGAGAGCGATGCTTGTGAAATAAATTTCAGGTTGGCCACCTCCGCATTCTTCAGAGTTGCGTTTCAAAATTGCATCCACATCCATAGCGCTTCGCCTCGACGTATTTCGGAAATATTTTCCGTAGAAGAGGCCCAACGTAGCCGCAGACACTAAGGGGTAGGTTGTGCTTGACTAGGAAGCCCATAAACAGGCACTCCACACGCGTGACACTGTCATCGCACTTGCTCCGGAGAAAGTTCACCATGTTGCCTTGCTGCTTCGCCGTGGAAACATGCAGTTTCAAGTTGCCTTTGACACCGCGAGACACGCTGATGTCGCATTCACACGTTGTACAAAATGCAAGATGTTCTTTTCTTGATGTGAAAAAGCATGGAAATTCAGAAGTATTATATCGCAATAACTTCTGCAAATACCTTTTCTTGGGCTTTGATAGCGCCATGGCATCAAGCACACGAAGATTCTAACTTTACACGGTGCACCGCACACAGACGGCCTAGCCAACAGTAATCATACACACAAGGAGCAGCAACAAGATGCACCATGCAGGAAGGCATGCCTGAAATGCAAGAGCTACATTGGCTCTGGCTTGGGTAGGCTTACTAGGCACCCTAGTCGGCTGCTTAGTCGATGATACTGACGGTGCTAGTGCGGCCGTTGTTGGTGATGCTGACGATTACAATGTGGCTGTAGATTCTGCGGTGCCGGTTTCGCAAAAACCATTATTGCGCGAACAGAGACCACTTTTCCAATCGAGACCACAGCAATCGTACAATCGGAAAGTTCAGTAAAAAATCGGAAGTCTCCCGGGCGAATCGGGAGGGTTGGCAGGTATGCTCATCGGACCATCCTCAGAAGATGCCAAAAAAGGCGGAACTGCAATATGTTTGTGCAGACCACAAAGTTGAACAAAAACCACACGTATTGTGGGAAAAGTGTGCAGTGCACCAATGCTTCACAAAATCCAGGAACTGCTTCACCACATGGCATGAGCGACGAACTGGTCTTAGTTTCTTCTTTGTATCCGAAGAATGGTGGGGCACTGAGCATTTATTTTTTCAGACACTATACCTGAGTTATTTGTCTTTGAAATGAATATTCTGAATTTTTTTATATTAATGTTTTTGTAGATATGTTTTCTTAATTGTTGTTTTTATCAACTGGCAGCCAAAACAATGTTTGCTAGAATTTCTATGGTTTACCTAATAAATTTTTTCGTCTTGCAATGTATATTTTGGAAAGAGCATTTCATTATGCACAATATGCTATGCTGCAATGTGTGCTGGAGTATTATTTGTAGTGGCAAATAATTTTTTTCCGTGACCTATAAAGAACTACCATTTTCACACAGTAACGAAAGAGTTAAAGGGGCCCTGAAACGATTTTGCACAAACATACTGAGTGCTTAGGGTAGGTCCTTCTGATCATTAAGTGACACATTTAAGTGCTCCACAAAAAGTGCGTAATTGTTATAAGGTTTTAAAAATGTACATCACTATCGATTGTAGTGGCGCCGCTCGCCTGAGCTTTCAGCCGACCCACCCCAATTGATGTGTGTTGCCCATCTGATGTCTGTTCGGTGAGCTATCCGACTGGCTACACAGGTTGCATCATCTATAATTTTTCCAACATTACGGTGAGCAAATGTTCATACCGTATTTACTCACATAATGATCGCACCCCTGAATTTTGTCATCAAAATTCAGTTTTTTTAATTTCCCGTGTAATGATATTGAACCCCGAACTTTCCGCAGCGATATGTTGTGTGCCAAGTCCAGCTAATAATGATCATGTTTACCATCTGTCGAATGCTACGCGAACGACTCTGCAAGACAAACCATGCACATGCATCAAACATTCTTAAACAGATGCCCCATTTCATTTCTTTCATCACATTCTGCATTTCCATGACAAAAAGAAAAGCTACAACCAAACTTGCCTTTATTATGTGTAGGCTTTATAATTGTTGTGGTAAACAACAACAAAAAAGGCGCCTTTCGATTCTCGTCTGCACTCCTGGGCACGCAACAAACTGCGAGCGGCAACGACAGCAGCCACGTTTACACTGATACATTGAAAGTGTACCCTATTCATACGCCGATGCTTGTAACACAGCTAAGATATTCGCCCACCCTTAGCGGAAACGTGTATTAGGATAGTAGTGAAGACAAATGCCGCAGTTTCCACAGCATGCCCGCCATGTGTTTCTATGTCACTGGCAGCTAAGCGCACCCATCTCTGTTTCTGTCCCCTCAAAGTGGACATGGCTATGTTATTGCCGCAAACTTGCCGATATTAACGATATCATTCATTACTCATATGGAAGAAACTGTTTCAATGCACGTAATGTACTCACAAGAAGAAGAAAAACGCGTTCGGCGCATTCGGCTTGCTCTGCCAGCCGCCATTTTTGTTTTGGTGTCCCACACTACATACAGTGGCAGCCGCCTATTCGTTGACCTGTTGTCATCCCGCAGCAAACGTGGGATGAAAATATGTTTGTGTTTTTTCGGGGGGGGGGGGGGTAATTTAACCCGTGTAATGAGCGCACCCCTGAATTTGCGTCAATCTTTTTGACCAAAAAGTTCACTAATTATGCGAGTAAATATGATAATGGCTGGAATGTTGTTTAATTTGTTTCCATAAAATAAACGTAACAGAAAGAAAATGCACAATGTCACTACACTCGAGCACTTCAGGCACAGAGCAAGTGTCGTCTGCTTGTGTTATGTGCTCTGCGTTGACACGAGCTGCGCGGTCAGTGTTTGTCTCGAGCTTTCCTTTCGCGAGCACCATGGTTTGCCCTTGCGCTGTAACAAGGGCAAATGTAGTGATCAGCGATATGTCAAGATGCGACATCGTGTCTCTCTGCAAGGTAGCAGACGAGTGGAGTTGCTGCGGCACATCAGACTGCTGCTCTGAGGCTGACGTCGCAGTATCAAATCCCAGCCACAGTGGCTGCATTTCGATGGGAGTGAAATGCAAGAACACTCATGCAACATGCAGTGGGAGCTTGTGAAAAGAACCCCAGGTGGTCAAAATTGATTTGAAGTCCCCTACTATGGTGTGCCTCACAATCATAATTTGATTTTGGCATGTAAAACCCCAGATTTTAATTAATGTTAATTTATCAATCATAACACACAACTGCTCATCAAAACTAAAATAAAGAAAGAAAGATGTGAGTACCATAGCAATTGGTAAGTAAGATCAATCTTTAAAAATGGGCTGTCATGCACCAATTTGTCATTTCTTTTTGTGTTGACATTATGCAAATCGCCACCAAGTTGATTCAAATGTCTGGAATGTAAGATTTTCATGTTTTTCTGCCACAATTGGTGTGTGCAGAGTTTAAAGTATTTCTCTGTTTTTCTAAGGAAAACTGCTTTGTTAACTGGCGTCTTAAGTAAACTTCTAAAATAGTATTGTGTCGGTACTGTGTGATAAAAAAGCTGGTGCACCTGTAGTATTTCCAGCTTACTGTAAATTTCTTTTCTGTTTGCTTGCTGGAAGTCGCTTCTGTAAGCTAGTGTCACTTGCCGTCACAGGTGAAAATTTTGCTTCGCTGCAGTCACCACTCTCGCATCACCCGTTCAGAAACATCGAACTTGCGGCCCACTGTGCAGTGATTTGTTTCTTCCGCGTAAAGGATGGCAGCCCTCTTGAACGCTGCTGTGAACGAGTGCCGAATGATTAGTGGGCCTGGAGCACTCATGACGACTGAGAAAGCATAGAAGTAGCACGTAGCCGGCAGTTAAGTGGAACGCGTCAAACCATAAAGAAAGCTAAGCACAACAGGCAAAGAGAAACCCGTGAGTGGTGTCTGCTCTTCCATGAACTACCTTTGCTCCCCGCAAGCGCCGCTGTTTCTGAGAGTGCTGCCACGAATTGAACAGCGGCGCTTTCATCAACTGTGGACACCCCCTCATGTGTGTTGCGTGCACTGTAAAACTATCAAAAATGTTGAAAAACCCTTCCGAAAAGCGAACAAACACGCGGGATAGCGAAAAGCTATGGGTGGGGCCATAGAGCAAACATAAAATTGTAACTACGCTGTAGCTCCCGTTGGTCTCGCTTTTTTGGCGGTGCCATGTTTTGGTTTCGATTGTAAGTCGGCCCCCACTTCAGATTTTCTAATTTAAAGAAAGTGGTAGACTTACAATCATGTAAATACAGTACTAAGGGACTAACAAAGACTTAATTGTGATTTCCCTGCTCACCTCCGGCGATGCTAACTTCTCACGTGACAGGGGACCCCAGGGCATGGTGAGGTACAGGAAAGGGCACTTCTCGAGTATTGCCAGGAACTCGGGGAAGTAGCCGCCCACTTCCTCATGAACAGTGCCCACCAGGCTCAACTGATGCAGGGGACCAGCTCGGTACGTGCCGCTACTGTACGTTCGCCCAACCTGCATGCACAGAGGGGAACAATGCAAGAAACAAAATTGGTAATGCCCTCCGCCTGGCCAAATGCTGTACCATTAAGGAGAGATATAGACGAACGTAGGGAACGAAACAATCAGATGAAGACATATGAAGTGTGATTATACCAGGACAAATCTTAGCACAGAGACAGACAGCAAAAGAGATGAGAGACAAGTGTTGTCTGTCCACCAACAAAGGTTTATTTTTTTGAGCTGCTTACTCGTGGCACCGCTACCCATAGGTCAGGAGTATTAAGTGGTTACTCCCTCATACCCACTCACCAATATTTTCGCAGGCCATGTACTCCCGCACACTCATGTGTACGCACATTCGTTTGCGAGTGTGCATACCCACCAACATTCATTCATGTTCGCAGTCACTGCTATTCACACTTGCTTGCACCCGCTCACACGCGTTCATACTCAAGTCCACTTAGAATCAACAATAACAGAATATAATTTGTACTCGTGTTAACCGGTGTTCTCTCCTATTCATACTCAAACACATTGTCAGTCACCAATGCTCGCTAACAATCCTACGGCTGTGAAATAAGTGTGGAGCAAGTGTCAACGTACTCATGAAAGAGTATGCCAACCAAACCTGTAATACCCCTTAGGTGTTCTGTGATCAAATGGAATTATAGGTCTTTAGTTAAACCAACACATAACAGCAACCAAAACCATACCAGATCTTGCTTGATTTTTCAGACATATGTGAGCACGGTGTCACAAAACAGGAAATGTAGCGGCCATGAACAAAGTTGCTGTAATTCAGGTTGTTACCTTGCTTCCACGCATTATTAAAGCTAAGCTTTTTTGTGGCAATTGACAGGTATTAATGAAGGTATATGACAGGTTTATGAAGAGGACTTCGTCCTCTTCACAAAGTGTTGGCTGCTTGTTTGTAAGTTTAACAAAACTGGCTTGTCATTGAAATCTGCTTTTTCGGCCTCCCTGATTATTCTGACATTTTTTACTGTTCTTTCCATGTAAAAAAGAATTGGTCTGCGATTACACTTTCCATAAAGTTTGAATTTCAATATCACAAAGTGCCGATTTTACCGACTTCATTATGTATCGAGGCTTAACTGCATGAGCAAATTCCATAAATGCCTTTTTTAAAATCTTTTATCTCTTTCTGTGCCAAGGACAAGTCCAACTCGTACAGGGATTCCCTCCAAAATAAGCTAGTGACGAGTGTCACTCCAGGAATTTCCTTCAGTCTACCGAGTGCCACTGACAAGTGGTAATTGGTTAGTCACTTTGGTGTGAATAACGTGCTGTTAAGTGGCAACAACCCAGAAAACTGTTTATTTGAAGGTTCAGCTGTGGAAATGAAACAGATGACTGGCTCCCCTGGGTTTTAAGAATGGCGGCAGCAGCAACAACGGTGATTTTTTTAGTGTTGGAATCGTGGTGTTCTTGGACAATTCTTCATCTCAATAAACAATTAGATATGGAAAGCTCTAGTGAGTCATGTTCAGAGCTTCAAATTAATACTCAAGTTTACAAGGAAGAATCAGAGTCTTTTAAGCAGATTCTGCTTAAACATTCTGCGGCCTGCGCTTCTGCAACTTCCTTTCTGTGCCATGCCATCAATAATGTGCTGCATGGAGGATAACAAAAGCACACTTGACGTCCGTTCCAATAAATATTGTGCTTCTTTTAAGCTGTTTCTGCGGCTTTGCCTATGTGCAACTCAGACAAAAAAACATTCTTACTAAAAGACAAAAGCAAATAACAAATGAACTGGTACTGATACTGCAATAATGAAAGCTTTTTACAACGAATCAGTTACTTTAGAAATTTAGAAAAAAGTTAGCATGGAGAGGTCTTGTTTAATGACCTGTCAACCATTAAAATAAAACAAAGTCTTCTTTTGTGCCTTTCGTTTTAATGCTGTTTAGTGTATTAGTACTTTCTTGCGTGTGGGTTTTTGGGTACACAAGGAATAGTAGCTTTTTGAGTTTTGTGAATCCCTCCTGCTAAAACGAAGAAATTTTCGTGGTCCCTTCAAGTTCATCCTAAGCCTTTCAGAGTCAATGACGTGAATGTGCGGTGCCGCGAACAAGTCCAAAATAATCGACGCCATATATTTACAATGCCGTCTGTATGTTTAAAAGGCGTGCCAAATTCCTAACTTTTTCTTTCCTGGCATGTGCTGCCACCATGTGGGAATACACGGACTTTTCTCACACCTCCCTCTCTCGGTTTTCGTTGCATGGTTTGTTTCTTGTTTGCTCCTGCATGTCTATGTACTACCACTCACGCACTGGCAGGCGCGCGGCGGTTAATTTGGGTTCTGTTCCACAGGCGATTTCGGCTTCTTGCACTCGCAAAAACTGCTGCCTATCTTGTTACTAATCGCTCAAAGAGCGACCGCCTGTTACTTTAGATTTTTTATTGTTCCCAGGAGCGCGTATACGAAGGATGCAGCTGTGCATGCGTTTCCTTTTCTTTCTTTTTTTGAGACTCGCGAAAAGTAATTGCCTCTGGTTGGCGGTAAGGTGAAGATTAGCAGAAGTTTGTCACAGGTTTGGCTTTTTTGATGGGCACACAACCATACAGTTTTCTTGAGTGTGCTCACCTATGCAGGTCGATTACATTACGGACGTAAATATTAGTGTAAGAGCAGGAACATTTGAGACTTACGAAATATTCTCGTGTGCGCACTTTCTAAGTCTTCAACTATGTGCATAACAATGCATCATATTCTTAAATTCTTATAAGTTTACTTCCTTTTTTTATTGTTGTTATTCATTAATAAACAGTACATATATACCAACGTGAAATATTTGTTTCTCACTTTACAGTCACCCTTCAATAATTACAGTAAATTTTTTTCAAAATAGGTCCCTCTGAAGAATTTAAATCTGCAATAAAAAAAAGTCGACCCTGGACGGTCGCATATGGCAAAAAAAGTCGACCCTGAGAGGGTTAAAAGCAGTCTACTACTACATACACAAAAACACACGAGATCAGCAGAAAGTAAATGATGTTCACTAAACAGCACTCACCATTTCCTGAAACTTGACCATGGAAGTGGTCTCAATGTCTGAATGGCGGCACAGCACACCGCACTTTACCACCTGGTTGGGGTGGTGCTCGGCAAAGTAGTCAACAAAATCGGGCATATCTTGCGCTGCACCGTGCACAATGCCCATGACATAGCGAGCCACGCCTGGAGGATCTTCGTAGAATGTTTCCTGCAATGCAAGAAGAAATAAATCGTGAGGAGGAGAAAGAGAAAGACAAACTGCTTCACAATATTTGCAAAGGGGAATGCAAGCTACAGCAACAGAATATTTAATAACATTTCAAGTTTTTGCCCTCAAATAGTTTCAAGATACCTTGAACGTTCAGAAGGAGAAAGAAACAAGAATGTAACGGGGTCTACTAAGTGAGCAAATGCATTGCATTTAGCATACCATTTGTGTGTAGGCAGGTCACATTTAAGAAGTGTAGGTGAACAAGTGAACCTGCCCCAAAAAAAAGTGGCAGTAATAGAAAACCTACATAAGGAACAGCATCTGTCTACCTAATACTTGTGTTTGTGAAGTGCTTTCCAACTACAATTTGTTGCAATTACATTTTATGTGCTTTCTATTAGGTGTTAGGAGCCAGAGGTAGACCTCATGCTGATCTTCTCTATGTTTTATATAAATGAAACCTTTCTGCTGCAAGTTGTGCCAATGCAATTTATTGTCACTTTCCAGCGCATACAGAGTTTATAGGAAAGAAACCTGGTCAGATGTGGAATGGAATTTCTCGTGCTTAAGCCAAATAGATTCTCATAAGCAAAAGCACACTATAAGCAAGTGCAGAAGTAGATAATAAATATTATTTTACAGCATCATCATGCCAGACAACCCTATAAGCCAAAGCAATGCATGTATTCTAAAGAAAGCACGCTAACATCAATAGTAGTAAAAAATGAGCCGGCTAGAACTCCAGCCTAACCCCATTATAGGTTGAACTATGGCTTCAGTCAGGCTGCCTTTTTCTCACGTCTACCATACCCTATGCAGGATGCAATCTCGAATGAGTACTTATCAACAAGAGCTCCAGATAAGCAGAACGCAACCGCAAAGTGTGGGTGTGCCAAAACAGCCTTGCCTAAGATAGCAACAATCCGCGAGGTGAAGCAAGCCAACCAAGATACAGTGGTTTACACTTATTCCCAAACGAAACGTTGGTCAGAAAAAAAAGTGCAGGATAGCAGCATCCTGTCAGAATGAAACACAAACAGGAAGGTTTTTGGCTGTGATGTGTGACCACGGCATAACGCAGCATTAAATATGCTCTAGCTCCAAAACTAAGCATCTCTGAATGAATGAATCACGCCAGTGTCAGACACACTGGCCTATGTGGAAAAGGAAATGTGCAGTATCTCTTTTCTTTACTGACATTTCCTTTCAGTATGACCATACATGCACAGTAGCCTTAAGATGAAGTTAAATGCTGAATAGTCTTGAATGAAATGTCTCGCACCGAAAAGCAAAGTTTAGAATATTCTAGATATTTTCACAGCAAATGTTTCATTTAGAACACACAAAATTTTTTACAATATATAATGACGAAAAACTAGGCTCTATGAGATTCGCAAGTCTAACTCTTCAGCAGAAAAAACTTAAATAGTGGCAAATCAACTCAGCAGAAATCTGCAAGCTGAAGGAAGAGCTTCCTTTGTAGCATTGTGCTACTATGGACGAATTTTTTTTTCTTTTTTACAATGACATACTGTAACATCTGCGGATGTGACCATTTGGAGAACTTTAGCTAGTGCAATACTGTCGTATATGGCATAACAATTTCACATAAACTGCGCGCCGCTTCACTATGTTATTTTGTTTCAGAGTTTTAATCAGCTGTAATTTACTGAACTGTAATATCTGCGGACAGCGCCAGACTTTCCTAATAGGAGCTGACCGAAAGGCGAAACAAATTTTCAAGGAGGTGTGAGAGTGTTTTCGGCATTAGTTTCACAACAATGAGGCGAAAATTAGCAACAATTGCCGCTGCAGTCTGTTCTGGCAATAACAGAGAGCTGCATGATATCAAAAAAACTTTTGAGCAGTTATGATTAGTTCTTACATTACAAAGTTTTCATCTCTACAGCCTTCATATTACATACCAGGCACCAACTCGTGCCAGCATCCGCTGCTACACTTTCCTTGCATTAATGACAAGGACATTTGTGACCACATTCTCTCACAATCATGGGACAGAACATGTCACCACAGACAAGTGTCTGCGTTCACCAAAGTTTTTCACAAAATCAAGACAATGTGTCATAATCCGTTCGGGGGTACATTTTGCTCACTAAGATAGCAGTGGCAGCAGAAAACTATCAATGTAAATGCCTGTGTTTTTCAACAGTGCTGCTTTTGCAACTGCTGTTCTCACTTAGAGCCTAAAAGCCAAGCCTAAGCTGCACCCTAACCTGAATCCCCAAAAAGGCATCTGTTCAAGTAACCAGCGAACTATACAATTTACATTACGTTTCAAGTGCTGCAGGTGTCCTGTGACAGCAATACCGTGCGTTACAGTAAAAGTAATCAGACGGAGTGGCTTACTATGATGGAATTTGCAGCATCTTTTGTTAAATCATACGCAGACTTCTTAAAAAATAACATCAACGAGGCCTCATCTTCACTTGCTATTCAATAATTGGGTCTATTGTTAAATAAAAGGTACGCCAGGTGATAACACCATGCAACTATTCACTAAAGTGGGCCTTCCTAAACCTTTAAACTGCCAAGACTGGCTAGAAGAAGAACCAGAGGGACTGATTTTTGTTAGTCACAACCATATGAAGCTAAGAAAGGATAAGGAAATTTATTTTTTTCCTTTAATTGATGCGTAGAAATAAAGTAAAGGGAAATGAACGTGAACAAAAAGCTACTTTTCTTATTATTGCAGTACCAATTATATGGACACTCCAGGTGCATTTTGGCGTCGTCATTGCCGTGATGTTCAGTATAAAGAACACGGGTGATAGCACTCACAATAACAGTGTAGGCTGAGAATGATAACAGGAGAAGTAGGCTGAGAATGATAATTGTGTTGTGTCGTCTCCTATGTTTTTGTTTGGTCCTTATGTACAGACCCCTCAGTATTCAGAATGAACGCATACGAACTAGCTCAATTATTGACTTCAATGATAATTACATTAATACACCCACACATCACAGCACCTAAACTTTCGAATGCAATGAAGAAAGCTTCTATAATCTCAGCCTCCCAACAGCAGCCAGCTTTGTGCTCCTGGCACTGTAGTTTGGGGTTCAGATCTCTGACTTCGACTGAGCCATGGCACGATAACCTAGGAGTCTATTTTAGGCTTAAAACATTTATTTAGAAGAGCCCGCATTCTCAATTTTACCAAATGCACCATGTATCAGTCAGCGCTATAAGAGAGGTTAGACAGATACTGGCAGAACGAAACATGCTTGAATTATCTAAGGAATGGTAATCGCATTAGTTGTGCTATTCAATGATACAGCAGCAAACAGCTTAACTTGCAGATGACCGAGTACATGGCATGTTCCTTCACATAATAGCCAAGTGCCAAGCAAGTCTGTCAATCAACAGTATGTGCAGAGAATGCACAATAGTTAATTGCCAGCCACATTAGCAAAGTGTAACCAGCACACCAAACGCAACACAATACCTACACAAATGCAACTTGGCATGACTTCACTTTGTTCCCCAGCGATGTTTCATGCACGGAAAAGTTCACACTAAACATTTGTGATCCCACTTTTCTTCCCGTGATTATAGGGTGCTTTCATTATAAAAAAAATGGTGGCAGAACCCATTTCATGATCACTGTAGGCAGTAATGCTTAGTAATTCTTCCTAGTAATTCTTCTTTCGCACTTCCCCAAGAACACTTGGCGCCATCTAGTGCCGGTGCTGCCACCAAGCCTGCCCGTGGCCCCCACAATGCATGGCGTTCCAGCGCGTGCGAATGCTGAGAAACGAGTCATTCAGCAACCGCGCTCCTCTCTCGCACTTCTTTCTGGACACGCTGCGACAACTAGTGGCACTGCCAAGAAGTCCTCACATGGCCTGTGAGACCAGAAGCGTGTGCACTGGTGCCACCAAATGCTGAGATTTGTTCACTCGCTTTCTGCACACTCAGTAGCACATGCTCGGTGACCCAAGTTGACAAGTTCCGTTGAAGAGCGGCACATGCCCAGAGCATTCATGGCACCTACCCAGTTCATTTGTGGTGCAGCCGGCTAAAGCATCGGGTTTTGTTGATATTGAGGGACCCTTGTGATCAGGGTTCAATTCCACTCAGCATCGAAGAAATTTAAGGGATCTTTTTCATCACTGTAGAGTGGCATATTGGCAGTGGTACATACCTAGATGCCCAAGTTGTTGACAAAGCCATTCATTGAAGGGCAGCACACACCCTCTGGCACATAGACAGTGCTCAAAGTTGGCACCAAAGAGTTTTGTTGAACAGTGATGCCTACCCAGTCCTGCATCTACAGTGACCCTTGTTGGCATAAAAGGTTTGTTGAAGAGCAGCACGTATGTACACAATGGCACATACTCAGTGACCTAAGTTGGTCCAATGGTTGGTTTCAAACCCAGTTACCTCAGCATAGCAGCCCAATGCACTAACCATTCTACTATGGACTACCCAATGATGCGGGTAGGCGGGAAAACGGTTGCGTACACACACACATGCACACACAAGCTGGCAGGCAGGCGGACAGGCTCAAAATGCCTGAAGTAGGCAAAAAATCAATTAACGAGAATTTGATTGCATTAAATAATGCATACGCCTGCCAGGATGAGAGGACAAGTCCGAATGACCCCATTTTCTGAATTAACGAGGTTTTACTGCATTCACACACCCTTGAACACTTGAACAGCATAAAACGATTTAGTATTGCCCTGTTGACCGTACGTGCAAGTATAACACTGCGATTGGTTAGAGAATCACCTTGATGAAATCCTCTGCCAATCGCATCAAGTCAGTTGGCTCAAGCTGGCAGATCTCATCCCAGTAAAGGTGCAGCACTTCCCCTCCACCGTTGGGGTGCACTTCCCGGCGCACAAAGCGTCCCAGGCGCATGTGTCCAAACTCCAGGGAAGCCGGCATCCGAGGGACAAGGGACCATGCACCGACCACCACAGCCGGAGGGCCAAGGGTGTTGCGGGCCACACACGACGAAGAAGTCGAGTGGCCGCTGCTGTGCCGTTCCTTTTTGCACTGGATGCCCACATTACGCAGCGAAGCACACTTGCGCCTGCACCGACTACAACTGCTTCCACTCCCGCTGCCAGTACTCTTCACCGGAGAGAACGTGAGCATGGATGAGGCAGACGATGGGGTTGAAGACGGGAGTTGATGATGTGAATGGGGATACGGTGCCACTGCAGCGGTGATGGAAGGTGTTACCGCTGGCGGTGGAGCTGGGGGAGGTGGTGGCTTCGTCTTGTGTGGGAGCTGGTCCTTCTTGCTGCTGTGGCCAGAGGACTGTAGTGGAAAGGAAGGGTAACAGTACATTAGGAAACCTGGATTAACATGGCACCACAAACCCAAGACTGTCACAGACCAGGAATCTCAAAGGGCTGGCATTTCATAACAATAAAGGGCTGGCGTTTCACAAAAATGCTCTTGTTTTCATGTCTTATGCAAGTTCATGCGGCCAATTCCTGGCGGTAATGGTAGCACAGCAGTGGACAAGACAATAGCGAAAGGCGAAATAGCCGGAATAAAAAAGAAAGAAAGGATAGTTACAAGATGTGGACTTAAAACATAACACTGCGTGCAGCACCTGCTAAGCTGTGCAGGGGCATTTTTGGGAGAAAAGTGAGAAAAGGTTAAGCCATGCAACTTATGGCTCAATGATCATACACAGTGACTATGCAGGTTACATGCAGCCTGTGGGCCACAAACTTGAGACATGAAGTTTTAAAGGGAGACTAAGGAGAAAAATAGTTCCAGCTGTAATAGAAAATTACAGCTTCAACAATACCAAAAAAATAAAAAAATCCACTCTCACTGTCAGCAGAACCTTGAAATATCAGAAAAGACGCAAGGCGGACAGTTGGCAAAGCCACCTTCAAGTTCCCACACCAGGTTACCATGACATCATGGATTTTTATGGCGTCTGTTCTAGCATATTTAATTCTTTATCGGTGAAGATGGACTACATTGTATTCTAAAAGTGTAGCAAGATTCAAAGACTAATTGAACCACATTGCCACAAATAGGAAAGCATACCTTGAAATCTGCAACATTACCCTGACCTACCGGCCCTGAGGTTTCGGTTCGGGGGGGGAAGGGAATATAAAAAAATTTAGAAAGGCTTTTACCTCAATTTCCTCCTTCAATAATAAAGCTTTGATAACCAATGTGTTCTGTCTGCACATATTGCAGATACATCATTTTTATTTTTGTAATCAAACATGCATTTCTGTGTGAGTTAAGTACAGAATTATCTAGTATGTTCAAAAATGAATAGTTTTTTTTTTCTCCCTTTATACGAGACATACCCCCTTATGTAATACACCCTAGTGGGGTCCTTAAGGTAAATAAATGAAATGAATGAAATCCTTTTGCGTAAATGATGATATAACTTATGTATTTACTGAAAAATGTGTTGATTATATTTGTCTCTGTAGGCTGCTGACTAAAAGGGGCAGGCAAGCTTACCAAGCAGTGCTCTGACACTGTTTTTCCCTTGCCACTCTCAGTTTTTGTACAAATTGGGAATGAATTGGAAAAAAATTACAACAAAGTTAACAAGTGAAGGAATATACAATCTGAACTTTCTTAGCATTTCTCTTTAATGTCCCTTTAAACTGAGTAGCAAGATTTTCTACTGAATTCTGTAAAGCCAAAGACCAGCTAGGTGCTTCTAAAGCGCACCCGTTAACAAGATTGGATAATGAAGCCTGCAACCTATTTCAGCACCACTGTCATAAATGAATAGTAACAAAATCTTTAGCTCTATGTTGCAGTCAGGGTTGCCTGATTCAGAAAGTGAAAAGTAGCCAAAATTGTCGCCAGGCTGCCACAAGTCCAATCACTTAAGAAGAAAACATTGCTGTAGCTTATTATGAACTGCTCCTCTTGGAAATGTTATGTTTAGTGCCCTTAGAATTATTTAAAACATGACTTTGGGGACCAACTTATACGGTGGCTCCGTATTCATATTAAGAAATTGTTATTCCTGCATAAAAGATCAAGTAAACGCAAGTAGTTGTCACTGAACTCGAGTACCAGCGAATATGTCGTGTGCACAATTCTCACTATTTAGTCATTTGTCAATGTATCAATGTGCCATGTGTCAACTATGCAAGGGAACATCATATACTAGCCAGGATTTCATATCACTTAAGCAAAGCGCTATAGTAATTTTTATAGCCATATATTGATATGTTCTCATATGCGTTTACTCAAATTCATCATGGAACTGTAATAAAACTTCTGTTTTCACCTTATAATTTTCCGAGCAGTCAACTATATATAGAGACATCACATGGAATGAGCCAGATGTTCCTTATCAATCAATTTCGTTGGCTGCAAGGTGGAGGTTGTGTCCTTCACACCAAATACACATGCCGAGGATCGTTGTTGCACATCGCATGCGTCATAAGAGGTGTAGCAAAGCGAATTACGCCACTTATTTGTAATATTTTGTCTGGTTTGTCCGTAGTTCTTATAGAAAAATGATTTTAAATGTAGCCAAGTAGCCAACCAAAAAATTTTCCCTCCGTGAGCCTTCAAAGGTAGCCAATTCAGCGCAATGTAGCCAAACCTGGCAACCCTGGTTGCAGTTCTTTCAACACGTGACACCCGCACACTCGCAGGGCAGACAAGTTTACCACCCCGCAGAATTTGTCTTTCATAATGTGAAAAAAAAGAAAATGAACATTGCTCTGCTGCACCAAAACCAGATGCAGGTCTTAGTTATATTGCGTTGCAAGGCACTCAGTCCTGTTCTGCATGCACCTATAACGCATAAAAACAGGAGCAGTTCAAAAACACAGCTGTGCTCTTGCGAGAAGAGCTAACAAATCCACAGCTGTGCTTGCTGCAAAAAAAAAAGGAAAAAAAATCAATACATCACGAAGCTGGGCATAAAAGAGCACTCCATTTTTTTTCGTAATGCCCATCACACAAAGACAATATCCACGCGCTAACAAAAAAAATATTACTTAGCAAGACGAACAAACTTCAACACATTATGACGACACACTCGGGTGCATTGAAATTTTGGAAGCTAGAAGCAGTTTTTCATACCAATAGCACAAGCTCTAAGAGGCTTAACAGGATTAAAATGGCCTTTCTCATCTTATTTACACTGCACATGTTATTGTATGTCATACTACAGGGTCCTGAAACTGGCAGTTGCAACAAAATGTCATTTTAAACATGCATCCCAACTCTCGAAGTACAATTTGCTGAGATGCTGGAAGATATTTCTCAAGAGGTTCCGCTTCCCCGCAGAATTCCTCTCATACCTTTATTCGGGCACAAAAACTTCTTTAGCGTTCACTCAATTTTATCCCAAACAAACATAAGTTCAAGCTCATTATCCTTGTAGAGGTTCTTTTTCAGCAACATATTTAGCCCGGTACTCTGCAGTAGGATGCACAACGTATGTCTGGAGCAATACTGATACGGGAAGTATTAGCAACTAGTGTCCAAGGCAGCAAATGGCGACAAAAAAAGATGTTGGGCTGAGGGTAGGAATCACGCACCAAAAACAGCAGAACTCAGGGGGCTGATAGACAAGCAGCTGCCAGAAAGATGTGGCAACCCTGCTGTCCCATTCCCCTTAAAATTTCTCACAGGCAAAAAATTTGGAAAACATGAATTTTCTCAGTAGGCACAGTTGAAGGAGTACTGACAAAAAATTTCAATCTGTTTTTTTTTCTCTGCTTTAATAGGTAGCTAATAGCCCAGTAATCACGGCATGAAACCTGACTTCAGAGTGCGACAGGTAATTATTTAGTCTTGCTTGCAGCGACCAGTCCAAGCTTCGGTTTCAGAGAGCAACGAGATGGGCCACTAAAGGAATGTAAGCACAGCTAGGCATGCGATCACAAAAACCTCCGACATATGCTCTGACGCGCACGCCAGCTTCGTGTTGCTAGTTCATCTGCAACGTCTTCACGTGTTTGTGATGTTCTTGCCACCATCGCCGACGTCATTTTCCTTATCTAGTGGCAACAATTTGCTGCAGGCGGGAGTCACTACCGTATGAGACGTGGCCAATCACTTCTGGTTCGACCCACCAGAAAGTAGTGACTCGGATATCGCGGCCGGCAACAGCAAGGACGAACCTCAAGATCCTCGCATCGGCCACGTTCAGTGGCAAGACACGACAAATCTGCATCGAACGTCGTGGACTGCATGGTATTCAACAGGCTATCGTGGGGAAAACGATGCATCCCTATTCCCAACCCTGAATGTGTTCGGCAGAAGTCAACAATGCAGTATATAGGCGACATTGTGCTGTACTCTCAATTCATTTGTGGTCAGTGCAGCGCAGTCAAGCTGATGGTGCGGGAAATCTACAGACACAACAAAAACTGGCCCTCAATTCTGCAGTTGTAACGACACAGAGAGCGTCCCACTATAAGCAACAACTGAGAAGAGCACATGCAAGCAGCATGACAACCAACAAAAATTCGTGGCGTAGCACTTTCTCGGTTGTTTACAATCCTTCCTTTATGTCCATGTCGTGAGGTGCAGAGTTTCGCGGTCGGCTGCCCACACGTACTTTAAAATTGATTTTAAATATGTTCTAAGCTACATTCGTCATTGATATTTTGCAGATGATGTGTGTGTACCCACATAAATCGATGTCAGGCGTTATCTCCACTTCAAAATTTGGTGTCAGTACTCCTTTAATAGATCTGGTAAAGTTGCCAGCAAATTTTCAAGGATTGCTGTTCGAATCAACAAAGAGTGATGAAGAAGTGCCAACAAAGTTGCCTGGACTTTTTTTACAAATTTCTTCAAACAGCGACATAAAGCAGGCTGCATGACATCAGGGTGCATCTACAACTGTGGCAGTGTACGATTATGCCAGAAATTATGTGTGTTCTGCAACTAAACCCGATAGTAACCTGCCGAAAAAGCAGCAAATGGTTTGCACAGAGAAATCTGCCTGCGTAAATCAAAGTGAGGTAGCACACCCTACCATATTGTGCAACATTTCTGGACAGAAATAACAAACTTCAGTAGCCTATGCACAAAGAGCTTGCAAGACAGAATTGATACACCAATGCGATTTGCAAAGCTTTGTCGCACTGAGTAAGCGCTCTTCAACCATTGCCATTTTTTCAGCTTGATGATACACAGGAAATAAATAAATAAATAAATGTTGCTAGGGGGCTATAGAAAGCACTCGAAATTAATATTAGTATTTCAAAAAGCTTTCTTCTTTTTTTTTATTCTGAAATAAATAAAGATAAGGCTCACAAGAAGTGTTTTACGGTAATACCACTGTACTTGCCAATCCTCCCAAATTATTTAAAACTTTTATGAATTTGTGATAGTTCTAAAACTTTACGAATATTACGTCAAGTTGTATGAAAAAATAAATTCTGTTTGCTAGAAAGCATTAGCTCATCAGCCTCTGAACTTTCCTTGGAAATATTTTGATGGTGAAAGGATGCCAGAGGGATACTTGCTTCGAGCAAGTTCCTGAAGCAGGCGAAATTGGCAGCAGTAGACTTGCTGTTAAGGACCCTGTGAACTAAAAACAATGTGCTGCTTGTCAACTTCTGCTGTTCTAAGTTGGCTGCTGCTTGTGTGCCGTGTCTAAAGGTAAAAGAGTGTTAACGATGTGCGTATGTATCCCTCAAAAGGCGTGTGCTTAGAGCAAGCTTAAAGAAAAACATACTTCATGCAACTACGCTCCCCTCTCTCCTCGATGTTGTGTACAAAGATTTTACAAGTTTTAAAGTTCGCAGGTTGGCAGGTATGCACTACTGAGCATCTGGAAAATTTTCTTATCTGCTCCAACACATGCTGGGAAGAGGACAACTGCACGTCATACAAGATAGCGCCAACCACTGTGAAACTGACTTTTGATTGCACAATGCACGGCAGTTCCTTTTCGTCAAATGAAACCATACACAGTTGTAATACAACAAACCTTTCGTACGCTGCAACTGCCAGTGGTGACACTTGACAAGGGAGCTAGCATATTCATTGTCGAGTGCCTTGCATTTTCACATGTAGCAGCCTCCAAAATGCAATAATCACAAATGACACTCACTCATTCAAAATGACAGTTGATTTAGTCATATGGCACAGGTATTAATAGGCCACAATGCTCACCTTGGCTACCGCATTGCTTGAAATCTTGAGCCTCTTGTCTGGAGGTTCGGTGTGTTTCCTTCCCTCTTTGGAGCTACTGGACAACTTCGAACGGTGCAGCTCACCATCCTTGTGGTTTTTGTGCTTCTTGCGTCGCTCCTTGCGATCGGAAGACTCCGACTTTGTCCGGCTTTTTTCCGACTTCGAGGTAGCCCCATAGTTTGACGAGCGAGGCTTGGAGCTAGACTTCAAAGAGGCTGACTTTGTCGACTGCTTCTTCTTCTCGCCGTCCTTCTTGGCCTTAGCGAGCACCTCAATGGAGATTGGCTCCGACGTCTGCGAGCAAGGCGCAGAGGAACAAGTGGAGGGAGGGGCAGCTTGCTGGGGCAAAGAAGCGGGCAATGGTGCTATGGGTGCCACTGCAGGTGAGGCTAATGGGGGCCCAGAGGTCGGCTCTGGCACTGTCAATGTCACACAGTTCGGCATTGCCGCAGCATCTTTGCTGGGCAGAAGAGCAGGCTGTGCTGTTGTGGTGCCATTTAGCCGCACCTCACAGCTTTTTGTAGACTGCAATGTCTTTGGGATGGCGGCAGACACATGGGTGGCCACTTCTGCAGCTTGAAGCACCGAAGGCAGATCGGCTAACGGCATGGTCTGTGGAACTGTTTCTTTTCCTGCAGAGCAAGAGTCAAGAAACCAATTTGTCAAAATGTGCATGGGTAGTATTGCCAGCAGGAACAGGAGCACGCTCTACGGACATTAACCCTACTTTGTCATAACTTATGCACATTTAAAGGGCAGGATGATGCCAGTTTGATGTGTTGCTTTAGATGTCCCTGTCGGTAAAACAACCACAAGACTGGGCCTTCATCTTGAAGCATTTCTCAAAACCTAGCATACCATTACGTCGGCGCCACACAAGCACTTTTTGTCTTGATTTGAGCTTCTTGATCACGACTGGCTTCTTTACACAAGCTGTAAAAGGGAACCAATCACGATCGGAAGTGCCCCATAGAACAAGGGTACAATGCATCTTAACCATAACACCATTGAATTTTAAAATCTGAAGTTGTGACAATGAATAGATATAAATATCTCAATATGACAAGCGAGAACTATACTAAGTAAGCAAACTACTGAGACAAAAGCACTAGAAATTGCAAATATTGAATAATGAGTATGATTTGCGCTACCAGTACACATTGAACTGCCTTTTTATTTGTTTATATTCCATCTGTTACACAAAACACCCCATGAAGAATGGCAGGGGTGCAGTACAGGCCAAGTGAACCATGGCTTTAAAGGTAGCACTTCCGATTCTCAAACTGTCAAATGACAAGGTTCGACGTATATGCTATACAAAGGCCTTCAGGCACATTCAAGCGATTCTTCACATCCTTCTTGCTCGAGGAATCCCCAACAAGCTCATCGGAAGATGAAGTATGCTGTCCTTTGCTTTTTTGTATTTCCACCCAAATTTTGGCTTGAGATTATGTTGTCAGTGAGCACACCACTAGCCTTTTCGAGCAGTCGCGCTTTCATACAACCATAATCGCTTTTATGACAAAACTGCTGCCGTAGTCAACAAATCGCACGCACACAGAATAAGATAATTGTCGGCCGAGTTGAGTTCTCGAGGCAAGACGTGCGGAGCACGCCATTGATATCCACGGAAACGTATCTATAGCGGCAACGGAAAGTGCCGGGTCTTAATTTTCGGCGCACTGCGCACGACCCCGAAGGTCACCGTGACGTTTAGCTAAAGCGCTTGCTATCCTCGGAGTTAACGGCTAGCGGATATAGCTTTAATCCCGACCAATGCAGTCACAATAACAAATCTGTCCACGTGGTGACGAGGCACTTCAGGAAACGCCAGACGCGCACGACTGCCCGCCAAGAAAGCACGCAAGGCGGGTACGGGGAAAACGTTTCCGAAATAGTAACGCGGAATTTGAAAGGACGCCTCGCTTCGGCGGGAGTTTGCGGACCGCGTGCCATGAACGGCCGTGATCGCGACGAGACCATACGGGACTGTAGACGCGCCTCGAATCCGACGAAGCGTAGCTGTGTTTAGAAGACGAAACAGCTAAAAGGTGCTGCGAGATGAAATTGCACTATATGAAACCGACCTCATTTTGACGCCTCACGAGACAACGCTCGGAAACGGATCGATCGCCTTATCTAGAAAGCTGTCATCTGCCCCCGATCCGACCGAGTGGGACAATTTTTCTTCCTCCTTTTCCAGTCCTCTCAAGAAAAGGGCGACCTGGCGTGTGGGCGGAGCAAGTAAGCGGGACTTTTGTCCTCAAGACAGCACAACATAGAAAAGGCTTCGGTCATGAAAATATAGAAAATATACATCTAGTGTTTTTATCATGGTCGGGCGTGGAGCCGGAATCACGACAAACGATGCACCGGTAGGCGAAGTGGTCCATGACAAAACGCGCTTGTCTAAAAACCCGACCGCCCGAACGATGAATATATATAAAAAAGGAAGCGATAACAACACCAACGTGACTTCGGTCAACACAATAAGCCGCGATCCTACGAGAGCGTTCGTAATCCCGTTTGGCTGCGCACATACTACTGTCGTGGACGCAACCTGGCCCGGGCGGTTGTTGAGATCATAGAATAGGCGTGAGCGAAATAGCCGTCGCTCGCAGACTATCCAAGGTTGGAGCGGACTGTTTCACGCCTGTAGGGCTAAGATCACCCAGGAGACGGGTGCACGGATGTCCCGTCCCAGGGCGCCTGCGCGATTACCTAGCTCCTAAAGGCTCCGAGGTGAACGGTACCTTGTGCGCTTTCCATGTCGCACTCAGACGAGTGAGGTGCTACAATGTCAGTTTCGTCGTCATTCTCAGACAGCGACGAGTCCGTGGCGAGGTCGGCGCCGTACGCCTTGCTTGGGGGCAGTCCAGGCAGATTCAGGCAGCTATGCTGTTCTCGCTTTTTCAAATGGCTGCCGCCGCTCGGGTTGGCGTTGCCAGTCCTCTCCAACGATGGCTCGGACGTCGGGTTTTCTCGGTTGGCACAGCGTTTAACACGATCTTCGATGACGTTGTCGCAGCTTGAAGCCATTTTGCGTGGCCTGCCTCTACTACAAAACGCTCCCAGCAGGACGGAATACGAACGGGTTTCGTCGCGTCTCGTACCATTGGACAATGCAAACGGCTGAAAGTCACGTGACGTGGCTAGACAGCCGTAGGACCAATCGCGCACAGCGTACTATGCAAAATGATTTCTTCTGAAGAGCAGCAACGTCGGGCAACGTTGATTTCTGTTTTGTGTGCCCCAGTACGCATGCGTCAAAAACATGTACGCGCATGGTTTACATCAGAGGGCGCTCACGTCTCTCAGGTTAGGGTATGTTTTTTTTTCTTTTTTTTTGCCTTACGTAAACAACAGTCTTGGAGTAGCAGTAAAATTTCAAGGCAAGATAGCGGGCACTCTGTGTCGCGGTCTGTGCCCATATCGCTAACATATGCCAACAACCAACGTCGCAACAACACAACCCGCTTTGAGGGCTTCCGCTCGAGCCGTCCGTGACGGATAGCGCATCCTGTCGCGTCGCTTGTACACAGGCACAACATTGAACGAGAAACGCACGATTCAACGTAAGCTGGACAAGCTGCGTGGTTCAAAATTCTGCCCACCCTAAAAACAATATTACGCACACAACGTATGTCTTGCGCGAGATATAAGCATCTTGCGGTGAGTAGAAATACGAGGAAAATATATGTCGGGTGTGTTGTCGCGCGCAAAAATAACAAACAATTTACGATAGTAATCAGCTCGAATAATTAATTGAAAAGCGAGGCTTTCAACAAAATACTGAGGACCTTCTGTGAGTAACCCTTAAACCACATAAAATCGCGAAATCGCCGCGCGTTTTGTAATGTGGTAATATGCAACCTACGGCGTCACTACGTTTATCCAGCGAGCCAATGATATTACACGTTAGACGGACCGCGGAGCGAATGGGAACACGCCTTGCATACGGGGCTGATTTGACTTCACGCATGCGCACTGGGGAGTCAGTCTTCTCTTGCGAGACTCGTCGAAGCTGAGCAGTGTGGAGCCCGAATTTGTGTGATTTGTCGTAGTCGCGGGCCACCGTTCACGATGTCTACCAGCGCGCCGGCACCGAAGAAGGCGAAGAAAGCTGAAGGGTCCGCGGCCTCGGGCGACGGCGACGAGAGCAGGGATTACGACGCTGAGACGCAGAAGGCGCTGGAAGAAATCGACGCCTGTCAGAATGAGATAGACGCGCTCAACGAGAAAGCCAGCGAGGAGATCTTGAAGGTGGAACAGAAGTACAACAAGTTGAGGAAACCGTTCTTCGAGAAGAGGAATGACTTAATCAAGAAGATTCCGAATTTCTGGGTGACAGCCGTATCCTTTCCTGGTAAATGTGACTTTGCATGCGAGATTTGTTCGAGTGTTAAGCCTAATATGGTGCACCCGGTCGCTGCCTGCGCTGGCACATGCTTTGTTCGATGCACGTTTTCGCGCGCGGGGTTAAGTAATAAGGTGTCGGGAGCGTCGTTTTTATCGGCAACGTGCCTGCGTGTGTTTGTTGCGCACGAGGTGTTGGAGTGCTCATCGTTTGCGAGTCCAACTTGTATTTGCGTGAAACGTGTTACCAGTCTTCCCGCCAATGCCCTGCGCCGCCCGGTAGCCGGCGTCGAGACGCGAAAGGGGACTCAAATTGTTCGGCTTCTGATAGTAAAATGCGCAGCCGTTCGTTCTCTAGTTGTCTGTGGTGATCTGGAAACCTTCTTTCCGCAGCGGAATCGTAGCATTGCTGCACGTCGAGAATATTTCGTGGTGGATTCGTTTGTTTTCAGCCGCTAAGCCTAACGTGCCAGCGACGTCCATGTTTTTGTACGGGGGGGTGCACGCTTTGGTGTGCTGGCAGCGTGGATTGCTTTGCGCACTTGCTAATAACGACGTGTTGGCATGTTTTCCGTGCCGTAAGCATATACGTAGCGTAAGCATAGCTTAGCGCGATCCATGTTCCAATCACTTTAGCAGATTTCTCGACGAAATGTAATGCGATTTTTGAAGTCTGGAGATTGGATGCAGGGGGTGGTTGACGCTGTCTAGAAGAGCGGGCCGCGCTTCTGCGTTCTATTCACCGGTGCCACCCTTCGAATTGAACGATCTTTTAGTCATTTTTTATTTATTTGCTGTCTGCCGCCGGAGGTACAGCGTTTGTTGTTTCGCGCCATGGCGGCGGCCTTAAACGCGATGTCGGGCTGCGGTAGTGTGCGGTACCGCGTGTTCGGGATGCGCTGCTCACCGCCGTGAAGTACTTAGCATGCCGTCTCGTCCACGTTGTGTGCCGCAATTTAACGATATGGTCTGTTCACGCCTTCAGCATAACTGCCTTTATTTCTGTACTTGTGCTGTTCGATATTTCTTGCGCATTCAGCCTCGGAGTCTCTAACTGCAGGATGTGTTTGCAGCGATTGCGGTGAATTGGAGAACGTCGCGAGGGCACTCGTGACGAGCGCGTGGTCGCTGGCCGCAATGTTGCCAGACGCGCTAATCTGAGTAGCCCATTTTGGAGCGAACTGCGACTAATACGCGAAACCTGCCGAATTCGACCGCGAAATTCAACTCGTTCGGCATTCTGCTGACGTAAGGGCTCATCCTTTGTAACAGTTGGAGGCGAGTGTTAACAATTTCACGGTGGTGTAATATATGAACATGTAATCATGTGAAAAACATGTTACTGCTGGTTACTTTGGGCAGCAATTGTGTTCAAATTCGGTGTTAGTCAGTGGTTCTAAGTTGTCAGCTAGTGCATTTATTCATTTTTTGGAACATTTCTTGTGCCTTTTGCCGGAGCATTTTTCAGTGCTTTGTTGAAAACTCGTTACAAACATAGTGATCATCACATATAGGACAGGAACACAAAGTAGGATTACTGTGACTGGACATTCAGACTGAAATGTTAGGAATCGTAAATTGTACGAATTGGTGTTAGATGCAGGTGATTGTGCAGCTTTAGAAAAAGGGCTGCAGATAGTGTATAGTCTGCAGATGCAAACTTTTTCCTCAAAGCTGTTTAGTCAACATCTCTCCATTGCAAGACAAAGTAACATTTAGGCAGGAACTGATGGAATTCCTGATCAACCTATTTATTTGTGAGCAGCGGATGTTTTTGGCTCTTCTCTCTCATGTAAGTTATCTAAAGACAAACTGGCTGATCTCTTATTTACATAATTGCTAACAAAACATGCACATAGCAATACTCTTGCATTAATTTTTAATTTCTGGAAGTTTTTTATCTGTGGTCTCAAATACGTGGGACTTGTGCTTACCTTTTAATGTGTACATTTCCATGGTGGAGTAGATAGATAATAGCCCTGTTGTGAAAAGCATTGTGAAAGCTCCTCCCACTGGCAAAGCAAAGCGAATCCACATGAAGGAGGTTGCAGCCGTAATATTACTTCGTAAATTGTTTCTGCTGCCGGTTCTTAATATACGAAAACATCTTAAACAAAACTGTCTTTGCGAGCCCTTCCAAACTTTGTTGACTTTGGCAGCAGTGTTAATGAGTAGCTAACACTTAACACAACACTAACAAGTTGGCTTATATGTAGCCATTTGTACCGCCTCTGGTGGTCTTCCGGCAGCTGTCATTTATGTGCAATTACACAATGAAGCAACTGTGCCTACTTATCACCGCAACAAATGTACATCTTATACCTTATATTTTTTCTCGGATTTGGTGATGAAATGTGGAGCTTTTGGTAGGTTCCATTACCTTGTTGTAGGCTATTTTAACTTATCTAGTGCCCCCTGACAGATTCCCTTAAAGTGCAACTCCCGCGATTATTTGGCCATGTCAAGGTAATGGCATGTTTGGGTTCGCGAAACCCCCCTGTCGCGCGTCTCCTAGTACAATTGTTTCGCAAATTCGAAAATAATTTTAAATAAGTAAAAAACAAAACCGAAACCTGACCAAGCAGCCGAGCGAACCTCTTCTTGTGATATCTCAAGCCGGTCATCTGGGGAAGGCGCACAAGGCATGCAGGTCTCCCCCGCTGGCAGCGAAGAGCAGACGCCCGACTGAATCGTGACCGCGCTGGATCATCGGGTGACAATGTCAGCTGCACCAGCTCTTCGGATCTGTCAAATATTGACAGATATAATTCTGACGAATTCAATAGCCGTGCATCGCCGTTTGCATTTCGGCTCGCCTTCATGAGAGCCATCCATCGCCCATGCGCTACATATCATGCTGCAACATGGAAGACCAAGGGTAGCTCACACCACTGATTTTATATGTGCTGCTTGCGATTTCAGGTGTTCTACCCTTTCTCAGGGAAACACTTCACATGCTCACTGTAAGATGTGAAGCACGACTTTCCGCACTTGTATCTCGCAAGAACGCCGCTGACAGTTCAAAGCACCGAACGGTGTATTTGTTTACATCGGCAGGTGCAGTGACCACTCGTCGTTTGCTTGAGATATACTAACCGCTCATCGTTGACATTGATGTCAGAACATATCAAAACAGGCAGATTTTGTGCATGTAAGCACCGTTGCATCACTCTGAATCGCGTTGATATGAGCGACCACGCGCCTTCGAAAACAGCGAGTGTGAGACTAGTACGGGAGCGTTATGCTGCCTACACATAATAAAGGCAAGTTTGGTTGCAGCTTTTTTTTAGTCATGGAAGTGTGGAAAGTGATGAAAGTAATGAAATGAGGCATCTACTTAAGAATGTTAGGTGCGTGCAGACCGCTTGGTTTGTCTTGGAAGAGTCGTTCGCATAGCATTCGACAGATGGTAACCGCGATCAATATTAGCTAGACTTGGCACACAACGTATCGCTGCGGCAAGTTCGGGGTGCAATCATTACGGTATCAGTAAATACGGTATCATTCTTTATATTCTCCTTATGCATGCAATATGTTCTGTAAAGTAGACATGAGGACTTTGCGCATCTGATCGTTCACTTAAGGATCACATCGTTTTCTCGCGGAAATGCCGATTCCAGTATAGACACCGTTGGCAGCTGTACGAGGTGATAGTTTATGCTGCTGTGTCAAATGGGCCTATGCTTACTGTCCATTTGGGACACGAGGCAAGCAATGCACCTCAGAAGCCAAATAATGAGTCGGCAGGACAATATCTAAAAATACACCCATCTTCGTAGTTGCATTTAAGGAAGTGCCGGTGAGTGCGGCAGGCAGCTTTCCATTGAAAATGGCAACATACCAATGTCGATACTGCTCCATGTTGTCGCATATCACTTTTTGTGTGTGCACTGTAGGAAATGAATGGATTATTTCAAATACGTATGGGCAAAATTGAACTACAGAAGGAGTTTTCTTCATCCTGATGGCTTAATTAGCGTGGGTCTGACAGCAGCAGATGCATGAACTATGCTACTGTGACATATAGGCTTAACCTCGGCTGAACACGATCGGCATCGGCTCAAACTGTGTTCGGATGGTGAGGGCTGAAGTTTGTGCAGCCAGCACAACACCACTTGCCTCCCATCTCTTGCATGACTGCAGGGAACGCGGAAGCTGCTGGTTGCATCCACACGCCAGAAGAAAGGCTCCTCCATTGTGCACCCTTAATTGCTTTCCACTTAAGGCTGACTAAATGGAAGCTTCATAAAAGGTTTGGTGGCGCACACTCGGCGTGGTAACCCTCTGTTCTCAGAACACACGGTTGGCTCTTGCCATATTGGTGCTGTCGTTCCTCGACATGTGACCAACCGGCAGCTTTTAACCCTGTTGTGGTCACCTGGAGCACCCTGTTGACATCACGACATGGAAAGTAGGCATCAGAATAGCCAGGAGAGGAGCATGGGATTGTTTTTTGAATTCGTGGCATTCCCACGGCACAGCCAAAGGTCACAGCATGAGGAAGCACACAGTGCACATCTTGAGATGTGCACCCGAAGGTATTCAAAGATGGTGCCAAACGCGCCCCTCTCCGTTACATCCCGAGTTTATACGACGAGCTGTGGTGTTGGCCTTATTATTTATAAATGCACAAATGTCTTCACTTGTATAACTTTAAAAATACAAATTACTGCAGTTGCTTCAAAGTTTTGAGTACCATATACACCCCAGAGATGGCATAATAGTTATATTTTCTGCGGGAATACTTCGAAGTATGTTTTCTCGAAGCAGCAATTGTGCTGACAAAGCGAACATTTTCTCTGCAACCGCAGTACTTTCCAAATAGGCTATTTTTGTGAATTCCTGAATGCTTTTGGCACCTACTGAACACGTTTGTTAAAACTTTTTTCTGGGCGAGTTGGTGCATACTTTATTTGAATATTGTAGCAGCTCTGTCATATGCATCCACAAAGTAACAAGGACGAGACACAAGTGCTTGTGTCTCGTCCTTGTTACTTTGCGGATGCATGTGTTAGTGGTGTCACAATATTCAAATCATCTAGTGCCATCAGAATCGTGCACCACCATTCAAAGCATATGGGGCAGGAACTGCACTGCTGTTGATTCCTTGACGGGCCATTGTGCACGCGCAGTTTGTGAACCATCCACAGATCTCCGCCATCCTTGATGAAGAGGAGGAAGAGAGCTTGCACTTCCTGTCTAAGCTTGAGGTGGAAGAGTTTGAGGACATCAAATCTGGCTACAGGATCAAGTTCTACTTCGATGAGAATCCTTACTTTGAGAATGATGTGCTCATCAAGGAGTTCCACCTTGGTTCTTCTGGTAAGTTGGTTCACATCAGCATTGTAAGGTTTCGTTTGACAGGGTGTGAGCCCAGAGTTCCTTTTTTATAATAGAAAACATTTAAAATGGACTTGGTTGTGTGAATGTACCCCGTTGGCGCTTGTGTAGTCTGCTGCTAAAGTGTAAAGCAATGTAACGGCATGAATTTCCAACGCCTTTCATTATGTCATTGCCCGCTGCCTGCCTGCTCTGCATTTCTCATTTTGCGGTGGCTGCTGCAATTTCTGTAGAAGTGAGCTTCTCGTAGTTATTGAATGCTTTTCTGGGTTGTATTTCTATTCTTCAGGCAAGCAGCGCACAAGCTTATTTTTCCACCAGTTTCTTTATTAATTGCAAGACCTGAGCTAAGTGATAATTTGCCTAAGTAAGCTTTATCTTGCATCAAGAGCAAAGCCCAACCTTGCTATTGTATTGTCAGGTGCTATCAGCACTACCCCAATCTTGATGGATTGGAGCATGTTAATAGCGTCGGCAGTGCTTTAACATTTTACCTCCCGTTAACGAGTATAGTCATGAAATTTGTACTAGTCTAAGCCATGATGACTACTCATCCTGTTACATCTAGTTGCGATTCCTGACGCTAGATGGCCATACTGTGCCATTTGTCTCGCCTTTCATTATATTGCTGCCTCTGACAGTCCTGCATATAGCATGGTTGCCTCCTTTAAACGAAGCAGTCAAAGTGCACGTAAATGTATTTCGACGGCTCTTCATCAGACAACAGCTCTGTAAAGTTCTGCACAGAAATGGAAAGGAAGATGTTCTCATTTGGGGAGTCTGAATAGTGTGGAGTTGGCCTCTGTGCTGCGCCTACCGTACGAAGACTGCCTACTAACTGCTTTAGGAGCTGCGGAAAAGTAGCCTCTATTCATGTACATCTTTTTGCACCCTTAGGTCTTCGTATTCTCTTTTTCATAGTGTATCGAGCCCTGCAAAAGGCTTCCTTGCAAGACACTAGGGCCATGCAGTGAAGCAATCTTCAAACTTTCTTCTGCAATTTGTGAAATAAATGGAACCCAACTGAATCGAAATAATGGTGCTGCTTTACGTAAAAAAAAAGCTCTACAATCTGAATGAAAGAAAATGTCCGGTAAATTTGGTAAAATTTTATTTTTTTGCAGTAGGGAAAGGGTGAAGGTGCACAAGTATTGGCAAGTTATGTTCAAGTGACATTGGGCATGATCGTACATTGTTGTTTGAAACACGTTCAGTATGAGTTCAGTTTGGCCTCGCTGCTGCAGCCCAGGCCAGTCGTGTGAGGCAAAGCAATGCAGAATGTCTGTTTCAATGATCTCCAATCATGCTCATGTCCTTAATTTGCGAGTGTCTGCAGTGGTAATCAAAGAAATACCGGAGAGTAATTTTTGGTTGCAACCAGAGCACTCAGTGCCAATGCCAATAGCCTTGGCTCTATTTATGGTGTTGCACACAGAAAGATTTGCAACCATCCTCTTGGATATTGCACCCTGTGCTGGTGCTTCATCCTCATTTGTGTTGCTACATGCCTGATGGGCACATTATATTGATGTCTTGTGTGTAAGACCAATTTGATGATAGGGGCAAGAGCAGCAATATCATTGTGGCATTTCTTTGAATGCATTTTTCCCTTGCACAGGTGGCCAAGTAGTATGTAACACTGTTTGGGAGCAATGGGCTAAGTAACTTCCTTTGTTTTATGTTGTGCTGAAATGTACTGTAGCTCCAGTAGTAATAGGCGGTGCTCTATAAGGCAGATCACTCTTAATATGTAGTGTGAATATCAAATATAATACAATTAGTTGTGCACAAAAAAGTCAATTTTTTTTCGCCAACCACAGGTGTGGAAAAAGACACGTACAGGGAAATTATGCTTTGTGGTGAACAAAATTTTTGAGTGCAACACTTTTGCTTGACAGTATCATAACTGCAGTTATTTAATGTTGCCATAACTAAAGATATCTGCTCGACGTGTTTGGTGAGCAGCAACATTCTCCTGCATGTCACAGTTCTTTCAGACACCCAAAAGAGCTGCTTACTCGCACATTAGTGTCCGGTATCGGCGCATATCTTTTTTTGCAAGCCAGAAATGGGCCCCATGCATGCACCACCATACACACACCGGTCTACTCATTGGCCTAAAATTTCACCATGCACATATCTTTCAACCTGTGCCTATTGTTGCAGTGAAAATTGCTTCAGGTTGATCGTGTCAGTCCTTTCACGGTGTTGGCGTGGATTTAGCCTCTTCAGGAGCCACTGTTAGAAAAAGCAAGTTCCTTGGTGTTGAAATTTTTCTTGCTTCTTCCAAAGCCAGGGTTTTAACCTAGTTTACCATTGAATCATCCTAGTGGTACACAGCTGTTTAGAGTGAGGGCCTAAGGACATTGCCAAGCTTCCTACTTGGCCAAATTTGTACTTTTGAAATTGTGTTTTTAAGTACTTAGCCAGATTAGTAGCAGACAAAGGTTTCCACCTGGTGGCTAGTGTCCAGATGCATGAAGAGGCGGCAGTACAGTGTGGCTACTTATGCTGATAGTGTCCAGTAGCCATAAGCACCAGTAGTGACCACATGGCAGTAAACGCTTTATACTTTTTGATATGCATCACTGCATGGCAAATGTGTTTTACTGCAATGCATCCTCTGTGCTTTGCCGCATAACAGGCCTGTACTGTGGCGAAGCTGACTACAAACATCCGACGACACGAATTTTAGGGGGCTTGAATATTTGGGATAGTAATAGTTCCATTCAAGTCGTATACCAACAGATTTGAATATTCAAGGTTTTGAATAGTGCACTGTTAGATTTCTTTTGTACACCGGGAATGCTCCTCTAACCTTCATTGCTTTTGTGTTTGCACCCACTTTGTCTACCTGACACACGTGGTTTGCATTTGCAATTAATCCCTTAAAATAAAATAAGCAAATTGGTCAGCAAGTCATTTTATTTTTTTCCGGTCTCGTTTGCGGTAGCTCAGTGGCCGTGGCGTTGCACTGTTGAGATCAAGGGTGGAAACCATATACACCGTACCAAGTATTGCGTGCATGTGAAAGGACCTCAGTTGGTCAGAATGCACTACTAGAGTGCCTCATAATCAGACTGGTTTTGGCATGTAAAGCTCCCTGAATGCAATTTAAATTTTTCTCCAGTCTTGTAGCCCTCTGGAAATGGAAAGGGGATGGGCTGACAATGGTGAACTGCTCACCCTTTGAATGTGTGGTTTTAGGGGACCCAGCATCCCAGTCGACGCCTATCAAATGGAAGGAGGACATGGACTTGACCAAGCGGCACAAGCAGCGGCAGTCGCAGATGAAGAGCAGTCGCAAGAGGGCGCACGAGCAGCCGCGCACCTTCTTCAACTGGTTCACCGACCACGGGGATGCGTCTGCCGATGACATTGCCGAGGTATGCTCCCATCGTTCTTTCCCAAGTGTAGGCATTCATGGTGCTTGCTATCTTGTTTACAGTTGCATGTGTAAGTAACTCGTCATGGCACGTCTGCATGTCGTAACCAAGATTTTTGGTGGTTTTTGCGTACCTAGTGCAGTATATGCGGCTCAGCAAGAAATCTGCATCCCAGAGATTTACAGATTTGTGACGAGGTGAACAGCTGCGGTAGAAACATTGGCTTGCTTGTGAATCCGCAGCTAGCACTCTGTGCGACAGCTCACTGCTCTGGTTTGCTACTATGCTGTATAAATAAAGTCTTAGGCAGCTACCTCGATTGTGCCCCATGGTGCTGTCCTCGGAATGTGCTGCTACTATCCAGGTTGCACATTCACATTTTTCTGTTCACCATTGTTTTCAGACACTGAGACCATGAGTTGGTTATGACAGGTGACACAGCAGTGTGCTTTCTCCTGGTCATTTACTGTAAAAAGTTGCAATAATGAAAAGAGACAGGGAATGCAGAACAATTTGCTTTTGTGAGAATTTCGTTGCGAGTAGACAGCACAGACAGGGAACGCATTGCAAAATGAAAGTGTGGTTTCATATGCATCAGCACTGGACGAACCAGTGTTCAAGCAAGATAGTTTCTGCAGCGCCGAGCATGCCGTTGCTAGTGTGTGTTGAACCTGTAGACGAGTCCAATGCTGTGCCATGCAAACCCTTGTGGGAGCGATTGCATCTTCGAGAGTGATTGTCCTAGGAAATGGATGTCATTTCACAATTCCAGCAACGCCAAATATTTCCTCATGCTCATTCTACTGGGTGGTATTGAAACTGGTGTGCTTGAAACGAGGGTATTTATCGGACGATCAATTTTGGGCGCCCAATTCTGCCCCAGTACTCAATCACGGCTGAAATTTGGCAACCCATGCATTAGCCACCACTTCAAGTGCCGTAAACAAGTCCACAGCAGAGGTCAAATATGGCAAACTTGGGTGACAAATGGGTTAATGTCACTCAAGGTCCCTATGTACTGCGAGATTGATAAGGTGCAGGTTCGCAGGTACGCCAATACTGTTTCGTGCATCCTGTGCAGGTGATCAAGGACGATATGTGGCCGAACCCCCTTCAGTACTTCCTTGTTCCGGACATTGAAGTCGAAAATGGACTCGAAGGTGATGAAGACGAGAGGTGAGTGCATGTCTTATATTATTATAAAGCTAGTCTTGCTGCTTTTTTAGTCATTCCTTTCATTAATTGTCTTGATTGCTGCCCACAACTTTTCTGACACATTCGTGCATCGAGTGTTCCTCTTGCTTCAAATGCTTTATTCTCAAGATGCCTGTAGCTCTTCTGTTGCAGGAACTTTTCAGAGGATGCTTGAATAATGTACCTTGCACATGCCATCTGGGAATGTGAAGTATTTTTGTGTAGAAAAATCGAACTTGAAAGTGATTAAGCACGTGGCTGCATTTACCCTGTCTTGCCTGTCCTCCACATGCATTTCCTGTAATCTGCTGTGCCTTTGGGGCTGTTTGATCGTTGCTTCTGTATTGCAGTGATGAAGAGGAGGGTGGGGATGCAGTGGTGGTCGTAGAAGAGGAAGGTGACGGGGATGAGGACGATGAAGATGACGAGGGGGAGGATGACGGTGGTAAGTGATACCATTCCTAATGTAACTTGACACCACACAAGTAGCACTGGTAATTCTTTCTTGGTAATTGACAGTGAAAAGTGCTGTACACATACGCATTCACTTCTATTAATTCAGCTTCGTGGGAGGGGTGGAATAGACTCCAACTTCATTATAACAAAGTTGAAGAGTAGCCGAAATGACTTCAATATGCACATTACTTTGTTATATCGGTTATTGCCCTTTTGCTGCAGTAATGGTATGCACAACTGTAAACGTGCAAAAAAAGGCCACGCGGCCGCTCATGCAATTGAATTTTAATGAAAGTTCAGCGTGTGCAATACACGACCTTTTAGCACCTGAGGTACAGCCTCCTCCTGTTTCATTGTAGTCATCTTTCATGTCTGTTTTCCACTTGACTCGCTTGCATTGTGAAACCGGTGAAATAGTGGTGCAGTCAACGAGAACAGCTAAATACTGCAGTGCAAACAGTCCATCGTGTTCGAACTGCACTTCGAACACAACACGGTATGCCGACTACTCAGCTGGGGTGATATTCTCGGTTGACCTACACAACATTCGGAGATAGTTTCACCCAAGATTTTGTAAGCTCGTCAATGTATACAGCCAACAGAGATTGGCATGCTAAAATGAAAATATCTGCTCCACTCTTTCATAATGCAAGAGTGGCGAACCACTGTTTCATTAGACAGAGCAATCATTCATTATGAGATGCCGTTTTCGGTAGGAAATATCTGCCACATTCACTGTTCCACAGAAGGCAGACACTAGCACTGTTAACATGAACGTCGTAAAAGTCTGCTCGTGTTAGGCCAGCAGGTTGGGCCGAGTGCCGAGGAGAGTTCGACCAGCCTGTAAGGGGTGGTTTGGTTCATCCATACCACTTGCAAAAATGCTCGTAAATATTGTCAGAATGGGTCGTCTGCGAATAAGGTTTCTTTTTCCTTTCTTGCAATTTAGCCTTTGGCAACCTCGAATTGTTCTTGATTAGAGTTAAAAGGGGAAAAGGTTTTGTTTAGAAACTTTTTTTTTTGCTAAATTTAACCCTTTCGCTGTCACGGACGTACCGGTGCGTTCTCTATCGTGCGTTCAAAATTTCGTGCCTGAGCGCAAAGCTGGCACTCCTAGATTGGCCACGCCATCTCTTGACTCTTTCTACAAGTTCGTATATTCGCCCCAACCGGTGTTAGTCCATGTAGTGAAGAGTACGGTGCGACTGCCACTCCCCACTTTCTCTTTGCTGAGTGGCGCGGTGGCTCCGCGTTCGCTGGATCATGCGTCGCGCGCGTGTGGTTATGGGTTCAAGGGTTGTTCTGCAATCTCCGCTGGTTTGAAGGTTTTTATTTTTCTTCTGTTGGTGTGCCTGCTACGGCGCGTCAAGTTCAGGCGCACGTGCCGTTGCCTCTCCAAAAACGGTGATTCGATTGCTGCTTTCGCTCTCTCGCCGCACCCTCACTTCAGACTCGCAGCAGTAAACGTAAAGCCCTTCGAACTTTGTTTAGCCTTTTCCCATCTCCCTCTGTCTTCTTGATCACGCAATGTCCCATTTCTCTCCGTTGTGCGGGCGACTGAAAGCGCATCCTCCCTGCGCGCGGTTACTTTCATATGGCTCGGCGCGCGGGACCTTCGTCTGCTCATTGGAACGGTGGCTGAATTCCGATTCAGAATACGAGCAGAGTTCGGACTCAGACAGTCGCATGCGAGGAAGAGGGTTCCGCATCATCGGATTCGGATGTTGAACGGATTTTATAGTCAGGCTGATGATGATGATTACAAACAACAGCTGCAGAACACTGAAATGTGCATATTGCATTGACTATGTTATTTGTATACCAATCATAATAAAAAATAAATGACTATGTTCATTCCCTGTTATGCTCGTTCCCTGAAACCAAGCCGACACTGGGGGTGCGTCACGGCCAGAAAGGTCCGACAGCGAAAGGGTTAATAGACTGTCACCCAGACAACTTTTAATGCTCATTCCAAAAATGTCTTTTTTAATTGACTGAGTGGTTCCAGGTATAATTAAAATTAACCACCTATTCTTTATTTGAACGCTTGGAAGAAGAGTATCAGCCAGAATGTTTATAAAGACATGGCTGAATACTACGATGTGTAAGCAACACAACTGTAGGACTACGTTTTTTTATATTGCAAGTATTACGAATTTTACAGCAATTTGAAGTTCAATCTCCAGACATGGTAATCATGTAGTCCAATTAGTAGCCAGATTTTAAAGTTTACAAAACTGAAATAAATAATCCGTCTAGCATTGTGTAGTAGGCACATGTAGGTACATGCCGCTGTTAAAATTATGGTTCTATGTGCCCTGAAGATTGAGGTAGTGCTTAAGCAAGTGTAAAAAACCCCCAAAATTAGATTTCGAGAAGACTTGGGAAAAACACAATGAGCTCATTTTTATAATAAAACGCCACAAAATATTTGAATACATACAAGTGCTATTGCATTAGTAGCCTCTAGAAATGTAGTCTGTCTGGCTAGTGTCACTAATTGATGCCTTCTGAGCGCCCGCTGCCATGTTTCCAGCACACGTATCGAGCTCATTTGTTCCAGCAGCAGTGTTGTCAATGCAATCTAGTAGTCCCAATTTTCGGTCAGTAGCAGGAGTTGACATTAATGCTTGAAGTTTTTGTTGAGCTTCACTTTCAATGCACTGTATGTATACATGACAGTAGTCTGGTAGAGAGGAAAATTGAGAAACTCTTGTACCTTTGCACCACGTCGCATGTGCACAATGCCCCTTGGGTGTCGCCATTTCCATTAAATTTGCTAAAAGAGCTCAGAATACCCACTTCCCCCTTCAATATGGGTGTGCAGCCACGTTTAAAATTCTGCACATGAACTACGGCAAATTGCATTCCACACATTTTCGTTGAGACCTGCCAATGATCCTAGTCTTTCTCGCTTTTTATTGCAGGGGACCTGGAAGGGGAAGGTGGTGACGGGGACGACTGAGCCTGGGAAGTGCGCATCAGGGGGTCGAAGGGGGCAAAAGGGGAGGACAGCTGTGCTGCCATCTGGCTCGTGGAGGGGGAGACAGCGCTCTCCTGCCGCCTTCATTCATTGAGTCATTCATCTCTTCACCCTGTGGGGAAGGGGGGCCTGACACACACACACACACCACAACAAATATTACTCAGATGCGGGGGCAAGATGAGGTGGGCATACGCGCCGTGTGGAAACACATTTACACACATAATACACAAGTGACACACCTGCATGCATTACCTTCTCTACCGCCACCACCACCAACCACCGCCAGACCTCTCTTCTCTGACTTCGAGTCCCAGAAAGAGCATTTGTTGTTTCCGTTGTATTTTTTTTCTTTCCCCTCTTTTTTTTTTTTTTTTTTACCACATGTGCATAGAATTCCATAACTTTGTTTAAGCATTTTTTTAACTGTTTTTCTCTTTGTCAATAAGTTGCTCTTTCTGTTCTGCCATTATAAAGGAAGGAAAGGCAGAATTGGGCCACTTGGTTTTGGTTTGGTAGCATTAGCCTGCCTGGACATAGGCAAGTGAGCATCTAGCTTGCTACTTATTTTTGTAAGCTATTGTCTACAGCAGGTGTTAAAGGTATCAGTCTGTTGTGACACTCAATGCTATTGGCTTGTTCTTGCTTTTGGGGGGTCACGGTTGCTACAGCAGCCCTGAACTGGGAAGCGTGGCTCCGCCAGTACCTGCAAGGAGGGTTTTTCATTCCATGAGTTACAACTCTTCGAGACGAGGCAGGTATGCCTGCTACCAAACCAAGACAAGCATGGGACATTGTCATGTACAAGGACTCGTTGGGGAGTCCACATATTTAGTTGTACTGCAGAGCTACTATAAGCAGTGTGGCTGGGAAGTGGTTTTGTTTCCTTTTTTTCATTGGCCTATCCCTTGTGGGAATTATAAAGCACTGGTCCCCACAACCTATCACCTAAACACGTCATTTGTCCCATTGCAGTGTAAATTTGAGAAATATTTCGCCTTGCACACCTCTGCGGGAAGAAAAAAAAAGTGGCATTTCTGTTTTTCCGAAGTCCTTTCTTTCCCATTGTTTTGTTTTGGTTTATAAAAAAATACTGAGAAAGAAATGACCTCCTCCTTTTCACAGTGTGAATTTTTATATTGGTGTAATGGTCATTAGTATAAAAATAAAAGCTTTCCATCCTCACTCCTTTCTGCTTTCTAGTCTGTTTTGTAAAAAAAGAAATTAAGCTTTAAACGGGTTGCAGTTGTAACCAAAGTGAACTACAAGAGAAAGTAATGACTCGTAATTTAGGACCACATCCTCGCATTTGCTGCAATTTCTTCGTTTTCTCTCGCAATATCTTTTAAGCCTTAGTTGAAGGTGTTCTTGATCCACCTGCCGTGGTTGCTAGTGGCGATAGTGTTGGCCGCATTGCAATGAGGTCGAAATGCAATAACACCCAAGACATGCAAAAGCATATTAAAGAATTTCAGGTGGTCTAAATCAAATCGTGGTTTTGACACTTAAAACCCCATATTTTTTTCTTTCATTTCCTTGTGAAGGTACAGCACTGCAGAGAAAGGTTGTGCTGAAACATACAAAAAAATATTAAATTTTGTGCGATGGCTGTCCTCTATTCCATCAGTCGGGAACTAGGCTTTTTATGTGGTCTAGAATTTTGTTGCAGTTAGACTTCAAACTTGGCACTGCGAGTTTTAGCCAGTGTCCCTCATGGCAGCATAAACATGTTATCTACTGCATCCTGGTGTTTGCATCATAAGCTCCCGTATGGTATTCTTGGCAAACAATTTTGTATACCCAAGAGCGTAGTGCTGTCTCTTACAAAACACCTAACGGCCTTCCAGGAGAGACTGTTAGTGTGAAAGGATTTTCCTTTCGCTGTCCTTGTTGCTTCAGCTGCAACGTATGCTTCTGTCAGCATTTTACCAAGAAGTAAGCCTAAAACTTCAGCCAAGCCAGGTAAACTTCTTGACTCCCGCCGCACTTCAGTGCTTAGCCAACCAATAGCGCTTGTTTCGTTGCTGCTCATTGCAGGGGTGTGACAGCACCACAAATTGTGTTGTCTTGATAAGATTGCGTATTTATGACCCAAACACGTGACATTTGAAATTGTGCCGTGCAATGCCAAAAATGCCCAGACTAGTTGCAAAAGTTTACATTTGCACTAGCTGTAGCAGTAAGTTGTCACATTGGCAACCTGGAGTTTTGTAACCATCATTCTTTGGCGATGTTTCCAATCCTGTCGTGGAGATGCAGCAAAGGAAAAACAAGCATGCAACTCTGGGCACCCAGAGTAGCTTTTGCAATGCTGCTTGGCTCCTTTGGCCGTTTTCGTGCTAGGTCAGACTTTGGGCTAGTGCCTACTGTGGAGCTGCAATAAGTACTGTTGTAAGCATTAAAATTATCCGACGGCAGGATTCAAACATCGAAGATCTAGCACAGAAGCCCGATAATGAAACCATTATGGTATGAACGGATTGACAAGCGGAACCACTGCAGTTGGAAGTGATTATGCATGCTTACTGTCATTACCCCTCTGCATTAAAGAAAGAGTTGCTTGGAAATTGGGTCGAGATAAAGCGTAATAAACGAAGCCCCAAGCATGAAGATCGGACGATTCTATGTACTTCGCATCATTGTGTGATACTATGCTCTGGAAGTCCTTTCTGCAGTAACAAAATACACATTTTTGAGTGTGCACGTTATATTACAAACGTCATATAATAGCTGGCCAGGAAGTGCATCTTGGAAGGGATGCCATGCCCACCTGCTTGAAGAGGAGAGGGGGAAAAATTGAAGATAAAATTTGGACAGTACACAAACGAATTAGGAATTGTAGCGTAGCTCTGTTAAATTCATACGAGTTAAAGTGCGATCTTGGAGGGGAAAAGAAATCTTTTAAGCTGTTAGAACAAGGTAAAGCAACACCTAGCAACAATTGTGGTCAGTTGGGCATTCTGCAACGCAAAGTGATCAAGGGAGTTGCTGTAGTGAATATACATCAACATGGTTATTAGTACTGTGTCACGCTTTTGTGTATGTAGGCACTGCTTTTAAGTACAACAGTGCAGCATGGGTAAAGGTCAACTGCAACATTTCACTTTGGCGATATTGGTTACGAGTGTGCCATTGAAGCAATTTTGGCAAGGATGCAGGACTTGTAATGACATAATTATTTAGCAGCCTTGTAACAGCGTCCAAGCAGACGACGCCTGCGATTGTTTGTTAGCGGTTATGACGTTGGTCCCAGCACGTCGCCTCCTAAATTGTCCGCGGCACGCGAGCTTATTCCGCATCTCAAAGCCTATACTGAGGAGCCACATGTTCTTGGTCGTGCATCTTTTCCAGCGAGCAGTATCGGTGAAATTTTCGTATAAAAAACAGGGTGTCTACCAACCGGGAATTCTCGGGGATTTTGAGTAGTCTGGAAAAAGTCAGGGAATTTGGGCCTCTATCAGGGAAAATTAGCGGCAATATATTGAAAGGGTCGAAAGTCGCGGTAATGCTAGCTCGAGCAACAGAAAGGAGTCGTAATTAATCGTCTTTGATGCGCTGTCGTTGTCTGGAGGTGTTGCCAGTGTGCAGTCACGACCGACTTTCCGGATTCCTGATAATTTGGACGGCTTCGCGCCACCGCCACGTAACCCATAGAGTTCAACGTATCAGATCGTGTGAAATTTCGGACGCAAGAACTCTTCGCCGTCCGATTTTCCGGACGTTTTGCCGTGACCGCAGGTCCGAAACAGCAATAATCAAAGGCACCACCGCTGCCGTTTTCATTACTTTGCCACCTCGAACCGGCACTCTCGCACGCAGATCCGCTGGCAGCAGTTGCCACCACTGCGGCAACGCTAGGCCTAGCTCCTTCGACGTTCGCTATGAAGCTTCTTGCCGTTGGGTGCCGAGTTTTTTATTGAAAGAATTAGCTGCTGTCAGCAATGGCACGGACTCCACATTTGTGGCCCTCGCGATTGGCTTAGGAACTTAGAAAACACGGTGCGTTGCATAATGCCGGTTCGCGAAAGTCAACTTGGCCTCTGTACAGAAATGTTACATAGTGAAGCATACGCAAAAATATTGCAGTGAAGCATAACAATCGTGGGAAGGGGCTATTGCCACGCAACACGGTATGCATTCCTTAATTATACACACGTGCACCCGGTATTTCCTGTCGCAGTACGAGCGCCGATATGCCTAATATGTGTACCGACAGGCCTTCACAGCGTTTTCGAACGTGCCTGTCGCTGTTTGAGCCCCTGAGGGCAGTAAATGACACGCGTTTATTTTTTTTCCAACTGGCCTATTTTTCGAACGTTTTCCCGACCCCTAGGGAGCTCTAAACATCGGTCGTGGTCTCTGCCACTGACCAAGATGCTTCAAATGGTCCGTGGGGCGAACGAGTGGCAGAAGGAGGACAAAAACAGAAATGATGTACGCATTGAGGAATAAACGGGAAAGGAAGCTTGAGCTCAAAAAACACAATTTTGGCTGATACCGAGATGCAGGTGTCCCTCATCCAAACCAGAATAAACTCTTTAAAGCAGTGAAACGCAACACTCACGCGTCGTGCGTGGGCTGAGAGTATGTCGGGACAGTTGAGGTTGACTTACGAGCGGTTCAACCCCACTCTTGCGCTCTCTGTTAAGGTCCTCAATCGTGTTGCAACTCGTCCCCAGTGTTGCTGAACAGGACAATGTCATCTGCAAACGGAAGGTTGCCGAGATATTCGCCGTTGATCTTTACTCCTACGCCTTCCCAGTTTAATAGCTTGAATACTTCTTCCAAGCATGCAGTGATTACCATTGGAGAGTGTGTCTCCTTGTCTGACCACTTTCTTTATAGGTATCTTCCTACTTGTGGAGGATTAAGGTAGCTGTGGAATCTCTGTAGATACTTTCCAAGATATTTACGTAAGTGGCCTGTACTCCTTGATTACGTAATGCCTCTATGACTACTGGTATCTCTACTGAATCAAATGCCTTTTCGTAATCTATGAAAGCCATATAGAGAGGCTGATTTTACTCTGCGGATTTCTCGATTACCCGATAATTACATGGCTGTGATCCATTGTAGGGTAGCCCTTCCTGAAGCCAGCCTGTTCCCTTGGTTGACTGAAGTCCAGTGTTGCGCTTATTCTATTCGAAATTATGTTGGTGAATATTTTATATAATACTGGGTGGTAGTAAGCTAATGGGCCTAGAAGTTTTCAACGTCTCCCTTTTCGTGGATTAGTATAGTGCTTGCATTCTTCAAGTTCTCTGGGACCCTTGAAGTCGATAGATCGTATAGAGACCCGGGAGTTTTTCAAGCATTATGTCTCCATTTTTGATTAAATCGACTGTTATTCCATCTTCTGCTGCTTTTCCACGTTTCATGTCTTCCGAAACCCTTCGAACCTCATTGCTAATTATAGGAGTCTCTGCTACCTTTTCATTACTGCTCCGAATGGCGGTATCGTGGCTCCTATGGATACTCGATAGGTCAGTATAGAATTCTTCCGCTGCTTTTACTATATCTTCGAGATTGCTGATGATATTAGCCTGCTTGTCTTTCAGTGTTATCTGTGCTTATCTTTCTGATGACGATTGCGAACACAAAAATTTGGAGTACGCTTAAGCTTTGCCTTTTAAGAGTGGAACGCGATAGCATTCAAAGATGCCTGACTGCTTCTCACGCTTCCCGGCAACTGTAGCTCATGTAACCGTAATTTTTACCGGGAAATGCTGGCGGCGAACGCTATGCATGAAGGCGAGCGCCATCTGAAGGTGTTGCAAGGAACTGGACGCGTCGCCTTATGGCCTTTGAGATTTGCGCTCGCAAATCTCGGGTCACGGCCACTGTATGAATGGTAGAAACGCTGGAAAATGGGTCTGTGTTTTTTGAGTTTCCGCGTAACAGAATTATGTTTCTCGTATATTCAAGTTACAATCCGATGCTATCATGTCTGTAGTTTGTGTGTAAGCCGTACTTTCCGGTTTAGAAATTCAATTCAGTAAATTCATTGCTCTACTTGGAGGGCCTGTGTGGTTCGAAATGATATTCGGCAAAACGACGCGAGACGCCGACGCCGGATTTTCTGCGACACGGTGCCCTTAACGCTCACGCGTTAAATATGGGCATTTAGTTGCACCTCCTATACAATAAGCCAGCGTGTTCGTCTTACCAAGCAACGTTATCAGTCAGATAGTTTGCCAATGTGAGGTATTCGTACGGACGCGATCGTGTTCACCCGTACCGCCGCCGCTATCTGCGAACGGAAAGCCTTCCGCCTGAGTGTCCCGCGAAGAGCACCGACATGCGGGCTGGTAATGATCCATTTTTAGCCCAGCGATAACGATGCCGCCCCAGCCATGCAATGACGAAGGGCGCAAAATAAGAATTGAAATGTATAATTACAAAATACGGTACAAGGTGCATAAATCCGTCGTTGAAGGACAGCTATCAGCATCATCATCAGCCTATTTTATGTCCACTGCAGGACGAATGAATGAAACCACGTTTATTCCACATTAAAATGCGCCGAAGACGCTGCGGTGGAAAGGGGAGGGGTGTTATTGCAAAAGGGGAAGGGTAAGGCTACCTCCGTTTTATTAACGAACGTCCTGGAGGCAGCTAAGTGGGGGCCGCATGACGTTTGTGGCTGTCGCGGAGCCGATCGCCGACGGGTGGAGCCGCAAAGTCCTGGAGGAACGACAGCAGTGCTCGCCAGAGCTCGATGGCATGGTCCGGAAACCTGGTATCCGGGCAAGCCCAAGTCCGGAGAGGAGAAGGCCAGGGCACGAAACCTTGGTGGGATGTAGAGGGGGCACTCCCAACAAAGGTGGTTGAGATCAGCACGACATGTGCACATGGAACAGAACCCACTTACGGGTGGTGGTGTGCCACCCTTGTGGAAACGGTTCAACAAGTGAGGAGTAAGGAGGGTGCTTGTCTGGATTCTCCGAAGCAAGACTGACTCTCGCCGTGTGAATACCTTCGGTGGAAGCGACGGTATAGAGAGTGGATTGCCCACTGCTGCGAGGTAGGCGGCACGTCGTTGTTTGGTCGCATGCTTGTCTGCAATCGGGTCTGCTACCTCAGGTGTGGTAGCTAGAAGAGGATAAGGTGTATCGGTAGAGAGATGAGCGCGCGCCAGTCTATGAGCCTTCTCGTTTCCGGGGATACCGCAGTGCGCAGGGTCCCAGTGGATGGTAACATCGTGACCGCGTTCGCGGAGCAGGCGTGCCTGGTGCCGGATCTTCTGCAATACGGGATCTGTGTAAATAACATTAGCACATGCCCGATGGGCAGCCTGGGAGTCTGTGTACACATGATGGTGAACAGGGTCAGTTTGAGACGAAGTTGCGAGGGCCCACTCCAAATAATCTAGGATGGCCATTAGCTCAGCGCGGGTGCTGGACATTGCTTCTGCTGATATATGATGGCGGTGGTTCTGATTTTCATTTGTCTAGTCGTACCACGCAGTGGCATAACAGGTGTTACTAGCGTCGTCTGCAGGCAGTGCAGCATCCGTGTATACGAAGCGTTCAGTCAAAGAGAGTGAACTCGTAGCCTTGGCATGCCTCTTGGCATATGCAAGGCGCCGCATTCGCTGAGTAGGGTCCACATTGAGAGGAAGTGGCCTGCCATCGGTGAGAGCCGTGATTTCCCACGGCGGCGTGTTGTTGGGCAAAATGGGCATTTTGTGGGCGTCATACCCGAGGAGCATGAGTCTGTGTCGCCCGGCATTTGTGGCGCGAAGTCTCGTCTCTTGTGTATAGACGTGCATGTCTACCAGCTCGGACGAGAACTGCACAGCGAACACTTGGTTCCAACGCGTTACGAAGACCAGCAAACAAATCCTGCTCGCTTTACGCAGAATCTCTACCCGCACCCGTGGAGTAAACGAGCGTGAAATGCGGCAGTTCGCTCAAGCTTTTCTTGTCTCCCGTATCATGTACGGGCTGTCGTATCATCCAGTCAACCGCACACAGATGCACGCGCTCGACCGGTTACTTAACGAAGCCAAACGCATTGTAACTGGACTCCCAAGATACACAAGCCTCGAAGCGCTTAAAAGTTGTAGCACTGAAGGACGAAAGCCTCTCCCTGCGATCTCCAATTACACCTGTCCTGCGCCAACCGATTCCAACTAGCGCCCCACTAATTTCATCACCCCACTTAGTCTTATGCCGTCCTCGACTGCGCTTTCCTTCTCCTGGCTCATCATTTAATAATCCCTAGATATTGTCACAATGACGTCAAAAGCCCATGTTCATTCCAAGAACTGCATTCGTACGGTTGACACCACTGGCCAAAGAGGAGGAAGCAAGACACTCTTGACCACGGTGTAGCGTATACTGGCATACTGTTCCCGATATTATACGCTACGGTATAACTATGGTTCACTTGACCCCGCGTTATTCACGCCGTCAGGTAGCGCTGGCATCCCGAAAACTCGCGCCACCGTTCGTCGCAGCAGCGTACTGCGACACGAACTTCAGCATCGCACGTGTGTCGCGCGCGGAAGCCGAACGTTAGGAGAGACAGCCCTGCGGGGAAGACGAACGTCCGGAGACGCGAGGAACTGAGCGTCCGCACAATATGTAACGGGGAAAGAAAAGTACTACCTTGCTGCTCACATATGGCTCACTTTTCTACGCAGAAGGCAACAGGCTCGTGAGGTTGTAGTTGATAGGTGTACCGTACTCGTACTTGAACTTTGAACATTATTCGCAATTGTTAGCACTTTATACGCATATATGTTACCGGTCCTTTCGTGTATCGGTGGTTTCTACGGTTGGTCCGGAATAGTGTATATGCCAGTGTGCGCCTCTTCTAGATGGCTCTTCTTCGCTTGGCGGTGTGCTTTCACTGGCACAATTCCTGGATGACTATTTGGGGGAAGGAGCTTGAACATAATGAAGCTTGTGCGACGATGTGGTTCAAATCCCTAGCAATGCAACTTCCATGGATCGCCGAAAGGCAGCTTATGCAAATGTTGCCTATCTAGTAATGTGTCCGTAGTAAGCAATGGTAAACGGACGGGGTTGACGGACACACGTCGGGAGGGCGGTCCTGTGTGTTCGTTTATTCCATATATATAATCGACCGTTTGCGCCCTGCGTACAACTGATGTCTTACAACTTCACCATCCTTTGACAGTAATGAATAGAGTATATATATATATATATATATATATATATATATATATATATATATATATAGCACATCACTTCTACCGTTTCTGTGGACTGAAACCGTCCAGGCATATATCGCGCAGCAGGACAGAGTCTTGGTGGTATTGTCTTCCTTCTCCATACCGAAATTCTAATAGGGTGTATATACACAAGCACAGTGAAGGGAATACATACATGTTAAAGCATATGTTATGTTTAAAGTATTACATGGGAGAGGTGCTTGGTTCAGTCGCAAGAATACTCGAATATTTCAAATAGCCACCACTGTCTCTGTAAAACCACTCCTGAAGATAAATACTGGGTACGGCCGGCTTTGGTTAGAGGTGTACATTTTACAAAACTATATGACAAGAAAAAAAAAAAGGCAACGGGTGATTCATTGCTGTCCTGAATGCACGTTCCAAATTCGTGCCGCAGTTTATGTGCCTTTTCCTTCCTTCTTTTTCATTTTTAACCTTCCGTCTCTCAGATGCACCAGCTGTGACCGGGTTCTACTCTACCGGTCAAAAAAAAAAAAAAAAAGAAGAGGAGTGGCGGTTGTGATCTCTAACGATGGCACTTATTGTGCGCAAACGTTTTTAACAAGGATGTTTATACGTATGGGGGGATGGAAAATGGAGGCGCCGACTGCGGTTCGGCAGGCGATGTTGTGCGGCACCTCACAAAAGCGTTCGCGGAAGGCGGTGCAGTAGACCCCTGGGCAGACGGCGGGAGAAAGAGGGCGAGGGAAACTGAAAGACAGGGCGGGCCGCTCACCACATAGAAAGACGTGCGCTTACGAATAAGCGCGGCCACGCATACGCCTTTCTTTGTCTGCACGCGCTTCACGCCGGCTGCTCTTGGACGACGTGTAATTTGCTCACCACAGCGCGGCGCGCCCAGCGCCGCAGCTCCTTACGTCCATAATCGCACGCGCATACGCATACGTATGGCACCGTCGGCTTCGCTGGCAGCATAATTGAAAGCGTACGCGCGCACACACACACACACATGCACACGGCGCTAGAAAGATCGCGCGGCCAGCCCGGGTGTGCGAACCCCTACACGTGGCGAGTACATATGCGAGCTGCCCTATTCCCGGAGTCATGCTCCTAGGGCCGTCAGCCTCAACAAGCGGCCTGGACGGCTGGACAGCTATAGCCTGCGCACGCCTTACGCGCGGAGGGCAGGGACAGTCGAACGAACGCGCGACGCACGCAAGCAGCGGTTGAAACACGTGAGAGCGCGAGCGGCTGCGACGACGCGGCGGCAGCACTGCCTGCCGCTGGGGCCCCCTTGTTCCTTCCGGAGCCGGGGTGCCGCGCGACCGCCCGCTATCGAAACACCTGCTGCTGCTGCCGCCGCCGCCGCCGCCGCTGCTGCTGCTGCTGTTGTTACTGCTGTTGTGGCTGCAGGCCCGAGCCCATCTCGCTTGGCTCGAGCGCTCGCGCTGTGTGTAGTGGTGCCGTCGTGTGCGGTTGCGACGGCGACCCCGACGTCCTCTTCGAAGTGAGCGAGCCGCGTCTTCCGCGCGCGGCTCGATGCGTCGTCCGCGCGGGGGCCCCTCGCCGGCTGTTGGTGCCAGGCAGGCAAGGACGACGACCACGCCAGCAGGATGTGCGACGCCGACGGCGAATCGTCGCCTCCGCCGCGGAAACCGCCGCTGTCGCGAGCGCAGTCCATCGTGGACGAACTGTTGGACGAGATTAACGTGGGCCTCCACAAGCAGAGGCCCGCGCGCCGCTTCAGCGCCGACAGCGACGCCTGCGCTACCGACTGTTCGGTCCTCAGTGCGGCCAGCATCAGGGCCGAAGTCAGGTGCTACTCGAGGCAGCAGCTCGCGGCCAAAGGTACGTGGTGGTGCATCAGCATCTTCCCTCGTGGATTTCGCTTCAGCGCGTCTGCTGTTCCCGTGACGGTTATGCTTTGAGCGAAGCGGACAGACCAGCCGCGCGGGTTGATTGCTCCCTCTGTCACGGTCGTCTGCACCCAGAGGTTAATCGAACCGCGAATGGTCTGTGCCAGATGGGGATGAAATGCGGCCTCGAAGAAGTCCAGAACTTAATTTGCGGCTCGTATAAGCCGCAATCTGGTGTCTACAGCGTGCACTTCCTTCCGTGTTTTGTAAACCGCGTGTCTGTTCAACTTCGAGTCGGCCGGCTTCCGCCGGAAATGTGGCGCGAATAATCTGTTGGCGTGCCTTGCCCTCCGTCTGCGCAGAGCGCTCGCGCCAAGGAGGTTTGGCTCGCACTCCTGTCAAGACTTTCGTATCGTGTATGTGTGTGCGTAGCAAGCTGCGCTCGTCGGCTTGTGCTGTCAGTGGGGCATTTCTCAGTCCCGCATACATGCTTGCCTTTCTGCCGCAGACGATGTCCGGGAAAATCGTTGCTAGCTGTTGCGCAGCTGCGACCGATTCGTTTGTTGCGGTTGTCGCAGGCTGTTACTCTTCGGGTGATAAATAAGGCCCTTTGGTGTTGGAGCGTGTGCAGCGGGAGCGCATGGAGAGAATCCGGGTGGCACACAGTTGCGACTGCTACCACGTGACGAGGAAATGACCACGTGAAGTTGGAAGAAATCTATAGAGGGATAAAAAAAAAAAAGATTGAAAAGACGTCGATCATTTCTGTAAGGCTAGCTGCGCTGCGGTCCCGCTGATACGCCAGCCTGTCTGTGTACGTGAGGCTGTGAGCAAGAGCTCGTCCTGTGCGTTGGTTTGCGCGTTGCAGAAACCGAGATGTAATGACCGACGTTTCGATAAAATCATGTCTGCAAATGTGCGTCTTCTCCATAACAGCGAGATGGCAAAATTTTTCTTTAATGAATAAAGTCACGGTCTTTATCCTTTTACTTAAGAGGAAGGGTTGAAGAGGGTTCTCAGGAGTGATGGTGATAACGGAGAGTGTATGATTGATTGATTGATTGATTGATTCATTCATTCATTCATTCATTGATTTGACATCCTGAAACGGCACACGGGCTCTGGGAGACGCCGTTGCGGAGGGTTCCGGATTTTTTTTTTACCGCTCGAGGTTGGACCCGAAGCGCATACACAAGCGTTTCTTGCGTATCGTTTTCTTACCGGTTCCGTCGAAACGCGGCCGCCACGCTCGGGAGTCAAACCATGCGACCTAGTGCCCCCGTCGCCGAATGCCTTAGTGATGCATCGAGCAACTGCGGTGGTCCAGGTACCAGACATAGACGGCCTGGTATCAAGTTTCAGCGACGGTCCACGACGTTCGTGCATGTATCTGTTTGCGCACGAGCTTCCTGCGCTAGCTTGACCATTTGCGTCCATGTAGTGTCCGTGACTGTGTTAGCCGTCGTCATAACAGTAGCTATTGACACAAATTCATTTCCAAAGGATGTTACAGTAGTGCACGACTTGATAATGTGAAGGAGTAATATCCAGAAAACGAATCTTTCTTTTCTAGGAAGCTCCGGTATCCATGCTATTGCATTATATATATATATAAAAAAAGCGAAACAATTTTAGGTCTGCGTTAAAGATACGTACATCTGGCCGTTGCAAAATTTCATCGCGTCAGCGCTCGCCATCTTGTTCTTGCGATTGGCTGGCGGAAATTCGTTATTGGTTGAAACAGCCTGTTTCCGAGATCTATTTTTTTTCACCTATTGTCCGCTTTGTCGCAACTTTTCGTAAACTCTTCGCAGACTCTTCGTAAACTGCACCCCCACCCCTTTTCCATCTCTCTCTCTCTCGCTCTCTCACACACCATTATGTGCCATTACAAGACTCTGCTTTCGTTCTTTCTTTACATATCGCAGAGCTGCAGAGCAAATGTCAAGGTAGTAAACAACACGTCAGTGAATGCAGGTGGGGGAAAACGTATTTGAGTTCTTGAATGCCAGAAAGGCTTGCCATGGAAATGTTCCTTGAGTGTTGCTGACTCTGATAGCAGCGGTGTAACCTTTAGGCGCGCGCGAGTATCGAAAGCTCCATCGAGCATATATATATATATATATATACACACGGGGCGTTTTCGTTATTTTTAATCGTGAACAGGATCTTTAGAAATCACCCGTGGCATACAGCACAATTATACTACATCAGCTGGATTATCCTCAGAGGTAGACGATATTAGCTCGAAAAACGCAAATGGATATTTGACTAATGAACAGATTTTAACTTATTAAGTTTGAACTAATTACTTTACGTAGAGCACATATTACGATTTGTGAGTTGTAGACGGCGTCTTCGGAAGTCATAACCACTTGGAATAAATTCTATGAATGAAACAGTTTCTAGATATGCGTTCCCAACGTTTGCGACGAAATGCATTGGTGTTCCAGCAACTTTTGAGCTTCGCTGCACAGAAAGACGTTTTGTTAAAAAGAAAGTAAGTTGAACACCAGTGCATTTTCACCTCAAGCTTGCCTGCGCTTTTCTCAAGACTGGTGTTAGTTTCAAAATTCGGTCCACGTGGATATGCCCCGTGAAATCACTGGCTTCAATTCGTGTATTGCAATACGTGCGCTAAAGCAACTAGTTGAAAAGCAGATTGGTAAAATTTGGGTAATAACGCAATCTCGACTTCCAGTGTAAGTAATGTCTCCTTCTTCGACTAGCACACCTCGATAAGTATATATATATATATATATATATATATATATATATATATATATATATATATATATATATATATATATATATATATATATATATATATATATATATATATATGTGTGTGTGTGTGTGTGTGTGTGTGTGTGTGTGTGTGTGTGTGTGTGTGTGTGTGTGTGTGTGTGTGTGCACCAGTTCCTCAGCGAACCAACTTATTCGTTGCACTACCTCCTAGTCAATGACAATACTTGGCATTTAAGCAGCTAGCCTATAAATTTGTTGTCTCGATTGAATAAAAAACTTTTTTTTCGTTGACCAACCTCATACATATTGCGCGTCTTTAAACCCACTTGCAATGCTGTTGTACTTGGCTCCTTCAATGAACGGGACATTCTACATGCATGTGGCCGACGTGCTGCCCTATGCCACTTCATTATTACCGCCGCATGTCACGAAGAACCAACGCCGCACAACGCTCTCACGCGAGATGGGGGCCGTATGGCGTGGCAGAAACTCCAAACATACCAAAACTCCAGTCCACATGCACCATGCACGTCATACACCCTGCGCCTGTGTTGACGCGACGGCGTTAAGGGCCCCGGGTCGCAGAAAACCCGACGTCGGTGTCTGGCGTCTGTGTCCGGCGGCGGACGTCGCTTCGGCAAAAACAATGTCCAACCGAGTTCCGAATCACGCATACCCAACCACTCATCTACCACCATAGTTGCTCATACCTCGTCGTTCATTCTTTTCTTACAAATGCCCAACGCTGCGAAGAATGTGCAACGCTCTGCCGCGTGGTGTGAGCTTGCGTGGGCACACCAGAGCTCACGACCCGTAACACGTCCCATCACTGGGCCACGGGAGGCAGCGCTCTCCGTCTCCGACCCGACGGACCAGCTCGAAGTGGTCGGCCGAGCGATTATATAGGGCAGCTTGAAAGAAATACGTGCTGATACATGCTGCAATGGTTAGGCAGCTGTTAAGGCCGCCGGACTGAAGGGACCACCCGCTGCAGAGCGGAGGAGCTACCCACGCGAGCGAAGCGAGCGTGCTGTTCTCGGTAACGTTTGCTGCCTTTCTCTCTTTCTCTTCAGTTGTGGAGGGCATTGAATCTACGTATCAAATAACGTAAGTAAGTATGGGAGTGTCAGAACTGCTAAATTTCCTAACAGAATACGAATATTCAAGAAAAGCGACCTTAGAATATCCGATAGAATAACGAGAATTTGCCCATTTTACAACGAAGCGAAATATAAAGCTTCCGTCAAACCTGTCTGGCAGAGAGAAAGAGAGAAAAGCTTATTTGTATTGTTTGATACATGCATGTAATGTCCGCCGTTCGCAACATAGAATCACTAAAGAGAAACAGTAAATCAGTTTAGATTGATAAAGCAGTCTTAAGTAACTCTACTTTCGTTGATTTCGAGGTAATAAGTCGTATATTAAAAGAAATGTCGGTCAAAGTTTCATTATTGAATTTAACGTTGAAACCCCAGGGCCGTAGGTACGCCAGCGCGACGTCACGGATTGCAAAGCAGTTTCTCGCGTTTCGTACGTTGTGGTTCAGTAAAAGTTGTTGAACCTTGCTAACTTCAGCGTTTGCATGGCTCTTTTAGAATACACTGTAATGCATTCTTAATGATCAAAATTTTAACTAGGCCCGAGCAGACGGCGTCAAAATTCAATGACGTCACGGCGCTCGTAAGTGATCAACAACTTCTTAGTTGCCCATGCATGCTTTCGGTGAAGAACTTCTGTTTGGCTCACTGCAGTGTCCGCAGCTGTCCTGAAGCAGGGAGAGAGTCCTCGTTTGCATCGGTCTTCCTTTTCAGAGACTCCAGCGAGTGTCGTTATCACATGCATTCGACGTTTTCCAAGTATGAACTCTCGAATCGAGCAGCACGAACTATGATTTATTCGGACAGCATTCGAATATTCGCACACCATTCGGCCCGCAGGCTTCATGTTTCAGTTTGCCGAGAAATGAAAGAAAATATATCCGGTTTTAGGATTCCATATTCGAAGGTCTCTATTTTTTTTATATTCTTGTTTGATTCGATCAGCAAATTTCACTATATACGAACATCCCTACTTCTGATAATAAACATGTTCACATATAGAGGCTTAGGGAGCAGAAAAGGCTCGACAACAAAAAAAGTTGAAGACGACAAACAAAGCCGGCCTGGTAACCTTCACCACACCTGGTGCCATTTGTGATTGCAAATTCTGAGCAGCCCGCAAAATGTAGCGCGGGCGAGAGATCGCGCCTGAGTTCATTTGCGATGGTACACAATATATGTGACAGCAGAAAAGGGCTACACGTTAATGTACACGCGTATAAAGTTCACGTATAGTCGTATGCCACATGCCTTTAATGGAAAGATCAATGTTTCTTAATATAATGGAACGGTAGTAAATAATCGTGCCTTTTTGTTGACAACGCACGGCAGACGTGAATAAATGTATGATAGTCGCCGATTAATCAATCAGCTAGGCAGATTTTGCTAATTATATTTTAATAGTTACTTTGTAGCATTATTTGAATTGCACAATGGAAGCTCGTCAGAGTTCATCGCATGTGCGCTTAGAGGATCACTGACGTGGAATTTCTTTACTTGACATTTTTTCGAGTTTAAATGGTGGCAGAGAAGCTTCGCTTTAATAAATTCGACACGCTTACAATTTACAGGCGTCGCGTTAGGGATGTGTTCATGGTGAGCTCTACCGAAACTGTTCGTCAGGCATAACGAGGTCGTAGGCCGTGCTAGATATTCACGACGGGGTGAACATGGACAGCGCGCCTGTGACGTTGGAGTTTATTTCACCACAGTGATTCAATGTTTACATATTCATACATGAGGCAAAGATACAATGTGTGGTGTGGAATGCGGGAAAAAAGCTGCGACATAAACGCAGCTTGACTGGCCCCACATCCCAGCAATACAAGGCAGAAAAGTGACAGCATTTGTAGTGATGGAAACAAGTAAACAGGCACATAAATACATAGTGAAATTGGTACAGTAAGGAAATATAGTTATACAAAAACGAAAAAGGCATAAAAATTTGTACTCCTCGAGAAGACAAAAAAAAGGATGGTAAAAATGCAGCATCTCATGCCGCATTTTTTGCACCAAGAAAACACATCAAGAAGTACATCATGTCAGTAAAAAAGATTGGACATATCCTGTCGCGAAAGAAGGCGTAATCGCTCAAATGATAAATTGAACTTGTTTAGTATGTGGGGGAGTGAATATTTCAGCATTTGGAGACCATAGTTTGTTCGGCATCGAGGAACCTTCCAATAATCGCTCTGTCTAGTAGGTCGAGACGAGGTGCTGCGCTCTAAGCATGCTATGGAGGTAAGATTATTATTTCCTTTGCGACCAATGGCAGTTGGGAAAGAGAACGGGCGCGAAAGGTATGTTTGCAAAATTCGCGGCCCTGTAGGTTTGGACACATGGAGCACCAGGGTCAGAACGACCCTTGCCCCATTGCACTGATGATTACGTATGTTTGTAGCACACGAGAACCATGGAATCGGCGTGGACGATTTATGCGCAAGGGCGATACCTTGATATCCGAGATAAAACTACTGCAGAACCCCTGTAAGCCTGCTTCCCCTCACAGCGCACGCACAGCGGACCAATGAGCAGCCACTAATTGCATGTATGCTGTCTGTTCCGTATTCACGGTAGCAATCCTGTATGCCCGACCACATAGCGAATGATCAGAATATATATATATATATATATATATATATATATATATATATATATATATATATATATATATATCTGGAAATTCTGCTCGTGTACCGCCCTTCCTCTGCGTGTACTATGTGTTCGCCAGCAACGTGACCGTACGTGTGTCGCGCTTTTCGTGCTGAAAGCGTTTCAAAGGGAAAATAGTTCAGGGACGCAGGCCCAAACGGGCCAATCATGTGCACGCGTAGGCGGCTTTAAGCGGCGCGTTTTTGCCCCTTTTTGAAGACGCCTACCCAGTTTGCGTGACAGGTTGTGACAGTTGTTGCGCGCTCACTTCGCACGTGTGCTCACTTTTCTGTTTATTTTTTATGTTTATTTGATGCCTTCGACCCAGGCGCAGCAGGACGGCCAACCTGATTACTGCAATCCATGTCCACCTCCCCCCCCTTTTCCCGTTCTGTTAATTCATCATCCGTTACTGCGGCCCCCTTAACCGCGGCCTTTGTAGAAATAACGAATGTAAGCCGGATTGGCGTGCCAAAGAAGTAGCGTCAGATTCATTCGTTTCGTGTCCAGCTCAACATGAAACTCACAGCCGAGAGCTAACGCCCGTTTCATTTTCTAAACGCCGTATAGAAGTTTCGCTTAATCGTCGTTTCATGCAAGCATGCTCTCCTTAGGTTGCATTGTGCTCAAAGCGAACAAGTTTTGACACGCTAGGTGGCACACAGCTTCATAACGCTATAGTGTTCACGCGCGAGCATGTCTATCTCTCTAATCTGCACCTCAAGTCGGTGGAAAGTCTGCGTAGGCATTCTGCTAATTAAATCATGTAGATTGTGAGTAAACTATTTGTGCGTGCCTTCTGTGTAGTCTGGACACATAAAGTCAAAATTCAGAGGAGTAGTTTAGACACTCTTCAGATTTAAGGCTTCTGCTGCTTTATCGACTATTATTTACAGAATGATCATACGTTGTGCATACGCAAAGCAGATTTGCAGAAAGTACCAAGTAGTCTACGAGACCTCTATAAATAGCTGACTTTTACAACGAAGCTGTTAGCGCGACTATAGTCGGATACAACTTAAGTCTGCAGTGGAACCCCCCCCCCCCCACCCCCTGCCCTTATAACCGCCAACCACTGTTCCTCCGCGAGGCTGCAAATAGTTCGTACTTCAAACTTTTCCTGTTACCTAAATAGGGCGGTAACGACAAGAATAAAATTATGAACGCCTAATTTTATACGTTTTCACTCGTCTATCATAGCGGAATGGCGAAAGCCTAATTCTTTTTTGAACTGAAATAAAACGCTTGCTTCGCTGCATGTGTTTACTATTCAGTTTCACTTCCGTTGGCAGTGAAGTTTCACGAGTGAAACGGGCTCAGCATTGAAATGAACTGTACCGAGGAAATTTGAAGAGCTCAGACTCCATACACTTTGTCCATGTCTGTTCCACACCTCATCGCTTCCGCCGATGAAAAGACTCTTCAAGAACAGCAGAGGCTCCGCAGGTATCAAGTACGACGCCATTTCGAAAACGTCGCATGGCGACTTTGCTTCTGTGATTGGCTAGCGGAGTAACACAACGCTACACAACGCCGCGCGGTCCGTGTGCCTTGGTTGCCAACTGCTGCTTTTTTTAAAAAGTTGTATCCTACTGTAGAAGCGCTTGAAAACGTTATACGAATGTTTTCACAGTGTCCTGAAAGAAGACCATTCACCGAGTTTATATTTAAAAAAAAAACAAGAAAAAAAAGGAAATATGGGAATGGAGGGGGGGACCATTTTAAGGGTGGTGGGCAGGCAATTTCGGAAGTGTGCGGAGAAATTATTGGCTAAATTAAAATTGTTACATTGTTTTCTACCTGCTACCTGCTGCTCTGGGAGAAGCAAAGGGGGCAGCAGTTCCACATTTAAAAAAAAAAAGTTTAGTTATAAGTGGCGAGTACCTATGAACTGCTTGAAGAGCGTAATTTAATTATGTGCCTTGAAAATAATCACTGAATGCGCGTTATCTCCCTACTTCTATGCTTCACGCAGTCCGCCTATATAGTTGGTTTTCCTGCTCTCCTCGGCGAATTAAATTAGACGCGTTGTTTGTAGAATAAAAACAATGTGGTTGATGTACGAAAAATGTTTAAACTGTATAGGTTAATCGTAACCTTTTTAGAAAATTACTTACACAAGTGTTCCAGAGCTTTACAGACGTATTTTACAAATTAACCGTGTAGGGTAGTTTGCCGAATGTCCTGAAACAAACTCAGCCTGCCAGAATGTTGACAATTCGAGGGAATAGAGCTCTAGAAGCTCTAGAGAAGCTCTAGAGCTCTAGAATAGAAGGGTCATCTTGTGGGTGATGAGAGGGCAGTTTCCGGATCGTCAGTTAGCTACGGGCTTTGCAAAAAAAGAATCTTTAAACAAATGCTTAAAAGCGTTATACGGCCGTTATCTGCAATGTATTTCAGAGTCCTACGAGTACTCTACGTGACACCGAGTTCGCATTCGCTGGAAATAGGGGCCACGTTACGCGTCTCCCGTGCAGCAGTCTTTACTTCTCTGGCCTAATTATCTTTGTAAACGATTACGGAACCCTCGTTTCCTTTCTATTTTCCGGTGTAAGATGTTCGTAGGTCTCACCTGTATCGTCGGTGAACTAAGCGAGGTACTTTGTATTTATTTTGGTGCAAATAAGAAGCAGGTTGTGGCTGAGGTATAGACGAAGTTCAATGTAAGTCGATTGCTTATAGCATGAGCAGTAAATCACGTGTATGGAAGCATGCCGCAACGTTATAAGTATAGTACATGAACGGCGTAGAACTTACAGTTCTTTATTCTGGAGTACTAAATCCGTTATCAGTGCCACCGAGATCAAATTTAGTGAACATTGAAGGGACATTATCGCCGGTGTGCATGCCAAGTTAAATGTGCACGTGTGGATTAATCTTGTAGTATCTATAAAAATCATTAAAAAATTCCTTCAGCAAGTGTTCGAAAGCGTTACAGCCGCTATCCGCTATGTTTACTATAGTGTGCTGAGAGAAGGCTACGTCACACCGAGTTTGCATTTGGTAAAAATGCGGGGCACGTCAAGTATAATGTGGGGTACTGCTAGCACATCAGTATCTGTTAAAGGCCCCTCACCAGGTCTGGCCATATTGAGCTGACAAGCGCAGAGCATACATTGAGCGATAACAATGGCGTCTTCAAAGTATTACATCACTACGCGCCGCGGAAAGATCTGAAATTGCAAACCGAACGCCATTTTTCCTTCTCCTCGCGGCCACCGCGCTCCAAACCGGAGGATGACGTACTCGTGTGCCTACGCCTACGTAGTCGTGTCCGCAGTGTGACGTTGCTCGTGGTGACACGTGACTTCGAGAATTATTCAAGACAACATCTGTTATCTCTGCGATCTTTTGCTTGAATTGACGAATTGAAGTTTAGAGAAATAATAAAACACACAAACGGAATGTCTGCGTGTTTTTTATTTTGCTTCGCACCGAAGCAAGAGAGTTGTACTTCCGCTTCGTCTGCTTGTTCCCACGGTTGTGCGGTCGTAAGTACCGAAACTATGCCATTTTATACCGTGCTCCAGCGCGTGATCATGCTCTGCGATCCGCTTGTTCTGCCTCAGTATTCGTGAAGCACTGAATTGTAGCGCTTGTCATGTTTCCTTGTGGACAGCGCGCAAAATCGTGCGCTTCGCGAACGAGACAACAGCTCGCGCGCGACGCCGTCAGCGGAAATGCGTAGCGCCGAAAAAAAAAAAGAAAGCGAGGAGAAAAAAAGAATACAGGCGGGGCCTGTGACGTATGCGTCACGCGATCCTCGAGGCCTGGTATGGGAGAACGTAGGGAAGGAATTTTGCTAGGGTTGAGGATTGGGCGAGTCGGTATTGCATTCTAAAACTGGTACAGCGCTTAACAGGCTCGGCTTGTTTCTTCCTTTCTATGTTGCGCTGTACCAGCTTTAGAAGGAATTTCACTTGCGGAGGCTAGACGGGGCGATGGAGGGAGCGTCTTGCTTGGCAGTGCAGCCCGCCTGCTGAAATCATGGGTTCGCGGCACTGAAATATTTCTATCTCGGCTATTTATGAGCCGATTTGAAAAAAAAAAAAAAAAATGCTGCAGAACGCTCCCTAGAGGACACGTAACAACACCCAGCGCACAACCAAAATCTGCTGAGGGGCCTTTTAAACAATGTGTGGCGAAACTAACATTTCTGGCCTAATTATGAGTTTGGAAAATAATTACCGAACCCTCGTTTCGTCCCTATTTTCATGCGTTGGAAAATTACTATATAGTAAGTTTCCCTGGTCTTCCCTGTGAACTAAACGAGGCACCTTGTTTATTATCCTACTGGACACCTACAGCTTATCGCATTTTCTTCCGCGGATGCATGTCATGCCACAGTCACAACTGAGGGTCCCGAAGTTAGCTGTCGTCTAATAAATCCGAGTCGCTATTATTTTTTTTTATCGGTAAATGTTTTTCGAAATTTATTGGATTACTTCGAAAAACGCAGAACGCTAGATATCGCATACTGAAATGATTTTGCGCCAAAAAGCAACACACACAAGAAAGACGACGAGACCACGGACGCTCATATATATATATATATATATATATATATATATATATATATATATATATATATATATATATATATATATATATATATAGGGACAAAACATCGGCGAGTTGAGCCCTTGAGTATTCCGAGAGTTGGCATGCCAAGGCGGTCAGACATTGAAACCATACGCATCGCAGCTTGCGGATAAGATGTGGACTATGCATGCGTTATAGGTGACCTTTGAGCAAAACTAGCGGGCCACATGCTTCTGAAGAAAAAAGCTTGGAAAACATATTTAGCGCCAGCGAACAAGGACAGGACTTCTAAATATGCTTTCCAAGTCAGTTTACCAACACGCACAACAAATGACAATGCTGAAAAAAAAAAAACAAGGAAAACTGAAGGTATTTGTAAGTCGGACGCAATAACTGAAATAATTGGCGAGTGCACTGGGAAACTCGCAACACCAAGTTTGAAATACTGTCAATTTAAAGTTACAGTACGTCAAAGGCTGAGAAGAAACTCTGCGTTCTCGCGGTTTCCCTAATCCGTATACTTTTGCTTAGGGGAGCACGTAAACTGCTGATACACAGTCTGTAGAGTTTTGATCACGTTTTTTAACAGCAGTCGTTTCTATAAGTATATAATACGTGCAGGGTGTTTCAAAAAATGGTGTCCGAAATTCTTTAAAAGACAGGACAGATAGACAATTAAGCGAGTTCCTCAGAATTGAGTTTGCCACGGTGGCATAAATTTTAAAGTTACTCGAGGTAGTAATTCTATGGCAGTTCTAAAACTGAACAAAACTGCTTTATTTGAAAAAAAGTTAGACAATTGATCCTAATACGAGGTTTTAATGCCGTCGTTCGACTAGCTCCATAACAGTGTGCACACTTGCGAAAACCCGAGCCTACCAATTTCTACGGAGTCGCGAATTTCCGGCCATTTTCACCGAAATAAACGGTGATCTTCCAGAAAGCGCAACTGTCACGCTCCTAGCAGACTCCTATGAGTGAGGTGACTGTCTGCGCCTCAGTTTCACTGTTGGACAAGCATGAACGAGTGTCCTTATGGATCCGCGGTCTTCATTACTTTATGCTCGTCTGAAAGGGAGGCCGAGACCCTCAGATTACTCATAGACCTTCTGCTATACTGTAGGTAGGCGAAAGTTGCGTTCCGCGGCAGTTAACTTTGGGTTTTCTAGTAAAAGTGGCAATGAATTCATTACTTTGTTCAAACTGGCAGCGTCAACCTTTTGCAGGTCTAGAAGTTAACTCTTTGCACAACTGGCGCTTCGAATTTCGCATAATATTCGGTCGTCCGAGTCTCTGTCGGAAATTCGTCTTATTTTTACGACTTTCTCAAATTACCACTGAGTGATCTTGAAATGTATCCCGCTGTGATAAAAGCGCCGTGTCTGTCTTCTGTGCGTCTTGTCTATTTTGCGCTGTGCCTGTACCCAAGAAACTTGAATATCTCATCTGCTATACTCGCACTTTAAGGAAATTCTGAACTAATTTTCCTTAACACACTGTATATTTGGGCTGCGTAAAGGAAAGAAAAAAGGCTATAGGAAGGCAAATGTAATTTGCTAGTCTACGGGATGTCTGTGCATAGTTTGTGGACTTTTGGCGTCTGTTCTTAAATACAAGTCACCTTGGTAAGGTAGAGAGAGAGAGGAGCAAGGTAGTCTACGTGATGTCTATCTGTAGTCGTCTGCAGACTTTGTCCATTCTGATGAAAAAGAAATTACATTAAGGCAAATTAGTCTACAGAATGTCTATGGGCAGTCACTGGGCTTTCTACGTTCTCTCTTTAAGAGGCCGTATATATAGGAACACCCAGAGCAGTGTTCCCTGCCGGAGGGCGTACGCCCACTTACTGCAGGTCAAATACGTAATTAAAAAAAAAAGCCTTATAGAAGACGTCCTTGTAAAGTTCCCGGGTGCGCATGGGCACACCTTCTCGTTCCACCAGCTCGTACGCCAAAACAGTTAGCACCGCGTTTAGCTTCTTCTCCTTTAGGCCTGCACTACACTGTATGCCGACTGCGTAATGAGAAAAAGAAACTATGCGGGTATAGGCAAATTTTATTACTTTACAGGATGTCTAGGTAAGAATATTCGTCTGTGGACTCTTGTTCGTTCTTTATGGACAAAGAAGCTGCAGTAAGGCAATGTAGTAACAGGATCTACAGGCAGTGTATGGACTTGACTATAACAGGGATCCTCGTTTCGCGCCCAGATAGGCATGGCGGCATATTATACACCTCCTCGTACGCCAGGTGAATTAACACTCCCGTTTAGTTTCTTTCTTCCCTCCTTTCTTTGTTTTTTACGCTTGTACTAGACTGTATACAGGTTGTGAAATAACAAACAGAAACTATGCGAAGGAAAACTAAAGTAATCCAAAGATATCAATGGGTATTCGTCTGTGGGTTCGCTACGGCCATTCTTATAGACAAAGAAACTACAACGAGGCAAAGTGTAGCCTAAAACATATACTTGAACAGTCGGTGGACAACCCGTAAGAGACCTTGTCGTTCCGCTAGCACAGTTAGTGACGCGTTTAGTGTATTTCTTCTTTCTTTCTTCTACGCCGGTGCCGTATACACTTCTTGAAGCGGCAGCCCACCGCCGCCTTGTCTCCGTGTCACGAGCTCGTCGCGGCGGCCCCTGAAGAAGCGTGCACGTCCGCCACCGTCGGGAGTCATCTCATTTGCCCACTGTCAGCAAGAGGGGAGAGCGCGCCGTTCGTGTTAGCGCAGCTGCCGGTGATGAGTTGCGCGTCGCACGCGGGTCTTCCGCGAACTGAGAGAGGCGCCGAATACGCGGCGCACCAAAGGCCCAGGCCTATGAGGAAAACCCGTGTATATACTCTACACACTTCGCACAAACTCACGCTTGCCGCGCCGTTCTCTCTCGCTCTTTCTCCAACTTTGGGCAGTCTCTTTTCTGTCTGCCACGTCTGGGCCTTTCCATCCCGCAGCGCTGTGCGGGCGCCAGAGCGGCTCAGTGGGACACACGTGTGATGAATCCTTGCGTGTTCTATGTTTCTTTGAAGTCGGTTCCTTTCGTCGCGTAAAAGGGGCAGTATCGTCGAAAGCACGACGTGACAGGAGCGCTTTGATAGCAGTGATGATAATGACGATTACGATTACGAAGACGACTTCGATCTGCGCGCGTACTGAACTGATTGTAGGGGACCCCTACGGCTTACCGCCGATAAAACGCTGCCTGAGGGGACATTTTAGTAAACGGCCTGTTTGTACGTATGAAGGAAACTAGATAAATATTAAGCTGCATTAGTAGATAAAGCGCACGTAGATTCAAAAGACGCTTGGCGACCTTGCGGTGATAGTTCCCGCACAGATAGTTCCTGCACGTCACAGATTTTCACAGTATCTGTGCGAGTCTAGTTCATTCTTTATTATTTAATATCGCTGTTACTGCTCCTTTCAAGATAAACGGAAGCGTTCACAAGTCAACGTTCTCAAGTCAACACTTCAGAACATATAAATGTACTTTTTACGGTTCATTTTAAGCGTAGAGCGCAAAGTTCCAAGTATGAATATTGACACCTTTGCTTGCAGCAACAGTTATGTTGATGACAACGTTCAATGACGGGTTGGCGCTTTTCGGCCCTGGAAGGAGCGTTTGAAAGCTTCAGAAGGAAAAGTTCGCATATTTTCTGTACGGCAACTCTATCGCACCTGCAACTTTGAAAATTTCCTCCCAACACACAGTTTATTCACACAATGTTTGATGTCGATGCACCATTTAGTTCGCAAAGGACAACCGTTTATTTTCCGGCAAGCATTGAAAACGACAACTGACACAATTTTACGATTTCCCCCGGCGCCTTCCCTAGCTGCAACCTTAAAATTTAATATACGCGTGTTAGTCCTATACCATGTTTCCTCATGAAACGCCCACTCTGTCAGTTTGCTTTTCTCTATAGATCGAACATATTATTTCACAATTGTCTGCTGCAGATAGCAGAATTCTAATTCTTGTACTGTACTATACCCGAACAGGCGGACTTGCACAATTATTCGAAATGCACAAATAACCAAATTACCAAACTTCACGAAGTAAGCTTCTGTTACTTGACAGCGCATATCGTAATTTACGAAGCGTAGCCGGTGCTCTTGCAAGGCATATCATTTTTGAACGCATTCGGAGGATGATACCAGTTTTGAGATATGCATCTTCAAGCTTGCAGTAAAAATACACTATTTGTTCACTTACTATTTAAATAATATGCCTTTTTTATTCATTAAAGCACGAAAATAACTTGAACGTCAATGTATTTCGTCGCGCACTACGGAAATTAATATCTGTAAACTGGTATCATTCTTAGGATTCAGTTCAAGTGGGCACATCTTGCGAACTGGCCGGCTACAGTTCGAAAGCTGCAATATGTGCCGTAATTATTTAAAAACCTTATTAGTGAAATGTTGCTGATTATTTGATTATGCATTTTGAATTATGGTAGAATTAATGTCCGCCTCTTCGAGTTAATCCGGCTTGATAAGTACAATTGTGCTGTTGGCCATGCGAAATTTTAAGAAATCTAGTGTAAAATAAAAACGTCTGATATGCGATATGCAATCATTATAGTCGGACTGTTTTGTAATTTGGCACAACGCGTCATACGTCACTCTTTATGCGCCCAACGTCCCCGACAAATAAATTCGTTTAAAACTTGCCCAGCTGCCGTGTAACGTAAAACTGTTACATTCTGATATTATTACACTTTCTTGACATAATATTGTCAATATTTACGTAACCGCTGACGCAAGCGTTGGGCGGTGAGTCGCCGCGTTGTTTGAGCAGCCCAAATTAATCGCTTTCCTCGTGTTTATAGGAGATCACTTTTGTTTGCTTTCAAAGCAAATAGCATTGGCTACCTTGACATGTTTTTCTTATCTAATTGGCTGACGAGAGGCGACTGGCATGAAGGGGAGTGGGTTCGCGCTGGCGCAGTGAAAGTTGATAACCGGATGAGGGTGGTGCCGGCGTCTGCGATTGGTCCGCTTCCCCTTGCTTAGCTTGCGGTGGCTGGTCGAAAATCGCGGCGGCGTGCAACAGGGAAAATGCCTCTAAGACAGCTCCTCAGCGAAGAAGAGTTGGCGGAGCGATGTCGCATATGAGCCGAAAGGGCTCGACAACGTTACGCTGCCGCGCAATATTTTTTATTGTACGCAAACAAATACATTCTCACGGGTATATCTCCGAATATAGCTAGTGCCATAGCGATCGGGGAGCAACCATCTTCTATTCCTTAGTCTCCGGCTGTTCCGAGAAAAACTTTACCTTTGTTCGGCATAATTTTAGTGCAACTTTAGTGCGTACACGTCACTTTGACGTGATTCGTTTTCGCGGTTTAGTGGCGTCACAGACAGACAGGCGAAGTGGCTGCAATCCTAAAAATTTAGAACAATAAGGGAGGGCTTTTGGCGATAAAGGCGTAGAAGCATAAAAAAACAACCCAACTATCTTTTGATCTGCCTAATCATGCATAATCAGTGTGAACACGTCATATCGTATGGGGAGTTTTCGCACTGTCGTGACGTCGCGTGACAGGCAAACTAGGTGGGCGTGGCACGATATTTTTTTTTACCTAACATGGAGGGACAATGGCAGAAATGGAATTCGAGCAGTTTGGAATAGCTCTACGTTATAGCGCCCCTATAGCTCCCAACTTTAATAATTTCCTACTAATTTAATGTTGCACGTAGGTCTAACCGTCCTCTCTGTGAATTTTCGTCGACACTAAATTTGGAGCGGAGCTTGGAAAGGAAATTTCGGGGGCTGACATTCTCCACCTTATCTATAATCGCAAAAACTGATTCGTTGCAATAGGGCCGAAGTACACACACACACACACACACACACACACACACACACACACACACACACACACACACACACACACACACACACACACACACACACACACACACACACACACACACACACACACACACACACACACACACACACACACACACACACACACACACACACACACACACACACACACACACACACACACACACACACACACACACACACACAGAGTATATTTGCGACATAGTTTAGCCACGGCGTCAACCGGCGTTTGGTATAAGCCATTTCTGCAGCGCGATTACCACGCTCTAAATATAGTTTGAGTTATGTATAAGTAAATTACATTTCCATAATACCAAGAAAGCCGCGCTTACCGTCATAAAAGGCTTGTTAAGCCAAAAAAGGAGCAATAAATGAAAGACGTGTCGCGACGCCACCTTGATGTTCCCGTGACATCATGGATTCTCTGGCGGCGGCTGCTCGGGCCCAGTTAATTATCGGCAAACGTGGACTACAATGTACTACGAAAGAGCCGTAGGCTGAACTCGGCAAGTTTCCAGCACATTTGTTGCGCCACAACAGCCCAAACACGAGAAAAAAAAAAAAAAAAAAAAAGAACTTCGGAATCCGCGACGTCCCACTATCGTACGCCGCTAGGGTTATAATTAAAGAACACTGCCTTTGACCTCCATTGTGTCTCCTTATAATCAGTCTATACAGCGAATTCAACGAATGTAGAGTTTTGAAAGAATACTTTACCATTATAAACTGCCGTGGTCTAAACTGATTTACTGTCCCTTTAAAACGTGTTAGTACATACGTATGTGCAAACTGCATTAGTGGGTATCAGCGCATTAGTACTTATAACGCTTATATGCAATAGCAAAACGGCCACTGTTAATTACCGTGGGAGGAGAATTGTTAATTCAGAAAAGAGAGAGAAAAAGAAAGGCGCAGATTGGTGGCGACCTCGTCCTGAAGTTCCCTGACCTGCTCACCATGACGTCATGGATTTTGACAGCATCCAGTGGGGGCCGCCATGTTTGCAAGATCACGTGGTGACGCGTCCATTGCTTGCCTCAGCTGCATCCGTCTTTGCAATGGATGTGCAGGACGCCCGGTGCGGCTCAGCAAACCTGTTTCGGCGCATATCGGTGGACGATGACCATGGGTGAACGACACGAAGCTTTGGCCACAGCTTCAGAAGACATATGCAAGCGCTTTGTGAGCTCATTACGCCTTGTACAAATAAATGGCGCAAGCAGCTTATGTACGGTGCTTGTACTAAGAAGCGGCACTAGAAATGTATTCCAAGCTGTCCAAAATTTACGATTATGAATTAAGTCGGGATCAGTGTGTTTCGCCCTTCGTACTTTATTTGGCAAACACTTTGACGCGGTGGCTTGTCTTACTATGTAGGGCTCTTCGGTGCGCGCGGTATGTGAATGTTTATTTTCCGCCTGATCGCTCGCGAGTGTGCTCAGTTGCGATAGACTTGTTCTAGCTGCGCACAAGGTTTGAGAGTAGGTTTTCTGTGGCTTTGTAATAGCTCGTAGCAAAGGTGTATTTCGGCTTCCTGGGGTGCCTCAACGTGCGCATTAATCTAAATAGACGAGCGCTTTCTTTTTCGATGACCCCGCCACCACCACCACCATATAGAAGTGAGGTCGCCGAGCACTACAATCGAACCCACCACCTCGTGCTCCGCTTCACGTTATAGCCGCGAGTCGCTGGACCCAAGACCAACGGAGAAGTATTTGCGGGGGGGGGGGGGGGGGTGGAGAAATGAGGTCAGCGAAACCGCATAAATGCGACCACAACTGTTCAGCATGACAATGGGCGCTTCGCGGTGCGGACGTCGTCGTCGTCGTTCAATGCGCCGCGAACTTGCAGCCAGCGCGCAGCTGCTGCAGCCACCATGCTCACGTCTCGACCGCTCTTTCACCGGGAATGTATAAAAGAGAGCAACCGCACAAGTGCCGTCGGTAGGCGCCGCTTTTCTTTTTCTTCTTCCTTGAAAGTTTGCTGCTTCAGTATAATGCGCGAACGTTGCATTCCTTCACTGCGATTCTCCCGCGGCATACTGTCGCAATGTCGCTGCGGTGTACTAGAAGTAATGTCGCTTTGTAGTGACGAATAGCGGAAGCGCCGCAAGGGGGTCAGCGGTGACCTGAGCATGACGCAATACATTCGCTTGTTTTACCCCACGTAAAACAGACTACACCACTACATGCCTGAGCTCTACGACAAGTCTTATCGCACCAATTGCAATACACCCCTTAACGTCTATCATTTACTATGGCCGTGCTCGCAAGCTCACATAAACTCTGAACCGGACATGCGCAAGCTTGAAGAAGCAATCCGGGGTGAAGAACTCGCTCCCCAACTCTGGGCCGTCCAGCAGGTCCACGACGCCGCCAGGAAACTCAACCTCCCGGTTCCGTCGTGGGAGACGCCCACTCCATGAGAGCCCAAAGCTCTCGTGGCCTGCAGGACCTTGAATAAAGTTGATTTCCTTCCTTCCTTCCTTCACGCCCCGCGCGCGCGGCACCTTCTCCACAGGATGCGTTCAAGGCCATCAAGCCATCATCGACGTGTAATAACTGTGGCTGATAAATAAATAAATAAATAAATAAATGCATTCTCTGTGTAGAGCAACGCCCACTGAATAGCAGGCCTGCACACTATGACATCAGTTGAAAAGGCCTATGCTTCCTTTGAAGTTCACGCTTTGGAGAGGGAGAGAAAGCAAACATCCCTATTTATCGCCTCGTCTGGTGCCTCATGGTCCCAGGACGGCCCCCGTTACGTGATACTATGGTTCTCCACCAGGAAGATTACAGTCGAGTGCAGGACAGAGAGTGAGCCCACTCCGAAGGGAAGTGGTGAGGGGCATTAAAGGAGTAAGAGCAGGTCCATATACTGGGTGTTTCAGTGAGCACTCTCAAAATTTTTTACGAATTTTCTGTGGCAGATAGCACAATTCTAGTCCATGAGCTGGTCTATACTCGAAGAGGCGGACATTACTTGCACAAGAAATTGAAATGCATAATTGACTTATTAACCAAAATTAACTAATTAAACTTTCAGCTAATTGCCTTGTGGCATATGTTGCAATTTGGATCTAGAAATGCCACTCTAGACGACCGACGCGCATTTGAGTTGACGAAGGCAAATTCTTGTGTACAACCTACAGAACGGTGTCGAATAATAATAATAACAATAAAAATAATAATAATAATACTAATAAAATATTAAAATGCTGCTCACTATCTCTAAGCATAGTACTCGGCACTTATCCCTTCGTGTAAACAGAAAACGCCTCGAGGAATATGTAGACTTTGGCCACGGGCATGGAGGATGAAAAAAGTTAGGAGATAGTATCACGTCGCGCAGCCATCCTTGGCAAGCAAACGCTCCGTGAAGCCAATACATTTGCTCAGTGGTGGCCCAACACGTGACCTCTTGCGTCGAGGTCACAGAGCAAGAATTGAGATTTGCCGAGACGTTTGGTTCCCAGTAGATATACATTGGTAGTTTTTATTCGGTGCGCACTTGTTCGGCTGCCCTGCCGTGGCTCTGCCTGTAGAGCGGGAACGCTAAAAGCAACCGCGCACTTGGATGATCACGTGTTGGGCCACCAGGTTTGGCTTCAATCGCGTCGGGCGATGCTCCCTCCTAATGTTTTCTTCCTCCATCACCACGAGTATACAGCTCAAGTTGCGAGCGGACAATTTTAATTGACTGATTGATTGTACCTTTGAGAGAAATTGCAGTGAAGTGCCCTGCAATGTGAATCTTATCTTTAAGTGATTGTTGTCAAATCTCGCCTATGGGAACAAACAAAACTCACGAAGCATACTTGCGTGCTTGCATTTTTTTGGTACACCAGATTTTTCCTGCACTTGCATGTTTGCAGCATTCGCGAGGGCCATATGGATGACTTAAGCAGCTAATTTTAGTTGCGAGATATATTGCTACATGTACATGACAAACCTCGTTCTCACCTGCATGAGTCAATGTTAACTTTCTAAGCAGTCTTACCGTAGCACCGTCAGAAGAGGTCATCGCTCTCAATTCGAAGACGATGAAAAATAATGTTATTAAGTGTCATATAATTGACTACCTCGAATTCAAAACAAAGCTTGTCCTGTCTTCCCATTATGGCCACGTTTTTCAGCACTTTAGAAATTCATATATACCCTTCTGAGACCTCAATACAGCTCAGGGACACTATTGCAAGTGGGTTCTTATTAGGCATGTTACGAATGTGAAAAAGTGTGTGAAAGTCGCCAAAGGAAAACAATAGGTAGAGCTACATTAAAGGATTACGCTTCTGTAATAATGAATTCGTCATTCGCAGCGAGGACAGAGCTTTTGTAAGTGAGAAAATGACGAGAGTGACAAATCGGAGTGGCACTACCTATTTTAAACTATTTGGTACCTCTCATGTTATGTCAGCACTGATTCACAGAGAGCAGTACTGAGGGAGGTGACGTGGTGATCACGTTAACTCGTCCGTTTTGGTGCGGGCGTTTCAAATTGGGGAGCAACAATGGTACCTTCAGTAAGACTTCTTGTGCGCAAAGGAGTGATATGTTGGGACGCAGAAAAGCTTAGAGAACGCTTAAGCTCTGCCTTTAAGAGGAAGCTTTAGCTCGGGCACAACTCCGACGCGGCCTATTCAAATACATGTAAAACGCAAGAACGTTTTTATGAGATAACCACTGGACCGATTTTGATGAAATTTGTTACATTTGAAAGAGAAAGTTAAATTCTAGTGATTGTTGGAAGCGGAATTTCGATTTAGGGCTTGAATTTTCTTAAATCGATTTTCAAATATTTGACCGTTCGAAAAAAATGGAAGCATGAAGTTTACAAATTCATAGCTCTGCATCAAGAACTGATATCGCGGTTCTGCAAACGGCATCCATTAGATCATTCAAAGCGGACAAATTCAATGTCATTTTACATCTTACGTGAATTTGTTACGCTGGTTACAACGGTTTTGCAAAAGTTATATTTCCCTATGATTAATTTCTTTTATATTCATGTGTAACATATCAATTTTGTCCGCTTTAGATCTACTATTATATGCAATTCACAGAATTGTATTATCATTTTTAGTGGTTGAGTTACAGAGTTGTAAACTTGATAGTTTCGTTTTTTGAAAATTTTCGATTTTTGGCAATTTTTAATAGAAGATTGACGACCTAACTCAAATTTGGTGCAGTGGTTGCCGAGAAAAACGAATTCTCCTTTTACAGGTATTTAGATAGGAGCACTCGAGCTAAAGCTTCCTCTTAAGATTAAAACGCGATAGCATTCAAAGATCCCCGAGTGCTTCTCACGCTTCTCAGCAACTGCAGCTTATGTAACCGAAATGTTTACAAGGAAACGCTGTCGGCGAACGCTATGCACGAAAGCAAGCTTTTCGGTAGAAACTCGGCCTCTTACATAGGCCGATCCCAGAGGTAGTGCACAGCCGCGCCAGAAAGATTACATAATTTTCAGGTTTCTGTTATTGTTTCGCACTTTTGATATTTAAGTCTGAGAAGACTTAACATAAAAGGCATGAGTTTACGTTGTTGTGTTTCATGACATTTGTTTGTGGGCTGTCAGTCTCGAAATTCCGAGGAATAACTTTGTCATTAATGTAAGACAAGGTATGGGTAACATTGGTGATAGAATGCTGTGGCAGCATAATCCGCACATTGGTGTCACCATTATGGCTACTCTCGGGTGTGCTGACCATTTGACTTATCCGATGAGGGCCTATTTCAGGATCAAAATAAAAAAAAAATTTTGGCCAGTAGGAGTAGGCCAGGTCAAATTATCCGAGAAATCCAATTAAATGCAGTGAAATGTATCTCAGCATTGAATTTTATACTGAGGACAGCAATGTAGCAAATAAATGATGCTAGCTCAGTCAAGAGCACCTTTAGCCTTTATGCCTCGTGCATAGTGGCAAAGTTTGATGAAATGGCTTGGAAAAAAAAAAAAGATGCATGCAAATGTGCCAGACACATGTTGTGAACTACAACATTGAGGGAGACTTGAAATCAAATATTTTCTTCTTTTATTTGTCAAGAGTCAGACTCTAATGACACGTCCTCTTTTGCATGTTGTATATATAAAAAATGTACAAGAGACTCAAGTGCACTGGCAAAGCAAAGGACTCGATCACAAATGCCTGCTCAGAATAGACACACTATTCAGCTGCACACAACTCGCACGCAACCCACAACAAAAGGCTTGTGGGCTGCTAATCAAGAGGCTAGTCATCACCATGTGCTGAGTATATGGCTTACAATGTAAATAAATAAAACTGGCGTTCCTTGAACACCTGCTGACGTACACACACATAGAAGGAAAAAGCACACAGATAAAACAGCGGGAGACTAAGCGTGATCAATTAGGGTCAAACACACAGACAAATAAATGCGGTGCATTAATTAAACTGCGCTTCAAAGGCGCAATGCAGTGTCACTTTTAAGCAATAGCTTTCTTTACAATTAGAGTAATGTCACTCGATGCATGCATTACAGTAATGGTTGTCGTACTTCTAGACAGCAGCCACATCGTATTACAGGTCGCACAGCCAATTACGTAGGCAATAGGTATGCAAATCAGGATGAACACATTAAAAGAAAACCTGATGGTTCATGAAATGCTTCTCTGAGAATGAAATGTGACAGCAGCACTATGCAGTGCTTGTTGAACTTAACCAAGCCCACTTTGAAACCACAAATGATCATGTATGATACAAGTGAGTCCAAATGGCTCACTGAGAAAGTGTAAAGAAATATTAACTGTACACAGACCCTTTACAGTTGTTCCTCGCAATTATCGAAAAAGAAAAGGCCAAGCGTGTGATGAGAAGTGTAGACTGTACAAGCATCACGCCTATGACTTTCAAACTCAATTCAAGTGAACGACACAGTCTCTGGCATAGTGAAATTTATGCAGAGCGAGGCATGTCTGCAACTCATGTGTATGACAGTTCAGTTGCATAAGAAATTACAGAAAAAAACATTGATTAGTTAGGTAGCAATGCAAGTGGTTTGTGAAAGGGCAAACCCAGTGGCCATGCCTTAAAATGAGATATACTAAATGCTAGTCTGACTCGCAGCAGACAGTTTTAAAACATTATGTTTGTCATTAGCAGTGGATGCAGCTTGCACAGTTGCTAGCTTAAGTGGAAAACAAGTTGTGGGAGGATGCAAATAAGTGCTACTGCATATACAGCATGAAGGACTTCCTTTCTGCTTCTCTTCGTGTTGTATGTTGATTAAACAAACCAACTTAAAGCAATTAATAATTGAACTAAGAGAGAAAAGATTACATCTTTGGCCAAAACAAATATGCGTAGCAAGAACCTGTGGTTTACGGTTGTAACGTATTCACAAAATTTGAATTTCTGTTTCCTGCTGATTTCAAGCACTGGGACTGCTGATTATTGTCAGCGCTTACGCTGAAAATGTGGCTGACTGAAACTGCTTTCTACGTAAACATTTGTAGCAAAACTGGCTGTTTTGTCAAATTACACTGATGGCAGTCACGAGTCGCACACACAAAACAGCAGTGTACATGACACAATGGTGAAGAAGGGTTTACAAGATAATGTTAATTTTTGTAAAGCAGATCCATACAAGACGTTAAGGACAGAGTAGAACCATCACAACTGTGCTAGTCACAAGGCATTTGCTAGTCAGACCTTTCGTTTCAAAACAAATTCGTGTTGTTTAACACAAATTTTCTTTTGTGTGCATCTCTGTTTGGGTGTTCACATTTTGTTGTCTCTGCTTCCTCGGCAAAATTTTCCCATTCCAGTTAAACCTCTGCACTCAATATTGCTCTTCCGTTGCTAGCTGCCAACACATCGAAGCTTGCACCTTGCCACAAAAAATAACATATTCTTACTCTCACCTTGGTATACTAAAGATATGCTTGTCTACCACTCTGTTCACCTAGCATTTGAACCTAAGTGCAATTGATATCAACAAAGCCTGCAGCTCAGAACCATCTTATATAGCTAACAACAAGGCAGCAGAAATCCACACTTGAAGCACTACTGCCAAAGCAATGGCATTCTTATAGCTTTGGTACCACCTCGAACACAGGAGGAATGACATTCAAAGAAAGAGGGCATCCAACAAGGCATTCAGGTCATCAAAGGAGGGCTTGAGAATGAAACCGCGTGCTGCCCTTTGACGCATGCTGATATATTGACCTAATGTTATGATGAGTCTTTCAAATGAATGATGTGTCCAGGCTTATGCATGCATGCAACGCATTGAAAAAGCACCGCTGCCTTGAAAAACCTTTTCACATGTGCCAGCAGTGTTGGTCGGACTAGTCCGCTTTACAAATACCTGCTGTTCCTATGGGCGTTTGTCCAGCACGTCAAAGACAGGTTGGCCAAATGAGCTCTAGCCAATGAGTGGTTAGCCCACTTGGAGCATGCCCATACAAGTTTCACATTGATCACAGAACAGACAATTGAAAGAGAGAGAGAGAAAGGAAAGACGTCAAATATGATCTATTTCAGTATCCTCCAGCTTGCTTGACTTAATGATACACTTTATATAGCATAATTTCCACACAGCACTTTGTGGGAAAAATATTAGTACTTGGTCACCGCAGTTAACAACAAACTTGTCCTAATGAACGATTGCTGTGGCGTTTCAGTTGCTCTTCTTGTTCCCAATGGGAGTTGTGGATTCAAAATGAATATTCCAGTCTACACCGCAGAAATATAACCACACAAGATAACCTAGGAAAGTGAAAACGTACACCAAATTCGTTGGAGGAGAGAAAAAAATAAGCTTGAATGCCGACAAGCCTAAAAAAAGCTAGGACAAGTACACAAAGAATCTGATAGGTAACCTGTTGGAAGCCATTATCCCAGAATCTGCTTAAATGGGTGGAATCTGTCATCTTGATCAAAAAGAAAGTTAATGAGCACTGGTTGCGGGTCAACTCCTTGACACAGTGTCAGTATAGAGAATGTCACATCCCTCAATCACAGTGGACATCTAATTTAGCATTTTGCTGCCACTGAAATGCATGCCACCTGTGTGGACACAGCGTCGACAGCACGAGTTTTCTGCAAATGGGTGACGGAACACCTCAAGGTGACGCTACAGAACAGCCAACTGCTGGAACCACTGGAACAAGATTGGGAGAAAAAATAAATACTTGCAAGATAAATCAGGGCGGCAACAATTTCTATATGTCCTCGCTACAACGGAACTTTCCCTGTCAAGGCGTCAAGGCAAATAATAGTTGCTGTTTAGTTTGCCTTTCTTTGCCATCAAATGCAATCTACACAGGCATGCGCAGGCATTTGTTCTGCATTATTGCACTTGTCCTGAGGATCCAAAGGGTCTTTTGTAGCTCCCTTTCACTCTTGGCATTTCTGTCGTTCTTATTTTTGGGCGTCGTAATAGGAAACAAAAGCATAGGTCGACATCAACCACAGGTGGCTGAGACTATGAATCTCAGCGCACTAGTTTTTCTAGCGTGAATGCAGCTAGTTTGCAGAGCTCAGAGCCAATGCATCAGGCCACTTCCTTTTGCTTAGGAGTAAAGTTTCTTCTTTCAGAAAATAGGAAATAGAACAAGCGATCATTTTTTTTTTTATTATTCTGAACAAGTGAGTGAGAGCTATGCGGGCATAAACAAACCAAGGAAAAAGAGGGGTACTCTCAAAACAGTAAATTTTAAAGAAATTTAATGTAATTCATGAAAGGCAAATTTCTTTTCAGCTCATGCATAGAAACAGGAGCGTAGATTCGTGCTGTGTCATCCACCTTTATGGGCAACCTTGCGGTACTGCTCTGAATTTGAAAGGCCAACTGCAATGGAAACATGTTCGTGCCTAGCCCCCCTTCCCCTTAACCCTGCCAAGAGTACTGCCTCCCTCTGGAATTGGCCTTCACACACTCGCAATCAAACTAAATAGAGGCATGAATCAATACTGAGTGCAAAAGTCTGCTGTAAAATGAAGCTTGTGCCTCTAATGAGTACCAGTTCTTCCTCACCTCGAGACCACTGGCTTTTCAAAGAAGCAAACCATTCCCTTTAGACAGAAGGTATGAAACACAATGTGTTATACAGTTGGCATGCTCACCTTTTATTTAGCAAGTGGAGGGAAATGCATATACGTATAGTGTTTACATTTCGACAGAGGGAGCACACAACAGGAACACAAACTGCTGAAGGGAAAGGAAGTGAGCCTGACATATCATGGAAAGTGCTATGAGGAACTATAGATGCAGCACGCATACAGTGACAGGTAACACTTTTGAACAGGCAAGGCTTCCTTCTTTGCTTTCCATGGCTATCCCGCAAATAGATTCGTTTTAGTTGCAAAGCTATTCATCAAGACTAAAATCTCTCAGAGACAGTTGCCATATATTTGGAGATGCTAGAAGAAGAAAAGAAAGAGGCTGGTACAGCTCCACAATGTGCTACCACGGTCACACCACACACACAGATTGAAGGGGTCAAGAAACAAAATTCATCTTAAAAATGGCACATCTGTGCATTCAAAGAGTTTCTTGGAGATGATCAATGCGTGTACTGATGTGTTATATACAGGATGTGATAAACGCCATGATAATAGTAAGAGATGCATCTTTGATACCGTCTAACAACTGCAGTCAGACAACAGCCACCTGGCAGCCTACTCCTATGTCCCCATCACCTGCACACCTCCAGAAGGCACCGAAACCAATGAGTAGCAAAATCCATTAGCTCTAGCAGCTACGTTGCACAAGCTCACTAATGGTTCCAATGGACCTAGCACATTTCTATCATCCTTGGTTTCAATGGTCCTTGAAATGTGCATTTGATAGAGGTATGTCATACAGTGTTGCACAAGGACCAGGTCCAGGATATCTTATTTTTGTTTTTGTCAGTGAAGTAAGTCAGGGCAATGCTCCCTGTCACAAAAAATTACAGGTTGGTCACACAAATGCATTTTCTCTTTCTCATTCATGCTGTCACTCGACAAACACTCGTATATCAAGTTATTTTCCTGGTGGCTGTCATAAGACTGAAGCACAACACGTGTCTTTTGGGCAGCAGAGTCCTTCGACATTTGTATATGTACAAGAGTGCCATATGGCACACCACACACTATGTGGTTTGAATACTGGCCATCGAAAAAGGTTGCATGCATAAAAAGGTGCAACCTTCACGTTTCACAGTACTAATGAATGCATTCTGTTTCTTGCATCAGTTGCCTTTGGCATCGGTTTCATAAGGGAAGCTCATAACAGCGCTGTGCTTGTCGCATCACTGCAAAAGCTTGTGGCACTTGAGATTCTTTCACCAGGTCATCTCCCATCTTACCTCTTCAAAGTAAAAGCCATAACACAATATTCACAGAGGCCTAGATACAGACACAATAAAGGAAGGAGACCTGTCTATCTCTCTGGAAGTCCAGGAAACCTTAGCAAAAATCAGTCGCTACAGTCACTTCTCTTTGCGACTCTACTTGCACCCTCTTGTTGACTGTCAAGAGAGAGCTTCAACGGTGATGCAATAGCAATCATGAAAAGTGCCAAGGGTGATTAGCAATGAAATGCCGTCATACGGTGCACATAGAAACTTAGCATTAAATAAAAGAGTGCGGTCTCATGTGCATGCCTATGAAAAAAAAAAGGTCACTGGCAACCTAAAAATGCAATGGCAGATACACCACTGTCCAGCTTGAGGAAAATTTCTGTAGTAGCTGCAGCAGCCAGTTACGTTAGCTCAGAGGTGAACTACCGTATTTTCCGGACTATACAAGTTTATAAATGTTGAAATTTCGTGGGGTGAGGACTATGTATGAGTGCAGGCTATACAATATATTTTTTTTTAAAGCTCGGAAGTGCATTGAAGAAAAGGAGGCCAGGCTGCACCTCCAATTTCACCCATGTCAAATCATATAGCGAAAGGAGCTCCGCAATGATCGTCGCTATGCGCCAGCAATTTTTCAAGCTCGTATTGGCAGCTTGTGATATGTGAATGAATGCTGCCAGCAATACTGGAAGTGGCTACCTTTGAATGCTTGGATTTGTGAGCTTGACAATCCGACATTCTTGACTTGTTTTGTCCTGACAGCCCCGATGAGAGCGAGTCTGACAGGTTTTAGATTTGACTCCTATATGCAGTCCGATAAGGGACCCAGGCTTTTACTGGCTCAATATAATTTTTCTTACTTACTATATTGGGTGCGAGGGCCACCACTAGCAGCTTTGGTACTGCAATTGTTCTTGTGCAGGAAGTTGGATCACGTGACACCTCTTCGCCATGGCAAGTGTGAGGATGGTGATTTTATCCCGCAATTTAGGAGGTTTATTTTAGTTAGATCCTTCACAAATGTTGCCAACTGTTGTTGAACAGTACCGCCTGCCCTATCAGAACATAAACAAGTTGCCCAGAGCCTTTTAGAAGCTCTTTAGCATGCTCATTGGAGAATATATCCACCTAAGGTCAGGATTTGTTGTTCTTTTGGTCAGATTGTCTGTTTAGAACGTAGTGGCACGAGGTCAATGCAAACGTAAACTGGTCAGAGACTTTTTCGACAGCCTGGATGGGTTAAAGATCCCTCCTTGAAATGTTGGTATAAGCAAATTAACTTGTCCAAAATTGTTAACATTAAAAACATGGCCAGGCTACAGTTGGTGATAGCTTGCCGTAGTGGGGGGGGGGGGGGGGGGAGCATTTGGCTTGTTTTTTCATGAGCAGTGCAGGTAAAGATGGCTTTGACTACTACATAATACAAGGAGGAGATGAAATTATGTAAACTTTACAGCACAAAACAAAAATACGAGCACACTCTGGCTCACTTCAGAGTTTCGTGCTTTTTTGTTTCTTTGGTTACTTTCTGGCGTCTGCTACACTCAAAACTGAAAATTACAGCAAGGTTTCTCATCTGCGTTACCGCGCACTCGGATGAATGTGAATGAGACACAGGTTCAAACTCTGCGAACCACGCTCTCTCACTGCACTGCTCTCACGTCAAGGTGTTGTGCGTTTTCACTTTTGTGTTGCCACTGTTTTTTGTCTCAGGAAGAAAGCGGATAAACTCGAAAGTGCATCTACACCTGCCTATAAGTACCTAATACTCGTTACATAAGTGCCCTTTTGTTTAAGGGACACTATAGTGAATAATGATTTCTTCTACATCAGTAAATGACCATTCTACATCACCAAAAACACCGCTCTTACAACGATAAGACGTTTGGTAAGCCAGAAAAAGCGCAAGAACGAAATACGGGTGGCGACGCCTACTTAAGTTCCCGCACCTGGGGGCTGTGACGTCTTGGATTTTGATGGCATCTTCTGGGCCCTACTAATTATATATAGTGGTACAGATTGACTACATTGTGTTCTAAAGGAACCAAATATTAAACATGGCAAGTTTCAGGAACCTTTATTCAGCCAACGCAGCCCAAATGCGAAAGCATACTTTGGTATCCCTGACGTCACGCTGACGCATCGGCACTGGGGTTTCGGCGTGAAATTCAAATACTGATACTTGGACCTTCATTTTCTCATCTAATAATCCAACTACTTTTCTTTTAAATGACTGCCTGCAGGGTTCTCAAACAATGCTTCATTAGTCTAAATTGATTTATAGTTGTGCTTTAGGGTCCCTTTATGTCCCATTACAAGCAGACACACTGTGGGACTAAGCGGCACGATACGCTTCTTATGCAGGTCGATAAAGGTGCATGCTGATCCCGCAGGCCTCACATTGTATGGCCGATAAAACTGGGGGTGGGGGTGGGGGGGGGGGGGGGGAAGAAAACTAAAATTCTGCTGCAGAGATTGTTAGATGATGAAGATACTTGCAGTGTTGAGTTATGCAAACAATGGAGCCACATTTCATGGCATGCAGATGGCCAAAGAGTGCGAACCCTGCAATAGATGCGAGTGCACGTGCGTTCTGTGAGAAAGTAAAACAAAACAAAATAAAGCATACTAATAAATCTTGAACATCTACAAGATTCCTTGACATAAACTGACTAAGGGCCGTAAATTTACGAGATATGTTGTGCCACGTGCATCACTGGCTGCATTACTAGTTGCACACATGTAGCTGGCTTGACGTATTTGACTGCTTCAAACTTGCAAGTTGGATTTGCTATTTTGTACACGTATATGCACACTTTAATGTTTGTCACCGGGCTTTAACAACCGTAGAGCTTGTGTAGCGGCTACCGTGATTTCTATTTCTGCAGTAGTACGTAGAGCAAAATCTGGCCCTAACTAGCATAGAGACACACCGGACATTCTCACACAGAATAAGCACTGCTGCACAAAACTAGTACGACCAGCCGAAATTCCACGGCCGTATGGTGCAAAAAAAAAAAAGCGATATCAATGAATCAGACACTCCAAGACGTGATCCAACTTTACAAGTCCTTCAGTCGCCACGGCATGTCCTCACCCCCAATACTGGTTGCAGACAAGCTAAAAATCAAATTTTCAGTTGAAGTTCATCCCTGCAGACTATGCAGTGACACAGACTATCTAAATAAACTTCTTATTTTAAGCCAATTTGGCCTTTTCAGACTATACACTGGGTGAAGGCTATTCCGGAAAATGCGGTATTTCCAACGTTGGCGTCTTTTGTGAGCTACGTTTTGGTATGGAGAAGCATAAACGGTTAAGCATAGTGCAATTTTGTGGGAGGCGCTTGTACTCGATTCTTGGTTTGTCAGCGGGTGTAGTAGTTCCTTTGCTACTTGCTTACAACACTTACTGCGACAGCAGTGTATGGCTACTACTCGGCACAGGTTGGGAGTGGTAAGAATAGGGCCCACAAACAAGGATCAAGCGTGACAGTTGCAAAAGATACCAGTGTGCAAGATACATGTTGCACTGGTGAGGAAAGTCCAGACATCATGGAGGAGAAGGAAAATTCGAGACTTGCTGGATGAGAAAGTAGAAGAGGTGATAACAGTCAGGCCATAGGCATACAGGTATGCAATCAGAGAAATTATAAGCGTTGGATGAACCATATACTGCTGTTCTAGTAAAGTGTTATTAGCAACGTCATTTCCTGTCGGATAAAATGGCTGGGGAAAAGAAACTTCAGCACTGTCAGGACAACTAGAAAAACTCACAGGACCTGGCATAGAAGGCTCTGGTAACATTGTGTGTTCAGGCGATCTAACCACATTGTAAACGCAGCTTCGTAACATGTGGAGTCCTTAGTTTAATGCCCCATTGAAAGACAAGGGACAAAAAGCTGCACTTCTTAAAATCTCACAGGTGTGTCACAGCATTCTATAAAAACACATTTCCCACTGACAAACAAACAACCTTCACCTCTATCTTGCATATGAAGCCCAACCACTGGGCTTACGCAGTTGACAAAGCTCAATTACTCCCATTTGCTCAGCACCTAAATGAAAGCAGGCCAAGTGGACTGTGAAGCAATGACTGGATCTTGGGCTGCAGTTAATAAAATGGATGCTGGACACCACTGGGATACTTGGTATGCATTGGATTAAACAACAGCACACTCAAAAAGCAATGATGGGTCTAACTACCTGAGACCCTGGTTACATTTGACAAACATGAGATTTTCGAATGTGACCCCGTTAAGCCGAAAATCGGCAGGGTTGGCTACCTTGCCGCCCACACGGCACATGCGGAGGATGTGCGCCGCCGTGGCAGGCACACTCAGAAGCCGGCAGGCCAGCTGGGCCAACTTTGGGTACTGACCCTGGTGTTGGCGCCAAAAGTCAAGGGGGCACCCCGTCTCAGGCAAGCACGGCGTCGCCAGGTAGCTGCTCACCTCCCAGCACTGGGGAGCAGCTTGGTGCTGAGGACCCTCGGCAGAGGACCCTCCCCCTGGGCTCATGTAGCGAAACAACTTGCTCTGGCGGCGCTCGCACGGGGGCTCGTCGCACTCAGGCGGCGATGTCGTGTCTCGGTCACCGTCTGCCTCCTGGACTTTGGTGCCCAGCAGTGCTGTGAACCTCTGCCGCTCTTCCCCCTCCTGTGCACACCAGCGAAGCTTGAATCGTGGGTCTAGCATGGAGCACAGTGCGAAGGTCTCACTCCCTTCGAACTTGGATAGGTGAGTGGTGAGGGCTGCGGCAAGGCGGCTTGCGGCCGACACCAGCCGGAAAGGCCGAGCTGCTTCGAGGTGGGCACGCAGCCCGCGGATGCAAGGCACCACGTAACTTGCTGTGATACGGCCTTCGCCACGGCTGAGGTGGAAGGCTTCCTCGAAAGGTTCCATGAGCTCGGAGAGTTCCCGAAGAGTTTCAAGGTCATCGGGTGTGAAGCCCAGGGCAGGTGCGGCTCCCTGCAAGACCTCAAGGGGCGACCCGGCGGTGGCGCGAACCACCCGCAGCTGCCCGTGCCAAGTGGAGCAGCCAGACTCGACCGCTTGGCGGACTGAATCCAGAGTCCCTTGTGGCAATCCTCGAGCCAACTCAACAAGTCCACTGACCTGGACATGTGTATGAATTCAAGAGATATAAACATTGCAGTACATGAAATTGAATGGCATTAAGAACTGGTGCTGCAAAATAGCCACTTTGCAGCTGTGCTTTAGCAATTAGAGTAGGAGCAGGTGTGAAATCTAAAGTAAGCGAACTGAGCTGAGCATTGTGACTGCTTCTCTATTTAAACATATGCTATAGAATGAAAGCTACGATGGAAAAAAAAAAGTGCCATGGTAGACTTGCTCATGCTTGCAGCATCAGTACAATGCTGGGTTGCCCCAGTAAATTTGTACAAACAACGTATTTACAGTAGAATCTCGGTGATACGAACCCGGCTAATACGAATGTCGGTGAGATTCGAATTCGTAAAATTCCCCCGCTGAAATGCACTGTGTACAATGGGCCAAAATTCGGATGTTCCAAACACTTTTCTGCGTCGCGCCGGGTGATACGAACTTCAGTACCGCGACCGTCGAGCCGCCAACGGCGCAGCGTGCGCCAGTGCCGCTTTGGGATTCCGTGGCAGCAGAGAGGCTGACGAGGCAAGCGAAGCTTTCTCTCTCTCTCTCTCTCTCTCTCTCTCTTGTTTTTGGGGGTGGCCTCCGCCTTTTTCTTTTTACTTTGTTGTTGCCCGAGGCTAAAGCAGCTGCTTATTGGTCCATTCGCCCTGCGAACCAGCCAACCCAACCGATCGGGCACACGCTCTCTATATTCTGCAATATTCTGAAACTATGCACACTCTCGATATTCTGTGGCGTGCTGTGACATCCGAGACTGTGCGTGAGAACACTACAGCCCAGTTCTTCAGCTTCGAAAATTCTCTCCTGGCCGACCTCGCGGAGAAGACTCAGAAGGACATACGTCACTTGTTTCCACGTAAATAAATGTTCTTTTTTTTGTGCGTGTTTCATGGTTTCGGGACGGATTACGCTCGTTTTTTGGTGATACGAAATTTCGGGTGATACGAATATTTTCGCCTCCCCTTGAGATTCGTATCACCAAGATTCTACTGTATTAGAATCTAGGCCGATAGTCTCTCTCTCTCTCTCTTTTTTTTTTCAGATAATGACATTCAGAACCCTGCGGTTGGCTTAGATTCAAGGATTTAAAATAAACAAGCCAGTTTTTAAGTGAAATTGATAAATATGGTAGCACCATCTAGAAAAGCTAGTATCGCAGCCGCTACTTGCCACGCCAATAGCCAACTAAAGTACATGAGTGACCTGTTACACGACTAAATGGCCTTGGCAAGTGGTCTTGTTGGCAAGTGTTTACTTTGAAGCTTTTCTGCAGGCCGCAGGGCAGTTTATTGCGCGGTTTTGCTTCATTCTTTAATAAAATAGTTATAGAGGCTTTATGATACTGAAGATAGAGTTCTACTGTTCGAGTGAAAATGCACAGAGAGCAAAAATTATGCTACGCTGCCATACACACATTAATTTGTATTTAAAAAGTGCAAGCAATTACATGATTTGACAGTGGCTAAATTTATATGTGTAGTCGGCAATGCCACAACATCGTAGAGGACACCCCCCTGGTTAGTGCTTTGTCCTTTGGAAAATGGCACCCACCAACTTGCTTGTGTGGTATTGTTCCAAGCTGCTCATCTACTCAAAAGAAATGAATAAGTTGGCGCTGAACATGCATATAACAGTGTAGAAGGGGTGCGGTAAACCTGCATGAACTCTGATTAAGAAAACGGCTGCATTTAGAGATGGCAGCGAGCACACCATGTACAAGTTCATATTACAAAAAGGATCAAGTTGGACCATTGTTACAAAGGACCATTGTGTCGCCACCATCCGGGGCGACACAATGGCTGAGAGCTCCTTCTTAACTCAATGCTTTTGCAGTCTCGTCAACCCTCCTCCTCCTCTGTATTTTGAAATATCTTCAAGAGGCATGCCTTTACGATGTGAGAGCAAATATGGAAAAAATTTTCTACCGCTGCTATCACAACTTATCTCGCTGCGCATTTGCAATCTTAGTAGATGCTGCCACCACCTGCACTGCAGTGCTCGCCGCTAGCAGACGACAGGGTGTGGAAGAGCACGTTTGATTTGTTTATATCCCTGATTGGCCGAAGAAGCCTGTAGCTTCCGCTGTGCTGCAAGGAACTACTGAGAGTACAGCTGTGGAGTGATCCAATGTATGTCATATGTCTTGTGACTGATACATTTGCAATCACGTCTGTAGTGTGAATCCAGCTTAATATATGTTTTGCAAGGATATGATCTGTTACCATCTTCATATTCGGCACAATAAAAGATGGCATTGGCTCACGTAAAGGTATATTTCTGGATAACTAAATAAATGTCCGGGGAGAGGTGGTGGAGACGCGCACTCAGTCAAAATTGAATAAAGGCGACGTCTGCAGCCCACCAACCTTGTTGACCGCTGCCTCAAGGTGAAGGTCATCTAGAAGGCCATCAGCCACGCAAGTCTGCAGCGCTTCTGCAAAGCACCCCAAACCTTCCACAAAGAGTGGCCCAAGGTCCTTAGAGTCCAGATTCAGCAAGTTGCCTGGCAGAGGCCTCCAGTCCCCGTCGCTGGCCCCTGGCAGAGCCCCTGCTGACCCTGGCAAAGCAGCACCTTCTTCGCAGGCCGAGAAACCGGGGAGGCACGTCTGAAAGCTGCGAACCACACCCGCCGCAGCGTACACAGCCGCATGCGCCACTTTCTCGCCCAGCCCATACTGCGCCAGTGCTTCGGCCATCAGCTGCTGCACGCTCTCGGCAGGGTCAGCGTCCACAAAGTAGCGGCCGGCCAGGAACACGGTGCGCAGACGCCAGTTGAGGATGAAGTGTGCCGACACACTCACGCAAGATGTGGATCCGAGCCAGACATCCTGAGAGAGGTGCACGGAGAAGAGAGAAGTGCCATTAGAATGACATACTTGCACACTTTCATTCCCTTGTGCACAATGAACATTGCCACATATTTTATACGTGCCTGCATAGATTGAGCTACCAATTGAGCTACCACGGCACGGTTTCCCCATCCACTTTCTTGGGTATTTATGTGGTTAGAGCATCGCCCGCGTAATGCGAAGATGCGGGATCGTTCCCCACCTGCAGCAAGTTGTTTTTTCATCCACTTTCATTGCCATTAATTTATCATTTCTTTAATTCAATTAGTAAGTCCAAGTAATTTTCCCTTTGTTTCCTTGGTGTCTTTGTTTGTTGGCTTCTCATGATATGATTAATAAAGATCAGGCCCCTTGGTTAACCGCCTTTCTTCTCGAAGTAAAACGAAAACATGCAGACATTTGGGTTGCGTGTTTTATTATTTCTCTAACCTTTAATTCATCTATTGAAGCAACAGATTAAACGAATAACTGATGTTGCCTTCAATCATTCTCAAAGTCACCATGAGTGGAGTCACAGCACTGCCATGTACGTAGGCGCACTTGCATGATACACGTCGATTCTCCAGCTGGAAGTGCGGCGCCCACGAGGAGGGCAAGCGGCACTTGGTTTAAAATTAAACTCTTTCCGCAACACTTAGGGATATAATACTTAGCAGACACGATTGTTAGTGCGCATTGTATACACTGCGCTTGTCAGCTCAAAATGGCCAGACCTAGTGAGGGGCCCCTTAATTCTCGAATAAAATTCAATGCAACTGCTATTGTTATTTGACATGGTTTGAAAGATTACTATTTGCATACCCCTACTTTTCTCTTATGCTCATTTTAGCAAGAAATTCACCGACAATTACTATACTCCCTAATGTGAAATTTGAGTGCAGCTCTATAGGTGAAAAGATTATGCATGTAAATATATTGCATTATGATTATATACAGTAAACCCTCGTTAACACGAACTCGCATATGTCGATATATCGGTTAAGTCGAAAGTTTTCCACGCCGCGCCTTCCCCACCCATAGGTGTTATGTATTCGCATCCGTTTATCTCGAAGCATTTTTCGGGCGTAATACGGATATCTCGAAATTTCGACCGGGACGGCTGAAGGCAAAGGCCGTTACCAAAAGGTGATACAGGCTCCGAGCGAGCGCTTGGTTCCTATTAAAGTGCCGAACGCGGTCACGATCGAAGGGCGAATACAAAATTCCCGCGGATGCAGCCGTTTTCCGTCAACCACGTCAAGTAACCTTGGAAGCAGTCACGTGGCGTGCGCCGCTTGCGCGCGGGGGCTCATGGGTTTTATCGGGTAGTCGTGCCACCGCATTTCGCACGTGCGGACGTTATTGTGCGTGTGCGATTCTGTTCTTTGTTTCGTCGCGCTGTGCGCACGACGCGTTGACTGCAATTTTTTTTTGTTGTGAGTGTGGTGTGTGGTCAACGGACGACGACGATGTCCCGCCCCAAGCAGTGTAAGTCTCTGACGCTGGAGAAAAAAGTCGCGTTAATCAAGGAAGTGGACAAGGCGGGAAGTTCGAAAACAAGCATCGCCAAAGAATTCGGCATCCCCTTGTCGACGCTTTCGACAGTTTTAAAAAATCGGCAGAAGGTCTTCGATGGCTTCGAGCAAAGTTTTTCCAGCGAGCGGAAGCGGATTCGGACCTCGAAATTCCCGGACGTCGAAGCAGCACTCATGCTGTGGCTCCGGAATGTCAGGGCAGCCAACCTTCCCGTGACAACCCAAATGATGATGGAGAAGGCAGACGCTCTGGCGTTGCAGATGGGCCACACAGACTTCAGTTGCAGTAATGGCTGGTTTGAACGATTTAAAAAAAGAAATAACGTGGCCTCGAAGCCTATCCACGGCGAAAGCGGTACTGTTGATGAAGGGGCTGCAGACACCTGGCGCAACCACCGCCTCGCTGCGCTGCAAAAGGCTTATGCGGACAAGGACATTTTCAACCTCGACGAAGCAGCACTGTTCTATAAGATGCTGCCAGCCGCACATACACGCCGAAGGGAGAAGCGTGCTCAGGCGCTAAGCAGCGCAAAGACCGAGTGACGATACTTTTCGGAGCCAACTCCACCGGCGATGAAAAACTGCCGCTGCTTGTTATCGGTAAGTCGCTCAATCCAAGGTGCTTCCGAAATGCACGGCTCCCGAGAGATGCGACTTACCGCGCCAATAAAACGGCCTGGATGACTGCAGCGCTCTTTGAAGAGTACGTACGTGCTCTTGACCGCAAAATGGCAAGGGACGGCCGGAAAGTGTTGTTCGTTGTGGACAACTGCCCCGGCCACGGAAAAATCAACAACTTGGAGGCAGTCACGCTGGAGTTCCTGCCTGCTAATATGACGTCCGTGCTCCAGCCGATGGACCAAGGAGTCATTGAGGTTGCTCGCAAGTTCTATCGGAAGAGTCTCCTGCACCGCATTTTGTGCTCATACGACAGTGGTAAGAAGTACGAAATAGATTTGCTGGGTGCAGTCCATCTGATCGCCGAAGCCTGGCGCCAAGTACGTCCATTGACGATTGCCAATTGTTTCGCGCACGCAGGATTTTCGCGCGCCGAGAAATCGCTCGAGCCAGACACTGAAGAGTTCAGTGATTGCGATGAACTTTGCGACGAAGTCCGCAAAGCTGCCGGCTGCGCCAGCGATGCCGAAGACGGCGAAATCGGATTTGAAGAGTACGCGCTCTACGAGTCTGACGTGCCCATTACCGGAATGTTGTCCGACGCCGACATTGTTCAAATGGCAGTGAACGACGGCGATCACGCTGACGAAGAACCACCTAGAGAAGTGCCGACAACTGCAGAAACAAGGAACTTGCTACGTTTGCTCCGCAACAAAGTTGAATGCAGCGGCGGTGAACAACGGCTCATGCGGTGCGTTCAGCAGCTCGAGGACGCTTTTCTCGCGCCGAATGCCAACGCCAAGCAGGCAAGCATCACCAAGTTCTTTTCAAAACAATAAAATTCAGTTTTTCCTGGGAATTCTGCGTTTATTGCAAAAGCTCCCCTCGTGCTGTGGAGCGTTTGTTAGCAGTGCTGGTTATCACTGGCTCTTTCAGTGACCCGGTCACTGAAATTTTCGGCATTTTTCTTAACTCGAAACTCTGCTTATCTCGAAATTTTTCCCGGATTTTACAACTTCGAGTTAACGAGGGTTTACTGTAGGTACACGGTTTATATTAGGAAGAAAACGTTATGAGTAGCTTGGATGGCACAGACAATCCGTCTTGTGTGGCACACTGAAAATGAAGTGAAGTGTGGTGCGATTCACAGCAGCCGTCGCAGACAGAGCTCTGCTCATGCAGTGCTCACTGCATGCCTTATTGATGGCATCATAGGTAAACAAACGACGATGCACTACTCCAGCGCTACCTTGTAGTGGTCGTCGCCACAGAGCCTGTATTGCGCGGCACTACGCTTTTCATCTCACACTTTCGCTATGCCCTCCTCCTCCGCTCTCCGTTTCGCACTATCTTCACTATCCGCGCCTTTCATCGCCTGCTGCGCTGCATGTTCGCTCTTTCATCCTTCGCTGTGCTCGTTCACTAGGTTACGCCGAGGACGCCGACGCACAACACAGGAACAGGCACTTAAGGGCCGCACTCTAAATGAGTATGCACTTGCACAATAAGTTAAACACACCTGAATTCTGTTGATGTGAAAGTAATTTAACTTTTTTCCAATTTGACCACGCTATAATTGCTAAAAGCTTCCTGTGCCTTTTAAATGCACCTTTTCAGTTCAGCTGCAGGTAATGAAAGAGAAATTTTGTATGCCCCATTAGGGTAGCACAAACAGAGCTCAACTACTTGGAAGTGCAGCGTCTGGAGTTGGTGAAGCACGAGCAGAAGAGCCAATTGTCAGAGGAATTCTTCTTGGCGTCTACGCTGCGATGACTTGGTCAACTTTCAAAGCAAATGTGACATCTAGACCATTATCAGCCTGCTTTATGACACACATGCACACTGTGTTATGATTTAATCGGTTGTCGCAATAGGTGCGCAAGAGTTAAAACGAGCCTTTTAATACATTCACAATGATGCAAAGTGCTCATTGCCACTTTGTGCGACTCCAATAATGAATGCTGGGACTTGATGATAGATTGATCGTGTTCGCAAGCTGCAATATTTGGGCTACAGCCAAAAGCTATCTGCGAGTTGGTATCGTGTCATAGTGCCACTTTTAGAGCGACCTCCATCCACCATTTAACATTTTGTGCATTGAAACAAAGTGCTTTACATACTTATTACTCCCTTTGTAACGCATTAGCATCAAGGCATTCACCTGCGCTCCTACTAGCATCTTTTCACATTCACCAGAGTTTAACGTTTATACACGCTCAAGCTGTGGAATTTGTGTTATCTAAGCTATGGTGGTAGGCACCTGTGATACTCCTAGTGTTCCAAAGAAGTGGAGAGCTAGGTTGCTGCACTGGTAGTGGTACGTTGTCTCAAGTGAGGTCTGATGGTGCAACATTGCCTTCATACTTCCAACAATTGGTGCATAGTTGTCCATGAAATAAATACAGCAGTGCGGGAGCACAGCATTATGAACTTATTAAACTTGCCCTTCACCAGATGACACTTATCAATGAGTCATTGATAAGTGTCATCTGGTGAAGGGCAAGTTGAATAAGTCATGACATATCTGTTGTAGCACCCACAAACCACCTGCAGAACTTTTTAAGAAACATGCCATGCAGCAGGCCATTGTTAAAAAGAAGAAACAAAGGGAGAATTTTTGTGAATCATATTACCAATCTATTTGTGGCCTATCCTACATGGTCGGTTTGTTCCTTGTACAATGAATCATCGCCATCACCATCACCACGTGCTAGAGATTCGTAGTGTTACAAGACAAACAACTGTTCCAAACCTGTGTAAGGGCAACACTCTGTGCCGTCTCCAGCAGCAGCATGGCACGCTGTTGCAGCCCCCAGCGGCGGCCAGGCAGCAGCCCGTAAACCAGCTGCGATGCTGTGGGTGGCTCGTAGCTCGAGTCGAGCAGGCTCAGCAGGCGTCGGAACTCACGCGTGTCCACAATGCCTGGATCAAGCAGGCTGCCTGCCAGCAGGCTGACCAGTGCATCTGTCACTTGCTGCTGCCGCTGATCTACGTATTGCTGCACTGAGCCCAGCTGACTGCTTCCGCTGCTGCCCATCAGCTGGGGCACGCTGGCCACGTCCATCATCCGGCCAGCGCTGCCATTGTCATGATACACGCCAGGGTGCTTGCGCTGCACGAGAAGAAAAAGTTGCAAAGATGGCACATTAACTTTGTCTGGTGTTCTTGCTTTAGTACATAAGAGTTGACTAATCGTTTGCCACAGCACGTGGCAAACGATTGCTTATTTCGTAGTGTGAATTGTTTCAGTATTCATTCACATGAGTTCTCTGCCTACCATGATATGATCTGGACCACATGTTGTTGCAGTCACCATACAGCAAAAGATATCTGGAATCGGGAATTTGTTGCAGTTATTTCCTTAATATGAGCATTTCACAAGTTTATTATAACTTCCCTCTTTGGATGTATAGTTGTGTGTCTGTGACCTATAGAATGCACAGGTTGGAGCGAAGCTATGTATCTGGAAGTTATGCATCCTATGCAACATCAGACATGCTGAGCGGCACATGTTGAGCCATGGAGTCGCAGGCACCGTCCTTTCTAAGGTGTGTGTAGCCACATGGTGCTGCACAATCATTTTCCTACATAGTGCTTGAAAGCAGCACCAGCTGCAGCCAAGCAGAAAGAGGCAGCTGCCACTGCACAAGACCCAGCACCCCACAAATCCCTGCAAAAAGGCAGTTGGATATGTTGACAACATTGTGATTGTGTGCATCAAGTGGTGCTGTCATAAATTTAAGCAACACTGACAATTTCAGGAGATCAGACAGAGGAAGTACAATCTGCGAGGAAGACTGTGCAGCAGCGTAGTTTGAGAAATCGAAAGTAATTTCAAGAAGCATGGGCTGTTTGCCTGTTGATAGCCCCCTTGACACTTTGCTGAAACATCTGCTATTATGAACACTGGTACACTGCCTTCACTCATGGTTATTTTCCTACTTGTGGTTTGATGATAATAGCAGCATGCATGCACCATGCATACAAGCATATGGAAGTAATAGTAGCACGATATAAAATGAACACTGTACGCATGCTGCCTAGATACTGGTGCTCAGGAAAATCACACATCGATTGAAAAAAAACTGGAACATTGGTTGCATGTGGGCCTAGGAGTCTTATAGAAGGGATTGAAGAATCAGTCAAGCTTTGATAAAAACTGTAATTGTGCTGGTGTTATGAAGCAGAAAGCAACTAAAAGTCATGCTCAAATACAAAATGTATGAGCTACCTAAAAGTACATTTATGCAGTTTGACTGCATCGGCTATATATGAGATTGAAGGGTAGCAATGGGACTTGATCAGTCAAGCTTTGATCAAACTTGAAAATGTGCTGTTGTCACACAAATATCAATAATATTCAAATGCACAAAGTTCTAAGCTCCCTAAATGCATATACATGCAGTTAGGCTACAGTGGCAATTGCAACCTATGATTTGTGTGGCAGTTTCACACTAAACATTCTTATTTTAATAATCCAAGGGCATAACCAAAGAATGAAAAGCGACGGTAGTGGAAGAAAAAGAACTGCGGGGTAAATTAATTTTCTTTACAGCGTGAGGGCGGCGGGGATCGGTGAATTGCACGCGCCGGATTCAATTACGCCGCTCCGTAATTAACGCGGTATTTGCTGCGCTGCGCCAGCAGACAGGATAATTAGGCAAAACTAATTAAAACTATACTATCGATTGGAGCACCAAATGTCGCGGCACGCCTGCCTGTCGATCGCAACTGCACCTATAAGCGTCCCTGAGATACGTGCCTTTTCCTTAAAGACATTACTATCCAGCCTCTTCTAGACATTCGGGCTCTCGCGTTTACAGGTTTGCCTCTCCGCAGTTACCAAGATCAAAGAACCATCAAGCGCTACCCACAGCGGGCAGGCGGTGAAGACCTTCCCCGCAACGTGCGCAAAGGAAACTTCCCTGCGCTAACGATGAGCGAACTGCAGTAAACTATCAAACTATTACAACGCGTGCGGCTGGGCGCGACAGGAGAGAAAAATACAAAATCCGAGACGCATAGAGACAAAGGTGCATCAATTAATTAAGACCACCGCGGCAGCTACTGCGTCGCAGAGGCAGGAACTCCTGTGTTTACGTCAACAACCGCAACTGCTCGACTCATCCGCTCTCGCTCGGCGTAGGCGATTGTCAGCAGGACTTTACCAAAAACGACAAGGCGGGTGCCTAGCTTGCCAGATGTCTGGTGCGCGCGCCAGACGCCGGGGGAGACCATGATGTCATTATTTATACAAGCGGCTGTTTAACGACGCTCCCTAGCCGAACTACGGGGCGAGGAACGGCCGCGCTGCGCCGACAGGCCGGCAAACGTTGCACGCATCAGAGGGACTCGCCTTCATGTGTGATATCAGGTTCGATGTGGCTCGGCGGGACGCGCTGATGGAGGTGTTGCAAACTTTGCATATCGCCCTGAAGTTTCCTTCCTCAGGCAGCGGAAACTCGGTGACATAGTACTCGAAGATTGGCGGCCGCCCGCCGCACCGGTTCCAGCTGCCTAGGGCCATGACGATCACGTTCCTAGCGCCGGTCGCATACGCCCGACGTTGGCCGACGCTGCAGGTAACGGTTGGGCGCTGAGCCGGCAGCCTGCGTCCTCCCGACTGTCATTATTGCGTTAGGTTTAGGGGCAGCAATGAAGAAGCCATCATCAAATTTCCCTTACGCGACCTCATTGGCTGTTCGCGGGAAAATAGCATTGCTCAACGCGAACGCCTGACAGGACACTCGTCTGGAAATAACGGCCGCCGGGTGGACGCGTTCTCGTTGTGCGGCTTATATGCGGTGAAGTATGCGGTTTATTTTCTGTGCGGGTCCTGTCGCTGATCGCCACCATATAGTTGTTCGCGTTACACTCACTCAATTAAAACTTTTGAATAGCGCATTTGCTCGTCTAAGAGGCAAGCCTTTCATGCATAATGTCAACAGGTTGCATGTTTTAAATAGTCAGGGCTTTCGGCTACGTGACGACACCGCTACCGTTACACAGAGTATGAAACCACTTGAGGCTCACAGGAAAATCTTAAATTCGCTATTTTTCGTCGCTTTCTATATCTTCGTCGCTGAACATAGCCTACTCTGGATCCTGAATTGATGTGAACGCCCTTTTGTAAAAATTTTTGCGACTTTGCATGACTTTGTGCAGGACTTCCACAATCACGAGCCGAACACAAGAAACCGCGGTATTTGTGTTGTTTTCGAGTTGATCTGCCTACACATAAACCAGTTGTACTGATGCATATCTAGAAACCCTGCTATTCTCTCATCGTCCTGCAAAACTACAGACTAGAAGACGATCATTTCCTCGCTTTGTTGTTCCGGCCTGAGACGTCACTTGGCCAGCTGCTCTCAAAAATCTTGATTTCGTATCAAGTGCAACTGAAATGTAAAAGAGAACACGTTTTCACACATCATTTGTTGCTTTGGGCTCTTTCCTGCGTCAGCTCTTAGAGTCTGAGCGTTCTCGCAAACTGAAAACGCGTACTGTACGCACATTCGGTTAATATAACGGCTTGTCTGCACGTGCAGAATTAAGTGCTTGCCTCAAACGAACAGTAAATTTAAATGTTAAGTTAAATTAATGAATTACGCTCATGTAATCGCAGATATGTCAGTCTCACCGTCGGCAGTGGCTTGGCCAGAAATGATGTGAAAGCAAAAGGCGTGCGGCATTACTTTGAAATTGCCGCGCCTGCTCTGCATGGCGATTGGTCAATTGCACTGGCACTCACAAATTCAGCGATGATTTAGCCGTAAATTCGAGAGACATGTGTTAGCATTACGTCGCACCACAAAGAGGTTCTGCATCCATGATTTAAAGTGTTCACCACATTGCAAAGTGTTGTTCAGGAGCTCACTTGACACACGTCCTGCCACTTCGAGAGGCGAAGTGCAACCGACAGTAGTCCGGAGCAGACCACCATCAGCTGCAATATATATATATATATATATATATATATATATAAAAGGAGAATTCGTTTTTTCTCCGCACCCACTGCGCCAAATTTGGTGAAGTTTGTTGCATTTAAAAGAAAAATTTAACATCTAGTGACTGTTGGTCTTGTATTTTTTATTTAGGTCGTCATTTTTTTACAAAATATTGGCAAAAATCGCAATTTTCAGAAAACGAAACTATCTAGTTTACAACTTCGTAACTCAGCAATGGAAAAAGATATCATAATTCTGTGAATTGCATCTCATAGTACATCTAAAGCGGACAAAGTTGATGTGTTACACTTGAATTAAAAAAATTAATCATGTGTAAATACAGCTTTTGCAGAACCCTTGTATACAACGAAACAAATTCACGTAATATATAAGTTGACGTATAGAATTTGTCCGCTTTGAATGATCTAATGGATGCCGTTTACAGAACCGCGATATCTGTTTTTGATGGAGCGCTATTAATTTGCAAACTTCGTACTTCTATTCTTTTTCAATCTCTTGAATTTGTGAAAAATCTTTCAACAACATGCAGACCATAAATCGAAATTCCGCTTCCAACAGTCACTAGAATTTAACTGTCTTTCTCAAATGCAACAAATTTCGTTAAAATCAGTCCAGGCGTTATCTCAGAAAAGTGTTTTTGCGTTTCACATGTATAGGCCGCGTCGGAGTTGGGCCGAAGCTCCAAGTCCAAAGCCAACGACCACGCAAGGAACCCAAGAAATGTTGAGCGACCCGATGCTATGCATATGTCATTTGATTGCTTGTTTAGGATTGTATTATTTTAACGTTGAAGTTGAATGAAGACACATTTCGTTATGTTGTATAGCCTTTATTTTAGATCATGCAGCCATTAATTACACGCACATACTCACACACTCACACTTTCACGGACGACTCTACACTTGCACTGTTCGTCTGGGTAGCGTGGCGTTCTCCCATTGGTCGAGAGCACGACTTTGTTCCCATTGTTCTTATCGGCACAACTGCGAATGTAAGCTCTAGTGTTCTGCGCAGATGTGCAAGCTGGATTTCCTGCAGTGCGTTTTCGGCGCTCACGGACGAATCAGTGAGACATAGAAAACTTCACTTTAATAACAGTTCCTTCGGAGACAAGCCGTCAGGATACAGGTGATATGTGGTAATTTGTCGCTAATTAACTAAAATAATTAATTAATATTTTGAAATTGAATTTCAGCGGGCTCATCGAGAAGGGGAATTGAAGACGGCTCTCCATACAAGCCATATCAACCTTCGGATCTCGAAAAATGCGATTGCCCGCGGAAATACGGCACGACGAATTCGGGCTATTTGAGCGCACGAAACCGAAACTGGAAGCTGCAGCGAGCGCAAAGCCGCGCCCCTCGAGGCGACGTTGCTTACGTCACCCAGCAGGCAAGCAGTCAGCGCACTGCGAGCACGGAGCCGTTCTTGCAGCCGCTAAACTTGCACGAAAAGCCGACGTTCGATTTCGTCTCTCGTGATTGTCCTATGTAGGCCGTGCCGATATCGCGGCCTAGGCCAATCTAGGCCAATCGCGTGAGGCGAAACCGCACGTCGGCTTTTCGAAACCGAACGTCGGCTTTTCGAACGCGCACGAGATAGCGGGATGGTTGCACTTGGCTGGCTCGCGTTTTGAAGGGGTCGCATAAAAGTGGCTGTAATTAGCAATTTGTGGCGCTCTCGAGGAATCGAGGCCTCGAAACGTAATTATGGTGTCGACAGCTACCTAAAAAAGCAAAAAAAAAAAAAAAGCTGTACCTAAATTTTAATGCCTGTATACTCCATGAACACCTGAGGAAGGAGCTCAGCTGGCGCCGCAACTCGGTTTCCATAGAAGTCATTTGTTTGGACAGATATGCCATAAACAATATCAATAATTAGGCCAACTAGACAGGCTAATTCTGTCAAAATATTTGGCTTATAGAGTCTAATCAGTCTGCATACTCTAAACGCTTTGCACTTGCCCTGTGTACGCGTACGATGCTTCACATGCATTTCCTCGACAGCAGAGTCGTTGCCAGGACAACCTATGTTGGCCCCTCGGTGGGGTCAAATCTGGTTTTTAGATCGAGCCTGGCTTGGTAACTTTGTTTCATAAGAGGAAACTTTACCTCGGGATCTCCTACGCGGGAGCGGAGAAGTGAGAGAGAGAGAGAAGTTTAATGATACGAAATGCTGAGAGGTCGGCCTGAGGTATATTCCTCTAGCCAGCTACTCGGCATTGGGGTAAGGGGAAGAGGGAAAGAAAGAGGGAAGAGGTGCATGATGGGTGACGATGACGATAGAAGGAAGATGTAGAACATATCGCAAGCAATTTGGCATGCTCAAAGTCTGCAACCCAGGCCCGTAGTTTTTAAAAAGTTCAGTAATGCCTGAATGGCCTTGAAACTCGATTGAGCATCTGGCCAAGGGCCTAAAATAACGTCCTCCGACAACGGTGCGCTGTCGAGACGCGTAAGGTCGTTGTCCAACCTTTCACGCTCTTCCACGTACTTAGGGCAGTCACAAAGCACATGACCTATAGTCTCAGTCACATTGCACACCTCACAGTGTGGAGACTCGGTGCGTCGCATGAGGTGCACGTATCCGCGCGTAAACGCTACCCCCAGCCTTAGTCTGTGCAGAAGACTGGCACAGCTTCGTTGAATTTTCGGTGGTAGCCTAAAATTCATGGCAGGGTCCAATCTCTGGAGTCGTCTGTGGCGATTATCCGGATTGTCCCAGTGCTTTCCTGTCAATTTTCGGATGACACTGGAGAGGAGACAGTTGGCGTCCGCTCTTGAAAAAGGAATTGAAAGCAGTGACTCTCGTTCTTCGAGTGCTTTCTTCGCTTCGGCGTCGGCCAGTTCGTTGCCCTGTATACCACAGTGACTGGGAATCCACTGAAATGTGATGTGGTGGCCGTTTTCTTGCGCTAAAGTGTAGAGCTCGGCAGTTTGAAGAGCCAACACTCTGTAAGCGCTTTCTTTCAACACCACTCTAAGTAGTTGAAGAGCCGATTTGGCGTCGCTGAAGACTGTCCATATTTGAGGAGGCTGTCGCGAAATATATTGAACGGCCTCTCTGATTGCCACTAGTTCCGTAGATGTTGAAGTCGTCTTGTTATGCAGACGAAACCGTCGAATGACTTGATGCGCAGGCACGATGAAAGCCGCACCAGACGCATACGACGATACCGATCCGTCTGTATACACGCTCACCGAGTAGTCATATTCTTTCGATATATATTCAAGTGTTAAATGTCTGAGGCCGACGGTAGGTATTCGCGATTTTTTAGAAATTCCCGGAATAGATAAACGTACCGGTATTTTGGACATTACCCATGGGGGCATATGTGGAAGGTCAGCCGGTGCAAAGTATGCTGGTATGGCAGATTCTTGCCACTTAACGGCTCTTGAAAAAGTGGAGTCCGGCCGTATATCGGGTAATGTCGATAAGGGATGGCGTCCATGACGACAGAGCAGTCGCAGGAATACTCGAAGAGGTTCGCATCGTAGATAGACAGGTAAAGGGGTGACGCGAGCCTCCTCAATTGTTCCGTGGGTTGAGGTGCAACGTGGAACACCGAGACATGTTTTCAGTATCTGTGCCTGGGCACTTTCCAGCGTGCGTAAACATGACGGGCTCATACCTGATAAAACTGGCAGGCTATACCGAATGTATCCGACATAGAGAGCCTGGTACAGCCGGAGTAGCGAACGCTCAGATGGACCCCACTTCATACCGGCCAGAAAGCGAAAAACTTGAGCAAGCCCAGTTAATTTTTTTCTTTAACATTGCCACATGTTTCGACCATGAAACACCGCGTTCAATGACAACCGGAGAAGTGGTTTTGCTTTGCATTGACTGAGCTGATTTCGGTGAGATTTGTGGCATTCAAAAGAAAACGCCTAAACTATATCGGGTGTCGGAGTCAGATTTCACGTTACTTAGGTGCTCACGATCATTATTAAAACTGCCGAACATCCAAAGAAAAAGAAAGAACATCATGTTTTACATGTAACTGAATCAATCACACTAAAACAGTTAGGACTTTCAAAGACGGACAAAATTGACATATTATACATGGTGTTCTTTTTTTTTTTTAGCTGCACCAAATTTTTTATAACAGAACTGCAATGTACCCCGAACGGTTCCCAAGCCCGGACTGCCCTCTGTGTGGTGATTATACGGACTTCGAACATGTCCTGTGGGGCTGCGCCTCTGCCGGTCCCCCCTTTCACCCAAGAGGAAATGATGAAGCTAATTAGGGACCTCTCAAATCCTGGCAGTCCAGAGGGCTCGCGAGAGGGCCGTCAGGTTTCACCTGATGGTCCCCGAGTGGGCCTAGCCAGGTGACATTGAGTTTTGCTTACGTCAATAGTGGACCAAATAAAGTTTTTTTTCACTCTCACTCACTCACTCACTCACTCACTCACTCGCTCACTCGCTCACTCACTCACTCACTCACTCACTCACTCACTCACTCACTCACTCACTCACTCACTCACTCACTCACTCACTCACTCACTCACTCACTCACTCACTCACTCACTCACTCACTCACTCACTCACTCACTCACTCACTCACTCACAACGGAACTGCTTGTTGGCCTAGTTGGTGCTTGGTAAAAGCTGCCCGTGTTTTCTTCTATGTGTCTTCCTTTTATGTGTGTTTTAACTTGCGGCAAAAAAACATGTCTGTTACCAAATTTTTTATAATTAGAAAAATATAAATCACGGTAACACTGTGTTTACCATTTGAGTGTACGGATTAGCAGCCTCTAGATATGGATCAATTTCCGCAATTACGTGCGTGATTAGCGAAGTTACGGTACTCAACTTTTTTAATTATCAACAATAGGTGGCTACAGAAAATTAGTACTTTGGGGCCCTTCCTCGACACTACCTATCCCGACGATCAAATTCTGAATAGCGGTGTTCATGTCAGAGCTACATGAACAATTAGTTCCCCTTGGAAGGCTCTTTGAAACCGAAACTGGCTGGCGAAAGAGCTCCTGTGTCGTCGATGTCACAGGCGCTCAAATCATAATTAATCAATATCATAAGAAGCCAACAAACACTGACACCAAGGACAACAGAGGGGAAATTACTTGTGCTTAATTAATGAAATAAAGAAACGATAAATTAATGGAAATGAAAGTAGATGAAAAAATAACTTGCCGCAGGCAGGGAACGATCCCACAACCTTCGCATTTCGCGTGCGATGCTCTACCAATTAAGCTACCGCGGCACCGTTTCCCCATCCACTTTCTTGGGTATTTATGTTTCCTAGTAGAACCCTGGGAGTGTTAGCCAACGCCATTACTCACAGTCTTTGGCGGCGGATGTGGAACATCCTTTCTGCCGCAGGCTTCACGAGAACGTGATCTTTTTGGGTGAAGGCAACCGGTCAATAAACCCACACATGCCACCTGAAGTTATCAATGTTGCCGGATTCGAGACCCTCGTTATGTAATAAACGAGAAGAAAGGCGGTTCACCGAGGGGCCTGATTTTTATTAGTCATATCATAAGAAGCAGGTTCCCACCTGCGGCAAGTTGTTTTTTCATCCACTTTAATTTCGATTAATTTATCGTTTCTTTATTTCATTTATTAAGCAAAAGTAATTTCCCCTATGTTGTCCTTGGTGTCAGTGTTTGTTGGCTTCTTATGATATGAGTAATAAAAATCGCGCCCCTCGGTTACTGAACTGTGTTTTGGTGCTGATGTCCGTAGAGACACTCTCAGTGTATTTGTGACGTGTTCGTGTGTGTATAATGCCTGTTGATACTTTCCTCTTGTTTGTTATTCTTTTTTTATTGTTGCTTGAGTAACGAATTTGCGATTTTAGCACAGCCGGCTCTAACCCAGCATACCCTCCAGTTTATTTTACACCTGAAATTAAAGATAAATGTTTTTGTTAAGCATATTTTTAACTGTGCCAGCTCCGTGTTCTACGTTTACTCCAGGCACTTAAACATTTACTGAAAGTCATCTCTTGTTCAGCAACGCTGGGTATGGCTTACGAAAGATTATGGATGACCTGAATCACCATAGCGTAGAAGTACCGTTAAAGAATTTGCTGAGACATAGGTCTAGCGCTAGCAAGACTAACGGAAGAAAAGTTGGGACAGGACAGAGTGCTAGACAGCCTATGCCACAGCAAATGCATCAACACAAACTAGCCCAACTTTCTGCATTAAGTATCGTTAAAGATTAGTACGATAGAAAACTAAAGTTCATTAGTCTGGCGAATGAACAAGAGCTCGTGATTGGCGGTCAGCCTTCTGAAGTTATGATGGAGTACACTTGTTCAAGCCGAGCATAGTCACAGTTGATACAGGATATGACATTGTGTACGCTCTAAGATTCTGTTACGTTGGTGTTTTGGGCCAATAAGAGAGGCCGTAGCAGCTGCGTGGGCCAATCAGAGCTCACAAGATGGCGAAATGTGACGAAATTTGAAATGGTCCGGAGTAACGCACCCTAATCGGCTAGAATCAAGCGCCCAGGCAAATAATAACGTGTTGGAGCACACATAGTAGATATTATGACGTCATGAACAGCAGCTTACGATACATTCTCGAAAATAAATTAAAGAAAAAGTATGTAAAGAGTATACTTTGCGCTCTGTTTGCAGATGAGCCAGAGCTCCGTCGGATCGCGAAGCAACTGCAGGAGGTCATTGTGAAACTCAATTCGACACTGGTGACCCTCCTGCGACAGCGAGACCGGCAGCTGAACCGCAGGGGCCACCACTACGACCTCGTCACGGCCGTCCTGCAGGCGGTGTCGCTCAAGAGACGTGAGTGACTCAGCACAATATAACTTTGTGGTAGAGCGCGTTGTTCAAACGCTTTCATTTGCGCGAAAAAGTACGCAGGGTAAAATTTGTCCCCTATAGCTTGGAAATAATAAATTATTGTATCTTGATTCTGACTGCCACCTCGAGCCATTGAAGGTGCGATTCAACGAGAAACTTTCAAGCATGGTCATCAACCCTTTGAGGCACTAGTACTAAAATGTTAAAATATTTCTTTTTTAGTGTACTGTAAACAATTGGAATAAGCTACCTTTATCCCTTGTGACTGGCATTCAAACTATATATATTCTACATGTCTACGTTTGATGAACATTCTGGGCTTGCAAGATGCCCAATGATGGCGTATAGCATTTGTTAAAGAAAAATGCAGTTTCATTTCTTCAGAAACATTCTCGAATCGATCTCAGGCTGAAGGTTTCCGCGAACAGCATGAGAGGGACCAAGAAATATATCGTTAAAATAAATAAATAGTTAAATGGCTTGTAAACGATGGAACTCTTGTGCAATCAGAAATAACAGAATATGTATGCATACAGCGCATGGACACACGGTGAGCATAAATGTTAAACAATATCCACATTACAAAGCTTTATACGATACCAAATCAAAAAAAAAAAAAGAAAGAGAAAATCTGAGCAGTACACGTTTATGATCTCTCGAAATAGTGTTTTTAAAACTTTTGTTGTAATTTTATTTATTTATTTACTTACTTCAGATATATAAAATAGGAAGGTAGGCTATATACACGTTAGAGCCGGCTATCCAAAATCCCGAATTCGTTATTCAAGCAAGAACTAAAAACAGTAAAAGCAAGAAGGCCATTATTCACGCGTCACAAGCACACAAGGAGTGCACGGAAAGCACAAACCGGTACTTATAGAATGGCCACCCATCACACAGGAGTGAAAGAGCACGCGGAAGTTTTTCCCTGTATACACATAAAATGACAAGACCGCCGCAGCAATAAATAAAAAAAGGATCGCAATGTAGAGACCTTGCATTTGGCGCATGATAGCCTCAGTTGCTTATGCGCCATTAAACCCAACACAACACAACACAACACAACGTAGAGAATACGAGAAAAGGGACCCGGTTTTAGTGAGCCACAAACACATAAAGCCAATAGACAGTTACAACAAGGAAATCATAGAGGGAATCATTTGTTTGTTTGAAGGGGCCCTGAACCACCCCTCGGGCTTGGTGAAGTAACACAGTCCGCGGGTAGCAGACGCTGCTGTGAGCATCTCGGCCACGTTCTGCTGTCGTACGCGATCCGTGAAGCTCTCAAGCGAAGCGCGAAGTCACCTTTCTCTCAAACGCTCTCGTTTCAAAAACCCCATGATCCTCGCTCTTTTCTGTGTGCTCTATTTCGTCATAAAGCACACTCCAATACGCGGCTGCTATTGGTCGCTGCGCTCGGCTACACCGCGGCCGCCGCGAGGTGCCGCCACGAGTCCAGCGGCTAAGCGCACTGCGGCTCTCTGAGGACAGCCGCTTTTTGGCTTACGTTCAGCGCGGCATAGGCACCAAATCGGAAATTTGAACTGCGTGCCACGGTGACGTCTCCGCCGTAGCCTTCGTAGTGCAAGGCATTGGAGGAGGAAGGGGAGCACAGCTGATGCCGTGTTTGATTGCCGGTAACTCCGCTTCTGCTGAACGCATTAAGTGCTTTTTGCGGCAAAGTGGTTCTGAAATAGCCTATCTTCACTTCAAATGTCTTTTTCTACTTCGATAAAAGGTGGTTCAGGGCCTCTTTAAGCGAAATATAGAAATTATAAATGAATGAAAACAAAAGTTGACGAAAAAACAACTGACAGCAGATGGGATACGAACCCACATCTTCGCATTACGCGTGCGATGCGCTTGTCAATTGACCTACCGCGGCGCAGCTTTCCCGTCCACTTTCTTGAGTATTTATATATTTGCACTAGATTTAACTCTGGGATTGTCAGCCAGCGCCACGGCTCACGACCTTTAGAATAAAAACAGGAACAGCGCAACACAGGAAGAGCGAGTAAACAGGACAGAGCGCTGTGTCCTGTTTACTGTCCTGTGTTGTGCTGTTCCTGTTTTTATTCTAAAGATGAACCAACCGGCCTCATTGAACCCACTGCTCACGACCTTGGCGGCGAATGTAGAAGGTCCTTTTCGCCACAAGGTGTCACGTGGTGTGAACTTGGGACAGAGCAACTGGCCAATAAACTCTCGTATGCTATACCTGAAGACATGAAAGCTACCGGAGTTGCTCGTTATGTAATGTAATTTTTCTCATGCTTTCCTTGTTGTTTCTGTCTGTTGACTTTGTGTGCATTTAATATAAGGCACAGCACGTAATGTCACTTATTGGCAGTCCATAAGACAACAATCCATGTCACGAAACTGAATAAGAGTCTTGCAAGCTGTATGTGTACGTGTTTGTTTGATACTCATGGGGGCTTGTGTTTCGATTTAACTGGCAGCCAGAACGAAAACGCGGATTGAACGAGGTTTCGGTGGTACAAGACGATACATGATGCGTTTGCGCTATGAAATTTTTGTGCAAGGTCCGGACTTTTTTTTACTCTGCAATTTTTTAATGCTTTTAACCTTATTCTCAATGAGTCTTCGATAGATCGAGTTCACTTATGTCCTCCAGTTACATTATTTACCGAGTAGTACTTGTTAGTTTTATACGCGAGAAGAATAAGGGGATCCCAGAGGTTCGACTTTGTGTTAATTAAACCACACGAAGGAAAAATGCAACGAAGCCAGGGAAAGCACGGGACAAATTAATTGTTGTGTTTAGCTGAACTGTAGAAATAGCTAGGAAATAAGGCACATGTGTGCTAGATGTAACCGTGCCAGTGCTGGCGAGCGCACTTCCAGGGGTCCCCCCTGCGGCAACTTGTCTTTTCGTCTGCTTTAGTTTCCCATTTTCCTTATTTACATTTATTTTAAATTTATCACATTTAAACTAAACGCAACAATTAGTTTCACCAATGCTTTCTCTGGCTTCGTTGTCTGTTTTCTTAATGTTGTTTGTAACCGTAAATTTTATGTCTCCTCCGGTGCTTTCTTCTGACAGCAACCCTATAGTTGACTTGCTGTAGTCCACCTTTCTTTGTGCCTTCTGTTCTGTGAGATTCATCCGATTATACAGTTGATTTGCCCATATACTATACCTCAGGTGGCCGTCGTACCCCTTGTCAGCCTGTTTCTGAGTCTTTTTCTGCATTAAACCTAGTTCGAAGTGAATGATCACCGCTGATACAAACAGGCACGCGACGAGCACAACTCTCGTGTCTCCCAGTAATTCTGTCTCCTTGTACGTGTGGCGGTCGTTTACTTTGCGGCCAGCTACAGTTACCGACATCTGCACAATAATGTGCCCTGCAGTGGGTTCATCGGATACTCCATGCTTCAGGAATGTGCGGCGGCAAGTGCTATCATTACTGAACGGTGAGGGGCGTTCATCAAAGTTCGTATTTTCACCACGAAAGAGGAACAGAGATTCAGCGATGAGGCTCGAGTGGTAGTTTAGTCTCAGCCCGCGCCCACGTTGTAACCTGCTGCGCTATTTGTTCGACAGTTATTCCGGTCAGCGAGCACTGGCGCCTCCACTTGGGCGTCCAAATTGTGTTTCAACAGAGAGCGACGGTCGGCCACTCCGTTCTTCGTTGCCGTGGCTGGCTCGGTCGCATTAAGATCGCCCGCGTCATTTCGCGAGTGTTGACAAAAAATTTAAGGTAAATTAAATTCTGGGGTATGACGTGCCAAAACCACGATTTAGTTATGAGGCACGCCATAGTGCGGGACTCCGGATAAATTTTGACCACCTGGGGTTCTTTAAGGCGCATCCAATGTACAGTGTACACGGGCTTTTTCGCTCTCCAGCGGCTCCAGTGTCCGCCGTGGTCGGTATTTGATCCTGCGGCCCCGTGCATAGTTGCGCAGCCGCCACCGCGGCAGGTCATCTCGAGAGTGTCAAGCTATGGCACTGCCGGCGACCACCGCCGTGCTTTAACCAACTTTCCCTATGGACGCTACTATTCTTGTTTGGATGTCCTGGGGGTGTCACGCGGTATACTCTATAGGACGAAATTTTTTATGTTCTGCAAGAACTAGAGAGGAGTGCGCTCATTTTCGTTTCTGTCGTGTACGCAAATATCTAAATTAAGGTACCATTAATATGAACTTTATGAACACACTTTGTAAGTGAACCGTTTTCTATAACCTTGACGAGGGCGTTGACGTTCGGCCTTATTGACACATCTTCACAATTTCATAACACAAAAGCCGCAGAGACGGGCAGGGTCTGTGTGCGCGTGTGCGTGCGTGCTTTTTTCGCAGTGAACTCGTTAATACGTTCTTCAACGCCCATTGAAGTCCTTGTTCTAGCAGCTTTCAGGTGCGTCGTTACACTGTTGCTTATTTATTTTTTACTCATTCTGACAAATGTATCGAAAAAAAAGTAACCAATATGCGCAATGCAGCAACAAATTTGCATTAGAAAGGAAGTGACCTATGAAGTCAAGTGCGACCGAGAGTGTATCCGAAAGTTGACATAGAGATACGACCAAATCACTGTGTGTCCGAACTCGGCGCTTGCTGAGCTGCCGAAACTGCGGGTTCGTGGGTGGGGAAGAGTGCACGAGCGAGAGTGTTCAGCCAACGGCGATTCACGCTTCAGCCTCGAGATTCGAGGCTTAATGAGCTACGAAGAAGTTGGGGGGCCTAATATAGCTGCGAGGCTCTCAGTAGTGCTGAGCCGCCAGGCCCACTTCAAAGCGCGTGCCGCGGCGCGCTACCGAATGTAGCAGTTGGACGCGCTGTCACACTTTATAACGGCTTAAACCAGGGCGCGCGACCGCACCGGTTGCAAGCAGCGCTATACGTATAAGCTGAGAGAGGGCTGTTGCATGTATATACTTGTGCCAGCGTGAAGTGGAATATAGTTCATGGTCACAACCATGGCAACATACCCTTAAGTTATGACAAGAGCGATATCATCATCATCAGCCTGGCTACGCCCACTGCAGGGCGAAGGCCTCTCCCATACTTCTCCAACTACCCCGGTCATGTGCTAATTGTGGCCATGTTGTCCCTGCAAACTTCTTAATCTCATCCGCCCACCTAACTTTCTGCCGCCCCCTGCTACGCTTCCCTTCCCTTGGAATCCAGTCCGTAACCCTTAAAGACCATAGGTTATCTTCCTGCTCATTACATGCCCATGCCCATTTCTTTTTCTTGATTTCAACTATGATGGCATTAATTCGCGTTTGTTCCCTCACCCAATCTGCTCTCTTCTTATCCCCCCTTAACGTTACACCCATCATTCTTCTTTCCATAGCTCGTTGCGTCGTCCTCAATTTAAGTAGAACCTTTTTCGTAAGCCTCCAGGTTTCTGCCCCATAGGTGGGTACTGGTAAGACACAGCTGCTATACACTTTTCTCTTGAGGGATAATGGCAACCTGCTGTTCATGATCTGAGAATGCCTGCCAAACGATATGGTTAGGCGTAAACTGCTTAGCAATATATCATATTTCTCACAGCGGCCTCATTCCCACGAATTTGCTATAAATTCTGGATCATAGACACATGATACCTTTACCGTTACGCACACTATGTTTACTGCCAGTGGTTTTCGGACTGTCGCTGTGAGCAAGTCGCACGCTGTCTTTTTTTTTTATTTTCTGTTTCACTGCGCAAGCAATGTCTGATGGGGAACCGAATTTTATGGTAACGCTGTAGTAGATGCAACGGTCAGCGTGCGAGAGATAGAGATGTCGAGAGAGAGAGAGAGAGAGAGAGAGAGAGAGAGAGAGATGTCGCCTTTCTCAGGCGATCGAGACTGTTATAGTTGAAGATTTAGATGTATAATGGAGCAGCAACACTGAGAGTTATGCCATTGAAAAGGCCACTTTCTGCATGTCATCTGTAGGAGGAAATATTGACTCCAGGTGTCCGAAGGCTAAGCTATATACCGCTCAAGGCAAAGAAGAGCGCGGATGGCCCTGTTTTCCATAGTCTTGAGGTGACAGTGCGCCTATAGCGGCCGTAATGGAAAGAAACGGTTTCTGCGACGGGGCTGCTGGGCCAACTATTCTGTCCGCGCACCCCGTAGCTGTATACTCGTGCAAAGTGATATTGACTGCGCTGGGAGATGGTTGTAGTTCTCCTTTCTGTTGGTCCGGCGCTGTGCTGCCATTGCCCAGGGCGATCGCGGATTTTGGGCGTTGAATTCTTGCCGGAACGTTTTCCATTTCAATTTAAACGCCGCAGCATGTCCAGTGGCCTTTCAGTAACTATTATGTAGCAGCGAGGACGAGACTTTATTTCAGCCTCGTCCCTTTGTCTCTGTACTCGCTACCGGAAGTACGCTCGTTTTATATGCGCTTTACACGTGCATTTTCTTGCCTGCATGCATTTTCTTCTTCTACTTCTCTCTCTCTCTCTGTTTTAACTTGTTGTATATGTGTTGCATAGCATTTTTGTTTACTTTGCGGTTGTTCGTTATTAATGTTTAATACGTTCGTGTTATTATGAATATTTTGCGCACATATCTAAGCCGTACTTAATACATGTGTTTTTCACATTTAACATTTCATTACCGCGATTTTATCTCTGTTCATATGTCTGTTAACCCTTTCCGTTGGCTTTCAAATATTTAATGAATCCATATTTTATGCGTACTGCATTGTAAAAATATAATAATAATAAAAATAAAATTAATAAAGAAGCTGCTGTATTCTGGAGTCAAGCTCTGCACTGGAACGAAACAATCGTAGATATTGGCATCCCGTCAAACGTCACTTTGCTGTGAATGAACGCTTCAATAGTACGAGTTGGTAAAAAGCAACCAAAGACACCTGCGTGAGACTTCCGACTCTCAAGTTCGCCGTATCTGACGCTCTCGGTCGTTCCAGCGATGTATCAAAAGGCTCGCACTTGAATATTTTGAAACCAGTTAGAAAAAAAAAAAAGAAGACTGGCATTTTCACAGTCAAAGCTTGTCTCACGATTCCCCGTACGCTCATTTCGAAGGCCTCTTATTACAGTACCGATTCTGTCAAACACGCTAAATAAAAGTAAGATGAGGTGCACCATGGGAAGAGTTAGAGAAAAACAAAAACCAAGTGAAGACAAGCTACGAATGTGGTGAATATTAGTTACCCAGAATTTTTCTTGTGAGTGCTGCCAGTGTTTCAAATATTTCTTTGCTGATTTTCTCGGAACCTATATGTAACGAATTGGTTCGTGTCTTATTTAAAAGGTCGAGGTGTTGCCTCGGTTCCAGAAATGAACAAAGCCAACTGCAACTTAAGACGCTCAAAAAACACACTTTATAAAACAGAAATCAAAGCAGTGGCAAACAGCGTTGTGACGTTGAGTCCACAAAATCTCAACATCGATTGACAAGAAGGGCATCACGGCGCGGAAGTGCAGAGTTAGGATGGATAGTTGGGCGTGTTGGTTGAGCATGATCTGAAATGAAGGCGCTAAAACGACGGTGGACGAAGAAGGGACACACACACACACACACACACACACACACACACACACACACACACACACACACACACACACACACACACACACACACACACACACACACACACGCACACGCACACGCACACGCACACACACACACAGGAGGAGGAATAAACTTTTATTGTAGAACCAGCACTTTATGATGGCCGGGCCTAAGCCTCCCACGAAGGGACGTCGAGGGCTTGCCTCGCCGCCGCCTCGCGGGCGTGCTGGGTCGCCCAGGTTTGGTCGTCGAGGGCGGAGCTCCGCAGAGCCTCATGCAACCTCGACGAGTAAGTCGTGGTGTTAGTCTGGGTGTATTGTGCTGGGCACTCCCATAGCATATGCGGAAGTGTAGCCGGGTGAATTCCACAGCACCGGCAGTTGGGGGTAGTGTAGACGTCCGGAAATATAAGGTTGAGGCGGGCGGGTGAAGGGTACGTGTTTGTTTGTAGTAGACGCAGGGTGGTAGCCCGCGCCCGGCTGAACTTTGGGTGAGGCGGGGGGAAGATTCGGCGACTGAGGTAAAATGCCTTAACGAGATCGTTATAAGTTGTCAGATTGTCCCTGGTGCCCAACTCATCTCCAGTGACTCCGGCGCGGTTGACTAGGCCTCGCGCAATGGAGTGGGTGACCTCGTTGAGATTGGGGAGGTGTGGGTGGGCAGGGCCGGCATGGACCGGGGTCCATGTTAGGGAGATTATGCTGTCTTTAGAGTGTGGTGCCTGGCAGAGGATGCGAAGAGCTTGGGGAGAAATACGGCCTTTGCTGAAGTTAGTAACGGCTGAGCGAGAGTCACAAACTATGGTGTGACAGGTGGGATCTAAAGTGGCCAGGGCGATGGCCACTTCTTCAGCCGTCTCTGCAGCGGGGGTAGTGACGCTGCAGGCGTGGTGTAGGACTCCATCGCGTGTGGCGACGGCCACAAATCGTGTGCCATGGGAGTATTGGGCTGCATCAACAAATGTGACGCCAGGTACGTGGGCAAGGGCTTTTATGATAGCTCCGGCCCGAGCTTGGCGCCGGGCCCTGTTATATTCAGGGTGCATATTTCTAGGAATCGGGTCTATGTAGATCCAGCTACGGATGTCGTTCGGGATCGGTTGTTTGGGGCCCTGTTGCTGATGGTAGGTGAAGCCAAGCGTGGACAGAATAAAGCGCCCCGTTTCAGTAAGGGTGAGCCGTTCAAGCTGAGAGCGTTGTTGGGCTTCAATGAGTTCGGAAAGGTTGTTGTGAACTCCCAGTTGGTTGAAGAGTCCAGTGCTGGTGCAATGTGGGAGACCAAGTGCTTGCTTGTAGACCCCTCGTATGAGGGTGTCGAGCTTGTTTTGCTCAGCCCGGTACCAGTTGAGGTACGCAGCAACGTAGGTAATGTGGCATATGACAAAGGATTGGACGAGTCGGAGAAGGCTTTCTTCTTTGAGTCCTCCGCGTCGGTTAGATATACGTTTAAGAAGTCGTAGGGTGTTTTGAGATTGCGCACAGATCTTGTTGAGAGCCAAGGCGTTGGAGCCGTTGGTAGAGATGGTGAGACCGAGAACCCGGATACTAGGGACGTGTGGGATAGGACTGCCATCTTGAAGGCGTAGGGTGATGGCGTCACAGGGTCGGTGATCAGATTGGTGTTTGGGAGGGCGACCCCGCTGAATGGGCTTGTATAGCAGAAGCTCCGATTTAGCCGGCGAACAGCGCAGTCCGGTCCCTTGGAGATAGGCTTCAACCGTGTCAATCGCCGTTTGGAGGGCTGATTCCACTTGACCATCACTGCCTCGGTACGACCAGATGGTGATGTCGTCGGCGTAGATGGTATGGTTGATATTGTCGACTTGCTGTAGTTGCTTGGCAAGGCCAATCATGACTAAGTTAAAGAGCATGGGAGAGATAACTGAACCTTGCGGGGTGCCTTTGCTGCCAAGGGGAAGCTGGTCTGATCGTAAATCCCCGGCCGAGAGGGTAGCCGTGCGATTGGAGAGAAAGTCACGGATGTAATTGTAGGCTCGCTCTCCCAGGTGGAGGTTGGAGACCTGGTCAAGGATAGCTGCATGGGAAATGTTATCAAAGGCTTGAGTGAGGTCGAGTCCGAGAATGGCTTTCATGTTACGGGAACGATTGTTTAGCACTTGATGTTTGAGCTGCAACATAGCGTCTTGAGTAGAAAGGTGAGGGCGAAATCCAATGATGGTGTGGGGATAGAGAGAGTTGTCCTCGAGGTGACTGTTGATGCGTGCTAAGAAGGCGTGTTCCATCACCTCGCCTACGCATGAAGTGAGGGAGATGGGCCTTAAGTTATTGAGGCTAGATGGTTTGCCAGGCTTTGGGATTAGCATAACGTTGGCAGTCTTCCAGGCGGCTGGATGGGCACCACTGCGCCAGCAATCGTTGATGTAGTCAGTCAGATGGGACACGGACTCGTCATCGAGATTGCGAAGGCTTTTGTTAGAGACCCCGTCTGGCCCTGGAGCAGAACGACCGTTAAGCTTGCGTAGAGCGGCATGTATTTCAGATACGCTGAAATCGGCGTCTAGTGTAGGGTTGGGGCTACCGATGTAATTGCTGTGTGGACTGACTTGTCCCCTGGAGATATATCTGGTGCAGAGGTAGTCAAGCACCTGTTGTGGACCTTGCTTAAGGGTCTCCGTATAAAGGAGCTTCTGCAGCCGATCCTGTTGGGTGGTGCGGGTGGTGGTACTATCAAGCAGATGTTTGAGGAGTTTTCCACGAGGAAGGGCGATGAAGTTGTCCATCCACCGTGTTACACAGCTCAGTCCATTGTTGCCGGCTGAGGGTTTGACAATGCTCCTCGATGGCTGTGTTCAGTTTGGAAATCTTACTTCTGAGGCGACGGTTTAGGCGCTGCCCCTTCCATCGAGCTAGGATGGAGGTTTTAGCCTCCAGAAGATGGGCGAAGCGGCTATCCATGCGTTCAACTGAGGCATCTGTAGTTACCACCCGAGTGGCCGTTTGAACATCAGTGCGTAGCGCTTGCATCCAGGTGTTAATGTCGGTAATGCCTTCTGCTGACGTGTACTAGACGTGTACTTTGCTGAAAGCATCTCATTTTGACGTGTGTTACGATTATCTGCAAATCTTTAATAGACATCCTGACGATTAGACCACCAATTACAAATAATTACAATTACAATATATATCTTCTTTAACGCTCGGATAAACGCTTTTACGTAGCACATATTGAGGAACTGAAAGCTGTATCGGGAGTATTTCATGGTGCTCTACAACTTTATCATCGACAATTGATTACTTAATAATACTAATCATGTAATTAGGCGGAATGCAAAAAATACTCTGAATATCTCCTAGCGACGGCAAACATGATCTTGGTGCTGCCTAGCTACGTGGCGTTGGCATATTGTTAAATCTCGGTGCATGATAGTTGGGACACCCTGTGTGTGTACGTGTGTGTGGGTTGTATATATATATGTCTGAATTCTTTTTTCTTTAAAAAATCTACGTCGGTACCTCGTCACACAACTTGCACAAAATTCGTAAACAAGTTGGTTATTTCTACACTTTATACACTTGACGCGCCTCAGTTAACCGTATTAAGTGTACTTTTTCTATGTATTTATTGTTGGAAGTCCCTCCCCAGTCTTTGACTATGGGACCTCCTAGAGTTACTGAAACTGAAACTGAAATCAGTGCGCAAAAGTGTCAGTGTTTATTTACTATTCATCAGCCTACTGCGATGTTCCCATCGAGAAGCACATTAGGTGGCAATCATTAATGACTGTCTCATATATGATATCGCACGCAGCTAAGTGTTGTTTTGTGGATGACAGTGGAGATACGTTACCTCGTGAAAGAACAAATTTGGCGGCAAAATATATTATTTGCACGAGCTCTACCTTTTTTTCGTACCATTATAGCAGGAGAATAGGCAAGAAAACGAAAATGGAAGCAGTGTTTGCGATAAATATAGCGTGTCACCTGCCATGTTCCAGGTGCTAATAATAATAGAAGCAACACATACCTCTCGCAAGAAGAGCAATGTTTTATTGCGGCTTGCGCCAAACACATAAGAACTATGCAAAGCAAGAATTGACACACCATTATGTTTAAATGATCCGGCCTAGGTACTGAACGTGATAATTACTCAACAAAATGATGACGTCGTCAAATTTTAATGAAACTTACATTGGGGTGGAGCTGTTAGAAATGCGCTCCATCTCTTAAAGCAATGCGTCAAGTATCTTCAAGGGCTCTGATATTTTTGGTAAGAATTCTGCAATTCAAAACCGTAACTGCATGGTCTATCGTTTAAGATACGCGGTAATTATTGTTCATAAAATTGCAACTAAGCGTTTCTCACTTTTCTCCCGAGGTTGGTTTAGGTTTAGCTGGCCTAAGGCAATACTTGTGAAATTTTCCCACAAGAAAACAAAAATTAGTGCATTAGAGAGTTAACAAATTTGTTCTGTTATATTAAGGGCACGAGAAAAGATATTGAAAGGGAAGAAAGGGCAATTATACGAGACAAACACTCAAAGAAAGAAACAAGCTAGTATATATATATATATATATATATATATATATATATATATAAAGAAAGACTGAAAGAAAACATTAAGAACACCGTATTTTTAATGTTTTAAAGTCAGCTTCTCCCTTGAAATAGTATTTAGAAGGCGAAGCACGCTTTCAAGGCGCACATCTTTAGAGGCTCACGTGTCACTCGTCACGCGGCGGCGTTAAGCAGCGCGCTCTTATTGCATTCTTAATGCACGGAGCAGGTGCAGCGGGTATTTAGCACGCAGATTTAGCGAGACGTGACACCTGGCCGCGGCCTTTCACGCCGGCGTAAAAGAAAACAGCCGCCGTCGTCAAATGGCCGGGGGGTGGAGAGAGAGAGAGTGTGTGTGTCGAGAGGAGGGAGGCGGGCAGCTTGTCTTTTGCGGTCGCCAAAGGAGCCCCGTCCTTCCATTGTCGGAGAAACGTGTCAGGCGCCCCTTTTTTTGAGCGCGCGGGGCGTGCCTAATTAGGAACCGTGTGGGCCATTGCGGGTGCGAGAGATGAAAGCATCTCTCCTCTATGCCTCGCGAACGGGTCTGGTTTTGACGCTGGGGTTTGTTCGCGTGATGTCCGCTGACACGACGGCGTGCCCCTATAGCGTTGAGCTAGGCTGCCGTTTCCGAAAGACACGCAGGCGCAAAATGAGTAAGAAATGAGCAAACGAGGCTGGCTCAGAACAATGTAAAACTTCACGTAAAACCCCAAGTAGGCTGTTTGAGGTAACAAAATATAAATAATAACAAAGCGAGAATAGCCAGAGAGTGTGAAAAAAGAAGAAGAAAACTCTGGCTTGGTTTGTTGCCTTTCGTCGGATGACCGCTATTTCCTTGTATTCAGCTACAGTTAATTTAAGGCGGCACGTTGTTTAAATAATTGTAGAAATAACTTTGTGTAAGAGTCAAAGCAACAATCTGGCCATGAGAAAAAGACAGATAAATAGATAGATTATTAGTTCCAGTGCGATATATATATATATATATATATATATATATATATATATATCGCCGCTGGCGTTCTTTAAGTGGCGCCCAAATTTATGTGAACGAGCGATTTTGCAATAGGGTGCTTCGTTGGAATGAGGCCACCGAAGCCAGTAAGAGAACCCGCTACCCCGACCACTTCGTTTGCGACCGCGCGGATATTGTCAATGGACTGATCTGTTTGTGCATGTGTTGTTGGATGAACAGGTGGATGGCAGAATGGTTGAATGGGTCTGCGAGGCAATATTGTTGTACGGCCGGATGGATCGTGTCGTCTGACGGGTGGGAAGGGGGACGAAGGTATCGGACGACCAATGAAGAAGGGTGTATCGATGGGGGCCCGCGATCAGACGTTACCAACCTCATTGAAATTTCCGTGTTTCCTCCACAAGTGTCCATTGGCATCTGTTTCTTCAGTTTATATTCTCTTTAGTTCGAAGAGCTCAGCATGATGACTGAACTCTTCGAATTACAATGATAATTCTGTTTCCTCACAAAAAAATAGGAGACGGAAGAGAGAGAGAGAGAGAGAGAGGGGGGGGGCGTTGCTGTGCTGATTTCTGAACGTGTTAGCAAGTGAATATATTTTAGAGTGAAAGTTTACAATGAGTAATTTAAAATTCTGATGGATATCGGTATCCGGAGTGAAATACTGCGCACATTATACGCAACCTACTCGGTAGTGGCGAGTTTCTTGCATGTCACGTGTGTCCCGACAAAACAAGTTTGGCTTGCTAGTGTTTGTTGTTTTGCCGTTCCTGTTCTTTTCGTTTGAGGTCGCAGTATGCTTTGTACAGACACCTTTACGAAGAAGGCAGCTGGCGAAGACTTCAAGATAGAAAAATGAAAACAAGCAAGCAAGCAATGCAGGATAGGTGCACGCAAGCAAGCAAACCGCACCCGTGTGGTCATACCTCTGAAGTCCGAATAACAAATAGAGAGCGAGAGAGAAGGAACAAAATCTACCAGACCATAGTCTCGCGTGTCTGGCTTCCACTTTAGCCCCGAAAATCGTTACGACTTCCTCAGCTGGTCGAAACGCTCCCGATCAATCTTGTGTCTGGATCCGGAGGAGGGGCAGCGGCGCACGGCAAATGAAGATCGGGGTAAAAAAGAAATGGGGGGCCATATGGTAAGAACAGGTATGGGACTGACGTGCATGCTGGAGGGCGAGTGGGTGTTGTGATGAGACGGGGGAAAGAGTTGCACGCGAATGGCGAGGAGCGGAAAAAGTCGATACGACGTCAGCGAACGGAAATGACGCCGCAGCAGTCGGCCGCGCCTCGCGCCGCTGTAGCTTCCGGAAGCAGCGGGTGTCTGCCGTCGTTGTCGCCGTTGTCGTCGTCGGGTGGGGAGCAGCGCCGTCGGCGGCGGCGTTCTCGCAGGGTGTTGCTGGCCGCCGTGGGTGCCGCCGTCTAGGAGGGGGGCCTTCGAGGCTCGCTCCCGAAGTAGCGCTGCTGCTGCTGCTGCCCGCTTTCTCCATGTGGCAACGGCGTCGTCGCAGGCGACGGTCAGAGACCCGTACTCGCCGCTAGGCCTACCCGGAGGCCCCTTCAAACTCCCGAATCGCTGCTGAAGCTGTCGTCTGTTCTTTCTCGGTTCTGGAAGCAGCGAGAACAGTTCGGTGTTTTGGGCTCCGGTCGGGCGAACCGGCTTACGGAAGAGTGCGAGGCCCTCTGTTTGTCGCGAGCGTTTGGCCGAGACTGTTGGCACCGATGGGCTGAAGC